>NC_044574.1:50963418-52179418 GCF_901933205.1 Camarhynchus parvulus | reverse complement strand
AAAAAATCCTTTGGGGCAGGGGGTTGTGGGTGTGTGATGTGGGCGAGAAGCATCATAGGGGAACAAGGAGATGCATGCAGCTGAGTTTGAGGTGGAGGTCATGATCTGCCGATTCAGGTTCTTTAATGTGTTTTCTTAGTCATGGGCCAAGACCCACCAGGTTGTTTCTGTGTCTGCTAATTGCAGGAGCTAATAAGTAAAGCTCACCTGTGAGGCCTTTTGAAAGTTTGCTAAAGCTGTGATGTAGCAGAGGAACATCTGCTTTGGGCAACCTCTTTTTTCCTTTTTTCCTGGTGCTGTGGAGGAGTATGTGCTTAGCTCTTGCCCATCAGCAAAGATTAGCCTTGCTGGTCTCTGCTGTATTACAGGACCATGTGCTTGGACATAGGTGTCTCTTCTTCCTTTAAAGCTGAACAGAGGCATTGCTGTTTACTGTTTGGCAACTTGCTAGCTCAGATGAGTTCAGACTTCAGTTTTCTTGTGCAACTAGCATGCAATCATCTTTCTGATTCGTGTTCTGGTGAGGGTGGCATTAGTGAGTCATCTTCCTGTCCGGCCAAATCTTTCACTAATGGGAAATCTTTTAACAGCAAAAGTTTCCAGGCAAAATCTGGGCAAGGCTTGAGACTGTTATTTTTATATGTTGCTATTTGAGACCAGACACATAATTGCTGAGAGCATCATGGAAAGTACCATGGCCTCCGAGTGATCATTAGCAGCAGGGTTTGGACTGAATTCAGCACTTCCCAGCTGGCCATAGACAAGAAATGGAATTACTACAGTAACTTACTTAAGCAAAAATACCAATTTGTCTTTGCTTTTTGTGAATATGTAAAATAGTTGCATGAGCACAGTTGGAGCCAGAAATGCAAGTTTTAACTACACTGTAGCTGAGCCTGTGTTTCATGTTAAAATATTAAAAAAGCTTCAGTGAGACACCCTATACTGATGATCAACAATAGATATTTACTGGAAGGTTTAACTACATTGCCCATGCCAGTATTTGAATTATTTGTGTTTCTAGTATAGCATAATGTAATTTGGCACTGGTAGGTCTGGAGACATTTTAAATACATAAATACATATGCATGAAAACCTGCTCAAGTGATTGTTGTATTCGCTGCAATGTGCTTTGGGTGATCAGTCATTAATAACAGTAACAAGAGAAGAGGTTATGTCCTTCTTGAATTTCTTGGATTACAATAGCACCTATGGGATTTTATCATGCACCTCTGAAATGGGTATCAAAATTGATGTTGACTTTGGAGCCTGTGCTGTTAGTATTTACACCATGCTTTCTGCTTCTGGGCCTCACAGACAGTACTTGTGTTGGGCCAGGAAGGATCCTCTTTGACACTCTTTGGGTTTGGACAATGAAACTTTTGGTTATTTCCAATGGCTGGAGGTCACAAAAACAGGAAAGGTTTATTCAGGCAAGTCCAAGATGGATTTAGCCTCTAGGCTCATGCCCCTGAAATTGCTTTTGAACAGAATCTGAGTGTGTGGTGAGCTTGACAGCTGGGCCAGATGTGGAGGACCACCAGGCCTCAATCTCTATAGCTATCACTTACATTACGTGTGCCTTCTAGTAGATCAGTAAATCTTTGGCAGACTCCATCTGTACTTGCTTAAACCTGGTTAAGATTTTGTATTCTCTGGTAAATGCTCCTTTACCCTTGATCTTTTAAAGACAATGGCTTTATGTGACCCAAAATACTGTGCTGCAGGGCCCAGGCTGTATTTCAATATATGTTGTAGAGCTTACTATAGAGACTGGTAAAAGTGTTGGATGAAAAATCAGGCAAAATGAAGTGGAAGGGAAAGGAATCAGTGATAATGAATATGGGAGGAAGAAAATTATTTAAACTATGTGTTGTATAAAGTTAATTGAGATTAAGTACTTGCAGCTGTATTCATGTGTGTGACTTCTTTCTCATATGAGAAGATAGTCAATTTTCAATATATTGGATGTGAAAATTCATGGCAGGTACATTTTTTTCTACAGCAGCATAATATGATATATTGAGCTGTTTGCAAAAGATGGGATAAAATAATAGGTGATTAATTGTCAGCTCAAATTCAGCCACAAATTTTGATGTAATCTCCTGATTTGTGTACATGGACATTTTGAAACTTGTCCACTTTCCTAGGTAACAAACACAGCATTGCCACTGCACCTTTTTTTATTTTTTTCTTCTACTTTTTTGTAAGATGAAATTTGACCACTTTCACCTTTGTAAGTTGGAACAGCTTCTTGTGCAGCTATTTTCCTTCCCATCAGGATTTGATCCAAGTCCTTGAAACTGATGCTCTCACTGAAGAGTCAGCTAAACTGTCTGGTCGCTGTTGTGCTTGCACACAGCTGTTTGCAATGTGGATGTGTGGTACAGGTTCTTTAGGAGAAGTTAGGATGTCATGGAAATAACTGAAGCACTGGTGTGACTGGAGGGCCACAATGGATGGCTGTAAGCTGTGTTGCAAAGACAGGCAGGGAAAAGAGGAGGAGTTTTTCTTGTGTTCTTTGTTAAAGAAGAATCTTGAATGTGTAGAAGTGAGCTATGATAATTCTAGCCCTATGGAATTGCCTCTGGGTCAAGATCAGAGGGATTGTACCAAGGGGAGTCTTGCAGTATGCTTCTGTCTCTGACATCCAAACCAACACGATAAAACCAACAAAGAAATATTTGGGTCACTTTGGCAAGTTTTGTATCAACACAGCCTGGTTCTTACGGGTGGCCTAACCCAATGAGACATTTGTTGGAAGAACAGTGCAGCAGCTCCCACATCATCCATCAAGTTTCTGGAATGTGTAGAGGACTGTTTTCTCACACAAATGTTAGACGTGTCAACCAGAAATGCGATACTGCTGGAGCTGTTAAAAACCAAGAAAAGCTGCTGTAATATCTCAGTTAATGATAGCCTTGGCTGCAGTGATCACAATATTGTGGAGTTTGGGATCCTGCTGAGCATACTGAAGGCTAGTGCTAAGGAAAAGGTTTTAGATTTTTAGAAGCTCATCTGGGAGGGATTCCATGGAAAGCTTCCATAGAGGATAAAGGAGCTAGTGCGTGCTGGGAGTTTTTTTCAGTAATATCTCCCTGGAAGCACAAAAACCTTTCATCCCTTTTAAAGGCAGGGAATTAGGTGGAGCAAGAGACCCCCTTGGCTTCACTGTGACCTTCCAGGTGTGCTCAAAACCCAGGGAAGTGTAGCAGAGATGGGAAAGCGGACAATACCCCTTGAGATCTACAAGGGCACTCCCAGGGCATACAGAGATGCAGTTAGAAAACAAAAAGCTGAGTTTAAATTGAAATTTGCCAGAGATGTCAGCAACCACAATGAAGGATACTTCAGGTATGTAAACAGCAAGCAGAAAGAGGAGGGAAATACTGTCTTGGTGTTAAACAGCAGAGAAGTCACGAATGAGACTGAAAAGGCAAAAGTTCTCAGCACTTTCTCCAGCTCTCTCCTTGCCAGCACTGTTGGGCCCTAGGCCTTGGGAACGGAGCCCCAGGCTGATGGGCACACAGACCTACTGTCAGGGAAAGAAGAGTTTGTGTGTGTGGTCTGTGACAGCAGCTTGGCCTCCAAGGAACCCTGACATTGTCCCCTGAGGGTGTTGAGAGCTGCCTGACAGCGCTGGAAAGCTGCTCTCCATAATCTCTGAGTGGTTGTGGATACTGGGAGATGTCCCAGAAGATGGGAAGAAGGCTATCCACCCCCATCTGCAGGAAGGGATTAAAGAAGGATTCAGAAAATTTTAGCACATCAATCTTACTGCAGTCTCCAGGAAAATTATGGAACACATTCTCCAGGGGGCCATCACAAGTCAGATGAAGCTCGTAACTGGGTAGAGCCAGCACGGATTCACCAAGGGCAAATCATGCTTCACAGACATGATGACCCTTTATGACAAAATTGTTTGGTCAATGTGGGCTGAGTGGTGAACATTGTCTACCTGGATATCTCCAAGGCTTTTGATATGGCTCCCCAAAGCCCTGTCCTGGAGAAGCTGATGTGTCAAGGATCTGGACAAGTGATCCTTGTGGTGAGTGGAGAATTGACTGACAGGCTGCACCCAGAGGGTGGTGGTGAATAGCTCTTCAAATGGGCAACCTGTCACAAGTGGCGTCCCATGGGGATTGATTTTGGGCCCTACACTGTTTGATGTCTTCCTAAGTGAGCTGTAAGATGGGATCAAGTGTACCCTGGCAGAGTTTGCTGATGGTGGAAAGCTGAGGGGGAAAGTGGACGCTTCAGAAGGGAGATCCACCCTGCAGGAAGACCTGGATAGGCTGAAAGAGTGGGCTAATGAGAAGTTTGACGTGTGGTCTTGTTCTGGGAAAACTTAATACATGAAAACAGGAATCTCAGCAGTCTGAGGAGCAGCTCTGTGGAAAGCGACCTGGTGGTCCTGGTGGAGGATGAGCTCAATCAGAGTGGACAGTGTCCTGCTGCAGCAAAGAAAGCCACCAGGGTGCTGGGTGACATCAACAAAGGCATCATCAGCTGATGAAGAAATCACTGTTGTCACACTCCACTCAGCGTGTCATGCCTTGAATACTGTGTTCAGTTTTGGTCCCTGCTATGCAAAAAAAGTTGTGGACAGGTTGGAGAGGGTCCAGAGAGGGGATACAGAGATGATCAAATAACTAGGAAGCCTTGCCATATGAAGAAAGACTGAAAGAACTTGATTAGTTCAGCTTTGAGAAAAGAAGATTATGGGGAGATACAAGGGAACCACTGTGTTCCAGTATTTCCAGGATGGCTACAAAGGAGATTGAGACTCCCTTCTTACAAGGAGTCAGATGGAAAAGATGAGGCATAATACATACAATTTACTCCTGGGAAGATGACAATTGAGCACAAGGGGAAAATTTTTCACAGTTAGAGCAATCACCCATTGGAATAATCTCCCCAGAGAAGTGGGGGATTCTCCAACGTTGGACATGTTTGATATTCAGCTGGACAGGGTAGTGGCCCATTCCACGATTCTACATAGCAGGTCTTTACTGCAGCTATGAGAAGACATGTGAAATGTTTCCATCTTTTTTCTTTTTCTTTTTTTATTTTTGTAAGTGGGTGGCTATCATTAAGTTGTTCTAACATGGCTTGAAGCCTCTATTAGGAAATACAGTTTCACTTCTGGATTTGCTTTATGAGGAACACTACAAGGAGTAATGCTTTGGAAACGTAAGCCTGGAAAGAGCCAGAGGCTGTGAATGGCTCCTACTGCAGTGCACAAACTGCTGCTGCAAAGGGGGAATGTCACTGAGGCTGTATTAGTTTAATTTGAAAATGGGCTGAGGAGGAATCAAAATATTGAGTATGATTGAGAAAATCTATGTACAAAAGCAGAAGAAAAATCCTACAAGTAAAAACATCAGCCAAAAACCTCTTAAGCCTTAAAGCCTTAGATTGTCTATTTAGGAATAGTTTCAGTGTGTGATGCTAATGAAGATGCAATTCCATATCAGCACTGTACAGTTAGGTACAACTGAACTTGATAGGAAAGTAGCCAGTCTATCACAGGAAACCTCTCATTTTTGCATCAGTACATTTTAATGAAAACCAAATATCTGGACTAGGGTGTCCAAGTCCTAGGAGGTGATCTTAGCCTTTATCTCACCTCTGGGACAGCAGTTCTCTTTTCCCTGGGTGTTTGTCCTTATTCTGAAAATTTTGCATGGCTCAGTCTTACTCCCTATCACTTCTTCGAAAAAGCTCCTCTCTGCTTTTATTGTGTCTTGTCTTTCCTTGACATTGCTTAGATCCTGAAGTATTTCTGAAGATCCAGTTTCTGTTCAACTGAGAACTTTTGAAGTAAGCACATGTATATTTAGAATTTAATGATGCTTCTTTGAAGAACTGTTCTCACACTCTTTGAAAAGCTCTAATGAGTTTCTTTAGTTTGATTTAGAAACATAAAACAGCTCAGTGTTATTGTAAAGATCCAGGTATGTTTCATAATACATTTTATGGAAATGTTCTGATGCTGCAAGGGGAAAAAAAGGTAGTCTGGGTTTCAGACTTTGCTTCTGGGCTTTGTTAGTGAACTGGCAGACAAAGAACAAACTAAGAACAAAAACTGGAGCTGCATGCCACCATTTTGTTTGATAAAGTTTAAAGATTTGCATTAATCAAATGCACGCAGATATTAGTCTTGATATAGGAAATCATTATTGATTTAACATCACTCGGCGCTTATTAAAAATGGGTTCTATCACTCAATGCAATTAATTAAATGAAACCATTTCTAGAAATTACCTTGGGGAGGGGGAATCTTATTTCTCATGTTTTTTCTCAGACAAAATTGAAAGGCTTGGAACTGATCACAAAGATAGGAACACAATGAAGAAAACCTAACTGTCTTTCATCAAGAGTTCCTAGGTATATGTGTTAGGAAGTATTTGCTGTATTGTCCTTTACCTTCCCATTCCACTGTGCATTAGCTCTCCATAGAGAGTAAAAGCACTTCACACATGCCAGTGGCAGCAAGGGCAACATGCCAGAACTGGGTACTGTGGTGCAAATCAAAAGGCATTCTATTAATATCGCTGTTTTTTTTTTCTTGAAAGCTAACTGAAGTGATGCACTTTTCAGATAGTGCCTTTAGGAAGTTGGCATCATTTAGTGAGGTGCCTGGCTTGGTGTTTGCACATGACTGGATGTACTTTGGAAGTGAACTAAGCATCTGAATGAGAAAATAAAACTGAGCTGCTGTTTAGTTCCTCTCTAGGCAATTCAGTTGCAAAATGCTGTACCCAACACATTTTTAGTAAGAGTATTTGTGCTTTAGTATGTGCTTTGGGCTTTGGTTCTTTTAAGAACAACTTCTTCATCTTCATCTGATATTAGCAGAAAATATTCCTGCTAATTACAGAAATACTTCTGACTGACATTAATCATAAAAATATTCATCAGTTTATTTCAAAATCACACACAATTCTTGCTAAATATCAACTGGTTTTTATAAGTATCTTGTCTGAAACTCTCCATAGTGGGAGAATTTGTTGAAAACTATTTATTTTCCATATATTCATCCCTGTCACATTTTTTTTCTTTTGGAAATAGAAAGCTGTGGTAGCTTTTCCTGCTTCATGGTGCATTTGGACAAGTTAGAGTCCTTTTTTTTTCCTCTTCTCTCTAGCTGGGGAGGATGACTATAGCTAGGGAAATTAGGGGCACTACTTAGCCTGTGGTTGTGTTCAGTGTAGATACTCTGAGTTTTTTACCTCACTGCAGAGATGTTTTCTAATTTCAGTAAGAATCTTTAGAAGAAAAAAAGGAGCTATGGGGAGATGTGATACACATTAACATCTCTATTATATATACCTGTTAATATAAAAAGTTGTCGTATGTGGAAAAGCCCCAGAAGTATTACCTACATTATATATTCAAGTGTTTTTTAACCTGAGGAGTAACACATGAGAACATTTGTGTTATCAGTGAATTGTCCTGTTCTGTTTTAGTGTTTTCTACATGACTATTGTTTCTTTGTTAGAAGAACAAATCAGTTAAACTAGTTTTTTGCTCTGAAGAAACTATTCAGGGAAGGCATAAGGTTGATGCCATCTCTTCAAAAGTGAACTTCTGCCTCCAGAAGTAATATATTGAGAGAACTAAAAACTATTTCAGAATTTAAGAAAATATGTATTTCTAAATATCTCTTCCTCCAGTGGATTTGGAGGCATTTGCCTTCATTACTTTCAATACTAAGCTTACAGGAGATTTCCTCCTCTCATTTTTCTCCCAGGAGTGCTCAGCATCTCCAGCTCAGAGGTTGATGAGTGATTAGTACATTTATATATTGAGGGTGAGTTATCTGATAATACAAGGGTCTGACCCTTTGCACTTTTTCTTCACTGAAAAAGCATGCACCAGGATTTTGAGATCAGTCTGAGAGTACCTAAATAAGATCTGTAACTCTGTGTGGTTACATTAGTACTTGTGTGCATTCTCAGACCTGTTTGTGAGCAACAGTGATTGCTTTGGGGCAAGGAAAATGTTCTGTACTCTGTGTGGGAAAGACATGAAGTGTGTGAGTGTGTTCCCAGTTAAGCATGTGTTTGCCAGTTCTAGCTGGTAACTCAAGTGCATAACATGGGCAAAATTGCTGTTCACTCAAGGTCTCTGTCCAATAGTTAGTCATGTGCCTGCAAAAATATCTCACTCCTAGCTTTGTGGAGTAAGTTTGCCATGCTTCTTCCCAAACCACATACCAAAGTGGAGTTCCTCTTTCTCCTGAGGATAGGGTCTTGGGAATTTTTTTATTCCTTTTTTTTTAACTTTATAACATTTTTAAGGTGATTTTCTAGTAAAAAAAAACAAAGATTGCCTGGCGCTTTTGAGCCAGTAGAGTGTTCGTGACAGTCAAAGTATCTCTCTCTCATTTGGGAACAGGGACATTTAGGATTGTCAGTTTTGTTTTCTGTCTCAAAATTCTTGAGTTGAGTAATGGTGGAGGAAAGGATGCAAAAAAAAAGAAAAAATCTACTGAAGGGCAAGCAAGGTAAAGTTGCAATAAAACATTAGGTATTTAACCTAATGCCATAGAGAGTAGCAGCTAGTGAACTGTACATTTTATTCAGTTGTAAACACTTTGAAGAGGTTTCTCTTGAGTGTTTTTGTTCATCTAGTGAGATATGTTGCAGGGGGAAAAAGAATTTCAAAAATTCAGAAACCAGAATTGCTATCTGTGAGTTTACTTTTGCATGTAGCAAATTTGGAAGCAAGAACAAAGATATATGCAAGTAAATTTTGTGTTTTATAATGGGGAGTTACTGAGGGAAAATATGTGAATAGTTAGGCATCAGCTAACTATCAGCTAAACTTGAGAGAGTTTGCAAACCTAGATACATCATGGATTCAAAAAATATTATTAAATTGCATATGTTTTGTCAATTTAATTGCTACCAAGTGCTCTGATAAGGATGGTGCTGAGGCAGTTCTGAAGAAGAGCAAGGAGTGACAGAAAGTGGAGAAGATCAAGGATAAGAGAGATGGAAATCTGAGGGGAGAGGATCATCCAGCCAAAGTAGGAGCGAAAGCATGGGGCCCTGAGAGAAAGGGAAAACTGTCCCTGTAGGGTTCATTGTGGAGCAGAGGTTGTGGTGTGGAGAAACACAGGATGATCTTGAGAGAGAGTAGGGAAACTGGAAGCCACAGAGCTGAATTTGGGATATTAGTCTTATAATTATTTAAGCTGGAAAAGACTCTTTGGATCCCTGAGCCTGAATATTAACCCAGCTTTTCCAAGCCCACCATTAAACTGTGTCCCCGAGTGCCAAATCTCCATGTCTTCTAAACACCTCCAGGGATGGTAACTCCACTTCCCTGGGAAGCCTATTTCAGTGCTTGATAACCCTTTGAAGAGAAGAAATTTTTCCTAGTACCCAATCTCAGACTGCCCTGGGTAAACTTGAGGCCATTTCTTGTCATCCTGTCACTTGTTACCTGGAAGAAGAGATCAGCCCTACCTCACTCCGGCCTCTGTTCAGCTAGTTGCAGAAAGCAGTAAGACCTCCCCTCAGCCTCCCTAGACATAAGTATCTAGAATGTGTTTCAACTGCCTCCTGAAAGATTTTTTTTTCTCTCTATTTAAATGTTGTTATTCTTATTGAAACTTCTGATGTGCAGTGGGGAGAGGGGAGAGAGCTGGCAGGAAAAATCAGGCTATTTAGATCCAGAGCATGCTGGCATGCTGACCTCAGGGTATCACGCAGCAGGACACTGTGTAAAGGGGAAAACTGCCTTTTTGCTTCCACAAAGAGAGCATTCAGGGGAAGGAGGAGGGAGGTATTATCTTCACAGTGAGGTCAAAACCTGCTCTGTTGGTACAGTGTCTGGATAAGGCTCTAAGCAGGCTTCATCACAGCAGGGGGAGGCACTTCAGCGTTTTCCGTGTATAATGGTCAGAGCAGATTGCCCTGAATTATTCCACCCTGATGATGTATATCTCCAGGCTTGCAGCATTCCTGCTGCCATCCCCTTTGTATGCAAACCTAGGCTAGCAGCTTCCAATGCTGGTAAGTCTTCATCTGTCAGATGTGATCATACCCCAGAGGCTCAGACTTTCTGTTCCATGCTAGCACCCCAAAAGGAGGAATTCTTCCTTTGTGGTGTCTGATGGTCTGCTTGGAAAAATTCAGGAGTGTGGAAGCACCTTGGAGTGATGCCAGGGTGATAGGCTCACTGTAATTTCAGGTACATGGAGCTCCTTTCCTGACTGTTTCCAGTGAATTGCAATACAGGATTTTGGATGCAATTCCTGGCTGTTAGAGGCTGTGGCCAGCTTGACACCAAACCACAGGCCACCTTTTTCTCCTTATATTGAAGTTTGTAGCCTGGCCACAGGTGCCAGGCTTTGTGAAACTCCACATTATCCCTCTCCATATGGAGTCAAAATGTTACAGACTTCCAGCAAGGTGGGGTCACTGCAGATGCTTCGATTGATGCTGCTACTCTTGGACAAAGAAATAATGAAATTTGGAAAAGAGAAAGGACTAATCATTAACCATAGAGTGATAGTTTGGGAAATTGCTGCCTGTGGGACTGGCCATATCTTTTCAACCACAAGCCTTTAAATTGTGAACCAGTTTGTAAGTTGGAATTTTGGATCCTGAAGCATTCACAGACATTTTGAGAGAACTTCTCTGAAACAGGTGAGACATCTCTACCCTGACAGTCTTAGATGAGTGAACTTTTTTGGTCTTGAACACTGGAGACCAAGGCCTCTCCATCACAGGTGCTGTATTAGTTCAGTTGCTCTTGACCCTCTAAATGGAAAGTGCTGTGATCAGATCTCTTGATTAGTATTCAGGTGCAAAAGTTAACAAAATATTGTATAAGAAATCACTTATGACGGCTTTTCTCAGTTAAACTGCCAGTGGATTATCTTCCCTGCCTTGCCTTTCAGGAATAGATGAGAACAGTCCTAATCAAAGCTTTTGTCAGGTTGGCATCAATAAATTTGATTTCCTTCTTCCCCATCAAGAACAGCAGCATTGTTCTCCTTTCTGCAGAGTCATTAAACAGAAAGGACTTTTCATCCTTCTCTTGATTCTGAAAAACAGAGGTAGGGGAAATCCAGATGCTCTGTAGAAGTAGCAGAAGCTGGACACCAATTATATTTCTCTAAGTAATCAGCAGAGAACTAATTTATCCTTCTTAAATGGAGGCCCATATGCTCGTTGATTTTAGCCATACTGTAAAATCTGTTTTTCCATGCTCTGGAGTGAATAAATGTGTTTGGCAATATTAAACCTTTTATTGTATGAGCAGGAAAGCATTTGTGATTGCTGAAGTTGTCAGGGTTTACTGCAACAAACTGAAACATTGAAGCAGAATGATCTGTGACCTGACAATTGTATAGATCTCTTATCAACTAGTACAGATGCTCTTTGCAGGTTTAGGGTCAGCATATTTAGCTATTGCTGTATTAGGATGCTGCTGAGTCACGTAGAGGCATTATTTCCTTCTTTGTTGTTAAATCTTCTGCCAGTCATCGATGGCTTGAAATTATATATGGAAGTTGAAGGACAAGGCTTAGATAAGTACATGTGTGGAAATAGCATACTTCCTTTAATTTTTCACTAATGTGAAAAATTTCTTTACTGCATGGATTGATGTACTGGTAAGAAAACGTACCAAATCTTCACTTTGTGAAAGGATGCGTGTTATTCAGAAAGATACTGTGTGTACTTTGAGAAAGAAAGTATTCTAGAAAAGCAAGGATGTCTGGATTTTGAAGGAAAGAGAGTTTCAGGAAATACTTCAAGATGAAGGGGATAAGTATGGTGGACATGGGGTTCTAAGTGCTATGGAGAATTGCCTCTCCGTCAAAGGTGTTTGCATTTCAGGACTACAGAGTGCTGAAGAATAGGCGAAATTTAAATATGTTTTTGCAAGACTGAAGATTTTTTGGGAGGGCAAAAATGTCTTGATGGCTACTTTCTTATTATACTATCTGTCATAATAAACTTAACTGTTACTTGCCTGTATTTGTGGAAGCATGAAGAGAATTTTGCAATATATTTCAATCAATTATGTTTCTGTTCCACATGTCAATAACATCTGTACACTCATAATTTATGCTAATTCAAGTGTCTGAGGACAAAGCTGGTCTTCGTAGTTATAAACATCTTGGAATTTATAAACTGGCATGACTGTCATAAAGCACTATTTGACTGGAATTTATTAAATCATGAACAAATGTTTAATACCTCAGAGGGGGCTGTCAAAGGTGAATGCTATTATCTAACCATGTCTAGACTACTTGTCAGGCTCACAGAGGAACTGGCAAGTCTGTTATTTTTAGTTAAGATGAAAACAATTTACTTGAACTAGAAACTGAAGTTTTTGTTATCTAAAAATACCAGGTAATAGGCATATGTTTTATCTTTGAGTATCATCTCTTTTTATCATACTTGGAATTTATTGGAGTTGTGAGCTTTTAGTACTCCCTCTACCTTTAATGAGAGATGCTATGTGAGTGACAGTGCATTACCACTGTGAAGTACTGGATGTTTCAGCTATTAGGATATATTTATTGGTAGTTCATTGAGTGTGTTTATGGTGTCCTTTTGTAAATGACTGTGGTCAAGTCACAAAGTTTGCTGAACTCATAATTAGTGTGTCCTTTGATCCTGGTGACCTTTGGATCATGCTGTAAGCATTTCATATTTCCCTGTAATTTGATTCTTCTTTCTTGAAGTGCTCTGAGATCTTAAATGTGTCCTTACTGAAAATGTCCTTGGACTCTCATTCTTTGCTTTGAAAAAGTGTTTATGCATCAGAGCATTATGTAAATCCAACAGATATTTACAAAGTTAGTTCCTGAAGTAGTTGATTGCAGTGAGGGTTTGGTGTAAACATCTGTTTCCTGTATGAAAATTATTTTTTTTCATTATATTGACAAAACAAATATTAAAAATTGCTGACGATTTCTTACACTGAAATAAATTAGAGTCTTCAAAATTCAACTATGACATGAGGAAGATTTTGTTTGAGCAAACAGCAGAGTAATTTCTAATTAGTGTTCATGTCAGGTTTACTACTTTGAATATGTGGAAAAGTTTAATACCTGTCTATACCTAGCAAGACATCACATTTACTAAAATTCTGTGCTAATTAGCACACAGTCTACAAGAGAGAGATTATGGGATCACTGCCTATTTTTCTGCTAGAAAGTATGTTTGTGTCACAGTTCAATCCAACTGAATTCCAGTCTTGAACAGGACTTCAGGGAACTCAGGGTGGGGTTGTTAGATTTGTGTTAGGTTTAGACCTTTACTTTGTCTGTGGGTCTTTATATTTGGTTTCCAGTGATGTTTTTGTGTCCACTGTGATGAGAGCAGAGATCTCTACATCTTACTACAGCTTCAATTGGGTTAGGATGAGGCTAGCTAAGAGGTGTGGCTTTTGCACAGCCATTTTTCTACAGCTGCTAACAGCAAACTTGACCAAGATTGCACATGGGAAATAGGAGTCAGGAATGCATCAGCTCCCTGAGGCTTCTGCCTTCCCACTTGGTTTGCTACACCAGCATTTTCCAGCACCTGCCTTCTAAACAATACCTTTGTATTTAACTCATATTTCTTGTGGTGTCTGATTTGTGGTAGGTGATAGATTTGTGATAGGCATCTGGAGTGATTGATCTAGTCTCTAATTAAAACAAGATCATGGCAAACTGCTAAGACAATCCTGCAGTCCATTTCTGCCATCAGCTTTCAGGAATGCAGTATGTGTTTTATATTGATACTTCTAAGAGTGTGTCTGTCACAATCCTAGGAGTAAGGTCCAAAACTCTGGAGGAAAAGACAATTATTAAAATGTTAGTAAGATCTACCAAGCTTTGGTAGCATTTACCAAGTTCTGCTTAGCTTTCTTTAATACTTTGAGGCACATGTAATGCTGTATTATTCATTGTCATTGTGCACCTTTCCACTAGAGTAGCAATGAATTTGTTCCCATGCCTTTGCCTGCTCTGTTGAATTCCACTGAATTCAGACACTGTGTTCTGATAAGAGGTGTGCTTTGGAGCTGCAAAACAGACTCTGGCTGCTTGTTTCCAAGCGTGGCATCTATGTGATTGACTCTGTCGTCCTCTCTGACCCCTTGTCCAGCCCCGCTGCTCGAGCTGTGGCAGCTGTGGAGATGTCCAAAGGGGCTAGCAAAGGGTTAGATGGCTGCTGGGTCATTATGCAGATGCAGCTGTCAAGAGTTTAGCTCCCTATTTGATGTCTGGGAAAATACAGAAAAACAGCAGTCAGATTTTTATTTTTTTTTCACAATCTCTCCACAGACCACACTCCTGTAATGGTTTTAAAACACTGCCCATAGGTGGTTTCTCGCAACATAAAAATAAGTTCTCATACCCTGGCGCCTGAGCCCGTATGTCCTGGTGGTGTTGTTATTTACATTTCATATCTGTGGGTCAGTGACATATGAGGCATTATAGAACTATTGAGTGTTAGGTAAAGACAGAAAAAAGACTTTCTTTTTCCTCCAGATAAAAGCATTACATTTATTTCCTTTTTCTTGGGACAAATTATTCCAAGCCAGTAAGATGGCATTTCATCTTATTAACAGAACTGGGTCTGCACCAAACTCCAGAACATAGCAGTCTGTAGCCAAATGGGACTTTGCTTGTCTCATTCCTTGCCACTTGTATAGGAGTGTTTGCAACCCCTAACCAGCTGTCACCAGGGTTTGCACATCAAGAGGGTTGATTCCTTTCTGCTCTGGTACCAGTGGGTGTCAAATGCTTTGTCTCTGCTGGGCAATGCAGTTCGTGCTCTTCTTCCAATAAGACCTGGAGTCTTCTGTGGTGGGAGAAAAGGTTTTTGAGAGACAACTCCTACAAAATAGCAGTGCAGCTCAGGCTGAAGTCTCTCAGTGATATTGTCCCTGCTATCTGGGATTTTAAATCCAGAAATATTAAGGGATGAATAGAGCTGTTCCCTAATGAAATATCTGAGAAGCCTCGGGCAAAATTACAGTCACATGATGGACCTGAGATGAGGATAGCTTTGATGGTATGATGTTTGTGATGACTGCTTTGTCTTGTGCTGGCAGCCAGCTCTAGTAGCTACCCGTCAAGCCTCAGTGCCAGTTTACTTTGGTGGCAGGTGATAGTAAATAATGAGTATTACCTGATGCCAGGTGCTTCTTTGTCTTGAGTTTCTTACAAATAACTTAAACCAGCTATTGATATCCCTTCATTGAGTCACACCTCACTAAGTTAGGCTCACTGCTGTGTATTTACACTGCAAATTACAGGGTGATGGATGAGCTATTCGATCTGACACAACACCAGTTAGCTTCCTTCCCAGTAGCACTGTATCTGTATTGGCTCCAGAACCTGCTGCAGCCTGAAATGTTGCTGAGTGTAGGAGCAGAGGGATCAAAAATCCTGCTGTGCATGGCAGAGCCACTGCAGGAAAGAGCCCTCAGGAGAGGTTGCTCTGTGTTTACTGAGATGTATGAATGTTCACAGAAGTGGGGAATGTGTTGCTTCTCATCAAAAAGTTTCTGTTTAAAAGTAAAACAATAAAATTTGGCACGCTGTCAGAACCTGATTTCATGATGGCAATATTATAATAATGTTGACTTTTAATTAAATGAAGTTGACATATTTTAAGTCTGCAGATTAACCATCTGTTGCAGCATTAATGAATATCCTTCATGGCATCAGATCAGGACCCATGTTTTGTTATGTTTTTCCTTTTTTTTTAATTTTCCCCAGATAGCTCTCTGCAACATATATTTGTTGATTAAAGCATGAAATATTGGCCAGATCAATTTGGATTAGGCATTTACCCAGTGCTGGGAAGTGAACTTTTGCCCAGGATTGGTATTTCTGTGCTTCTTCTAGGTTAAAATGTTTCCAAGCAAGAATTTTTGTTAATTGTCTTTTGTTCTTCTCTGTGCCAAATGCATTCCTTTAAACTGCACCTTCTAATTCATGGCTTGTGAGGAAGCCCTGTTAACATACTCATCTCTTGCATAGATAATCAAGCTTGGAAACTTTTCTGGGTTTTTTAATGAAGGTGCAATGTTTCAAATGACTGTGTGAACTTAAGTAAGACATCTTCATGTGTATATTTTGTATATTGCGTTCTCTCTTCAGCACCAGATGTATTATGCATAAAATAAATACTGCTTTGTAAAAATGACTTCTGCAAGCAGAAGCTTAACAATATGCTTAGTTCCATAATGACAAGGTAGCTGTAAAGATGACATTATACCATAATTTGCAGCTTCATCTTCTTTTGCTTTAGGTGTTAATACTGCTTATTACTGGTAAGAATTTTCTGTTTACAAAATGAATTAATTTTACTGTAACCTATTCTTGATGAGCATTATTTGTCCTCTATTGCCCTTGTGTAGGGAATTGTTTGGAGATTGAATGTGCTTCCTGACTTACTTTCAGACTGTCATTTCTTCTGTAGGCTTTTACAGTTTTCATTATCACCGAGATCCTTTTGTGTACATCAATTAAGATGTCTTTCTTTCTTTGAACGCTGGAGATGTAGCATTCAGTTTTGTTTCTCATGAGAGGAGGCTTAAAATAATGGCAATGGCCAAACTGTGTTTTGTTGAGCATTTTACTCTTGTGACTGCAGTGATGGAGAGACAAGTCTTCTGTGAGCAGCAGGTGAAGCACGAGTGACTTCTTAGGTCAGACTCCTAACGTTGGTCCTGTGAGGAAAGCAGGCCATGTCGAGCACAAGTGAAACAAAAAAAGTGTCTTATTGAATTTTGCAGTGTGTTTTTTCCAGCCCTGTATTGCAGACCTTGTGTTATCCTCAGAACAAATGGTTTGGCCAAGCAGAGTTGCATTGTTTGGTTTTGGTTTTTAATTTCCTCCTAACTTGAGGCAGTGTGGCAACTGACAGAAGCACATGGATAGCCTGATACACATCATGAATTCTTTTGTTCACAAAAGGTTTGCAGGTTCTTTTAGGGTCTCAGTAAGTAAGACAACAAGACTTGAGGCTGTTTGAGTTTATTCTATAAAGAATGGAAATACAAAAGGTAGCAGTCTTAGCTCCTCTGATATCAGAGATGTAGTGAGAAAAGGGAGAGTAAGTTTAGGCCCCTTCTAATGCTGGGAACTTTGTCTCCATCAAAAGAATCCTTTTAAGTTGATCAAACTATGCAGATTCTGTCCATGATGAGGTTTGCCAGCATTGTGGTCTTTGGACATTTTGTTGGAATTTCTGGAACGAGGGACAGAGAGAGGTAGAGCTCTGTGCTTGAACTCCCTTGGGACTGGCCCTGATGTTCTGATCATTTAAAATCCTGAAAAGTCAGATGCTGTCTGAGTCAAGATAGATATCTGGCAAAATATGAGGAAGAAAAGACAACCATGTCTAGGGCTTTTAAAATCAGCAGTGCCATTTAATGTTAATTTTCCATTTTAAAAACAGCCTTTGAAAGTATCTTCTGTATATCTGCAGGGATATGGCATGGTATCGTCCATTAATTAGATTAATTAGAACGTTTAATAATGTTCTACTGCAAACAGGACTCACTAGTTAGCTACTGGTTTTACTCTAACATTTGAAGAAAAAAAAGCCCTCTTGAGTGTAGAGAAACACTCTGAGAGAATTGAGTTTTTTAAAAAAGAAAAAAAGCTTTGCACTTTTGTTAGGATAAACATTGTTAGGGTTTGACATACACATTTTTCATGCCTAATAACTGATTGATATCATTCATCAGTATAATTTGAATCACTGTTATCCTGAAGGGAATTGCCTGATTCAAAATATTTATCTCTCAAGAAGATGAAAGAATGCCAATGCATAAAAGATTAGCAAGTCAAATTTTCTAAATTCAATGCAAAACCAGAAAGTAAAAGGTTTTCTTTTCCGCTTGCAGCAGCAGAGTGTAAGGAGCTAGCCTCCCCCTCACTGTGTTTTCCCCATGTTGGAAGGAAGGAGCTTGAGCTACTTGGTGAGCACTTCTTAAGATCTTCCCAGTAAACAAGCTGTCCATAGTGATCAATCCAAATGCCAGTTCATCTGTGAAAGGGCCTGTGCCTCAGCTACAATTAACAACTTGAGAGAGAAATTAAATTAAGACTCTTCTTATAGGTTTTTCTTCTCATTGTTGCCACCTACTCGGACACATTTTGGCAATTCCTCTGGAAGCAGAGACTTCACCCTGTGTCTGTCTGTCACTCTCTCAAATTCCCTCCCTTCAGCTTTTGAATATCCGCTCATTTGGACAGACTGCCAGCTGTATCAGAGAGCTGCTCTGTAGCTGCTGTCTCTTTGCATGCAGTTTAACCCAGGCTGGTGCTGTGTGGTTTGACAACCTGAAGCTGTGGGAAAGATCTGTGAAAATTAATTGGGCTTCCACCAAGAAGGCAAGGTCAGGCTTCAAAGCCCTGGTCCTTTGGTGCTGGGCTGAGCAGGCTGCTGAAGGTCAGGGCTGTGGCAGCAGCAGCACAAGTGAGTGCCTCTCTGTCCCTGCCATGCTGTATCTCAGGTGCCAAGGTGAGGGTAGACTGCAGCAACCTGTGGAGGCAAAACAATGGAGGTTGCCAGGGAAACCTGGGTTCTTGACTCTGAGTGAACAAAGAAAATGAAATATCGACGTAAATATTGTTATGCTTCATTTCCTAAGGATGCAAACTCAAAAGAAATAAAAAAAGTTGTCAAGATTTATTGTTTTTATCTGCTCTGGAAATTCTGCTAATTCTAGCGTGATGAAATCTTGTCAACAGAGCTTATATTCAAGTGTTGTGTACTTTTTGTGTTGCAAACATGGCAGCCTGCAGAGGAGAGTATGTGGTTTATGATTAAAATCATAGAATCATATAGGTTGGAAAAGACCTTTAAGATCCTAGAGTCCAGCCCAGCACTGCCAGTTCCACCTCTGAACCATGTCCATAAACACAAGATTTATAGTTTTTTAAACATCTCCAGGATTAGTGAAGATATTTAAAATATCTCCACCACTTCCCTGGGTAGCCTGTTCTGATGCTTGATAACCCTTTTGGTGAAGGAAGTTTTTCTTAGCATCCAATCTAAACTCACCCTGGGGCAATTTGAAGCCATTTCCTCTTGTTTTATTCCTTGTTACGTGGGAGAAGAGACTGACACTCAGATCATTACAGCCTCCTCTCAGGCAGTTGTAGAGTGATAAGGTTCCCCCTGAGCTTCCTTTTCTCCACACCAAGCTCCTTCAGCTGCTCCTTTTCAGTCTTCAGACCCTTCCCCAGCACTGCTGCCCTTGCCTGGACAGGATCCAGCACGTCAGTGTCAACTTGTTGTGAGGGGCCCCAAAAATGAGCACAGCTCTCGAGGTGAGGTCTGATCGCTGCCCAGGTCCTGCTGGCCACACCATTCCTGATCCAGGCCAGGGTGCCATTGTCCTGCTTGGCCACCTGGGCAGACGCTGGCTCATGTTCAGCCACTGTCAAGCACCCAGGTCCTTTTCCACTGGGCCACTTTCCACCCACTCTGGCGTTGTTTTGACCCAAGTGCAGGATCCAGAATTTTTTCTTATTGAAGCTCATATGATTGGCCTTGGCTTATCAATCCAGCCTGTCCAAATCCCTCTGCAGAGCTTTGCTACCTTCCAGCAGATCAACATTGCTGTTCAGAAGTATGTCAGGACTCTAAAATGGTAGTGTTAAGACTCCACATACAGCACTTTTTTTGTAACCTCGTGCTGATTAGTGCTGAGTTCGTAATTTATGATTTGGTAGAAAGAGAATATTGGAAGGTGATAATATGTAGTGAAAATTCACTGGCTGGAAGAAATGTTATGGTGAATAAACATAGCAAAAGTTGATCCAAAAAGGTTACATTAAAATATGTCTAAGTAGTATCTAGCACTTCGAGGATGTGTTGGTTTGGCATCATCTTGCATTTAATATACAACATTGCAGCTTCCTTGTGAACCGAAAGTAATTTGTTCCTGGGTCTCACTTTTTTCTTTAAAGTGTCGGGTTTTGTTTTGCTTTAACAAAAAACTTCAAGGTTGAACTGCAGACTACTACTAATCTTCTGGTCAGAAAGCCAAACACATTAAGAGGAAATAATATGAAGTGCTGCAGAATCCGGTGTACGTAGCTGGGTGCAAACTCTGCTTCTAGGCTTGCATTCTCTCCTTGTCTGGGCTTGTTTTGCCTAGAAGCTCCATTTTCTAGTGACTGGAGCAAGAGAAAAAGGGTGGTAGGAGTGTGTTAGTATGGAGTGAAACCCTAGGAAACAACCCCTGTCCTGAGAAAGTTTGTGTTTCATCTGGGAGAGAACTGTGTCTTAATTGACAGGACAATAGTCTTGGCATGTACTGCACTGGACTATAGCACATGCAAAGACAATTACAATTTGACTGTGTGCATGTCTGGCTTCTATTTCTTGTGTGCTCCATTTATCATTTGGGATGGATTCTCATCCTAAAAGAAAAAAAAAAATAATGGGAAGTTGTTGCTGTAAGATTTTGACAGCCAGAAGGGATTTAGATAAATCCTTCATGTAGCTAAGCAGGGATACTTAAAGGTGATACAGAACTACATTTATAAGTGTGGATACCTATGAGGCAAGTTCAGGGTCTTATTTTAAAATGTGGGATTGGAATAAAATTTTAAATGCTAGGTAAATGAAGACAAGATAGCAGTAGAGGGGGCACAGCTGTAGTAATACTGCTAGAGCAAATCTAATATACGTGGGTGTACTGAGGTAGTTTTGCCCTGTTCTCTTTGGTGAGCTGTAGACATGCATGAAGTGGATCATCAAAGTCTGTTGTCACAAATGTGAGCATTGAGCTAAAACTAAATATATTTATAGTTTAAAAAACCTCTCTGGTACTAAACCATGGTAAATAAAGGAGCCCAAGCATTGTGGCATGGAAATGTGTGGCACAGGCTACTAGGGTTGGCAGAAGAGCACAGCACTTCCATTTCTCTCACTCTAAGGAAAAAAATATCATTTGAAATACTGTGGATGGAATTGTTAAGCTAGGGATCTGTTGCCACTTTGACTGTAAGAATATTTAAATCTGGGGAAGTCTTGTTCCCAGTACATCTATGATTCCCTTTTTCCTCCAGAGATAATAATATTAACATAACTGATACTACAGTAGAGTACTTGATTTTTATTTTTTTAAATTTTATTGTCCACTTTGGAAAGTGGACAACAGCAAAGGAATCAAAGTTCAGATCTTGACCTTTAATTTTAAAAAGGCTCTAAAATAGCTTTCCTTTACATGGCCTTTGGTCTGTATGTTTGCAGCAAATTAGACAGATATCAAATGCAAACTCATAATCACATATAGCGTATATTGTTTGCCTCTTACTGAAATTCTTCAAAATCAAGTACATCTGTGTACTTGATGGGGGTTTTTCAGTATTGCCGCTGACAAATATGGACCTCCATGGTCAGAATGGCAGTCTGTCATATTCCCTCTCTGTATGTGACTTCAGCTGAGCACAAGCTGTTCAAAAGGTAGAAGAGCATAATGAGAAATACTTCAAGCCACAGAAATGGACTTGATTTGAATTTAAATTTAAATATGCATAAACTGTATTTTTAATAGTGTTACAACATTTCTTAGCCACATGGGCTTCCCTTCCACACTGTGTCTAAGCCAAAGGATTTCCTTTTCCACATGACATACCATATGCCAAAACTTCCTTTGAATTCTTGCTCAGAACTTCAAAAGCAATCACTACTCCTGACAATGGCAGCTCTTTGATTAGTAGCTGAGCTTAACTGGAGCTGAGTTTGATTGATTTTCTTGTGTTAAGTATGTCAGAATCATGCTTTGGTTAATATAACTAAGATTTATGAAATTTTCTTTTAGTTTGCTACAATTTACAGTTTGTCATTCCAAATGCATCCTTCTAATGCAAAACATAAATGAAAACTGACAGTTCTTCACACAAAACATCTTCTGAAACTGTCACTTGGTGAAAACCATTATCAGTGGAAATTTAGGTTGTTGAGTTTTTCATATAAGTTTCTTGATGCCATTTAAAATAGCCTGCAAATGTAATTATTTCAACATAAATGGCATAAAAATGACCATGGTTCTCTTTCTGGAGTAAGTTTTTTACAAAGCATTCAAAAAATACCTGAGATGAGAGAAGTGTTTATGCTATTTCTTGCTGCTGCTGGCTCATTGACAAATGCTTAGCCAACTCTTACAAATCTGTGCTCCTTATTCATTGGTATTTGCCCACTGTCTTGTCGACTCTAAGCCCCTTAACTTCAACCTGTTGCAAGTGAAGGCAAGGGAACACAAAACTGTCTTTATTTTCCTCAACCTGAGAGCTGTGGTTTTAAAAAAAGAATTAATCTGGAACATCCTGAATATCAATCACAGAATGGGCATCAGTGCTTTCTTCAAAAAGTTATCATGGCCCAGATCTTCTGTCTTCTTCCACACTGTTTTGCACTGTTCCTGCAGATTGGAGCGTCAGGGCAGCTGGCACAGCTTTCTGCCCAGGGAGTGTGCTGAAGGGAGGAAAATCCCTTGGTGGCATCATGCCAGGAGAGCTGTCTTATTTCACTCCTCTTTGCAGCCTGCAATATGAAATATGTGTCAGATGACGCCTTGGGGAGCAGGGAGAGGGAAAAAAGTGTCTAGAGTAAATTCTTGTGCTCAGCAAGGCTTTGTTTACTTTGCGGCATTTGAGCGCAATTTAGAGCAGCCTTGGGGTGGCTGGTAGTTGTGATTTGATTATGGAAGGAAAAGGGGAAGGTCAAGGTATAGCCACTAGTGCATCAAGAGGATAAGGAGAAGTCCTTCTGTGAAACATTCATCTTGAATTTATTGACTGTTACTACAGAAAGACAGCATGCACGAACTGTAAAGACAAAACAAAACCCCTTAGAGTTCAGTCACAAAGTTAAAAAAAAAGAAAATTCCATACCTATTCCTCAACCCAGATTGGGGTTGTGGCTAATTTCAGAAATAATTCTTAAAGAGGACCACGTGAGAACAGGAAACCAGTGTAATTTTTACTATCAAAAAGCCTGATTTATGAAGTGTAGAATAACAATGGACAGAAATTTTCTATAATCTCATAGGAACCCTGTTGCTGGGCTCTTTAGTATATTTTCATTTTCAAAGCAGAAGGATACTGAAGAGTATTGAAAAGCTAGATTTCAAAACAGCTTCAGAAATAAAGGGTCAAGAGAGGAGCCAGCGGATCTGTTTAAATTTAGTTGCCAAGGCAACTGTTTCAAACTTATGAAATTTGACAGAAGTCTTGCTATAATATGTATGGATTCAAATAAGCACAAATCGTGTCAGAAAATATGAATGTTAGGATTTCAGAAAACCCAAATATTACAAAAATAGCTGATAGCAAAATGAAAATTGTCTTCTATTTCTAATCCATTGCATTTTTCTACGTAGTTGTATGGTAAATTAGTTTTTCCTGTGAAGTCACACATGATTTTCTCAGAGGTCTTAGAGAGGAAATTGTTTGCTGTTCAGTGCATGTATTTGTACTTTTAATCGTCCCCAATGCATAGCTGAATGTTGTATTTAGTGTACTTCATTGCAACTTCTCTGTAAATACTCTGCATCATCATCAACCGTTGTAGTGGGAATTTTGTATTAGAGTGCTATGGTCTTGAAGTGCTGCATAAACTTTAATGAATTTGTCATAACCATACCCAAAGGAAAGTTGCTGCTTTATCTCTTTTTCACAAATACACAATTGGCTCTTCAGGAGATTATGACCAAAACTGTCAAGCAAACATTTGTTTGAAGAGGCATGATCTGAATTTTCAGAGGCATCAAGTTTCTATGGCAGCCTAGAAAGCCTCTTCAGTCAAATACTGTTTGACTGCTTAGTGCTTCTGTCAGTCTGGCCTCAGGTGTTGCCCACTGAGCATGCAGGAAATGAGAAAGACACAATTAGTAGCCATCTGTGAAATGTTTGCCCAGCATCACTGTGGAGCCTGATGGCAGAGATGGTGTTGGAATCCAATTCTCCGGAGTAACGTTCAGTTGTCTTGCCATTCAATCCCTCATTTCTCTTCTGTGTCCAGCTCCATTTATTAACTCCTTGCAGCATTGGCACAAATGAGGCATGGACAGCAACCTTCACTGCCCAGCCCTGATTCACTTGTGTCATATGGCCCCACACTACACTCTAAATGAAGCATTCATCCCACAGGAGGGGAATAAAAAATGCCTTTATGAAATTAAAAACTGATAGTGCAGAGAGAACTGGAGACAGGCTTTTTGCCTAGGATTTGAGTACTTGGCATTACATTCTTAATATTCTTTCAGTGCGGGTCTTTTCATTGTGAAATACTTTGTTTTATATATGGCAGGTTGTTAATAGTTATGGTGACTTCAAGTATAATATCAGGTTTGTTGCCTGGGCTGGGGTTTGTCTAGATGAGTTATTTTATTAGATAGCAGATGGTTTGGAAATTGTTTGCTGTGACGGGCATGAATAGAATTGGAATTCTCTGTTCGCAGACCTAAAGCAGCAAGCTAGGGAAAGAGGAGAGCAAAACTCCCACGTTTCCCACTTGGACTGAAAAATGCGTATATATGTCTGTTTCTCAGGGAAATGAGGTTCACTGCTCTGATCATGGATCCTTAAGCAACTCTGATGAATCACAGGATGAATTTCCTTAGTACACCCTTAGTGCCAGTATTGGCAGTGACCTTTTTTGACGTTCTTTGAACTTTTCTGACCTTCTCAACCCTTTTTTTCTATGCTCTTACTTTTGCCCATCTCCTTCTATTTCTTTTCTGCCTTTCTTCTCTTCTTTTCTTTTTCACCCTTCTTTGCCCATTTTTTCCCTTTGCTCTTCTCCGCTGCTCTCTCCCCAGCTCCACTCCTTTTTTTTTGTTTTGTTTTACTTTCTCTGACCTTTCCTGCCCTTTATTGTCCCTTTTCCATTCCTTTTCCTTTTGGTTCCTTGGTTGCTGCCTGCCAATCTCCACACAAAGATCTCAGCCTTTTTCTGCCCTTCTGTCATTCTTCACCTTCTTCAACCCTTCTATCCTGTTGTCCCCTGTTTGACAAAACCATAGCTGTAGGCCAGACACCCAATTCCCTTTGCCTTCTCTTCTGCTCTTCTCTGCCTTTGTCAACCCCTCCCCAGACCTTTCTTCCCCTTTTTACCTGCCTGTGACATCAGGATATCTGGAGTTATCACTGTTTAATTTTAGTGCTATTCTCGAGAATGAGTAAATGCATTTTTTTTTCTTTATGCTTGAAGCTAACTCTTGATGATAGCTAGCTGAACATCACATTAAGCAACATCTTCTTAACACACCTGATAGGATCTTTCTGCATTTAAAATGGGTTAAAGGTGAAAATTACGCCATCAACTTCCATCTGCAACAGAGATCAAAGGAAGGAGGAGGAATTCTGCTTAAAGACATAATTGTGATCAATAATATTAAATACCTTACAGGGAAGTCCTCCATATGGTAAAGTTTATATTTGGATTGTAAATATTTGATCCTAAAAGCCCAATTTTATCTCACATTTTTCATAGTCTATATCCCGTGTCTAATTGGAAAAAATAGGGGAGGAAAACCCTAGAGGTAAGGGATTTCATGTGCACTGAAGTACAAATTGCTGTTCCATGTAATATGAATTGTCTGTTGAACTGAAGTGATTTACCTTTTTGTCTCATAATTCCTGAGGGCAATTGCTATCTCAAGTGGTAGACAAGTAGAGTAATAGCATAAAACTCTCTTGGGAAAAAAGTAGTATTGATTCACTCTTGTTTGCAATTAATATAATGATGAGGGTTTCATCTTCTGTTAAAAAGGTCTGTAGTTAATTAATGAATTAAATCCTGTTTACAAATGTGGACATTGAGGTGCTGGTGACCTAGAGAGACCCAGGAGCTGGTGCTGGAGAGTAAAAACAGCAAAAGAACTGCAGCTTGTTTGCTAAATCTTCAATACTGCTTCAAACCTTAGAAACCATGTCACACCAGCAAAATGACCTGAAGTTTTGATGTTATCGAACCTGAATTAATCTAAGTCAGTCAAAGCACTTCTGGGTAGTGTGGTGTACAGAATAACTGTGTTTACTGCTGCTAATCTATGTAATGCTTCTATGGGATTTCATGAACTCAACAAGGTTTAGCTGTGACTTTTGGTATTAACATTGACCCTGCTGGAAATAATGTGAGGTGTTCTCTTCCTATTTATGTTATGCTGTAATAAGGCTTTAAAGTACTGTGCTGTTGTGTGTATGGTGAAAGGTTGAGCTAAAGTACTGAGCAGACCATTTTAAACTCTTTGTCACTTTTCCAAGAAAGGGTAAATTAAATTTAATGTCTTTAACAAATTCCAGTATGGGAATTTCCTGAGATTTTGATATGACTTGTGCAGAACCCTGTGTTCAGATATTTCTTTTAAACTTAATTTGGAATTAACCTAAGAATTTTTATTTAAAAAACCCTAAAACTACTTTGATGCTAAAGCTATTTTTTGACAAACCTCAAGAAAAACTGACCTGAATTAATGTTTTACTTTGGAACCAAATAAAAGTAATTTCTTATGTTTTGAGAGCTGAGGATATTTTTGAGCTTAGATTAAAACAAATAATCAGTCTCAATAAATGCATGAAGTGCTTGGGTAGATCAATTTCTTCTGTAGTTCCCATTCATTTTGTATGAACACTACTATTTTGTTACAAAGAGTACTTTCATCATTTATCACAGAAGTGACTAATTCAATGTGTTAGGCAGCAAGTCATTAGAAAATGGTTTGAAGTTCAATGCTCATGGTACAGAAAAAGTAAGTGTTATACATTTGCCAGCTGTAGATTAACAGTGTATTGTAAGTTTTCTGTATTTTCTATGACAGTTCTGTGGGATACCTGAAATTTTTAGGGGCACACAGGAGCATGAAAAATGTCCATTTTCCGTCTTTACAGTGTTGTCATCTTACAACATTTATTGACTAAGTCTTTGGACAATGAGGAACCATTTAAAAAATATGTGTAGTTGATGAACTCTGTTGTTATTGGACATTAAAGCTCATAATCAGCCTCTTGGGAAAATACCCAAGGAAAATCCCTTTGGCTCTTCCTGCTATGCAATTACTGTGCTATGCAATGCTACAAAAGCAGCTATGGAGTCCTATCAGTCATTACCATCCACCAGCCTCGAAGGTTTGTCTGCTATTACCTCAGGTGTCCTTGGGCATGGCTGTACAGCACGGATGGGCTTCCCTAGGGATTCCATTTCCCTGATTTCCCTAGCTGTGCCAGTGGGGTGCCCCATCTGGCAGGTGTGGGTGAAACGCCAGGAGCACCCACCCTCCCAAGCATGTGCAGGCAGTTTGGATGGCTCGCACCTCCCAGGGACGCGCTTAGAATGACCCAATTGTGCCAGCACATCTCTCTAAAGGACATATGGCATGGCCTATCCATCTCCCACTCCCGCCAGGATGATTCCATGCATGGCATGCTGCTTTGGAGGGGTGCTCTGCTCAAAGCTCAGTGGGATCTACGCCTTCCTTTCAATACAGAATGTACCACATGCCAAGCAGCTTTAACAGAGCTATCCACAAAGCCATGTGGAAGGTCAAGGAGGTCTATTCTGAAGTAATAACACTTCATGGAAGTAATCCTCATGCAGAGAAGATCCAGGAGGGTTTTGCCAAAGAGGCTGCAGTCTGAAATGTGGAATAAGCACATATTTGGGAGGAGGAGAGGAAGCACGCCAGACTTAAGGAGTGGAGATACGTGTTGTAACAGTGGTCCAAACACCTTGCATATGTGCAGAATTCCAAACTTCCCTTAACCCCAGGTCCTTAGACAGTTTTAGAAAAGTCATGTGGATGGTGGAAACTCTTATTCTCAGGAGAGTATGCCTCAGTCTATCTGTAGACCAGCAGCTGCCAAACTATCTTTACCAGCTCTTCCAGAATCGTAAGGGAGCTGGAAAGAATTCCCAGTGAGCTACAAGGGTTCAAGTTTTCTTCCACCTTGAATGTTGAGGGAAGGTCTGTGTCAATAGTCTCTGTTAGGGAGCTCACCTTCTTTAAGGAGTTAGGAGCAGCATGCCAGAGAATCAGTTTCTGGATCACCCTATGTTATGAATGAGTTGAATCCAGGTGAGGCATCCTGCAGGATGGAGTTAAGAGGCAGTAACTGCAACAGTCTTGCCTCAAATCTCACGTAACTGATTGTGTCTTTCAGACTGGCATATGCTTTAAAAAAAAATTTTAAAAACCGTATTGGTGACTTGCTTAAGAAGTAACAACCTTTTAAAATATTTTTTCTTTAAGAAAAACATTGCATAAACAAGGGTTTATGCTGACCTTGTTATCTTTTTTCACTGTAGTTCCGGATGAGACTGCAAAAAAACATAGTGTCTCCTTATTATGTGCTCCTTGCCTGTTGCGACTCAGAGTGGGCTTTGATTTGAAAATAGGAGGTGGAGAGCTACATTCCAGACTGGAGATGCTTCAGAGAACCTCTCACACTGTCTAGGGTACAAAAGGAGACAGTACTATGGGTATAACAAGATGGTCATGCCCTTCCGGAGCAGTGGCTGGAGGTGGGATGTTTCAGCATCCGGGACACAAAACCATGTAGCTACCACTAGGCAGGACTGGGAGATCAGCCATCACCTCCTCTTCCACCACTACTTACTGCTCCCACTGTCTATCCTGCACGCTGTGAATTGCCGAATCTGAGTTCAGCTGTGTGATCATGGCTTGTTGTGATGCCGTACATATCTAAGCAGAGATGATTAATCCGATAAAGAAAATGTTCCAAGTGCGTGGCTCATATTTTGGAATGGAATGTGTAGTGACTCATAATTTGGATGGCAAGACTGAAAGAGACAAGGAGGAGAGCTGAGTAACTTAATTTTTGTTTGGCATCAAGGAATACTTTATTTTTTTCTTCCTTTAAGGGTCAAGACAGGCATGGTTTGTATTTATGCTCCTTTTCTGAGTTATCTATCTTTCCCTAGAAATAACCTCTAGTATAGAAGTCAACCTGAAAAGATCTTGAGGGGTCTTTTTCTATGACAAAGTCCTCTCTTAGAATAGTACCAATTTGTACTCACCACAATAAGAAAATAAAAGTTGTTTGTGTAATTTGACAATGCTCTGAGTAAAATAACCCAGTGTCACTGCAAAGGGACTAACCTTTTTATAAATGTTCTCTATAGTGTTTGGTTTTCCGTTTGTTCTCTCAGTGGATGGGTAAATCTATGAAGTGCTGCTGACTGTCGAACTTCTTGGGAGGTCAAGTAGTGCCTTTGCAAGACCAGGGCTGCTTGCTTGCACTTTAAAAGACTTTTTTGTACTTGACAAGGAAGTGTTTCCATGGTTTATAACAGGTTTTCTGGCTTTACTGCCCTGTGTGAAACACTGGTGGCCCCCAATGGGACTTTGCAACAGCAGGAGCTTCCAGCATAGAGTTGGCGTGGCAGTCAGGACTATAAAAGCCTAAGTTTGGGAGCTGCCAGCAGGATTTGTCTTGCCACGTGCTAAAGCAGGAGCTGCAGAACACCACAGGCTTCAAATACCCTCAACTTCCCAAGCTCTTTTGGCCCAACAGCTGAACAGCTGGTATTTTATGTTTACATGTTTTTCCCCAGAACTCTGCACATCTCTGCCTGGGGCAGCACAGAGATGCCCAAAGCACTGTACACAGGCCTGTGGCAAGTGAGTACCTAGGCAGGGCTGCAGCTGTGCTTCTGCTCTCCCATTCCTCCTCCAGCACCTTCATTTTGGCTCTGGGCTAGCAGTGTGATGAGTGGGAGAAGCCTGGGGATTGTGATTGCACCTCCTAGGAAGCCCAACAAAGGCAGTCTTGTGTTAGAAAAGAGTATTGGCTCTCATACAGGCACAGCAGGGCCAAGGCACTGCAAGTGTGCTGTGCTTTTAGCAGAGATTATTTTTAGGCTGGTTAAAAAATAATTCGGAGGAGGAGTGCTCTTCATGTCTTATGTTTGTAATGTATGAGAAGGAAGGGCTTTTTAATGGCTCAGGCAGGGAAGTCCAGCAAGGGCTGAAAGAGTTTTCCAGTAGGTGATATACCCCTTAAGCACCTGACAGTAAAGAAGCTGCTGGGTGAGGTTTCCCTGGTTATTCTGGCCATCAGGAGAGGCTTGGCAATCACAGGAATGTATGTATTTATGTTTATCCTGACCTGTGTGGGGAGAAACACGTGGAGTTCTGAGGCATAACCGTATTGTGTAAATAACTTGCCTGCCTAGTGCGGCGCATGAATCCTCCTGTTAGCTGGGGAGGTCTGGGGATCGAAGTGGAGTAAAAGTGTCTTCTCCTAATGGCCCTAGTCCATAGACCATATTATCTTGTCATTTATTATAGGAATCTGTTCCCAGCTATTCTTTACCACACACCAAAAAGGTCTTTTGGTGAAGCAACTATGTTTTTTGTAGGCTTGTGTTCCATACCCTGGTGGGCTACTTTTCAAATCTACCTCTTTACCAGGAAAGAAAAACGCGTGTGAATATACCATGTTTAATATTTACCTAGATTAGAGATGCTGAATTCCAACAGTTTGCCAGTGTGAATCATTGAAAACTAGCATAGGTGAGGTACAGAATATTTCTAGGATGTTCCAGTAGGGAGAAGCTGTACAATCTAACCCATTGTCAATATAATACCTTCACTATACAGCCAAAGTTGATTAAATTTGTCAAGATTTGGTTAACTTCCCATGTCAATAGATTTCTTAAAAATGGAATTCTAAATGGGGAAATATTACAGATTTATTTGGGAATGATACCTTTACACAGCATTTGCCAGCCTTGATTTGGGTTGCAGAATCATTAGGCATATAGTCATCTTGATTTCCGCTGCTTGCATTTTAGCCTGGATAAGGAACAAAAACTAAAATGAAACCTTCAAGCCCTGACATGTTGCATATTGCCTCTGTCTTCTTATGTAGAGTGCTTTGGGATTGCAAAAGGGTTAGGGAAAGATACCTGAACAATTAATTGCTTCTGTTGCAGACAGAAAGTCATCACAAATTCAGAGAACTTCTGAGGACTTTACAGTTTGTTTATTGATCCTAAAAGAAGTGATGTTTTATATACATGTATGAATGGACATGTTAAATGTCAGTGTCTTAGTGGCCCTGCTTTGTAGCAACGGTCTGAAAGAAAATGTAAGCCCTCTCATAATTAAGTGATAGAAAGAAAGGTAAAAGCTATTTGGTTAAGACTGATGTTTTGGAGACAAAATTTTATAAATTCTCTTTTCTGGGTCAGATCTACATATGATGGCCACATGTGGCAATCTCCTTGTGGTATCTCTTTTGTGATATGCTAGCTATGTTGCTTTTCAAAGTCCAATCAAGAATAAGTCTTTCTTCATCCTGAGTAACTTATGGTTATGTTTATGGTTTTATTTAAGTAACAATTTATTTGATTATTTATAACATAAATGAATGTACTTATATTTTATGCAAGTTTGTCTGTTATTTTTTACATGTGCTGCACTTTGCACTAGCTGTGTTAGCTAAGGCTGTACAAAATAAAGCAAAGGGCCTCTAGGATGTGTTAAGAGATGGAAGTATTTATCAGGCCTGTAAAAATATATAACTGCACTTTTTATTATATTATTATACAAGCAGTGTGAGCTATAGCATATGAAGAAAGACATGTAGAAGCTCTCAGGAAGATTTACTCGAGCATTATTAGTGAACCAGTGAGTGATCTGGAGTTTTGTCATCTTAAGGGTTTTTTCTATTAGTGTAAAACTAGTTTATGTGGGGTGTCAGAAAAGAGTGGACTACCAAGTGCTAGAGCTTTTTCTATAGCTTGTGATGTGCAAGGGGAAATTGATGGGCTGAGAATTTGTACCCTCAAAATTGTAATGATGTGATGTTTTATTTACAATTCTTTAACCTTGGCCAATTGCTCCTATTAAATAGGTAGTTAGGACTACTTTTTTCTGACATTTAGTAGCATATAATGTTATCTTACAATTGGCTAATACTACTTTTTTCTGGCATTTAGTAGCATATAATGTTATCTTACAATTGGCTAATACAACTTAAGCTGTCAAATGTTATGTTTATTACCTCTATATTAACAATTCTGAAGTCTTTATCTATTTGTTTATTTTTCATAGGGGAATATGATGTAGATTCTATAAGTAGAGTTGTTTTCCATATTAAGAGTCGTAGGACCTAGATGTTGTGTATTGGAACACAGGTTTGTGTTTCCAGCTTGAGCAGAGACCTGCATCAGTAAGTCTGTACCAGAAAATAAGTGCTGAAGCGAATATTTCCATCAAGAAGAACTAAAGCCACATTAAGCAAACAAATTGGCAGCTAGGAAATGTTAATTGTGCCCCATCACAATAAGAATGTACCTCATCAACCTCTCAATTTCTGTGGGCTCAAAGACTTGCCATGCAATCGTGTTCCTTCATGCTGCTGGTCTGTATGTCCCTGGCCCCTGGCTTTTAAAGATCGTTGTTTGTTTTCCTCTCTTGTATATGAGGGTGCTTCTGTCAGTTCTTTAAATGCTAAGGAAAGGTGTCTTCCTATAAGCTGTGTCAGACGGACTGAAACTTTTCTACATATTCCCTAGCATGCCCTTTTCTTTCTCTGTCTTACCCATTTGAGGTTGATGTTCCCTACATTAGTTCTCTATACTTGCTGCGATTTCTTTTTACCCTTGATATCTCTTTCTGCTTGCATCTGATTTTGTGCCTCAGATTTCTGGTTTGTCCATCAGCCTCACACTGTTATATTACGCTTTAGTATTTGTGTCAAGGTTCTGGGTTCTGATCTGCTTCTTTCTCATGATTCATGTTAGTAGAAAACTCAATGGTATAACATAGCTAAGATGGCACCCCAGCTGATTTCTCCTTTGTCCCTCAGACTATTGAGAAGATCAGTGTTTTGATCTGATGTTTAGTTAAAAGCTGTCCCTGCAAGCTGAGTCCCTTACCCACATGGTGGTGTGTAAACCTGGCACTGTGATCTGGCTCACTTACAGCTGGGACCAGTTTCTCTGGGTCTGACTCTTGAGCATCCCCAGCACCCGCTGGCAGCAGCATCATTGCTCTGGGGGCAGCAGGGTGGCAGTGGGGCTCTGACTTCCCTACTGGGATGGGATGTGGGCACACACAGTGCTGCAGTGGGGACGGATGAGAAGGTCCCGAGTGTGGAGCCCACAGGAGTTAGGAGATGAGCCCATAGCTGCTGTCCTGGGCAGAGTGCATTTTGTTTCCTTCTTCTTGGAGCTCAATACCATCAATTTGAGCAAAAACAGAATTAGTATTCATTCTGAAATGTAAAATTCATGATAAATTATCTGTTTGTACTTTTTTTTCTTACACTAGGATGGATATTCAGTGCATAATGCTTTTTTGAGAAATAATTGTGCTGTCCAGAATGTGAGTTATAGTAGATCCTTGTTTTTTTCTATTGTGCTCAGCTCACTGTGTCTTGATGTACTGCAACAGCTTCCTGTACCCAAGGTGGTGTAAGCCCTTAGCAAGCTAAAGACTTGCTGTGCTAAAATGAATGAATACATAGAACTCATAAGTATTGGGCTAGTTCCTCTCTTATACAGAACTTCAAAAACAATAACTTTTTGATACAAGCTGTGGTCTGGTCTATATTTGCTATATATTGGTTCTCTCTCTAGTAATGTACCATTTCTTCTCTGATAGACTGCATGTAATATTTAGGTAAAAAAAAGTAGGAGGAAAAAGTTTTAAATAATGAACAGATGTTGTCTTTGTTATTCCATAGTGAATTCTAGTAGTAATCCTTATTTCTGGAATTTGTTTTTAAAGGAATTTAGAAGAATTGATAGAAACTTCTTGCTGTTTATTCACTGTAGTGGGTTGGATGCTTTGGTCTATCTAATAGGCAAAAAGTCCCACCAAACAAAAGTGCCAGCATCACTGTTTGAGTAATGCAGTAACGGAAGGCACAGGTCCTGAGCTGGTTTGGTTTTTTGGTGTGTTTTCTATGTGGCCATTGCTATGATATCAAAATAAAATATTAGTTAGTACACATATTTTAGTAAAGGGGGAAAATTACATTTTAATTTTATTAAAATGTTACAGCAGTGTGCTTTAAATTTTGGAGTCTGACAGATTAACACCATTAGATAAATACCTGGTTACAGTAATTGGATATTGGTAACAGTGTTGTTAGCAGAGAGATCCTATTAACTTGTTTATGGAGCTGCCTTACATGGCTAATCCAATTTGGAGCTTAGCATTAATTATAGCAACACAGAGATGAATGGATATTGGGCGCAGCACCTTCCTGCAGGAAAGGCAGTTCTGGTGGCATAATACTGGCCAAGTTGCATGCATAGCTGGGAAACACCTGAGTTTGGTAAGAGCATCCTCAGAGAGAGCTGGCCTTGGGTGATGCTTGTTCCTGGAGATCAGGATTGTCTGTGCTTCTGGAAAGCTGCACGCTCCACAAGGGTGCCCCTTTTCCTGGCCATGGGGTGAAAGAAGGTGTGGTTATAATTTACACCATTGAGAATGCAATGCAGGGGTTTGTTTGCACAATTTCACTCTGTGTTTGCATAGAGTGTGCCCTGGGTGTTTAGTTATCTATATGGGCAGAAATGCCTGCTGGCTCACAACAATGGCTTGCCATTGGCATGTGTGAATATAATAGTTCATCTGAATGAGGACAGGAGGAAGGAAAGAAGCACCTCAGTCTGTCATACATGATACTTGCATACAGAATTTGGTTGACCTTCTAAGATTGCTAAGCTTGTTAACATAAGTTAAATGACTACTTTTATTTTTTGGGGGTAAAAATATGGTTCTTTTTCTTGCTTAGTCATTTTTTGTGAGAACCATTTTTTACGTGAAAATTTGCAGCAAACTGATTATGTATTGAAATGTTTTGCTCACACTTTATGTGAGGTAAAATTTCAAAATATTGCAATATTCTTTTTCCTGTAATTTTAGATGCTCAGAAATGTGGTAGCAATTAAAACTGGTTTTCTATGTTCTCTGTGGTTTTCAGCAAGGAAAAGAATCTTAGCTAAATGCTAAATTTAGGGATTTCTGTAGCAGAATTTACCAGCTCATGGAATGGTAGAGCTGTTCATATGGCAAAGCAGTGCACTTACATCATACACATGAAGTTGATAGTCAAGTGAAGTGCTGGTGTTACAACCTTTCTATTTTCTTCCTTTTTTTTTTTTTTTTTTTTTTTTTCCTACTCCCCAAATTTGGCCTTTCATTTGAATCTTCCACAAAGATATGTTTCTGTTGAAACCAAGTGCTCCGTTTCTTTTCCTGCAGCATTCCCTTATATTTAGTATTTCAGAGCTGACAGAATTGGGTATTCATGGAAAACATACACAGGATTCACCAGGCATGGAATTTAAATTTCACAAGGTGAAATTATAACACTTTTGAAGTCAGTGACAAAACTCACTTCAACTATAGCAGGACCTAGATTTTATCCTCTATTTTTCAGACAAAAATAAGCACTTCAGTCATGAGATTGCCCACTTTGGATTTCACAGTGAAGAAAAACCTGACTAACAGAGAAATAATGACTGTTCCAGAAAAAAAAAGAGTACACAGTTAGATAACATTGAATTAAAAACTGTGTTGTATATTCCTACCTGCTTGTCAAGGTCATAGTATGCTTTCAGCTTCTGGACTGGTACTGATATATTACACATCTATGAAGAGCTATGCCACCTACTTTACATTGCCAAATGTAAAAGGCAGGGCAAAAATGATGCTATCATGTCCTCTATATGTAGTGCTAATGTGGAATGACCAGAGTGTTGGAATTAAAATCAGTTTCCCTCCTTCTATAATCAGACAAGGGAGTTTAATTATTTTATGTAAATGTTGAGTAAAGTAGAAATGCAGGTTTTAGTCAAAGTGACTCAGATGTGCTTTCCTTCTCCTTTTTTTCCCCCTTCTTCCTCCAAGACTGTTTAGTAAATGGAACAGACTATCAAGTATGCATGCACATTTCAACCCACCCATGCCAAGCTCTCAAACCATGGAAGCACAGGCACAGTTTAATTAAATTTATTCAAGAAATCCCCAGACTAAAAAAATAAACAGATAAATATACAACACTAATTAGACTGTTCTTCTCTCCATTAATATCAGTGGAAGGATATGTTTATAGACGTGAGAAGACACCCCCTGCCACTGTAATAATGATCCATTTGTATTCAGGACTCACAATGATGTTTCAGCTGATTAATCTCTTCAAGTGTCCTTTTTGCAGGGCTGAAATGTTTGTCAGATGTCTGCAAAGTCTGAATGACTCTGATTTGCAATCCTCATAAAACTTCAGTTTATTAAATTGAACCTGTCAATATTACTTAGTTCATGCTCTCCTGTTCTCTGCTTTAGACTTTTCTGTGAACTGGAGAAATAATGTGATTTAAAATGAGATTGTGATGTATGATTTAGTGGTGTGGGCAAGTTGATCTCTACCCAGGACAGAGGCAGCAAACAGCAATATTTCCCTGCAGGCTCCCTCTCAGGTAACTGGGGAGGCTTGTTTGATGCCAGACTTCCTCTGAAGTCCTAACCACAGCTCAGAGATTCTCAAGTCTTTTGCTGGTATGCATTATACCCTCCGAGGTCTAAAGGTCATTATTTCTCCTAACTTCCCATTATATCCCAAATGCAAATTTTGTGCAAGTTCTGGAATCAATCCTTCTTCATTTTAAATGTCATGAGAAATGCATCTATCTAAACAGAACAGTCATTGGAACACTTCATTCTAAGGTGTGTTGATGAAGATATATCATCATCCTTTCAGAGGCAGTGTCTAGTCCTATGACCAATGACAATAAACCAAATTTTCAGAGAACATGACAAAACTGAGTAGTCAGTTCAAATATTTTGGCATGCTCCTTGTTATGCCCAAGAAAAGATTCTTGTCCTGTGTGTAGGTGAAATGAAGCACAGGGAAGAAGTAATTTTTCAGGAAGTCAGTGTTGCAGAAATTTCCTGATAATGATGGGAATTTGTACTAGTACTTGGATACTGGAGTTTCCTTGTAATCCAGTTGAATTCCAGTTGGACTTAACAACTAGGTTGTAGCTGCTTTCCTATGCTGGACCTGCTATGAGGAAAATTAGGGTTTTGATCATAAACTTGTCAGCTGGGGCTGTTCAGTGCTGTGAGTAAACTCAGTGGTTTTCTAAAGGAAGGCTTACAGCCCTCTAAAACACAAAATATGATCTCATTGTCCTTTAGCTGGGAAATGCAGAAGAACAAATCTTTTTTAAGGCTCCAAAAATCTTTAAAAAACCCATGCATCCCCACCCCCAACACTCAAAATAAATCAAGACTCTTTCATAAGAGGAAGAGCCATGTAAAAATACATCTCCACTGGTATAATGGGACAATTATTTCAAACCAGGACTTGTTGCAGAAATCCTGGATGCTTTTGAGAAATTCATTATCCCTGATTTTAAGGAGGCAAATAGCCTTCCATTTGGCTGATCTAGAGGTTGGCAGACCTTTTGCTCTCTCCTCTTTAGTTTGGGTCTAATGATGGAGCTTCTATTATGCCAATGGGCTTCTTTATGGTAGTGGTCAGTCTCAAAATATGTTAAAGGAGTTGAGTGGTCTTTGGCTACAGTTTCTCTTTAGTTTTGGTGATCATCACATAGATAAAATACCAGAGCAAACTTTGCTATTGCATTGGATTAAATGTTATACCTAATGGACATAATGTGCTAAGATCACAAGATGCATTGCAAATGTGTTCAGTAATTGTGGGTAGCAAAAACTACAGCAAAAGGGCTGTTTAGTTTTCAGTTTGAAAAATTTAGCCAAGTTTTATTTAATAAATACTAAGAGATACTGACGAAGATGTCTGGCATTGGGGTGTCTGCTTCAGATTTATATCTTGGTTTCAGCTCCTAGGAGAGGGAACGGATACATTCCCTTGCTGGTCAGTCATATTCTTCACTCTTTCAGGATTCAGGTGATTCTCTAGGGGTTTTGCCCACAGATATGGTTAATAGGCTATTTCTATGTGGTAGAAGTTACAATAAAATCTGTGCTGTTTCAGAAGACTTCCTATAAAGATCGTCCTCAACTAGAAATGCTTTTCTGTATGCTAGGAATACACATGAAAAGATGGAAATAATTATTTAAAAGGAACAAATAAAAGAGAGTAGCTATACCATTCTTATTTGTATTTTGCAATTGTTTTTTAAACTGTTTGGGGTTTTTTTAATATTTTCTGTTCTTTTGTTCAGATATCTGTAGTTTTTTGGAAAGAGAGAGCCTTTTTATTTTGCCATCACATGCTGTTTTAGCATTGCTGTGGTCTTGCTCCAGAACTGTGGATTCTGGGATAATAGTGGCAACAAATAAAAACAATGCTGAGTGTTGGTCCAGATGTTTATCCTGAGGTTAAAATCATATCAACAATGCAACCAGACATGATTTGTTTTGTCTTCTTCCTCCTAAAGCAATGTCATGTTATGACAAGTCAGGATGGTGAGCAAAGGATGTTCTTAGCTACTCTCTTAACCCATTCAGCAGTCTTCTCATCCCTACAGCTTCATCTTACAAACTGGGATCATGCTTTGTTTCATAAGCCATCTCATGAGTCTGAAATGAACGCCTTTTCTAGGGAGTCTTCATATCTGAATTCATGAGATGTAGCAGATTTGGGTTTGGTTTCTTTTCTCCCTTGAGGTATTGGAAGCATTCATTAGAAAGCTTGTTGTAGAGCTCTGTAGCTCATTTCATATACAAAGTTTGGGAGTTTAGATGAAGAAAAAAAATTCCCCCCAAACTATCATTGCCCATTTACAAAACACAGTTGATTTGAAATGTTTGTCCAGAGACAAACATGGCTGGCAGCTAGATGAAGCTTAATTACTTTTCCTGCAGTTCACTGGCTGTTTGTATTTTGCCAAGGAAAATGCCATTCCTCCTTGCATAAACTATCAGGAGAGCAGAATGTAGTTGCAATGTTGCTTTGCTTCTCCACCCCTTCCACTGCCCTGAGAAGTGGGTGCTACAAAGAAAATCGTCTTCCTGCTTGCATGAAGATCCCACTCCTGGGAGGTGCTGATGCCCTCCTGGCTGGTGGTGAGTGGTAACAACATCCACGTGACAGCAGTTTGCTGAGGATTGCTGGCACAATGCAGTTCTGGAGGTGCTTGGTGTCATCTCCTGCAGGAGGAGGTCTAAGATGCACGAGGGATGAAATCCTTTCTCACTAATTTTAGCAGTGGCATATTTTTTTCTCGTGTTTCTGTTTTGTAGGCCATAGGTTATGAGGGTGAAAACAAGTGAAGTGTTTAAAGGAGCACCTAGCTGTCAGAACAGTATCTTCCCTACCAAAATATCCTTGGTTTACTCTCATATGCAAATGACAGGTTTAGCAGGCCTCCCACCTGCTAAAAAAATCGGTTTTAAAACAGAAGTGAATAAAAATGGTACTCTATTGCAATATTTATACAGCTTTTTCTGCTTTTGCCCATTATATCTTGTTGTTAAATACTCAGAATGTATCTGAAATGTATTTAAGCAGACAAGACACAGCCACCCCTGCAGTGGTCTGAGAAATACAGGTGCTGTAATTTGGTACATAGGGAAGTGTATTACACATTATGCATCTTGAAGTAGGGACTATTTAAAAACTGCAAACCCACATGTATCATGATTTTGTTTTCTTGAGGTATACTTTGTCTTGCATTAGTAAAGTAGGTCCTGTAGCAGGAAATGCTTAAAGGAAATGCTTAAATGCATGTTTTTTTCTTTTCATTAGAGGGATTAAGTAAAGAAAGGAAAAAGATTGGTAAAGCATTAATACTGCACAATAATGCCTACAGAACTTCCCAGAATTATTTCTGTGTAGAGTGAAATAATTTAGGTTTAAAAAAAAAAAATCATAGTTTCCAGTCCAGGTTTAAAGAAAAGCACAAATGCCTAAACTCCAGGATGTTATCACTATTATTATATAGTTCAAATGAAATTGTAGAGCTTTAGCACTGCTATAAAGTGGTCAATAAATATTTTTTTTCAATTTCTTTGGACCTCAAAGGACAGTCTGGTTTACAGGTGACAAATAAGAGGGAGACATGTTAGATGGGTCATAGCTGAATTCACCTGTTATTAAGACAACAATGAAAATCAACAATTCTTTCAAGTCTTGTGAAACAGAAGTACAATGCTACTTCCTTGTCACTTGTTGGATTTTCTTTGCTGTTTGGTATTCTGTGTTAGCTTGAAGATAAACATCTTTTAGGCCTAAACTAAAGTATCTGCCACTGTGAGAAAAGCAGTTTCTCAAAGAACTAAGTCTAGTTCCTACACGTTCTTATTTCAACTACTATCAACCATTGCTTGAAATGTTGTGTCCCGCAGCTGGTTGATGATCATCAGTATGGGGTTTAAGGTCCTGTGCTTTCACCTTGCAGATGAATTCATAGGCAATTGAATTTCTCCTTAAGGAATCTTGCCCCAGATTTGGCTATTGGGTTAACATGTCTCTTGTATGAAGAGGGGAAAAGATATCAGAATAGAGAACAGACCAGACAAGGGGTTTCAGGTAGTGCTCCACACCTTGCTTGCATGGGTTGTTTGTGGAGCCTTTGCACTGGCGTTAGAGAGCTCAGGTTGGCTGTGCTCCCCAGGGCAATGTGGGATTGCTGCAGCTGAATGGGTCTTGGCTGGAGGCTGACCTGAGTCCCTAAAACAGCCACGTGCCTCTCTCCCGTACAATACCCTGAATCCCACTGGGACCATGAGGCTTGTGTAGTGCAGGATTGTATCATCAGGTCTGTATCCCATGCAGGAATGCTTTCCTCAAGGCTGAGTTCTCTGGGCTTTTCATTCCTGGGCAGGAGCAGATACAAGGATAGTGGTGGGTGCCGAGCTATACGCTGTATCAGAAGGTGCAGCGCTCCAAATGAGTGGAAAACAAGCTCCAGTGCTAGAACTGAGCTTTTTTTTTGTGTTTCATCTGCCTAGGCTCATAGAGTAAAGAAGGACCACTATGGCCTGAGTAAATATCCAGGACAATTGTCATTTCATGATAAACACTGATGTTATTTTGGATGCATGGAAATCCTTTTTCTTAAATACATTCTCTTTAAGGTTTTGGTGTTTCAAAATTTTGCCATCAGTTGTAAACATCTCATTTGATCTAGTCTTGGAAATCTAGACTTCTTGCAATTTCTCCCAAAAGAAAATTGATGTGATTAAGGGGTGACTTATTTTCAGTTCCATTTGGCTATCCATGTATTTGCTGTTGTCAGAAGAAATGGAAAGTATCCAGCAGTATATGTGTGTGTGATTTCCAGATGAGCTTTTGCCCTCACCATAACATCTGTAAACTGGAGCTGCAGGCTGTATGTCACCAATTCCCCTCTTTTCACAGCTGGCCATATGCAACAAGCTTGTTTGTAAGCAGGCTTTTCCCTCAGCTGGCTGGGTTGTCTGATGCAGAAAGCAGGACAGGAAAACATCAAGAGGTCACCAAAGCACAAAACAGGGTCACTTGAGTTGGACACTCATGGCCAGTCCTAAGAAGGGAATTGTGGGATAAGCACAGGTAGGTTTGGATCTGTGATAGGAAGCTCTTTAATCAGCGGCACTCTTACAGCCTTGGTCAGCATAAGTGGGGTCTGAAAGCTGGATCCTTTGGGTTAGTTCAGATAGACTGCAAACTGGAATGAAGGTGGCAGAAATATTTTAATATACAGTCTTTATTTAAGGCTGTTTTCAATTTAAAAAACCCAATAAGATAAAATCTCATATTAATTTTATATTTTGTTGGAAAAGTCACATTTATTAGCCGTTCTAGTAACTGAAACGTGGTATTCAGTTTCAAGCAAGGAAGAATATTTATTTTTTCATTTTCTTGCCTTTTTTCCTCACCACAGCAATAGATGAAAAAAAGAACTCCAGATTGACCTAGAATCACACACATAAAATGGTTTAAAGTATTTTTCACTTATGCCATCAAAACAAATAAATGTATTTGTTCATCTCTAGCTAGTTCCATGTTTCACAATGAGTCCTTGGGTACCTTCGTATAGGCTTTGACTTTTGTGCTTCAGTGTTCCCACTGAGAAGAAATAGAACAGTTTGTTGTTTATCACATGGGATGGTTTGGAGTCAGTTATGCTGGAAGAATATTTTAAGGACAAATGAACTGTTCAGCTGGGAAAAGATTGCTAAAAGGAAGACCTTGAGAACGTGCTGACTTATCTTCTCCCTTTTGCTCCTTGTGCACTTCCTTTTATGTCATAGGATTGTTTCTTTCAATGTTAAGAATAAATATAAGTTTTAGCTTATTTTTTAATATAGATAGATTTTAAAATTGCTCTGCAAATGTTGAATGTTGAAGAGCAGGGAGAAGAGGAGCAGAGAGGCTTGTGATTTTTGTCTCCTTAGCCTTTCTTTGTAATCTGTGGTAAATAGCTTAATCTCAACATTTGAAGTTTCTGAACGTTAAAATGGGGATAACCTTCTCACAGTACACGGGAGGTAACAAATGGAATTTATTTATATGTCCAGAGTGTTTTGAAATGTCTATAAACTAGGTGTTATAAAAATGCAAAGCTTTCTTTCTTGACAGAAATTTAAATATGAAAGTAGCATTAAAATTTAGCTCTCTTTTTCCTTTATTAAGAGGAGCATTTCCTGCAGACATCTTATTCATCCTTCCTAGTCCTGCTTTGCACTGGAGCACTTCCAGTTCTGCAAAACATTTCTGCTGAGAATTATATTGGTGAAGCTGTTACCTGGTTTGAGTTGGTTGGCATATGGTTAGGAGTTTAGGTGCTGCTTCACTTAGAGACAGCAAAATGCAGTGAGACCTCCTGTAATATTTCATGTATTTTCCTCTTTCTATTTTGCATCTCAAAGGTTAGCACACCAATTTGGCAGAGAGTGTTTAATTGATGTGCAAATGGGTTAAGGCTTCTTCTGTTTAATTTTACTTTTATTCTTTCAGCTTAAAAAAGTAGTTTGTAGGGAAATAGATGATTTTATGAAATTTTGTTGGGTAAATTCATGGTTATATATTCACTGATAAAGGGATCTTGGGACATGCAGGGGTTATTCTGGTGTAATGCAGAGTTTGAAATCAAGTTTCACTCCTTTGTCTGTGATCCAAAGGAATGATACAGCCTTGCTTTGGGGGAGTGTTTTTACTTCATTTTATCACTTTTTTAGGAGATACAAACAGCATACCTTCCAGTTAGGGCAGTCATGCTGTGAAAGTGGATGACTGTATCCCAGTAGATAAAGCCTTGTCTCCAGAAAGAGGCCAGCTGGTCTCTCATTGCTTCTGCCCTCCACAGAGATGGGGTGAATGGCATGAACCCTGGATTCTTCCTTTTCTTCATCAATCAAGTGCCCTTTTTCCTTCTTTCTGTTCCCTTGAACTTTTCAGTGTTTCCAAGGCACTTTTTCCACATCAAGAGAAAATGCACTGTGGGACCAGTTTAGACTTTTTATTGACCAACAGTGAATAAACAGATGGTTTGAACTATTTCTGTTAGGGAAAAGTTGTGGCCTGCAATCCTTCACATGCTACCAGTAGGTTGTTATTGCAAAGTTGCAACCTTGTTTTTATCCTACTGTATTTGTGCTGCTCAACTTTGCCCTTAATTAACTTTTGGGAGCTTGTGTCAGGTGTGTGCTGAGCTACTCATGGGAAGTGCAGTGGCAAATAATTTATGAATCTTAATTGGCCTTTTGCAATAACAGCACCATCCAGTTCAGGGAAGTGAGTGTGGAAGTGCCTATGCAATAACAAAATGTCTTGTAATGCAGTATGATTTTTGTAATAACTTAGGACAATTTTAGATGCTCCTGGGCAGAAGTTCTCTTATAAACTCGTGTGTATGACTTAGCAAGACGACTAAAATCTGAGTGAATCTTCTGTGCATAGATCTTTAGCCATTCTGTATGAGGAAATACTACCTCTGTATGCTCATAGCAGCTGTGGGTGCACTCTGAGAAAGCAGCATCACAGGCACCCATCCAGGCATTAGGGTGGTGGCTCCTAAAATCAGCTGCTGAATCTCAAACATAGTTAGCATGAAGAACTTGGCCCTCATAGGGTCTACCACCCTTAGAGGAAGTGGTACATGTAAAAAAGTTGAAGCAACAAAGTGAATTTTGATTTAAGGTTGTTGATTGATGGAGGCTCATTTACAGCTCATCAAGAGTTTTGTGTGATCTGCACTAGTCTTTGATTATGAGTTAAGCACTGAATATGATACAGACAAAAATGCCTTTATCCTAACTTAGCCAGGTGTGCCTCATGCAAAAATGCTGCATTTTAAACCATATGGTAATTCACATTAGTCTTAAAATACATAATTATAAAAATGCTGGAAATTAAACATTAAAAAAATAATTGGAAAATATCACAGTAAAACAGGTTTTAAAACTAAAGATGAGTTTCCAATCACTTACAGGCTATGATAAAAAGGAAATACTGTGTACTGTTTGAGATAACTGTTCCATTAAAAATGCTAAAGCCTACTTCACACCGTGTAATAAAACATCTCAAACTGCAAACTTGTTAGTAGTATACCTGCTTCAAGCAAAACCAGTTTTATCTGCTGAAAAAGCGTGGCAGATATTGTGAAGCGGGGGTAGATTTCTGTGCCTTCTTACTTGGGATAACTTGTCAGTCTGGGAGCTCTCTTTTCCAAGTAATAATATCCTTTCCTAACCAGTATTTTTGATAATCTTTTAGCACCTTAGGGCCTTTAAATCTTGCTAGCTCACCTTAACTGAAGCAAGCATGAATGTTTCACAGCTGGATGTGTAAGCATCTGGTCCATCCTCAAGTACTTGGAAAAAAAAATGTTGTGGGACGTTGCTTTTTAAGCAGAACACCTGCCTTCCCTTGAGTTTGTGCATTTGAAGAGTCAGCTTTCTTTTTTGAGAATCTCAGTTTATCAAAGGAAATAAAAGAGTTTCACTGTGGGAAGGAGGTTTCCTGCTGCTTTCCCCTAAAAATGCACTTTATGACTTCTGTAGCTTCAGTGAGAAACAGCTACAAAAATGCTGGCAACTGAGTGAGTGGTAAATATGAACCTGAATGTGAACAATAGTCTGAAGAAAGTTTCAGTGATATCTTAAATATGTTGTAGCTCACTGTTCTCCACTGTTTAGCCTTCTTATATTTTATAGGCATTCTCAAAATCCTGTTTTTGTTAAATGTCTTCATCATACCTATTGGTAATTTTGGCTCTAAATCACTTGTCAATAGGAAACTTTCATCTCCAAAATTATCAGCAAAGTCTGTCTAGTAAAAGTAGAGAACCCAACATACAAGTTTCCCTTTTATTTTGCAAAAGCATGTATGTTGTTGTGGGCTTATGATATCAAGCGAGAGTTTAAACTTGATTCCATGCGAATTTTCTTATCAGTCCTTTCTGATGTGCTAGAATTTTGGTACAGTTCAAATTGTTTGTGTGGCCTTCGTTGCCAGTCATAGTATTCTTGTCTACAGGGGCAGGCAGTATGGGCTGTATTTGGATTAATATGGACTTTCCATTGCAAAATAATTAATTCTCTGTATGGGTGCACAAAGCAGAAAGAAACTCTGCTGGGTTAAGCCAACGTGCTCGTGTATCAAACCCTGTGGTCTTCACCTGCCTGACTCTTTCTAGTGTTCATTTACATAATTAAGTCAGAGCAAAATCTGACTTTGACTCACAATCAATTTGAACATTAATTGTACATGAATGCACTCTTCTAATTATTTCTTTTGTGACTGGAGAGATTAGCTTGTAAGGCATAAATGAAGAATGATTAGAAAATTAAACAAAATGGGGCATATGCTGGTGGAGGGAAATTGAAAAATAGGTATTTCTCCTGCCAAGCTTTGCTCTTCTTTCGTTCATGAGGTTAATGACTGTATGCTAGAGATTTGCTTTGGGTTACCAAATTACAGGCAAAAGTCTTGAGTGAAAGAAGGGTCAGAAAAGGATTCCTCTTCAAGCAGAAATGCTCTTTTATTTCAATCAATGCCAGAGGAGGCATCTTTGCTCGGTGGTTGGAATATATTATCCTTTTCAAAAGGCCAGCTGAAAGAGATTCAATAGGTAAGCTAATTTTAAATCAAAAGCTGTGTGATAATACATTAATCTCTCCTTGTCTGACATTATCCACCCAAGAGACAGTAAAATACACAGGCTTGGGCTGACCCAGTATAAGGAATGTGATGTAACTGCCTGGGTTGAAAGGAGGGAGAACACCAGTGTGTGCCTGAGGGCAAGTTCATCAGGGAGAGCTGTGAAGAAATCGAAGTTTTGAGCCTGTATTATAAATCCCATAAAGCAGTAACAGATGTATTTCAAAGAAAGATGCAGTTAAAAGGAGCACCATGAGTATGCGTGCCTTCATGGATGTTTCTAGAATCAGCCTTCCTCAGACAGTGCTTTCCTTATTGATTGAAATCAATTTCTTTGTGTCCACTTTTTTTCCTCTGGCCCTGGGTAAGGGAAAGAGTGTGTACCATGTGAGATGTTCATGGTCATCCCCATTGTACCTTTGGGAGCTGGTCTGGAAGGCAAATTGCTTGTTGTTTCTCTCTTTTTAGGCAGATCTGGCTCACAAAGTTTCAATGTTTGTGGACCACATTATGCCCTGTTTGCCTTCTCTGGACACAGCCTGCCCTGTCTGTGTCTCAAACACAACCTGCGTCTGCCAGTTAAATAAAACACTCTGTGTAAAAGCATCTTGTCTCTCAAAACTGATCAATCCAGTTGGCTTAAAAGTCAAGAAGCCAAATGAAAACCATGCAGGTCTGCTGAAGTTTCACCTCTAGTACAGTGATGGTTCTCATTGGCTTCACTTGGATCTACAACTCACAGAAGAGTCTTAGAGTAAAAAGGGATGTAGGAGGTAAAAGGGATGTGAAATATGTGTTATTTTAAAACATATACTATTCCCTTCTTGCTTCCTGAAAATAACGTGGACTTTTCTCCTGAATTTTAGCTGAATTTTAGATTACCCATATGAGGAAAGCACTTGTATGTTTTTGATCTTGCCTTTCTAGCATCCAGATGGAGAGGTGGGAAGGGCAGCTGTGAAGAGAAGGTTAATGCACTGCTGTTGCTCTGAAGGGAGGATCAAGGACATGTTTGGGAAGTCTAAGGCAGATGAATTATGGAATTCTACATTTGCTTCATTTTGTTAAGCTACAGTTTGTATCTGGCATTGGACACATTGTTTCTCATTCCTTGTCAGTTATTCCTAAAGTGGAAATGAATATGCAGGGAGGGGTATGTCAGGAGCTGTGTCAGGTAAATAAGAAATCTCTTTTTAGGCGTTTCTTTCCATATTGTTTTAAAAACGGCAGCTCTCTTGTTTTGTGCCTAATTAGAGATGATTATCTCTGCAGATCAAGCTCAGCCACATTTGAAAAGCAGAATAGTAGTCCCAAATTTAATGCTGGCATTGCAAAACACACAGTGTGTTTGTGACTCAGTAGTGTTATGTCTCAAATCCCCAACACAGCTTTTCTTCTAAGGACCTGACTTGCCTTTCTATGGAAGTTGAAACAATGACGCTATTACCAAAATGGATCACCTATGAAACAGTTTCCAGAAAACAACCTCTAAGAAAAATTGCTAGCACAAGCAGTGCTAATGCAATCAACTGGATTGTTTTAAATTTTGAAAACATATTATCTCTTATTAATGCTTTTAGCACACTGAATGTTGTTTCTGCATCTCTTCACATAGTATAAAAACAAGAAACCCTTTATTCCATATAGCAGTTGTTAGTCTTGTTGTCTTAGTTTAAGCAATAATTAGTAGTCATAATTAAGTGTTTAATTAAGGCATATACCCTGCTTCTTAATGGTATCTGGCAAGAACTATGATGAAATCCTGTCCAAGGTGCTAGACTTTTCTAAAGATATATAGCATGTAAAATGCAGTGCTATTATATGGCATTAATCAAAATGTCACCAGTTCCTGAAATGGGCTTCTGTCAGGGAGCATATATTGGTGTTCTGGCTGATAATGGCCTCGCTAATTTATGACAGACTACCTTGACTGTAATAATAAAAAATCTTCTCCTTCTGCTCTTTTGATATTTTCCCATTGATGCATGTCATTTTTTGAACAGAATAAAACAGTTCTGTCATAACATATAATATCTCTGTTCTGTAAATGCAGAGTATGTTATTATATAGAAGGAAAATGTTATACCATGCTGTGTAGGCAAGATAATATAAATGGCTTAGTATTGTATTTATTCTTGGGTAACAGAATCATTCATCCAGTCAGCTCTTCCCCTCCTTCGTTTTGAAAGAGGCTTTTTGGAGAAAAATATATAAGGTGTCGTTCATTTAAAACTGAGTTTGACTTTAGGAGTGCACAAGGTTTAATTCCAAGTCAAGAAATTGATCTATTGCTAAAATCATCATTTTGCATATCCCAAATAACAGATTACAGTAATGGCTTCTTGGCAATGAATCTCTCTTGAAGGAATTATTCATTTGAATCCTTAAGCTACCATGTTCTCAGTTTAGAATTATCTACTATTTGAGTAGACCCTTTTTCATCAGTGAAACAATTGCAAGAAATCCTTTGAATTGTCCATTTCTGAAACTGTAATTCATTAGGTGTAAGCACAAGGTATTTAATAGAGTTTTTTCCTAGTAGGCTCTACTGCTTGTGATAAGCAATTTCTTTGTAGATTTTAAGAAACAGAGTGTACTAATTTTGTAAAGTCAATAACTAGTCAGTGTGCAGTATATGGAAATTCACATTTATATACTCACACTGTGTATATTTGTACCATGCAAGTAGAAAAATTTCCATCCCCGTTGAACACTGCAAGACGGTTAGAAGAGGTTAAGATAAAAACTGTTAATGTATTTCATCCATTTTAAAGAGAAGGCAAAGGGTAATCCCTGAGAATCCTTGCCCAAAAACCTTGTGTTGGTTTTGAAGGCTGTTTCAGCACTGGGAAGAGTGCTGTGGAATACACTGCTGTTGCTTCCTGGGAAAAGGAATGTAAACCAGCTCAGAAATTTCAATCTGCTCAAAGACTTTGCTCTCTGCTCTTGGGTTGAAAAGTCCCTGAAGTACACCAGCCACTTCTTGCCAACTTCTGGTCTCATTTTAGGAGGTCAAAAATATTCCTCCTAATTCTGAAAAATGATAGCAAAAAGTATTTTGATATTGAATACTCTTGAACACAGATGTGTTGTGCTTTACTACAGGTTTCACATTAGGTGAAAAATTCAAGGACCCATAACTATTTTGAATGAATAACTCTGAAATACAGGGCAATTTTTTCTGTCTGCCTACCTCTCTGTTACGTTTCCTACCAGTGTGGTATTACAAAGCTGTTTGAAAATCATCAGAAATTTTAGGATCCCATCTAATAAACTAATCTAAAGAGGTCAGGTTTTCTGCAAGTTTTCCTTCTGTTCAGAGCTCTTTAAAGTAATCCTAAATGCTTTGGGAAATTGTCCCTTTGAAATAGCAAATACCAACATTTCTTGTGAACTGTGTTTGACATTAGACCCATATCTTGAATCATTACATTGAACCCCTGGCAAGAATCTTTTTTTAGTCTGATGGTGCCTTCATTTCTAACATCAAAATTGGAAAGGGCCTTGTCATAGTGGTCCAATAAATCTCATGCCTATGGCAGGTGGAAGTCAGTAGAGTATCGTGGTCACCTAGCCTGTAATTTCCATTAGTTTAGTTGTATTTGTAATGCATATTTGAGTTCAAGAGTAATTTGTAAACTCTTCAGATTTTAGTGGTACTGCTTGTTCTTGTGTGATGGAAGTTCTCTTCTGAGCCTGAAAAAAAATCTTCTGTGAAAAAAGGTCCAAGGAAACTGATATATTTCTGATAGGGAAGGGGTGAAGAGGTTGTTTTATTGAGCCTTTTCTGCAGCAAAATGACATAGACAAATATTCAACTTCTCTTGTTACAATTAGAGGTTCTAGTAGATTACCTCTGCTAGAGTAAAGGTGGTATTCCTACAATGCTTCTCATGCCTTTTTTATTTTTTATTCCAAAAGGTTTACTTCAGTCTTAGGTGTTTTAGTGATTCCTTTGAGGTGTGTATATGTATGTGTGTATATATATATGTGTGTGTGTATATATATAGACAAAAAAAAATCCTTTTTTTCATCTTTATATATGTATATCATCTTTTTCATCTTGGTGTCTAAGGGACAGACATCCACAATTATGCATTGTCATTATGGTATATTGCCTATGGTCAGCAAGAGATAATATGTAATAATTTATAATAATTTTCATGAGTCCCTGAAGGTATCAGCATGAGGGAAAAAAAAAAAATTTTTACAGCTGCTGCAGAAGGTGGTTCATGCTACCATTTCTAGTGATACACAGAGATACACATATATTTATTTATAGTCATAACTTGAGTGAAATTCCACCACAAGGGTGCAGGAAATGTAATCCTGGAAACATTATTCACATCTGGCACATAAAGACTCTCCTAAAGCTGAGTAGTTCAAGAGACTACTGAGCATTCTCACTGTTCAAACTAAATCTCCCTGATCTCCTGTTATCATTGTAAGAACTATCCTCACCAGCATTTTTTGTACATACCAAATTTCAATATGAAAACTTTATTATCTTCTCTAGGAGTACTATGGCTTGAAAGTGACAGGGCATTTGTGGAAAATTCTTCTTCTTTAACATGAAAATTCTCATATAATAATGCTATATAAATGGAAGATTTTTACTGCTCATGAAAGAAAATAGTTTAGAAGACTTGAGTATAAAAAATCAGCAGATTAATTTTAAATTTGTTTTAATTACCAAGTAGAAGGCATAATGAAAGCAATTTGTTGTAAATGCTGTAGATTTCAAAGACAACATTCTTTTCCAGTAAGCTGTTTCTAAAATTTGTTTAATATTCCATCAAATTTTACTGGCAAAAGAAATGGGCATGAAGTAATGTCAGTATTAAGGTCCTGGAAAGTGAGCATGAAACTGACTTCATTCAGAGCAGTGGAGGGACAGGCTTGGAGGGCTTTAGGGAGCATGGGGGATGGAATGTTACTACTGGGAAAGGAGTCTTGACACATGGACCAGTGCTTGATTTTTAGTGCCTAGGTGGCTTGACTGCTGTTCAGTCTTTGCTTTAGACTTGCCAGGTTGTTGGATGGTGGTGCCTGTGGGCAGTTCAGGGAAAAGGGATCAGGATGATCTTTCATGTGAGTATTCAATCATGAAATTGCATTCCTTCCTCTACTTTGTAAATTTTGATTTATTTTCACCATGCTGCACCTTCTAGCTCTTTATTCAGCGTGCTGCGTGGATCACTTTTTTCCTTGGTAGGTGCACAGTTAACCTCACCTGCAGCCAAACAGCAAGCACGAGCCAAGAGCTTTCCTTTCCTCACTGATTTCCCAAGAGTTGGCTATTGGTTCAGGCAAGAGGAGTAAGGAGACATCATTGCTGCCTCTCCCAGACGTTGTATTTCATTATGAAACCATAAGCATGAACATTGCATAGTCTTGGGCAAACAGGGAATAGGTGGGTGTCTTTCCAGGAGGCTGCTGTTCCTGGTAGACTGTGTCATTTGAGAGTGCCTCACATGGTGGAACCTGCAGCAGGACAAGGGTTGACACCGTTTTTGGTGTCTTTGTGTTGGTGATATTTTCGCTCTTATATGGTCAACCTGAAGACTTCAGTCCATTTGCAGTTCTGCTTGTAGTGCCAAACATGAAATCTTCCAATCTCCAGGGTAGGGTACCCTGAATACTGTTTGTGATGTAGTTTTTGGAAATGTAGATAAAAGATGTGCGCGTCTTTTATTTGATTTGCTCCCTCATTCCTAAAGAAAGCAATGCATAGCCCTGCAGTTTGTTTTGCTTTCTCTTTGCTGTATCCTGCAGCTACTGATGAACGTTCAGCTCATTGCTGGTTGAAAGAATGTGGAAAATATTGTCTTAACACAAAATGCACTAATTCACAGTGCAAGAATAAAATGCACAATAAGAAAGTACTGAAACTTTGTTCCTGTCTTCAAGTAAGGATTATGTGTGGAAGGAAGGACTCAGATGAGTGATTATAAAAGGAATTAATGGTAAACACAACCAAGTTATGTGAAAGCTCTTCAGAAAGGAGTATGTGGAGGTTTCATAACAGGAGTGGGTTGTGGTGTTTCATCTCTGGGTGAGCAGGTGCCCGAAGACAAATGAAGAAATCAAATCTGTGGTCACTTAAAAAGCAATGGAAGATGAAGGGCTGACTTGCAGTCCTTTTGCTTTAAAATACTCAAACCCATTTTTTTTAAAGAACTACGTCAGTGGGAGAAACCAGGAGTACCTAAGCCAAGCCTATGAAATAGTCAGATGGTTACAGTGGGAGCTACAGCTTCAACTGTCCAGTCAAAGGGAAGAACCTGACTTTCTTATTCTGTGCAAGCCCACAAACTATTGGCAGTGGGGAATAGCACTGACCAATTTCATCTGTGACAGATTTTATACTAAAACTCAGACATTGAAATGTGAATATGCCCTCAGTTGGCAGCTAATTTGAGAAGTGAAAGGGTTTTTGACAAATAACCTAAGTGAAAAAAAGCACTCATTTTCACTAAATTCCAGTCTTCAGTGAAGGAGAGTAGACACTCTTAGCTAATGCAGTGTCCCCTCTTGTCCAGGGTATGAAGCTATGTACTAATCAAACTAAATCCTCTGTGGTGTTATCCCTTGATAAAGAAGCAGATCTGCATATTTCACCATTCTTTAAATTTGATTTTGAGGACTTCACTGGGACTAACAGACAGAGAGATGCAGATCAGCTGTCTTTTTTTAAAGAACCAGATCTCCTCTGTCCACCCACCTTGAACTGCTTTGATATGACTTGTGTGCAGTGGATAAATTATTCCAATCTCGAGACCTCAGAAGCTTATCTAATGCAACAAGTTTTGAAAGAGTCTCTTTTTTAAACTGGCATTTTGAGGGTAATATTTTTTCCTTTTCCTAGCTCTTAGCTAAGCAGTAGTGATGCAATTCTAGTTATTCTCTAAAGGAATTTTTTTTATGTAAGCAAAAGGAAGTATTGTTAAACGTTGGAATAGTAGATGATTAGTCACTTCTTCCTCGGCTGTGCGTGCCTTGTGCTGGATTGTTTTGAACCTTATTTTGTTCTAAGCAGATCATTCCAAGACAATGGAGTGCCTTCATGCTGATAAAGATCAGCTGGTGTTGTCTTTTCTGCTTAGGGCATGTAAAGTTTGACAGGACCTCTGTATGTAGATCAATAGTGGAATATTGAGAAGATTAAAATATGGTCTAGAAGTGACAGCAACAGGTTGAGAATTGAAAAATCTCTTTTCTTCTCCTGGCTCTGCCTGTGGCTGAACAATTTACTTACTGTCTCATTGCCTTATTTCCATTACATGTAAAATGACTTTATTAGTGCTGTTGCAACAAGACTCACTACTAAGGTTATTCCAGTGCCAGTGGTTTCTCTATGCATAGAGAAACAGTTTGCTGTTTAATACCCAGCATTAGAGCAGCTTTTTGCCTGCAGTTAAGCAAGGTACCACATCCAAAACCAGGGAATGGCATTCTCTGTGTAGAAATTGCTCGCCTGCTCAGGGTAGGGCAGTGTACTTCCCTATGGCACTGCATTGAAAGGAAAATGTTGGATGGGATGTACGGGATCTTAATAAGGATATAAACACCTTCCTCTCTCTCCCAGATCAGAGTATATGGCATTTCATTTCCAGAGAAAGGCACTTGTACTTTCAGTGGGTGCCAGTAGGTGTAAAGCTTAGTAGAGCTCAGGGGATTTACAAAGACTGAATATTTATTTGGCCACATACTTTCTTCTGCCTAATCCTAATTAAGTGTAAGGCAGTGGTTTGATTCTTTTTCCTCACTGAATGCTGACTGATGCCTCAGAACCTGCCTCTGATTTTATTGCTACTGGCTTTTTCTGCCAGCAACTCTTTTCCAGATAAATGCAGAGAATTTTTATTGACAGCTTATTTTAACAGATCTTAAGATGAAGGATGTTCCTGTTGCAGAGGTAGAGAGCAGCTGTGAGATGGGTTTTAGTGGCTATGATCCAATTTATCTAAGTTGTCTCTCTTGCTGTGATTCATCAAGTGCTATAAAAAAGTAGTTGTGAAATGGGCAGGGGAAAAACCCCAACAAACCTGTTTCTGAGGTAAAAGGCACTTTATGTCATGGTGTCATGTATTAAAGCAGGCCAAAAAGAGCAGACTCACCCTGGCAGTATCAGTTCTCTTCTAGGTCAAGCTGTATGTGTTGGAGCTCCTCTCAAAACCAGCAGATGGATTGCTGCATTGAGCTCAGGTGTGGATTTTGGAAAAGGCTTGTAGTCTTAAAACCAAAGAAATCTTTCAGAGCATTTGTCATATCAAGGTAGTGGTGGGTTCACGTGTGCTGTATTTTTCTGCCCAGAAAGTGTCCCAGCACAAGTTTGGGCCAGGTGCCCCATTTTACACAGAGCCTGAGCACTGCCAGAGGGACTCAGACTCACCAGGTGTGTCTGACAGGAGGAGCTGGCCTCTGCCTTTCTGCCTTTTACCTTCCCCTCAGCTCCATGGCAGGAAAGGGAGATGCTATTTAAAACCACCTAGAGAAGAATCATGCATTTCCATGATTCCTCATAGAGAGGAGCAGAAATGGACTATTTTGGAAGCTCCAGCCTTTGTGAGTATGTGTGTTTTGAAGGTGTTGTGGTGTTACAGGCAAGAATAAACAGAAGAAGAAAAGCAGGGAAGTAACAGCAGTTTGACGTACAGGTGCATATGTAAAATTTTATGTAAATTTTATCTAAAGGTTGTATCATGCCTATTTAATTTCTCAGGGATGGGTGAATTCCATATGGGTGGATGCTGCCAATGTTTATTAACTGTGCATATTGCCTAATTACTTATTTTCCAGTGAGTTGAAAACCTATAATTTAATATTTCCAAAGGATGCAACCCAAGGCCTGTTGGCATCATTGAAGAATATGAATTTATGTGGGCTTCACTGCAATATCTAGAGAGTTAAATCTGGTCTTTGCTTTCTAGCTGGGGAATGTTGCTCTACTGAGGGGGAAATCTCAGATTAATGTTTAAATTAAAGGTGTTTGCAATAGAAGTAGGATGGACTACTTGAAATAATTTACTTCTAATATCTGCAGGTTATTTAATGCTTTAAAAGTTAGAGCTCCTCTTGTTATTTCACTTAATATTGTTTTGTTCATCTCCAAGTTTGAGTCTTTCTTAAATTTTTCAGCATTTTTCAGCAATGCGTCTTTCATTATTTTAGTTATTTTGGGTGTTTTCTTGACATCCATAATTAGCTATGATCTTGCTTATTTTTAAATTAATAGAGACTGTTCACCCAGAGATGGTAGACTGTTTAAGGGTGCTTTTCTACATTTGATCCTATCAGGTTTTTGTGGGCAAGCTAAAGCAGATAACAGGGAATATACTCAAATTATGAAATCATAGTAATGGATTCCTTATTGGTAACATGTAGGAAATAATATACTGAGGGCAGACGGTGGTAGTAAGAGCCACTTTTATTTGCTGCTTGTAAATTACGAAGTTCTTTCCTCTTTGGAGGCAGAAATTCTTCATAAGTTAGGTGGGACCTGACTTGGTGACCTTGAAAGATTTGTAGACTGGGGGAAGAAGTAATTGTCTTTTTACATATTTGGAGAGATGACCCTGGAATTTGCAAGGTTTGTGAAGAAGTTGCTTAAGCATTGCTGTATGACTGATTAATCCTCCAATTAATAACATTCAGACTGAAATGGCTTCTTATATTAGTAATGGCACCAAATGACCTTGACATATTTATGCATAAAACAACTTTCTATATATAGCAGTGATATTAAGCAGTTTTTGCAATTTGCAATTAAATAACTTAAAGAGGCTTTAACCATTACTGACTGTTTAAGCATCAAAGATATTCTAAAGAATATTTTTCGACTTTGAGTAATTATGCTTGAATTTACATGTAAAGACAGCTTGTAACAGAGTAGGCTTTAATTAACATATTCCTAGAATTCTCTGAGCTGGACTTTAAATAAAGGTCTAACATGGGGGGGGAAAATAGATGTTTCTGGTTTGTGTTGGGTCTTGAAAAGTCTTGTATGATCTATTGATTTCTGTAATTGTGACTGAGAAAAGAGTGTCATCTGAAAGTTTTCTGTATGTACAGAAAATGCATAGAAAGGTCTTTTTCTAATGTATGGAAACAAAATTTTTTTACGCACCCATACTTCATGGGAGAAAAGTGCAATAAAATAGATGTCCTTTAAAGTGTATTTTGAAATTTGGTAGGAGACAAGTTTTAATACCTAATACTGGAAAGCATTCATTATAAGAACAGTTTTGTTGGCCTGTTTCTGTTGGTGCTGGTGTTTGTACCTTATGTGACGAAATGCATAATGTAGGTATTAACAGCAGAATCTGGAACTAAGCAAGTGCAAAACATTGAGAGAAGAAAAAAACCTTACAAGGTAGCATTTACTGGAGGGATAAATTGACAGTACTTTTATTCTTTCACACTTGAATTTTGGTAGAAAGAAAAGTGCAGCTAGAGTATACCTAAGTATATCATAAATGGTTACATGTCAATGTGAAAGCTTTTCTTTTTCCTCTGGAGTGGGGATTTAAGTCACTCACAATATTCCTTCCACTCACTTGACTGTGAAATACTGTAATTCCTCAAAATCAGATCCACAGTTCAGCCTGACTCTTGGAAAGAGAACTACACTGCTTATTAAATTAGTCTTCCATTCGGGGAGGTTATCCACATGGTTACAGGTTCTTTTCAGGTGCCCTCAGAGGATTCAATTCATGAGCTCAGCTTGCTTGGTTGGGATGACAGAGCTCTACCATTCTGACTGATAAAAACATAGCATTTTTTAACACTGTGAAGTGTTGATTTACTTTTGTTTTGAATGAATCTTTAATGGAGATGAAACAGGGAGAAATGACTATTTCCTCCTGGTGCTGGACATCTTTTTGGAGAACTCAGAGATTCTGATCAATGTCAGACTTCCTATTTCAGCATCCATCCCTGATATCTGAAATGAGTTACTTAGTCATCTTCCATTCAGTATATTTATTAGAGTCTCTTTTCCATCAAACTTGTTTGGACTTACTCTCATAAGTTCAAGATTTTTTCTCAAATACTACAAAGTGCACAGTCTTCTGTTAAGTGAACTCTCAGGGTGTGAACAGATTTTTTTCAGGTTAGGGGATTAGGAATTTACCAGTAGTAGATTTTGTTTGTCTGCTTGTTTAGTTATAGGAGTGTAAGACTTTTCAGGTAAGTTGCAGTTCCAGCTTTCACATGGAAACTTTTTAATTATTCTTCTCTTAAGTAAATTTTTCTTAACCCCCTTTTTGTTTTCCATATTCTTCATGTATCCTTTCATGGTAGTAGAAACCTTGTGATCTTTTTCCTCTGGTTTTTACCTTAAAATTTCATTGTATCTAAATGCATTGTTTGGACTGGTTTCATAAAAGTGAAATCTGGATCTTTAATAGCCTTTCCCTCTCACACCATTTTGGGAATGAGTTTTGGGTTTTTTGGGGTTTCTTTTTAATTAAATGATATGCCCATTCATTCATAGTAAGCTTAGAAGGCTACATGGACAGAATGGAATAATTTAATAACACTGCTGCTAAGACATGCAGAAGCAAATGCAAATGACAGGTAATCCTTTTTAAAAGACTGACTGGTAAAACCAAGCACATCTTTCCTTCTCTGTGATGTCTCAAAATACAAGATAGTAGAATAACTGTATGGTACTGGCAAATACACACCCAACTGGGACATGTAAAAAGACATGAGTTGGGGTCTTGGGTGTATCTTTCTAAAGCATGATTCTCTTCCTCCATTTCCCATCAGAAATTGTAAAGAAAAATATGTGGTTGCTAATCAAAATGCTCATAGAATTAAGTAGAATTTGTGTATTATTTTCACTGTATAAAAACCTATTTTAGGTTTAAATATTATTGCTACTTTATATTACCTTGTTATTCTTACTGTTTCCCATACTTTGGTACCTCTGAGAATATGAAAATACAAAAATTTAACTTCTGTCACATGCTGGAATTTTGGTCTGTGTATCTGCTCACAGCATTGCAAGGGGTGAGAATACATTATTTTCTATTACAGGGTGGCATTGTCACAGGAAGAAGCATCATTAATATTCACTTGGATAAATAATTGTGATCTTAAGTTATTTTGCTAGGACTCAGATGCCTGTTTGTTGTATCACTGTAATGTTTGACCATGGCACATGCACTGCTGTGCCAAGAGGTTTCCTGTGTTACCAGAGGAGGAGTCATAGACATCACCCACCTGCTCTATGGCTGCCAGTCTCAGGAGGGTTTGCAGTCGCACATTCACACAGTGCATGCATTGACAACCCATGCACAAGCAGAGAACGAAAGGAGAGGGACTACAACAAAAAATGTGATTATTGTTTTGGTAGCTTTTCTAATTTTTCTTTTCTGAAATCTTCAGAAAGTCAGACATCTTCTGAGACTAAACCCTAGATTTGGTTTAACTCTTAAGCACGTGGTGAGAAGATGGCAACAATTCAAATGATTGATGTATTGGGTGAATAGCCAAATACGCATATGCCAGTTCCCCATCTTCTCTGATGGTCTGTTTTGAATTATATTCAGGCTTCTTTCACCCTGGTTTTCAGGAGCTGTAGGCCAATGTAACAAGGAACTGTTACTACTTCTGCCCAAGAAACTGCTTTTTCAAACTAGAAAAACAAGTTGCCTGTTTTGTCTTTGAATTGCAACTGCTTGCCCACATAATTTTTGTTTTCACTTCTGTTTGCTCACAGACATGATCTTTTCTCACAGAACAAGGAACACAGAGTGGCTGATCTGTAAATAAGCAGTTCACATCCTCCCTTCTCACACTGGGAGGAAAATTCTGGTAATGGATAGATTTCCTCTTAAATAATCATCCTTGTCCCTTGTTGGTTCATGGTGATGGACATGACTGTGTGCTGAGTTTTTGTCCCCTTCATTTCCCTAGGAACTAGCTCGTAAAAGACTTTGAAGACCAGCAGAGTGACTCTGGGTTTGGGGAGTTGACTTTCTGGAATATGATTATGATGATTATATTCAATCAGAGGAAAGATCAAAGTTGTGATTTTTCTCCCAATTTGATTTTCTCCTCTTGAGTTAATGTAGATGTCGGTTTGTTTTATTTCTTTTTACCCTCAGAAATGATGCTTTCGATACATAACTGTGTATCATCTCCCCATAGAACCTTGGAGGACAATTTAGGTCCCTGTACCCCCTGTGATTTTAGCAGTTATTGAAAGCATGTTGGTTAATGGGAAATGATTGGAGTGGATTTCCCTCAGTGTGACAAGCTTCTTTGCCATGCACTTGTAGGAAAGGCAAAGTTTGGTAGGAAGTGCAACAAAATAGAGGTAAAAAGGTGCAAACAGGTTAACTATAACATATTTTTTACCAAATATTGCCCACTAGTTGTAAGGACACTTGTTTTGCCATTGAGATGCATAACAATGCAGTTTATGTGCAGATGGGTGGGTGGGAAAATTGGGACTGTGAGAACAAAGCTCCCCTTCTGTAAAACATCTTGTTTATTATTATGCAGATATTCTAATCTAAGGGCATCTAGAGGTTGCTTAAGCTGTGATGAAATGAGGGGAAAAAAAAGATTTCTCTGTGTTGAGAGTTTAATTCTTCTGTTGCCTTTGGCCCTTGTTATGAAAAATACAAAATGCTTGGCATATTTTTATTTGCCATTAAAACAGTGTGTACCTAAGGTTAAGTGTGCAATTAAGTCTCCTCTAATAAATGTGCCCTTTGTCAGCACATCCTTTTACTCTCTGGAATCTAATATAAGTGTGCATTTTCCAAAAAAATGTAATAAATGGCCTTTAATAGTTCAATAGATGAAACGCTGCTGTATTCAAAGCCATTAAACAGTGCATTCAGAGAATTGCCAGCTTTGTGGCTGTTTAGACCCTCAAAAGCACAACCTGTTACTAGAAATTCTGTGTTGCTCATGGCCTTTTCTATGAGACAAATGTACAAGGGAGATAATGGGTTGGATCACCAGCTTTCAGGAAGACCAGGAAGCAGATTCCCTGCTGGGATGAAAGATGGAGAAGTATATACTTATTTGCACAAGCAGCAGTGCAAACTCAGGCTCTCTCTGGTACAGTTTCTCTCCATCTCTAACCTGTTTGTAATGCAAGTTTTACTGTAGTTTCCGGGTCTTGCAATGAAAATCCACCTTCATTTTACATCATTCCATCTCCAGTACTGTTAAACCTCCTGGGTATTTCCTGTCTAATTGCTCCTAGGGTTGTGTTTTGTGACTCAGGATCTGCTGTTTGCTCTAATTTGCAGCTGAATGAGACACCATATAATGACACCAGAATTTGAATTCAGTGTGTGCTCTGTGAAGTCCCTGACACCTGAAACATGTCATGGGCAAGACTTGGTCTTCCTGTGGTTTGCTGATGCTAAAGACCAAGTACCACTTTTTTACCTCTGGTTTAATATTTTATTTAATGTCTGTATGTTTTAACCACAGCCATTTGCACCTTGTTATTTATGAGGAGTGTTGCATGTGTCATTTGATAGTGACATGCTCCAAGGTACTGTATGTCAAATTTCTTCTTTAACTATACATTCCAAAGTTAATTTTCCTGTATCTTTTCAGCTGTTTCCTTGGAACATGTCTGGAGGAGTCTTACTAAAAATTAGTCAGAATTTCTTTTTGAAGTTTTGGCTTTTTACTTTGTTTTAGTTGGGTACCAGAGAAAGCAAAATGTAAATGGGTATTTCTGGAATCACTGGCAGTGATATGAATTGGTCCTAAACAGAAGTTGCACGTACATATAAGTTCAACTGCTTTTAATGCTGATATTAAGGGTCAATATCTAGGTTAGGCACTAGGTAGAACATTGCCATGAAATAAATTGCACAAGAGACAAGGGCATCTTAGTTGTTTCATGAAAAGAAGAAAATCTTTGAGCAAAAGCATGTAAGGTTAGTGTAGCTGATACCATTCCTGAATGCTAATTATAGATAGTTAGTCCCTTGAATATTTAGCTTTGAGGTAGTTAACAAAAAGGTCCTGTTGTTTTGCAAGGCAGATGAAGAGTCTGGAGCAAATTGGGCATGTCCTCATAGCCTCTGTCTCTGAGAGCAGTGGAAAGGTCATGTTCTGATTACTAATCCAAACAGCAACCCTTGCAGGCAAAGGGTCTAGACTCTGACTTGGTTCTTTTGAAAAAATTAATCTTCTGAGCTGATGCCACGTGACTGGAGATAGCAGAGCACTAGATCTTAAAGATAGATAAGACCACACTGTGCTCTTGCATGAGGTTATGATTCCCTAGCTGCACTCAATTCATTCTAGCCTGGAGAAGGGAAAGCACTGTGACAGGGCATGGCATCTTTCTAAACAACTGCATCAGTAGAAACCCCCTGCAGAATTTTAAGTCATTCATCATCTTCCCACCCTTATCCCTTCTTGCTGTGCTGATAAAATACTTTGCATCCATTATTAAAGCACATCTTTCTGTATTAGAATGGCCCTGCAGCCAAAGCTGTTCTCTGCTTTGTTATGTGAGGCCAGAAACTGTACAAACTTCTAATTTAATGTGTTTTCTGACAGTCTGACGTTGTTAGGCTGCCCTTGGCAACTAACTTTCTTGTTTCCATTGTTTTCATGAATCAAAAATGTGCAAGTTAAAATGAGGTGGCATATTTGTGTTTGTTTGCATAAAATTGAATGGAAAGACTTAGCACAAACTTTGTTGAAAGGAAACACAAATCTGTAGTAATGGATGCCCAAACCAAACCACCCAGTGTTACTTCTAACCCAATGTGAGTTCCAGACTTGGTAAACTACCCTAGCATGTTGATTCTGGTATAGAACAGCACCCTCAAGATGTCTCACCTTAGCTCAGTTTCTCTTAAGACTGGGTGCTATTTGAAGTGAGCACAATGCCCAAGATTTATTTAGGATTTCTGTGAATCTAAACAGAGTGGGCTGTAATGCGTGACCGTCTGGCTAAAGGAGAAATAAAATTACATTAGAGTTGTATCATTTTTAAGTCTTATTGGAGGCTTCTGATGTGAAACAATGTAGTAGATTAGTATCTAAAGGAATAAATTGAAAGGGAAGGAGTTTGAGCAAGGTCCTCAAGAACTAACTCAGAATTTTCTCATGTAGAAGACTTGTTTACATAGAGGGTTTTCTTGTTTCTGAGACAGCAAAGACAATACTAGGAGGTAAATCTCTTAATATTGCTGAATTCTTCCCCAGAATATGATCTTTGCCTTGGACAGCAGGTGTTGTTGTACCCCACTGAAGTGGTATTCTTACAGGATTCACAGGCATTGAAGGAATGACTTTGGGTTCTCTGCTTTGGCATACCTTACAGCTCTCAATAGCTTCCTTCTGTGGGACAAGTTAAAGGCTCACATCAACCCACCAGTACAAGCTGTACTTTCTATAAACCTGATGCTGGCAGAGCTGCTTGCCTGGGTATGATGGATATGCTTTGTTGGTTAGGGTCACTCCGACATGCCTGGTTTTTGTTAAGTGTCAGGAAATCCTCTCACTGCTGGAAGATCGGAGAATCAAAGCAGTACAATTAAGTTCGTGTACACCCATTTAGAAATGTTTCCTTTTATACTCAGAATGAAGGAGCATGAGAGGTTTAGGAGTATGGATGCTGTTCAAAGGGGGTTTTGGAGGGCAGGGAGAGGGAAATTACTTGGTTGAAGTGTTGCAAGATAAATACCAGTGCCTTTTGGGTGTGAACATGAAAGGATTTAAAACAGCTTGCTATTTCAGTCAAGGAAAAGAACCAATGAAAGACAACAAGCCTACCTACCACTAAATGCTCAATGCTCATTCAGTAACAAATTTCCAAGTCTTTTGTTCCCACAGTGGCACAAAGGGTCTGTCCTGCTGCCCTAAGTGTGTGGGGGATTCATAGAGCTAATTCCCATAACGCCAAGAGGAATTTTGCGTGTAAATCTTTCACAAGAAGATTTTACATGTATTTGAATGAGCTGTTCCATTTTATCTTAGCAGCAATCTACAGACTTGAATTTTCCTTAGCATTGTCTGACGGACCATGACGAAACACTTAATGGTGACACAATGGCTCCTTCACAGCTGTTATAGTCAATTGCGGTGTGTGGCCTAATGGGGGAATGTTTTCATCTGTTGATGCTCCACTCAGAGTAAGGTGGATTATTGACAGGCTGCGCTTGCTGCAAGCTAAACATTGAGCATCTCCAAGTGTTCTGCAAGCTGCAAGTCTATATTGCTCATATGGTATAGGAAATTTAGTGTAGCAGCTAGTGATAGCAGACAAAAATCTTGATGAGACTTGTCCAGTGGGTGCTCTTACACACCAATAATCTCAAAGTGTGATCCTGTAAAGCTGTGTTTTGTCATGGAGGTCTGCCAAAGACAAGTGCTCTCCTGAATCCGAGCGCTTGGCTAAAACAAACGTCAGTTTTTCTTAGATGCTAAGAGTCCTTGAATGTGCTATGCTGTGGAAATATGTTTCCCCTTGGGGATAATTTTATCCCTTTCCAAACTAATGTCAGGCTTTTGTGTACAGGAAGACCGCTTCAGTGAACTATAGTCATCTTTACATGAGAAGATAAGTAAAGATTCAGTTAGCCTAAAAGGTACTGGGGTTTCATCTCATCCTTGAGATCGGCCATTCATTCAGGGAAATAGCAAGTGCCAGCATCTATACAATTTGTTCTGGACACAGAAGAAAATTTAACTAGTGGAAACCACTGATACTTCTAGTTATCATTACTAGCTTTCAACTTTGCATATTGAAATATAAATTTAAATTACACATCTTCATATAGAAAGAAAAATATTAAGAATGCTATGATAAAAGAATGATTTTGAGTATCCCAGAGCCCCAAGTAACAATACTAAAGGAAATCTGATACTTTAGGAAGTTTGAAGAATATGGCAGAAGAAGCCCTGGGACACTCTTTTTCTCCTAGTCTATGTTTCACAAGTCTGTTTACAAGTTATTGGAGAAATCTTAAAGAATGACCAGGACCTCTTACCCCATGTTTGCCATTTTATTGTGGAAATTTTAGTCTCCCATAGCACTGGGAGAGGGATTCAAAGGTCTCCAGAAAGGATCCAGGCAGCTGAGCTATTGGAGTATTCTGAGATGATGGAATTAAGACATAAAAGCACCAGTTGTGCGGCCATCTAGTTGTGGTGTAATTAACATCCAGTATCAAATGTCTTTGGTAAATGATTAAATAGCACAGTGAAGAGGCAAGTGTGTCTTTCTGGCATGTATTTTCAGATTTGAATAATTCAATAATGTTGACATGAAAAATAAAGAACCACGGTTTGTATGTCTCACACAGGTTTGGAAACTCTGATGTGCAGCAGCTTTCCAAAGAACCAAGTTAGAAATTGAGAAGCTTATTTCAAAGCTTAGGCTGCCAGCTGAATCTGCAGTAGGCAGAAATTTCACAGGGACAGCTTGTCTTGCAAAGTATCCTGCTGCTGTTTCTTTTTTCCAGTGATGGAAATAACAGAAACTAGATTTCCCTCTGTGCTGCACCCTACTGCAGTCCATATTTGAGCTTCAGATGGAAACAGAACAGGCAGACCAGAATTATGTTTTTTCTTAGGTTAATAGGACTTACATGCCTAGCACTCAGAAATGAATTGTCACAAGAAATCAAAAGTGGCTTGTGTTTGGGGCAACTGCATAGAGTGAGATATACCTACTTTATGCTGGACAGTATGCATAGAAATACAAAATCATTTAGGCAGCAAAAGACCTTTAATATCATCCAGTCCAAACAAAGATATATGCTCAATACATAAAACAGAGAAATAATCTCCCGCTCCATGGAGTTCAGTCTGGGCCTTTTCCACCTTGGAGATCCTTGCTGTATCACACTTATCCCACTCTCAGCATGTATCTTTGGTAAGAGTTTCCCTTCTCCCTGCCAGGTCTGTGCCCTTTTGAAAACACAATCTTTCCCTGCTCACTGAGCACACATGGGCCTGGAGGCTGGTAATATTCATCAGCCTTTCCTCCTCTCCAGGATCACAGCTAGCCTGAGTCAGCACAAATATTTGCTAAGTTAATTAGACTTTTTCTTTAATCTCAGAGTAATTTGAAGTAAAGTTTGGGTTTATTCTTGTAATTTTTAAGCATATGCATGGGTTCTTGCTTCTTTCTTCCAGTTCCTAGTTTTGCCATTGTGAAGTCATCTGGTAAAAACATGATCCTTCATTCAATTATTTGCTTATTTTATTTGATCCTCTTACAGAGTAATGTATGGACTGTGTTATATTTTTGGAATGACTAAGTAGCTTTGTCTACCTGAGCCAGTGTAGGTTGATTCCCTTAGAGCAACTCTGTAGCAGACAAATAGTTATTGGAAATTGTGCATAAATCTTCCACAGTTCCCGTTTCATTTTGGTGGCATCTTCACTGAGCTGATCAATAACAAAGTCTGTAATTTCTCTAGTGCTTCTTTACAATGTTGCAATGTTGTCAAAATCACAAAAGAACATCATTTGTCAACTCATGTCACTCCCAGTGTAGCAGATTAGAAAATTGAGATCTCTGTCAAAATGATTTCCAGATCATCTCCCAAACATTACCTCCTCAATTTTTTTAAGTTTACGTTTTCCAACATTTTTGTCTGAGTGATTGAAAGAGGAACATATTTTTTCCTTGTCTCCTTGGAGACCTTGAAATCGAGATGCTGTATAGTTTAACCCACAACATAAACAAAATTAATGAAAAAATAGAGTATGTCCCTGCTCAGCTGATGGCTCATAGTTCTACTCAGTTCTGTGATAGTCTGAAAAATGCAAGATTATGAGGATTTTTTCAACCTTTTAAGATATTTTTATTATAATAGAATTATTATTGAGTTTATTTACTGGGGCTAGGTTGATTCAGATACAAGCAGAAGTGTAAGAATGACCAAGTATGTGAGAGAATGAAAATGTTACCAGAAAAAGTCAGCTTTGTCTCTCCTAGATATCCATTTCCATCTTACATTTTCCAACCTCACCCGACTTCTTCGTGGGGGAAAAAATTCTCTGAATCTGAAGTTCTATCTTGCTCCCAGCTGCTTTAGTTCATGGCCCAGTTAAAGTCTTAGCTGAATGGCTTATATTTTCCATACAGGAGGCTTAACATTGAACAATTTTTCCTCTGTTTAATCAGTGTCCTAAATTGGTCCAAAGTAAAACTCAAAGGTAATCAGAAAGTCTTCTGAGCAGATCAGATTAAAAAAACCCAAAACTTTATTATGTGATCAAAGTTTAGGATCAAGTCTTTTGTCTTTTTGTTTGGATCAAGGCTTTTGACAAAGCATAGTTATGTTTCAAATAAAGTATTTCATGCCCCTACCATCATGTGTACTCTCTTCCCTGCTCCCACCCCTTCATTCTGTCCTTTGAGGTGAACTTGTTCTCTGCAGGGTTAATTAATTTGCTGACACTGTGCAAGAGAGGAGACCCTCCATCAGACAAACAGCAGTCTTTCTGGAGTTATGACTGTACTCCAATTTGTTATCATATTCATGCAAAATTACAGTATTGCTTCCATGTAACTGTAAAAAAAAACCACTAATTTTGCTTGAATAGTTATTTACAGGGGAGTTTATTAAATGCATGATAAGTAGTAACATTTTTTTTCCTAGCTGGGATTTATCTTTTAAAGTATCCTGTCTACTTAGCATGCCTATGTTATCATTACTGGTAAGATTTTGCTGCTTCCTTTCTCTTGAAATGTGCCAGTATTTTTGTAATGAAACTGGATACAAAAGCTGACTCATGGCAAACATTATTATCTCCTAAACTAATGCTCAGACTTTGGCAACTTTACCCATTTCTTTCCTCTGCCACTTCAAACTTTAATGAGGAAAAAAGATACAGACTCTTGAGCAAGAGTTTTTCCTCTCTTGTGATGTCTGATTTCTAAAATATTGCCAAGATTGAAAGACTTAAGAGATAATCTGAGTCAATATTAGCATAATAACCATCTGTAAGGTTGTCAAGGAAGGCCTGGAATTTATGACTTAGTACTGAATATATTAGAATATTTTTTAACAGGAAAAGAAATAATATGAACAGTAAGCTGCATAGTCCAACACTAATATATACATATATATATATAATTTTTTTTAATGTTTTGTATTTATAAAAATATTTTTCTTGACAAGTGGTAGGTACTATTTCCCTTTAGCAATATATTCAGACCAATGAACATTTGTTTTCTCACTTATGAAAATGTATCAAGAAATTTTAGACGTATGTAGTCATAACCAAAGGAGAAAGATTGATGGCCATACTGGAAACACTGTAATTTTAACTTTTCATTTTAGAAGTAGAAACACTTGATGTGAGCAATTTTCAAAGTGCTGAGAGGAATGTCATGTCTGAACATTTAGAAGAATTTGTTGATGATCTGTAACTCCCAGTTCTCTTTTAAAAATCCATCTCCTCATGCTGTACAAGTAGAAATACTCACATGAGCATGTGTAAGTGAAAAAAGTGATTGATTCCAGTCTGTACTTACCTCAGTACATTACCTTTATAAAGATAACCAGAATACACTCTTCTGCAATATTCTCAGCTTACAACATAAATTAATGTTGTATTTGAATAATCAGAGAGTTGGGAATCAACTTCCATTGCAACCTTTGGCAGATCAGCTCACCCAGAGCTCTGGCAATGTGTGTGTGACATTGCATGAAATTATTTGAGGAACTTGCTTTTTAAAAATCTATTATGTTCGCAAGATTCTTGTAAAATTGTTATGGGAAGCTAAAGCTTTACTTTTGGATTAAAAATAAATATCCTTGTTTTTTTATATTACTGCATTAGCTAAGATAGCTTCATGTTAGAAATAGAGTAAAAGTTATTTTGTTTCATAAAAATTAATAATTAGTTTTGCTTTTCTTTCAAAACCTATTACACAGGTTGAAAAAATAGGTTTGAATCAATGGCTAGATGTGTCTGCTGTAAAATATGTGCAAATCTGCTGAAATTAGTAGATTTACACCAATTAAGTGTAATTATAGAAATATTCATGCTGCTTTTAACAGTCATTTGCTGCTTATAAAAGAAATTATTATTGTCATGGAAAATATTTGCATCTAGTGTTTATCATTGTTGTACACTTTTGTGATTAACAGGATTTCTAATGTGGCAGAGTGGAAGCCTGAGTTCTTAATGTTGCTTTCCTCTAAATTTTCCTAAGTTCTTGGCTGACAGAGGGTCTTGATTTGGAAAGAAAAATTATTAAAAATAATCTGCAGACTTTGGTAATGTATTATTGCCTTCAGAACCAAGTCAATCCTCAAGCTGAAGCTTGTGATTTAGAGGTATCTTTTAATATGAGTATGGAAATCATCTAGGATGAAGTAGCATTAAAATATCAGTGTTTTTCTACAAAATACAATGTCACTGTTTACCTAAGCATGTCTAGCATCTGCTTGAAGTAGCTAAGATCATGATGAGAAACTGGGGATGTTGGAGTCAAGTTGAGCAAGGGAAAAACCTGAGAGTGGGGGAAGGTGATGTAGCTTTGTTTTGGGTTGTGGGTTTTTTTGTCTCATCATTCTAATCTATTTTAACTGGCAATGCATTAAATTACTTTTCTTTATGTTCCTTGTGGTTCGGGTGTGATCATAAGTGATAAGTGATCTTCATGGCTTTTTATCAGTTCATAATTTTGTTTTTGTCTGTTTTTCTTGCCCTACTTTTTTAAGGAGGGAGAGTGGAGCAGTGGCTGGGTGGGCAGCTGGCAGCTCTCTTAAGTTAACCCATCATATGCAAAGAAAATGACAACCTAACATCAAATTAAACATAGATATAACAACAAACAAACAGATCTTTCTACAGAGGCCAGTGACATTTGATCTCCATCAAGCTCAGCAGTCAGTGTTAGGACTACCCAAGCTTGTATTTTTTATTTCTCCATGTTTTGTCTTTAAATCTATAAGAATAAATTGTCTTTCAAACTGCAAAGTCCATTTAAACCACAGGCTATGCTAAGATCATATTTTTGGTAATAATGCAGCAGTTCAGCTTTAGCTGTTGTTGCATTTTTCTTTTTTATCATTTTGGTTTGAAAAGGAAGATACTGGAAATACTGAGTTTTATCTCTAAGCAGTTACAAGTTTTGAGGTATTATTTACCTGTAAATGCATATGGTGTGGGAATTCTGAGCCTAATTCTCTATGTGTCTTTTCCTTTTCTGGTTTTGTATGATTGAACAAATGAAAGTGACAATCTTCAAGCAATGGTCAAGCAATTAGAATTTTGCAGTAAGAAAAACTACTTCAGTACGGGGGTTAAATTGAAATTTTATGTCTCAATTGATACAGTTTAAGGATTTAAGCTGTTCTTGCAAAAGCTTGTTTGATATTAGCTTTCAGGTTTATGAAATGCCGAGACACAAACGTGCTTCTTTTTTCGCATAATAGGAAGAACAAATGGCTTGCTTGCAATTTTCCTTTTAGTTGCCAAATTCTGTAGAATGTCTATTGTTTGGTTTTGGGTTGTTGTTTGGGGTTTTTTTGGTTTTTTTTTTTGGTTTTTTTTGGTTTTTTTTTTGTTTGGTTTGGTTTGATGCATTTGTTTGTCTTGTTAATTACTTTGTTTAATCCTAGATGTGCCTGAAACATTTTTTAAAGTCTGTATGGGTTTACAGGATTGACTTTCCCCTCAACTCCTTGTGGCCCTGGCATGCCAGTGGAGGACAAGATTCCTAAAGTGGAAATGAATTCAATTTTTCACGCTTTATAAAAGCAGCTGAGTTGTGCACAGTCCACTTAGTAGTTTCATATATTTTGTTAGCCAGAGGAAATTTCTTGCTACAACCAGTGTAGCTATCCACATTTGTCTTCCCCTGAACTTGATGTCACTTATTATGGTTTAGGCTCCAGCTGGAGTGTTTTAGACAGGGTAAAGATACTATTGGTTATTATCCATCTGCATGGATAGGTCTCTGTAAACAGATACAGTGCTAACAGTGTGGGATGCCTAAAGAAGTTCATGATCTTTCTGGATCAGCTAGCAAATAATGCTTGCTTAAAACTATCATGAGCAGGCAGTAAGTACGTAGAAAAGCAAGCTATATCTTGGGTGCCTGAGACCTCTTTCTCCTTCCTGAAGCTGATTAAATAATGTAAATGCCTGCATACATACATAATAAGCATCTGCATGGTTGGACTGCCAGAAACAAACACATTTATCATCATTGCTGGGGACCTGTGGTGTTGTGTAAATGTGTCATCTACGTCTGATACAGCAGTAGCCCTGTGACAGATTTAACAAGATTAGATGACCTCCAAAAAAAGCTTTGCAAAACATTACAGATAATGCTATGCAAATTGACAAGTAGCATAGACAAAAAAGCTTAATAATTACTCCTTCTCCTTTTAAAACATTTTTCTCTTTTGGAGGTCAAGCCAGGTTAATTTATAGAGTCTGAAAGTGTCTGTTACACATGCTGTGGTCGTTTTTCAGAAAATGTAGGAGGGGGAAAGAAACCCAAACAGGCTAAATTAGGAAAAGTGATCAGTGTGGGTTATGTTATCAGGTCTTCACTGAGCCTCAAAGGTCAGGGAAATTTCAGTTTACAGTTGGACTAGCTCCAGCAGAGCCAACACTCGAAGTTAATGTGACCCTGCTGGGTTAGAAAATGATTTAAAAGAACCAAAAATCCCCAACAAACCATTGAACAGTAATTGCTCCAGCAGTGATACACTCCTACATTGAAGGATTTCTGCTGGATAATGTCAGTGACATCTAATTTATGGGTCAGAGTTCCCATAGCACTGTCTCATGATTGCTATCTGACACAACTTTTCTCACCAGAGTACTTCATCCTGTTGAGATGTTTGTGGATTCATGGCCATTAGGCTGAACTTGGGTCAAATATTAAAACTTTTCAGTAAAGTCTAACCCTTTCCCTTGGTCCAAAAGACAAGGAAGTAATTAATTTTGCATGGTTTTAGTAGTCCTACCAGCTTTAAATAATTAATTGTATGTGAGTTTCAATATTTTAATGTAGATTACTTTTAATGATCCACCTTGATTTTTAGAGGGTCCTTACTATATCAGCTACAGCTTGTGTAGATACAGTGACTTGCTGAGTACCTGGTTGTCTTTCAAGATAACAGAAATGTAAATCTAGTGCAGAATATGGAAAACTGAAGTTTGGAGGGTTTTTTTACGAAAAAGAGCATCGGGGTGATTGCATTGAGTCCAGTAGGAGCTGGACACTCTTGAGTTTTCCTTTTGCATAAGGATTTAGCTTTTGAATCCCATCTTTTGGTCAACACCATCTACCTCTTCTAGAAAAGTAAATTTGAAGCAACTTTACTGGATTTCTATCAAGTGAGTTTCAACTGGCAGATCCAACCTGTTGACTACAGGGCATGAAGTCCACAGGGCCAGCACAGCTCCAAGATAAACCCTGCCTGAGGCATGGGAAGTGTGGAGACTGTCAGCTGTGCCATTCCTCAGGTTGGCACCTGGCTTTGTTGCTGGCTAAAGTGGGCTGCTGTCTGAGATCTCCCAGGAGCTGGAAGCTGTGCTGTGTGGAAAAGGTGAGGCTAAGCTGCTCTTCTGAGCTAGGGTTTGATAGTGTTACTGCACTGTAAGTCTTTCAGGGTCAGCCACGTGCAGTACTGACTGCTCTGTAAGCACATCAGCTCACGGCTTTCTAGTCCATGACTAAGCATGTGTAGGGCAGATGGACATGGACATTTCTAAGTGTCCGAGACAGAGGACTTTACAGCAGCCTGTGGGATGGCCAATAGCCCGCTCAGATATAAATTTAATAATGGTTTGGGACAAAATTCTGCTCTGATGTCTTGAGAACTTCTTTTGAAGTCTCCTTGGGAAATGAGACACTGATGGCTCAGTCATTTGGGCAGTTTCGGGAAGTGCTTGTGTGAAACTAGAATGAGCAGTAGAGATATTGATAAGTAAAAAGACATCTATCAGTGCATTGTATGCAGGACTAAGTGCAGATTTGTGAAAGGCAAATGTAATACCACGTGGGTGAATGACTGGTTTTAAATTATTAAACCTTGTTAACCTGAAATTTTAGTGCTCTCAGAAAATAGTCTGTTCATGAAGCCTAGCAAGCTTTGCAACTGCTTGCTTCTTCCCATCCCCTTTTATTCCCTTCATTAGTTATCAATTTATAGGAATTTCAATGAAAAGACTACCCGAGGGAAATCAGTCTGTGGAGTCCATTTGAGCACTTTAGAGTTCAAATACCTTCTCTACTGAGCAAACAAGAAGAGGGGTAATGAGTATTGACATCTGTCCTCATTACAGCACAGCACCTGAAAGTGTGTAGCTGTAATTCACAAGACATTGGCTTTGTGGATCTGTGGCTTTTTCTAACATATAAGTGTCAGGTCCCCCAGCATGTCAATTATCATTACTATCTACTGTTTCTTCTAGATTTATTTTGATGTAGGATAAATATTATGATTTTTCTTTCACATGCATTAACCATAATTTCAAACTCAGGATCCTCCTAAGTCTAAGTTTTGAAAAGAAGAGTTACTGTTACAACACAATTCAGGTCCAGGTGTTAACTACAGTCTTTCAGGAGTTTGGCATCGATAGTTTATAGAAATATTTTCTCCAGAATAAAATTAACCCAAATTATCTCAACTATCTGTAATTTGGCCAAGTTGCATGTTCAGAGTAGTGTGACTGAGAGCCAAGAACTAATTTAATGTGCACACAAGTACATTTTGCACAAAAAATATTTACATTCTGAATTTTCTTGTCAAATTATATAGATACTTAAAGTTTATATATGTTTAAAAAGAAATCCTAAGCCGTTAGATAAATTTAAGGACAAAAAAATCCTGAAGGACCATTAACTAGGGAATGTGAATTATGGTTTTAATGAACAGTAGTTGAAGGCTGGACAAATATACTAGCAGCCTGTTTATATTCTAATTATCCAATGTCCTGGGCTTTGTCTGGATCTCATTCCTGGGTGGTGTGTTAGAATACATTTGAATTCAGGCAAGGACCATTTCATTTTGTACCAAAACAAAATCAATTTAAATGACCTGTTTCAGAATGATATCATGCATTAGCTAAAATACCAAACATTTGGGTATGGTTCATGGTTGTCCTTGTATGCTCATGAAATAATAAGGTTCCATTTGTACTTTGAAGGAAAAAAACATTGTTTCAGTTGATAACTTTAATGTAAATGTTGATAAGTACCTCCTGTGATACAGTCACTGTTTTTAAAAAATAAAACCCTCAAAGCTTCTGTAACACTGGGATTTCAAATTTTTAAGTGTGCTGCGTGTATTTTATCAGACATCAAACTGTTGCTTCTGACTGTTTTTAGGAGTGTAGTGTTCAGTAGTAAAAGGTGAACAAAGCTCTTGATGATTAATTAAGAGCAGCATGGAGACATGAAGCATCAACATGAATATTTGATATCACACCACATATCTTCGTAGTTACATTTCATTCATTGTAACTAGGAAGCAGATCCTTACAGGATACAGCTTTCCTGGCATTGGCTGGTTTTGAGATCTGGGTTGTTTCCCCCAGTGAATCATGAGTAGTGTCACATAAGGCTTTCTAGGCAATGAAAGTTTTCTACATTTTTATAGACTTTAGGCTCACTGTGATTGACACAAATTTAAGTGCTGGAAATTATTTACAAAGTTGCATTGAAAAGCAAGTCCTGCCCAGCAATATTCTCCATGTGCTGAAGACCGTGCAAGAAAAGAATTCTCAGCTCCAAAGTTTGTTATATTTTATCTAAGTCAGTGGTGTACAAATGCAGTGGGGAAAAAAAAGCCTAACTTTCCCAGGCTTTTGTATTTTGATGCACAAACTGATCTATAGTGAAGTTTGAGGCCAGGTGTACGGTTCAGTTGTTAGCATATGGCCAGCTAGACCCTTTGACTTTATTGTGCACATTAAATTATCATGTTCATGACTTAATTTCAAACAGACTTGTTTGTAGCATAAATTGGAGAGGGCTTTGTAGGTGCACACAGTTTGTGGTAATTGGGAGTGGGGCTGTGGCCAGCCTCATCCCCAGTGGGCTGCAGCTGTGAGCAGCAGGTGAGCAGCATTGACAGCAATGAGCCATGGAGTGCCCAGGGGCACTGACCCATCACCAAAGGGAACAGAGGGCACACAGGTGCAGTGCATGGACGTGAGGGAATAAAAGGTTGGCCTGAAGGACAAGAAGGGCAGATGCTTGCAGCCTTCTGCAGCAGTCTGGTGTTACTCTGTATGGGCTGAAGCCTTCTGGAATCACAAGGGGACACTCTGTGTATCGTGATCGTCTCAACTGCAATGTCTGCTGCAACAGGACTTGGAAAGTAAGGCCACAAAAGTCTGAACTGCCTGTTTCCAGCACAGCAGTGAAAGGGATTGTACTACTAAGTGTTAAAAGCTGGCTGTTTTTCACATAAATTCATTGAAATGTCTTGCAGAGTTTGAAGTCAGAAAAACAATTTTGTGTTTAATGGCTTCATTAGACATTGTCTCCAACAGTGGAATCATAAATATTTTCCTCTCTTTGCAGCACAGACACTCTGGTGTCAGGTCCTTATAATTTTGAATAAGGAACTTGCCTTTATGCTGATGAATATTTTTTAGGAATTATTTCTAACTTGGAATCTGGTTAGAGTGGTTAATGGAGTTATTAAAATTTTGACAAATCAAACCATGGTAGATACCTGAACCATGATGTTTAGATTGTGATCTGGTTTGCTTTTCCTGTGACTGTTTAGGTGCTCATCTTTGTTTCCTTGCATCTTCAGCAGTTGTTTGCCTGTGTAAAACCCCGGCCCTCAGATGCTTGCACTGTTCCGCTCCACGTCTCCATGCACAGAGGGGAAAAAAGTGGCACAGATCACGTGTTTCCAGCCTGTTATTTCTGAAGCCATGTATACATTTTAAACATAGAGCTTATACTACAGTCCTAGCTGTTTAAAAGATCTCCTTTGTAGTGAACTTTGTCCCTCTTTCTACTTTTTTTTGTACAGTTTAGCTTCACTTTCTCTTTCTTTCCTTTCTTGCTTGCATGTCATTCTTATATAGCTGCATTTTCTAGCTGGACTTGTACAGATAAGTCAGTATTTGGCATCTCTGTTTCATCTTTTGACAAGTCCATCACTTAACCATTACTGGAAGTTCCATTTTGTCTGAAACTCTCCTCTTCGCCCAAACTTTGCATGCTGCCTGGGAATCAAAGCAAATAGGTCGGCAGCTGATGATTGCATCAGGTGCTGCATCTTGTCCTCAATTTCCTCACAGTAGAGAATGCCTTTTTCTGCACCAGAACTTGAGCTGGCAGTACCCCAACAAAATCCCCAGCAAGCCTTTTCACTATGTGGTAATCTTTCACCAGCTGGGACTGGAGAGCCTGAGGAATTGGGTTATTCACAGGATGATATTTCTAAGAATATGCTTTATACTGACTTCTTATGATACAATTTCTAGCAGTGGTACATTTTAAAATACCTATGTAATAGCTCTGGGTTCTGGCTGTGCATCTCAGTGTGTGAGTGAAACTTCAATTCTCCTTCTCAGGGTTAGGAGATGAATCTTTCTGTTTCCTGAGAAAAATTCATATCTCGGTTTTACTGAGAAACCAAGCACATTGGGTCTAATTCATGGCTTTCTCCCTGAGTACTCCATGAGCCTATTTTAAATAAAACACCCATAATTGTTATTAATAAGAGCTGGGAAAAATGTCATATAAGCTGGAAATTGTGATTTATTCAAGCAGTCACATGCTGAATTCAAGTGAGTAATGCAGAAAAGATGGGGCAATACCTCTACTCCCTGATCTGATCTGCTCACCTAACATTGGCAGTCCCCATATCCTTCTGTAGGTCAGAACAGACTATTAAGGTAGTAATAGAGCATACAAATGTAATATAAAAAATGTAATGTAAACAAGAAGAGGCCAGAAATTTACTTTGTGTGGCCCATGGAGCTGTGCCCCAGGCTGAACATGGACATTGTATTAAAATCTGTTCACAACTTAGATGAGCAGAGGTGACATGCAGCATGGTTGCTGTCTAAGGAGATGGAGGTGAAACGCGTTATCTTATTTTCAGTGTTCTTCTAAAATGAAATCTTAGGTATCCTTAACATCTGTGTCTAAAAAAGGCATTTTTGCTTTATTGTGGACATTGAAAACAATAGATGCTGTATAGATGATGATATGTTGTGGCAAAATCTGAAAGTTGAAATTGGTTTTTAGAGAAAATTCAGCTTATTTTTTTTCCCTGCCACCACTGAAAGTCAAATGGCAACTGAAAATATTTTTGTCTTGCTTTTGATATCTTAATAATAACATGAGGTCTTTAATGTCTCAATAACACAATATAGCCATACTATATCAGCATTCCATCTTGTTAAGCCTGTGCTTAGCTAGTGGGAGTGAAGAAAATAGCGCTGCAGCAATTTATAGGGCAAATACTGCTCTTCCTGTAACTGCAGTAAATCTAGTCCACATGATGTCTATTTTATTTATCCATGGAGGATCTCATAATTCAGCACAAAAAAATGATGCCTCCTTTAGGAGAATTAAAAGTTTCCATGACTGATTTGACTGCTTAAATACCTATTCAAATGAGTGAATTTGATACTTCTGAATCCAATATTATTACTCTTGGATTGCAATTTTTATTGGAAGAAGAATGAAATCAAGGATTTTCCTGTTAGTAAAAGTGGGGATTCTTGGTTTGTTTTGGATTTTTTTCCCCCCTTTCAACTGCTGACAACCTCCTCTACATGACAGCTGACACAATCTATGCATGCAATACTGTATTTCTCAGGAATTTTCCATATTGTAGGCAGAGCTGTTGGGAGAGATATATGTATCTCAGTGGAGATTTTGACTGATCATGACTAGCTCAGTAGCCTCATTTCTAGGATTGGGTTATTTTTAAGTTGGTTGCAGATAATTAATTCAATGTCAATAGAAATATGTGTAAAAATGAATGCATCTGGGAGGCTTGCATAAGAAACCCCCAAAACTCTCAAACTTCACCTTTCCTAGTATAAAAAGCTAAGGTTGCATGACTGCTCACACTAATCAATTTCTTCATTTTCAGAAGTCTCTGTGTTTATATATTGATAATTTTACTAGATGAAATAATGACTGCATAACTATAGCACACTCAATGAAGTTTTGGCTTTGCTACTATCTCATTTACACCATCTAATTATTTATCTTCTGGATGAAAATCCTTTCATATCATACAGGTTATAGTAACAGTGGGGATAGATGGATCCAATATTTAGTCTAATCCTAACCTGAAAATTCTGAAGGCTGGATGCACCCAATATTAGCCAGCAGGGCTCAGACTTGGAAGGATTTGCAGGTCAGATTTTTTTGTGCAACCTGTGGCACTACTGAGCATCAGATGCTTCTAAATCCAATTTCAGTTTCACCTAAAGTAGCAGCTTTGGTTGATATGCCTTTACTCGTCTGTTCAGAGTCGTTTTGGAGGGGCAGAGGTTTGGAGGGATTACACTGACATGTTGCTGTTCCTGTAGCTTTCTCTTGTTTCTTCTGCATCTTTCTCTTGTGCTTTTATTCATCTCAAGGAAAAGTCCAAGTTCAAAACCTGACTCAAACATTTCAGCAGGGCTTCAAAAACAACTTCAACAAATCTGACCCATCCCAAAACAAATTTTTGTATTTCTGTGCATAGTCTTAATATCCAAAATGATTCTGTGGAGGGGAAAGGATCATTCCTTTGCCAAGAGCTCTTGCCAGGAACTGATGTTTTTCTCAGTAGATTTTTGGACTTTATGTCTAGTGGGGACAAAAAATCATAGTAGCATAATGAAGCTGCAGAAATTAACATCAGCAAGCTTTAAAATTTGGGCCCAAAGAGGCCTGAAAGTTAGAGAGGAAATGAACCAGGCCATACTTTCAGGTTCAGAAAGGATAAAGTTTGTAGTACTTTACAAATGAGACTGCATTGTGTTTCTGCATCTAAATGTAGCTTCTATTATAAAGAAAATTCATAATGATTAGACTGTTGTGGGCTGGATTCATTAAAGGGATTAGCTTGTCTTTGGGCATATGTGTTTATCTAGCTCTGAGCATGACATGTGTATATAAATCTATTCCCACACAGAAGACTTTGTTAGCTTTAACTTGAGATTGCTTGACAACATAGCCCGCCAACACAACCTGTAAGGAGGGAGGAAAAGCAAAGCTGTTCTTTCCTGTATTCCTCACTCTATGTTGTATTCATTAATTATGTCTAATTACTCTTTCTGTGCCTTATGCAGAAACTCCACATTTCTTTTCATTTTGGATGATAGGGAAGCAGTTCAGACATCAACCCAGTTTCCTGAATATATGGTCATGATTTTTTAATGGTGATGGCTGAAGGTGTTATAAATGATATAGTATGTTCTCCCATGGCTTATTTTTCATAGTTTGCAAACTTACAGGCTCTGCAACCTCGCTTACTTTTATGTGAGACAGGACTGCAGATGGAATTTGTCAAAGGAAATCATCTTGGGTTGCGGTGTTTTGAAAATGTCAGTGTATCGTGTTGGTCTTGCCTCGTTCTTAATTTGCCTGTATTTACACCCAATTCCACTCTGCTTTTAATATGTTTTGAGAGTACATAATAATTATTTGTGATAATGATGACATATGGATGGTGAGACAGCTGAGATTAGTGGGTAGTGCCAATGCTTTACCAGGATAAGTGCTGTGGGCAGTTTTAAATGTGACAACTAAGGAATCATTCAGTCCAAATACAACTCCTCTTTAAGGGTTTTTCCTTCCTATTATCTCATTTCTACTTGCTTTGCAGAACGTATCCTAACCTGTGATTGGCATTCTTAGAAACTTATCTTTGCCAGAAGAACGAGGCTGTAGCCATCAATTTGAGGATTGTTCCCTAGTGGCTTATCTAATAAATAGCCTTTTTTGCTGGAAATGTCACATATATATAAGGGCCAAAGATCATTTGGCATCTCTGCCAGACCCCCTCCATCATACTATGTTTACTGTCACAAGACATTTAGTTTCATGAGAGAACAGCTGTGCCAAATATCCCTAACAACAATTGAGTACCAGTCACAACTGCTTTGACTGAAAAACATGCAGGATCAGAAAAAGCTTGCAAATATGCCTCAGAAGTCAGCAAATGTTTCTGTTCCCATTGTGTCAGGAGAATGAGTGGGCTTTTCCTCAGGTTACCAGTGCTGTACTGCGTTTTACTCATGTGGATTTGCTAGGAGTGGCATATAGTGGTTTCCTCTGGCACTGGAAATCAGCAAAAGGACTTTGCTACAGCCAGAGACTCCTTTCATGAAACACAGGAAGGCTGTGAGGCTGCTGTATCTACAACACATGGTTTTGACTAATGAATGGAACAATTTTATTTGAGGATATTGGATTTTTATGGAATTACAAAATACGGCAGTGTTGGCATCTTGATTTATCATTGTATTTAAACCATGCTGTGGGAATTCATTATATCAATATAATCTAGTCACTGTGTTTATATATTCTGTGACACACTGAAGCACAAGTTACCTGAGGTGGGATAGGTAGGTGGGTCGCTTCTGGATCCTTTTTCTTACCTTCCTGCTTCTATGCTTTCTACATGTCAAGATGAAAGATGAATAATGTGCTCCTTAGTCTGTCCATACATTAGCTCTACCTAATTTCTCTTGCTCTTTCCAGGTCTCAAATTCCTTTCACCCCTTGATTAGTAACCATGGTGCTTGTAATGTACTGCAATTATAGATTGGAATGTACCAGCACAGAGTAATTTATGCAAAAGTAATTACTTAAATGACTCTTCATTATATTGCAATCAAATCCTCGATGCTCTGGTATAGATGTTATATATCCGATCTCAGCATGCTACTTAAAGTCTTTTGAGTCGAATTCTGAAACTATGTAAATCAGTGCAGTTCATCTGTACAGCTCTAGTGCTTTGAAAAGGGCTACACAGAGCACTACAGCTATAAAAGAAAAGAATTTGAACTTATAAACCAACACAGAAAGGTAGATATGAGTGAGCCTAAAGCACTCTGAGAGCAACAGGCTCAACAGTCTAACAATGACAGCGATCAAATTCTTTCTTCTTTCAAATTCCTTTGAGATAATTTCCTGTATTTTTACTTTGGCCACTGAGTTAGCCACAAAATGGTGAATGAAGCCTATTTAAATTTAAAATGTACTGCGGTTTTTGTTGTTTGTGGGGACAAGGGGGGGTTTCTGGCTGGGTGAAGACCTTAGCAGTGGGGTACTCCCGGTTTATCTTGTGATCCCATTTAAGCTTTATAGCTAAGTTGCCTTTGACTGTTCTCTTGGAAATTTTAGGCAAATCTGACAGGAGCTCATTTGGAGAACTGCATTGCAAGATGTGTAACTGAGGCCTCAGAAAGTACTAATGAAATTAGCATGTCTGCATCATGTCGTAGGGTAGTGAGGAGCCTTTATAGAAATATAGAGTCTTTAATTCAGAGTATTATAATTGATTGAACTCTGATTAATGTGGAAACTCACCCTCATCTCCTCTGTAATTCAGGGTGAAATCTAAAGCTATCCAGAACTTCTGGCAAGGCACTGAAAGGTTATTATCCACCATGAAGTCTTTGTGCAAGCACTGCTTCTGTGTTTTAGGCAATGCAGCAATGTTTGTTGTGGTTTGAGTGAGTGCAAGGAAAATCTCCTTTTCTGATTCCAGTTTTCATTATATAGAGAGATTTGCATAGAGCACATTAGTTCAGTCAAGTCTTATGTAAAATAATTCCAGGGAAGTCTAAAAAATCTCTCAGCTATGGTACTTAATGTGGTCAGCAGGAACTGCCAGTGAGAATCCATCCATCTTTCTGGTTCAGCTACTTTGTCATTAGGTAAACAGCATGGCATCTGTGTTTCACAAAAGTATTTCTTCCAGCAAAACACTGTTTCCTGCTTTGTTTGAAACAATTCAATGCTAAATGTCTTTATTTCTTTATAATTCCACTTCCTGCCCTCCTTTCTATCTATTAGGAGACAATGGCAAATTGATCTAAATTTCTGCATGAAGAGATGATGCCACATATTAAATATTTGTACATAGGTCCTTGGCTAAGTTTGTTTGTATTAAAACTTGAACAAAACTTGGGCAGCAAGTTTCATGCTGACCAGAGAGACTGTACAGCTGCGTTATTGCTACAGCTAGGATACTAATCCCAGACTTTGATACATCTTTGCAAAAGTATATATTAAGGTCTATATGAAGAACAGATATTTGCTCTTATTCTGCTATTTTAAGTAGCTTTAGACTATCTAGTCTGCAGAGATAATTTTTGAGGTTTTGCTTCAGTTTGGATGCAGCGATCTGAAAGGTAGGTTATCCAAAGCTGGATAATCCATGTACTGATTATCATGAATTGTCAAAATCACAGATTTTAAGACCTCAAGAAGAAAGGAAAGGATCTCCATTATGTACATGAGTTTTGAAAAGTGTTTCCCTTTTTTACAATACAGTGTTACAATTTCAGGCTCTACAGGTTTTTTTAGATTATATCCTTCCATTTTTGTCTAGATCTGGGCGCACACAAATCATTTTACATTTGGAAGGACAATCCATTTTTCAGGTGGAGATGTCCAGTTCTCCTGCACATGTTTTTCTGAATTTGGAGAATGTGTCTAGCTGGTAAGTGAATGTATGATTACCCTACCTAAGGGAGCAGGACCAGTGAATGAGCCCAGATTTTGGTATTCTCTAGCCAGGAGTACCTGGCAGGTTGGTGGAGACAATTCAGGCCACCCCTCTACCTTTGCTGTTCTCTTTGTGCCAGATAAATGAAAGCTAAGATGGGGTTGTCCTCCTTGTGAAATCCTACCTGCTTGTAGTACATGGATCACTTAGGTTATGAAACTCTGAAAGGCATGAAAACCCCCACCCTACAACAAATGTGTGTCCCCACATAATTGTATTTAATGAGAAGCGATGACTCGAGACCACAGTGATACAATTGTTGCTCTCAGCTTTTTTTTTCCCAAATCAAGCCCAATGTCCCTTTGATTTTACCTCTTTTAACTTATTACCTATTTTGCTAGAAGAAACTAATTCGTTTTGAAAGAAACCAAAAACAATGTGGAAAGATGGTGTATTATTTATTTTCAAACCTGAAACTGAATTAGAAAAATGTAAACCATGAAAATTAGCACTTTGAAATGTGTACCTGGGATCAAACTTGTGGGTGTTGATAAAGCATATGTTCAAGTCTGAGTCCCAGCTGAGCCCAGTGGTTGAGGGGAAGGATGGAGACAGACAGCAGTGTGATTCTGTTAAACCTGATATAAAAATATAGCAACTTCATGGTCTTAAGTTTGGATATGGGTCCTCTATTTTTTTGATGAAGACTTCATTTTTCTGTGATGCTCCAGTCTAATCAATAGGTCAGGTTTCTGTGAATTACTACTTAGATCAGGGAAGGACTTTAATGTACTGTTAATTCAATTCCTTTATGCTTCTTTTCAAATACTCGAGTAGTCTGTGGATTGTTTTTTTCTGAAATTCTGTCACCAATAGTCCTGTTTACTCTATGGGCATGAGGAATGTATACAAGTCTGCAATAATAATAATATTCATAGTGATATATTTGGAACAAGTAAATTTGTGTTGCTGGTAAAATGAACAAGTAGTAAGACCTGTTTTATGAAGAAATCCTGAGGTGAAGAATTATTTGTGAAGTTTACCATTTTGGGGTTTTGTCTCTGGCTTAGAATTTTTCTGTTTCTGGACTCTTGGATTTTAGTCTTGGCAATGAACAAACCATTTCTTCCAGCATACCTATACAGTAGTATCTTGTACTGAAGCCTTCAGGAGTTTTTTTATTTACTTATGGAAAGTGTTCACCGTTAATTTACTTGAGATCACTCTTGACTAACAAAGAGGCAGTGGACATTTCATTTAGTAAAGCCTGAGAATCTGTGTGGAGGATGGATTGATTTGAACAAAAACAACAGCATGAGCTCCTCTGTGTTGTGTCAGTGGTTGCTTTCAGAGGTCACCATATTGAATTTGAAAGAGCAACAACTATCAATTCTTTTTGAGAAGTGGAAAGAGGAGGAAAGAAAATCTTTCATGTTATTATGAGCTGTCATGAGTAAAAATTTTGTGCTAAGAAATGCATATGTGAGCAATATGATTTGAGTATTTTCAGTATTAGTGAGAAAGATTATCTATTATTAAAACTGCATCATTTAATGATTGGATTATAGAAAATGTTATCCTGTCTTGACAACCAGAAAAACTAAGTTCGCCCAAATTACCATTTTTGTGTTTCTGTATTCCCATTCACAAACTGGCAAATGGACTACTGGAAATGTTTGCATTGATGTAAGGAACCAATTAAATACTACCAGAAATTCCACATTAAATAGAATACGTTTGGTAAACTTTCAAATTGTAATGCTTAGGCAAAAATTTACATGCATCCATTGATTTTGTCAGAGAAAGCACCTAAATTACTTTTTTGGATCTGTTCCCAAAGTTCTTTGCTTTGAAAGCTCTTCTGAATTAGCATTTATTTTTATTTCCTACTGATTAAATAACTTGTGTGGAAGTACTGAGGTCTTGAAAAGGTCTCCTGAGATCAAGTATTTTTTGTATTCCATAACTACTAAATTAATAATCTTGAAGTGTTTAGATTTTAGGTATTATCACAGTAATATATATTTGTCCCAGAGGACCCTCAGTTGTTATGTTCTAATGATCAACTTTGGGTGTCTTGTAATCTTTGTTTTCTACAGATACAGTGTCTACTATAGCAATGTGAAATCTTCAGAGACAGCAGAAATGGGAAAACATTTGAATGTATTTATCAACACTGACACTAATAATGTGAATCACCAAGCTGTTCCCCGTAGTCCTCAGCATCACCAGGCTTACTAAGATCCACCTTTTTTCCTGCTTTGGAATACATGAGAAATGCACAAAGCTCCTGGGGATTTGGACTTACTCCAGGGATAACAATTATTTCTTGGAACTCTGATACTGCTTATTTCACCTTTAAATGCTTCATTTCATGACTGCAGAAAGCATTACTCTGATTTGCCCCGTGGAGCTGTGCATCCTGTCTTCCAAAGTATCAGGAAAAGATCTGATATTTCAGAGCTGTTCTGTTCTTAAATAATAACATGCTGCAAAAAACCTCATTTTCTGGCAGAAGTCTCAGGGCATAATATTTTCTCTTTTGCTGATAGACACAGTTTCTGGGGCTAGGATCAAGACGGGCAGAATGTGGCAACGCTGTTAGTAGCTCTAGAAGAGCCAAGGAACAGTTGTTTTGACATAAGAGAGAAGCTTTTGAAGCAAGACTGAAAAGGCTGGGGCTCTTTGGTTTGAAGAAGAAAAGACTGTGCTGAGGATTTGACTGAAACAAAAAAAAAATCATAAAGGACAGGGCTGCACATGCCATAACTATAGGAAATGCAGTTATAATGTAGAGGAGAAGATATTTTTTCTTTTTTTCTTCAACGGTGTTACTGAACTATTGCAATTTGTTGCCACAGTGAAGAATGCAGAGAGACAAAAGCAGGAGTTGTGTGGGGTATTAGAGGAACACATAGGCAACAGGTTCATAGTAGATACCATGGAGAAGCAGTAGGGAAGCCTTTTCTGTCCCATATTTCTGGGAAAGCAACTGGAGTTGCCTGGGAAGGGGAAGTGGGAATGAATGGACTGCAGATATCAGCTGTTACATCACTTTCCCTAGGGCCATAGGCAGAGAGACAGGGTGGACTGATCTAAAGCACAGGGCTAGTAAGGTATTTCTTACACTCTTCAGTAAAGCTGAATTTTAAAAAGTATCCACAAAGTGTAGTAGGAGTTGCTGAATTTGAAACACACTTTGTTGGGGCTGCTTGCCTGTCTCATGGTTTTCTTTTGCCTTTACCACTTTTAGCATGTGCTTGTTTCTTGTTTCTTACAGTAAGAGCAGAATCTCCAGAGGTCTTCCTTCATTCCTTCTCTCTCTTCACCCCTGTGGTTCCCTTGTGTGTGTTTACCCAATTCTAGTCCCATGACATATACACTATATATATACATATATATATATATATATATATGCTTTTGAATCCTGGACAGTTCTGAATCACTTCATGATTTTGTAGTAAATATCTGTGTACTGTTATTCCAGACAAACTGTGCACTCAGGACGTGCTGGCTGCTGCTGACCAGCTGCAGAGCAGTGTACCAGGCTGTATCTTGTCCATTTTGCTATGAAATGTGTCTAGCTTTTGAGGAAAACCAAACCACATCCATTTAATGATGCTTTTCTTTGTTGTTGCTGTTACTGGCTTCCAATATGAAACATAATCTGCAGTTAGAAATTCAAGTGAATGTTTGTTATGGTTCTCTAGTGCTGTGATTTTGGAAATACAATTAACAAAAGCTACTCAGTTCCTACACTTCAGTTCTGTAATTGTGTCCTGGGAGCAGACTGTAATTACTGGGCTCTAGGTAGCTATAAGTTTCTGTGCAGTTTCTCTTCAAATCTGCAGAAAAGTTCGGATGAACCAACCTTTGTAGATAAGTAGCAAGATAAAGAATTTGGATTCTTTGTAGGCGCTTCAAGATTTGGGGAACTGTGACTCAAGAAGCATTGTGCAGTTTAGTTTGCATTGACCAGTGCTTGTAGAGTATTGATTATCTGTCATATGTATATCCAAATTCATTGTTGATAAGGGGAGAAGAACTTTAGGATGAAAGGATTAAAAAATATCCTGCTGCAAAATGAATTGTGACACACTCATAAAGAAGATAAAATCAATATCAGCACTTGTTGGTCATTCTGAAATCTAGAGACAGATTCCATGTACAGCAGAATCATGAAGAATAAGCAAATTGCTAAAAAGCTAAATTAAAACCAGATTTCTTAAACCTTTAAGAAACACAATGTAGGTAGTAAAATCCATGGTCTTACAAATTATTTAGTAGATATGTCCTCACGTTGCAGCTTTGCGTTGGATAATCAAGACTGCTTTTGTTTATATAAATTGGTGCTGCCCTTACTCCTGTCTGGGTGCATTTGTCAGGAGAGCATAGAGAGAATTGTTTCACTGTTGAGCACTTGCTCACTGAAGTTTCCTAGTTCAGAACTGATGTGAGAAGCAGGTTTTTGTAGGATATTTTTTGTGGCTATGGGTGAATACTTGTGTGTTCCTGTTGCCGGGCTGTCATGATAGGCAGCTGTTCTCAAAGGATGCTAAATATCTTCCTTCAAAGAATATTCAGGGATAGGACTGTGCTGTACCTACTGCAAGCACACACAAAGATTTTACCTGAAAACATCCCCAAGTTAATAAATGAGCATGGTATTAGTATTCTTCTGCCCATTCTTAACTAGGGTGCTTCATGCATATTGATAATCTGTGTAAAAACCAGTTATGCTTGTGGAAAACAGATAAAGATCAGTGAGTAGCTGATACATTTTTCCACATGGGATATTGCTTAATTAGCAGGTCTCCAGTTTTCTATCTGTGAGCTCTAGTGCCATCACCCTGAAGTTAAATAGTCTCCCCATTGTTTCAGTGTTTTTGTCTCTTTGTTCCCAAAATCTCTCTTTATTGAATATAAATACTGTGCGCTGTTAGTGTAACATAGTGATGTGACTACAACTAAAGAGAGCTTCCCTGGGGATAAGCAGCGTTGCCCTGGTGTAGGAATTCTGTGAAGCCCTCTAATCCAGTTCATCCCCAAGCCTCTCTTGAGAGATTAAAATGTCCCATTACCTTTACATGCTCCCTTTCATTAGGATTAGAATCCTGTTCCTCCAGTAGAAAAGAATGGTCTCATGTCTTTCATGTTGATATGAGCAACAACAGGAAACCCAAATAAACCAAGTGCCAAATCTTCAGTCATCTGTAAATCAACTCCATATAAAAGTTTCTTTCTAACCAAGTGAAATCCTACTTAAAATGCATTTAGAGGAAATTAAAATGAGATCTAATCCAGAGCCACTAAAATTACTGACAAGTTTGTGTTTGCTCCAGTTCTCTGTGATAATGAGTACATTCAGAAGACTGTACTCTGTTTACACATATTTTTATGAGAGATGAATAGCATTTCCTCTGAATTATTCACTCTTACCCCAGACTGGGAGGTTCCTATGAAACTGTGCATAAAACATAGTGATAGATCCTAAAGGCAGATTTTAGTGCTATCTTTATAGAGAGTTTTTTTCTAATTCATAAACTTTCCTGTAGAGATCAATTCTTGCATCTTGTGGCACTTGCCTCTTCACTGACAAGCTAGAAAGCTTTGACAATAGTCAGTACTCATTAAGGGTATAATTGGTGATAAATGGCAAGACATTTCACTTACAAGTCAAAGCTTCATACATCACTGAATATTTTAACTGTTATGTAGAATTTAATACAGAATTAAATGCCTTCTGCCAGAATCTAGAGAATCAAAAAGAATCTGTAGAAAGTTTATCACAATTTAACCATTCTGTTCTGGTATGTGCAAAAGCTATTTTGCCTCTCTGTAGGGCCCTCCTAAATAACATAGGACTATTTCATAAGGTTAATTTTCATTAATGTTATTCATCAGCTAATTTTCATGTTTGTTAATATAATACGAGATGGACTGCTATCAGTAAAATCAAGCTATACTAATAGGAACATTTCAAGTACCTTAAAATGTGGTGTTTCAGTCATTTCTTTTAATAAGGAAACGTCAGTAATTTTTGGCTGAATTTCTAGGCAACATCACTCATTTTAAAAAATGATTGTTTGCCTCACATGTAATTGGCTTTGGAGAAGGATATTACAAAAAGATTGTGCCACTGGCAAGACCAAGCTTTTCCTGAGGATGATAGCTCAGAATTTGTGTGGTATTCTTAAATACAGTGTGTCTCTAATCCATTAAAATAATCCAGTACTCCTTTCTCCTGGTGTACAAAGCGTTATTAGATTGTTTTAATGCATTAGAGACATTAAAGTTTACGGGTCAAGGAACCTGAACCTCAAAAGTAATAACATATACCCTGTGATAGCAAAAGGAAGAGAAATGTAGACTTTAATTCAAGACTATTATTTGTAGATAATCCAGTCAGAACTGAATGCTACATGGAAACAGAAAGAAAGAGACGAGCCTTGATACAGAGTCCTAAACAGACAGATTATGCTTACTTTTAATTGTAAATTATTTGGGGCAAAAATTGAAGAAAGAATAAAATTGCATTTGAAGTAATTTGTGTCCTTCCACTGACCTTATAATGAGAAGGACATTGCTGAGATTAGGTTGCAACAGAGACCTCTAATTTTCAGTCTGCAAGATATGAAAGATTAGCCAGATTTGATCTGTGAAGCTCAAGGGTGTCTAGAATGAGGAGGTTATCATCAAGGTGTATAAAACCCTGGGAGAGAGGGAATAGAATAGATGGTAAAATGTACTATTATTAGAGATAAGTAATTAAATCACCAAGATATCTAAGAATTTGGGGAGGAAGAATAATTTGTTTCCTAGGAAAGGGAATAATTTTCCCTATGCAGAGAGTAGGTGAAAAACAGACCCAGTATTCTGAGTCAGCATTGACCAAATTGGTCCAGAAGGGAGCTGAGCTTCATTTTGAAAATACTAGTTTATACGCAAATTTGGGCTTGTACGGCTGTGTTTGTTACTTAAAAGTCGAGCTGTCCCCTTTGCACAACTGACAGGAGCATCACCTTGTCTTTACTCTTAGGTGGGGACTAAGGGCCTATACCCACTTAGCTTTTCTTTCCCAGCTGAGACAACACTGATTTTGCCCTTTCTCAGCTGGTGATTTGTGGAATGGAACAGGAGTGCCTGCATGCTTGAGTGGCTTGCAGCAGTCATTAGCCCATTTGCAGTACCCAGCTATGTCTGTGGAAGATGTATTCCTCTCAGTGGGAAAAGAGTAGATCAAAACACAAAAAATTATTTTCTTTTATCAGTAAATATGTGAAGGAGGAATTGACTCTGCCATGTCTTTGTGAAGATGACAGTGCCACAAGCAGCACCAGCTCACAGAGTATTCAATGTTACCTTGTGCCATTCCCAGCTGATAAAAACTGTAAGTGTATAAAGGCTATGAATTCCCTGGGTGCTGTTAGCAGGTAATAAAACTGGCAGTAATGATGTTACTGGAGGTGTTGCGTTGTCAGGAGGAGCTGCTCTCTCAAAAGGAGCTGCACTAGACTGTTCTGCAGATCCTGTGGGTGATTCATCTCTAATTTGGGTGGCAAAGTAGTGATTGACGTGGTAGAGAATGCATCAAGGGCTCACCTGCTCCCCTAGACAGCTACCAAGAGATAATAATGAAATGTCATTGGCTTAGGCATTATTATGCTCATCTGTTTGATCCCTTTCAGCTTTTATCAATTTTATGGCAGCTGCAGGCTTTTTTCTGCTTTTTGTCAGGCCTCATTCATTTGTATTATTTTTTCCATTGGAGAGCTGAGCAATTTTTCCCAAAGCAAAGCTATGTGTCTTCTAACACTAATAAAATTCTTGTCTCTCCTCATTGCAACTTGCCTCCAGAGCAGGGCCTTCTGGCATACTCTGCAGCAGAAGAGATAAAATAATCAATAAGCCTGGATCTGAAAATGAAATGCAACATTTGTTTTGTTACTGAGCTCTACATGGCCTAAAACAGATGGCTTTTTGATGCAGTTTTTAGTGTGCTCATAAGGATTTTTGAGATGTGTGTGATTTTTATTTTGACAATATAAATTGAATGAATGGCTACTAGCACAATGACCTGGCATCTATTATCTTCCCCTTCACAGATCAAGAACTCTAAGTGATGTACAATTAGAGCAATGCTTAATAGAACTCTTGAAATTAAATGGAACTGTAGTATCGTGAGCGCATAAGTGCTCTCATTATTTTCTGTTGAAAAATATTTTAGTCTATCTTTGTCATTTTTTGTTTGGCTGCTTGCATATGCTGGTCTGTGCTTCTCAGCTAATGTGGTGGCAAATAGTAAGTGTATACACATCAATATGGTTAGTAAACATTTATCTTGGGGTGGCAAGTGTGAGGCAAAATGTGAGTTTTATGCATATTTATTTTTTCTGTAGTCTTCTAATTAATATTTTCTTGCCAGAATATATTGGAATTCAGTTTCTATCAGGTACGGTGTGGTAGTTTCAAAATGAGAAGAAAGAGCAGCTTCATACTGCTGCATAACCAAAGAGGTGGTGTTTGGCTACATGAGGAGATATCCCTCATCTGCAATGAGATTTGCTCTATTATTCCTCTGCACTTAGGGAAGCAGCATTGCAAAGGCAATCTTCCAGATTACGTCTGTTTTAATGTGGACAACAGGGATAGCAGAACACTTTAGTTTGTTATTCTCTGTTGGCAAGAGATGGTACCCTGGAAGAGCATCCCTTCTCTAGATCCATGTACAGTTGCAGTCAAGTCCTGATGCCTCTTGGCCAGTGCTTTGCTTTGATGCTGTTACACCAACAAGTGACCAGTGCCCCTCATTAGGACACTGACAGACACAGTGACAGAAATGTAGTAACCGATAGACATGGCCAAGCAGGACTGAAGTCCTTTTGCCTGAGAGCTATCTCAAAAAGTCTTGCAATATCTCCAGTACATCTCAGGAAAAAGTAATACCTTCAGTGTATGCAATGACTTCTACTTTCGGTTACCTCTATAGTTTCTTTTTTTTTTTTTTTAATATAAGGGAAAGAGTTGTTGAAGAAAATGTCATAAAATGTACAGTCTTCTGAAGATTAAAGATACTCCTTAAAGCCGTGGGTTAACTGGTCAGCCAGTTACCTTCAGGAAGCCATGGATATGCTCCAGTTCCATCCATTGCCACGGCTTAAGTTATGAGGAAAGCTCTAACTGCAAGCTATATGAGATAATGAATGTGCTAGTATTCAGCCAGAAACCAAAAGTGCTACTGATTTGGCATGGCCATTCCTTCCAGAGGCACCCAAAAAAGGCAAAAAACACACACTGAAATGGTTGAATACTCACTTTCCACAAATGCAGTACCCTCAAGACAGTCAGTCAGATGATGTCAGGACTTGGAATAGGAAGAGAAGAATTTGCATCTGGCTAATTACATTTCAGTATTTAGAATATCTTTTTGATTTATTTTTCAACTTCACCTCAACCCAAACATCAAATCTTGAGTGTAGGCTGGCAGTGCAGATGCTATGCCTCAAAGGCTTAAATGAAATAAAACACAAATGAGACTGAGATAATTTATAGTCAAAGATGGAAGTGTGTTATTCCAAATTTGTAAACATGGTCACTTTTCTTCTGTGAAAAAAAAGAGACAGTTCTTAATATTGCCTACTCTGTCACACAACTGAGGAAACTCAGACATTTACAGTGAAATTGATTAATTTATGTCAAGGATTGAAAGTAAACACCGAGAATACAAAGGCATCTCAACATAAATATATTTGCTTTAAGATCTCATACAAACATTGAGAAACTTTTATTGCACCTTTTTCATTGCAAAATTTAATTTGCATTCTCAGTGCACTAAAATTTCTTTGCTAGCGAGGAATTTTGTTTTAACTTCTGCTTCCAAAACATTTCCTAAAAATTAATTTTTTGTCACGTTTCTTCTTCCACTCACTTATGTAGAAATGTTTTCTGTTGATAACAGTTCATCTTTTATGCACTCCATAGGTTAACATCAATAATTTTTACTAATAAAAATTGCATATAGTCCTGGAAATAGGTATCTGTCATGTATATCTATGGGAAAAGCATTTCCTGTTCAGAACCATGATTCCTGCCTTTACAAATCAATGGACTGTGATCAGTTCTCAGACATAATATTCCAACCACCATAAACCATTATCAGAGTTGCACTTGCAAACACTCAAACAGTTCGGTTATTTCTGTAACCTCACAAGACCATGGTTTGTGTTTCATAGAAAAACTGGCTGATTGATAGACACAGGATAATAAAACAAATTGTAGGTTCCACTGACATCCACTGGAGCAATGTTGGAAATGCATATCCTTTCTGGTGGCAGTTAAGCTTTGGGAATTCACCTGGGCAAGATTATTATTATATTCGTAGCTGTGTTCATTTTAAAAGTTTTATCAGAAAAGGAAAAAAAAAAGGAAGTAGAATTTATGAACAACAGGGATTTCAGCGGTGCTCTGAATCGGCGAACCTCACCACAGTCATTTCTCTATCCAGCAGAGCCTCTGGAGACTTGCACTGGCTGTATGAATACAAGATAGAAAACTTTATTTTCTTTGCAGTAAAAACTTAGAAAAGCATGGCCCTAAGTGTAGAATAAGTTAATGATATTTTTGTTTAAGATTTAGAAGAATAGAAAATTTGTTTCTTTTGCTGAAAGAACAGCTCTTTGACTATTTAGTGCAAGTCTACTTATGAATGGAAGATCTCTGCTGATAAAAACTGTGGTCTTAATTTAAAAGGGCTATTACTTCCACTGGGTACTTTTAAAGGTCTCCCAACCTTTAGAATAGGAGAACTGTCTTCTTTCATCATCACCTTTGAAATAAACCCCAGAGGAAACCGCCTTGGAACTGGGAGCTGAAAGTTATTTTTAAGTCAAATAGTTCTGCTGCTAATTGCTAACCCAATCATTGAGGTTTTCAGGCTGTCAGCCCTCTTACTTTTCATACCACCACAGCTCTGAGTGCTCACTGACTTGCTGCTTGTGAAGCAGAATTCCTTGGCCAGCATGTTTCCTGCCTTTTTTTTTCTTTAGATTTAATTGTATGTACTAATCCAGTTCAAGTATAAATGGAAGTGATTTATAGTTTTGATTGTGCATGTCATTGTTGATCTGTTGTTACAACAGAGGATCAAGCCTTCACAGTGCTATCCATTCTCTCTGCTGGTCTTTAAGCATCTTAGCTGATCTTTATAAGGTCAGACAAAATAATTTAACTAGGTTCACCACTTCAAGGAATAGTTGGTGTGTCTCCAGAAATGTAAATTGCAACCCTTAGCTATGGTAATGGCCATTCTTCTCTCTCATCTCTGTCTCATAGAAATCTTGATGAGTTATTGGCAAAGATTAAAAAAATTATGAGAGTCTACAGCTTCTTTGTGTGCCTTGACTGTCAGATTAGTAAAGGATACCTCTGAGAGAATGCCTTTGGTGTTGGTAATCTCTAATGCCACTAAGAGAAAAGAGGTGTTTTAAATTATGTAACAATTTAAATTTGGTGAGAGAGTCTCACCAAAGTGGATCCATGTTGTGTACTTGCTGTTAATTCCAGCCCTGGGAATTACCCTGTGGATGTCATGTTATTATGGGGCTCTTTTATCAATAACACACCTTCCAAGGGCCAGTAAGTCATTATGTTAGATCTGAAAAAGTTCCTAAAAAGACAAAGAGAAAAAGAAAATTGATGTCTGACAGAAGTCAATTTAGCGTCAGGTTTTTTGTATTTCCCATATAATTACCTAAAATCTTGATTATTGGCTTTGCTGCATTATCTGTCCTTTGCATCTCTCTTCCTCTCTCCTCCTTCTCCCTTAAATCCATTACTGGTTTCATACTTGAATGTAGGAAATATTTTTTCTAGGATCAGTAACTGTGGGTTTAGCTTCTAGTCTAATCATCTAATCAGAGAGGAGAATAACCCCCTTCTGGATATTATTTATGATAGAACTGTGGTAGATGATCTGAGAAACTCTGCAGCCACAGGAGAACACATTCGTTTCTGTCTTTAGCTCATCAAGGCTGATGTTATAAAAAATGTCTGCTATGAGTCTAGCTTATGGAATGTCAAAAAGATCTCTGGATAAATGAAGATGAACCTACCATATGTTATCTAACTTTTACTTCAGGCAGAACAAAGGCAGTGAAGAATGTACAACTGCACCAATCCAAGTTATCTTTTTTATTTATGCTGCTGATGCGGCAAAATGGGGCTAATGCCTTGATACTTCATCTTGTATTGTAGAGCCTATACAGTTAAAAGAGAAAAAACAAACACTAAACCAATAAGAAAACCAGCTAGGGAATAATTCTTTGCAACAGTTCAGTTCAAACTGCCATCATGATTCTAGTACCAGAATCTGAATTTTCTCACATAACGGCAGACATTTTTTTCTGAACCAAACAAACTGGAGTTTCATTCTCAACAGTTATATTGTAAGAGATGCTAATTCATATCTAATTACATACTCAATTAATTAGCTCTGAAAAGTTGAAAATCATTGTTTCAAAAACACTTTTAAACTATGGGCAAAACAGACTGTATTATAACTGTAAAGAAACCGTATAGGTTGGTGTAGAATATTATGAATTGATATGCTTTTGCAGAGCCTTTATGAAAAGAAAGGCAAAGTTCTGCATTGAAGAGACAGCCTTTATGCCACTGTTTTCAGTCCATCAAAACAGGTGATGATTTTCTCTGGTTCTCCATCAGAACTTGGGCCTGTGTTGTATATTACGCAGAAGGGACAATTTTTTTCCTTTTTTCCAAACTTTCTTAATATTTAGCTTTGGATGAAATTCTGATACAATACCATTTTGATTATGCATTCTACTTGCCATAAACTAATCACGTGCCTAAACATTAAGACCATAAAATAATCAGAGACACAAAGAGTTGTAACGCCCTCAAAATGCCCTCAAATATTGTCTGAAAAGCAACAAAAAAGATTTCTTTTTTGCTAAGGTAACATAACCTTTAAAAAATGGTGGAGGTGTGTGTGTAAGATTAGACTTATGGCAATGTATTGCTGATTTCATAGGTGCTTCCAAATTTTATCTAGAATACTGGTTTTGGGAAAGAGTGAGAAATTGATGAAAAAAAACCAAACTGAATTTGTGGAGGTTTCCTTGCAGTATGTGGCTGCTTCCTGGCTGAAGAGCTGAAGCTGTGTTAATAGCATATAGCAACAATGTAAGGTTGGAAATAAAGAATAATACTGTGCCTAATGAAAACTGCCAATGCAATTTGTGCAGGTAAAATGCAATTACCCAGACTGGAATGCAGCCAGACAAGAAAGCATCGTACTTTGTGTTTCAGACAATGCAGTGGCTACTTAGGATATAAAAAGCAAGAGCTTTTTCAAGGCACTTGCATGTCCAAACTTTAGTACTTTTCAGGCAAATTTTAGTTTTTTATGTTGTTGCCTCAACCGTTGGTGTATTTTTGTGCCTTTAATGTGCTTAAGCAGAAGACATAGGCAGCTATTCCCCATAATCTTTACCAAAACAAAAAAAACCCACCCCCACTTCTTGTGATTTTATGTTCTAGATGTTTTGTTGCTTCAAGTCTGAGAGGATTTTATGTAGCTTGGGTGTATTTTAAATGCATAGCTTAACAGGTCTGCTTGAAAAAAACCCACATTACTGTGGGAGTATGTTCAGATTAAAAAGAGACTGTTTGTTTCATACCTCAGTCTTGTTACAAATTTTTTTCTGAAAACCCCAAACAGTATATAAATAATGAGTAAATTATAAAAGGATGGCAGTTTTCCAAAAGTTGCTGTATTTTACATAGAAGAGTCTGACAATACAGTAATCATTTGAGGCTGTACTTAGATCCCAGATAGAAAGTGATGCTTTTCAAGCCTTGGACTAAATATTACAGTGAGTTCCACATATTCAAAATATCATTTATATGCCCTTGGGCCTTAAAAAAAGGAAAATCTAAAATTATGATGGAAGGTAGTTCTCAACTCATATTTGCTCTATCTATGTGCTTTAGCAATTTCTGCCGGCTGGATTTACTTTGAGTTGGTTTGACTGTAATTGAGAGGTTGATGGTGAATTGGCACTTCAGAGAAATACCATCTAAGAATAAATCATTATGAAATAAGCTTAAATTTTCTCCTTAACTGTGGCTCTTTAATCCTATTACAGAAGACTAATTGGTGCTAATGTGTATTTTGGAACTTTTCAAACAGTGATTTTCCCCTACTCATCATATGCTAAAAGGTTCCCATTCAACTGGCATCATTTTTATGTAACTGAAAGGCAATATATACATTTTGATTTTTCTCCTACACCATTCATTATATCCTTGGGATGTTGACACTTTCTTTATGAGACTATTTAAAGTCGTGTCATTAGAACTATTTCCATTTCTGTAAGGAGGAAAAAAAAAAGAAAAAATATTTGAAGTTGACATTTGAGCCTTCCTGCATTCCTCAGATTTTTATTGGCATTGTTTTTGCTATTTCTGAAGGGCTGGTTCCACAGAGCAGACAACATAGCCAATAGTACTGAAGACAGCAGCAGACTGTTGCTGAAGCCAAAGGAGACAAGTTTTGGATGTTTCAATTGACCAAACCTGTGTGCTGTCTTAGCTAACCCTTTGCAATTGCTGATATGGTGTGCAGCAGCCAATAGCAGCTTTTTCAAGGAAATCTTAGTCATCTCTTTGCCAATGTCAGCAGGAATCTCATCTCTTGTACTTTTCAGTCCTCTTCTTTGCTCTTTTTCCTAATTTACCTGTGCTGCCTGTTTTAGAACAGTCCGAGAGCAGACCTTCACCCTTTCCTTTCTCTTTCTGCAAGAAAGACATGGCTGTGTAAAAGCTGATTTAACTGGAGAAATAAGAAACAGGGCAGGCAGAAACAGTGTCAATGTCGATGAAGATGTAAAGGACTCTGACACTGTGTCCTTAGGCCCTGAGTCGACTGACATGACTAGCCATCATGTAACCCAGTGAGTTTATTTTGTCTCCAAAAATCAGGGCACTGAATGAAAACACCCTTTGGGAATGGCCCCTGGGAACATCTTAATCCCTGCACAAAGCCTGGGAATTGCTGCTAATTGGTGTGGTGATTTCTGCATTGTAGTGTGGATATAAACTAGGGGAGAAGGATTAACACGAACGTGACTGGGGAAAGAGGGGAAAGGGGAAGATATCTCATGTAAAGGCACATGAGAAGAGAAGAGAATCTCACATGATTTTGGCAGTGTGAGAACTGAAATACCAGCAGGTAACCAAGACAGCCAAAATCCGCAGCTGGAGTGTAAAGGGTAGATTTACTCTCTGACAAAACAAAGACACATCCACTGCTAAGCTTATTCCATCCTAGCCAGAGCAAAAAGCCCACACACCATTCTCACCTGCCATCAAAGGCCTGGCACAGGAGCAATCCTTTAGAAGGCTGTGTTCCACAATCTCCAAACCTCTTTGCTCTCCTCTCCCCCACCAGCAGGCCTAGGCCTGGTTAGGATATTTTTCAGGTCTTCTACAGCATTGTGTTATCTTCTAGAGGAATCCCACTTCTCAAAACAGACAGAAAACAATGTGAAATTTCTCCCACTTAACATTCTTAGCATCTTCAGCTGCCAGGTCATCTTGAGAGAAAATAACTATTTTTCCCTTCTTGACAAACCTTCCAGCTTTAACTGTCTTGTTGCAACAGGCAGGTAATGAAGTAGTGCCCTTTTTTCACTATCCAAACCTTCCCTGAAGCAGTCTCTGAGACATTTTAACCCCTGGTGTTCATGACCAATTGAATGATCCTCTGAATTCAGTACAGCGAGTATCTTGACCAGCTGAAAGTTTCCTTCTGAATAGTTGTGATGACAATTTGCTTGATTGTAGTGATATAAGGTGTATTTCAAACTTTTAAGTATTTCTCAGGAAAATGTCATTTTTTTCTTCATACTCAAGTACATTTTGTTGCATAACTGCCTAGTTTTCAACAAAATCAAATGGAATTAGGTATCTAAATACCTTTGAAGATCTGAAGGTAGATCTAGAAAGATGATTTAAAATGTAAGGCTCTGTGGTACCTCAGTATAGGACATGGCAGAAATCAGATGTTTCTGAAGGAAAAAAAAAGGCATGCTATGTCAGTATGTGCTTATGTAGCTGTAAGTAGGGTGGTGAGATTTTGCTGCATGTTTCAAAAGGTATTTTTGCTGCATTGTAAATGTATTTTGTAAATATTTAAAAAGCATAAGGTGGGTAATTCATTTGTATTAGATGAGCATTTTCAGAAATTGGTGTTTGGCCAACAAATGTCTACTTCCAAATATATCTTTAAAACCTTTTCTTTTGCTGAACATGCCACTGAATTTTCTTAGATTAGATAATTATCTTTCATTGTCCTTACATTAAATTCAGCTCAGCTTCATTTGCTTTTTGACTTCTAAGATTTGTAATTAATTTTTTTATCAAATAGTAATAGAAGGCAGAAAACCTGAGAGTTTCTTAGCTCCAGAACTTGGAGAATGACAAATTAACAGAAAGAGCTGAAGAGGTTGAAAACTGTACCCACGTCCTTAGTTTTATTGATGGAAGTATCATGGGGGAATTGAGGTCATGACACTGCTAGAGCTCCACATGTATAGCAAGACTGACAAGTTTAAAATCTTTCATCCTCTCTTTCTGATATACTTATGTTCTTCCAAATAATATAAGAGTATAATACAATGATATCCCCCTCAAAAATTTGTATCTAGAATAAATTTCTAATTATTTTACTCTTATTCCTTTTTGATGATAAGGTGTTTACCATGTTCTCAAAAAGATTATGTAAGGGATGGAGGAAATTTGTTGGGGAACAAGGTAAAGGTTAATAATAACTCTTGAAGGAAAGTTTATGGAAGAATAGCAGTGAAGAGCTATGGGGGATTGTGAAAAGCCCTTGTGAAATAATAATCTAGTTCTCTCGAGAAAACAATCTAAATAAAAAGTAGAGCTGGATAGAAATAAAAAGCACAGAAAAAATTGCCCAGGGGTTCAGGCAAAGCTGTTATTGTCAAACTTAACTTCTTTTTCTTCCAGACAGTTTTATTATTCATGGACCTTTTTATGTATTCTGATGATTTTGCTTCTAAAGGGATTCATGACTAGTGTGTAGAAAACCCAGTGTCTTTAATTTATGAATTTAAACTTGTGGGTAGGCAATTACATAGCAGACCTCTATAAGCCTGGGTCAGTACACTGGACTAGAGGAATCTGCTTTGCTTCTCATTGTCTAAAAATTTCTGGCCCTTTTTGTTCTCTTGTTTACTTGTTTGAAAACCATAACTATGAAATTATCTTCAAACCTGTCTAGTGACAGATATCCCCTCCAAAAAAATGGTGTACTACTGGGTAATGTTCAATCTTTAGTTGTCAGAAACCTAAAAAAAGAGGAACATGCCACTAGAAGGGATTTGAATCCAGTCTGTACACTTGGCTACCTGTTGAGACAAATCAGATCCTTTAGGGAAACAGTAATACAATTTATACATTGTGGTTTGGGTTCACAGTGTGGCACAGTACAAGACTTTATCCAAAAAAAAAAAGCAGATTATCTCTTTTATTCTCTAATTCTTCTGTGCAAAGAATTCTTCTGCCAGAGATTGTTCATCCATTAAGGTAAATCTTTGTAACTGCTTCAAAATATGGTCAATGGGCACTTAGGATGCCTCTGTATTTTATGTTAATTCTTGTGCTGTAGGTGTATCAAGGACTTTATCTCAGACATTTATTTTTAAGTATTTTAATAGTCTTCTGGAGTGGAAACAAAACAAGATTCACAAAGGTTTCTTAATCCTGGATTTTCTTCCTCTTAATTTCTTTCATAAAGCAGTAATCAGACATGGAAGGAGCTAGAAAGTGTTCCTCCCAAGGCTGATAGACTCACAGTTTGTGGGTTTAAATTGGGACTGAAGAGAATTCCTGCTCCCAGGTCTAAACAGCTTCTCTAAGAAATCATTAAGATGAAATTTTTGCTAATCTTGGGAAAGTATAGAAGGTATTACAGTCTCACATAGTTTCTAAGGATTAATTTCTGAATTGATTCACAAAATCATTTGCATACCTTCTTCAAATCACTGATGCACACCAAAGTGCTGAGCGTGTGCAGAATGGCAGGATTTCCAAGTGTCTTCCTCGCTCTCATGGTTTTCTCTCTGGCTAATGCATGATGCATGTCAGACTGCTGGTGGTGGTGGCAAAACTGGCAAGTCCTGGTACTTCTGTGGTTTGTGAATGTGGGGCAGAAATGGGTGATCACTTTTTGTGCAGTCAGTGTTGTACAGCAGAATCTGTGCATTCCCAATAGGCCTGTGCCTCAGGCACCTGTGCAATAGACTTTTTAGTATAAACCATATCTATACTGAAGTATAAAAGGTGTGTATGTCCTCACTGAGGATGTTTGGGCAAGCCTGCAGACAACCAAAAATACTGATCTTGAGAAAATTCTCCTAGACACAGTTGATTCCAGAAGTCAGTGTCAGCACCAGAGCATACTGAGAAAAACATGCAAAGAAAGAAAACAGGAAATGTATAAGAAATACAGCCAAGGCTTGGCTATAGTTGAAGGAGATGAGAGGACAATTAAGACTAGGCTCCTGACATGAACACTTCATTTCTCTTCCTCTTCTTCATGGCATTTTCTGTATTTGAACAGAGCTCTTGCCTCACATGTAATAAATCCTTTTCATGTAGCTTGTGGTTCACAATTTATAAAGCAGCAGTGACTGCTTTTTAACTTTTATACTTCTTTTTTATGGTAACTGTCTTTAATGCTAATTTTTCTTTTCTCTTGTCCTTCAGACACCTTTTGCTAGGAAGAGTAATCCTGTACATAACCTTCACATTCTCCTTCATTTCTTACACAGATGTTGAGGATTATCTGGCTCGGCTGATCTCTCACATCTCATCACTAATCTCTTTTGTCAGCTTGTCCATTCTTTAGATACTATCTATTCTTTTGAAGTTCCTCACTTCTGTCTCTTACGTTCACTGAAGGAACAACAACAAAAGATCCAGTGAAAATAGCAGCATAATTTACATATTTCATCTTTACCTTTATATTGATGCCAAACATATATGGTTATGGCCTTTCTTCTCCCTTTTACTCATTGTTTCATACCTAGGCTTTATTAAGACTGTGTTGATCAATAAGAGATAAAAAATATAGCTTGTTGGAATTGTCTAGTTGAAAATATTAATATTTGACTCTCAATCATGATGGAGGGCTCGTTTCCTTTAATATCTTTTTCCTTGTTATTAATTCTCCCACGCCAGCTGTCTTTAATACAAAGGCAGGCAGATGTCTGCTGACAGCTGTATTTAGAAATTAGAGTGCTTTCCAGATTTAAATTCAAGATCTAAAATTTTAAGATCAATGCACAGACACTGTGGAGGTGAGAACTGTTGTTTTCATCTGAGTTTCATCTTCTACATTGATCTGTTGTTCCAATCAGTGTTTCATCATCTTTCTATCCTAGGAAAATAGCAGCAGGCAAAATTGAACTGGTTCACAGAACCTCAACGAGTTGATATTTATTTTTGAGAAGATGCCCTATTTTCAACAAGTACAATACAAATATATCAGACCAATGATGTAGTAATCCTTAGCTCTGAGGAAATCCACCCAGGAGAAGTGTTAAACTGACTTCATGTGTTTTCAGCATTAATTAGCATTCCAGAGTTATTGCAGGGAGTCTGAGCCCTTAGGTTGCACCAACACAGTATCATATTTCAGAGCTGTGTAAACCCAGTAAAAATTCTAATCACATGTTTTATTCCTCTACCTCTGGCTCTTGTAGTCAAGTATCTGTCAAACAGATCAGTCAGAAAAGTTAAACATAATTATGAAGACCCAAAGTTATTTTTTCTAAGTGGAATCATGCCTCTTGGTGTATAATTTTGGTGGGGAAGAGCTTTTCTGTTATCATTGTCAGTCTGTTGCAATATTTGTGATGCAGCAGCTGGATGTAACAGAGGCTGTGGCCTCTCTCAGTGTGGTTTTGGAGGAGGGAGAAGTTGGAATTTCAAACTGTATTGTGAAAAAAAGCCCCTTGTTCCTCAGGTGGGTTAGACCCACCCAGCTGCCCTTTGGCTCCCTTCTCCCACTGGACAGGGAATAAATGGAAAGAAGACTGAGGGATGGAAAGAAAGATGGTTTAGTAAGTGAAACAAAAGTTGCGTGTGAAAGCAAAACAAAATAAGGAATGCATAAGTCCCTTCCCCTTTTTGTCACAGTTGTCCAGCTACTTCCTTGAAAGCAGATCGTGGGAATGGGTTGCTTGGGATGTCATACGTGCAAACATCTGGAATTTCCCCCCATGTTCTTGAGATTTTATTGCTGACTGCATTATCCAGCATGGAACATCCCGTTGTTCACTTTTTTCCACCAAAACTCCCTCCCAGTTTCTTACCTATCCCCAGCCTTGGAACCAGGGTGACAAAATGTGAAAAAGAGGGAGTCTCAAAGCACTGCTCAGCAACAATCAAAACACTGGGGTTTTTTCAGTGCTGTTTTAACCAGAAATCCAGACCACCATTCAGGCTGCTGCAAAAAATGTTAATTTTGTCCCAGCCAGATGCCGTCCACTTCCTTGTCCCATCAGGAAGAACTGTTATCTCTTTTTTTGAAGTCCAGCAGCGGTAGGCAGTCTTTGTCACCTAAACCATCCTAAAAGTGTGCATCATTCTGGCAGCAAAAGGTCAATTTTAATGAGCCGGTTTGGCCACTGCCAATCACCATTGTCTGACCTCCAAACAGAGCACCCATGTCCACTCAGAGCTCTCCTGGACGTGGTGATAACGCTCTTAGCTGTCCTCAAATCTGGCCTTTGCCTTAAAATTCACTGCTCTACCCTGAGTGTGTTATTATTGCACCTTTGTCACAGCTCATTGAGCCACATAATAATTTTGTATGCATCACCAGTTCCACCCTAGTAAAAATGCTTGGCGGCCAGAGATGGCATCGTGGTAAAGGTGCAGTGAGTGCTTCAGGAGCAAAGTTCTCTAATGGCCAGGAAATAGATTAGGAAAAGCTACAGAAGCAACTGACACTTTATATATCTTACACAATCCTTCTGTGAGGTATTTGAGGTTCTTGTGGGAAAATTAAACTTTAAACTCATCATATGTCCATTTTAAAGCAGTTTTAGTTTTGATAGCTAATATATTTCAAATTTCATTTAAACAGTTTATGAGATGCCTGTAAGATAAAACAGCTTTATTCATTGGAGAGTTTTCTTTCCTCAAACCTATTACAATTTCAAGTATCAAGCATTTTATGTCCCTGAGCCAAAATTTGTAATGCTTTTGATTCATTATTTTATAGAACCAAACAGCCATTGTACTTGATGAATTGATGTTGAATGTGTTACATTAAATTGCTAGATTCCCCAGTTGTTCTGTAGGATTCTTCACTTTGCAGAATTGTCTGATTTTACTTCTTGTGGATGCAGCAAATGATTAATATACTAATTGTTACTAGAATAGTGAGTAATCTGTTCTTCAGATTCAAAACTGTTACTGCTCTAAAGAGCTGCTCCTCCACTTCTCCTCCATTTACTGAAAGTAATAAACCTGTGCTTTTCCTTTTCAAAAGTAATTGAACCAATTTAAATGTGAAAGTCTAGATTGTCTCTATGCTGTCTCTTCATTTCTCCCACGCTACTTCTTCCCCTTTCCTAGTGGTTGCCAGTAGCTCCATTGTCTTTTGTTTCTGGCATAACAGCCTCTATTTTTTTCTTAATTTTATCTTGTCTGAATGCCAGCTCTTTTTCTTATTCTTTCTTCTTGATGTTGCTTTGTCTGCTGGGTTCCAATGCCATGGTTTCGCATGATCAACTCTTCTTCAACCTATACCCTAATATGTTTTCCTTCTTTGTTCTGTAATACAAACATGCTTGTTCTCCAAAGAATGTGGGTCTCTTCATGTCCCAGTTCTTTCTTAAATTCACCTTAAGATCTCTTTCAGCCCCACTTTCATGTATGCTTTTTCCATATTTTCCCATTGTTCATCGTCTACACCATGTCTTTTTTCCCCCCCCACATTTCTTCCACCCTTGTGGCTTCAACACGTTTTGGTTGGACCTAAAAGAGGATGCTTGCCAAGCGGCAGGTTTGCTAGTCTAGCTTCCAATCCCTCTTTCAAATGAAACAGCTCGATTTTTTATTTATTTATTTCTGGCCTTGTTCCATATGAGAGTCTGGTTATCAACTAAAGAGTTTTTAATGCATTTCTCAGTTTTGCAGAGGGTAATGTGCACACCCCTCCTTTTTTTTTTCCTTGGTGCTAATTTATCGCTTTCTTGGAAATTGTGTAGGGATTGCTTAAAAAGCAAAATAAAAATCCATCAGATAAGAATTTTCTTGAATCTGATCACAGTAAGCAAGGAATTTTCCTCCAGAGATAGTAATGACATCAATAACATGAATATTTAACTGCTGCTACAGTGTTACCACAATGATACTCCAATGCAGTCACAGGTTCCATATGTACTGGGTGTGGTATTACAATGTTTGTTCTGAAGACCACATAGATGATGTGGACATGCTTGTCATGCTCTGAAATTCTGTCTAAAAATGGCACTGAAATTCCAGCCACAGCCTGTGACATTTCTACATGAGCAAAACACTGCCTGCATGGAAAAAACCACACAAGGGAGAAACAAGTGTAAAAAATTCATAATTCAGAATAATTCCACAAAAATCCGTATTACACTCAACAAATAATGACAGCTACCTTTTCCAGTGGCTGAACTTAGTTGTTACTATGGTTCTTTAGAAGGCTGTATGTGGAAAACCAATTTTATCAGCATTTCCTAAAGAGTTACAAGTTTTTCTTGTGGCTGTAAAAACCCTTTCACTCTAAGGACTGCAAGATTTAGTCAAATTGTGTGCACTGCTGTTGTGCAGATTTCAGTTTCCCCTTGGCTTGTTTGAAGAAAACAGAAGGCATCATTTACTTTCTCTGTCTGCCATCACTCAGCCAAGTGGCTGTTTAAGCAGCTGGACACAACCAGAAGATGCTGGCTTGGCTGGAACAGGGGAAGCAGTAGCCCAAATAAGGAAGGAGTCCAGGGACACAGAAGTGAGGCAGCATTATTAGGTAAGATTAGGCAATTTCTGATATTAGGAATTAATATCTGTAGCAGGTTTTGCAAGTGATGGCCAGATGGATTAAAGGAAAGTAGATTGGAAAGGAAGATAGCTGCTAAAATTTGGACTTGTTGAAATTCACTGTTAAATTTCATTTGAACGGGCATAGCAATACCAATGACAGAGAAGGCCTGGTAGAAGGAGTTACAGTAACCTCATTTTATGCTGATGAAGATGCAAACAGTAATTTTAGCTGTACAGAAAGCAGGGAAGAAGGTGGGTTCGTGGAGGATACTCAGTAGAAGCCTGCAATACTAGCTGTTGCTTTTGCTAAATACCCTCACTTTCTTCCTGCTTTCTACGTAGCTAAAATACCAATGAAATCAATCCCAAGTGAAAAGACATCTAAAACAAGAAGGGACTTTGAGAATAAAAAAGATCTTTTACAAAAACGACAGCAAATCTTTTGCTGTGTAGTTCATTCTGATGGCAACTCTTGCAGAAAGAAGCACCAGGGAGATGGACTCAGTATTGGGAATCCTGTACATTAAAACACAGTTGTAGGATGGGCACAAGGAGTGTTTTGTATTTTATACTGCTCTGTTGACATTTAGACTTTTGGTTTACTCCCAGCAGATTTCTCAAGATCCTATCTGCAGTAATTATTTTGCATACTCTCATCTTTCCCTGTAAAAAATGTTATGCTGAGATCTATGTATGATCCCAGCTTTAAAGAACTAGAGAGTGTTTGAAAAATCTGTGGTAAACAAATCTGGGTGCAAATTTTCCTACACCTTTGACAGCAATAAGAAAGTTGAAGTGTAATTATGTAGTGAACTGAGGGCATATTTAGAACACCCACATATCTGTTGAATTGTCCAAACAGTTTGGAGATGTATTTAAATAAATCCTGAACTGTGTTATCTTTTTTAATAGAATTGAATAGCTTTAAATGCAGACTAGTCTACTGAGGCTGATGGTTAATGTGCCTCTGTCATGTTCAACATTTCAAGGATCATATTTCAAAGAGAGTTTATATCTAAATTGCATTTCAGTCTGCAGTTTAAAAAAAATCAGCAAATGAGAGTAAGTAAATGTGATCACTTTTATCCTGTCAATATTAATTTTCCAAACAATATTTGGAATAATTTCATATTCTCTTTAAATACTTTCCGTTCTCTCACTAAAAAAGATAGCACAGCTTTTGAATATACACATTGCCTCCTTTTCCCCTCTGTACTGCTGGCGCCTGCTTGCTTCACAAAGTCATGTCTGAGCATAACACTCACTGTGCCTGTGAGCAGATTTTTGCTTTTAGCTCCTCCACGGTGAGGAGGAGAGGCAGTAATAGCTGTGACTACTGCAATTCATTCCTCATGCAGGAACTTTAATTTTGAAAACGGAAATGGAAGTCATGGATGTCTCTTTGTTACATGAAAGACAGATGAATATAGGAGCTTGTTCAATAGAATAATTGAATCATTTACATAAATTTCAGTGCCTTGAATTCCTTTGAAAAATAAAAGTAATTAGATTATGCATGCTGTAATTTCCATAGGTAAGGCTGACATAGTTGTTTTCTCAATTCAGGAAACCATCTTCCTTTAATGAATTTTATACAGTTGAGTAAGTCTGTGCCGTGGTGGTGAGTGCCATTCTTGGAGATTGTTTTATGTTCTTCTGTTGAAAGAAGAAACCAATGGAGCTTTCTTAGGTTTTCTGCCTTTTTTTGTGCTACATAAAGTGACGCTGTTGAAAGAGAAGTAAAACCAGACAAACTTTGTTTCTGTGTCTAATCAGTCAATAAATCTAGGGAAGGTGTTTTAACAGAAGATCACGCTTGACTTGTAGGGCCGTGCTTCTCATGCAGTCAGCACTTTATTGGGTAATGCAATGGCACAACTCCCAAAGGGGCAGTCATGGGGAAACTTCTCCAGTGTCTCTTCGATCCAGCAGCAAGGGCAGCTCTTTCACGCCAATATCTCGGGCTTGTCCAAATCCCATTTAGCATTAAATGGAGTACATGTCTAACAGGGAAGGAGATCTTGTTTCAGAGTATGATATATGTCTCTAAGACTCATTTACCATATCTGTAGAAAAGAAACAATTCAAATATGGTGCTGGGGCACTATAAAATTAATGGCATTGCCTTCCTCTGCAGGCTGGCCACAGGGAAGGATGTTGTTTACATGGGAATATTTATGTGTTGTGTTTTCTTTTGCTGCTGGTAGCATTTTCTGATGATAAATTCTTTCTCTCCTCCTTTTGCTTTTCTATAACTTAGATAGTTTAAGAGTTGAGTTTCTGTTTTTCCACACACACTATGACCTGTACAATATTGAGAAATAGGGTGGTTTATCTGAATTTTACTAGCATGAACATGAACTGAAACATCTGCTTTGTACTTAAATGAACCAAAATTTATGTGAGTAAGATTCACTGAATTAGTTTTTATGGATTTAGATTTTTTTTAAAGCTCAAAGTATCAAAAAATGAGGCAATCACTAAATACAGTAGTCCTTAAGGTATAGCTATATCCCAAAATATTCTGAGTTGTGTCATCATTTGGGTACCAGACAAATCTTGTGTCTATCCTGGTAAATTTTCAATTGAAAGTTCCTCGTAAGAGGTTAATGATAATCTGCCTGGGATTATGCAAATATTTTTTGGTTGATTTGTTGGTTACTTTTCAAGGTTTTTAGTATATTGGGAAAAACTTGCAAAGGTATCACTGAGAATTAATGCTGATCATATCAATAGTTAGATATTCACTACAACTTTTTAAACCTTATGTCAGCCAATAAAATATTTACTCAAAGCACACCCAGGCCTTGTATGGTTGCAGAGAGCATTTCCAAACTCATGTTAGCTATATAAGAAATTTGTTGAGAGACCTACAACTTGAAGTCTGAGGTCTGGCCTGTATTTCATGTGTTATGAAATGTAATTTTTATGACATATCTAGATCAGAAAATTATCACCATGTAGACAGTAAAAAGTGTCTTTGTTCATATATCAAAACTTACCTGAGATGTTGGTGTGATTTATACAAATAAGATACATGATCTTACTTTACAGGTTCATTAAATGTATGTCTTGATAAAGAGAGATTTTTTTCCAATGGGCATCAAGATTTAATGAGTCAAAAGAGTTCTTCTCCTCTCTAGATACATAAATATATAATACTTGCAGAACTCACGAGATATCTTCCATTTGTTCTCTTCCATGTCATTCAGGAAAAGTAACAGAAAGCTGTAGCAAGAGCCACAAAATTATAGAAGCTTTAGACTCTGCTGAAAAAACCCTCCTTTCTTAGCAAATTTCACAGAAAAATATTTACCCCCCTTTAATTCTATTACCCCAAGCATTACTGCCACGGCAATAAAGAGAGGGCAAGCACATCAATTATAAACCAGAAGAAAGGAGAAACAGTACTGACACAGAATTTCTGCATGGAAAGCTGTCTATATCAGCTCTTGCTCTGTGGGAGCCACTTCCCTAAGGCAAAGGATGGCCCTCATGTTCATCTAAGTGCATGATCATGTGCTTAATTACTCCTGAATGCGGACACATCCACAACAGCTTTGTACATTATTTTTTTCCAACAATACTTGCCAAATCCATGTGAAGTGGTGTTTAGTGGGAACTTAAGATGCTTTGTTATCATAGAAATGCTGTTGTTGAGTAGCTCTTAACTACAATTTTTATAGGGTTTTTTAAAATGGGAAATTGTGTATGGAATACTGCATTTAGTACAAAACATGATGTGGATTATCATAGCCAGAAGTTATTGTCTTCTATGTGCAGTGGGCAAACCGCATTCACAAGAACCAAAATTTTCATCATTGAACTCTAAAAACCAAACAGACAAACCAACCCAACAAAACTAGTGGGATATTGCTGTGATATTTATTCAGGATGTATAGTCCTGAGGAAGGTATTCTATGACTTTTCCTGGGCTTTGACAAGCAACAGGACTAAACAGGTTAACAGGGCACGTGTTAAAGCAGGTTAATTAAACATGGGCATTTTCTTACTTTATAGTCTGTGCTGAGCTGAAGGTTTTGATGACAGAAATGGTGCTTAAGCCTGCTACCTCTGTGTTCTTTTTGACTTTTTAGTCTTTTTCTCTCTGCACTAGAGAAGAGATTGAAGGAATAGCATCTCTGGCAAAAGACTTTGTCATACCCAGACTTTGAGACTGTGTACCGAGGGAATCTGTTTACTAGTCCTTTAAGGCTCTTACTGAAATGAACATTGCGCTTAGCTGCATCATTATAAGTTAAAAGAGTTCTGTGTTCCAAAATAGATTGAAAATTGGTTTTTTATCTGGTGCTGTAGCTTCAAATATTAAGATATAAGCATAATGTGCTTTAAAGTTTGCTGTGGTCCTGTGAGAAAGTAGTGGGGTTTTAAAAGATGTTGATGTACAGCTCTATTTAGGGTGCTAGTCTGCATTTAGATGTTTATTGTTAAGCAATACTCAAGTGCACATCTTTACAATAAATCATATTTATAACTTTATTTTTTTCTTTTAAATAGGTAATTAATTCCTGTTTTTAAATGATGCTGGGTAGTGAAATCTTACTAACTTTGGGTAAGGTTTTTCAATACGTGAAAGAATCCCCAGCGTGCATTTCTATAAGGAGGGACAGAATACATGGAAAGATAAAAGTGATAGTATATGTCTGCTAAATATATGTCAGCTTGCTGGAAGAATTTAAAAGGAAAACAAATGAAGCTTATGCCTGACTTGTTGGTGTTTGAGAGCTGTGCATTTCCCCACTAACTAATTGTAAATACTGGTCGTGCAACTTGGGGCAGCAGTAGTAGCGCTGTGGATGAAGGTTACTCAGAAACTGGAGTTTTCCACTGTCTGGTATTCCCCAACTTGCAATTTTGACATCTCCCAGCCTAGGCAAGAGGAACAGACAAGGCAGCATGCTTGAGTTATATGTAACTCAAGTTACATATATGTAACTCAAGTAATGACCTCCTTGAGTTATAATTAGGCTGTCTTAATATTTCATTGATGCAGCCAACATGCTGTTTCATTCTGATGCAGCTCTGCTGTGCTTATGTTTGAGATATCCAAGCAGGCAACAAATACATGCCAAAACCCAAAAGTGAATCTGGGAATAATTTAAGTAATGCAAGACTTGCACCACTGGAACCACAAAGTAGCTTTTCATATTTCTCATTACCAAACCCCACTATTTACATATTTTGATGCCTTTCTGTGATGTTTGGTTTTTTTCCCCACTGAAATAAATGAAAAAGGATGGATTCTCCAATCCCATTCCCACCAGTACAGTGGCATAACTGCTTGCCCTATTTTACTCTTCCCTCAGCACCTGCTAATGGCCAATTGGAGACAAGGTATTGGGCTGTGAGGTCTTGGTGCCCTGAACCAATGCAACTGTTATGATCCTGACAGGTGTTACTTTTCCACACTGATAAAATTTTTCTTTATTGTGAAGGTGTTTCTTGGAAAAGTTGCAGCAATGTCTGGGGGCTTGACTGTGTTGACCCTGTTCCTCCTCCATGTGTTTGGTATAGTCCTTGCTTCCTCAGAGAAAGGTCACATTGGTAGACTTTTGTATGGAGTAATTTCCACGTTCCCATTTTTCACGTGTCTAGAGAGTTTATGTTCATGTATCAGGATTCCAGAGGCAGACTGAATTGAGAGGCACTTCCCTGGGCTGGGATAAAGCTCTACGTGGGAATGCCTTTTAGTTTAGATGATGAATGGGATACATCCATCACAGGTACGAATAATTTTAGAGCTCGTTTCTGGGGGAGAGCATTTATTGTGCATCATTTCCTGAACAGTCAGTATAGTTGTCCAAGGTGAAATTGTACCCTGTGTGTCCAGTTCAGTGGTGGTTTTTTTATTGCTTTCTCTGAGGTAATGAGAAGAGAGGCATCTTAGAAACAGGTTTATTTTGGCTGAGGAGTTAGTGAAAAAGATTTTCCTTGCACTTTTGTCAGGCTTTTCCTCTGAGGAGGAAAAAAATTGCTCGGGGGAAAGAATCTATAGGTCAGATAGATCCAGAATTGTTTTCATGTAGTGATAGTAGAGAAATGTCTTGGTGGATAATATTGACCTCCTAAAAGATGATGTTTTTTTTCTCAGTGTGTGTCTTGATGGTGAAGAAGTCACTGATTTTATTCTTTGTCATATTAATGTCTATCACTAGCAAACTCCAAACAACTGCAAAAATAAATTGGATGTGTTTCTAATTTTGTTATTCTAATTTACTGAAATATGTGAGAGTTTATTGTCTGGAAAAAACAAAAAAGAGTGGTTCAGGGGAAGGAGGTGTTTTGCTGGAGCTCTCCTGTATATTCAGAATTGTTCAGATGGCCTGAGATTTGCCCAGAGTAGTCATTTCATGATGAGTTGCTTTTCTTTAGGAAGTAGATGGCACTACCTTGTCCAAGTTCCATCTTGAACTTGTGTTAATCACATCATATAGATAACTATTATTTTCAGCATGTACTTAAAATCAGATTTGTTTCTTAGGCTTGAATTAAGAGTTTTTAACTTTTTTGTGTCCACTCAGAAAGGCTGCTAAATGTTATTTGTAAGCCTTGCCTCACTGAATAATTTTCTGCCTGTATCTACTGGCTGTTAGGGAGCAAGCAGGCTCTGATTTTTGTTATTCTCAATAGTTCAAGTAAATTAGAGCATGGAGCTTCTTTCATTATCTTACTGAGAAACAGCTTTGAAAGTTTTCTTATTGTTTCTAGCAGTTTACATTTTGAATCTTTCCAGATTATCAACATCTTCTATAAAATGTGGGCAGTGTAAGAGAGAGAGTATTGCAACAATGGCTTTGTTAATATTGTATGCAATACAAACCCATTTTCCCCCTTCTCAAGAGAATACTCTTTAATGTTTTCTGTCCTTGCTGTTCTTTGTTTTCTGATTGTTTCCCTCCTGTACACAGGGTTTTTGTTTTAAAATAAAAATGAAGCAAAGAAAAGGAAAAACATCTGACACTAATTAAGGGAGAAGATCTGTTCTGATCTCGTGTGAGCATTTTCTACCCACATAGCCAACACTTTTTAATATTGATTATTTAGGGTGATGCAAGCTAACCTGGTTTTCTTTCATTTAAATGGAGTAATAACATTCCCATTGCCTGTAAACTAGGAAGGCAATAAGTAAGAACAAGGGAATAGTCCTTAACTTTTATGGGACAGTTGCTTTTTAATTCAAGTATAAAAGTATTAACTTGGGAAGCGTTGGCTAGACAAGGCTTGTAATCAAACATTGAGCACTAAGAAAAGAATACCAAATTTTAGGATAAATATATGTGTTACCATTGTTTTTCTGTCCATTAAGTGACATCTCTTGTGAAAAGACAGCATGTAATCCTGCAGGTAGATTGTTTGTAACATTACATGTGCACAAGGAAAGGATGAGTAGAATATTTACTCATGCATATTCTGTATTTTTCAGGTGGTGATATTTTTTAAAAGTATTTTTTAGGAAGGAAGTGTGTATGACATTTCTTGCTCATAAATGCTACCTCTGTTAAGCTGCCACAGACTTGTGTTAAAGGAAGACCTAAATCACAAATATTACTTAAGTACTTTAAAAATATTAGTAAGGAGATAGACAATTTTTTGATTCAAAATATTTACTCAAGTTTTAAATAATTAAAAAAAACAACACACAAAACCACAGAGCTTTGAAATTAACTTTCTTCAATGCTATTTAAAGATATAGGTATCAAATCAAAAATTTCCCCATAGATTGAGTTGCTAAAACTGGGAAATAAACTATAGGAATGCCTAGAAAATTTTCACTGGAGAGGTCATCTGAGAGGGATTTGTGTTTTCATAAACTCTGTGGAAAAAATGGATGCATACTGGGATGAGCCAGCAGTGTGGCCAAGAGGGCCAGTGACATCCTGGCTTGTGTCAGGAGCAGTGTGGCCAGCAGGATCAGGGGTGTCATCGTGCCCCTGTGCTGGGCACTGGGGAGGCTGCACCTCCAGTGCTGTGTCCAGTTCTGGGCCCCTCACTGCAGGAAAAACATTGAGGTGCTGGAGTGTGTCCTGAGAAGGGCAACAGAGCTTGGGAAGGGTCTAGAACACAAATCCTGTGAAGAGCAGCTGAGGGAACTTGGGGGTGTTTAGCCTGGAGAAAATGAGTGTGGGTAAATTAATCTCCTTTTACATATTTGACAAAAAAACCCATACTGGTTTTGGAGTTTGCAGTACAGAATAAATAAATAGTTATAATCTGTTAGAGTAATCAAAAGCAGCCCATGGAGTTCATTGCAAATAATATTTTAAAATAGATTGCAAGTGTTAATGTATTATGCTTTCTGCAATTACTGAAGAGAAAACTTCATTCTTTTGGGAAAAGAAAGGGATAATGAAATAGCTTTGGTAGGTTTATTGGTTTAGACGAGAAATGACAGGAGACACATTACATAAGAATGGCTTCCTTTTTTTGTTTCTGAAGTGAGAAAATAGTTCTCAATAAATGTTGAGAAAATTAATAAATTATGGTCCATATCTCACCATGACCAGATTTGACCGATTCATTTGGACTGCATAAAGCCATTGTGTATTCTGGAAAGAAGAAAAGTACTGTCTTAGTGAGCAAAATACAGTGTTGTAGTAGCAAACAAGGTGGTAGTCTAGGCACTTGTCAGCTTTGTGATGTGTGGAGTTGGACATTTGGCATTTTCTGTGTTTTCTGAAGTCTTCTAAAATGCAATCTAAAAGCTGCAGATCCATAGACCTGGGTAAGAGCAGAGTGGGTTTGTCAGGGGAGGGCCCTCCTGTGGCTGTTGCTGCCTTCCAGGTCAGGAAACTGAGGAGTTTGGCAGCAGGAGTGCAGGTGCCAAACTACTGGTACTGTATACTGAAATGTTTAAATGGCTGAACAAATGTGTGATACCATAATGTACAGTTGTATTCATATTGTACCTTTGTATTTCAATGATGGCAATGCCTGTGCAGCAGCAGCTCCTGTCTCTGCAACATGAAGAACACAAACAGGGATTTTCTTGCTGTTTTTTTGTTGTTTGGTGTTGGTTTCTAAAAGCACTTTGTAAAGCACTTTCTGCATTGTCTCAGCTGGACTTCTCTCAGCTGTTGCACTGAGTGTAGGTACAACAATGATTCCCTCATGCTCTCTAACCAGCTGGTGGGGAGCTGGGCATTAATTAATGTTGTTATAAGTAATGGGAAGACAAAAAAGATCAGAAGAGGACAACAGAGTAAAATACTAGACTGTTTTTGGTAATTCTGTACTTTGCCTTTTATAAGCTGCACTGTTTTAAAACTAAGTGTAATTATAAGAATAACTCAGAGGGGAAAGAGGAAATGTTTTGTTTGCTTTTGCTGATAAAGGTTTGCTGTGTTCAATAGTTTTTAGAGTCAGGATCCTAGACTGAGGGGGAAAAGAAGACTCTTTTCATTTATACTGGTTTTATAATGAAATACCTGTGGCAGTCCCAGATAGTAACAAGCCCACGCTTTAGTGCCAGCAGAGGTGTGGGACTCTCTGAATGATGAAGAGGTAAAAGTTAACTACAGTTTTCATTGCTTCACTCACAGTAAGGACTGCCAGAAACTCCAGAGAGCTTTGCTTTCAGAAATGGAGCACAAGGTACTTTCTGAAAACAAAACTTCATTATGAAATCCCACCTTGGGCAAATAAAACATTAGGTCAATTTGATAAAAATATTCTAAAGTTAACAATAGGCAAAGAGCAGCTTCACTTCACTGTTGAGGGGAAAAAAAATCTCAGGTGGTTAAAATATCTCCATTTTTTCATTAACAAGCATAAATGTAACTTTAGAAGGGTACATAATTTTGCTATTAGTTTGAGGGCCAGAAAAATTCACATGTATAGTCCGACAGTATTTTGAGACTCTTTACTAAATGAGGATTTGACCCTTCAGTCTGCAAGTTTGTCTTATTTATATAACTTTGAATGCAGATTTTATTTTAAGGAAGATTGATTATTTTCAAATGTTCGTAATAGTTTAGTTTAGGTACTTGACATTGGTAAAAAAATCTCATTGAATCAAAACCTTTAGAATGTCTGGAGAAAAAGTCCTATTAGATCATCAAATCTGGTTTTCTGCTGTTTCTCGGAGAGTATATTGATGTTAAACTGTTGCTCAGCTTGGTCTTATCCAATGGGTTGGGGTGATCTAAACATAATAATTTATATTTTGAAGGTTTCACTGGGGTATGAACACATCATTCCGACCATCTGTAATAATTTAATTACACGGAACTTTCTGAATTGCAGGTAAATGTCTTCCAAGAAAATTATGAGTGAATATTATTGTATTGGATGTGAAAAATGAAAAGGCCATTTGAGAAGATAAATACGTTATTTTTCAGGCTTGATTTTGTTACTAACATTTACAAACCATAAAAGTAACATTTATTCAAATGAATATTGTGACAAAAACACAATGACATTGCAGTATTAGGTAAAAAAGGGGGAAGTGTGTTTTATGGAATGATGTGAAATAAGATCTCACATTTGCTAACAGTGGAAATGCATGAATTCTAGTCAGTTCCAAGTGCTACCTCTTATTCCACTTTGTTAAATTATGCAGTAGACATAGTAATTAATTAACTGCAATATCAAGGTGCACCGATTGATACCTTTTGCTTGTCTTTCTATCCTTTGTGGGGAAGGAGGCTGTGCTACAGCTGAGAAAGTCATCCATGCTCTTTTAAGTTGTAAAATGTAGTGGTGCATATGTAACCTTATATTCCATGGTGGAAAACATGTGCTTGTCTCGCCTTCCTGTTGCTATGTACTGCACTTTTTGGGACATAATTTCAAGTTGGCTGAGATCCAGGCTCACTACAGAGTCAGTCACAACTGTGAGGCTGATGTTAAACCATTGGGATCAGCCACGGGAGGGACTCTGAGGGTTTCTTTACTCTTGGAGAAAGAAAAGGAAGGTGGTACCTGGGTGTACTGTCATTGTTGTAATTCAGGCATTCAGATAAAATGTAGCATCTGGCTGATTACCAAGCAGTTCGTTGTGCAGGTGCAACATTATTTTAGCACTGCAATTATGCCAGGTTTTATTATTATTTTTATACTCCATTTAATTATAAAACAAGAGCGTTTGCGAGAACCTTACTAAATTAACTTTGCATGAGAATCTGGATTTGTGGGGTAGTTTGCAGGTTCTGCTCATTTTTACTGTGTTGTGTATAGCGTTGCAGGATCACCACTGTGTAGTGTTTTTAATTAAAAAAAAAAAGAATCAAGAAAAAAACACTCTATTTGTCAGTATGGCTGTAAGAAATCCTTTAAAAAAATGTAAATGGGGACTTTGAGCCTCTGTATCTGTGTGTGCAGTAATGCATATCTCACTGACCTTCCTTAAAAGCAGAGTGCTGCCACAAGCTGTGCTTGAGCTTATGTGTGGCCTCATGGTCTTCTACAGTAAAGGACACAATTATTTCTGGTGCAGAGTGGCAGAATCTTGCCACTAGAAATGAAACCAGAATCATCTTTTCTTTGCTTGCTGAGATATTCTCTTTGACACTGATCTTTATCAGTGTCAAAGAGAATGTCATTTTTAGCTGCAGCAGAAAAATGGCAAAGGCTGCAGCAGGAGGAAATGTCCCTAGACGGCTTTGGAGCGAACCTGGACCTGTGACACAGGTTTAAGGGTTGAGTTCAGAAGTGAAGGGCTCTGTTTCACACATACACACACACTCCCTCAAGGCTGTGGTGACGGGGTGCTTTGCTGGGCTACAAATTTTTTCCTAAAGCCTGCAGAGGAGGGAGAAGCAGCAGCAGCTCTATCAGTACTAAGTCAAATCAAGTGGCCTGGTTTTCTGTGTTCAGTGTCATGTAGAAGATAGGGCCAGTTCTGTCTCTGGTTAAAATTATATGTGGGACTCTCTTGATGTCTTCCAATACCTATTGATAATTAGATAATTTTTTTTTTATAATTATAGTTGGGATGACAATAAATAATTCTGCAGGACTTGTACTTTCCTTCTGTCAAAACCAGTTGCTTTACCACCAGCCTCGCAGTCACAATGGCCAGATATCTTACCAGACCAAGCTGGCAGAATAGGTTTTTTGCTTTAAATTTCAGTGATGTGTATAAGATGGAAGAACTTTGGATTCTTTTTGAATGCAGAAAGCAGCAAATATCTGCTTTAGCACTATGTACTCCTTGTCCTTTTCTTACCTTTGCGCCATCCTTTCCAAACTGTGCATCATGCACCCGGTCACTTGCAAGGTCTGGGGAAAATGATGGATGGGGTGTCTGTGGCACAGAAGCTGTTCAGGTATTAAAGATACAGAGGTTTCAAGGGCAGGCCCATTTTGAGGTCTGACAAGGTTAGGGGAAAAACCTCTAACGCCAATGCTGTCAGACAAGGCTGGGTTGCTTCAGAGCATTTTGGAACATGGCAGATGTTGAGGGTAGGAGATTGTTTGGCTTATGTTTTTGTTTTGTTTGTATGTGTGTGTTTGTTCTGTTCAGGGGATTTTAGTTGAATATATTATTAAATGAGCAACTCTGCCCTTCAAAGTTTAAGGAGTCACATTGCTGTTTAACAAGAAGATCACTTCCAAACAAAAGTGGCTGCTAAATAGTAATAGAAGCTAGGAAACAACCTGAGAGCGGATGAGAAATCAATGGCTGTAGTTCAGCTTATTTGAAAATTGTTGTCAATGGTCTAGTCTAAACTGGAGAACACAAAAAGCTCTTGAGCCTTTCTGGTGGCTTTCAGCTGAAATGTCAGTCAGTCTATGCAGTGAACTGGTTTCACAAGGTTTCTGTTACTTTGAATCCTATCTGATTTCAAATTTTGTTTATCATGTCTCATAAATCTTCATAACATCCAAAACAGAAGATGTATTCGGAGCCAGGAATTCAAGTCAATGCATTTTCTTTGAAAAATGTAGTGGAAATGAGTGTGGTAATTCTTTTAACCTGGCTCTTGAGGATGTTGTGTTTCCTGACCACTTTGATAAAAGGGTGTTTTAAAACTCATTTTCAGTAATTTTTAGCAGCTATGTATTTAATAACACTGAGAAATTACTTGGATAACTGTGGAAAATGAAAACTGGAGCTTTGATCATTGAGACTGCTTCAGTGAGCTATAGATCTCTTTCTGCAGCTCATGCTGTCTGAATGCTGCAGGTAGAGAAATATGGCAACAAGAATCAGCAGGGAGAGTGAGAGAGGAGTTTGGTAAAAACATTTGATTTATCTTTATAAAGAGTAACATAAACCTTGGTTTACCTGTATTAGTTTTTCTGTCTGCCTTCCAGTGTTTTTACTTAGTATGTGAGTTCATCTTTTACCTCCTATTGACTTATTGACCATTTCCAATTGCCTTAATTCATGCCTATCCTATTTGACTAAGGTTACCAAAATGTTTTGTTCCCATCACTCTTAGCAGTTTTAATTGGCTATTCTATCAATTTCAACATTGCACCTGGTATGTTTATTTTAAAATATATTTCTCTTGTGAAGCATTGTAGGGACAGAGAGCTGAATATACCAACTTTTTGCTAGTAGCCTAAGGTTCACTGTGATTAAATGGGAAAAGCCTTTTTTTAGATAATTCAATGGAATGTGAAATCCATAGTGGCAGTCTGCATTTGGGTTCACATGAGGCTTTGTGACTTACTTTTCAAACATAGCACTATTAAAAAGATGGTCAGCTGAAATTTAGATTGGCTGAACTCAGCAGTTATTAGGCACAGAGTTTAAATAGAATGGGATTTTTGAGATGAATACAATTGTTTAATTGAAAACAAGATGAAGAACTGTTCAACTCTTCATTCACTGCTTCACACAGTACTTCAGTGAAGGTTATATAGGCAAAAGTCCATTAAATCACCTCAGAGAGTGTCTAAAGAAACAAAAGAATGATCAGTAGGCAGGGGTACTCTGCTTCAGGAACTTTTTCAGGCAACAAGTTAAAATGAGTTCAAAACATGGAGCTTTTTTATACTTAACTTGGTATACTCCCTACTGTCTGTGAGAGAAAAAGCACATGGAAATAGAAGATAAATCTGCTCATTGTACCTAATGTGAGGTGGAGAGAAAGTTAATGCTCTTATCCAATTTGTATTGCATAATGAGATCCAAACTATCCAGTGTCTTTTTTTCAGAGTAGTGTGCTAATGTCTCTTTAAAATCCATTTGAGAATCTAGTTGGAGACAAATGAGGTTCAAGTGGACGTGGAAGGTTCTGCACCCAGCCATGGTGCTGAATAGCTATTTCATGGTTTGCATGCAAGTGAAGGAAGTATAAGAATGGGAATTGGATGATTGGAGGATCCATGTGTGTGCCATGGTACATAGAATTATAGAACTGTTTAGGTTGGAAAAGACCTCTGGGATCATGGAGTGGGTTAACAATGCAGCACTGCCAAGTCCCCCAAGAGCCACATCAACACATTTTTTTAAATACCTCCAAGAGTGGTGACTCAACCTCTTCCCTGGGCAGTCTGATCCAATGCTTGACAGCATACTCAGTGAAAGAATTCTTCCTGATGGCAGATCTAAACCTCCTGTGGTGTGACTTGAGGCTGTTGGCTCTTATCCTATCACTTGTATTTTGGGAGGAGAGACTGACATCCACAATAGAGATACATGATATATGATTAAAAATATGCTGTATATATATGATATATGAAGACATAGGCACAGCAGTGTTTGGTTTATGGCTGGGCTCAGTGATCTTAAGGGTCTTTTTCAACCTAAATTAATCTATTTTATATGGAGTCAGGTCCTTAACCCTTTTTCAGTGTAGATGGTGTCTTGCTTTTTGAATAGCCTAGTTACGTCCCGCAGGGAAGAGAGATGGTGTTTGTCAGAGTGGCAAAATCTAGTTCCTGGAATCCAAACCAGTGACATATCTTGTTTACTTTATCACTGCTTCTTTTTGTAATTGATCTGAAAGTTCAGCTGTTGCAGAAAAATGACAAATGTTTGGTGCCCTGTATCTGTGGAAACTATCTGGGAGCTATTGTAAAGGCTGGTAAGGCTTTAGCTGGTAAAGATGTAATCTCATGAATGACAGAGCAATTGCAATCTGAGAGGCAGAATGGAGGTCTTGAAAAAATAAAAGAAACATCACAGAATGCCTGATAAAATCAGATAAAGCTGTGATTTATTTAATATGAAAAAGAATAAGATGCTGATGTTTGTGTTTGCTGAAAATATTTTCAAACACACACTGATTTTTTTTCCTTGGACTCTGGTGTTTCTTGAGAGCTGTGTCTGAAATTAAACATGTTGGATGGTTCCTCCCTGCTGCCCTCTTAAAACATTTAGAGGAAAGGTAAATGAGGGTGCCATAAAGGTCACATTTTAATTTTGCCCTCAAGTGTCAGGCTCTCCTGAGAAATGCCATTTATACAAGTAGCAAGTGTTCTATATGTTTAAAATTGTTTCATGAAAAATTTTGTCTTGAATTTTAAAAATTTTAATGAACTCCGATGATCCGAATTCAACTACTCTTGTCATGCAGCAGCTGCGAGTGGAAGCACCATCCTAAGTTATATTTAAGCAAACTCATTTAAGTACTAAAATAATGCAAAAACAACCCCAAGCAAAAGTTAAAAAGCATAAACAACAACAAAAAGTCCTGCAACATCTCAGCACAAAAAAACCTGTATGTTGTTGACAAAAAAATTTCCTTCACTGAGGAGGGAGCTATGAAGTAGGATATTTAAATGACTTTTCTTCTTAAAAAGTCAGTCTTTTTATTGTTTCAGTAAAGAAAGAAACCTAAGACAGAAAGAAGAAAGAAATTAAGGCACCAGTAGTATGGGTGTTCTCTACAAAACAGAGCTTTTTTTTGAAAGCATTCAGACAAAGCACAGGAAATGGCCTACAGCCTTTTGGAACCGCTGTTTGGAGTGTTTCTCAGGTTCCTGACTGGACCTTGGTTTCTGGCTGAGTTTGATGGGAGAGATTGAAAATCCAGGGAAGTTACAGCACTGATCAGTGGCCTTGTACACAAGGTCCTCTCTCTGAGCAGACATCAGTGACTGTGGAACGTCAAGGTCAGCCCCACAGGAATATGATAGGCAGAAATCCAGTTTAAGTGTGCTTTAAACAGTTAAGAGGCTGTCTCACAGGTCTCCTATGGATTCCTTATTTCAGCTGAAATTGGATGCTGATTTGCATCTGAGGCATTGGGATAAGGGATCATCATTAGTATTTCCCTAGACATTTAGAATTAGCCACTAAAAGCTTGAAAATTTCCAAAGCATTATGCAGTTACCATTGCTGTTGGAGACACCACGTTTCTGCGTATAATTCTGAAGGTCAGTGAGCATTTGATCATTGTGGTCAATGGCATGGCAGTGGGCTTTTCAAAGTATTGACTGGACATGTTTTGAAATCTGTTTGCAAAGCTATCTCTGTTCAGAGCAAAAAGAGATGCCACCTATTCCAAAAAGACTACCTGGGCATTTTAGAATCTTAAAAGACATAATTGAAAATAACTTTTCATTTAAAAAAATAATAATCTCCTTTAAAAATAAAGCTCTTTGGTGTAAAACTAAATTAAATAGATAAATCTTTCTACCAGAACAGGGCAAAGAGAAAGCATGTTTTATTCATGTAGCAAGCTGCTGTTTTACATTGATGCAAATAAAACTACATGTGAACTAACAGCTGGTCTCCAACAGATTGCTGCATCTCACAATCTGCAAAGGGAGCACAGCTGGAGAAATCTCCAGAACATTTTCATCTGTAAATCAAATATGAAGTAGGAAAGCATTAAGTACTGTACTTACAATTGCACCAATGTTTGCAAAGGGTTTCCCCATGCTGTATGTAGGGAAAATTTGTTTTGGTTTTAGGCTGTCTTCTGCAAAATATCCAGCCAACCACTAATTTCCAAGGTAGTCATTCTTACCTCAAGAACTTCACTGTCGGTCAGCCTTGCAGATGTTTTACTGGGATTAAGCAGGCTTATGATTTTTCTGACAGAGTATGAGCATGACTACTAGTTTTACTTGAAGGTGTTGTGTCCTTCTTTTGAGTAATGTGTTGATCTAGGGTGGCCAACAGGTACCCAAAGAAATCTTTGTCATCTCTAGGGGAAGGCGTTTCTCACTCAATCAAGTCTGTCAAGTAAGTTTGCGGCTTCTTTTGTGATTGGAGAAGACAAGCTTTTTTCTTCTAGTCCGTAGTTCAGGCATTTGAGGAAAACCATGGAGACTGGATGTGTTTCTAAAGGGGTGAGGAAGAATCACAGCCTAATCATTTTCTTAAAGTCAGAAGTAACGTTTTTGCCTTAATTGATTAAATTAAACCTGAAAATCACTTAGTAATAAAGTGGGAAATACAAGCCTGTGGGACCTACCTTACTGTTTTTTCATCCCCCAATAATCACTTGTCAGAAGGGAGGGGTAAAACTGTCACTCATCAGCCCTGACCGTGGTGCTCTGTGTCAGTATGACCATTTTCACTGGCAGGAGCCAGCATGGGAAATGATGAGAAGGGAGCTATCTTAAGTGGTTGAATGTATAAACTTCAGAGGCAATTAGACTTGTAGGTAAAAGGGAGATCAGTGTATTAAGCTTTTGTACACTGGATAAATATTCGTAGAGTTGTTGAAGGCAGAACAGACTGAAGTGTAAAAGCGTATAAATTCTTTATGGAAAAAACCCCCAGCAAACCCAAACCATTCAGCTGTTTTTCTGAGCTGGGCTCTTCATCATGTAATGCTCTAACAGAAAACACAGGTAAATTTGCACATAAGAGACAGTATTAAAGAAATGTAAAGTGTTCTGCTTGAAGGGTTGTAAATCATTGCATTGTTTACAGCAATGAACTCCCTGGCCAGATGTTGATTATGCTTAAATATTTACATAACTGCCAGCAGCAGTTAACAGCTTTGACAGAAAGAAAGATCATTCATCTTTCTAGTGATTTGAAGGATTTACCTGTATTTTTCTTTCATTGTTTGTTTTCGGTTTTATGGGGTTTGGAGTTTGGTTTTGTTTTGTTGGTTGGTTGGTCCTTTTTGTTGTTGTTGTTGTGTGGGGTTGGTTGGTTGGGGTTTTTTGCTTGTTTTTCTTTTGATTTTGGTTTTCTTAATATACCAGGTAACTTTTAGGTCTTTGTAGCTTGAAATGCTTGTTTTCATTTTATAGATCAGTGCTCTAAGTGCTGGTAAGTGCTGAAGGGGCCTGATTCAGCAGAGCATCCTAACAGGTACATGTAAGCTTTGCTGCCTCAGGAATACTGCATAGAAAACTACAAACTAAATAAGTTTGAACAGTTCAGAGGTGTTATTGATGATCAGGTCCAGCTTTCCCTTGAACCAGAAATTATTTCTTTCTACATCATAGTGTGAAACAATTACTTTTGTCCTTTGCAGTTTGGTTAGTAGCTCTGGCACTGTGGCAGTTCATATCACTTCTATGTCCTTTGATTGTTTTGGTATGTCTTAATTTCTTATAAATAATATTTATTTTATGTATGTTCCTGGTGGCTTCTATGCTTCTGTGTTAAGTGGAGAGATATAAAATCCCTGCCTTCTATGGAAATAGCCATTAACATGATTATGAAGTTGCATATTCTGGAATGTGGCTTTTTGGGAAATGGAGATGCAACAAGAAATCTTTCAAGCAAAATAAAATTTACTAATGGGATGAAAATTAAAATGTCTCTGATGGTGGAAGAGACTGTGTATTTGCCTGGATGTGTTTCATTTGTCATTAGGGGTTTGTTCTTTTCTAACTTTACCTTGTAATGAAACTTTTATTGCTTAAATACTGCTTTAATTTCCGGTTAAAACAAAGCAAGTACAGCTGTAATGAAGTTTTATCTGCAAAGAGTGGTTTTGAGTCATAAATTTCTTTCATTGGAGGTACTACAACTTATTTTTTATTTTACTGTGCCACACTTTTATCTACCTTAAAAACAATCTGATCTGTAATATTTCATGTTCAAGCATTGCTTCCTGAATAACAAACTAACTTTGTTATTAAAGAGAACAGCTGAAGCATATAAAAAAGAAACCTGGAAAGGTAACCACTATGGAAAAATATTAGCAGTTTTTATAGGCACATTAAACTAGATACAGATAAATTGCTTTAGTTTTCCCCCACATAGATTTGAGCTTTAAATTCTAAGGGTATCAAAACCCAAGATGAAACATGCTAGCAATAATGGTGGAGTATATAAAAGCCATTTAAATGCTCAAAACTTAACTTAGGATACTGATGTCTTCCCTGACTCTACTTTTATATCAAATAATTCCAACTCTGACTTTAAAAAGTGATGAGAAGAAACTTAATTTAAATGAACTAGACTTGTTAAACTGGAATTACTTAGGCTGATTACATTGCAATTGGCTGTACTTATTGTAGCTCTGAACTCCCAGAAGTGGCAATGAAGCCCTATACTGCTTTACTAGGCATTCTAACATTGTTATGGCTTGTGTTTATTATGAGCTCTCTTAGTCACAGAGAGTGCAATATATTTTCGTCCCATTTAATTCTGGGGAAGGAGAAAAGGGAAATGATGTCTGACACTGAAACAGCTTTCAGCCATAAGAGAGAAATGAAAGGTGCAATTTTTTGTGAATCAGTCAATTAAGTAGTTGCCAAATGCAGATTTGAAGTTGAGTGTTTGGAGTGCGAGTTTTTGTTTCTGGTTTGCGTGTTTGTTTGGGCTTTTTCAATTTGACCTTGCAATCAGGTTTTTGGTGCCTAAAGCAATATCTCAAGTATTTATTAAGTAAAATATTGCAGTACCTTGCAGCACTACTCTTTTGCAGTCAAAACAACAGATACATTATTTTTAAAACAATTCATTCAATGCAGATTGCTCCTGGAGGATGAAGATAATTTCATGTTGACGTTGAAGAGACATGCTTGATCAGAAATGAAAAATAGAACAACATAATTTTTCATCAAACTGGTCTTTGCTTTTAAGGTGACATTTTATTTCAAGAGAAAAATTGAAGTCCATTAGAGTAAAAGAATAACTGGCTTATTTTGGTACTGGCAGGGAAAGCAATATTGTTTCAGAAGTTAAAATTGAATAGGTATAACAAGGGTGAGATAACTTGATGTTACTCAGGCAAATGTGTCATCATTATTACATTCTGACTTCATTTTGAACAGTTTGTTCTTCACAGCCTGCCTCACATTCTGATGCAAGATGGAGGGTTTTTCTGCTCAGATTTTATGGGGCAAAGCAGAGAGTTCTCTTAAAAACAAAATGGCAAAAAACATTTGTGAGATTTAACTGAGCTGAAGCTACCTTCAAAGGGCGCAGTGCAGTTACCCTAAAATAAATTTTAAAAAAAGAAAAGCATAGGATAATTTTTCTTGGTTCACCTCATAGCCATCCCAATGCACAGAAAGCAAATCATTAATTTTGTATTTGTTGCTTACTTTGAGACACATTCAGTGGTTTGGAGATATTTCTAGGAGTCAGGTGCCGCAGCATAGCCCTAGTAGAAATTAAAAACAGAGATCTATTCTGAAAGCAGAACTGGACATATATTTTAAGTTTTCATGACTCATGAAAATACTAAAGGGAGCAGAATGATCTAACTTCCACATCTGTCGTGTGCAAGTAGACAATAAAAAGAGGGTTATTATCCTACACATGGAACTTAACTTATTAGCTCCATCCAATAGATAACAGACATGTGAGTTAGTCTTCTGGAGGAAGACCAAATCAATCCTTCAAATGTCAAACCAAGAAACAACCCAAGAGCTTGTCTCTGACTCAGACTAATGGGATTGGTATTAGGATTCAACCCATTGCAAAGAGTTTCATTTCTAGGTAGTGAGTACGAAGAGGATGAGTAAATCACTGGGGTTTGTCATGCAAATGGAGCTGCAGGTGCTTCCCGGCAGGTTTTGTGTGCTGTGCTTCTCATGAGCTTCCTTGTAATGTAGGAAACTTCAGGGTGCTCCCACAAGGCTGGTTTCAGGGAATGTTCAGCATCGGGGTGGTAAAAGACATGGCAAGAACTGGATGTTCACTACATGTCATGCTCACAAGAGCATGGAATGCACAGTGCTAACAGAGGCTTGGACTGAGTGCAAGCAAACCTGATTTAAAATTTTGATACCTAGGAGACAGACAAGAGCATCTGGGTTTGGATTTGAAATAATGGATTAAGTAGGAGAGAGAGTTAAAAAAAAAGAGCAACAATAACAACCTTCAGTTAAAATATATTTGTGTAATTAAAGGACATGAATTATAAATTCGCAGCATAGTAAATAGTAAGAGGTAAAAAAAACCTCATGGGCCCTCCAGAAGCAGTGTTGGCATAATGGTAGATACGGACCATGTTTTATCATGGTTAATGTTCTAGATATAAAAGAATCATAGGCTGTGAGAGAAGGGCAGAGTGACCTCATTTATTTTGTGATTACCAGTTGTCCTGAGATAGGTGGATTTATTGGTTTTTTTTGAAAATGTTAATAGAATTTGGACTTTACAGCTTCACCCTGTCTGAACAAAACAGATATGTATAGAGAGGTTGATGCATTACTGTTTTTAAATAAAAACTGGAAGAGGAAATGTGTTTTCAGGCTATTTCACCTTTTTCCCTTTACCACCACACTGCCAGAAAACAGGAAACCTGACCACATCAAGGTGTCCTTTATATCTAATGATATTCTGTGCTTCTTTCATTAGAGGATCATACCTAATCAGAGAATTTAAGAATGAAGTTATACACTATATATAATTCCCATTCATTCCTTTTTTCCCCCAAGTTGACTTTTACTGTCATTCCCTTTAATCGACTTTCTTTAATTTTTTTATTACTATGTATCTCTTAATCAAGACAATGGCTGCCCACAAGAGATTGCAATATTAGATGAATCTGCTAGATTATATGGGAGTGTGTTGCTCATATTTACGTGAAGTCTTATACCAATACATGATATTTTTATTTGAAGTAAGCATCTGGCATAAAGCCAGGAAGACACTGTACCATAACAAGTGTCATTCTAATAGGGTGTCAGAGCAATTTCTTCACAGATCGATTTTCTTTTTTCTAGCTTTTTATCTTTCATTTATCTCCTATTTTGATTAGGTTCTTCTAGTTACAATTTCCCTGTTACCTTCTTTGCAGAATACAGGATAAACATTCAAAATAAACTTCTGAAGCCTTCTTGCTGTGGTGGAGGCTTCAAAAGACAAACTGAATTTGCAATGGCCAGAAAAGCTACTGCCTATAACCACAACACAGATCTATGTTACGCTTCATTGGCCTTGTGTAGCCAATGTTTAACAAACACTTTTGTGTGTGTCAAGGTTTGCTTATACAGAAGGGCCTTTCTAATGGGGCACAGTTAATTATAGGAAGTGATAGAAAGCATGTTCAAGGACTTGCCTTTTTGTCTTCCTTGCACAAGTCTGCTCTCTTTTGTACTCATCTTTCAAATGATTGAAAGAGAAACAAAGATATTATGGGAAAGGACTCATGTACAATTAATTGTCAGACCTCAATTTAAGAAGAAAGAGCAAGTTGGTTCTCTCTGTGGTTCTCTCTGTTCCCAGGGATATAATTGGGAATGTTTCAGAATGAAATTCACTCAGCAAGGGAACATGGTGTATTTCAGATTTGCCTTCTCCTAAAGGTGTGCGAAGGCATCCTGTGTGATTTTCTTTTGTTTCATTAGAACAGACTGACTGGAGTTGGGACATCTCTGATGAGACTGATTTGGCATAATGAGAGTGAATGGAGGTGGTTGTGGCCTAATTGGGACATTTTATTATTGCATTTAATGAAGGTACATTGTGCCTCGGCGCAAGTGCCAAGGGGTAAAAGTGCAAGTAACCAAGTCTTAAGTAAGGCGGAAATTTTAGACCTTGCCATTTAATGTAGTTTCTAGATAAAGGTTAACAAAAGGAAATTACTGTTTTTCTAGTTATTATTTTGTTTTCATTTGCTTTCTTGAATACATGTATATATCTATATATGTGTGTCCGAATTAAAATATCTATGTGCTAGAAATATCCAGTTGTGACAACAGCTGTCCCCTGAGGATTCTCTCTGAGTTCATAAGATTGAAGTTTTTCCCATTTATTTATTGAAAAGTTTAATTAGTGCTGGATGTCTCAAGCATATTTGCAATTTGTTGAGTTTCAGTGCTCTTGCCAAAAAACAATAGAAGTCAGACATTTATCAAATGCTGGGCAAACGCTCCAGCTATGATGAAGAATGTAGAAATAAGACAAAACTGGCCATCATTATCAGATCCTTCCACTTCAGATATTTGTACTTTATCTGAAGTGGATCTTAACCAACCGTGTCTGTAGATTTTCAGTAACAATGCAGTGACATTTTTATCCCTCTGTTGGAAACACTTGGCTGAGCTATTTACATTGACAAAGTGTCAAAGTGTGGCAAGAACCTCAGCAAAGCAGTGAGCAGCAGGAAGTGCAGGATGTTAGAAGAGTTGTCCTCAAAGTCATATACATAGGAAATATAATACATGGGGGGGTTGGATATGTTATTTTTTTTTGTAGTGATCCAGCACCACTCTTTGGTAAGGAATAGTCACTATGTAGAAGGTCTAGGTGCTGAGGTGTCTAGTAACTGGAAGTACCTCTCTCAAACTCTAAACTTTTGCCTTATAATGTTGCAGGATTGTCAGTCTAGTTTCATCTCCTGTTAATAACTGGACTAAAATCAAGTGCTCTGTTACTTTGGCAGCATGACTAGCTGCTTGCTGCACCTAAAATGATGGGAGCTGTTGATGTAATTGATGATGTACTTTGGCAAATCAACCCAGGGTAGAAAAGGAGTCATGAGCCCTAGGATGATGCTGAGTGGGGGGGAGCAGTGCTCAAACCAGTGCTGCTGGTTGGTTTTGCATGTAAAAGAAGTTTTTGTTGGTGATCATTTGTGGTTAGAACAAAGGAGAACATTTGTTGTCAGATGTTGCATCTTCCAGGGAAGCAAGTGTGGTTGGAAGCCAAAAGGGGTGAGGGATGGCACAAGGAATGAGGCAGGAAGGTAGGTGTGATTCCTCCGCTGGTCAAGGACTGACTTGGCTGTTCCCATGGCAACAGAGCTCTGTGCTCTCCTTAGGCAGCTGCTGATTACACTTTGAATTTTATTTGCATTCATGATTAAGGAGGAGTATAAAAGGACTGAGGTAAAGAATTAAAAAAGCAATAAGAGGATAAAAGACCCTTCAATAAGTGTTCCTTAGAAGCTTTAATTAAAAAAGTAGAAGGAGGAGGAGGGAAGGAAACGGAGATGGAAAATGATGGCAAAATTTTAGAAATTTTTATTAAATAGGTGAATTACTGTTTCAAGAAGTATTGGAAGGATTACTAACATCCCTGTGAACTTCTTATATTTCATAGCTTTATACCATGTAAAAATAGATTTTTCATTATAGGGAAGAATATTTTTCTTCAGTATAAAGAATTCAATCTAAAACTGTATTTAAGTGAAAGATTTGCCTTATGTTAAGACATTAGGAGTCACCATTCCTGGCAGTGTTCAAGAAACAACTGGATGTGGCACTCCGTGCCATGGTCTGGTTGACAAGGTGGTGGTGAGTCAAAGCCTGGGCTTGATGATCTTGGAAGTCTTTCCCAGCCTAACTGATTCTTTGATTCTGTGATCTTGGGCTTTTCAGACCTGACTTGACATTTCATAAGGCTGCTCTGATCATGGCTGTCATCCTGTGTTTTATTGTGTATCGTATTGTTTTTATCAATAATCACAAACTTCTGTATAATACATGTCAGGTATGTACTGTGTTTATTACACCCATGTGAAGAGGAAAATGCCACCACTGAGATTCAGAAAAAATTGTAGTCTCCTCTTCTGCCCTTAATTATTGATGGGCAATTTAGTCAAATTTCTGGTGCCACTGAAACAGAATACACAATTTGGCATTTCAGATATACTTTGGAACAAGTAACCATGATTTTTTTATATTCCTTCTACTAAAATACGACTTTACAAATAGAGTCTGACAGTAATCAAACAAAAAAAGAGGGAGGTTGTTGATAGGAATAGGATTTATAAAAGAAGGAGAGAGCCATTGCCTTCAGTAGAATAAGTTTTCTCTATGGATCTTCAAGTGCTGCATTTTCCATGACACTTGATCTGTTTATATATATCATTAATGACACCAAGTTAAACAATTGCAAAACACTGCAACATACAATAATACAGCTAGATAATATATTTGTTATTGCTGAAGTGTTGCAGGATTTGTCACACCCAAAACTAGAAACGTGACTCTAAACAGCTGCTTTGTCCAATTTCTATCTGCTTTTGTCTGTTGAGTCTGTCTAGCCAAATACTTTCCAGATTGTAGCCACTTTGATAGCCACACATGCCATGAATCAAACTGAAGGGACACCAGAAAAGTAGGACAGTTCTCCTTCTAAATCAAATTCCTGTGGAGAAATAGTTGGTTATGCAGAGAGACAGCCTGTGAATATCCACAGAGAACAAGGGAAATTTGGGACTTTGTACCCATACTTTGCCCCAAGTTGGATGCTGCTTACAGTCTTTTGTGTATTTCTAGCCTGCTCTATATTTGGTAAACCGTGTCTGTTCAAAGGAAGAGCTGGTTATGGGTAAGTTCCTGGGGGTGAAGAGAGTTGTGGCTGTTTGGTGGTGTGATCATGGCTAACAGGTATTTTTAAGTTCTGGTACATGGAGCCCTGGGGTGGGTCCAGCAGAAGGCAACAAAAGATGATGAGGGGACTGGAGCATTTCTCTGACAAGGAAAGGCTGATGTGTCAAGAGGATGGCTCAGTTCCAGAAACACTTCCTGTTATAAATTGTTTATGGATTGAATCAGCCTCTGTCTTTAACTACCTACGCCTTTAAGCTAAAATAACTTGATTTGCTGTAGACACACCACCTATTTAATGTCTCTTTCCCTTCTTCAGTAGTATTTGGGGGTTTTGATCCTGGAAGATTTCATGTTGTTTTGTTTTGTTTTTTTTTATTGATATACTTGGCTGTCTATTATGTCAAAAGATGATTTAAACTTTAAAAGGGTACTCAGCAGGAAATACTGAAGAAAATAGATATTGGGAAGATGAGTGAGAAAAAAATTGTATAGAATATGATTTTTCACTGCTGAAACTCGTTAGTGGTGTGGAAGAGATCTGTGGTGAGCTGAGAATTTCTAGTAGAAAATGTCAGAAATCAGTTTAAGTGAGATTTGTTACAATACACATGATGAACATGAATGTTTACTGCCAGTGAGCTGTGGTAAATAGTGACTGAGCAGTGGAACAGATTGCCCAGAGAAGTTATGGATTCTCCCTCCCTGGACATATTCAAGAACCGTCTGGATGCAATCCTGTGCCATGTGCTCTGTGCAGGGTGACCCTGCTTGAGCAGGGAGTTTGGACCAGATGACACACTGTGATGCCTTCCAACCTGACCCATTCTGTGATTCTGTGCCTGCCAGTTAAGCTAAAGAAAAAAAAACACAGATTGCCTTAAAAATAAGGCATTTCAATAAATGTTTCCCATTGCTGGAGAAGGAATCTCTTAATGTACTAATTTCTAGAGCGAACAAAGAGGTTTTCTGTGCTTTAAATGAATTGAAATTGATGTGGTCTGAATTATTTGAGATGTACACTTGCATGCATGAATGTGATAAAAATAACCAAATAGAGCACATAAATGCTTGAGTAATGCATGTTGTAATTGTAATGCCTGGCTCAAGCACTTACAAAATGATTGCAATATACATGAACGGAAGGACATATTTTTAAATTTGTGGCCAAAATGGACTGCAGTCAAATTTGAGCTAGCTAAAGCATTTGGAAAAAGTTCAGGTAGTTGGCAAGCCATAAGCTGGCTGTTAATGAATGCAGGATTTACTGCCATCTTCTTCTGGACATGGGGATGATTCCTTCTGCACTTGGATTTTCGTGAATTTTTTTGATGATATGTATGTTTACTTGGTTATATTCCTCTCAACTCCCCTCCCTACCCCCAAAATCTGTTTTTAAAAGAAAACCATTTGTCTGTCATTCTGGCAAGGAATCTATTACATTTTGTCACATCTTGGTGGGTGTGGTGGGCTGTTTGAGAAATGCATTTTCATGAGAGTTAGTATGTTTTGGCTTGGCAGCATTTTTTTAAAAATTCATTTCTTATAGCCTGGATGTTATGAGAATATATAATCTGGATACCCCTTCTTGCAGGAAATCATTTGCTCTGAGAAGTGAACATTTCTCATGTGTTGTAAAAGTGGGAAATTTTGACAAATCATTGCATATGATGAGCAAGGTTCTCCCTGATATCTACAAGTCATTGGCAAGCCCCAGCCCTGGAGATCTCTGGTTCCAGCAGTCCCCCCTGCCCCAAGCTGGCAAACGTGATGTAGTAGAAATCTAATGCCTCTACCAGAGCAGCTTGCACTTAAATTATAATGGATTGATTGGCCTGCACTCAGGCCAACTACCATTCTCACAAGTTGCTGTTTTGTGGGTTTTGCCCAGATGATCTAATAGAGCATTTGTAACTAATAAGCATTTACATGAATTTTGTTCTCAGTTTGTTTTTCCCCTCTTTCAAGCTAAAAATCCATGCAGCTTTCTGATTTTTTATATTTTTCTTTAAGGGATGCAATATTTCTGCTCTTAGCTTTCTCTGTGAGAAGGCTACTATGGTGCTTGTGGTCAAACATCAGTCACTGTTTCCTGCAGAGAAGATTTTGCTCCTGAAGTCAGGTTTGGCACATCATGGCCAGCCACCTCACAGCCAGTGAGTGAGCAAGAGCAGTCACTGCCTCTGTTTGCTCCGCAGGGGGATGTCATCTAGAGAGAAAGCCTTGGCACGTCACTTCTCTGTGGTACCAAAAATAATTTATAACTAGAAGACCTATTTCTCTATTCACTCCTGGCTAAAACAACACAGTGTCTTGTGTATGTGTTTTGGGTTTGGGGTTGTTTTTTTGACAGCTTCTTAGCACTTTCCAGCTGATGATTCGCACAGATCCCCTATTTCAGGCTATTTAGCCAACGTGATGGCTCTCGGGTAGCTGCTGATGTGGGCTGTCATCATGATCTGACATTTCCTTAGTGGAGCTAACAGGAAGTCTGCTTCTGTAAAGGCCATGAAATTTGGGGCCCTCTGCTTGCTTTCCTTATAAATATGAAAATATTGATTCCTCTAAAGCCTCTCAACAAATGCCAAAGGGAGTGGGGAAAAAAATAATTTAACATTTTCTTCCCTGCTCCATTTTTTCTTATCTCTGTTTCTCTCAATCTGCTGAAGTTGTTTAGATGTGCGGGTTTTAAAAAAAAAATCCCTTTATATGTTCTTGATAGAGATGTTATAAAGCAGTAAGTGTGCCAATACCTTGCAGACATTTAAGCAATCATTATAAAAAAATATAAATCGAGATGGATTTCTGATTCTTTTTTGTAAGTTTTTTTTTAGTAAATGCATTTAGACTAGGGACGTGCCCAAACCACTTAGAAGTAAAAATATTCCTCGTGCCAGGGTTTGTTTTGGAAGCCGGAAAAAAAAGGTGCTGTTCTGAGGTTCGATGTCTGGGCTTGCTTTTGATGAGAGAAGGATGACAAAGACGTGAGGTGACAAGAAAGTTGTAATTGAGTGTGACAGCTTAAGGATGATCTGAAGGGTTAGATCTTATTCAATGACTCAGCAACCTGGAACGGCCTGAGTGTAGTAAGTGAGGAGAAAAGCAACCTTGATGTTATTATCCCATGCTTCCTGAGGGATAACCAGGAGTGATGAAGCCTCTCTGTTAGGATTAGAAGCAGTTTTACCTCCAGCAATCTAATATGATTCTCCTGATGCTACACAGTGCTTTACTTAACCTCAAAGTACTGAGCAGTATATCCCAGTTGATACAGAGCAGTACTATCAGGTAGGTTTATTAGTTCTCTTATCATCCTAGTTAGTGTAATTGGATAAGGCAGCTTTCCCCCAGGAAAAATGGTACCAAGGAAAAAGAGGGCAAATGAAAGCACAGTGGATTTTTTTTAACAATTCCATAGCAGTGTGCTGCTCCATTTGCTTATGCTAACTTTGAAATTGCCCCAGTGTATCCACTTAGAAGAAATTAATTATTGCCAGTGGAAATTGTGCTGGTTTTACATTATATATAAAAACTCAGCTATTGTGGATGCTCCAGCAGAGCTTATTTAAAAATTATGCAGCCCACAATGGATCCTTTTTGCCCCAAAGTAGCCTGGCAGGCTAACAGGTTGAAATGATATAAAATATTTGGTTTTCTGTTTATATTTTCAGGGATTTTTTTTTGTTTCCCCTCATCTAAGATGGTGACATGAATATTTTTTCTAGCTTACTGCAGGATGACCCTGGTTCAGTCTTTCATTATTGCAGCATTTTCAGTCTAGAAAAATACATACTTACTGATCCTTTTAGCTTTTTTCTTGTTCTCCTGCACTCTTTCAGTAAATATAGAGAATATTTGCAGTTTTTTGTGGTTATAATGTTTTTGCCAGCAAATCTTTTCGCTGTATTGGTGTTGTTCAGATGAAAAGGATTAGAAATTACTGAAATCTCAAAAATGTAGGTGAAGTAAATTGTCTCCCATGCAACTCTAAGTTCAGTATCTGTTATCACTGTCTCATTAATAAAGCTGTGTGTGCTCATTTGTGGTCCCTGCTTAAAAGCATGTCCATCACATAAAATGCAGAAACCAAGAAATTTTAGTTCAGCAAAGGATAAAAGCATAGCAGATTTAGAGGAAGTATGGAATAGATTCCTGTAACTACCTAAAGTGAGGATTTTCATATATACACTTTTTTTTCCTAATTAGTCTGGCATGAAGAGTGCCTAGTTTCTGTAAGAGGTTTTTTTGGTGTGGGAAGAAAATCTTTGAAGTCTTTTATTTTGAGATAGAATCCTTAAAGTATTGCTGGGGTTGCTGGTGTTTGTTTTGGTTGTTGTGGTGGGTTTTTTTTGGGAGGGGGGCATTTTTTGTTTTGGTTTGGGTTGTATTTTTTTCTTATGTTTAGACATTTTATTATCTTGTTTGCATTTCCTGTTTGCCTGGCAGGTTTTTTTGGGGGTTGAATTTTAAGGGTTTTATATTAATTGATTTTAATTTGTATAACATAAACTGAGACCTCTTAGACAACTCATCGGTATAGTCTCTCTGGCTATCTAGAAAATGACCAAATACTGTTTAAACATCAAATCCTGTTGTGCTTGCTTTGATTTCATATTGTTACCTACCCTAGACTAAATAAATTAAATAATACACATCTGTCTTTCAAAATCTATGTAAAGTATCACCATAGGAATCTCTATATCTCTAAATACTGCTGGATTTGAAGATTGTCTATCTGTTGGGTTTTGGGCATGGATTTCAGAGAGGCACAATTGTGCTTCCTTTCCTTTAAGATGCTCGCTGGTTATATGTCCCATAGATCTTCTCAGCAGCCTACTGAAGACTGCCTCGATAATGTGGGATTTCATGCCTGTGTGCAAATAGACTTCATGGTTTGCTGAAAAGAAGATATTAAAAGAATGAAATAAGAAAAAAAAATCCAATAGGCCAGAGGTATCTGCTGTTTCCAAAGCATAATGGTTTGTCTGAAGTTGTTGTAAGAAGTAGCAAGAAAGATGAGAGTCTAAATACGCAGAATTTCTAAAATAGGGTATTTTCTTCTTTTACTTGATAACTGAGTGATTGGTGCACACAGTCAGGCTATAGGAGGCACAAATTCTTTTCTGCCTCAGAGGATTTCAACTTATATCTCTCATAATCAGAAGGACAAAGTGTCTGAGAGGAGAAGAGCAGGCTGCTGGACCCCTGGGTTACAGCCCGTGTTCCATTACGTGTTTGAGCATCCTGTGCAAAGTGAAGTGGTCAGAGAGGCAGACTGGGGCTTCACTACCCAGAATAATGCAGGGTCACATGAGGTGGTGGTGTTAAGTAAAGAAGAAAACTGGATTCAAATCCTCTATGTCCTGAACAATGGCTTTAATTGGTATGTGTTGATTATGTGTATAGCGATTTCAAGTGGTGAGTCTCTCCAAGTAAATAGGGCCACAAAAACTGTTTTAATAATTAAAGAAAAATTTTTCCCAGTACTGCAGGCCCTCATCAAGTATCTGCTTTTGTGGCAAGGGCTTATCACATAAAGGCACAGCACTTTACCCATTTGCTGTACCACTGTGCTAAAGAGAAACATTTATGTGCCCAGATAGAAGTGAAGCAATTTAATTCAGGAATTTGAAGATATCAGCAGCCCTCTGGATGAAAAGCTGGTGACCTTTGCTTGCAGAGACAACTGCTGGTCAGAGTTATGTAGAAGTCCTGCCTTAAGTCTTTTAAAACACTGTCTAACACAATAGTTAAAATCCTACAGCAGCCTGTCTATTCTTAGTGTTTTACCCATCCTGCCTGGAACAACTCTAGTGATAATGATGGACTTCCCCAAAAAAATGTAATCAAGGCTTTACTTTCAATTCCATATTCTGTTATATAGCCCTAAACATACATGTATGGATTGACCAGAATTGGTAAAATTAATAATACAGTAGTTATGAGCTCAAAGTCACCTCCTTTTAATATTATAGTACAGAGAAAATTGGGGAATGCTAAGTAAACATCTAACCACAGTGTGCCTGCCATTGGACTGGTTGGATTTTTGTTCCCTGTAATTCAGACTGCTATGGGTATATACTAGCTTAGTTCAACTTGTAAGAGCTATTCTCTAGTTTGTTTAAATTCTGACAATTTATAGTGCGTCTTGCAGGGACCCATTACTGTTATGCCACCTTGGAAAATGAAGTGGAACTGGATTTGGAAGTTGTATGGTGAAAACAATAAAATCCAGAAAGCTGGAATGACCCTTGGCTAGGGTTTAAAATGAATGTGTACAGAAAAAGGGCTTTTTGTTATTAATGGCAAAGACAAACAAAAAGTGATCTTCTCCAGCCAACAGTTCCTCCTTCTCCTCTACAGCTGTCTGCTTCCTCAGGGCCGTGCTGTCTGTCTTTGTGTGAAATTTTCCCAGGTCTAGTTTGTCCAGGCTTACCAAACATCATAGGGACATGCTGTTTGAAAATCCCCTCATTTGAAGTAGTCATATTTCTGATTTGCAGAGCTGCTAATCCTCCTTACTTTAGCTGAGGGAAAGTGATCACATCCTGTGTTTTAAAACAGTTGCCCTACTAATTTTATTATTCTACATGTGACCAGTGTTCTATAAAATGTATTGCTTTGTCTAATCTACTTTTCATAACAAGAGTGCTGGTAACAATTCCCTTAGCAGGGGTATCTATTAAAAATGAGACAATGATATCAGTCCACCAGAACAGCATTATGTGCTATAGTCTTCCTTTGTGAAAGGAGAGTAGTTCCTAGCTCTGCAGCAGGATACGCAAGTGTGAATCCATGAGCCTGTGCCAGCTCCTATTAACAGCAAAAAGACAGGAACCCAAAGCAATGGGCAGTTTACATATTCTGCAGCCAGAGGAGTTTCTATTTCTGTTATACTCCCAGGTACAGAGAAAAAATTAGCATGTGGAGAAAGCTCTCCTTTAGTTCATAGAAACATGTGAAACAGCAGCATCTCAGTGTGTGATTACAAAACAGTGGCACGTGTTAGGTTGGGAATTGTACCTCAGTGGTACAACTGTGGTCTGCAAAACTTGCTTGTTGGTTGTTTTTGACAAACAGCTGGATTGGGTTCTAGAATGGGTGACAGAAGAGGCTTGAGGTCTGCAGCCCCCTGAAACTTCCTGCCACCTCAAAGAGCTTTTATGGTACATTTCATCTTCGTTCTCCATTGAAATCCTGAAATCTGTCTTTTGGTAGTAGACTTGGACACCTTCTCAGGAATGCATACTTGGAAATAAAAAGGAACTGATCTGCCAGGTTCCTGCCTGGAAGTTGATCTAGAGGACTTTACTCTAAATCACAGTGTAGGCAAGGGACTATGGATATAGGTAACTGTCTCTGTGGGAAACATCAAGAATGACATAAACAGGAGTTCCATGGTGCGAACTTTTGGCTGCTACTTTGTTCCATTGGGGAGGATGTGTGCCCATGGGCCCAAGAGGCTGAAGCACATCATTAAGGTCTGTTCAAGGCTCTATACCTGCCCCTCCTTTGCAGAAAAAGGATTTCTTGCAGAAGTGAGACTTTTCAAAAGGAGTTGGGCTAAGGCATATTGGTCATGCCAGTCCTGGAAGGTATACCCAAGTCATTTAAAATTGTGATTACAATTCCATTTAAAAGGAATCGTAATCACAATTTTAGCTTGCCACCAAAACCTCGGCTCCTTGGATACTTTAAGTGCCAATTGATAAAAAGCAGTAGAAGAAAATATTGAGCCAGTAGGAAAAAGTGTTACTCGCTGGAAGAAACTTCTGAGAAAATCTCTTTTGACAGGACTTTTACTGCATTTCCAGGGCTGTCCTTATTTTTCAAATAGATAAAGCTTGAGAATAGGGCTGGGTTGTGTCTTTGTTTTCATTTTGTTTGTTAGTTGTGCGTTTGTGGGGTTTTTTAAAATGTTTTAAATACTCTGCTAGTTCCTGATGTTTGCATACCTAAGAGATGCATGAAGATACAAGGCTTACTCTTTGCCATTCTTTATTTGACATCCATGGATTTTAACAATGATAAGTTTTGTCTCTAGAAATTACTGTGATGCTGAGAATAGGAGGATTTCCTTTTTCCCCTTCCTACTTTGTCTCACCTTTTGTTGCTTTGGGAAGTGTGGCATTTTGACAATCCTCATATGTGTGCAAATCACCTTATTCCATAGTATTTGACATTGCTCATCTGCCTTCATACAAAATAACAAGGAATGAGAGCTGCATTAATTCATACGTCAACTTAAGGCTAAAAAAGTCTTTAATTTTCTATTATGGGGATAAAGTAATTGGATTTTTGGGCATCCCTTGCACTAATGCTAAATATTTGCTTTACAAAGCACGTTTTCTGTGATTGGATGTCTTAAATACTTAGAAGCATAGGCAACTTTCATAAATTATAGAGACTATGTTATTCAAGTTGAAGGATGTGTTTTTCTCTTGGTTTTGTGTTCGGTCCATGCATCTTGTCACAGAATATTTTTGTGCATGAGAAGTTGGAGCCAGTCATGTCATATTTTCTGTGTATACATACTTATTTGTGTGCATGGGTGCTGCTGACAGAACAAATAAGAAAATGAATGCATCCAACTGCTGGGGAAAAAAATATCTCCAGTGTTTTTCCTACATGACAATTAAAAAATAAGCTGTTATCAAAGGCAGCAAGGGGGAGAGAATAAGAGAAAAATACTGGCTAACTAACAGTACCTTAGTATATAACTTGTATAAAATTCCCCTGCTCACAAAGGAAGATAATTGACTGCATAAAACTTGAGAAATGGAAGAATGTGCTTGGCTCTCTCCTCACTAATTCCTAAGTGAAAATCAGGCATAACTCTTGTAAGTCAGAAAACTTCACACCTTTCAAAACTGGTGAATTGAGATCAGGGCTATTTGCTAAGCTTAAGCCTCCTGTTTTATCCAGTTCTGCAGAAATAGACTTACAGTCAAAGGAATAATGTATTAGAATTATGCAAACTCATGTGTTAAAATGAATTTTGAACTTATTTACTCTTGACAGCTAGTCATCTGTAATGAAATTTTTGAAAACTGACCTTCTTTATTTTTTCCTGTGGAATGGCTCTTACAACACACTATGGGAGGCAGTGGGAAAGGTAGGGAGCATCTGTGCTTTGGCCAGGCCAGGCTAACAGCACAAAGACCATGTAGGCATTGCTACAACATCCTTGGCAGTGTTTATGTGACTTAAGAAAATTCTGCCCTACTCAGTCCAAAGGAAGCCTTTCTGAAACCTCAGCGTTTTTTCTGTTGCACACACAGGATTCAAACATCAGAGGCATTTGGAGTGCCACTTCCCTTGTGTAGGGACTAGAGTTTTACGAGGCAGAAAAAGAGGGGTTTGTAACTCCAGTTCTTCAGATGTGCTGTTTAGTCTGTTATGTCCTTCAGATCCTGTGGTAAAATGTAAATAACCCTACTTCCTTGTTTTTATGAAGTATTGGACATGCTGGAATGAAAAGACTATTTTTTATGTTAGTTCTTTGGTTTTGCCTCTGTGCTTTCCCACAAATGATACCTGTAGTACTGCAGATCAGAAGGTGTTATGTGGCACTCTGGTTTATTGCTATTTTCTGGGCATCCCTGCAAGCTATGCCAGCTAAATGCATGGAAGAAACAAGTCAAAGGGAATGACACTATGTGCAATCCACAACTAGGACTCTTAATATACACAATAAGCCTGCTTGCCCTCTTTCATATCCGGTAGTGACAGAACAAGTCTGTTGCTACTTGAGAGGTAATACCAATGCAAAACGACTAAAGAAGACAGAATCCTGTAGTGGAGTCAATACTCTTGTCTTGAGGAATTATTGTGGCAGCATGAAAGACCTGGAGAAAAAAACTTGTCAGTAAATACATGAAGTGCTGCACCACAGGAGCAAAGTCTTCAGTGGAAAAATAGACTTGCTGGTATCTGAAGCAACACAGTGAGCACTGGTGCTTAGCTCCAATAGCAATTAAAAGATTTTAAGATATCTAGGAAGAAAATGGTAATTTCCATTTCAGGGAAAAGCTAGTGAGCAGACTCAGCAGTCCCACTGCTTCACTCCACATGGTGCTCCTGCACGTGGCACTGCTGTCTTGTGCTGTATAGCCCAGCAAAACAACTTCTGCTCCTGCTTTGGAAGCTGAGACCAATTTTTTTTTCACTTTCTACATGGTTTTGTCTTTGTTAGGGAGAGGTACAATTTTCAAATGCTTCTTTAAAGGCAAAGGAAAGATTTGCCTCTGATTTCAAATAGGATTTGTGTCAATTGATTTCTAATAATTCATTAAGCGTATTTTTTGTTGAACATGTCTCTCCAGTGTCAGAAGTGGGTTTTTGTGGAGGGATAGAATGTAAGAAATAGTGCAGAAGGTAGTCTCACACCCGAGGAATTGCAGCTGTACTAATCACCAAGGATTAGGAACAGGCCTGCACTTAATAGGCCACAGCTGTGTCCAATAAGGATGAGTGCTACAAAAGAGTGGGTTAGCTGGGTGAGGAGAGAGCTGGAGTTTGTTGGTTGTGCTGTGAAGGAGGAGTCAGTGCTGTGAGGAGATGCCCGTAAGAAATCACCGAGAAGGTATGGAACTTTAGAAATACGATGGCAACAAGTTTTAAATTTCATTTCAATCCTGTTTTCCCATGGTGTGAATGGATTAGAACAACTGCTGGTTTCAATTATGGTTAAGTGTTTAGTGTTGCTCAAATGGTCCATATTGAAAATGTATATTTTCCATTTGGAGTTATGCAAATTTCTTTTTCTGTGACATTGGAAAAAGTCAAGAGAAAAGAAAAGCTTCATTACCTTCTTTTCCTGGCATCTCTTGCAGCCATTACAGTCAAAGCAATCTCAGTAAAAGGTTGCAACTGGCACTAAAGGAACACTGCACCATTATTATTCCTGGAGTAAGAGAGCAAAAATAGACTCTCAGACTTAGGCACATTTTGTCTTCTCTCTCCTTCTTTTCACATGCCAAAGCTACTGCCAAGCCCAGCTGCTGCTTTGTCTGTAACATGCACCAAGTTGATTTTTCCCTAGTGCCCTTTTGGCTGACACGTTTGTCAATGCATTGGCTATTTGCACTTCAGCAGATACAGTATGGTGTCGCTGTCCCTCTTGCTGTATCTTCTGCTCTCCTCCATTACTCCCACACAGCAGCAAACACCTCCTCCCTGATATCTAAATGGATTTATTACTCCCCAACTGCACATCTTACTGTCTCATCACTTACTAATATTTAACATCCTTCTCTATTACCTCAAAGCTGATGTCATCCCTCGTTATATTCCTTTAATGTTGTTGCTTGCAAAGTCCTTTGTTCCTTTTTTTGCTCTCCCCATGCCTTTCACTAGTACTGTTTTAACATTTCTGAATTCTTCACTATGTCAGCATTGCACCCTCAGCTCTTTGTCAACGTATTCTGGATTTCTAGGTCTTATGTAGTTGTTAGTGAATCTCTGGCTTATCTGGAGTTGCTAGAACCAATCACACTGCGCATCAGGTATGAAAGAAACCATATTGAGAATGTTTTTAAGTAATATGAGAAAAGATGCTGGAGTCCTCTGACTTGAGTATTTATATCTTTTTCCAAAACTCATGATCATGAGCTCAGGAGTTGAATTTTCCATGCATAGTTCCACCCTGTCCCCCCTTACCTCAATACCTTGCAATTTCCTTAATTTCCTTTCTGTTGAACACTCATCTGTAGTTTTCCTTGCAAAATGTTTACTCCTTTATCGAATACTTCTGCTTATAATGCATTCTTCATGTCTGCTGGCATGGAGGATGCTGTGTTATCCACCAATACTTTGTATCTGACCTACAGCTCTGCTTTCCTTTTCCACATTTACTCTTCATTAACTGCATACTTGTGTCTCAGTATTTTCTCATAATCAACAGTGATCTTGCTTTGGGGTCACTGTGGCTGTGAAAGTCTGTCACTTAATTCTGCTTTGTAGGTTGCCTTACCTTCCTTCAAAATCTTTAGTTTTCATAAAGCGTTGTTACATTGGACTCAGAACATAAGACACTTTCAATGGCACACTAATGCACAAAACAAACAATGAAAAGCTGCAACAAAGAACTTTATTTTCAGCCTTTTTGCTTGTTTGAGCTTGGCACGGAAAACAATTTTCTTGCCTTGCTTTTTGACCTTGGGCAAGCAACTCCTCTTGGCACATCTGGGGCTTTTTATTCTGTGAAATAGAGATGAAGATGCTGAGCATCTTTGCAAAGCACTTTTGGAGCTTCAAATAAAAAATAAAAGTTAAAGGTAGTTGATTTTTTTATTCTTATCATGCTTGTTTTCCTGTGTGTCAGTCAGTGAAACAAGCAGAATGTCTATTCTTAGCAGATAATAATGGTGATAGTTGTTTTGACTCATCTGAGGTTTTCTTGAGTGGCTAAGTTGCTGATGAAACTGATGCTCTGAACTCCTACAGACTTCCCAGATTTTTCACAGCCATGTATTTTTTTGCGACTGATGTACCACCTCCCTTGCTTTCTGCTTGTTCTCATGCAACGTTCTTTATCTTGATGTAGAGTCTGTTTCCCTTTTTTGTGTCAAATGCAAGATTTGGTGTTTGTATTGTTTGCTCTGAAGTTGCTCCGTTTGATTCACTCATCTGGAAGAATTGGTTGCTTTTCCTTTTGTTGTTGTTGTTTGTTTGTTTCATTTTATTTTTGTTGTTAGGAAGGTTTCTTTTAAGAAATAAATGTATACCTTTTTCAACTTGGGAAATACACTGTCTGCAATGCCACATTAAAAGACTGAAAAAGTTGCTTAGCTGTCCCCATAGCAGAACATTTCCTGAATATTTGCTGTTTGCACTGCAGGAAAGAAAGCTCTCCCATATTACTTTTCACAGATTTCTTTTGGTGTGGGGGATGGTCTTATTTTGAACAGTGTTGCTTAGTAATATCTTTGCTTGGAAGGATGCCAAGCTCATCCAGGGCAGCACAGGCAGCTCTTCCCATTGTAGGGCTTCCAATTAAACTAATGCTACCAGCTGTGTGTTCTTTTGTCTGCCCTGGACTGGGCTGTGGTATTGTGCTTTCCACTGTATCTCTCCAGCAGAGCCTGTTGTCTCCATATTAATAGTTTGGGCAAGAGAAGGGGGGCTATGAAACATTTCAGAAAAGAGAGGAGATGTAAAGGAGCTCTGGTGATGTGAGTTACTAGCAGAAATGGGTCTTCTAACCTTGAAAAAATGGGTGTGGGGAACAGAAGTGTAATCTCTTTCATTTAGATCATGCAAAAGCATTTCACAAAGGTGTCAAAGTATCATAATCACCAAAGCATAAGGGAAATCAGACTACTAATCCCAAATTAGTCATGCAACAATCTTCAGATTCTCAGTCCAGTGTCAGATTCTCTAGATTTTGTTTCTGGGCATTGGAAGCAACGGGGTGAAGTAGGTGGGGGAAAAATAAAAATGAAAAAAGAAGAGATGGATGAGGTGACATGAAGAGGAAAAAAAAAGAATTGTTTTGCCTGACAGGAGCAGATTCTAAGGAGAGGAGAACTGGCAAGGGGAGGATGAAAGCCAATGCTCTCCGATGCTCAGGGCAGGAAAAATGAGATAGGAAAGAAAGTTAGACCTGAGACAGGATGGAAGGCAAAAAAGTGTAAGACAGTCTGATTGACAGGGGGCAAAGAAAGTGTAATTTTTGTCAAATATCATCAAGTTCAGTGTTTTATCCTCTTAACAAGAAAATTACCCTGGTTTCTTTTGAGCAGGTTCAAAAAATGATAAATGCTGATGCTCAAGGTTTTAACAGATTTTGTTGGTGGTGTTTTTTTTCCCCCAGCACTTCTACACAAACTTCCAGAGAACACAGAATTATAGTAAATCCCTGTGATTTTATCAGGATGCTATCTTCTGATGAAATTATATTTAATTTTATATTAAGCTGCTTTAAGACTCAGCCTTATTGTTTCCATATAATTGCTGCTAAGCAGCAATTGTCTGCTGTGCAGCAGGCAAGCTTGATATTGAAAGGGTATCAGAGAGCATGTGCTGTCTAGTAACTCTTCAAACAGCTGGTTAGGGAAATAAAAGATCCAGAAACAGTGCCAGGGTGAAGGAACAAAGTAAGAGATGAAGTTGTCATTGTATACTGAGGTAATATGTCCTTCATAAATTAGGTAATCAAGTGGAATCTAGCAGTGGAAATTGGAAAGTTTTCATTTTGCTGAATGGATGAATGGAAATTGCTCATGCAACACTTTGAGCAAGGATGCTGGCAGCAGATGAGATTTGGCTTGTGTTGGTGGGAGTTCAGCACAAATTAAAGAGAATATTTTGGAGGCATTCTTGAAATCTATGCCTGTGTTTCCTCGCATTTCTTATTTTCCAATAGGCTACATTACCTTTGCAGACAGACATCCTTGTTGAGATGCCAGGACTCTAGAGGTCAGTTTTGTGATGTGTATCTAGCCTTTTCTCCAGTGAATGTCACTGCCTAGCCTTAATTGATTTTAAATTTCTTTCCCTGCCCCTTTTCACATCTTAGTGCACATTTCAAACCTTTCTACAATAGTGCTGCCTGGCACAGCCTCCTTTTTTCCGGATCTATCAATACTACATCCTCTTTTGACATCTCAGCCATAGGCACTCTGAAAACATCCTGTGTATTTTGGGGATTATATTCAGGTTTACATCCTAACAGATATGGCATATAAAGCCATTCTTCAGCTGAAGATTTGTGCCTGTGTAACTTTAAAGTATTGGGGTGGTTCTAAATGTTTTTTAAAATGTTTGGGCTTCTTGAAAAGCTGAGAACCATCATTTGTCTGAGACAAAGCCTGAGTACAACTGTTGAGTGCCTGGTAAAAACCAGATTTAAAAAATCAATTGAAAAATAAATTGAAATCAGATTTAAAAAGTATAGGGAGTTGTACTGCTGTTTCTCTGCCTGATGTGCTAACCTGGCAAGACACGTATCCTCTTTGTGCATCTGTAGAATCAAATGGAAACGCTAAAGGTTGGCAAGCAGGAAAAAGTAAATAAATCAGGACACTTGTCCAAAAAGAGAACTTGTGGAGCCTTCTTTCTGTTTGGTGGCCTTTGTAAGCTGTGGTTCTTTCAAGCCCTCTAACTGAATCCTGCAAGCCATGGCATCAGAATACCTTTCATGTATAAATCTTGCTTCCCTGCAAATTTGGGAGACTTGTAGTTCATTTTTTCAAGGCTTAGATTAATAATTGCATTTTAATGTGATGGATTTAACTCTACCATAATTGGCAAAGCTTGTGTACAGGAAGATATCTGACCCAGAAAAGGCTCTCAAATGCTTTTCAATATTAAAAGTTCCAAAAGTGGTTGTGGTGTTTTGTGCAACAGAGATGCAAATGTGCTTTCTGGTAATAGTTTTTAGATATCAGAAATTTGGATTATTTTTCCCAAACAAAGAAATCCCAAGGCTTAGAAAACACAGCTGCTAAGGCTCAAACACAAGTTTGTTTTACAGTCAGGACAAACTAAAATCCCTTAAAGGTTAATTACAAGTGAATTTAAAATACTATTAGTCAGAATTGTGTATAATGTAATGGCAGGAGGGAAATTTTTACTAACGTTTACAGAGAAGATGTAAATGAAGTGGAATTCTCTAACCTTATCTAAAAAAGGAACAGGATAGACTCTTATCTGCGTTGCAGAGAATATTCCTTAAAATTCAGTCAATAATTTCCCCTCCCCCCACTTTATCCTTATTTCCTTCTGAAGGGTTTTCAGGATATATTAAAAATGTGCTGTCATTCTTCTAGAAATAATTCAGCTCTAAGTCTGGGATGAACCATTGTGTTATGAAGGAAAAATAATTTCCAAGAGCAGAATTGCCATCCAAAAGTGACTAAAAGGATTTATTAGAAATTTGAGACCAATCTCGCTTGATCATGAATCACATTTCATTCTACTTCTTGCATCTGAGATTATGAACACCAAACAGAAAGACCTGTAGTTTATCTGTTTAAACTTCTTGTCACTTTTCATGGCTGTTTTCCTGTGAATACATTATCTTTCTGCAATGTACTCATGGGTGGTTTGGGGAGCATTTAAAGATGACAAAGACAAAAAAAATTGCATTTTGAGAGGGAGCAGAAGATCACAGTGAAAGAAATGCAGATTTTGACCTTATTCCTTACCCTTTGCAACAGAGAATTTGCATGCTATGGTCCCTCGGTCTTCCTCAGCACCCTGAAGCTCAGAAAGGATTTGAGGAGCAGCCAACAGCATATTCTCAAAATGAACAAGAAATAATAGCTTATAATTCCAAAGCTACATAGAAGCTGCCTAATATGCATTTATAGGGGCTCAGGTGTTTTGACCCTTGAATCAGATGTGTGTCCTGGTTTGGATCTGGATTAGTACATGTAGGGACAATGACTTTCTGGAATGCATTAATATATCCATTAGTACTCTCTTCATTACTACTGTATGCAGTAAACCTGAGGCTTCTATGGATTAGATTTTTTCCCCTGCCCTCTGACCAGACTGTATGTTCCTGGGCATTTGGATAGAATGGAGAATAAATCTGAGTATTCCTCCAGGGAGCCTGTGATTCATCTGGTGGTGAATTGTACAGGCTCCAAAAGAGAAAAAGAAGATAAAAAATGTTTCTGTGGAAAGACTGTATTCACCTTCGAAAGACATCAAAGGAAAGGAAATTTGGCCTAACTGTATGGAACCCTCCTGGTGACAAAGTCCTTGGAGCATTTTCAAAACATAGAGCAGATGCACAAGGTAACAAACTGTTTATAGTCTCCATCCCAAATCAGAGATATCAGTCATGAGAGGCTTTCTTCCCCAGATTCACATTCAGATAAATAGCTTGGAGGCATTACACTGCAGGGGTAATATGTGGAAAACATCCAGGAGCACTGAGATTGAGATGATGTCAGCTTTGAAGAGGACATCCAGCAGAATGAGGCTGAGGTGCGTGACTGGCCCATGGGACCGTGATTCTGGGAACAGCGTTCAGATGTAATTTTTGTTCACTCGGCATCATCTCAGTCAAACACTGCTACTTTTCTGGAAGGAGCCTGGTAGTTCCTAAATAACAGAAGCTTAAAAGAACTGCAGAATACGTGTCTGGTTATTTAAAGGGATCCTAGTCACTATTTATGCACAGTATTTAGCATGTTCAAAAATACAGTGTTAAGAGTTGATCTGACTTTGTTTAACCATCAATTTAAGTGGGAGCAAAATTGGATTGCTATCCAAGTCTTTGGAGATCCTACACTACTTTTTTTCAGTTTGGCTCATCAGTTCACAGTAGATGAGGGTGATGTGTTGTGATTTACTATTAGAAGAACATGGGAGAAATAAGAAAGAAAATTCTCACTTTCATATCAATAGTTAAAATTCAGTAGTCCCTTTTTTTTTAGCACATCTTATTTATTCATACATCTGTTTTACAACTTGCTCTTATTTATAGATTTTTTTTTTTGGTGTTTTCTTTCTACATTACGGCAACTAGTAGTTATTTAAGGACATACCATTCTTTCCATTTTAGAGAGAACTCATTTTAGGAACACATTTGTTACCATGGCCATTTAAATTCTGCTTTGCTGGAAATGCTTGTACAAGCTGATAGCCTAGATGTAAATTATTTATTTCCAATTTCAATTGGTTGTGCTCTTTATTTAAAAAAAATAGCACACTCGCCACAAAATTACGGTTTTTATTTTCTTTAGATGCCTGCCAAACTAGCAAGAGTTTTTACTCTAAAAGATTGCTTTTTTGTTACTGGCGATTGGCCCACCAGCGTTGAAAATTCAGAAACTTTGCATTTTGAAAAAAGACCAAGATAAGCTGGAGAGTTAAACATAATGCTGAGCACATGCCAGCATGTGCTATACATGCTGCATATATATATATGAAATGGTGAAGCATTTTAAGTCATCTTACTGATATTCTTCTTATTCTCTCTATGAAATGTTGAAAATAATGTGATCAGTTTTATTCCTTTAGCTGGTGAAGATGCAGTTGTTAAGAACATCTGCTACATTGTGGTTATAAGGGAGAGCTAGTATTTGGACATCTTCTGTTTAAATGTAGCTTATAGTTTGAATCAATATTTTAGAAACACTATTACTGAACTTCTGCTCTTCCTTTGTTAAATCTGCGATGAAGCTGTGTACAGGTCCATCTGAGTTTGGCATTTCTACAGGGCATGACTGGGGACTTTATAGACACAGCAATATTTTTTATTTCTCTACTTGATGGCAAACTAATATTCCTTGATCATATTGGCAGTAGACTAAACACCAGCTTGAAAATACAACTGACCAAGGAGGTTGTAATAAACTGAATTGCAACAGAGTTTTGAATGCCAAGATAGCATTCAAGTGTATGTGTGTGTGTGTATATATATATATATCTATGAGTATGTGGGTTTTTTAACATAGATAGGGCAAAGCAAAGCTTGGATATTTCAGGCTCAGGAAAGGAATGCAACCAGGATCTCAAATACGCTTGAACTATAGCTTTTAGTCCATTGGTAAGATGCATTTGAAAGATTTGGAACACTAGGAACAGGATTTAATAGAGCTGGTGTTACTGAGGGAGAGAAAGAAGTCTTAAGAAAGTACACAGACCTCAATCTTGTGCTTTTTACCGATGAACTCTTCTGCTGGAAACAACAAAAGTTCTTCTTGGCTGAGAAACATTTGAATGTCATAGATGATATTTTTACATATTACATAGGCTTTACTTTGTATGTGTATATACTGCAGAAATTATATTTCTGTTCAAAGAATAATCCAGTCAGTCTGACTCAGAGGTGAACTCTCAATTCAGGCACTGATTTTCTAGAAAAAGCTGCCTCTGAGATATTGTCCCTTCTCCAGCAGCTAATCTGTGTATTAACTAGCCTCTAAGAGTGCAGGAGTAAGGTCTATTTTAGCATAATTAAGTGCATATTGTCCCAATCCAGCCAGCACAATTCTCATAAGCATATCGTGGAAAAAAGAGACGCCCAGGGAACTTCAGTCCTGAGGCTGTTGTAACAAATGTGATGCAGTGTTAAGGGAGAAGATTTTCATCCTTCATTCAGTTTGTTTGCCAGTATTAAGATTTCGTCCTGTGGAGCTGAATGTTCCATGCTGTTTTCTTCCTCTTCATGTTTCAATAAAAATTTTCATAAAAAGCATGTCTCCCACTTCATGGCATTACAGGTAGTAGTTATTGGGAGACTGAAAGTGTGCCTGGAAATTTAGACATTTTCAAGCAATTTCTAGAATGCATTTTGACTTGGTTATATTTTTAGAAGTCAGGCTTCAGAGACTGGTGGGTCACACCACATATGTTATCTGAACAAGTGACATCAGAGGCAAAAACCTTAATATTTTGTTCCATTAGGCTTTTGAAAAATCTAACATTTATTTTATTCATATAAATTCTATCAATATGTAGCAATATATCAACAGAAAATAGTTTTTTCTCAAGCTGTAGCATTCTCACTGGGATATGCAACCTAGATATTGCAGTCCATGGTAAAGGAAAACCATATCAAGAAAGAGATTCAGCATCTCCCTAAAAATTTGACTTGACAAGCCTTTTATCTTTCTTGAAAGTGATGATAAAGGACTGTAACAAGCAGCATAAAAGATGAATAGTTAAGATTGTTTTGAAATGTTCCAAATTTTAGAAACTTGTGAGAGCAATAATTTTTGTCCCATTATCAATCATATTTTATACTTTCCTGAAGAAGGATACTTGAAATCATCAAATATGTCTTACCTTTAACCTAAAGTCCAGAAGCTGAGCTGTGTTCAGTGTGTAACAGAGAGAACACTTTATCCTAAGCAAAAAACACTTTGAAATCTCTGTGTGGGAATGCTGTCTCTCCCATATTTTTCTGCATGAAGGAATTCAGAAGAGCTCCAATGGACAAAGCCTCAGCAGCAGCCTCAGTAGGGCCTGGAAATACAGCCTTCTATGTTCCAGATCTCTCTCTCTTAATGAAAACAATGCTCTGGCTTTAGGAGGAGGTGGTTCTCAGCACTCCTGACCTCTGGTGCTGTCCTTTGGCTTCAGAGTCAATCTCTATATGGGCCTGATGTGGAACTCCATTCCTCACACTCTAAATATTCCCATTGAGATCAATAGGTGTGTTTGCAAAATAAAATATTACTCATGGTGAGTAAGAGCCATATGATGTGAGACAACAGGTCTGGCACTAAAATATGTTTTTATATTTTTAGGTGAATATATTCTCACATGTGGGTTTCTTGTTTTGGCCTGCACCTGTTGTATGTGCAGAATAGTCCTGCAGAAGAAATAATTGTACAGTTTAGTATTAGATATTCATATGGAAATACATATTGGTTTTTACCATCCCATTACTCATTTACATGTGTAAATGCAGGTTAACTGCTTGTGTAATTTTGCCAGTGAAAAACTGACTATTTAAAAATTTAGCCTTGGTTGTGTTCTGGGGATTTATGCTACAAGTCCATATTATTTCTGCATTCAAGCTCTCCAGCCTTTTAGAAACATAGTATAACCACTTGACTCTGATTCACAAGGTAACCCTTCAAAATCACAGACCTAATGATTATAAATTTCTTTGATATTTAGTGATTGCATCAACATTTTTCATGATAAACACCATTTTATTAATGTGGATGTCACTGGCATTGTACTTAAGGCTGTCTACTGTAACTAATAGGACCATTAGTTAGTTTTAAGGTGTTACATTTTCCAGTCAACTTCACGTCTTTATTAAAGACGTGAGGAAAGTAAATGTACAGAAACTGTTCACTGACTTTTGAAAGCATTTTGCTATTTATAAAACTAGCTTGGGGGCGAGGGGAAGATTGTTTGTCTTCTAAAGAAAAAGAAAAGTTTGTGAGATATATACATATATATACCTCTTAAATCCCAGAATAAACTTTTTTTCCTTGGACAAGTTAATGCACATAATGCCATTCAGTTGTCATCAAAAGTTGACAGCAAGCCTAAGCTGTTATTTCAAGTTTTCCCTGTATAATGCAAAGATACTATTATTCATGGAGCTGTTGTGCTAGACTTTGAAGAGTGCTTATCTCCTTGGGTGGTCACGTTAATTCTGTAGCCAAAATCAGTTCTTAGTGGTTTTGGGGAGATTCAGTGATGGGTCTCATTTTTAATGGAAAATTCATTTCTGAATAGGACAGGACAGTCTTGCAGTTTAGACCGCAAGACACCTCAAAGCAAATAGACTACCTTTGTGATTTTGATGAATTTTAGATCTGGATTACTCAATATGAAAAATGTACCCATATTTTCCTTGATTGGACCTGCTGTGTTTCAGCTCCCAGTGTATTTCACCAGCAAAACTGGCTGCACTGAACCTCTTTCACTCCCGATATCTCTGTCTTTTCTTACAGCCTGTGACCTGATGAACCAAGGCATCCTGGCCCTTGTCAGCTCCATTGGGTGCACGTCAGCAGGATCCCTGCAGTCTCTGGCCGATGCCATGCACATCCCTCACCTCTTCATCCAGCGCTCCGCGGCAGGAACGCCGAGGAGCGGCTGCGGGCTCACCAGGAGCAACCGCAATGATGACTACACGCTCTCTGTGCGGCCCCCCGTCTACCTAAACGATGTCATCTTAAGAGTGGTCACAGAATATGCCTGGCAGAAATTCATTATTTTTTATGATAATGACTATGGTAAGTATTTATTTATCAGGGTGATTTTTGTCAAATCCGTAATCCTGTTGAAAATTGTCACATTACAGCTTTATAGACTTCCAATAGATTATGTTTTGCTTGTGAACATTTATGGTTCTGGCACCATTTTACAGCACCTCAGAGAGATCTATTTCTAAAATCCATCAATGTTTACAGGTTATTTGATAATGTCTTTATTAGAGTTAGCTGATATATTAAGAACATATGTGTTTTTCTATTCTACCCATGTTTATGAAGCATAAAAGTTTTTAGCAAGCTCTCTTGTTTTTTTGGACAGTAGAAACAGAAAATGACAATTCAAGATGCAGCATGTAAGCTTTGCATTCTGTAGATTTGTTTATTGTGTGGTGAATCTCTTCTGTTTGTTGGCATATACTTTCTGGCCAGAATCTGAAGCAATGGTGAATGTAGGTCAGAGGTTTGGCAAGAACAAGTTGCTAGTCATAAATATAAAACATGTAGAAAGAAGTTCTCAAGAGTGAAGAAGTTGAGGAGGAGGAGGGCTTGGACAAGACAACATTTCCTCTGTTTTGAGTTCATTCAGTGTTCCTGAAAGGTGCTGAATTGGTGGTTTTTGTGTGATAGAGTAAGTGTGACACAGATGGCAGTGTCACAAGACTGCACCATCCAGCTCAGTGAATCAGCCAATTTTGGCCCAAATATTTTTTACAGCTGGCAGGAGAACTGGAAAGATTTCTCTGGTAGGCTGCATTATCTAACAAATTTAACAATCTTTATTTCTGTGAAAAATTGCTTTGCAACCAGACCTGTTTTCTTCACATGCATCCAATATTCATAAGTAATCATGACTGGCTTGGATGAGCATTTTAAAACTTATGTTCAAAGTTTAATCTTTAAGTTATAGAAAAATGCTCACTTCAGCGATTTACTGTGCATAATATCTGGTTCATTCAGGTCAGGTGTTATTGATTTTTGTTCCCTGCCTACATAATAAATTCTTAAATTAGAAGACTAGAAAGTGATGAATAGGAGAATTCTTCTCTATAACAAAGCAGCACCTAAAAGCACCAGCCATGGGATAAGGAACACACACACAAAACCCCCTAAAAATAAAAATAAACAAAAGACCCTAAAAAATCTCACAGCAGAGTATTTTTGCTCAGAAATTATGAGTTTGTGTCTTTAACTGCCAGGTACCTATGAAGACAACTATAAACTTTTAATTTAAGGGGTTATCTTTTTAACATGTATTTTTGAGTTCAAAAGCCTCAAGCAAATTTTATAATTAATATCTTTGAATAATTATATTTGAAAATACTGGGTTTAAATTATTCAAGTTTCATTATTTAATTTAAAAATACAGTTCAGACACCATGCTCTTTTGTCCTTGCTATCTGGGTAAGAACTTCATAATGGTGTGACTTATGTAACACAGATGCCAGCCTGCCTGCAAGGAATTAGTTTCAGAGCAATAGCTCATTCAGTGACACATCATCTGCAGGTGTGACCTGTGGCAAATATTTAGACTCTGTACCAGCCTCTCTGGCATTCAGAACTCAGTAGTCAACAAGTAATGCCTTACTAACCAAGACAAACTGGTAATCTGACTCAGATTAGTGATCATCATCCCAAACATCAGGAAAAGGTGCAAAAAACCCCCAACATTCTGCATTTAGTACATACTGAGCAGTCTGTCCCCTTTCTAACTATTTGTGTGGCTTGGGCATTTTTGGGGGGGGGGGATTGGTTGTTGTTTTTTTGGGGTGTGGGATGTGTGTACGTAGTTTGGAATTAATACCACGGATAAAATTATTTTAAATGTAAGCTGATTTTTAAATTAACCTGTGACTCAGAGCTGAGCTATTAGCTGTGCAATGGTATGTTTCTTTAGACTGCATCAAGCTAAATACTTGATTTCAACAGCCATCCTAGGGCAACAAGCCATTTCTGTATTCTTTTGCTTCCTACTGTTTCTTTATAAAATTTTATAAAGATTTTATGAAGATGCTGATTTCATTGATGGTTTCCCCCTCCATTTTTAATAACAAAGAGAGCAGAACTTTGAGATCACCATTTCTAGCCTCAGGCCTCTCATTCTTTCCTTTGGTCATTGGCTCTCAATTTCTTTTTCTTGCTCATACTGGAATGCCCCTCTAATCCTTTGCTACCCTGTTTCAGATGAAACCATTACGTTTCACCATTAGGTTTCAAAACCACTGTGTTTTGCCTGTTCACAGTCCTTTTACCCAGTTTTTGATCTATGACAGCAGTTTTTCACAGACACGATGATGTTTTTTGATTAGTGGCCCCTAGAGAATAATCTTGCCACATTGTTATAAATATTAACAAATTATATCACTTTCTCCCCTTTTCCTGTTATTTATTGATAAACTGAAATAATTTCTCATATGTTAGCAGTTCGCATTTTGTCTTCCTGGATTCTCTATTGATGAAAGAAGAACTAGCACAGAGGGAGGGACAAAGAAATTAATGGTATGAAAAGAGGAACTGGAATCACTTTTTAGTGTATTACAGAGTGGATGTCTGAATTCAGTATTTACTATGCTTTGAGCAGCAGGTTGGACAGTATGATGTCCTGAAATTTTATCCAACTCTAATAATTCTGTGATGTTTGAGAAAACCACTCTTTAGATGGGTCTCTGGATGTGAAATATTTTTATGGAAGAAAGCTATTCAAGCATCAGTTTGAATTTTTTAAAAGAGAGTTGGCCCAAGAACTCCAGAAGACCCTGAGAAAGGGAACATGGCCATTAGCTTCTGTGCCTATTTTAGAAAGAAGTCAAGACTAGGCATGCAGATGTGGGGCGGAGGTCCAGGAATAATTCATCCGTTTGGTCAGCATCAGTGCAGCTAAGGGTGGTTGCAATTTCCTCTGGGAGATCCCAGTCCCATACCTCAGCTTGCCTGAGAGGTTCTGCTAGAGTGAGATGTATTTATTTTCTCAGCTCATACAGACCTAAAATAAAAATCTTGCTAAAAGCTTTGCTCAGTGTAACTGCTTGCAGCAGTTACTATTAGACATTTTAATAGAACATTTAGTATTAAACATTAAAGTAGGTGGGAGTTTGATACCTGCATTAGAATTGATTTCATATTAGGAAGAGATTATTGATATGCTGTGCACAGCTGTCTGCAAAACTGACACCTGTGCAAGCAGCAATTTCTTGCCCTGGTGATATTTTTCATGTGCAGCAATCATTCCTGCTCAAGGTGTGTATCATAGCATGAAGTGGTGTCTCCATAGCAGTAAATGACACTTGACGAATAATGGGAATATAGATTCTGGTATATGTTCATTTTTTTTGTCTCATTGTTTATGTGTTTTTCTAAGTTAGAAAATGTGAAAGCGCTAATAGACAGATTCCAGCAACTATCAGAATTTCACTACTTTCCTTTCCAATAAATTATTTTGTGTCATCATTTAATTTAATTATTTCAAACAAAATACTTTAGTTGTATTACTGAAATTATTTCCAGCAATAATTTTGCTCTGTGGAAGAAAATGAGCCTTTCATATTTGAAACAAATTTTCCTACAGTAAAATTAGGATCTTATCCATAGTACATATTGCGCTAAACTAGTTGCCTTGCACATTTTATGTAAGCTGCAAACATTTGTGTCAATTTATCAAAATCAAAGGTTTTAAATCCTATCAATACGTTTGCTTTTGAATTTTATCTTGGAGTCTATCATAGATTGCTTTTCATTATCAGAAATTTTTTTATAATGGAAATGTTTTCTGGCGATCTGAGAACAATATCCCCTATGTTAATCCTACTTAAAAATCTCAAGTTCTTATTTTGAATGTAAGTAGATGCGTATATTCAGTTTTACTGTTTTAACACTACTGTACTAACATCTAAATCTTAGAAACTTCTAGTCTACTTAAAGGTTCTTTACTGATAAGGAAAGTTAAGTCTTCAAAAGAAGCAATTCTTTCATTAAGTCATGACTAACTGGATGTTGTAAAAGTGAGGTAGAAATGCATTTCTGAAATAATTGACATCTAAGTTTTCAAGTTATGTTTCTTTTCTAAGAAATTTGATGGTAGGCTGACTATTCTAAGACATAGCAAATGACACCTTGGTAATTGTAAAGAACCTTATTTTTCTACTGTTGACTTTGTTACGCTAAGTAAAGACTCCAGAAAAGCCATAGTCTTTTCTAAGTGGTAGAGCCTCCCCAGTAACAAATGTAAGGCCAACAGTAGGAATTAATGAGTGGGGATGTGAGAAAAAAGAATATCTTCAAGTGAGCAGGTTTAGGTAATTGCTGTATTTAATTTACTATAATTGTATTTTTAGTGTATTAATTCAGATGAACTCTTGAAAATCAGAACAAGTTGTCTTTTCCCTAATCCTTGCCTTCTGCAAGCATGATCTAGAGCAAATGCCAGTGCTATCAGTCCCCTTGTATTCAGTGTATTTTGTTCCTTCTGGTAAAACAAGTTAGGGCCTGTCCAGAACATGAAATCTGATTTTGTTTAAGAAAATTTAATACATGGATATTAAAAGCACTCAAGAACAATTTTGCACTTCTTCAAAGGCTATTAAAGAGAGTCTTCTTGCAGAGATAAAGAGTAGGCAGCATGAAATGCAGCAGAATTATGCAGTAGACTGATGCCTTTCTCAAACTGCTATTAAAATTACTATCCACACAGTATGTAGAAGCCAAATCATTTAAGCAGCCAAATCAGCTCCCACTCACTTCATTCTTGACTGCTCAGCTCAATGTGTAGGATCACCGTGCAGAGGGGGTTTGCGCATCTCCTCCTCACAAGCAGATGTAGAGACTGGGAAGCTCCTTCTCTTGTCTGAATTCCTCCTTAGAAGCATCAGCACCCTTTCAGTGAAGGCATTTTGAGATTGGACACTGTAAATGTATAACTTATCCCTTTGGAAATTGCCAAGTTTGGATTTATAAAAAGAACCGCTGCCATCTGCAAACATTTTGAGCAAGTTTGCCAAGTTATTAATCTTTATGGTTTCAAGTTCAAAGCAAGCAAAATGCAGTTTGAAACAGCAAATCCTACCTGATCCACAGACTGGCCCATGACAGTGGCCAGTCACAACATGAAAAAGACGCATTTCATGGAATGAAATAGTCATTTGAGACCAGAATGTGTGAGCCCAGGCCATATGGGCACAGTGATTGAGCTGCAGTCCCAGCACACTGTTGGGTTTTATCTCTGTGGTGTATCAACAAGGGAGAAGCTTTTGCAATTCGTGTTTTACTCTCGGGCAGTTTACAGCTCACTGTATTTTCCAGGAAAAAAATGTAGACACTTTTCTGTAGTAGTAAATTCTTTATGAAGAAACCAGTCAATCACTGCAAGAACATAGTTGTGAATCTCGTGCAATTTACAGTGTAGGTATCTCTGCATTTCTAAGATGAAAGACAGGAAGTCGAGCTGTTTGGAAACATTTATATTTAATATTTTGTTGCTGCTAAAGTAGATATATTCTGCAAGCTTCCTCTTGAAAGGCTGAGGGAATAGAACTTTTTCTGGAGATTTAATTTGATCTTCATCCCAATTCTTTTATTGTGGTGATATTAACATTTTTAAACCCTTCTGTATTTTTTATTAAAAGAAAAAAATTCCTTTTTTTTTTCTTTTAATATAAAATAAAAATCCCACTTCTCTTTCCCGGTTTTTGGCCTAACCTTGTGTATTTCATCCCAGCATGTTTTTGATATGCAGCCATCACTGGAGATCTATGAAATATTTACTGATTCCAGAACTAAGATATCTTTCCTTACAGTTTTTTGACCTTCCAACTAGTACTGCAAATATTTGGCAATGGGTATTTGCCGTTCCCTTAGGCGTTATTTTAATTTTAACTTTTGTAAAGAAGAGGAAAAAAAGCTTTAAGGCTATGAAGGGGATTTGCTCTGTGAGGCTGAAGGAGGCATTCCCATAGGAAACAGAAGTTGTTGAAGAAGTAATTGTCAAGACTTGGCTGGAGCAGAAGGGAGGAGGTTAGCAGTAAGACTTTAGTGGAAATCTGTCTTGAAAAACTTCCTCATGAATCTCCCTTCTTGCTCCTTTATCAAATACAAGGGTTTCAGATTATTTCTGCACAAGGAAAGGATGAAGGCAGCAGGGTGAGGGACCTGGCCAGTAGAAAGTGTCTCAAGCTCAGTCTGAGAGAGGATTTTGGAGAAAGAGACAAAATGAAATAGAATCTTAAGGAGAGAGCAGTGACATTTACATTACGGAGTAGAGTTGAGCCTAAGTAAACAAGTCCGTGAAACTATGAAGATAAAAGAGCATTATCCCCATCCCTACCCCAGAAAGGTAGTGGTTTTCAAATAAATTTGAAAATTTAGAATTGGAGTGCTGTTCTTGAAAGATACCAGCAAAACAAGGGTTATACCTGAAATCTGAAAGGCTGAGCTGCTTGCAGAAAGGCTACCTCCTGCATTTTAAGAGGGGTGATATTCTGAGATGATGCCCATCTCTATGTATGGGCCCCAAATTCCCAACATTTCCTTTAAAATCAGTATAAAATAAGTGGTCCTGTGGATCACTTTCCTGCACATATGTTTTCCAGAAATAAATATGATGACCACTGACATAGATGGGCTTGAAACCATAACATTTTCTAATAGTTTTAAGTTTTAATGCAAGTTTAATAAAGCCTCATAAAAGAATCATGCTCTCTTTAATCGATTGCAAATGCTTATAATTACCCTGAGGCTGTTTTCAGCTGCTTGATGACTATAATATTCTCAAGTCTGTCTCCAGACAGTCTTAAAACTGTTTATTACTCATCTGGCTCTTTGCCAGCTTCCCGTACTCATTTGCTTCACTGTGCCTCAATAAACATATAATTAATTCAGGCTTATTACTGAACTCTTTTTTTTCCATTAGTATTTTTTACGTCATTCAGTTAAGGAAAGGAGCATTAATTTTCATCTGTGTAACTTTAGTGTGTCAGGTGAGAACTTCTGTCACAACTTGCATTTGCTGATTGACTTTACCACTGCAAATTGAGTACTTCATTTGGGCGACCCTAAAATGATTCACCTTCTGAATTATTCTATAAAGTTTCTCTAGTGGAAAAGTGGGCATGCTTCTACTTTTCAGCCACAGAACACTTGGAGGAGTGTATTGCAGGAACTATAAGGGAATATGTCAGAAGATTGAGTGTTTGTCACTCCCTCATGTTGCAGGCCTTAGGGAGGGGATGAGTAAAGTGTTCAAAGGTTTTGCCTGGCACTCCCATCTTGTGTTAGCAAGCTGGAGCCAGAATAAAACTGTGGGTGTTTTCCTAATATCTGTGCAGTGGGAAAACTCTGTAAATGAGGTATTGTGGTTTTGCAGAGGTACAAGATTTCATTTGTAGATGCAGCCTGCATCTTAAATAAATCAGAACAGTGATTTAATTAAAGATTAATTGAATACCTGAAGCTTGTACTGATATCTGCCACTGTTTGCTAAGTATTTTTCAACTCTCAAGACATTGCTCTGTCTTCTCAGAAGTATTAAAATTAAGTTGGTAAGTTTATGATTTGGCAGCTAAAGAAATGAACAGCAATCAAATTACGAAACTTTTGAGAGAAGTAATTTTTGCACATTGAATTGATGAAGTTATATCACCATTGGGGAAAAAAAAAGCATGAATTTGGCACAATAGCATCGTAAATGTCAATTAATATAATAAATTGAAAAGAAAACTTGTCTCTGAGAGTTTTAACCAGTCAAGAAAAAAGAGCAAGCAGAGAGACAGGAAAGAGCTAGAAAATATTTATAGCAGTATTCCTAAATCTTAGCTTATCAGCTTCACTTTTGTAGGTTATGTTTTTCACAGCACCAGTTCACTCATAAAATATTCCTCTTTCTATACTGTAAAGTTTTAATCAACTGGCCATGTTCTTTAGGAGGAGATTGATGCAGAGTCAGAGAAGAGTTTGTCTTAAGGAAGTTTATAACACACATGCAATCATGGAATGGCTTGGGCTGGACGGGGCCTTAAGAACCATTCAGCTCCAATGCCCTGCCATGGGCAGGGACACGTCCACTAAACCAGGTTTTTCACAGCCTCATCCAACCTGACCTTGAACACCTCCAGGGATGGGACATCCACAGCTGTGGGCAACCTGTGGCCATACCTTACCATCTTCAAAATCAAGAATTTCTTCCTGATATCTAATCCAAATCATCCCTCTTTCCTTTTGAACTCATTACTCCTTCTATCATTATAGTCCCTGGGGTGGAGTAGTCCCTCTCTGGCCCCCCTGTAGCCCCCCTTCAGGTACTGGAAGGTTGTTATGAGATCTTCGCACAAGCTTCTCCTCTGCAGGTTGAACCCCAACTTTCTCAGCCTGTCAAATATTCACAAATTATTCACTGCAAGGACATTCCCTTTGTTGTTCTTTACTCCATTTCCCTGGAAGGGGATGCACAATTCCTCATGCTCATGAGGACCAACAGGGGGATAGCAGTGACTTACAGGGAGAGATGGTCAATTGTACAGACAGACTTATAAAAAAATATATATACATATATATATCTCTCATTGCTATTTAATAAAGACCTTTATCTACACAGAAATATAAAGTTCTCTCGCACAGGATTTACACGTAAATTTTTAAGTTTGGCGTGACTTGAAGGCACTAGGCAGGGAAAATTCATTTCTTTGCAAGAGGTTATTTCACTCAAAGGCAACCCATAGAAGCCTTTTGGAAATCTCTAATGCAAACTGTAGTCAAAAGGGAATTGAATGAAGAGATAGAAAGCAGATTATATAGTCAAAAGAGCATGGATAGAATGTATTGCCATGTCAGCCTTCATGAGTGATCACAGTCTGACTTCCTTTCTATTTTTTAAGAAGTTACAGTAACAGCAGATACTCTGAAGGATTAGTTCTAGCTTCATTCTTATTTATCTTTTTAATTCTTTGCTTTTTTCCTCTTTCTTTCCAGTCAAAAAAAAAAAGGAAAAAAGAAAGTCAAAGGAAGCATCTTGTGTCAACCCTCAGTAAGGTTCAAAACTGAAGTCATGCAGGATTTGAAAACTGCAAATGTTCATATCTTTCCCCCAACACAGACTCAGCTGCTCAAGACTATCTGTATTGGTTTTGCTTATTTAAAGGATAATTTCTAATAAGTCATAATGTGACACCAAAGTGGTTCATGAAAATTACATTTGAACCAACCTTTAAAATAGGGATTACATAGACATTTCATTTAGTGCTAAAATTGTTCATATCAAACAACAGAAATTGGAATTACCTTTTTGTATTTCAATTTGAAATGGAAATATCTTCAAAAAAAGAAAAGAGTATACAATAGTATTTTTTTTTCATTTTTCTCAATTCAGTGATACTAAAAAGTTTGAGACAAATTGTTGTCTTCTTTTTTATCTGTAATATTACAGAAAATTGCAAATAAGGGGGGAAAAGACCCCAGTCATTTGTGCGATTTACAAATGTTTACAAATGTTCAGTTTCTCCCAAGATATATGTCCACTTCTTAAGTTGCAGAAATTCTGATAATATAAATGAGATTTTATATATAATTAAGCATTTGGGCTTGAATTTACTTATTGTGAGTTTGAGCTACATTCACTGAAGTTAGATCATCCAGCTTAAATTGCTCAGGTAACTGGTCCTTCTTAGTTCCAAAATGGTAGTATGAAAGAGCTGGGATGATTTTTTTTTAAATTAATTTTAATTTGGAGGTACAACAAATTACATATAAGGTGATTAATGAGAAGGAATCCTACTGCTGTGAAAGTAAAATGAAGGACTGTTACTCAATCAATCCTGCTAAATTGTTGTTTTCCTCTGTCTGGATCTTAACCATATTAATAGAGATCAACATGTGCGGAGGAATGCAAACACTTTGCACAAGTCTTTACACTCTGATGAGCAGGGGCATCATCAGAGTCCGGCTGAAGTTGCACACCCTCCTATTGTACAGGGCATTACCACAGTTAATAGTTGCTGTCATGTTAGCCAGTGTTGTGGAAGAAGGAATCACTGTGGTAGATTGTAAAGCTGTTCTTGATAAGAATTTGAACAGCGTTATTTGTTATACAATGGCTTTTCTCATCATCTGTACAAATAAAGTGGTCTTTTGTGCAGATCAGCCAGTGAATATTTATGGCAGGCACATTCACCTTTACCACCACAGCTGAATCAGTTGGTATTTATCAGCCAGATACTCTGAGGAGAATGTTCTCACATCTGAAATGCCATCAGAGGGAGGATGAGCTAATGACTGTAAGCCAGGCTTGAGATAACAGAAGTGCACAGTGAGGGCTTTGTGATTTAGGTGGAACACAATGATACAGGTGGATGGATTAATTTATTACCATTAGTGAATAATGCTATCTTTCTCATCTGCTGATAAGTGTGAACTGAAAAAAAATGTATGAACTTTACATCTACTTGTAGATGTTTCTTTTTAATAAGGATGTAAGAGGTCCTTAGCTTATGAGTTATTTAATATTTGCCGTTCATTTTATTCAAGTTGTAAAATCTTCACTGCATATGCATCCTGGTATTCCTGTATGAGATGCCTGAAAACCAGCATATTTTGTTCTAGGATGCCCTGATCATTAGGCTTTCTCCAAAATGGATTAGGGGACTTGCTCCCTCTGTATAAAAGAGAGATGGCAAAGGAAAGTTTTTGGGGGGCAGAGAGAACAAAAAGGTGAGATGAGATCTGCTCCCGTGATTAAACAAAACCTTGTGAAAGAATCATAGAATGTTCTGAGTTAGAAGGGACCCACAGGCTCATTAAAGTCCCACTCCTGGTCCTGAACAGCCCCACAAGTCACACCATGTGCCTTAGCTTTTCCACTAAATGCTTCTTATGTTTATGTTGGGTCTGAGTGCTCCTTCCAGGCTGCTCATTTAAGGAGATTTAGACCCATAGTCTATGAAGAGCACTTTTCCTGAGCATGCTCTATATTTAAGATACATGTTTCTTGTGCTTTCTCCAGTGTCATAAAGGTTGTTCAGTGAGAAGAAAGTGTGTGAGTTCATGCTTCATTTCCTAAATTCTTTCTTAGGCCAGAATACATGGTAGCTGACACAATAATGACAGGTTTGGTGAAGCTGTCACCTGAATTCAGGTCTCAGCTGGAGCAGTGTTATGCTGAGTACCTGCAATTGTATATATTAGCCAGGTCTGTGGAGCTTCAGAGGCTCTAGGCCTTGAGCTGTCCTCTGCAGGAGGCTCTGCATGTGCACCTCAGCTGTGATTGCAGCCAGGCTGGTGTGCCCGGTGCCAGACCAGCTGTGCACCACCAGTGCAGGCCAGGAGACCTCACTGTAGATCTCTGCCTTGTGACATGGTTATGTATGCCCAGGAAGGACATTTCCATCAGAGACCTTGTAAATTTTGCTTGCTTTGTTTATTAGCATTTCCAGGCCAACTTCACAGCCCCTTAAATTGAGAACGGTTTTGGTTATAAGGAATAAGGTTTGGGAATGCTTCTTTTAAATTACCAGCCTGGTTTAACCCTCTAGGTGATGCTGACTACAGAGGGGTACTCTGTTCTTGTGCAAACATGTGTAGACTGGAAGTGATGGATGTTCAGTAAAAAACAGGAAATAATAGTGGCATTGAGCTGGGAGAGGAGGTAGCAACTTTGGCTTTAGCATTGATCTGTCTCTACGTGCTAGCTTTGGCTTTGATCACCAAGGAGGATAATTAATACTGGTGATAATGGGAAAACTCTTCTGGATTTCTGGCAATGACTGTGACTCATCTGATTTAAATAGAAAGTAGAAATGTGACTTCTGGCTGGGCAACAGGTTGGTTGGCTAGCAAATTCAGGGCAAGAAACACCTGTGTTCCAGACATGAACAGTCTTGTGTCTCCTCAGTGAAGCCATCTGTGCCACAGGTTGCTTGCCAGATTTTTCTGCAGAAGGAGTTGATCTATTAGAAAGATGATTCCACAGTTCGGTGTGGATATGTGCCACTTGCAGACAATCCACGCAGGAAAGATAATGCTGCCCATTCAGTGCCAGCATCTGTTCTTTGGCACACGCTTTGAATATGATCACTGCTAGTGACTCACTGCTGAAATATTGGAAGTACCATCATGATTTAAATAGCATTTAAATTGCAGGGTGTTTTTATGTGCTTTCTGCTGTTTCACAGCAGCAGGTGAGCACCACCAATACCTCCATTCTGCTAAGGGTAAGCTGAGGTATAACCAGAGTCTGTACTTATTTCCTGCCCATGTCTCTGTGTTGTACCAATGCCAAAGACAGAAGTAATAAAGAAGAAGTAGGAATCCTGGTTTGGTACATTTTCCATTAGAATGTTGGTGTTTTCCTAATAGCATATCACACAGATGCAATACAGTTGGCACAGTCGCCTAATAAATGTAGAGAATTGTGGTGTTGTGAGGTCCCCAGGATGAGGTGAGAGATGAGAATTTGACTCCATGTTCTCAGAAGGCTGATTTATTATTCTATTCTATTCTAGGAATTATATACTAAAACTATACTAAAGAAAGAGAGAGGAAACATCAGAAGGCTAAACAAGAATGATAATGAAAGCTCGTGTCTAACTCCTCAGAGTCCAACACAGCTGATGGTGATTGGTCATTAATTAAAAACAATTCACATGGAACCAATCTAAGATGCACCTGTTGGTAAACGATCTCCAGACCACATTCTCAAGCAATCAGATAATTATTGTTTTCATTATTTTCTGAGGTCTCTCAGCTTCCCAGGAGAAAATCCTGGGCAAAGAGGATTTTTCAGAAAATATCATGGTGACAGAGAACAATACTGGATCTCTTTTGTCCCATCACTTAGTGAAGAATCAATATAATTGTTTTGTTGTTTATATGCAGATCTTCATGGCAAAAAAACCCATTTGATCCTATAACCTGACTTCTGGGTCAACATAGAATATGCAGAATATCAGTCAATAATTACAGTGTGTTTTTAAACTGAGATCAAATGAAATTATGTTATTGCTTTAAAAAAGGACAAATGGAACTTTGCTTGGAGGTTCCTGCTCACCTCTTCTGGTGTCAGAAATTATATAGATTTATGGGACAGATTTTAAGTCTTTGTAAAGGCATTCATAGCCCAAGTAAATTTTCTTCCTGGTATTTTGACAACATATTTAGATCCCATCTACATGTGCTCCTTGTGATTTTGACTCATACTGACTTGTGATTTTGACTTCAACTGGTCAGTTTTACCCATTATATGATTTAGTTAGTCCGGATCCTGAGTAATCCTCAGAGTGTGTGAGCCTCAGGAACTTTAGAATGACGGGGTTAAAGTAAAAAGAATTTATTTTATCATTTGCATAAAACTAGACATATTTGTAGCACTTCAAATAATCTTGTTGGTATTTAAAGTGCCAAAAATTTCTAACATCTCTGATTAGATTGAATCTAATTTTCCTGATTTAGATATTAAATAGAAGCTGTAATTAGTATCTGATTCTCTTATGGAACTTTATTTTTAGGGCATGCATGTATTTTATTCACAGTTAAACTATCCTACAAGTATTTAGTAATACTGATATTTTGGCAATGTCTAGAGAGTGAAGTTTTGGTGATGAATGTCTAACATAATAGCCTAAATGCCTAAAATACCATTTCTTTCCAGTTCATGGTATTTTGGAGCTCTGGACAGAAGACCCTACTTTGTGACTGTGATGGACTTCCAGGACTAACCCAGTTGAATTATTCCTGTGTACTGTTTGATTATAAGCTGTTGCATGGCTATTTCTTCATCATTTGGAGCATCTCAGTAAACTGGTGCTGGAGGAGCACAGCACCATATTCTGTAGTATTCTCTAGTTAGTTGATCTCTGCTGGTAATGCAGGCAGGGCATTTTTTCTCCTGTGCAGACTGAACTTTGTTTTCCTAATACTGCTGTTTGTGGCACCCTGCAAGAACAGGGAGCAGGGGAAGTCAGTAGGTCAGGACAAAAGTCTGAGTAGCCAAGCTCTTGTGAAAGTCTAATTGAAGGCTTTCTCAACTATAAGATGTCTCATGCAGGCACATAAGAAGCCTGTAGCTTCAGGTCTGACCATTCCCCTGGAAAATGGGTGATTGAGACAAGGAAATTCTGAGGAATTCCCTCAGAGGCTGGATCTAGGACTATGCATCTAAGGGAGACCAGACTGAGTATTGTAATGTGAGAAATATTTTCTGGTGGATTTTAACCACAAATGCCCTCCCAAACCTGAGGAACCTTTATTTTCTTGAAGAAATGTTTCTTCAGAAATGTCTGTTTATGTGGCATTGCTGATTTCCTTTCTTTTTTCTCTTTTCCCTTTCCCATAGTGTGTGTTTCAGCTAGTGTGTGTTGTGTTGACTGCAGGGTTGCTTCTTTCTCCCCTGAGAGCAGTTGAGTGTGGGGGGGGCTTGCATGCCAGTAGGGCAGGAAGGATGTCCTGCTGAGTGTCCTCTGGGACACCAGGTCAGAGTGACTGCTGGAGGGAAGGGTCACCTTAGGCAACTGCTGGCTTAGCTCCTGAAAACAGCCTGAGAATCTGCAGTGGTGACTAGGGGTCAGATAGTGAGGACTCAGTGAGGCTGGAGGGATTTTCCTGAGGTTCAGGAGGCCCTGATCTGACTTGTTGAAGTCATTGAATGATTTTAATTTTTAAGCATAAAATTTGGAGTTTTAGTTAAAGCCATCCAAAAGAGCAAAAGGAAAGAAAAAGTCAAGCATGCTTCCGGAACAGTGCTGGAAAAATCCCTTCCAGAGGCTTAGGCCAGCTAGAGGCAGCATAACAATGTGACGAGTACCCAGACATTTCAGTTTGGTAGACTATAAATATATTACAAGCCAGGTAGTAAACTCAGTCAATGTTTTGTTGATCGAGTCTTCCTTTCTAAGTCATTCTTAAAGAATGGTTTACCCAGAGTGAGCCAGAAAGCTCTACAGGAGCAGTTTGCTGGGGAAAATTTACTAAACTCAGCCAGTGATATCAGAGGAGAGCAGGCAGTATCATTGCAACAACTGTACATCTGGTTTTTGTTTTGTTTTTGAAGAAAATAAATAGTTGTGAGGTTTAGAACAACATTAAGACCTTTTTGAATGAACTACCCAAGCTTTACTTAGATACATCAAGCTACATAGCATGGATAACATAGTTTTGAGTTTCACAAAAGAAAACAATCTCCTTCCTGCCTTTCTTATCGTCAGTTCTCCTCCAACAACCCTTGCCTGAAGGAAGAATCGTGTGTGATTGTCACCATGGTCTCATTGCCCTATATGGATTTTAGTGTGAAAATACTTTAAGAAAGATTAGGACCAAGTGTGATGGTTGAATGGCCAAGTTAGGAAAATTTCCAAAAGTGTTTGTGGATTTGTTTTCTAAGGGCTGTTGGGGACAGTAGCTGTTGTGTTGCCATTCTTTCTCCTGTCTTAGTACTTTAAGAACTGCAATGAACATAGCTCAGGAAGAGGTTTAATGAATACCAAGGGAGGACCTCTAGGGATCTACCTGACATAAAGTTTCTGTGAGATAAATGGAACAGTTACTTGTGTCTTTTTTTCCACTTACCAATTAACATCTTGTTTGCCTTCTGCTTTTTCTAGATATCCGTGGAATACAGGAATTCTTAGACAAAGTATCTCAACAGGGAATGGATGTAGCATTACAGAAAGTAGAAAACAACATCAATAAAATGATCACGGGGCTCTTTGCCTCTATGAGAATAGAAGAACTGAACCGCTACCGGGATACCCTGAGACGGGCCATTCTCATCATGAACCCTTCTACAGCCAAATCATTCCTGACAGAGGTATGTCTTTTAATGACAGGTTGTCTTCTTGTTTTACTGACCAAGACCACAGCGGCCTAGGAAAAAATTTAGTTTATTTGACTTCATAATGGTAATAAAAATAAACCCAGATAAGCCCCCCCAAGTAAAAGTTTAAACAGTCTTTATTAAAAGATCAGCGTGCAAGGGTGTTTATTCATGTTCCTAAATGTGCATGTACATTTAAAGAGAGAACAAATAAAACCTCATCCCACAGGAGCAAAAGCATTCAGAAAAATATACAGAAGAATTACCCCTCAGGCTTCTGTTTGAAGCTCAAAGGTACTGTATTGCCATTGTGACCCTCTGAAATATTGTGACTACTGAAATATTTATAACTGAAACTTTTATTATTTGCAGAAATAATATGTATTTGTGGATAAAATGTTTTTATCTAATTGAAATTCTATTCTTTTACATAAAGTGATGTTGATAATGTTCTCTTTTGTGCCACTGAATAGTAGTGAGAAGTAGTAGAATATATGGAAAATTTAATTTGCATGAAGAATTTGAGATGATAGTCTAAAGTCATGGTTTCAAGTAATATGTATGAGATTTTCAAAAGATTCTTAGGGATTTAGAGACAGAAGAGCTGCACGTTGCATTTGGCTATAAGTTGTACAATCTTTTTTAATGAGTGGAATGGTTCTTTTTACATGGCACTGTGCTGTGTTTCAAATGTGGTTTTGCATGCGTATATATTTGTCATCATCAACCAGAGCTTAAAAATCTGTTTTGTTCCGTAGAAAAACACTTTCTCTCTTCAATAATTTCGCTTTGGATCTGTTTTTAACTTGCATTACTTTTCCTCTGTACTTTGCTATTGCCTTGGTCTTGAGAAATTCAAGCTTAAAACCTACTTCTGCATAAAAAGTACTGCCTATCCAGTCTCAAGTGAATGCCTTTTAGGAACATTAGCTAGAAGTTGGCTTTCTTGGTTTCTTTTTCAAAATTTTGTTTGCCCTTGGTTTGTTTTGGCTGGGTGTTTCACTGTCCTCATTACACACTTGAAGCTTGCTAATTCTGAGTAATGAGGGGCTGCTGTTTTATCTAAATGTGTGTAGTTCTTCATAAGGTTTAAACAATTTGTGGGCATATTTAGATTGTTCTGCAGTGTTTTCATCACCCATGTCACAAGTGTTTTATTTTTTGGTAAGAGGCATTATGAGATATTTCACATTGCAACTTGAAAGAAGAATGGTTGGGTGCTTGAATGACTATAACACAGCAAAAAAAACTCCTGCATTGTTCTTACAGAGAAACACTCTTTTAACAAAAAGATACGTTTTATCTCTTTTTTCTCCATAGTTGGGCATAGCAACAAAGTCATTGTCATCTTTTGAGGGTGTTGCCAAGAAAGTAAACAATTTACTTTAGAGTTCTTACTTTGGCACTGGCCGCTTAAGACTCCAAAAATCAAAAGACCAGTAAAAAAACAACTAAACCAAATCCTTAATCCCCCCCCCTCCAAAACAATTCCTACATTAAACACAAAAAAATCCTAAAAAACAAGATACTCATAATGTTTCTCCTTTTCTGGAGTCTGTATGTCTACCAAGGAAGATCATTATCTTCTTCTGCAACTGTGGTTCAAAGACTCTCACATCAGCTTCATATTGCAGGTTTTTTCCAGGATAGCAGCATTTATTTGGAGTATATGTGACCTGTAAATTTTCAGCAGGAGCCTCTTAATAAGAAGAGTTACTCAAATAGAAATGTGATTATTGCCATAGCTTATTTATGTTAGTGATGGGAAATGAACTAAACAAGTGACCTCCAAGATAGTCTTTGCCCAAGAAGTTTGCAGGGCAAATGGATATTAAAAACTGTTTCCAATGGATATTAAAAACTGTTATTTTGAGTCAAACCAGCAGCTGTACTATAGGGGCAAAGAAATTATAAAGTTCTATGGACTGCCAGTGGGCAAAGATATTCCTAAACAATTTAATGATCATGCTGATTCCAAAACCTGTGCCTTGTGCATGATCAGTTTAGCTGGGAAATTCAGCATAGCATGGTGGATTTAGCATGTAAACCTTATGATTATAATAAGAAAAAACTGCATATGCAGAAAAGCCCTTGGGCTTTTTCTGCCCAGTAGAAGCTTTAGGCTGCCTCGCTGGATTCAGCTGTCTGCTTCTCTCCCCAGACCTCACATAATCTTTGCTGCTTGGTCCCTTCTTAGATGACTGCTCTGGCTGAACCCTGTCATTGTTTAGCTGAGAAGAAGAGGGTTCATTCACCCTGCAACAGCTGTAGTAAGCGTGGTCTTGATTACTATGCAAGTAACAACTATAGCAGAGTAAATAGTCAGACACTGGCCTGTGTAAATAAGCAGTCTGTAAACTGGAGTTTGCTTGTGTAGAATTTATCTTTGTTCAGACTCTTTGAAATTCTGTATTAAAAATCTTTTTCTTCTTTCTTTTTTTTTTTTTTAAACGCAGTATTGCTTTTTATGTGAGGTGCTTCTTTCTCTCTGCCTCTTGTATTTCTAGAGCTTGCAGAGAAGAGATCTGTACTTAAACTCTTAATAAAATGGAAATTAAGAAGTAAATAGGCTTCTCTGGCTGTGGAAATAAAAGTCTACCTTCTCTTTAAACACTATGTATTAATTTGCCCCCCATATAGCATGGAAAGGCCGGAAGCTCTGGGAGCAAGTATTTCTCCTTTCTGGCTAAAGGATTAATGTGAAGTGAGAGGGAGGGGCCAGTCAGACTCCCAGATATCCTTTTTTATCCTTTGATCTGGAGCTGGAGGAGCAGAGGGGAAAAAATTCTTCTGGAAGAGTGAAATTCACTGGGGCTAAGGAGTGCAGAGGTATGGAGCTAGCAGAGACTGGCACCTCTCCACAGATGAGTTTGTGGCAACATCTGGGAAAATGCTTTGTCAAGAATATACGTGTGGTTTTGTTTTTTTTTTTGTTTGGTTTGGTTTGTTTTTTGGTTTTTTTTTGGTGCAATTCTTCTCTACTTGCAAATAGCTGCCCAGGTTCCACGAGTGAAGAAAAATTTTCCCACTGAAACTTTTGTGATTGCTAAATATCCTACTATCTTTGAAAAAATTTGCTATGCTATCTGATAGCACTGGTGATGGATGCGAACTGTGTGTCAGTTTTTTACTTTATGTTTTAGGGTGGGGATTTTTTTTTTTTTTTGCTCATTTTCTTCTGATTTGGGATGAATATGATGGATAGGAAAAGCCATATATGGGAAAAATAAGATGTCCTTAAATTAGATATCTTTGCCAGCTTGGCATGGCAACAAAAATCAAGGGGTTCAAAAGCCAAGTGGGAGGAGTCTGGGTAGAAGCAGGATCAGGCCAAGAAAGTCAGGAGGCGACAGAGGTTCTGGGGATAACAAAGCAAGTTTGAGAAGCAAGACCTTGGGAAGCAATACTTTAGGACACAAGCCAGATGTCCTCCACTGAGCCAAAATGCTGTCAGTACATCTCTGCTTTCAGGTTTTTTTCTGTTTAGCTAAGGAGGCTACCTTATCACTTGAGTGCAGAAATGTGAATGTGTTCTTCTGTGTTGTGACTTCAGGAGGTAATAACAGGACTACAAAGAAGGAACAATGCTGCTAATTCGTTCATTTATTTATAGAGAAAAACTTCACACATTGAAAATCCAGTAAGCCATGTGTGAAAGAGCCCTAGCATCAGCCAGAGATTTTGATGGAGTTTTGACAGGCAAGTTCTGGAAGGTCTTGCTGTAGGTGCTGAAGGAACTGCTGCCTCCAGCCTCCCCTCAGAGGAGGGGTTACCAGGCCAGAAAGCTCAGCTCATGTGATTGTGTATCTTTCTGCCCCTTGCAAGGTCCCTTCTCGTGCTTCTGTTGCAGGGGTTAGTGGCCTCTTGCAAAGAGAAGTGAGAACATTTTTTGGCTGTGCAAGCAAGATCGAGCAGTTTATCTAGCAAAATTTTCAGAGCATTGGCAATGTGTATAAGCCAACAAAGCTCTTTGAGGCTTGACAACCTCAAGCCATCAATGCAGTGAGCATTGACACTTCCCAGGTTGGAGAGTACCACTCTTCAACTCACTCTGCACTGCATGGTTTGCATAAATGAAAATATTTGCTATTTCTTATTGCAAAAGTTCCACTCTGCAGCACGCTTGAAGTCACTGACCCCCATCGTATCCAGACTTCAAGCATGCTGGAGATATTAGAACTGTTTACTGTTAAACATTTATTAAAAGTTAAACTCATCTGCATGACAGAACTGGGTTATAATTATTGAAAAGTTGTATTCAACAAAAATAGTTGCTGCCAAATCTTTGAGTTGTAGCAAATAAGTCCTGTATGCTGGCCTGTGTGTATGTATTATGTTTATTGCACTAACTTCTATAGGTACTGTTTTATTTGTTTGTATTTATTCTCAAAGAAAATTAAAATCATGTAGCTTTCGGCATTAGTATAATCTACTACTCATTATTTTGAAAATAAATTTCCTTTTTTCTATCCCAGGCTAATGTGGGACAGTATTAAAATAAGATTACCTTGGATGAAAAGAAGCTACACTGCTACTTTCATGAATAAAAGAACTCTATAAATGAAATGATAAAATATACATGGAAAATAGAATTAAGCCTATAAATTAAGTACTGAGGAGTTCTTGCTATGTTGTGGGGAAGTGGAAAAAAAAGGAAAGAGTGTTTAAGGAGCAAATGTAATTTAAGTTGCCTCATGTAATTGAACTTCCAACATGCTTTTACTCATCGTTACTGTGAATAGAATGAGAAGTAACATTTATTCTGTGGAATGAGATTATTCCTGATAGCAAAAGCCCTGATTTTTATTATATTTGATTGTTGTCTCTCTGTTGAAAATAACAGTTATTTTTAAATGTAATTACTTGAAAAAATACAGCGTTTTTTTCATGTAGTGACATAGTTGTTGTTTTACCAGATATTAGATTTGATCATGAAGCAAATTGTGAATCTTTGAGATCTAAAGACAGGGATTTGCTTTAGTGTTACATAGTGCTCTAACCAGGCTCATTTATTTAATCAACTTATTTACTGAGGATTAGGAAAATTTATTCAACTTTTCCAAAAGGTTGATTCAGCCTTTGTTTGTCCAAAGTTCATGGTAACTTTGTCTTTTCTTTTCTTTCCCCCTTTTAAAAAAAATCTTATTTCATGATGGTTTTCTTTTTTATTTTACATGTATCCTAATGAAGACTAGGAAAAAAATAGCTGTTTATTTTTCTATTCCTTTTTTCATTAATAAGGAAAGTGATTCTGTCTTTAGTCAAAAGCACAATATACAGATATGAGGTGAAGTGAATGAAGCTGAAAATGGGAGTTAAGAACCTGATGCACCCATGTGCCACTTCCACTGAAATCTGCAGTAGAAATTCACGTTTCCAGTGGGAACAGATGGCAATGATTTTTGTTCAGGTGGATAGAAAAGACGCATAACAGGGAGAGGTAGAAGGCTCCAGACAAGTATCAAGTCCACATAATTCACATAATCTGCTGAGTTTAAAGGGACCAGCAGAGGTCATCAAATCCAACTTCTGGTCCTGCATGAGACACATCAAGTCAGACTGTGTGCCCGAGCATGTTGTCTAAATGCTTTTTCATGTCTGTCAGGCTTGGTGCTGTGCTCACTTCCCTGAGGAGCCTATGCCAGTGTTCAGCCTCTTTGTGGGTGAAGAACCTTTTCCTGATATCCAGCCTAAACCTCCCGATACAGCTTTAGGCTGTTCCCGTGGGTCCTCTCACTGGTACCCACAGAGAAGAGATCAGTGCCTGCCCCTCCTCTTCGCCTCATGAGGAAGCTGTAGACTGCAATGAGATCTCCCCTTGGTCTCCTCCAGACTGAACAGGCCAAGTCACCTCAGTCTCTCCCCATATGACTTCTTCTCAAGGCCCTTCATGATCTTCATAACCCTCCTTTGGATGCTCTCTAATAACTTAAAATGTTCTTCTATTTCTCCCTTGCCTAGCTGCTGATGCTGTGCCTGATGTCCCCCAGGACAAGGTTGGCCCTCCTGGCTGCCAGGGCACTGCTGACCCATGTTCAACTTGCCATCAACCAGGACCCCCAAGTCCCTTTCCATGGCACTGCCTTCCAGCCTCTCATTCCCCAATCTGTCCATAGATCCAGGGTTGCCCCATCCCAGGTCCAGAATCCAGCGCTTTGCCTTATTGAGATTCACATGATTGGTGATTGCCCAGTCCTCTGATTTGTTGAGGTCTCTCTGCAGGACCTCTCTGCCTTTGAGGGAGTCAACAGCTCCTGCCAGGTTTGCATTGCCTGTGAACTTACCTAGTATCCCTTCCAGTGCTGCATCTAAATCATTCATGAAGATGTCAGAGAGTCCACGGCCTGAGATGGAGCCCTGTGTAACCCCCCTGGTGATAGGTCACCAGTCTGGTGTCACCCCATTCACTGTGACCCTTTGAGCCTGACCAGTGAGCCAGCTGCTCACCCAACGCATGATGTGTTTATCCAGCTGTGTGCTGGACATTTCCAAAAATGTTGGTTTGCCTTGGTGTGTGTGCCTCAGGCTGCCAGTCCCAAGTATGTTCAGGAACAGGCATCAGATTTGGATTTAGGAGATCCAGAGCAGGATTTTCTTCTTCTGCTATATGTATGTCTCCATACCTGCGTACAGTGTGTATGAGCTAAAAAGTAACATTCCTTTGTGTACATACAAACATTTTCTGCAACAATATAAGCGTATTCATCTGCCACCTAAAACCCACACAGCGTTTTATGTTTTCAAATTAACTCTACTACCCAAACAGTTTCTTCTTGTCAAAGTAAAACAGAGTTTGGATGAGCAAGGATTTGTTCAGTTGAATTTGGCAATTGAACTGGTCCAATGATGGACTGGAAAAATACCCAGGTCTCATGGAAAGCCTGTTGGATTTCCAGTTAGGCTGAGAAGTGACTTGATGGTTTGTCACATGTATAAGTACATCACAATGTGGTAGCTGGTTGGTATTTTCCCATAAACTAATGAAAAGAGTAATTCTTTATCACATTTATTGATGCATGATACGTATGATGCATTAGATATGCAGCATAATTTGATTTTCAGTATTGTCTTTGTCGAAGTTTGTTCATGATGGCTGGGTATTTTTAAACAATCCTATTTACCTAAAACACAAGTCAGAAGTCTCTAAAGGTAAGAGTATTTCAGGCAGTTCCCTTTTAGAGGGAAAGTGAAGAATCAGCAGCAGACATATGAACGTACTGCTATTTTATCTCCTTTTTCGATAATTTTATCACGAGTGTGTATGTTGATTGGATTTTATCTAGAAGTGATGGTCTTCACAGGCCAAAATCAGATTTTTCAGTCAGTGTCTGTTTGCTCCTTTTTTTTTTCTTGTAAGTAAGTTGAATGCTCTCATCTTTGAGGTCATCTCTCTCACCTTAGTGTTTGAGCTTTTAGATCTGCACTGTCCTGGAGAGCATATTTACCTTTTTTGAGTCTGTTCTCTACCATTGCTTGCAATCGAATAAATCCTGTTCAGTGTACTCCACTGCAATTTGTTGTTATTGTTAATTACAATGTTGAAAAATGTATATATTTTTTTCCCTTCTTTCTCCAGCATTAAGCACAGAATTCATAGCAAATTGAATTCAAGGCAAATTGAAATAGAGGCTTAAAGGATTTTTTTATTTTGTAGGATCTTGGAAATCTCTAGTAAAGGGATGTTCAAAAAATATGTTCAGTATGCTAAACCACTTAAACCATCCTTTAAGTGGCCTCCCTGACTTTTTTTTTAACCTGCAAGAGGGGCTCTTGGTTTTTAGATTTTACATTTCAGTGAAAATCTGAGCAAATTCTTGATTTATGGTGTATTCCAATTCCTTGCCTTTTAATGCTCTTGCATCCTTGAATGTAGGCCATCCAGCTAATGACTGCATGAGAAAATGCAATGAAAAAATGGGTTTTTTACTATCAATAGAGTGATGTTGGCTTAGATTTTACATGTGCTTGCTTACTATAGGGTGAAAGTTCAAGGATAAAACATTTTAGTTGCAAAACAATGAAAAAGAAAAGTCTCAGTGGTAAAATAAGTCAGCTTCAAAGGAATTTGTATCATTTACATCACTACTGAAACTGCAACCTGAAGCAATCCTTTCTGTTTGTGTGTTTTCAGGCATAGTAAAATTGAATTTTGCAATGTAATGTTGGGGTTGTTGGGACAGAATGCAGTGGTTGCTGCAGCCGAGGTAATTTATTTTGGTGTCTAAAATGAAGCAAAACCAGTTTGGGAAATGTATCTTAGCACAAAGAGTCTGCACTTAGAGGAACAGGAGCTGGGGGCTGTCTGCAGGTCCTTAGCACTGATATGAATCTAGAACTAAGGCTGTGCCTTTGTGTTCCTGAGAGGTAAGGCTCAGTATTGGTAGCCTGGAGCTCAGCAGGCACATTTGTGTTGGCTGTGAAGGTTGTTTGTTTGTTCTTTTTTATGTTTGCTGATAACAGCAGCTCAGGAGGAGCAGCATATGGATATATTTGTCCTTCAATCAGCCATGCCTCCAATGTGAAAAGTCAGGCCTGTTACAAGTCTGATGATACCAATATACCTTGTGAATTGTACCATGATTCTCTAGTCTTTTACATCCTCAATGTGGTGTTGGCAGCATAAGGAGACACAGAAGTGTGTGTGCAAGGCCAATATGTACCAGAGTGCTTGTGTGATTTACAGCATAAGAAAGTCACACCTTGTGTCTGCATTTTAATTGTTTCGGTATTTTCTTCATTCTGGCTGTGTGGTGTTTAGTGCTGTGGCCTGTATTACAGATAGATATTCACATGGTGCTGGTTTCCATCCTGTGTCACACTCTAGCACAATTGTGAGATACATACCAGATCTACCTCTCCAGTGACAGCAACAAAAGCTGTAGTGTATTGTTTTTTCTATAAAAACAAAACTTTGTTGATGAAACATACTCACATTCATTATAGATATGTATGCAGGACAATATAACTATAATTGATCTATGACTTGTTGTCAGTACAAATATTTATGGTATCAGAATTTGGGTGGTTATATAATAAAATTTTTGTCTTGGAATACAATAAGAAAGAAACCCCACACTGGGTGTAAACTCTGACCAGCATTTTGTATTGAAAGCAATAGTTAAACTGCTAGTGTATTTGAGAGAAAAGAAGGGAAACTTTAGTGACTAAATACTGAGTAGAAGATGTATTATGTACTTTATGAGAATCTCATAATATTTGCTGTTGTGCAAACAACTGTTTGGTTATGCTCTCATGTAATTGCTTTCTGTTTCTCTACATGGCTTTCAAAGACTCAGTAATTGACATCCTCTTCTTTGGGATCTTGCTGGGTATGCTGTTTCTGGACTAAAACAAATAACTGAGGGGCTGACCTCCCATGATCTTCAAAGATGTAATAATTATTTTCTTCTTCAATTTGTGTTGGCTATTCTTTGTTCTGCTTTCTTAAATTGCTATCATACTTAATTATATTCTCCTGTTGTCATACCAGCAATTTTAATTGGATGTGATAGTCTTGGTTATTGCTTATCCTTCCTCCCTGCTTTTATAGCCTTACTATAAACATCTCTGTTGTGTTCCTCTTGAGAGACAAATGTCTTCCCAAGGAGAGTAAATTGCTTCAACCAGCCAAACAGAGTAAATAAATTTAAAAAAAAGAAAGCAAGCGAGCACATTAATGCAACAAAGCTATTACACACACATTGGTAGAGACAGTGTATTGAAGTGTGTATTTTCTACATAACTGAGGGTGGCTGACTCTTGTGTTATAAAAAGCCCACTCTGAACATCTGCAAAACTAATATGCAGTTGATTGCCATGGGATGAGTGTCTCTTTGAAATAAAATGACAGCTAGAGAGGATTAGTTTATAGTGGAGATAAGATCTGACAAAACTATTTCTAATCCAATCCTTTCTCCAAAGCGATGTTGCCTGATTGGCAGGACTGTTCTGCCTCCTTCCTTCTCACCAGAAGATAGAGGTATAGTCATTGCATTAGTCTACCTTGGTTTCCAGAAAATATAACTGATTTCATAGCTACCATGAAAATTCAGTGTTTGAACATTTTTAACCCCAAAACACGGTTAATTTGCTCACAATGAATTATATAATAATTTGTCCTTCAGTTAAACTGAAATGAATATTTATAGTCATTATTTCTTCTAATAATGTTCCCTGTGACACTGAAGAAGCTCTCATTAGTTTGTCTGAAGTAAAGTTTGAAGTTTATACCCTATCACTCCTTTCACAGTTTGCTAGGAGTTTTCTTGTGAAATTTTGCTGAGCAAGATCTCCCATGCTTTTTCTCTCTTTTTCAGATTGTGTGCGGTAGTTTTATTATGGCTGTAACGCTTTTGCCAGATATACTTGTAATCCTTGTGTCAAAATAAATTCTTTCCTTTAACATTTGGTCAACCAGATTAGATAATTATCTGTAAATAGATTAATAGCACATTAATAAAAATGCTTGGTCCGCTACAAGAAACAATGGCTACAATGATGGGTACCTGATTCAGGTTGCTGTTGTAGACACTTCATAATCAGCAGTAATATTTTTGAAGACTGTTTTAAGAGAATTTGTTCTATTTTGGTAGCACTTACCCAGCTAGCTGATTTCATGGTTTCTACAGTTCAACAGGAGTTGGGGACTGCTGATGTCAAGAGCTAATTTTAGATTTACACATTATGAGTTTCTCACCTCCCCACATAATTTTCCCTAGTTGGGACTTCTGCTCTTTAGCTTATTTTTAAATAATTTTTAAAGATTCAGGAGTTTTTTGTACCAGATGTTCTTTTTTTAAATGGGATACTAAATAGTGCTGCGATTCATCTGCGAATTTGCATAAGTGGAAGTAACAGCTGCTTCTGCTGATTGTGAGAATAGGTGTAAAAAGTATCACTTTGAGTTTGTAAAAACATGCTTTCTACTGGTTTCCTGGGTCATCCACAGCAAGGACCCTCTCTTTAAGTAAGAGCCCTGTGCTGGCTTGGGGGCTTTGCTTATTTTGGCTCCTCATACAAGTGACTAGGCAGTCGTGCTGAGAAGGACTTGGGGGTGCTGAGGGATGACAGGTTGGACATGATCCAGCCATGTGCATTCACAGGCCAGGATGGGCCGCACATCCAGCTGTGGATGCCCCATCCTTGGAAGTGTTCCAAGCCAGGCTGGATGGGGCTCTGAACTGATTGGTCTAGTGAAAGGTATCCCTGCCTGTGTTAGGGGAGCAGGAACTAGATGATCTTTAAGGTCCCTTCCAACCCAGACCTTTCTGTGAATTGCTGAGGAAGGGGATCAACATTTGTTTTTACATAGATAAATATTTTGATCTTACAGAAATTCCTTTTGATCTTACAGTATTTCAGAGCAAATAAAGAATCGCAGAATGGATCAGGTTGGAAGGAACCAATAGAGGTTATCTAGCCCAACCTCCCTGGTCACTTGGAGTCCATTAGACACATTATTCAGGATTATGTCCAGATGGCTTTTGACTGTCTGCAGAGAGGGCGACTCCATGACCTCTCCAGGCAACCTAGTCCAGAGTTCAGCCGCCCTCACAGTAAAAAAATTCTTTGTCATGTTCAGCAAGGAGCAGTAGGAGCTTATGCTGTCAGCACAAATTAATTTAAGAAATAGTTGCTACACATGAACATGAGAGGATGAAAAGGAAATTAGCAAGATCATACTATTGACCTGCTGTGGTAAAAGATGAAAGTAATCTGTTTTGTTCGGTCTCTTGTTCTTTATCCGGCTTCTGAGCTAGTATTACTTAGAAGTTAGATGGATGCAAATCCAAAGGAGATTAAATGAGGAGATAGATTTTGTCAACCTGCTTTAGGAATTCAGCAAACGAAGTTGCCTTTAAGAATGCTTTGCAGAAGACATTCATTTAGTTATAAAGACACCAAGAGCAAAGGCTCCTTTTAACCCATCCTCAGGTTGGTGGAGACAGACCAAAGGAAGGCCTTGAGGCAGGGCCTTAGCTTTAGGAATGAGACTGATTCTCATCATGGGACTGGATATTTCTTAATGGGACTTAAAGTGTAAAAATTCAATAGGTTATTGCACATGTTATTTACTGTTTCTGCATTTGACAAGAATTGAGGTGTGCTGGAGGAAAGCAGAGGAAGGAAAAGGGGAAGTGGATGTTTCGAGTTTTCTCCAGATTCAATTAAGCAGTGATGAAAACACCTTCCCACAAACCTCTAATTTAAACAGAGGCCAGCAAAAACAACATGCCTGACATTTTAAAATGCTCTGAGAAATGAAAGCTTTTTATGTGCAATATCCTTAAAACGTTTTCATTACCTGGAGATGTATGTTATATTGAAATTTTCATCTCTCAGGAGAGAGTTGCTGTTAGGTCTACAGAATACCTGTTTCATATCCCCTACTAGTTCTTTGGTTCACCCTCATGGTAGTGATGTAAATGCAGATCTGATTTATGATTCTTTGATTTTTATTTTTTTTTAACATTTTGCCTTAATTTCAGTGGGGGAAATTAGTAGTATTTATTATAAATAAAACCATGTTTTATTTATATACTATGTCACATATATTTATCTAACACATGTCTAAGCCAAAAATCATGCTTATAGAACAGAAATCAGGCTAGCAGTATGCTGCTGTAGAATCAATATTCAAAGAATAAAGCCTGTGGTTTCTATTCTGTAAATTACTTAAATGTTAGTAAAACTTCATTGACTTTAAGATATCAGATCCTGACTGAAGCCAACTAATAGGTTTTTTCCATTAAAAATTTTCCATTTTCTTATGGTCTGTGCTTCTGAGATAGGCAGGCAGATTACCTGAGGGCCTTGACTCCGAAACATATTTCATAGAATTTCAAAGCTCTGGTACTTCATTCCAAGTTGGAATAAAACCAGATTTTCAAACATCTACATCCTCTGCAGAGTTATGTGACCTTTCTTTTCATTCTGCTTTTCTCCTGACTAGCTTTCAAATTTACTTCCAAGCCAAGCTCTTTGCATTTCAGCCTGTTGTACTGCGGTCATGGGTCTTCCAGCACAGAGAGAACATCACTGTCTTTGCTGTGAAGGCATTTAGGTATCCACACTGCCAGCTGCTAAGGTTGGACTGAAAGTACTTTTTCATTGTCCATTTAATCAATCTTCATTTTACTCTTGTTTAGGAAATGGCTTCCAGCCTGCCATTACTGAGGATCCTAATGAGGCTTGCAGCAGTGAATGCAAGCAGACTGTCAAACCAGTGCTCAAAGAGGACACAGAGAGTTGAGTGCTGGCCTCAAGCTGGCTGACAGACTCATGCAGGCTGAAGTGCACATTGAACAAGGGAGGAGGCAGAACAGGATGAGAGAACTCATAATGTACTGCCACTTCCCCATCACAGCTGTCTGATCGCACCTGAAGTGTGTGAAAAGACAAAACCCCTCAGACTGTATTCCCTAGCTTTGCCATTGCTTATGGAGATGGAGATTTGAGGCTTGGTATTTATTTTCAGAAAACAGTATTGAGAAAATATGAAATTAAGTGACTGAATTTGTTTTAAAATTAGAATTTAGTCACATATTGCCACGTCTATTCACTATCCTGGTTATATCAAGAAGCTAAATCAGAGGGTTTACTGTATATTGTCTGTCAGTGCAGTGACTTTCCCTGAGGTGTAACTGTTACTGTTTGCTCAAGGAATGTTCTGTTGTGTTTGTACAACACTAAAAAAGATGCCCATTCTCCAGGTTTTTGATACTTCTAATGTATGTTATAAAAAGTAGGGAAAAAGGTTTTGTCTCAAGGGCATAATGCATTCGCTTGGGATAAGAGGAATAGAGACCTAGAATTCCCCCGGGAGAAAGCACTGGAGCTGCTTTCAGTTCTGACAAATGCTTTGTTTGGATTGTGAAATAAATTCGACAGGATTAAATTTGTTGGGTTGAAAAATACCAATATGTAGTGTAGGGTGAGAAATACAATTTTTAGCCTGGTACAAATGTGCATCCCCTCACAGGAATTACAAGTAATATAGCTTGATGAGAAATGCTGCTTTTCTGATTGAGCTACCCTGATGCAGAAAGAATTGAGAAAGTGGAAAGAGTCAATGAATACCAAGGAAAATTAATAATTGTTGAGGATCAAATAAAGTGAAAAGATTCAAAATAAATGTATTTCCACAGTTTGCTTGCATTCACAACACTCGATATAATTTATACTTCAATACAACTCATAGAGTTTCCTCTTAAAAACATTTTTTTTCCTTCTGTCTGCTCTTCTGTATATATATATACCTCTTTGTTTTTTTCCCAAGGTAAGTGTAGTATACTGATTTTTCCTTTTACCACAATATTTTATGAAATTCCTTTCATATCTACCCTGGTAAATCTTCCATTAACAAGATTCTTTAGATGCCCTGCATATCAATTTTTACTTAAAATTAGGTTTGTCATTTCATCCTTCTTGCCTTGCAGTCTTTGTAAGATTGCCATGAGAACATACATATGCTATGGCTAGGGTCTTTTTCCTTTTAAAGTTTTTTGTTAATCTCTTAGGACTACAGGGTTTGTAAAGCTCCACGCAGTTTATTCGTCTTCATCTCTTAACAGTGGCATCATTTGCAGACTCTCAGTCTTAAGTGATTACTGCAGGATTCCCTGATGTTTTGGATGGATCCCTGTCTGCACATTGCTGCCTGCTCTCCACATGTTGCTGGTGCTCATATGGACCCCAGCCAGCAGCTTTCCGTCTCCATGGGGGCCATCACCCACTGTCAGAGGGAAAATCTGCATGCAACTCCCACTTACTTGCTATCTGACAAAAACATTTTTCATGAGGATGTAGTGGTTTTCATGGGGTGGCTGAGTCGGTTTCTCATCATTTATATGATGATCTGGTGTTCACATAAAGTCCCATTTGTAGTTTGGGGATTTTTAACCTTGCCAGGAGTTAATGCTTTGATGACTTAAGATGTCCTTCCTCCTTTAGCTTAGTTTAGTTTACTTTTTTCATTATTTTGTATCCAGTTCAGTCAATCTGACTGCAAGTCAAAGTGCGTAGGATTTGAAGATGATGAGCTCTTTGGCTTCTGTGCACATTTCTTGCTTGCTTGAGGCAGTCACACTTACTGCACTCCATAATATGAAACTGGAACTTTTAGCTTCTGGTTGCTTGAAAATTTTTGATTTTCTTTGTTCCACCTCTAAAATTTGATGTTTGTTTTCATGTACCCCAAATCAGGACATAGAACCCCACAACCTCCTCACAGCTCATAGTTTATTTCCACTGCAGTCTGATTCTCATTTTCCATGCTAACTTAAGCTCGTTCTGCAGTTTGCTTAGTCCGGCACCTCTTCTTGCTCAAGGGTTTCACTTCTTGTTCTGGTGGGTTTTGCAGTTTTGGTTGAACATTATGTGATGTACAAAATACCAGATTTTCAGAAAATGCAGCACTTAGTGATGATATTTTACTCTGATGAAGAAGGCGCATGATGAATTTAAGACAAATAGAGCATGAGATGTTTTCCATAAGAGCATTTTTCACACCAAAGAATATTTGTGCAAATGAACAGCATTTTTCTACTTTTACCCAATTAGTGGGATTTTTCTTCCCACAAAAATGTGTCACTGTTTCTTTTTGTATGACTTTTAACTGATTTTTCTAGTGGTGTTAATTTTTTCAAGGAGCTTTTATCCATGATAGCTGTAGGGTGGATTTATTTGACACAACCCATTGCTGTTAATATCTTTTGTTCAATGTGTAGCATTTGATTCTTCTTTCACAATTGTGCATATTCTGCACAAAAATGTTTATTTTTTTCTATATTGGTGATATCTATTGTGTTTTGCCTGACTGGTAATTCCCATGGATTGAAGTTCTCTGTTTATTAATGGTAACAAAGGTATAGGTATAGTCACATCATCTCTTCCCTACAGGATAATTTAGGATGGAAAAGAAAGTTCTTTTCTTACTAATATTTTGATGGCAGTAGTTACGAGTTAACAAAATTTGTCAACATCGTTGAATTCTTGTCTCTGAGAGGTTGCTACGGTAAGTTTATTAATTGAATAGTTCTTACCCAAGCTTTCATCCTATGGATGACTCTCACAGTAGGGATGCTGGTGATTTGCAGTTGGCATAATTATTTCCTGCTGTCTTCTCTAAGTCTGTAATGTCTGGAAAATTATGTTTGGGAACATAAATTCAGAATCTGCTCTGTACTAATGACTGCTGATTGTTCTTTCTGGATTTTCACGCAACTTAAATGTGCTCCCTGTCTTTCAGATGTCTAATCACCTAAACTTAAGCAAGCTTTAACCTTTATTTGTTTAATTATTCTGGTCAAGTTGCTATGTTCTCATCCATCCCTTATTGCTTAAGTTTTCCTTTTCTCAGGATCTTCATATCTGCCCAGCGTTTCAAAATAGCCAATTCTGCTTAGGAAGTAACTTTCAGGTGCAGAATTTCTCAATAAAGGGTGCACAGCTACAGTGTGTTGCAATTGCAAAATCTCTTTCTCTGCTCTTGATAAATACAATCTCACCCAGTTTGAAGCTATTCAAAATACTGAGGAAAGGTTGTTTCTAGCTTGTTGCTTTCCCTGTTCTTGAGTCTGCCTTCTTAGTGGTGTAAAATACAAAGCTTTTGTTTTTTCCCAGAGCCCTTTTTGAATTATTGAATGTTGCTTTTTTTGAATTTTAAATGGTGTTTAGATGTCATCTCTTTGTTTGCTTCGCCCACCTATTATTGTTCACTGCTTTCTTCTGAGGGATCTCACTTCTTCGATGATTTTTCCCTTGCACCTGGAAAGAGCACATTACTAATTCACACTAAACCAACTCATTATTCTGCCTCTGACCTTTCCTCCAGACTCTTTTATCACCTCTCCTATGATTAACTTGACAATGTACAGGCAGCTGTTAGGCTGAGACAACTGCCTACTGAGGTGACTAATATTCCCTTTCATCTTTGTTCCTCTTTCTCTTCTCTACCTATCACTCTGTCTACCTACTTAGCTGATCTGTCTCGTTTTTACCCTTCAGATACCAACTTTCAGATGGCAGGATCGATCTCATCTTTGTCCATGTGCCCAGTGGGTTTTGACCCACAGGACTTCCTTGTAGAATATGCAATGCTGTTAAGGATTTATTTGTGCTGAGGTCCCACAATCTCATAACTTCCTGTCTGCTGTGGTTTCCCTCTTCCCCCTTGCATGTTGTAGCACCTCTGTGCCAATTCTTTGACTTGTTCAACTGTTTGCTTAGTTGTGAAATGTTTGCTTTACTGATATGGTTCTATGATTCTAACCCCACTTTTCATGTACAAGGTTTCTTTCCATTAACAGTCTTCCAATAAATGTAATGCCTTTTTTACTGCATCTGTATAGCCATTAAAACTTGAAATATTAAGTGGGTTTCTTGAAGTCATAAAGCCATGATATAATATTATTTGGCTTTAGTATTAATTGGTCAGTACAGCAAGCTGTTAAAATGGGTATAAAAGTCACAAACTAAATTATTACTGAAACTCTTATAAGTAAACTTGATAATCAAAAACATATTGGGTGACATAAAATATGACGAATACCATTGCAGTTAAAATGCAAGGGAATTCCAATGTAACTAGATGAAGTTATTTTACAATTGTGAAGGAAGAATGAGGTTTCAGTTCCCATAGTTCATTCATTCAGAGATTTTGTAACATAAATTATGATGTCTGGAGGAGCTGAGTAGCTCTGAATGCATAAAGTGCAGTTATACTGACTGCATCCACAACTTTGTAATGTACTAAGGTTTTATTTCATTGTCTCTTACTTCATTGATACCTGACCTGCTTATATCTTCTTGTCTTCCCAAGAGCATACACTGTCAGTTTTGTTCCCTCTGGAATTTCAAATGTAGTGTTGTTTATGGACTAGTCCTTCTGCGTGCCCACTTGTATTAAATTCTGTGAAAGCAGACAAGGGATAAAACATGTCTGCTCTAAGACTTAGTTCAATATTCAGTCTAAATCACGGTTTGTCTTTTTGTACTCATCTGAGCATCATATCTAGATTTAAGCTATTATTCAATGTGTCTGTGTCCTAATTTAATTTCTTGTGCTGTTTTACAGCCATAGTCATTCAGGTGAAAAATTGTTGTCTAGATCTTTCTCCTATACATTGTGATTACTGAAAAAAAAAAAAAGGTCCATGAACACTTGTTGGAATTAAATCCTCGGCGTTTTTCATAAACACTGCTATTGTAGAGAGTTTCTTAAGTCATTGGTAAAAGTAACAACATCCAATTTTATGCAGTTTGAGCACATTGGCTTTTTTCTATTGTTTGTCTCCTAGATAGTTGCATACATTTTGATTTATCTAGTGCAACATTACTTCCACAGTTGGCCTTCTGTGTAATACATTCTCTGGAAAGAGAAATTAGCCTTTTGTGCTCTGCCTTTTAACATTCTCCAAAAATGAGTGTGTCCTTCAATATTTGTATATTCCTCTAAAGAAAAAGCAGTGTTTCTCTGGCTCTAAGTTGCAGTTTCTTTCCTCTTTGATCCCAGAGGAATTGTGTTTGACATTTCCAGTTTTGGTAATGATGGAGCCACAAATCTTTCATTCTTAAAGATCAAATTATCCATAGCAATTAGTTCCTTGTAGAATGTCAGGGACACTGTTTTGTGTGACAGATGGATAAATATTTTCCCTTGGTTAACCAAGAACAAATGCATCATTTAATTACAGTCTTTAAATCAAACACTTCTGAGACATATATTTATTTCATCTTTGTTAAGCCTGGTATACTGTTTCTGTCCAATGAACAGGGACTGTCATAGCAAGAAGACAAGAAAAAATTTCAGAACTAGTAAGATGTTAAAGGACCTTGGGTGTCACTGAAATGTGACAGGCTTTTCTCCTTGTAGACTTCAGCAGTGCTGAAGTAGAGTGACCATCTCAAATACCAAAGTCTCTCTGGCGGAGATCAGAGGTGGGTGTCAGTATTCCAAGCCACTGGAAATGACATGCCAAAGCAGATTTTCTCTCACACTGCAGTTTCCACTAGTGCAGCAGAATGTTTTCCATTTTTGTAAACAAATTATTTTCTTATATGCACACATAATCCCCAAACAGCTTAACAGTAATTATGGAATTATTTTCAAGGAATGCACCTTTCTTTTCAGTAGCAATTAAGTGCTTTCAAGTTATATCATTCTTGATAATGTTAAAGCAGTTTCTTTTTTTTAAGTAGGACAGTACATTCTGAAATTAATGCATGAATTAAAAACTTTAGTGATACAAGCCATACATAACAAAAAGGAGAGAGAACAATGTAAGCCTGTCAAGTTCAGGTAGCATGTGTGGCTTCAAAATAGGCTGGCTCTTTACCAAATAAATATTTGTCTCAAGGGCATGGTGGTGAACTGACTTTGCTAAAGGTGCTCCCACACTGTTTATTGATGGAGATCACATTGTTCTTTGACTGCTGCAAACCTGAAGCTCTGTTAACATATGCCTATTCACACTGAAGAGGTGACTGCTGTTTCTGGTGCTAGTTTGTGCCGGTTAGTGTCTGACACAGGCAGCCCTTAAGCTGAGGAGGTTATTCAGACAGTGGCCATCTCTCAGAGAGAGAGAGAGTTTGGGGTATTGTGTCCTGTGACACTTGAACTGCTTTTGTTACCTGTGCAGGCCTGAGCACAAGCTTGGCAAAGGTTTTCATTTTACATAGTGATTTCACAATGTTTGTCTCTTTTTAAACATCTGATGTACAATAAGAAAATATCTTTTTTACCTACTGGCAATATTCCTTGTTCTTTCATTACTTTTAGTAAAATCACTTTCTATATCCTTGGCTTTTACATTTTCAAAGCACTTCACAAACATTGGTATTTTAACTAAGAAATCCAGTGTTTGCATTGCTGTCCTTGCAGCTTTCTTGCTGTATAATGGAAACTGATTTTAGAGACAATGGGGAAAAGAGTAAAAAGAGAGCAAGAACAAGTGACACAGCTACTTAGAAAATGAGAAGTTCATTTTAAAAGCAGCAAACATGACATTCTCATTGTTTCAAATATGTTAGCTCAGAATTGTATAAATTACCTTGTCGTGCTAATTGAACCAGTAAAAAAGACCTCACGATTACAACAGTAAATTGTTCCCATTATCTTGTATTAGACACATATAATCTCTAGGCTGGAGCTCAGACTTTCTAATTTTGTTTTTTTAGCTGCTGCAGAGTGGATTTGGGGAACAATTAAATGAAAGTGTCTTTTCAATTTTTCAGAGTTGGTTTGTTTTTATAAGTCTGGCATGATATCAAAGAGAGCTTTGCACATAATTTTGTTTGAAATACTTATGGAGGAGGTTACTTTGCCAGGTCTCAGGCTATATGAAGACATTCCTGCAGTTTTCTTTGCTGAAGCACATTGCTCATTGCTTGTTGCTAAGTTCCTGCATCTCTTGTTTATTTTTTATGCTCAGATACCACATGCAAACATACACAATATAAATAGTAAGCAAATGTAAAATGGTGTCTGTTTTGATTAATATAGATTAGAACTAGCTCATAAATGAGTTTATTTGAATTCTAATAATTGTGCTTTGCCCTTCATATAACTGTACTGCAACGTAATTAAAATTTGCTAAGTCAAACATGACACTTAAAGAAGTACTGAAGTGTGTGTCCCTGAGATCAGGTCTACTGCTCTGAGACGTGTCATGTGAGAGAAAGTCAGAAATATTATGATTGGTTCAAGTTGTATAGCAAAACTATGGACACTCAAATTCAAATTTAACATCTATTTTAATGATCCTATGAGAATGAGGCATCAAATTACCACTGAAGTTAGGAATTTACCAGTAAGTGCTTGGGGTTCTTAGTAGAATCTGTTCTTCACAGTTGGAAATTATGAAGACCTTTGTCACATGTCTCACTCATATAATTTTATGTACATTATTTGTAATTAGTTTAGAAAAGATTTAGAGCTGTAAGAAGAGACTCATTATAAAATGTCAGACACAATTAATTCAACAAGCTTTTACTTGGCAATAGGAAAATCAAGACTGGTCATACTTTAATTTCAGAATCAAAAAAAGGACAAAGTATATTCCTTCATATATTTGACTCAGAGAGCAATGGGGTTTCCAGTATCAGTGTTCTCAGTCCTTAAGGTAACTGCTAGTCTACAATGCAGACAAGGAATTAAGCCTTGAATCTAAATTTATATACCCGTGGTTGGCTCCTGATGTTATGAAATGGAAATACTCCATTAAGCTATTCATATAGATTGGACTAAATCATCTACTTTCAGAATCTCAAATGACTTGAGATGCATGCCAACATTCGGCTTAAATTCTTAAGCATATTGAACATTAAAAGTGTTATTAAATCTATATTGATGCCTGAAAATTTATCACTGACAAGTCGGGAGGTTAAACATATAAAATTCCCTTTGATTTTTAATCCAAATTTTTTCCTCAGGAAAAATTTATATGATGTAGACCTTTTGGAATCCCAGCAGGTGGGTTAGTGTTGAAGTGTCTGCTTAGGTATTGCTGTATGGCTGTATGTGTGCTGTAAAAATGTTGGTTTATGGTACAATATTCTAATGCCCATTGAACATCACATGTGCCTTAGGTATCTCTTAAATATATTCATGGTGTTTTATTTGGTGTATCTAATTCTTCTAAATATATCATGCATATATGTACACAATCACCACCGAAAATTCATGTAATGTAGGTATGAAATCCAAGGGTTAACAACTCTCAAGTCAGAAGGACAGATGTTCAAACTTCCACTGTTTGAACAGTGGAAGAGATGGCAAAGATTGGAGAGACAGAAAACGCTCCTCAAATAATTATAGGCAAGTTCAGCTATCTGCATTATAAATTACTCATTCAGAATATCTGACAGTTCTATTCCATGTTTAAGTGTATATAAGGAAGCTAAAATTTTCAGCTTTTGTAGTAAAAGTACTTGATCAGAAGAGATAATTCTTGAGACCTCTGAATTTTAATGAGCTGCAGTGACAAGCCAGCATCTGAAAGTTTATTTTGGAATGTAAAGTTCAGAAAAAAATGCTTCTGAAGCATTTTCTTCACAAGATGCTTAAACACAACTATAAATACAATATAATAATAACTATAATAATAATAATGAGAAAAATAACAATGATAATTTGCAGGCATAAAATCATAAATCCGTAACAACAGCAATATCAAGAAATTAGCATGTGGCTGAAATGAGAAAGTAAAATTAAATTGTCCTGGAATTTCACTAGAGAGAACATATTACAGCTAGCACATTTTCATAAACCTGTGAGTTCACACACATGGATCAATTTTTGCAGTGCAGGTGAAAGGTTTGACTTTCTTCTTGGAGTGGGAAGTTGGTAACAGATGAATTTCTAGTGGGTTGTGCCTATGGAATACATTTTAGGCAGACACAAGCTTTCTTTGTCTACAATTGGAGTGGGTAGGAAACTAGCCAAGTTCAGATGTTATAATACTGAGCATCACTTAATTATCTCTGCTGACAGGAAGCTTTATATTAATATGGAGTTGTGCTTCTCCTGACTTTCATTCAGGTCTGTGCATGGGTGGAGCCAGATCATATTTTCTTATTTGCTCATAATATGCTGTGCAAATGCAAAACCAGAAATGAATGAAAGTAGCATTTGGAATTACTGCTAGAGTGCACGTGGCTTTGGGTTACTGGTGTTATGATCAGATTAAATGGATGGTTGAGTAATTATGTTATTTTTCAAAAGAGGTAAAATTTAATCACAATTCCTCCAGGATTTTAAGTATTTCTTCTGGGTACAAGAAGTATATTTATAATGGGAATTTCAGTGGCATTTTTCAGGAGTAGAACATTTTATAAGTCTTGATTTTTGTAATACATACTCATCCATATTTACAGAAAAGATTATAGTCTTGGGAGGTAATTTTTTAAAAGAGAAAGTACATTTCCTCATTTAGTTCCTTTTTATAAAATTATTTTTAAAAATGTTCTAAAGCTGTTCTCAGGAAATTTTTTTATCTTAAGAGCCATGATCTACTGTTCTCATGTCTTTGTTGGACATACGTGCTTTTCCTTTTTTTTTCTTGACTTCTAAGTATTAATATTTTAAAGAGAGACATTTGGAGGAGAGGAGGAAGGTCACAAACTATTCAACAAAGCTTAGGAAACCACCAAATCAGTTTCAGAGCTTCAGAGAACACAAACCATGCCCTATAGTTTAAGCCTTTAAAATTATAAAGTAGGTAAATTGGATTTTCATGGAAATTTCACAGAAAGGCTCATATTTCCAAACACCAATATAATGTCTGAGTTGAGGTGAAATCCACATGAGATTTGCTGACTTTAAAATTCAGCACTTTCATTTTATACCATCGAGGAAAAAACCTAATTTTTTTATTCATATTTCATAAATAGCAGAATGAACTTTTACCCTCTGTTGACCGGCAATACCTTGCTTTCACCAGGGTGAAGTCATTAGAGATACATTATAACTGGTGCTGCATTTCAGGGTCTGCTGATGTTTCCATTTACAAGACCTGTCTTGCAGACTTACATAAAACCAGAAGTTAAAATTTATTTCCAAGGAAAATTGAAAACTTCTGTTATCATGAAAACCAGGGATTTTAATAGTAAAATAGAAAAAAAGAAACCTTGAAAGTATTTGATAATGTTTTGTATTCATTTTAGGGGACAGTAATAAAGTTAATACTCCTATGCCTGCTAATTAGTTGATCTCTAAAGGTGGCCAAGTCTCTTCACTCCTTGCCACAGCTTCACCTTTTGGAGATTCAGATATTTGGGAAAGGATCCTTTTGCTATGGATTTTAGCCTCTTAGCTTAGTGTAGCCCAGTAAGATGACCTAATAACAAAGTTATTAAGTGTTGTGAAATGCAGGAGCAGGCTTCTGTTTTCAAGGATAATTGAAGGTGTGAAAGGTAGATTGATCTTAAATGACATTTGTTTGAGACATTTCAAATTGGGCTATATCCAAACTCATCAAAGAAAAGACCATCAGCTGCCTCTCAGGCTGAATAAGCTGTGTTGACATAGGTGACTTACCCAATTTTTTGTCATGCAGAAAAAAACAGACCAAGATTAATGCTGAACCTGTTTTACATTCCAGCAAAGTGTCCTTGTCTTAAATTTCACTTTTAGGTGTTTGAATAATACAAACAGGAAATATAATTGGTCTCGTTGTAGGTTATCTGACACCTTTTTCTCATGCAATTTTGAAGATTTGTGCTTCAAATGAGGCAATTTACTGATACACAATCTTCATCACTTCAGATACCTGAACAGTATTTAGAACAGTCAGGAAAAAAAACTGTTTAAGCTTTATAGACAGAACTTTGTGATCCAAATGTACAGGTAATTGTTTCTTCTAGCCAGAAGACAGTACAATCATTTATTGTTTTGAAAGTTACTGAATAGCTGCTTTAACAGGTTTAAATCAACACTGGAATTTAGGAACTTTTCTAGCATCTTAACAAACTCCCAGAGGAAAGGCTCATTAGCCTAGTGTCTGAAATTGATTTTCTAAAGTGTACAGCATTTGAAATATTTACTTGGTGATTCAGGCTGGAATGCTGCAGAAATGAAGGTGTTTTGCTCCAATGTGTTCTAGAGGCTACAGAGTGAGGAAAGAAGTCCAGCACTGCCATGAAAAGGTCCCTTCCAGTTATTTTGCTTCCTTTCCTCTTGATTAGCATGGCTTCTACACTATAGAGCAAGTAGAAAATTGGGAGAAATTGGTCCTTAAACTCTGTTATGGCAATTCTTCTGTGTTCCCATTTCTGGTTTTGTACAGTTAGAACACAGGGCTCATGCTCCTATAAGTAATTGAAAGGTCATCTCAGAAACAGCAGTGAGTAGAAGATGGAGAGCTGCCTTTTTGGTAGATGTCTAATGTTTTAGAGGAAATGCAGGAGTTCAAACCTGAGTGCCTGGCAGTGGCAGTGCTAGCAGCTAACTGTTTTTCTGTGTAATGCTGTTTCCATCCTAAGAAAATGCTGATGTGCAGCCCTGGAAAGTCCAGGTGAAGGAAAGCCCTGCGGTGCCTTTAGATGGCCGCTTACAGTGAAGAGCTAAGCAGGCAGGGGAAGGTGGTCTTCGTCTCCCCTCCCTTTTATCTGATTGTAGCAAGCACAGTTGGCTACAAGTAATGGTCATGACATGCTCAGACGCTGGAAGTGAGACACAAGCATGAGCCTGGCATGGGTAGAGGAGTCCCTGCCGTCCTTGCCTAAACAATAGGTGAAGACACTCCCAGTAAGTTAGCACTTTTGAAGGGTTCTCTTTTTTATTTGGTTTTTTTTGTATGTTGTTTAGGAGAGGGGGATAAGTCGGACTAGGAATTAAAACAGTCCCTGTTTCTTACTGATGTCAAGTAGTCTGGATAAGCTTTTAGAATTTCCTCCTGCCTTTTATACTATCAAAGGAAAGGTCATGCTATTGCCACAGTGCACATTAAAGGGGAGAAGAGAGAAGTGCAGAGGTCCTTCTTTCTTCTTTTATCCAGGCTGTGTTCAAGGAACAGAGGTCTCTGAGCTGAAATCGTCCCTTTAGGATGAGTCCTTTGCTCGTATTCTTTCTTCTGTATCTCTTCTGTTTTCCATTCTCTACATTAGCGAATTGTCTAATCTGGCTGTTCATGGTGGGTAATATCATTAACTGTTGTTTTTCTGCTGCTTCTAGCAAGTCTAGTTAAGTAAAAGTAAAAAAGCTGAGTGGTTATGCACTTTATTTCTGAGTGTAATCAAAATTGCTACCATTATTGATATTGTTTGCATACTAAATACCCTGAACAAATCCTGTAAACTGGCAGTGAATGTCATGCAAAGAAGTTTTCATTGATAATACCTTGGAAAAAACAGAACAGAAATCCAGAGCAAGAAATTAATCCCCTTCCCAATAGTCACATAAGAAACTTTTTCAAGCTGAAAGCTACTAAGATATTATCAATACACATTTTTGAAAGTAAGATTCCTGTATTTCTATAGTATATGTTTTATTTTACCCCAGAAATCATCCTTTAATAAATATTCAAAAAAAAAGAGATTATACTATATAGAATCTATAGTGTTGAAATGTCAATATACTGCCAGCTGAAGCAATAGCTTTGCATGGAGTACTGATGTATATATTGCCATTTTTTCTCACAAACTCAGCAGGTGGATTTAGGAGAAGTCAGACATACAGTTGTCTTCCTCTCTGAAGAATACGAGTTAACCATATATGGCAATTACAGAAAACTATGTGTTTATCCTGAAAAAAAATTTTTTGATCTATACTGTTGTTCCAGAAAAGGCATTCCAGAATGATTGCTCTACAACCTACTTTTTCACTTGGAGCAGAATGTTAAAAATTAATTCCCTTGGAAAGCAAAGGTTTTTGATGAACCAAAGATGAGGACATATCACAGGCTTAACTCTTAGAGCTATGCTGAGATATAGTATCTGTTGTGATTTTTATGAAAATATAGAACCCATTTTAGTAGAGTTTGAGATATAATGGCACCAATTTTTGTTTTCCTGAAACTCACTTTTGTTCGTGGTTGGCTATTTCATTACATTGAACTGGGTCAACTTATCTTATACTGGAAGGAACTTTAAATTTAGGTCACTTTAGGACTTTGGAAACAAATTTGAGTCTTAGAACATATGAGAAACTAATGCCTGTGCATAAACCAACTTTATCAGTGTAAGTGCACATGAAGTTATCTCATCCTATATGAAAGTTTAATGTCATTTCCAAACTTTTCTTAGCATTCTCTTAATACTGCTTTCTAAATTACTGTCTTCCTCTTCTTATGATTTTTGACTAGTACTTGTGCTCCTAAACTGCTGCTTTCCTTCTGACACCGGTCTCCTTTCTGAAATCCTGGAGTTTTTTCCACTCAGCTTTCTAAGTGTTTTATAAAAGTTCTTCCCAGCTTGCTTTCACTGCAAAAGCTAGGACTTGGTGAAATGAACTTTTTAGGAATATGGAAACAGACTTTGACAATTACTTTAAGTTGGCCAGGAAACAGCGCTTCTGAAGTGCCCTGGCCTAGATAGAGTTTAAACAAGCATCTCACAATTAAACAGAATAAATCCTTTGAAAGTTTTTGTTTGCCATTATTTTCTTCAAAATTCTAATAGCTTATGGCTTCTGATAATGGAAGGTCCGAGAAATCACTCTAAATTCCAACAGCAGACTCTGTGGGAATTGGTCACATATAGGCTTCAAGGCACCTCATTAACTGGTGTTACAGCAGCTCTGCCATGGTTTATTTTAAACTCTCTCCTTTTAGACACTCTTCTGGACAGTCTATGAGTATTCAGAAGAAAAATGCTAATGATTCAGAGAAATCACTGTTGGTACAGAGGATTCCTCCTTGTTTCTTGGAATAATAATTTTTCTTACTGCTGGCATTTATATCTCAAACAGTGCACTAAGAAAGAGGTAGGAGAGAATGGGAATTAAGGTGAATTTTCACAAACATACATTAGAAGAAGAAATTTTGCTGGTCCCTTGAAGTTGCACAACCTATTTTTATCTGCAGTTGCAGTTCTGTTTGTTTGCCTGGTGTCTTAAGACAATTTAGCTTTAATATGGATTGCTTCAGCAGCCTCATTGGAACGTGTCAGCAGAGAGAAGGAGGCTACAAGATGTATATGATCTCTAAAAGATCATAACAGAAAATCAAAAGAAGTGTTTTAAAGTGAATATTGGGAATGTGGAGTTAGTTTGGCTTTTGTTGGCTTGTGTGTGTTTGGTCATCTTTTACAGAAGAGGTTATTGTTATGGTAAGACTTTTGACAACAGGTAGTTTTCACCATCCTCTCCCTGTCCTTGTACTTAATTTACTGCCAACTTCAGGTTTTTTCAAGATGCAAGTGTTTTCAAGTGTCTGCATTGGGACAGCCTTTTAACCTTAAAAATACAAGTAATATTTATAGCAAGAGACCAAAATCAGTCACCAAGCAGGCTGTGCTCTGCAGTGGCTCGTGTGTCTGATGCTATCAACTCAGTGAAGGGAAGGGAGATGCTCAGCTGTCATTTTGTGTCATGGATTTGACGCCACATTTGATTCTTGGAAAATACGAACAGTCCTGAGAGCAGGCAGTCGAGTCAGCAGGTCTCGGTCACTTCATTCCCACTTGACCTCTCAAGAAGGGCCGCTTTTCCAAGAGAGTGTCACAGCCCACAGAGGGATAGAGCCATGCACCAGGGATTTTGCATTGGAGGACCAGGAATGGTTCCTTTCTTGAAAGTGAAGAAAAAGAAACCATGGGTTTAAAAGGAGAGATGGATTACTGGGGAATTTTGTTCTTTTTCCACATTACAGTGCTGCTGGATAGACATTCAAGAGCAGCATTTTTGACACTGATATTTGGAGTTGAGGGTGATGGTGCCAACTTAGAGTGCTTAAAGGACTTGCAGGTAGATAACCTGGCATAAAACAGTGTTTCAATCTCAACATGTCAAGCTTGGCTTAAAAGAAAAGCTTTAATTCTTCTGACTTAATCCTGTTTTATTTACTTAGTTTGGGTTTTCTTAATAAGGAATGACAGATTTGGCACTCTGGCTCTTTTCCCTACTCTGAGAGATAGCGCTTATTCTGTCATTTTTAAACTGTGAAGGGACCTGCCCTCTTGTCTACAACATGTAAAGTGAGCCAGAAAAACAGGATTGCTGCTCCTCATTAGCAGTTTGTCCCTGGTTTGGGGATTTTGTTCACCAGGCAGCAGAGATGCTTCGCTAGCAAAGGTGTGTCTGTATATTTCAAGGCAGAATAGTAAACTAGTTTCTTTTACTTAGTGAGACAACCTATTTTGAAAGGAATGTAGGGACATGTCCATTAATTGAAAAAAAAAAAAGGGAGAAAATATTCCGTATCTGAAAAGGTTTCATTCCTTTGTGACTAATGATCACAAAAACTGGTTGTATTCTGTTTCTTGATTCAGTTCTAAAAGCTAAAAGAAACAGAGAAATACATGGTGAATCTCTCTGTGTGTGGAGAAATACCTGGAGAAACTCTCACTTATTCCAGATGGACAGATTTATCTATTGCTGGATTCCTGCTTTTGATTGACTCCACTTCTCATAGTGCTATGTGTTTGTGGTACAGTAGAAGTTGATATAGTGTAGATCTATACAGAGAAATCTGTGTGTACTGGACTTGTCAGCTCTTCCTTTTACTCCTGACCTCTGCAGTCTCTGCAAGCACCTCTTGTGTAGGGAAATGGTGTAAAAATCCACTGCAACAGCAAGGCAAGATTGCTTAGAAATTGCACACACAGAGTTCTGTGATCATTTCAAACCTGAACCAGCTTTTGTGCCTCTTCACCAGAGTAGGATGGGGGAGGCAGGAAAGAGGGAGGAAGGACCTGTAGGAGAGTCTTTCTCACAGGTCAGCAAGGTCTGTTCATGGGCAGGTGGTGTTGCTGTGGCAGAGGAGCCAAGTGCCATCCTCCGCATCTCACACTTGTCAAATAGCAGCAGGATATGTGTGGGTGTGAGGAATGATCAAGAAATTTCCACTGACCACCAGAAATGTCTGTTCCTCAGAGAGAAAAAAAAACCTTGTTACAGGCAAGTTGAGTTGAGTGTCTAAAGCAAAGCACAAGGAATCATGTTTCATAATTGTCTAGTCCAGCAAACAAAGTTACATTTAAGCATTTGAATTGTACCTGCTATTATTTTGGTAAGGCTTAGGTTTTTTAAGTAACCTCCTAGTAGCCATTCTATTCTTTCCATGCTTCTCCACTGAATACCAACTATGTTTGATATAGAACTGGTAATGCAGATTGTTCATTAATATGGACTGTGAGCAGAATGAATATGGACATAATTGATTCCTACCCTGAACTGGAGCTATTAATTACCTAAAACAATAAAGCCATAATAACATTTTCTGTGTGAATATATTTTGGAGGGGGAAAAAAGTGAAGAAGAGAGATAAAGATACGGTTATTGCCTTGACATTTTGGTAATGAGATTTTATGCTGAGCTGGAGTTCAAGAAAAGCCCAGCAAGGGAAACTAATAGAAAATAGTAAGGAAAAGAGCAGAGGTTGGAAGGTACTAAGGGCATCTTTGAGGTGCCACGCAATTATGCTCATCTCCTCTGTTGAGCTTCCCCTGCTTATCTGTCTGTTCCTAACATCATCTCTGAGGTGGAGGGAGAGCATTTCTGCAGTGATTAAAAGCATTTAGCAGTTAGAAGTCATCTCCATAAACAGAAAAGCATGTGTCACTGTGGACTACCTAACAATATTGTTGTTTATTAACAAACATTGCATGGGAGTAGATAATAAAAGCGGAAGCTGATCCTCCTCCTGTTTCCTTGGTCGGTATGTCAGATGTCTTATATCTTGCTTTCTTACAATTTGTTGCTTTGTTTCCTCTTTTCTGTGTCTTCATATTTGATTTTGTTTAGGCTAGCTGAGGAGGCAAGGGCTGCTTTATTTCCCCTGTAGCTTAAGAGTTTTCTTCACAATCATACAGCTATAAAATTAAGATTAAATAGGTATGATTTATCCTGGAAAAAGGTCAGCTTCTCTATATTCCCTAGAAACATGATACTTTGGTTTGTAAAACAAAACACTTTTTCAAACATAGTTTTTCAGGACTGTTGTACATATTTTCTATGAACAGGTTCTGAAAAAATATTCATGTGCTTGTGGCAGCAAATATAATTATTGTTAATATGTTCAGTAATATTTAGTTGGGCTATCTTAGCTACTTCTCTGTAGCCTGATATTTTTGCTCTATTTTTTTTCATGAATAATGAACATTACAGATTTTAAAGGGAATGAGTTGTAGAAAAGTATCATAAAGAAACATATTATTAGAAGAACTGTTGATTGTCTATTCATTAGATTCATTAGTGTTGTATGAAAGTAGTAACTGAGAAAGAAGTAAATTAAAAACCCCTATTATCCAGAAAAGTTAATGATTTCCTCATCAGAACTATGTACAGTGGCTTAGTCTTGGTTACTTTTACATCTTTAGCTCATTTTGTACTTGAAATATAAAATTTCCTCAGTAAGTTCTTCATAGCTGAGTTTTAGATCTGGTTATAAAATTTCATGCTTTGTATAAATTAAAAGGAAAAACTGTCTTAATAATGGGAGTGAAATGAAGCTAACCGCTGTGGTTGATGTGCTAATATGCTGGGAAAAAAAAAAGGGCAGGAATTAATTTGTCACTGTAATAAATTGTTAATTTGAAAGCAAGAGAGATTATAACAGCTCCATAATTAACTGCAAATGTTTCACCCCAAGGACTTTGTTTAGCACAGGAACTGATTGAACAGGAAAGATGGAATAACTTCAAGTAAATCAGTTCTTAAAGCATCTTCTGCCCAAACCTCTCCTCTCCTTGTGTGTCCCAAGCCATGTTCCATCAGTAATTAACATCCTCAGAAGCAGAAGGTGTAATCTTGATTTATTTTGTAAGATTTGAATTGGTGTGTTGATACTGTTCTGGGCTCTGATGTGGGTCTTCCCACAATCCATGAGTCAGAGAGTTTGCTTATTGAATTCCAAGTTCACATCCAGCTTCAGCCCTTATTGAGAAATGGTTCACAGGAAATACCATATTCAGTCTGGGGTCTTAACTTCAGTCTGATTTTGGTCACTGTGAGAAAGCTGCCTTCTTCACTGTAGCTCCTCAGGTGATCTGATTTACATATATACATATTTTTATATGTTTACATAAGTTTTCATGATTTTCACAATGTTTTTATGGGAAGGAGGGAAGGGGTGAATTTATACCACCATTTGTCTCAGTGCATTGGACCACAGGAATTTGGTACCTTCTACATGAAACTGGATAAACTGTGAAAAAGCAAAAAACCTAATAAGTTGAGACAGGATCACATGGGGATGTGTATTCCTGGCACTGTTTTTTTATTTATTTACTTACTTGAAATGAACTCAGTAGAGTCTCACTTTTCTTTGTCAGTATTTGTTACATGCTTTACCTGCCTTAATTACAGAGCTAGAGACACATCGAGAAATTAAGTCCTTGTAGTCCCCTCTGTCCTTAGTCATCTGCATTAATATTCATTTAGGAAGAAAAGACACACTAACCCAAGGGAGGTGTGTTTCTCAGAATGGGAAAATGTCACTGTCACCACAGCAAGGGTAGAAAAGAGACTTTCACACTGAAACTATGGTTTATAAGATTACTTGAAAAAGTCTCTTTAAGTACCTCTACATCATTATTTCAGAGACACTGTTGCTTCATTCCCATGAAAGTTGGGTTTCTGCCCTGATAAATCCCTAAAATCATCCTGTTATTCTGGAAATCAGGTGAGAGCACTGGCAAATAACAGCAAGTGGCTGAAAACAGTTTTCTCTGCAGGAAACTGGGCTAGAGGTCCTGAGGTGGTAGATAAAAGTTTGTTTCTACTTTTAGGATTGAGGAAGCAAATGGATCTTTAAGGGAAGTATTTTCTTGCATGTACTTTGGAAAATATTAAGTAAAAACCTAAAATCTTAACTCTTTTTAACAACACGTATAAAGACCTAGGTGTCAAAGACCAATAAGTATAAATTGGCAAAGGGCTGCTAACTCAGCTCTTTTTTAGGGGGTCAGAAGCTCAGATAGGAAAACATTAGTTTATTGGACATATTTTACAGCATAGTACTGTGGTAGTGATTAAATGAACATTACACAGCAGTTTTCCAAATTATTTAAGGACAAAGGCTAAATCAGTTTATATTGGCTTCATTATCTCACTTGCCAACATAGATCCTTCACTTCTAAGTTTTGGACACTGTCATAAATAATGCACATAAACTCCTTTCACTAGTTTTTTTTTTTGTGCTGTCATGGAAACAACAAATTTTTTAGTGTAAATAAAAGCTTTGTAAAATTATTTTTATAAGAGATGTAATTTGGGACCAAATTTACCATGGTCATGTACCTTTTTTCTGTTGTATTTATGTCATCATTTTGAGCCAAGAGGAAGGTAGAGATTTGAAAAAGAAGGTGCAGACTTAAAAGATTTGTGTTCCCTTTGTGAGATTGAAATGCAAAATAAGCCAAGAACTGCAAATTCTTCTTCTCTGAGGGTTTTTGTTGTCTGAGTATCAGTGCTCGGCAATTCAACATCCACAGAATTTTCCTGTCGTTTCCTTCCCTTTAGGAGGATGCCCTTTTTGCTTCATTTTATAAGTCACAATTCTAAAACCAGGTAAATTTTTTGATGTATGATTTCATGTCTCTAGTTAGTGGCACTTTCTACACATAATAATAATAATAATGTTATTTCAATAGTGGTTATACAGAACAGTTCTTGGCTTCATTAGTGTGTCCTTTTAATCCAGAGGCAGCTTGGTGACTCTGTGGTCATTTTTCTCCTTGTCCTTTTTCTTATGGCTTTCTTCAGTTTTCTTGCATGTTTATACAGCAGAGATAGCAAAATTAGAGCTAATTAATGTGCTTGAGATTATAAAGGAAACTTTAGTGAAAGAGAAGAAATTGAGATTTTAAAGGAAGCCAAAGTGAAGAAAATGTGTTACAGCTGCATCAAATTGGTCACTTTATTATCTGATTTAGTGTGTTTGTAGGTGCATTCTAAGAACAGAACTTGCTCTGATGTAAACAAGCCTCAGACATTGTTCAGTCACCACTAATAAGGTTTGAATGCTGCCCGCATGCACCCAACCAGCTCAGCTGCACAAGTGTTGGACTGAATCTAGGACCAGAAGCCCATTGAGGAAAAAAACCTGCATTTGAAATTATTTTTAAAATTTCCTGTTACGTTGTATTCCATGTAATTGTTGTAGCAGATTTCATAATTGTCCCTTCCAATATTACCTGCTCCTGGCAAGGAGCCATCCGACCTCCTTCCTCTTACCCATTTATGATGTAGACATCTTCCTGTGTTTACCACTTCTCCCTAGGACCAGAGGAAAGTCATTGAAAAATGTGATCACAATATTTTTACATGTAGGTACTTCAGCTCACAGGTCTGATTTGCCTTTTCAGTGCCTTCATCTACCTCAGTATGTATGCAGTTGCCAAAAAGCAAGAAGCACACACCCACAAAAACAAAGCTGAGACCTCCAAAGGAGGCTTATTTTTTTTTCAACTAGGTGATGCCAAAAGTATTTATGCTTTAAATGCCCTTTGAACAAGTGAAACACAGCTGTGGGAGCCTTGGTGTGTGTTTGAGGGAATACTACAAATGAAGCATAATGAAAAGCCTGCTTCCTCCAAAAAGAGGTTTTCTGCTTAGAACATGAAGTATTCCAAGATGACAACACTTATTTTAATTTCATTTGATGAAGGAATATGAGCTTTCTTTGTTTTCCATGCGTCCCTCCTCACACTCAAGCAAAGTTGTCATGGCACTTCTAATCCTAGCTCCTCTCAGATCAAGCTTGGTTTTGGGCTTGGGAGATACTTTACCGTGTATTTAATTCTAGGTTTTCTGTTGCATTTGTTCTCAAAATGAAGGCAAAAATATAGTAATTTCTTTAAAATGTCCATAAAAATAATCATAAAAACAGTGAGAAGTTCTTTCTGGAGAAGGTTCCCCATTTGGTACAGTTGTTGCTCAGTCATGTGCCAGGATGCCATTGTTAGACATCATACAAGTGCAGAACTACAGTGATAAAAATGTCTTTTATTGCCATAAATGCTAAAAAAAAAAAAGCGCCATATATTAGATATTGTAACATATATCCAGGAAGATTCATATTCTGACAGCACCGTGGTATTGCTCTGCTTTTATCTTCTTTTGCCCAGGGGAGAGTGAAATAGATACACATTAAGCAATTTCGATGGCATCTCTTTCCATTTTGGAGACAGGATATCGTGTGCAGAGGGTCATGGATCAAAGTTAGAATCTTCTTCAATAGAATGAATTTTCTAGGATGTTTACCAAGAAAATTTTCACTTTTGCAGGATCCTGTAAAATGCCTGGTTTGGAATTATAACTCACACAGAGGGCGTTTTCACATCTACAGAGATATATTCCTGATCTCTTAGGAAAAGCTGACAGTGTATAGGATAAGATATGGTAGATGAAACAAATAGGAATAAATTTGTGGTGCATGCATACATGCATACACAAACTGTGTGTTGTGGGACAAGAGGAAAATAAGCTCATTTTGTTTAGTTTTCAGATAGCTGTATTTGTAGCCTATGTTGCAGGCATCAGGCACTGCAGTAATAAAGGTTTTTAATATGTTTGCAGGATGCCAGTGCAGAAAATGAACGTGAATTTCTCATGATTCCTTAGAGCTCTTGTCTCTCACACTGAGCTTTAATTCATATCTGTCTCTCATGAACATTAACATAAAACTATAGAAGTGCCTTCCTTTCCCTTCTCTGAATTTCTGGTGGATTGCAGATGAGATTTGACTTTGGATTTTTTACCTTTTTTACATTTTTTAAATGATTCATTTGACTCCTCTAGACAAAATTCTTAGTGAGCATATGAGAAGTGCCATGAAAAGAGGTGATACTAAGGCACTGCCTACCTAAGTGGCAAGAAGTGGGATAAAATGCATCGCAACATCCCTAACTACTCTTGCTGTGACAGCCAGATGGCCCCTTACTCCAGAAGGGGCCAACAACCAGCAAGATTGAAAAGAACATAGGAGCGGAATACTCAGGAAAAGCACTTAAATATCCACCAAGGGCTCTGCTGGTGCATTTCTGCTCTGCTTCTGAAATGTTTTTCCTCATCCTGCTGGTGTTTTGAGGATGGAGATCAAACGAGGCATTGGCAGATGAAAAAAAGTGGTGACTCCAGGCAGAGATCTGGGGCTGACAAGGACATAAGTGCCCATCCCCAGAGGACAAGTGCCATATGTGAACCACAGAGGGATGGCAGCATGGCCCTAAAAGCAGCTGTGGAAAGGAGCAGGTATTTAGCAGTGTCTAAGCAGTTGTGTTTAATTGCACAGCACTGTGCAGCAGTCAGGTTCCCTTCTTGCTCACAGATGTGAGGTTCCTGGCTGGGACATGTGGGAAAAGCTTTACTCATTCCTCTTCCTGACTTAACTTTGGAAATGGCTCAGGAAGTCACCTGACATTTGACATAGCTCTATTGTGCTGTGCCCGCCTGACTGTCTCAGGTAAACTGGGATTTAATGGGACTTCAGATGGACCATTATTATGTTCACACATTCAGAATTTTACTTAGGTCTTCATGACAGATGTGTATCTCTCCTACTTGCTGCATAATAGAGCAAAAAATTATCTATATTGCTATAACACTTCTTCTGTTTGCCTTTCTTCCTTTTTATTTATTTTTATTTGTCTGTCTGGATAAGCTTTGAATACATGGGGGCCCACAGAGGACTTTGGATGTACTTGCTTCCAGCTGAAAATACAGCCTTATAGCCAACTTGTTTTTCCTATCAATCAGTCTGGAGAGAATAGTGCTCTATCTTGTTGATCATCCTTGTGTAAAGCTCATGTATCACTTCAAGGATTGTCTGGATATTGCTTCTGTCAGTTTGCTTCTACCACCATCGAAAAGCAAAGACCATGTGCCCATAATATTAATAGTCAGAATAGGAGAGATATGTCACTGTTCTGGTTCAGGTTAGTCAAAAGGATGATTGAAAGAATGCTACAAAAATGCAGTGCTTAAAGGTAAAAAGCTGTTTGACAGTACCTGTGGGAAAAAGGAATGTGTTGCTAGAAAATTTATTACACTCTGTAATGTGTCTTTCATAATTTACATTGAGGTACCTATGCCAGTAATCTCTTATACATATGACTTGTTTTTCTCACATAAGTAATTTCATCAGCTGAGTAATCACATAGACTAGGGGAATTGTTATCATGAGTCGAATTATGGCTCTTTATCTATTTAAACTAAAAACAAAACAAGGCAATTACAATTATGGGTTTGGCTTGTTTTGCATTAAAAAAAATAAAGTTGTAATATAGGCTTAAATTGAATGGCCATCAATACTTTTTATAAAAGTTCAAAAGGCCTTTATTTTTCTATATAGCTCATTTTGCTAAGGCTATAGTTGCTTTCACAAACTTAAAATGCAGAACTAATTGTATTTTTAACAAAGTGCATTCTATTTTTCCTTTTCTGGAATGTGCAAATCTTCTTAAACTTCTTCCAGTCTTTTTACTTTTCTCCATCAAAGCTTTCCAATTTATGTTTAAAAGATGATAGCAAGGATCTAATTTAAGCCTCTTAGTTTAGAAAGCCAAAAGAAATGGGCAACTGTTCCACAATGAAAATTTGAGAAAAAATTCTTAGCAACTTAATCCCTATCAATTATTGAACTGTACAGAATGCCTCAAATTACACTGTGCATGTTAAATGCTTCTACTTTTCTGGGGTTTTATGATTGCAACATTTGCCTCTCCTGCAATTCCTCTGTGTTTTCTTTCTGATAACAAACGAGAAGCATTTTAGAATAACCATACTTGATGACAAGAAAGTTTTCTCTTTTTCTGTAATAGAACACATATTGGCTTCTTGTGCTATTGTTTCACTAATAAAGTTGTTTTCAATGTGTTAGGATCTGTCTCATTTTAGAGATGATCCAATGTCCCAGCTGCAGTTGTGTTTCAGGTGTGCTTGAGCCTGTAATTTTGGTGTGTTTGTATCTCCAGGGTCTGCAGGATAGGTATTGCTTGGACTCTTTGGATCCAGGTGCAATTACTGTGTGAAACATGCTTTTAAACCAGCCTCAAACAATGATGAAAAACATACAGATTTTCTCTCTTTATAGAGCTGAAATATATTTTAGCCTGTATCAGTTTTTGCTGAGTTGTCACATTTCTGTTAGCTTAACCATTAGCTGCTAGAGAATTGTGGTAATACAGAGAGTACTTTGTATTCACCTTGAACATCAGTTTTTAATAACCTTCACTGACATATATGAAGGATTTCAGATTGAAGGTCTGCACACAGATATCTGGCCAGCAGGGTTTTTTTGGAAAGATGAATCTGAACTGCTTTGCATGGTTGATGTTGGGACACACATGGCTTATAAAAATCTTTCAATTATAGTCTGGGTTCCTGTAGTTGATTGGCTGAACTACTCTCAGAAGCAATAGCTGAATTTCCCAACATTTTGAAGTACTTTATTAGGAAAAATTAGAGCCATTATGAGAAAAAGAAAAGGCTGCTGCTTTGATCCATGCCGTTTATAAGACTCAGTGAGTCCTTGTGCAGATCTTCTGTCTGGGCCCACAAAGCCTTTGGACCTTTAGTAAGAGCGATCTATTTATTCATCTCTTGTGAAGCACAGAAGCAAAAATGGCCACTAGGCTTTGCAATTTGGTGACCAGAATGCTTTCAATGTGTTTAGAACTGATTTTGTCTTTGCACAAGTACTTTTGAGAGCTTGTTTTTCATAGGGAGCTTCAATCCTGCAGCCAGTTAGAACTCCATTAAACTGCTCCTGATTCTTGAACTCCTATTACAAGAAAAAAATGCTTTCAGCCTGTATGCTTGGAGAGGAGCTGAATGCTAAGTTTATGTACAAGTCAGAAATGGGGGCTATCTCACTTGAACCTCTGCCACTGTTGTTCTCTGCAGATATGTGAAATGACAGGAGAGGCACCACCACGAAGCTGAAGAGCAAAATGAGCTGATGGCTTTAGCGATATTTTGTCACTTGAATGGTGACCTTTGTTAATAATGCCTGTGATAGGAAAATGAAATACTTTCTGTTTCAGTAATGCCAGTCTGATGCTTGGCAAAAATTGCTTTTAAGTCAGACAGCAAAGAAAAAAGAGCAGCACTGTTATATTCTGTAGTGTATGAAGTTGAACATTTTCCCTGATAGGCAGTTAGACTAAATCTTGAGTTTACTAACAGATGCAAAAGGAGTTGAAACCACATTTCCGTATCACTAATACAATAAACAACACACTGCCAGCCATAATCAGGGCAGGATTTTCAAGGCACTCAACTTATATTTAAAATCCTGAATGGAATGCGCAAGTTTTCAAAGGCACTCAGCATTCTGCAGCCCCTCTTGAGGAAAATCTGAGTAAATTACAGTTGCCAATCAATTCAGAGGGTCTGGCTATAAAATATTCCTTTGCTATTCTTTGGAAAAAAAAAAGGAGGTAAAGGTGAACTAAGTCTTCTGTTTTCAGTTTGGAGACATAAATTCAATCTATTTTTTTAATAGTTGCTAAACTTTAAAAACAATGGCACCCACACTTAATATCAAAAACAAACAATGAGAATGGGCCAAATTGAGTAGATTAACTTTAATCAGTATTTTATTAATTTGGATTGCTTGTACCTTGGTTGGAGAGGAAGCTTTTTTTATGGAAAATGGCTGGTCTTAAGAAAACTGTTGTTATGGCTTTAGTTTTTCTGTTTGCTTGCTTTTAAGCAATAGCAGTCAAAAATATTTGTTCACACTACCAAACATCCCTCTGAATCAGGCACCCTGTTCTGCTACTTCTGTTCTCTACTTCAAAACTTCAAGTTGTTCCTCAAACCCCCTATTCTTCAGCCTCTTTCTGACAGTGATTTCCATCCTAATTGAATATACTTTTAAGTTATACTGGTGTAAAGGAAGAGGAACTGTACTACAATCTATGAAAGTACTGAGGTATAAAATCAATCATGGTTGAGAAGGGAAAGGTTATTTAAAATACAGCCTTTATATGATTCTTTTACAAGTTTTATTTAATTTTCCTTTTGCTGAGTGCAGTCAACCCGTAGTAATGCACACTGGGAAGGAATCTTGTGCCTCACAAGTGTGTTTTTCTTCAGTCTTATCTGTTCACTACCTTACTAAAGTGGTAACTTTGGTTAATCATGATTCTCAATAGGTGTATGTTTAAAGAGGAAGTAAATATGAACAAATTTGCACATTTTTATATGAGGTAACAAAGGAGCATACATTGAAATTATGACAGATACCATTTTACCATCTGTATTCTTTTTGTAGCCTCCAAAGCTCTCTTTACTAGCAGACATGATACTAAGGCAGACTTAAGATCCATTGTCCAACTGGCATTCCTTTTTCCTCTACAAATTGAAGCATTGAATTAATGACTGTTTGTCTGAACTTCTTGTGTCCCATTAATAGTTTGAACGCTTTCTTTACATTAATAAGGGCTTGGAATAAATCAGATGCTGCCTATAAAGTCTGCAAGAGGTTAAAATTAAAAACTGAACTTTTTATTCTGCTTAGAAAAATAATTTATATGTGCAGATGGAGTAACTGTAAATCTGTGACAAAGCTTCATTAATCCCTGACTTTCACTGTTGTGGAGAGATTCTGACCTTGGAGAAGGCAGTTGCAAAGGCATCAAAATCAGCAAGGCAATTATTTTCCATCTTTTAGAGGACTTGTCAACAGCCTTCAATCTTGAGTGAGTTCACTAAAAGGGTAGCTCCTGAATGGCTGCAAGTAGGAGATGCTGAAGTGTTTAAAATAAACACCACAGCTGGGAGAAGTCTCTGACTCCAGCTCTTAATCCATAAGAACAAGGAAATTGTGATACTGTGGTGTAGATTCAGGCTTCTTATGTTTGGTTCTTCAACTTCAAAGGTGTGATGACAACCACTTGGATTCAAAGCCCCTGTCAGGGCCAAATACTCAAGTTTTCTTCTTCAATTTCCATATAGAATTCAGCTTAAAAAAAAAAGATAACGAGGTCTTCAGGGGTCAATTTAGTACTATTGCTATAAACAAAATCTAGTTTATAAAAAGAAAGGCAGGTAGAGGCAACCACTCAACAGTAATGAATCTGAATTTCTGTATTTCCATGATAATTTGAGACACTTTTTTACTTTGAAATAAATAGTTTCTAGGTGGAATGTACATTATTGTTCATTAAGAGTACCATTATTCTGCTTTCTTGCAACTGTCTTGCAGTGCAGGCAGGAGAATAGGTCTGAGTTAAAGCCAAGTAGCTTCAGAACTTAAGAAAAAAATATGTGGTGGTTTGTTTTGGTTTTGGGTTTTGTTTTTTTTTCCCAGAGTCGATATTATAAACACTTTTCAGAAGGATAATAGGAATATAAATCAAAGCATAAATTTGGAAGTAAGAAAACCAACTAAGAATAAAATAATCCTTAAAATGAAAGATATGTAAATTGCTTATAGTTATTTTATTTTAAACCTACATTCTACAGGCTGACTTCAGAAAGATGCATGGGTTTAGACACCTATAAAATATACATTATTAGCTTTTCTCAATGGTTAAGGAAATGAGTCATTTTTAAAAGGCCATTTCTGCTAGACAGAATGTGTTTTTATTTTGTGTTCTCAGTACAAGCCTGTGGTCAAACTCACTGAAGTATTAATGCTGTCTTTATTTACTTTTATTGAATATTTAACTGTTTTATTTAGCATGGGGCTGATTTCTGTACTTTAACAGCCTCCATCTCTTAAAATCTTAGGACAGAAGATACAAAGTGTTCCCTGAAGCTTGACTCATTTCAGATGTAGTTATGATGGCAAGCCAAGTCAATATCAAACTAATTATTCAGTGGAGTAACCCAATGCTTTTAGTTTAAAAGTGTCATCTTTTGAAATAGATCTGAAAAAGTGGAAAACTGATCAGGTGCTTCACCTATTTATTTTTAAAAGAAATGCATTTTCATGAGACAAACAAATGAAGCTCTGTCAGCCGTATCACCCATCCTTAGGAGGAAACTTGAGGACAATTTCCACCTGCTTCCTCCAAATGCTGTAGAAGCTTGCATTCTAATCACTGGTGAATGTGTCTGTCAGGGTTCATCCAGTAGTTGGTATTTTCTTTGGGGGTTTTTTTGTGGTTTTTTTTTTTGTGTGTGTGTGTGTGGTTTTTTTGGGTTTTTTTTTTTTCTTTTTTTGGTTTGGTTTTTTTTTGGGGAGAGTTTTTGTGGATGTTTGTTTCCTTGCTTTTTCTTAGAAGGAATGTCAGGGAAAGAAATCCCAGAATGAGGTGGCTGTCCAGAAGAACAAAAATAACTATAGCCATGTGTGGTTTGGTTCTGTTTTTCATCTCTCAATAGCAGAAATGGGTAGAGATTAAAATTAGATTACAAAAAAATACTGCCTTTGGTGAAGAGAGATTTTCATGAGCTTTAGTTTCTGGTGCATAAGAATGAGCTTTATAAATCAACAACTGATCTCCCTACTGAAAAGCTGAAAGGCTAAGAGTGGGAGCACAGAAAGAACTTGCTGTGGCACCAGAAGGAAGAAATGGAGCAACCAGCCTGATAAAATGGTGGTGGTTTGATGAATTAGGAGCTAGAAGGAAAAAAAGTAAAAATAAGCACAAACCTACCTGAGGATCTCCATGAACTAGTCCTGTGGGTGTTTAACCTAGTACAATATACTAAATAGTACAACTCCACGCTTCTACCTTTCTAAACTTCAGATCAGTTTAGGTAGTCTTCAGTTTATCACCTTTCTTTGCTATTTAATAGTCTTTAACTTCCATATTTTGCTTTACATACCAGTCTAAGGGGATACTGTACTGTTAGAGACTGCTCTGAATGCTCACACTAGTCCAAAGTTAACATCTTTAGTTAAACGTCATGTTTAGAAATGGCCTCTGACTTCTTGTGTTTGATTGGTTGTTGGTTTTTGTTTGGTTGTTGTTTTCTCAGAGTGGGGGTGGGAGCAGGCTTGAATTGGGGTGGCTTCCTGTCTCACATGTGCATATTGGAAGTCTGTTTTTTATTATATCTTAGTGATCCTCAAATTGCTATGTCCCTGGGGGAGAAAATCAGGTTAAGACATGTTCACCTATAAAACAGCAGTGGTGACTCCAAGAGGCTGGTCCATGCAAAGACATGGGCAGCAAATCTATAGGTATTGGATGAAAGCATTTTGTCAATCTTCCATTTGGAAGAATGCAGTCCAGTTTGTAAAGCCTTGTATTGGTTTGGACATATTGTAGGCAGACAGTGTTTGGGAAAAGTTAACAGGAGGTTGGTATCCCAGCTCAACTCTTGAGAAACTTTCTAAATCACTTTCTAAATTATTCCAATATCAGCCATTCCCAGAGCTATGGCCTGTGTAATGCCATCTTGTTGGCTTTTGTGGAAAAAAAAACCCAATCAAATGGAAAGCGTGGTTTGCTCTGTGGTGGTCCAGCAGAAGGATTCGCAGTCAGTACTGCAGGTGCTCCTGGAGGAGCAGAAGGTTGACAGGAAGGCAAGCTCTAGTTGAAGACAGTTCCCTTCAACATTTTGAGAAAGGAGCCATGGCCTCTGGGTGCCTTGTCACGAGCAGTCCCAGCTGTAGCACAAGTAAACCAGGAGCCAGGGAGCTCTCCTCTGTGTTTCAAACAGGAGATACCTGAGATGGCCTGGTCCTGTAAGGATCTTTGTTTACATGCAACATTGCTTCTTGCTTGGATGTTTGCAAGCTTGTCTGACTAGTTGCATATGTGTGGGACTAAATTTTGAAAATCCAGAATGTTTTTCCTGTATTTCCTTTGTGAAGGAAAGGAATTATCTTCCTTTATCATCTGTATCTTGCAGTTTTTGCCCACACTTTTGAGCACACAGCTATAAGAAAGAGGCAATGTAGATAATTTTTGATGTAATTTTCCATTAAATGAAAGGAATGGTTTTCCTTTATGATCTCTGTCTTGCAGTTTTTGCCTGCACTTGTGGCCCCATATCTATAAGAAAGAAGCAATGTAGATAATTTTTGATGTAATTTTCCATTAAATGACTTGGGTTTTTTTGGACAAAAACCCTTTTTTCTTTCTTGCTTACTACTGCACATGGAAAAAGCTTGCATGCTGGCACTACAGCTGCTTTACTTGCTTTAGATTGTCTTACATTTAGGCCATTTAAAGGTTTGAGTGTGAACAATAGAAATAGTTATGACAAATTGTCAAGCTCTTCCAAAGATTCAGAAGTTCTGGAGTTGCTGCCAATGACAGATGATTTGTCCTTGCTCATCACTTGTCATCTTGGCAGCGTTTTTGTGCTCTCTGCTAAATCTCCCTCAGTGTGTAGTTGAATTCTTTAGAAAAAGAAAATTAGTTTCTGTTTCATCTGTGTTCGTGCTCATCAGTTCAATAACGTCTGTGTTTCACTAAGTGGAACACCTTCCTCATGAAGCATGAGTTTGATTTATTTTAATAGGATGTTAGGAGAACTGCTGGAGCTTGACATGAACATATTTCTAAAGTTATGAAGATGTTAAGAATGATCTTTTGTATCTGTTGCTGTGGATTTCTGTGATTGTGCGTGAATAGTGCTGCATACTTGACAGGCTGTATCCTTTGCTGCAACTAATAAATCCTTTGCAAGGATTTATACAACTAATGGCAATGTTTTCATATACTCAAGTGTGAACTCTGTGTCTGAAAAGGGGCTGAGTGAGTAGAGAGTTATTTTCTTTTTCAGCTTTTCCACAATTTCATAAGGTCTGTTTCAGAACTGGCATGCTAACTTGCTACTTTGAATCTTAGTAATGGAGAATTATGTGATATGGCATTATAAATAATTGAATACCAACAGTCTCTACATGAAAAAAAAGCTGAATTCAGAAAAGCAGTTTTCTGAAGGAGTTGGTTAATAGGCTGTCCTCTGCTTGTTCCCTGACACTGATTTAGCTGTCTGAGACAGGAAGGAGTCAGTGGCAATGGGCATTAAGCTTAAACACAGCTCCCCAGTTCACCCTGGAGTTCTGCTTACAAATGGAGGTACTCAATGGAATAGCGGAGATGGCACCTCCAAAGCACAAAATGCTTTTTTGGATTGGGGTATTCTTTCAAATATTTCCTTTTTAGTAAATACATATGGCCTGAACTGCAGAACAGTCAATACAGAATTAATAAATTCTGCTTCCTTTAGCTACTGGTAGTCCCATTCATCACAGTTAAGAAAGCAACTTATATTTAGAAGCTCAAAGGCAGCTGTCTTGGGTTAGACTGAAGTGTCTAACTCCAAAGGTGGCTTAAATGCCTAAAGGAGCAGTAAGAACAGGGTAGGGATATTTTTTCCTAATGCTCTCCTTGCCAGCAGCTCTGCTTGGCTTCAGAGAGCTTTTTGCATTGACCTATAGCTTTGTATGTTTATTAGCCCACAGCTTGTATGATTTCCCCTAGGGGACATGTGAAATGAGAATTTGTCAAATAGTTACATGGTTTTCTTTGTTTTAGAAAGTGTCAACTTTCCTCCATTTAATATCTTTGTAGAATTTTGGTGTTCATCCCTCATTAGGAATGCACACTCTAGTTTTCTCAGTTTTAGCCTAAGAGGTGAGCTGCATAAACAATAGGTTCACCTGTCTTCTCTCTTGTATGGAAATTTCCAATTTGTCCCTTACCTTTTGGGAGGGAATAGCACTGCTTCCTGTCACAGGGCCAGCAGAACCAGTGATGAATCTGAAACTTGCGTTGTATTCAAATGCTTGAGGTCTTGAAGCCCCAACCTCCTACACGCCCCAATCAAGTCGTTTTATTGCTTCTAAAATACAGGATTTCAGATTTCTTTTTCATTACTGCCCTTATGCACTTGCAAGCATTATTCTCTACATTCATTTTTCCCTGGAACAGAGCACACATTCATGCCAGCTCACTTGATATGCATGCAGATATGAATTTCAACCAGAAAAAGATCATCACTCAGATAAAAAATACTTGTTTTACAATTCTGAGCATATTAGGCATAGAAACCTGCTGCAAAACTGCCTTTAATACTTCTGCTGTTTGTGCTTTTTAGGTTATGGTCAATTTTAAGCAGACCTAGCCGTGTTTTTTTTGGGTTTTTTTCGCTTCACTCTTATTTGTTACCATCCCTTCTATGTGAAAATGCAATAGCTTTTTGAAATAAAGAGAATGGCAAATGCAGGAGATAGACAAGGGCATTCTGGAACATTGTGTCGTGGCTGGAAAGGCCTGCTGTGTGCAAGTAATGACTGCTGTACTGATGAATAATTGGATCTAGGTTGTGTTACTGCTGACTCTAGACAGTTTGGGAGTTTTTAAGACTGATTTATTATAGTCTTCTACTTGCAGACTAGTGCTTAATAGCTGCTGATGGAGATAATCTTCTGATAGTAAGGTTATGCATGTGATTGCTCTTAGAATTTGAAGAAAACTTTAGGATTGAGTAACTTTTTTCCTCAGGCATCAAAACTGAAGGTGTGCATAGCACTGCATTTTTTTTTTTTTTTTTGTAAAACAGTGGATATTCCAGTATATTCCAGTACATTTATCTACACTGAAAAACATAAGGAGCACAATAATTGGAAAATCTGAGAAAGTTATTAATGATGATGATGATAATATTATAGTGTCCTGCAATTCCTACAGACACAGAATGTGCACTGCCAACTTTAAGGTCAATTAAATGGACAATAAAGGCCATGCTGGCAGAAGAGAAGTTCGGGAAGAGACTGAGATGCAGCATTTTGGTGCTGCTGAAATGAACAGCTCTTTTGTGAGAGATAAGGCTGAATGACCCAGGGATGAAAATAAGGCCTTGAAATCTCAGCCTAATGCTGAGTCCCAGTTCAGATGTAAATCTGTCTTAAAAATCTAGCAACTTTTTGAGTGGCTGTCAATGCCAGAACAAGCTTTGGTTAGATGGGCTAAGGAAAATGCCAAAAAGCACCTTCTAGCAGACTGAAAGGTGAAGTGAATTTTTAAATCTGGGGCTATTTGCAGCCCATCTAAACTTAGAAAATGTTAGTTTGAGTGTCTCTGAGTGCACTACAAGTTCCAATCTGACATATGCTTTTTGAAGAAGTTTTTAGTATTAAGTAGATTCATGAATGCATAAACTTTAATGGATAAAGCATGAACTTTCTGCTGAGGAGTTTCAACTGTAACTAAAAAATGGGTTAATTTCTTCTTGTTATTTGGAAATTGTGAATAAATCTGTCACAGGTACCCTGAGCTGTTTGAAATAATGTGAGTGACTTGTGAGACCAGTGAGCCTCTACCAGTGACTGGCTTAACAGGTCTGTGAGCTTTACATAATAAAACCAGTGACACTTAGGACCATATTCAGTTGAAAAGACGTTCTCTGATTGAAATCTGAGAATCTGGGCAAAGTAGGTACTCCAAAGCAAATATTTATTAAGAAACTAAATTAACTGAAACAAAAATGTGAGATACAATACATGAAAATCTGATCAACTGAAGCTTCAGGCACAAAGAAGTTATCTGGCTCGCTTGTAATACGTTAATAAAAAGTGAACAGAAAATGTGAATTATCATTTTGTGGATTCCCTAAATCTGAATTTTTGGTTGACTGCCATTTGGAAGCAGAGAAAAAGCTTAGGAGCCCTTTGTGAAACACAGTTATTGCCATTTTCCTACCACCACTGGGAGACTTGACTCGAGGCACGGGAACCTTAGGAGACCTCATCTTGAGCAGAGCAGTTACAGCAGGGCAGACGTTCCCGGAAGGACATCCCAGAGCCAAAAGTTAGGAAGGACAAGGTTGCTAGGAACCTGACAAGAAATCAGAAAACATGCTGACTGTGCTGCCTTTTTTCCTTTTTTTTTTTTTGTGTTTAATTCTGCTTGCTTTCAGCAGAACTGTATGTAGATTGATTAGCAGAATTATTCCCGCTTTAGTAAGGCTTTGGTTTGTTCTGTTTTACGGAAAAATTAAATGACAGCTTATATTGTAAATGGGATAAACTTTCTATGCTTTGGAAGTTTATGTAAGGAGCAAATGCTCCATTGGGAATTTTGTTGCTAGTCTGTCCTTTTTTGACCTTTTTTGGTTCCTGGGTGAGTTTGTATTCCAGCTGGTTTATTATGAGCAATCTGATCAGAACAGCCATGTTGCAGTTCAAGCATCCTTGGCCAGTCTGCTGTGCTGCCTCCTATCACAGTTACTCAGTTTCTGTCCTATTGTTTTATACATGCTGTGGGAACACCTGCAGTGGAGAATGCAAGAAAATGTCAAAGCAACACACCAAAATATCATGTTGATTTTACCTGTTGAACTCCACAGAAATTAAGGACCCCAATTCCTGCTAATGCTATTGAAGTTTTCCAGAAAACTGAAGTTTTCCATTAGCAGCTATGGCTGCTAATCCCCCTCATTTCTGATCGGTGCTCTGAGAGTTTCAAATAAGGAATCAGTCATACACTGCTGCTCCTGCTTTCCCCTCACCTAGGTCTCTCCAGATCAGAATTTCCAATCTTGCCTTAGCATTCTGCTAAACAAGCAGTGACCTCAGTTCTAATAGCCTTTGAATTAATAATGAGGTTTATCAGTGTGAGTTTTTTCAATGCTCTTAAGATTTGTGGCCAGTTAAATTGTTCTCCTTTGGACATGGCACAGTATAAATTGCCACCATCCTTGGCAAGTGCTATTTCTGTTGGTTGTCATTAAAAGCCAATGGTCCAAGTAATAACAGGCCAGCACTAGGCATCTAATTGAACACTTAAACACTGTCAACCCCAAGATTTGTTTCTGTTTTTCTTTGGAGTTTTTTTCTGTTTTGTTTTTTTAAGGTATATTCAATACAGTTTTAAGTATCCAGTAGTTTTGAGTTGTGAATCAAGATGAGCATGGTAACTATACAAATAAAATGGAATTAATCTGTGTTGAAAACTTTTTGCATGTTAATCCTAATTCAATTTCATGTAGAAAAAAAAAATAAGGTGTCCAGCTTTTTCCAGAGTTTTTTTCTGGCCTCCCTTTTGTCAGTGATTTCTTTCCTACCTAATGAAAGAAGAACAAGTGTATTGTTATCCTCTTCATTTGCACTGTGCAGTGGATTCAAAAGAGACTTGCCACAAAAGTGTAATGGATTCAAGGAGGGACAGGACTGAGTGAAAGATGAGTTAGAAAGCACGTGTTCAGTCCAGCATGAAGGCAGGTTGTGGACAAATTTTCAGCAAAGGAAAGAAGATGCATGAGAGGAGGATGAGAGGCCTTCTGTGCATGGAATCTCAGACAGGCTATAATTCATCATTCCTGTGACAGCCCTCTTTCTCAGGAGAACCCTTTCCTTCCTGCTCTTTGCACTTCTGTGAACTCTCGCATTTGTGATGTGGTTTTTTTTGGTTTGGGTTTGTTTTGTTTTTCCTTAATTCAGGGGCTTTCAGAGTGGATATGCACTGGAAAGGCCTTAGAAGCAGGAAATACAGAAATCTTACAAAAGTCACTTAATATTAATTTTCTGCCTTCCTCTTTGTTGCTTCCTCTCAACACAGAGTGCTAAAGCAAAAATGTTTTCATTTTTCTCCTCAGTTAACTGAAACATATTCTTTCCTGTGATGCTAGCAATGAAATGTATTTCCAAGTTGAATTGGCAAGTCAAACAATAACACAAATTCTTCTGCAGCATGGTGCTAAAGGTTCTCTATCCTCAGCTCAATAGCAAAAGTTCTAGAGAGCATGTGCTTTGGTTTTTGTCATTTGCAGAGAGCATCTATTTAATTTTTACTTTTTTCTGGCTTTCCCAAGCAAGCTGACTGATAGCTGGTTTGTTCTCTGTTTCAGGTCGTGGAGACTAATTTGGTTGCTTTTGACTGTCACTGGATCATTATAAATGAGGTAACTGTCAAGTGAACATTGTTGTGAACCATGAATCCTGTTTTCAGCCTTACTGACAATATTCATGCTGATTCTCCCTTTGCCAACAGGAAGCAGTAGCTATGACAAAGTTCAAGCACAATGAGGGAGTAGATGTTGGTTAATAAAAGTAGAATGACAGGTTCTTGGATTTTGCTGGTTTTTCTTGCCTGTTTTAAATGGAAGTGCCTCTATGAATAAATAGAAAATAAACTATAAAAACCCCCTTTATTTCTAAATATCTCAAGAGTTCACAATTGAGCTGACTGTTTTCACAGGCTCTTTTTAACGCCTTTTTTTAATATGTAATCTTTTGTGGTGGACTCCTTGCATTTTGTTTATATTTTAATGATTTCTTTTCTTAATAATAGTAAAAATAGTAATAATTATAATACCAAAATCCCATATTTCCTTTTCTTTTATGAACTTTCCAAATGTTCTGTCATGGTTGACATCCAAACCTGTTGATATTAGTGGGAGGCTCCTTGGTAGACTTCTGGATTAAGTCGTATATAAATGTTCATAAAGGGAAAACAGTAAGTTAAATTAAGATTCTGCTTTTACACTGTGAAGTAAGTTCTTCCATGAAAGCCTGTCAGCTAAAATATGACAAGTCAATATGTGAAATAGTTTTGTATATGAAGTATTGAACACTGCAGTTCAGGTTTGACAGCATTTGGGTTTTTGAAAACTAATTTAGGTCAAAAATAACTGAATTCCCTGAATAGATTACTATCTCCTAACATGTTAATCATGCAACTCCAGTATATTCTCAGGATAAAAGACTGCATGTAAATTCTATGTCATACTACCTGGATTTACTATCCACTTCTGGTTTCATACTTAATTATGGGATTTTCATTAGGATGCTGTGCTAAACCAGTGGATTTTTAGCTAGGTTTTGGTTTTTTTAGAGAAAAATATGTCTCTGGAAATGCTGTGTAAACAAACCAGGTCCAGCATAACCGTTAGTTTGGGCCGTGCCTTGCTCCTGACCAGTGCTGTGTGTATTTCCCAGCACTGAATGGGGCTTTGCTGGGAGAGAACCCAACTTTAATCTGCAGGTGGTCATGTGAACAACATACATGTTTTCTTTTTCATGTCTGAATAAACTAGAATTCACTTCAGAGCTTACCCTGAGTATTTTAAGAAGAGTATCAACTGAATCTAAAGCTATCATCTGTAATCAGTAGATAGGACAGCAGTTTCTTAGACAAAGCTCAGATTTTGGCTTGCTGTTCAAGTTAAAGACACTGCCATTGATTTTGTTGTTGTTGTTGTTGTCTTAAATGTTATAGGCTTTCTAAAAGATCTAAAGAAGGTGCTTGCTTTTAGCTGTTTCAGTTCCTTCACCCTCAAAAAATACAAAACAAGACTGAGGATCTATTCCTAGCATATATGCTTTCTCTTTGCTTTTTATTCAGAAATTAGTGTCTCCATGGGAAAAAAGAAAATCTGCTTTTTAAGCATTGTTATTTGCACATTGCAGCAGATGAAATGGCAGAGCAATCAAAGTGGTTACCACTCAGCTGCCTTCTCCACTCCAAAACTCTTTCTCTGGGCTGCAGTCCCAGCAGCAGGAAAAGCTGAATGATCTGCACAGAGAAATGTACATCATCCCTTCTTAGTTTGATAGTCTTGTATATGAAAAGGATGAAAGCTGTGATTAAATTCATTCCAACAAACTGCTCTAAACCATCGTCATTAAAGTCTCTGCATCTCATTCAGTAATTCCTCTTTTCTTTTTCAGAGAAAGTGAATATGTTTAGTGCTATCCCAGCTTAATCTGCTTCTGGACCTAAATCTATATTAGGTACTTAGGTAGCTTTCTAGCTCTGTTTAAAAATGAAAATAATTTCAATATTATGTGGATGCAGAAATCCTATTAGCAATAAATAAGATTGGTAGATCATACTACAGTGAGGGTTCTGCTTTGCACAATTTTTCCTTGTCACTATGTTCAAATTAGAGGAGAAATCTACATGTTTCCTGAGTGTTTGATGCTGGGTAATTGCTTATTGCAATGTTTTGCCAGTTCAGTAGCAAGATTGCAATGCCTCTATTTGGCAGGGCAGGATTTGGAAATGCAGAGATTTGTGGCCCCCTTTCTGTGTGATACATAAACTAGCTATCTTTATGTCCCAGTCTGTTTGAGGTGGTCATCCATTACCTGCTGATGGCCACAGTACCTCCATATGACTGGGAGATGATCTCAGAGCTCTGCCCATTTTCTTGCTTCTGTGAATCTTTTGTGACAGCTTAGACATCTGTGCTTGAGTGCCTATACTGGCTAAATGACACTGTCAAATAAATAACTGTAACACTGCTTCTCTGGCCTCCTAATTTGAAATTCTAAAATTATCTATGTCAGTGAAAATGCATTGTTCTGCAGATTATGCGCCTGATTCAAATAATTCCTTGCCTTGAGATACCAAAAGAAGTTGGAATTGCCTTTTCCATCTCTGTGCCAAGGGAATGCAACCTTCTTACCAACTATAGTAATACAGAAGCAAATACCACCTTCAGTTTTGTGATCAGAAATCTGCTTAGGCTTTGTGAGGTAACATCTGCTATTTTAATTGCTCACTTTAAATGCTATAATGCCTGCAAAGAGTTCCTTAATCCTTATTGTCCTGTTACTTGCTACTTTATGCAATACAGCAAATTTTCTTGAAGAGTGTGTATCATAATGTAAGTGTGGGAGGAAAGGGTTTGTTCCTATAAAATGAAAGAATTCATAATTTGCTAAAACATAATGCATCATATTAGACCATAGCAAATAATGCAAATCTCTTCTGATCAGTATAGTCAGCTGAGGAAGTGCTCTCCAAATAAATGTTCCTGTTTCTTCAGGGCCTTAAAGCAGATGTTACAGTTCTTTATTTAAAATTTGCAGGAGTCATAGACTTGAATGTAGTCATGGTCAAATATGCCTTAGCACAGTGTGAGAATAGATTTCTCGCACTCTCTCTCCTTCTGTCTATCTGTCTTTCCTTGCTTCATTTCCTCTGCACAATAGTAAATACAGCTTCAAAGTTCCAGTATGAAAAATTATATTTCTTTCATGACTCTTAATTCACTACTGTACAGTAAATGTAGATTTTATTTAGTGAAGCTGAAGAAGGGGCATTTGTATGATTTTCATCACTTTACCTAGCTCTTTTTAAATGCAATAAATGTCTTTTTTTTCCCATTTTAAATCATGTCTCTCTCAAGCATTTTCCTTTGTTAAAACATTTAGGGTTACCTTACTATTACCTTGCAATACCTAAGGCTGCCACCAGTTCCTTATTGCTATTGTTTACTCAAGGACAGCCCCAAACACTTTCCACTGCTTAGAGTTGGAATACAGAGGTGAAAATATTAATGCTACTTTACAAAGGATTGTTTGGATTTCATCTGCTATAATGTGGTCAGTTATGACCAGATTTATTAGAATCAGAATGGAATGAGTGTTCAGGAAAGCTGATTTGTGCTAATAGAGAGGGGAAAAGTTGGCTTGGGTGGAACAAAGACTAAAAGAGGATGTGCTCTCTGTTTATAAACACTTACAGAATGTGAATAAATGCATCATTGTCAAGAGCCAAAGGACAAGGTTGACACAAGAACAAATTAGTTCAATTTGTGTGTGAGTAAACTGAGGTCAAAAGTTGTTAAAATGTTTCTAATTACCAGAGGCACCAGAGTCTGGAAAAACTCCTGCTTGATGAAAGAATTAAAAAGACCTCCAGACTCTTTTAAGGACCAATTTATGGGAAAAGGTCCAGCAGGTTTGCCCAGCAAAGCACAACAGAGGACTGGGGGACCTACAAGGTTGTATTCAAAGGTTGTATTCTTTCCGATGAAGACTGTTTCCTAGGAGAGGGCTTGTCCTTGGCCCATGTATCCATCTTGTTCATCATGTTTCAAGCCCAATGCACTCCACCATGAGTAGGCATGTAGAGCATAACCATGTTTTAAGCTCGAGCAGTTAGATCATGTCCTATAATCACAGCTCAGTTCCAGGAGCTCATTTATATTCAACATTTTCGTATGGATAATGATTGATAATGGCATTAGAGCTTCACTTGAACCCTTACATTTTCCACTGGGTTGGTGGGTCTCTGTGAAATGACACCCTCTTTGGAGCAGGTGGGCAACCAAGTTGCCAGCTCCTGGCATTAGTGAGAGATAATGCACAGATGGAGAGAACCCCGCTTTCTGCAAGATCTAGGATTTTTTTTTCTCTCTGTGAAAGCTAAAAATTAATTTATCCCTGTCCTGTCAGGTTTTATTCATCCTTTTCTGCAAAGCCTAAAAAACATGAGGGAGATACGTAGGAGCAAATGATGATGCAGTTCAAAATCTGCTTTTCCTTGTCTTGGAGGTTCATCCAGCCATGCCTTTACCTCAACTTCTCTTTAGAAAGTGCTGAGAAGTTTGGGAAGGGCGGAAATATTCTCTGGCATGGGTAGTGGCAGCCTAGAGGCCTTAAGCCACCTTTTTCTCCTCTGCTGACTTTTGGATAAGGAAGGAACACTCTCCTCTCTGAGTGTCAGGGTTCTCTGTGATGAAGTCCTGGCTTGCACTGGAAAATAGTGTGGGTCCACTTTAATATAAATACTGGAATAATCTTCTTGGCCCAAAGTTAAGATATTTTCATAAGAAAAGGTATTTTTTGCCTTTGTTTGGTGTTTAATACAGGAGCGTGTAAATAAATTCTTCCCCTCCATGTGTCTCACTGCTGGTACAATTGCTCTGTGGTAAATACTAAGTCTCTGCCTGGGCGGCTTATCTTAAAATAATGGGACAAATATTAGATGTCCAGTATGTAGTCTTGATTCACATTGGAGTCTTGCCTTATATGTCAAGATGATCCTCTTCAGTTGTTGTTTCCTAATCAATCTGTAAAGAGTTGTTAATTTAGATCCTCATTTTTTTCCTTATTTATTTGCCTGCTTAGATGAAATGTACATCTAATTTTATCTTTGTTCCATTTGTGGCAGGACAGTCTCCCCTTAATGCCAAGTTCAGACCAGCAAAAGAAAGGCTTGGAACTATAAATTGAATTTTTGATGTAAAAAGGAAAAAAAAAGAAAACAAATAAACAAAAAACCACACCAACAAAAAAAGAAAAACAACCTCGCATAACCTAGCCTAAATTTATTCAGGTGCCAACTCAGTTCAACTTGGCCAACTTTCTAATTTTTTTGACATCCAACACTTGTATAACATTTCATCTGCCGCCCTTATATCATTACACTGTATCCTGCTTTGAAGTGCAAATGAAAATTGTTTCCTCTCATACAATAGTTGCTTTATATAGTTTTCTTAAGTCAGATCCAAAACTCAAGAATGAGAGATGATATTGGAGAGTCATTATATAAAAGGCTTGTCACTCAGTCAATGCCAAGTATTTAAAAACTGACAAAGAAATACATAGCAAATGACTAATGTTGCATTTGGGGTTGCATGGCATTGCTTTGTTGTCAATCTAAAATCTGGATTTATGGTATAATGAGCATTTAAAATAATAGCTGTCACTAATCTATAGATGTATGCACCTCCTTGGCCACCACACAGAAATGGCTTTGGTGTTTCAATTCTGTTATTATTTCCCAGGTGATGTATAATGACATGAGGTAGTAACCTAGAGGTTAAAATGAGAACATTCTGTTTAAAATGCACCAAAAAGTGCTGAATACAGAAAACATAAATACACTTTTATGGCAGGAAAGATAAATGTTTGAGGATTTGAAAGTCAAAATCACTTTTAAAGCAGCACTTGGTGATATAATGTAGCCGTCCAGGTGTCTGTTTTTACATTATTAGAGCGATTCTAATAATCTTGGTGTTACTGTTTGGATATACTGTGTAATGAAACCAGGCAAACTTTTTTAAATCCTCTGAGAAAGTATATCATTTAAAATCAACATAAAAAGTTTCTTGAGCTCTCCTTTATGGTTATATTGAAAGTGTTATAAAAAAATGGATATGTATATTTTGCTAAAACAGCATCATATATTTTTTTTTACCTCACAGCTAGTGAAATGATACAGGCTAAATGAAAAGACAGCATCTTAAGCTGAGATAAGCCATTATCTGTGGTACATTAAGAATTAATTGACCAGAAATGCAAGATATTACACTGTACACAGGTGATGCTATGTTATTTCTCATTGCAGAAAAAGCCCTGTATTTCATAAAGAACATTAATAACAGATGAATTCAGAAACTGTGATAATCTGTAAAGGCAAATAAAATACTTTTACTGTAGTCAAGAGAATAGAAGTTATAATTTACATCTCACATATATTTCTTTCAAAATTTAAGGGAAATAAACAAATACCAGTATGTCCAAAGTAATTCCTTCAAAATAATGAAAGGATATTATACTGAAGCAGCAAAAAAAGCCAAAATAACTGGAGTGGTTGTTGTAACATTTAAAGAGCTGCTTTTTCAAAAAGCTTGGCTTCATTTCTACAAGAAAGATTCCATAATTTGAGATCAAGTCTATCCTGGTGTCTCTTGAATTCTTCAATATGGTTATCAATCAGGAAACTAAGGCAGAAAAAGATGATGGCATTTCATTATGGGCATTAACCATGCAGATGTGCTGTATCCTTTGAAAAATGACAAAGCTCTAAATACACAAATAAAAAAAATATTCAATAAACTGTGGTTGTATGCAAGAGAATATTAAGTGCAGGCTGCCAGTAGGAGCCTCTTGATCCGCCTCCCTTCCTGTGGCATATCCACAGTTTAAATGTCTGGAAAGTTTGGGGCATCAGCCTCTGTAGTTAAGACAGAGCATGGACAGACAGTTCAGCTTCATGAGAAAGATATCCTGGTTAAAAAGATGGTACACATTTTAGATTTCTACAATTTTACAGGAAATACAGACACAGAATTATCTTGAAAGCTACCAGCTATTTGAATCGCCATGAAAAAACATGTTTAACTAAAGTTCAAGTTCTTATGTGAAGGTTGGAGTCAGTTGCTGTTGCTTGGGAGCTCCTCTTATTCAACTTCCCTGAGGGACTCATAATTCAACAGTGTAAAACACCATGTTACCAACCTGCAGGAATTTATGCTATGTAAAAAATGTTTTTCTGGTTTCCCTAACCTGTCTTTAAGTTCATACTTTAAGTTTAATATTGGTGAATTTACTTAGTTATTTTTTCTTTTAAGTATTTGTAGAGCTGAGTGTTCAGCTGTAAGCCTTAATAGGTACCCTATGGAATAAAAATTTGATTTTAAATTAGGTCTTGGTATAAACAAGCACATTTACACCTAGAATGCTCTTATGCATTCTCTTTGCCCTTTTGGTAAATGTTTTCTAACGAGCACATTGTTTAGAGGTTCTTGATATTCTGAATCTAGGAAATGAGCACTTAAGGCCTGAAACATTGTCTCTACCTTTACTGCTCCTGAGCAATGCTGCACTCAGAAATACATCATGCTATGGCTTCCTACTGATTTATACACTACCTGTCGAGGATGCTTGAAACAGTTTTAAATGGAAGATCAGAAGAGGTAAAAGGAGAGGCAGAGAAAACCCCAAATGGAACAGCTATTAAAATACAAATATTTGCTGAGGTTTCAGCACAGTACACTTTGAACTTTCACAGTTTAGGGTGGTATTTGAGTACCACCAGTTATTTTAATGAGCATGCACATATTGGTTTTGAGGCTGCGGTGGAGTTTGACAACAGCTATGTGTCAATGAGAGGCCTCTTGGTCCACTCAACTTATTTTTTGTTTATAATGTGGTGGTCACGTTTCTGAATTTTGACTCTGATGCATATCCTCTCCCTTGCCTTGTCTTTCAGGAAATAAATGACGTGGATGTGCAGGAGCTGGTGAGAAGGTCAATTGGGAGGTTGACAATTATCCGACAGACGTTTCCAGTTCCCCAAAACATAAGCCAGCGCTGTTTCCGTGGCAACCACAGAATATCTTCATCACTGTGTGATCCCAAGGACCCTTTCTCCCAAAGCATGGAGGTAGCTCATACACCAGTCTATCCCCACCTGGGAACTGTCTTTCTAGACAGCTTCTAAATTTTCCCCCTGGGGCTTACTGTGACTTATTTTTCATGCATGTGGTTTAATGGCTCATGGCATGACAAGGAAACACCTGGAGTTGGGGAGGGAGTGAATGTGTCTGATGAGGAGCAACAACTTGCCTACTCCACAGCGATAGAGATAAATATCCAGAAAAGCAACCTGGTCTCCAGGTAGCAGGGTAGTCATTTTGTTGCCCTGCTCAGTTTTAGTTTTTGTCATCGCACCCAAAAGAATTTCCTCCCTGTAGTCAATGTCTCCCAGGTTGCTGTGCCTTTTGAGCCTTAAATATGTTGTCAATAAAAAAGTCTTCTGGGAGCACCCACATCATCTCTTTCAAGTGCCTTGGTGTATACATCTAAATCTGGGTCAAAGTTCCAAGGAGGCCTTAATTTCAGTATTGTTAATCGCAAACTACAATTAAACTATAATAGGTTCCTACCACAGGCATTCAGCAACAGGATCCCTATCCTCCTGACTTTAAATAGTTTTTCCAAGAACAAGTCCTCTGTGTCTCTCATTAGGTTTCATCATGACAAAGCTTAGGCAAATCAGGAGTGTGAAATTGGCTCAATATGTTGATTTTCCTTTTTGGGTTTTTTTCTGTGAACATTTCTGCAATTGTAGAAAGATGGCTACATGTTATTACTATTTTTAGCAGTGGAGGGAGGAGCTTATCTGACCCAGCGACTAAAAGCAGCCGCCTCATGATTCTGAAAGGGAAGAATGAGAGAAAACAATGGGAGGAAAATAGGGAGGTCTTCAAGAGTGTCTGTTTAAAATGAAAAAAATGTAAGGGACAAAGTGTGGATAGTCCTGTCCTGTTTCAGATTAGTTGTAAGAGCCTTTGTGTCACTAATTTTAGTTCATAAAACAGCCAGCCAGCAATTATTGATGACATGAAAAACTGGCTGTAGCAGAGAACACAGTGATCCTATTAGAGTTCTCAAAGCAAGCAGGGCTGTGTGATGCCCATTGATGCTTCGGATATATCTAGAGACTGTTTCAGAAGTGCAAAAATCCTTTAGGCTGTGCCTTTCTGTCATGGCAGCAGGGTCCTGGGGGAACTTTGGCAGTCTAGGAACAGTGTGTTCAAGCTGAGAGTGTGATCACATGCAGGAGTCAGAGAGTGCAAAGAGCAGTTCTCACGAGCAAAGCTCCTGACTACAGCAAGGCAGAAAACAAGAGCCACATGTCAGTGGGATGCTTTACATTTTGTCTTTCTCTTCGACTTCACTTTTATTTTCACTTCAGCAGTTGCGTGAATCGAGGAAAGATAAGTTCTAGAATTCAAACTTTAGTCTCGACAAATTGGAAAATTCCATTTAATTTGTTAAATGGGATCTTATACTTTAACCTGTGTGTCCTGATCTACCCATAGCTTGGAGAGCTACAATGTTCCTACTGGAAGCTTTCCTAGTATTTTGGTTCAAAGGAATGATGGAAGCTGGATTGGTTTAATTGTTCTGTGCAGCTGAGTTGCTTTTTGCATGCTTTCCCTGAGATGGCTGTACTTCATTATTTTAGCTGAGTGAGACAACGTTATAAACTGAAAGGAAGAAAACTCTGACACAATTTCCCCTGTGCCTTCGTATGATTCACAGTCCTTTGAGTTGCTGTGGGGTTTGTTTGCTGCCTCTTTGTTCTACTCAACAATATTATAAATTAGTTTCTAATCCAGTGGGGAGCCTGGAACAGTTTATAAATTGAAATTACTGAAGCTTTTTTTTTTTAATGACATCAAAGTGTGACTAATCAGAAACATTCTCTGGAAACTATAAGGGTGAATTTCTTCATTTATTTTTTCCTGAATTACTCCCCCTAAGTCTATGGGAATAATTAATTTTTTCCAGCATCTTTATTAAAATGCTGAAAAATATTCTGGTAAAAATGTCGCACTGTGTCTTTGGAACTGGCCTAATTGAAACAAATTCTATAGATTTGTATCATTTTGAGGGCAGAAAGTTAAAAGCTGGATTGACAGAAAAATTTAGTACTGCAACCCTTTTGTCTAAAAACTATGTGCAATATTATAGGTACACATAAAATAAACACTGATAATCCAGATTAATCATTCATCCTTAATCTGATGCTAACTACCTTTCTTCTACACTCTGGATAAAATAATCACATCTGAATTTTAAATTGCATTAACAGAAGGTTATGCAGTTAAATACTTGGTAATGCAAGTGTCCAGCCCTTAGCCTAACAGAATAAATAAGGGATTAGTAATGTACACTAGGCAGTGCATTAAATGCCCCAGTAAATTTATGTGGGAAATTAATAAAGGTGTAAAGTGACTTTAAATTACAACCCCCTTCTGTTCATCAGGACAGATATTAACGAAGCATACTTCTGGAAGTGACAGGGAAGGGTGATTTTGAGAAACAGGAATTAATTGTAGGGTCTTTATCATTGCATTATCAGTGATTGATTGCAGTACATGTTAAGCTCAACTATTAGTGAAGGACTAACAATGCTTAATAACTGCTGAACTCTGTCCTCCTGAGCCCTGTTAATACTTGATGAAGGCCCAGCTATATTACTCTTAGATTAGTGAGTGCATCCTTCCTCATGAACTGTGACAATTGTCTTCTATTCCCATGGTAGTAGGTTACAGAAGTTACCTTGAAAGCAATGTCATTTTGTTGGGAAATGATGACTTGGCATCCACAGCTCTTCATGTACCAATTTAGTCTCATTAGTGACTTTATTCCCTCTGCTCTCCAGAGGTGATGTGGGGTTTTTTTCTTTCCTTTGGCAAAGACTTGTATAGAAAGAAGCTTGTCGCACAGCCCAGTGATAATTCTTCCCCTCCCAGTCCAACAAATGTCCCTCTGGTGCTGACTTCATTGGGGAAGTACAGTTTTAGCTGAAATGCTTTGAATTCTTTGTAGGTTTACAATATGCAGGCAAATCATCCCAGTTGTTTTTAAAATGCTTGATTAACCTGGGCCCAGATCCTCAATCCATGCTTTTAATCCTGCCATGCACAATGATGCCTGGCCTGTGCATCTGAAGAAAGTAGATTTTGTTCCTGGGTGAATATCAAAATAGAAATGTTCACAGCCACAAGAGGAGCTCAAGTAAGAATAAAGAAGCACCTTCTTTAGAAGAAAGGCACAGTGAAAGATCATTTAAAGAAAAAGGGCACTAAGGATCACAGGTTCTCTGTATCTGTGCTACTAAAAGAGCAGTTTGTGGATGACACAAGCAAAACCAGCATAAAGATGTGATTTAAAAAGGAAATAAAAACATTAAAAATGTTATGTGGAGAGGACTAATTAGGCAGGAAGAGAGGTTTTTGGGGTTTTTAACTTTTTTCCCCCCTTTTTTAAGGGGATATATGAATTTGCCAATCAGTATCTCAGATCTTCAGCATTATTGTGCTTCCTTGCCATATACCCCCCTCCCAATAGCTGCAGGGCTTTCCCAGTCTTTGGATATATTTAAAAAGCAGACTAGGGCTACTAAATTCCCATACTTTCCATTTGTAAGTTTCTTTCTTCTTTGCAAACTTTGGCACACTACCTATAGCTGCGTAAAAAACCCTTACAGAGAGCAGCCAACATATTCCACAAATCTGAGGAAATGTCTTTTGGCTTGTCTGTGACTGATGGAGAAAAAATCCCAGCAACCTTGCCTCAAATTGCCACTGGCTAATTTGCTGTCAGGCACTAGGAATGTTCTACAGAGCCCTTTATCATGCACCTGAGGAAACTGTGTTTCCCTCAATAACTTTAGATGACCAATAGGTAATCTAAAAATAATATTCCCAAAAGTCCTTTTCATTTCTGAACATAATTTTTCTTCATGAGAACCTCTGTTCAGGACAGCTGAGGTTTCTTTTTATGATACTGTCAGTAAGTTAAATGTTCCTTCCATCTGAGGACAGCAAAGTCTAATGTAAACCGATATTGTAAATTACTTGTTTCAGAAGTATTCGTGAGTCCTGAGCTTCTGTTCTTTTACTTTTAATTGTGTCTTTCACGTCCGACTTTGCACTGTGTGCATTTAAAACAGGTACACAGAACTAAAACATGGTTAAGTGGAAGGGGCACACAAGTGATTGCTCTTCTTGAATTCCACTGTTCTGCTTTTGATTCCAAACTAGAACCTCCTCACATTGTATGCAGCTGTGCTCACAGTGAAACACACACACATGTACTCTGTAAGAGTTTTGTCCTGCAAGGAATTAGCAGCCAATGTCAACCACTCTGACAGAAAACACTATAAATCGCAGAATCAACATGCAATTGCACACTGACAAGAATTTCATTGAGTCTTATTTCATGCCAGGAAATGTCAACTAGAATTGACTGCACAAATCAGGAGCGAAATAACACAACAAAATCTATTCCAAATTTTCAGAATTTCTGCTTTTTAAAAAAGCAAAACAGCCTTGAAGATAATTTGATGGTGTCCAAATATCTGGTGACTGAAAAGTTGAGTTTCACAAGGAACTGGTTAAAAATAAAAGGAAGTCTGTTTATGGCCATAAGTAGAGCTGTAAATCTGGCAAGTGGAGCTGTGCCAGTGGTTGAGCTGCCTGGACTTCTCATGTGTGTGTAGTTTGTTTAGTGTTTATCACTTTTAGCATTACAGTCCCCAGCTGCAGGTTTTACCAAAGCCCAAATGTGGGACATTTTGACTCTCACAGATTCTTCTTAAAACCAAATAAAGTATTTAATTACCAGAGGGTTATGGGTGAGGCAAAACAAATGATAAATTCTGGCTGCTAGGAGGATACTACAAATAGCTATGTTAATGCTTCCCTTTTGATCTCGTTACAGATTTCAAACCTGTATATATATGACACTGTCCTCCTGCTGGCAAATGCCTTTCATAAGAAGCTGGAGGACAGGAAGTGGCACAGCATGGCCAGCCTCACCTGCATCAGGAAGAACTCTAAACCCTGGCAAGGAGGGCGATCAATGCTGGAAACCATCAAAAAGGTACTTTTCCCCTCTATTTCCTCATCCTTGTTTTCTAAAATACTCACATTAGGCAGTATTTCCTCCTGAGGCAGTATTTCCTCCTCCATGTTTAACAAAACTACCAAACCAATTGGATGGTCAAGGAAGAAAAAGTGTCAAAGGTGAACATGTGTCACCGTTCAAGAAGCTTCACAGGTTAGGAAGTAAAGAAAATAAATTTACTATTTTGTTTGTAAAGGAAAGGAGAAAAAATTGCAGAATTGCACTTGGCTAATGTTCTGTGGAATTCACCATTGCACTGTCTTTGATGTTAATAAAGTGAAATCATAGAAATGGGAGTAAGGAAACCCCTAAATTATCTAGGCTATATTCTGCCACTGCAAAACCGTCCCTGTAACTGTAGGCACACAGTTTGTGGTAATTGGGGTGGGGCTGTGGCCAGCCTCATCCCCAGTGGGCTGCAGCTGTGAGCAGCAGGTGAGCAGCATTGACAGCAATGAGCCATGGAGTGCCCAGGGGCACTGACCCATCACCAAAGGGAACAGAGGGCGCACAGGTGCAGTGCATGGACATGAGGGGTATAAATGTTGCACTGAAGAGCAATAAAGGGCAGAGCTTGAAGCCTTCTCAAGTGGTATGATGTTACTCTGTACGGGCTAATGCTTGAAGCCTTCTGAAATTGTGTGGTTTTACTCTGTGTATTGTGGCCATCTCAACTGCAAAGTGTATCAGTCTCAATACAGCTTTATCCAATGTTGCTGCTTCCCTGTGATTTTTATTTCCTACCTTAATCCTTGTCATGCCCAAGATGCTTTTCCTATTCAGTCTTTAAAAATAATTTCTCTTAGTTATTTCCTTTCTTCATGATGTGTGCATCCTCCACATATTTACAGACAAATATCGCAGCCTTCCAATATTTAATCAATATGAGCAGGTTGAGAGTTTGCCGTTCGCTGTAAGTTTTTTGCCTCATTTTCTTTATGTTATTGATTGTCTTTCCTAAAACTGCCTCCTCATTTTTCTGCATGCACTTCCTGGTAATGCATACTTACATTTAAAGTGCTGGTGTAAGCACAGAGGAAAAAAAAAAGGACAGTAAAAAAAAATTAAAATGGTGCTTTATTTATGGCTTTCACTACAGGACATAAAAATAATTTAAAATATAATGTTGTCTTGAGAAGTTGCTATTCTGCATTAGGTATTTAGCATTACCAGAAATTATGATGATGCAAGCAAAATGTAAGACTCCTTTGAACACTGCTTATATTTTACCCAGTCCCAGGTTAACCTGCATTACCTCCAAAATGATAGTTCAAGGATTTCTTTGGTATCTGCTTCCACTTTCCATTCTAACAGTTTGAACTCATGAGACTGCAAGAATAATCCAGGACACATTTCTTATTCAGGGGCAGGATAGGTCTTTAAGGGACTCCAAACTGAATTACTCTTAACCTGTCTGAGCAATTTCCAATTCACATTTGGCAGTCCCATGTATTTTGACCTGTGATTCAGGCAAGCTGGTTCTTTCTTGCCTTGGATTTTGTAAATACTGTTTTACACTTTTCCATTTAAATGGCCAGGAGAATTATGAAAGCAATCAAGAAGGCAGGAGCAAGTGGAAATTCCAGAGTTGTTGTTAGCTTGCTAAAATATGAATCAAACGCCAAAGAAATTCCTGATCTGTGCAGCTAAGCGTGCTTCCATCCTGTCACTTTTGGGTTTCTCTGCTATTTCAATTAGATGGCTTTGATAAGAAACTATTTTATTGGTATAAATTGAATAATACAATGCATTGTGCTGACAGAGATGAATTACTAGAAGTAACGTGCTAAAATTGAAAGTCAAAATTTAATCCAAATGAAATACAGAAATGTTACTGTGTGGATGTCAGTAGCATTTCAATCCATAGGCAGAGGAAAGCTAAAGGTTGCAGCTGAGGAGTGGAATTGCACAAAAACAGGAATTCTGCTTTAGTTTTGTGGCCTACTTTCTCTTTTCTTTCACTAAAGCATTTATGTAGAAGAACCATGGGATCACAGCTGTGTACTTGTGAAATTAAAAATTTGGCATTGATGAATGCCTGATGAGGTATCAGAAAAACAGTAAAATCCAGAAGTAATGAAGGGATAAAAGTCCTCACTTCATCTCTCTTCCAGAGAATTCTTCTCTTTTCCATCTTGTCTTATTCTTTAAATATCTTTTCTCTCCTATTGTCCTGGAGAATCTTCTAAAATCAACTGAAATACAGGTGGTTTTTTTTCTCGAAAGCATACCAGTTTCCCTTAATTTTGAAAGAAAACAGATGAAAGTTACCATGTAGTATTAATAGCTTCCAAATTAAAGTTCCTCATTTTCATTTTGAAATCACCAGTGTTGCCAGTGGTGGTCTATAATGGAATATCATAGTAATATATTGATATGATTCAGGGTGAAACTAAATTTGGAGATTTCTTAAATACTCCTGGAAAAAGAACTTCCATCCTCTGCAGCATCTTAATTTACCCTTCATGGTATTGCAAAGCTGAAATCATCACCTGGTCTCTGGTTGTCCCTCCTCTCAGTGTAGCTTCACTAGGAGTCAAATTATACTCCAGTACTCATGGTTTTGATGGGAAAAAGAGTTCAGAATTTTTCTGAAAAGAAACAGGAACATCTGGCAGTGTTTTAGCTGCAGAGGGAGACCTTTCTTTGATTTCTGGAGGGGGAAATAAGAGGTGGGAAATCTTTATTAAGTTAATCGCTGAAGAAGGTAAGAGAAAGGGATGCTGTTGTTTAACCTACAGCAGCAGTTGTTAAATCTGTTACCCTGGTGGTAAATAAACTGATTTCTTTTTAGTGAATGAGCTAGTAAAGGACAGTAGGCAATGAGAGGAAATTAGTTTCCATCATTTCTTAAAATTGTAAAAAAGCTGTCTAAATCATTCTTTATTGTCATTTGTTACTTTTCACTGCTGAGCATTTGACTCATGCATCACTGTTTCTACAAACAGCTACAAAAGCGTTTTTTTCTTTGTGAATTCAGCTGATTGGACAAAGCCTAAAGAAAACATTTTCAGCCCACCACAATTACTTAAATCTAATATCTGTTCCTGCCCATCCTGGAACTGAACAAACAGTTAAATTAATCAGGAAATACAATCCTTCTAATGAATTTGGCCAGCTCCAGCAATTAGTTTAAATTCACTTTTGTAATGGGAACTATCCCTAGACACAAGCTCACTTGTTTGTTTCTCAATAAAGCCATTTCACAGTTGGAGGAATAAGTATCACTAGAAAATAATTATACTTTGGGAAAAATTAATCTTCCTGAATGGCCTGGGAATAAGTGTAAGTAGGATTATAGGGAGGATCAACTCAGCAAGATGGCATCAAGTTTCTGCATATACCTCATCTCACATGTCCCAGGGCTCTTCCCAGTCACATTTGTTTAGCTCACTAACAGCAAAGTTTCAGTGCTAGCAGCAACACAGATCCTGTCCCTTTCTGGAAAATGAGCTGTACCTCTTGCTGTTTCATGAATTGTAGGTGGAATTGTCGACTAGTTCTGGTCTCAGAAATGTCAGTGATACTCAGTGGTGACATGCAAGAAAGATGCCAAATTGTTTTTCAGGTAGTGGATTGGATTGTTGGTGCTAGTTGAAAACTCAGCAATGTTCTCAGGATCAGACTTTTTCACGAATAAAATGTGGAATGTGTATTTACTGATTATAGCATTTTTTATGCCTATAGTAGGATATAGCCTATTTTTTATCCTTAATTGCAAAATAGCTAGTACCTGAAGAAAAAAGGAAAGGAAGTTTGAACAGAAGCTGAGAGCAAGTACAGTATTTTATAGCTGATGATTGGCAAGCTGACATTCCCAAGTGAGGTCCTGACTGCTAGGTAAACAGTGCTTTCTTCAGGGACTTACAGTATAGTAGTGCCTAAGCATATATAAACTGTAGTTTATCTTGCCAGTTTAGATGGGACTCAAGTAGGCTTTAATTATATTGCCAAGCTTTATAACAGCTCTGCAAAGCCCAGAGCAGTGATCAGAATCGTAAGTAAAACATTTTTGGCCTAGCAACTGACATTTCACTCTTCAGTTGTATATGTGTCAGGAAATTACATGGTTGCAGCTGAACCTCAGAAGAGTTTGAGAAGGTAGATAACAAATATGTCTTCATTCTTCCCCAAATAGCATTGTTTCTGTGAGCTAAATGGAATGAAAAATTTCTTTTACTCTTGGCTGTTATCACGATTAACACTAAAATCATTTGGGAAAATCTCATCAGGACGTTACTGCATCAGTAGCTGTCATACAGATGGTCATTTCCTCTGTGATCCCCTTCCACTAGCACAGGGATAAAACACATGCTGTAAATCAAGTGTTTCAGACAGATCCACACTGTGAAAAGCTACCCACAAAAATTGGAGCAGCGTCCTGAAAATCTTCCTGGGCGATATCCTGCTCCCCTCTGTCAGCCCTGAGCAGCACCCAGAGTTGTGTGAGCCTTGTGGAAAGGCTGTGGGGGACAATGAGGAGCAGGGGAGAGCAATAACAGGATTGCACAGCCTGCAGGTCCAGCAAGATCAGTCCCAGACAGGGAGGAGAAACCAAGACCTCCAAAAAATTTCCTATAAATTTAGTATTGTTGCTATTATATGGGCAGTTCTTTGCTGTTTTGTCTTTCTGCCTCTTCCCTTCCCAAGCTGGCAGCATTCCCATTCTAATGGGAGCTCTTATTACACTATTTTATATGTACAGAATCTAGGAGAGGAAGCTCTGATTAAGACACTCCTTAATGAGAAATTTTCAAAGAATGATTAGTTGCCAAAATAGCTAAATGAGAAATAATGTTGTTGTGGTTAAGATTGGATTCCAGACAAATAAAGCTGATGGACTTGGAGTTTGTATCTTGCCCTGACAATTGCAGCCATTTAAAAATCAAGTTAAACAAACTCATACAAAGTTTCTGGATAGAGATCAAATTCCAAAATATCTTAGGTAATTCTGCTAACCTGTACTGTATGTAAGGGGACATATATTTCCAAAGAATCCTGTTTTCTAAAGAGATTGATTGATTGATTGATTACTTCAAGTATAATTGAGGTTAAATGATTATTTGAATTCTTTTTAATTGTATTTACTCAAATAAGGACAAAGGTTATAAAAATAAATTTAAAAGTTTGTTAAAATTTTAAATTGCTATCTCAAGTCTCAAATAATTATTTACATTTTATCTCCATGTTCCTTAAAGTATTGGGACTGCTCTCAGTCTGGAAAAGAAAGTCACTTATATTTTCTAGATTGAAAATCTTGTATTCTTCATTTCTATTTTCTGCTGTGCAAAGCATCTGTGTGAAGAGATAGCAATGTTTTTTGTTGAATGTTTACTTTTTTTTACCACTTTGTTCCAGAGTTTCCCAGGTCCTGCTTGTGGCTCACTTGAAATCATGGTGCTGCTCCGGTTGTCTATACCAGTTTAATTTATTTTCAGGCTTAATTACGTCAGACCCACAGGTTTAATACCCAGTGTGAGGGAAAGTTTTAGGATGCAATATAGGCAATATTAAGTATAGTATAACCAAATCAGTGTCTGGTAAGGTGTCCAGATGGAGGCTTTGAGCAATCAGCTGGGCATCCCAGCTCTTACAGGTCTGTGCCACTTTGCAGGTGTTTCTCCATCTCATGTTCTGTGAAACTGTAACTTAGGGATTCAAAAAATAGATAAGAACCTATGAGAGAAAAGGTATATGGGGCTGGCTTCTGCTTCTGATCCATGAGTAGGATGAAGTCAAATTTAAGTTGGAGTAAAAGTTTTATATTTGTGTAACTCAGTTATTTACCAAAGGATATCTTCAAGTGATTTTGTGGGTAAACACAAGTTCACTGTCTTTACTTTGAACCAGCCAGGGGTGTGCTAACCCCAATCTAAGAGCCACAAAGGTCTGGTTATTGCAGGATAGTGGTCAAGATAAAAAGTAATCAGTGTTGAAATTGTCTGATTTGCAATTGCCAGTCTTCCTTCAAATGTCTGTTTAGATGTACGCTTGATCAGGGTATTGGCTTTTTTCCTTTCTTTTTTTTTAATTTATTTTTGTTCTAGTGCAGAATAGGAATGTAAATACTATAGAAAGAAAGTATTACTGAAAACATTTTATAAAAATCATTAGGTATGTATATACAAAAGTATTTTATTGGTTTTAACTGTAAATGGCATTTGTAAAATAGTTGTATTATTATAATATTTGTATGATTATTTTAATATATAGGTATTTGTGTATTATTCCCTGATAGTACTAGTTTCCAGTAGTCTAGTAAATTCTAAAAGTATCACCTCAATGACTAATTTCATTACTTTTGTTACAATCACAGTAATGTTTTATAAAATTAGGAGAACATTCTGTTATTTCACAGCAATCCGCAATGGAGATGCAAATTTTGTATTCCTTCCTGGATTTTGTCCAGACTGAAGATGTAAGAATAGAACTTTTAATATCATGATTCAGCAAGGCTCATGTGCTTAGCTAGATAGTTCATATTGCAAGTTTCTCCAGTTTAAATAGAAAAGTTCCTAAGTGAAACAGCAATCACAACTGCAAAGTCTTGCCTTATGTTTTGGGGGAAAACTATGCATTTAATGGGATGGAGTGCAGAGGCAGATTTTTTTTTTTTTGGTACATTCTTAAAATATTTTTTACAGGTCTATTTTTTTGGGTTTTTTTGGTTTTTGTTTTTTTTTTTTGAGGGAGAGAGCTAAGCATCAAATTTTCCTTCAATGTGTAAACTGAAGAAATTTTTGAAGGGTAAAGGTTTTCATTACCAACATTTTCTTTTCTAAGAATACATGACATGGGCAACAATGCAGCATCTCATCAAGTTTGTTTTAGCGTTTCTACAGTTTTGCTGGAAGGGGTTAAAATACTAGAGATGAAACACTGGAGTGAATAATCTCCACAAAGAATTAGAGTTGAAAGGGCTATACATGCCACAGCCATACTCAAAATCTATTCCAGAGTTAATTCGACATGACACACATTTCATCTTTGTGTAAGAACTGCGATGACCTGAACTATAAAATCAACAGAACCATGTGAAAAGAAAAATCACTGCATTCAGCTAGTCCTTGAATGGATCCCTTCTTCATTTGTGCAGGTCATGTATGTTGAGCTCAAAAAGCACATAACTTAGTCTAAACCTCGGCCTGCCCTCATATGGAAGTCTTTCATGGGGGAGAAACATTTGAAGGGGAAACAAAAAGATCAATAAACATAACTAATTTTTGTGCAATTTCTTCTATGTGATTGTGTTTAGCTTTGCTTCCACTGAACTTCTTTGCAAAAACTTCTTTTTTTTTTAAAATTTGTTGGAGTTAAAGTGTCAATACATACCTTCTGATGGTTCAAAGAGCAAAAAATGGAGTGCCAATATGCTAAGAGTAAGACTATTGTTTGTATTGACTCTTCTTAGCATTGCTGAGTTTAATTCTTCTGTGAAGAACTTCATTATGATGCAGGAATAATTTAAGCTTCAGAATTTTTAGGGAACCATGGTCTTTGGAAAACTATCCTAGTTCTGGTAGTTACCTATCTATTCTGCATAGCTAGTGCACGCATGCATTCAAGAAACTAAAACTTGTTACAATTACTCACTTAGAAGTTTTCAGTAAATTTTCCTTTTTGTTTTTTCTAATAGGGTGGAGTGAATGGCTTGACTGGAGAACTGGAATTTGCAGAAAATGGGGGGAATCCCAATGTGCATTTTGAAATTTTGGGGACAAACTATGGAGAAGATCTTGGCAGAGGCATCCGCAAGGTAAGGCTACATATAGTCAAGCAAGAGATTGCTGATTTTCTTGAAATCTTTCTTGGGTTGCATGTTAATAGAAAAGCATTTGATGGCAGATAACATAGTGTTATGTATTGTTAAAGGAGTAAGACATAGGAGAAAAGCTTTGAACTTTGAGATACTCACCTATTTCATGATTTCAAGTAGGTCTTGGAGCAGGTTGTGTTGATCAAGATACCATTTGTAATGCAGAATGTGTTAAGCTGCTGATGGACTGTCCCAAAAGACCAGTGAAAGCTGTTGTTTTTTAACCCTTACAACCCCTGTCCAAAATAGCAAATCTTACACTGAATAATGTTTAGACCACCCAGATTGGTCCCTGATACTTGGTTGAAGTGAAATGCTCCACCTGCTATATGATGAAAATTCATAGCTATGGAAAGAGGAATTCTTTTGTAGAGTAGATAAAATTTATATAGCCTCTTCATTAAATAAATACATGGTGTTTTAATGAGAGTTAACTTTTACAGAATAAGTTAATGTTATGTATTCTGCTGCCAGACACAGTCCAAAGGCTTGGACTTAGATTGTTAACAGGGCATATATGTCCAGCAGAATTACTCTTTCTTGGTATTTGAGTTTTGCCAGTTTAAAACTAAATTTAAGTCCTGTGTAACAAATACTGAAACATTTGCAATGAATATCCTTAACTTTAAACAACTGCTCATCTGGTATGGAAAAAATCATATGGCACTTCACAGGTAAACAAAATACTAATAGGCTTTCCAGGAGCAACTATCCTTCAAAGGCAGACTTTCAGAAAAATACCAAGATCTTAATTTAGTGTATCACATCATACTGGGTTTTGTGTAGGACGAATATGAAGTGATTGAAAGGAGAGTGTTTTCTTAATATATGTAAACTGGGTCCATGTGTAAGTGTCACTTCATGATGAAGTGCATCATTTGTCTGCACACCTTTTGGAGCAACAGATAAGTACTCTGAAAGAAGGAAGAGATAAATAAGTCTAAAGTGTCTAAAAACTGAACTTTCTCCTGCACTATTAATCTGAATTGTTATTCTGTTTGTGCTCTTTTATCTCTTGTCAATACCCTAATGTACACACGGGCCTATAGTTATGTCACCTTGTGCAGAGGTCCTGACAGATGCTTCAGAAACTAGACAGAACTGGATGTGGTTAATATTTGGAGGTACCTTACAGAGAGTCTTTGGAGACCAGAATGTTAGATAAGTCATTATTCCCTTACATTTAAATTCTGTCTGTTTCAACATATTTTGATTTATTTTCCATGCTATGCACTGAGGAGCTATTTATTCTTTAGAGCTGCCTTCCTAAGACAAATCTGTGTCTCTTCATTTAATTTATTTGGTTGACTTTGACTGGGTTTTTTTTTTACTTCAGGCCTGTCTATGTGAATGCCTGAGTAAAGCACTAAGCTGTGTTCTTTCATTCCCAAAAAGATAGAAAAGAAAGAGAGACTCACAGAAAGATCTTGGAAATATAGAAGTACAAAAAACTTCCTGGCTATTCTAACTCTTTTTTGATGGTGTGTTTAGAATTGTACTACTAATTTAAGCTATGGTAAAGTTTGATTTTAAAACAGATATTTATGACTATGGGCACACCTAACTAGTGTAAAACAGTGGGGTAGTACAAACAGGTCTTTTGAACCTTCCTTGTTTACTGTTTATGATAGTTCAAGAAAAAAGACATTCACTGTCTTCAGAGTGAAATAAATTTGAAGCTGGTCAAAGAGAATAGAGCTTTGTTCAGAATATAATTAGATGAAACTCAGCATCATTCAATCCTGTTGAGGAGAAAAGCAAAGTTTAAAATTAAGATACTAAAAGTATGTGGGTTTTGTTACATTTGCCAATATGAGCATTTAAAATTAAATATAGATATTACAAGAAAATTTTCCTGTTGAAAAAGATAGCAAATGCTTCTCTCTAGAGTTTTGGGATGCACTGCAGCTGGTTAAAAAGAAGAAAGGGTCCAGAGCAGAACAGATCAAAACTGTTTCAATTTTTTTTCCTAAACAGCACTCAATCCAGAGAAACCTTTAAAAAGAGGTGTACAGAAAAAAAGTTTCTTTAGAAAGAAAGTTCTGTGTATATTCTGAGAATTTGATAATTGTTCTCAGAAGTTTCTTTAAAAAAATCCAATAATTATTTCAAATTTTTGCAATAAATTGAGTAAGAAAGCAATTTTAAATTAATACAGTATTTCTAGTCAATGTCAAAGAGTTAAAAAACAAGGTATGTTTCTTAAAACAATCACTTCAGAGACAGAGAAGAAAATTTTTAGGGGATTTTACTATTTGACAAAAATTCACATCTTTTATCTTGGATTAGGATTTACTTTACAGTGTATGAGTTACTAGTGTTGGAAGCAAATCACAATAATTACTGGAGTCAGATATATTTTTGTTAACTACACTAATTAAAGTACACTTCAGATTTTCGTGTGGTCTGACTGCAGAACTACCTAAGCATTTTTATTTCTCAACTCTAGTAGAAGCAGCTGCAATTACCAGACTGACTGAAATGTCTAAGCTAATGCATCTTCCCTAATCAACATATTTTCAAGTACTTTTATAGGAGATAATGAAGGGTAAAATCATTACAAAAGGCCCATTGAAATCATTGGGACCAGAGATTCCCATCAAGTGAATTGTGTAAAGAATTGCTATTTTGTTTTCCTAAGGAACAGTCAATTGATTTTATTAAAGTAAGATTTTAAAACACTTGAATTTCTGAAGAGAAAGTTTAATTGAAAAGAGAATTTCTGCTTGAAATCTGTTCTGCTTGGGTTCTGGAGTCATTTATACTGCTGCAAAGTTCACTTATATTTGTAGGTGATTATTCCCAGGACTCAAAAAGAGCAAATAGTTTAGGATACACCTAGAATTCATGTTTATGTTTGGTTTATTTGGTCAAATTAGGCCATGTATCTAGGAAAAACTGTCTTCACGTCCCCTCCTTCAGCTTTTTTGAGTTACTATCATACCTAAAAAGCAGTGGGAGAATCCCTGTGAAAGATCATTGTGCTGAGCTCCATCACCAAGTGACAAGTTAGCAAATCCTGGAGTGGGATTTGCCTGAAACAGCAATTTTAGACCCTCATGACTGTAAATGTTATCCATTGCCTTGCAGACCATGGATCAATTAGCTTGCACTTTTTGCCAGAGCCAGGTACTTGGAGTAATACACTCAGATTGCTGCCAGGTACTGATTTTATTGACACCAGTGGTATTACAACCCCAAAGGAACTGAAGAAAAACTCTGGCTTTTACACATCATGCTGTGGCTTGCATTTGTGCAGATGTAGGTATATTCAGTGGGAGACATGGGTGTATTTCTGACATTTCTCTGTTGGCATTTGTCTGTTGGTATTTGACATTTGAGTATGTATTCTTTGACATTTAAATTTCAGTGCAATACTTTTATCTATACTGCTGAAATAAAAGCTGCCATTCCCGTGAATAACCATCCAACAAACAAGTGAACAAAAGGAAGTTGATAGCTCTGAGTACTGTCTTACATCTCAGTGGTGTAGAAAACAGCACTGCAGAAATAAAGTGGTTTTCATGTTTCTTACAGTGCTCCTTGTAATTCAGAATGGGCTCATCTTCAAAGGCTCTGTTTGACATTTGAAGTTTAGAGGACTTTCTTTCTGTTCCTGCACTGGTTTTCTTACCACAGGTGGGCATTTGAAAATGCTGATGTGTTTTGCTCTACCTCCCTATGCATATTAGCATACATCCACCTCCTCCTGTATGTTTCTCTTTTCTTCTGAAGATCTTTTAGGTTATTTCCTCCCAGTGAGGGAGCAAGATGATGTAGCAGGCTCTCGCATCAATTCCTGTCTGCACCAAGATATCCATGGCGAGGTTTCCTTGGCATTCAGGACAGCTAGAGATGCCTTGGAGGAAGGATAGAGCTGTGAGCATTCAGGAGAACAGGTAGCCTTGGTGGGGCACCAGGAAGGTGCCACCAGGATGCTTTGAGCCGTCTGCATTTGTCCATTAGGATTGTAGGGTTCAGTCCTAAATAATTTTGATTTGATTGTCTTAAGGAGGAAATGTTATCTATTTTGATCCAAGGGAGATCTGGGGTTTTCAAGCATCTCATGTGAAAGGGATTGAAACCTGTCTAACAGGTTCTACATTGCTCCTCTCTGCTTCTGCCACTGCAAGTGGCAGGACCTTCCCTGCAGAGTCAATGCATGCAGGTTTTCATTTCACAGACTATTAAGGATTAACACTTTGTAGTTGTGCTATTTGTTCAGAGATGGGAAAGCTGGTTTGCAATTCTTCATTCTCTTAAAATAATTGCTATTTCCACTTAATCTGAAAATACTTGTTGATCACAGTAGTGGTATTTCTTTCTAATACGCTATATTCTTTTTCTTACACTTGAATCATGGAACAATGTTCCAAGCATATATTTTGATCTTCAGGAAATTGATTTCTATTCTTATAAAGTTAAAACTTATTTTCTGCATCCATTATCTCATATTCTCTTTTGTGCCATTAGGCAAAAAGAGCAGTTATACAGCTCTGCCAACACTTAATAACAAACCCCATTTAATAACCAAGAGCATGTGAAGTATTTCCTTCTCAGTTAGCTTCTTGGTAAGCTACTTCAGGTAAATTATGGTTTCACCTGGTCTCTTTGCGAGCACAATCAAGGTAGAGCTGTGTAATGTGACTTTAAAGATACACTTGTATCACCTCCTTGTACTTTAAGCTGTGACCTATGCAGATGTTTTAAAGGTTGACGTGCAATTTATGATGTAAATGAAAGATATCCTTGTGATTTAGAGAGACAGTATTGGTGGTGTATTTTCTAGTGAGTTGAAATAAAAGTTGCTGTGTCTGACTGCTTTGCAATCTCTAGTATTGATGGAGAAGGTGGACCTGGCACAGTACTACCATGATGGTCTATCTAAAGCAACTTTAAATACTTAAACACTCTTCTAGAAATGAAGTAAGCTACTTAATTCTAAAGGTAAAGAGGTAATTAAATATGTTGGTGAACCAAGACTGGTTGTTCTGGTTCAGCACAGAACTTAAATTTTGCTGTAAGCCTGCTGCAGAGTAGTGTTTCCTCCCTTCATTTAGTGCTATGCAGTAAATCGATTAAGACACAGTGACTGATGCTTTACTTTCTGGTAGCTTCTGCAAATCTTTTGTCAAATCTTAGTGAAATTTAATTTGGCTGCAAAGTGTTGGGGATTTGATTGCCATTGCAATAAAACTAGAGTTAATAGAGAACTGTGTTTTACTTGGAAGTGTACTTCCGCTTAGATTGAAAGCCAAACCAAATGAATATTTGACTATAACAGAAAAAGAAATTAAAGTATCCATCCATAATTGTATTTTTGAATTTAAAAAAATTTAAAGGTCTTAAAAAAATTTCTTCTTTTGAATGGAGCATTTTCTTTTACAATCTCAAGATGCAGAAAGAGAGGCAGACTGGCTCAAAGTAATCAGTAGTGTACCATTTGGGGAACTTATCAGCTTTTGGACTCTCTGATTCAGATGGAGGAAGCGAAATCTAATTTTTGTGCTGGATTGTCCAGCTGTCTGCCCTGATCCTGGGCTCTTTGGATGAATATTTCATTACTTGTAATAAGTGCAAAGCAAAGAAGCCAGAGATGGATTTGGTGTCCTGGTGGATGCTACAGAAGACAAAGGTTCAAGTCATCCTTCTGATAAATGCAGAGCAAAGTTGCTACAACTCAACCCATTCCACATGAATTATTCACCTGTGGAGCAAAACATCCATCCAGAATCCATAAGAGCCAGGATCAGGTGTAGGACCAAAATGACCCAGAAGTCAAACTCCAAACTAACACCCACAAACCCAAGGCAAGCACAGTGCACTATTCAGGTGTTATCCCACCTATTTCTTCTTACCAGAACAGTCGGTCATGTCTGCTGAGCTCCAGTGTGTTTACTGTGTTCTAAAAAAGAGAATTTTAGCCTGTAATAGTAATGGGTGTCAAGATTCCCTGGTCTAGAACAATAAGGAAAAGTGCTCAGTGAAAATTCCTCTCAAATAATTAAGATCTGGGTTTATCCAGTTTCCGGCTCACAGGTTGGGTGGCCCTTAACAGTGACTAACTAACAGGGCTATAGATGATTTTGAAAAAAAAGTAGTCTTTCAAGCCTCTGAATAACTGCAGCACTCTGGAGTCAAGAGGGGCATGCTCCTGCATTAGGAACAGTGTGGGGAGAAAGGGAAAATGCAGGATGGAAGAAGGGGGAAATGCAATGGAACCCTGCAGAGAAGCATTGATGTCAAGCAGAAATTCCCCTTGGGACCTTGGTGCTCTGTAGTATTTCTCTTCACAGTTTTGGAAGGGATGAGCTCGTCTCTCTTTTGCTCAGAATATTCAGTCCTGTCAAAACTGATAAGAATGTTCTTACTGAAAAATATTTTCAGTGCATTGGGAACTGCCTATTTTGACTGATTGCTTTCATCAGAGGGAGACAAATCTTTTTTATGCTCTTTAAATTATATAGTTTCATGCATTTTATTCATTTCTGTTCATCTGGAAAAGAGGTTATATTTTACCCATCTCCTGCAGAAAATATAGTTGTCTTGACAGCAAAGAACTGGAGAATTATTTTCCACTTTCAAACTGTCTTTTTAATTTCCTTTCATATCTTGTTATGACAATGGAAACTTGAGAAAGATCAGTCAAAAATTAATAATAATTAAAAAAAGCTGAGAACAGCAACTCCTGTTTTCTGTTGATGCTGTTAGGCAAGTGCCTAACCACAGAGGCTCCTGTGTAATTATTCTGTGCTTCAAAATGGGCATAAGAGCAAAGAATGACACAGAACTTCAGTCATTTTTGCAGCAGAGATTTTTTGTTTGTGGTTTGGTTTTTTTTTTTTTCCCAGAAAAATTTGAATAGTAGAAATTATGTGATGGGTTTTTAATATCTACATTGCAAAAAAAACCTGGATTTGCATGTTGCTCAGTTTTATGTAGCAGTTAAAACTTGATTTGGGTTCGCTAAATATTTTTCCTTCATTTTGGATTCTTCTTTTCCTCTTGAACTGCTCACAGTTAACCAGGCCAAGGGGTTAGATCACTTTTGTTTTTCTGAACTTGATATTGGCAGAACCTTTTACAGTTTTCAGTATGACTGGTTGAGCCCCTTTTGAAATACCTTTCCTATGGTTTTGTGGCTTTTTCTTCTGCTTGAGTAGCTGTGAAAGCCTCCTGGTGAATATGGATCTGCAGGACTGGCTGGCAAATTGTGAATTTTTATCCTCAAATGCTTCCGCTGAGCAAATTAGCTTTGTAACTCTCTTCAGAGATCTGAAGTGCTTGGAAACTTTGAAGTGCCTCAAAAATGACATTTTGAATAATGTCAGAAGGAACTGTGTATTATTTAAGAATGGACTTAATGCTTCATTGACCTCTCAGGCAGTAATGCTTCTGTGTGATCTTGGAAATCCCATTAGGGACTTCTCATCATCTTTAAGAGAATACTCAGTGGGTGCTACTTCAAGAATGTGGTTCATCATCCTTGAAATTAATAGGATAAAACACTTAGCTCGACTTGGAATTACTTGTTTTAAGGTGGACACTCTCAATGAATTATAGGTTATTTTCAGAATTAAAGTTTTTAATGCTTGTCTTTTGCTCTTTAGAGCTGCTTTGTTTTCAATCAAGGATATCATCTGATGAAAATTACTTCATTTCAGAAATGCTTCTAACTGGAACAAACATATATTTTCCATGAGTAGGAAAAAGTAATGTGTATTTAACCCTCCATTAATCCAAAAGAATGAGGGTGTTGTAGCTAATTTGTCATGTGAAGAGGGAGATAATAACTATATCTCTGGTAAGTTATATATTTCTACCCAAATTTGTATGCAATCTGGGTATCCTAGTCAAAAATTCCTAATAATTGGAAAACCATGCAGACAGGAGAGAGGAATGTTAAAAAACTGAACTGCTTCTTCTAACAAGAGGCATGAAGTGATGATAGTATGAAATGGATCATTAAGTTTCGGCTTTTGAGGGTGGTGAAGGGCTCAGTTCTCAGAACTAAGGGCTCAGTACAAACCATTGGGAGGGCTGATACGTGTCTGTGGGTTATAATCCAGATCTTAATCCATAATGTGTGAAAGTAGATCTACATAGATTTAGAATCATAAAATTGTTGAGGCTGGAAAAGACCTTTAAGACCATTCAGTCCAACGCCAAGCCCACCACCAATCCCTGTCTCCAAGCAGCAGCACATTTACATGCTTTTTGAACACTTCCAGAAACTGTGGCTCCACCACTTCCCTGGGCAGCCTGTTCCAGTGTGTAACCATCCTTTCACTGGAACCCTCCATCTCCCTGCAGCCTCCTCTCAGGCAGATGTAGAGGATGATGAGGTCTCCCCTGAGCCTCATTTTCTCCAGGCTGAACACCTCCAGCTCCCTAAGTCATACCACTTGTGCTCCAGATACATCCCCAGCTTTTCGGCCCTTCTCTGGACACACACCAGCACCTCGATGTCTTTCTTGTAGGGAGAGGCCAAAACTGAACCCAGTACATGAGGTGTGGCCTCACCAGTGCTGAGTAGAAAGGGGAGGATCACTGCTCTGGTCCTGCTGGCCACACTATTGCTGAAAAAGCCAGGATGCCATTGGCCTTAGTGGCCACCTGGGCCATTTCACAGGATTTGAATTTGATAAATTGTCATTTTCTTAAAGAACCACAAGCCAAGACTGACACAATTATATGGCCTGCTGCATTCTGCCAACCATATCCCACGGTAATATATCATAGAATTGTACAACAGTCCAGGTGGACTTCAAAGATTATCTGGTCCAACCTTTCAATAAATTGTTCCTAACTTGCATGTTTTTTGGAGGGCTTCTCCTTGAAGGCTGTGTTGTCTTGTAGACTGATAAGTTGGATGAGCCCCTGTAAGGGGCTGGAAGGCCTGGAATCCTCATATTAATCACAATTTTGCTGGTACAAATTTAAAATACATTTTTTGCAGCAAGATCTCTTTGTTCCAAGTTAGTCTATTAGCAGGAAAACATGAAAATGTGTCTATTTAGACATTGACTATTCATGTGTATCTGAAACAAAAGTTGGTTTGGTTTTTGTTTGTTTATTTTGGGGGTTTTGTTGGGGGTTTTGTGGTGGAGATATCTTTGGGTGTATGTGTGGTTGGTTTTGGGGATTTTTTGGTTGGTTTTGTTTGTTCGGGGTTTTTTGTTTAGTTGGGGTTTTTTTTCTTTTTTTGCCCTGTGTTTGTTTTGTGGAAATATATATTTCATTGAGCGTGATGCTGAATGATAATTTGTTGATAGCAGTAGGCACTATTTTCCTGCAGTGAGTTAAGCAACCATGGTAAGCCCAAAGACCTTTACCTCTGTGGCCATAAAATATTCAGTGAGATTTTCCACTGAACGAGGGAGAATCCAAACACAGGCATTTAATCCCTTTAGTCCTCCCCATGCAGATTGTGGGATCTAGAGGAGCTAGACAGATCATAAGCTGATTGGGAAATGATGATTATAGATTTCCACTGAAAACACCCACTAAATATCTATTTATATATATATGGTGGGTGTGTAATATCTACCACCCTCAGCCTTCAGAGCTGTGGGAGTAGATTTACAGGAGGCACAAATGTGAAAACTTCCATGAAGCTGCCTAAGGCTCCCAAATTCATTATAAGGATGTAGACATCTATAGGCAAGAGTTAGAAAGTGTTATGTTAGCAAAGAGTCAAGGGTCAGCTGTGTCCTGATGACAGCAGGTGCTGCCCACCAGGTAGGACAGCTTGAGTTGATTGGGAGTCTCATCTTTGGGCTGGGCCAGAAAATGCACATGGGTACAATGGTTGCTAAAGAGAAAGAGAAGAAAGGACACATCAGAGAGTGGAAATTGCATTCCAATGTTGTTAGCAAAACACAGTTGGAAGTACAGTAAATCTTTGTTCGTTGTGCTGTTTTTAAGACCAATAAGAAATAAACGATAACATTTGAGAAGACAAAGAGAACCACTCCTGTGGCATCAGTTTGGATTCTGTATCATGTTTATAATGTGTTGTAGTTTCCCACTCCATAACTCAGCTCATATATTTTGAAATGTGACAGAGTTTACTATGCATAAATCCATTTGTAAAGCAGAAGTTTTCAGTTGCCTTCTTATCTGCTAAAATAACTTCAGGAGCAGAAGTGAGATGTCATTTTGTCTCAATATTGCATTTATGGCAATGCTGAGATGTGTTTCCCCCTAAAGTGGTCACAGCTGTATCCTGCAATTAAAAGAACCATAAAAGTGATTTCCAGAGATAAAAAGTTACCTCCATGGAACTGTTTGGGGACACCTTTTTGTACCTTTTGAGATCTTTGCAAATAATAAAAATGAGGATGGTGAAGCTTTCAATGACTTCATAATATTTATAGTTCCTTCATAGTGTTGGAAGATTTTTATGATTCAGCCTTAAAATTACAGTGCTCAGATTTTTGCCTGTTCTAAAGTTATGATATAATGCCTTAATCAAAGGGTAAGTTACAATAGAATTTAATAATAAATATTCTTGTCACGGTGTACTCCTGCTTTAAAATGTGCAGCAGGAGTGATAGAAAAAGTGAAATGGATGAGGTCTCAAACAATTTACATTTTCATTTTGATAAACAGAATTAATTTTATTTGATAGAACCAATTTAAAACATATAAGGGTTTTGAGGAAATTGTATGCACTAACACAGCTTTGAAACTCTTTAGGCTGGCAGTAAATGGGGATAAGCATGTTTTAAGGAATTAAGAAAAGTATGTTTAGCACCTATGGCAGAAGTCAGTTAAAAAATAATCTCATCATTATTCCAACACTACTTCTCTCCATTTCTCAAAACGTATGAAAAATGCTACAGATATTTCTTCCTGAAATGTAGCACTGGAAAGAGTATCTTTCTTGTGTAAACATAGATGGATAGAATAGAATAAATTGCAGGTTTTCTGTTGAAATTTGAGCTCAAATTAATTTAGTTCATATATATAAATTTATTTTTACTTGGTTTAGAAAAATGCAACATAATACATCAAAATTTATACATTGGAGTAAAAAAAAAGCAGCAACATTTCAGTTGAAACCATTTCAATTTAAGCTACAAGCTTTAACATATTTCCTGATCAGTCTCAACCAGTCTGCTTCTGAACCTTATCAAAAGTTCTTATTCTGAAATGCTGGGTTTGATTTTAGGGTTTTATTTGTTTGTTTTAAACACATTTCTATAATAAATAATGTACTTGGAACTCATAAGAATCTGATTTAAAGTATGCATTCTAATGGAGTGCCTTAATAATGAGCCATAAGTGTTTTAAATGAATATTTTAATGCAACGTTCAGTTTCTCTACACTTCTACTGATTTTGCATTATAACTTAATTGTATTTGAGAATAATACATTTTTTTTAAAAGCCTTCATGCTAGTTTTGCATCAGTTTGGCTCTAGAAGGTTTCAGTGGTCTAAACATTTGTATTCTGAATTGTAACTCAGGTATTCTTAGGTCTCCAAATGTATAAACTACTGATAAAATATGTGATTTCTCCATTGAATGTGCATGTCTGAGTTCCCATTAGTCAGTTTATTTGAAGCTGTGTATTATATCACTTGAGACAAATATTTGTCCTAAATATAAAGTAAGAAAATAGGTCTTTTAATTAAGATCTAGTTAAATAGCATAAATCTATTATTAAACCATTCCTACCACTCACTGGAACAGTGCTAATTAATGTTTTTTTTCAAAATATCTATTAACTATTTAAATGGAATATCAGTTCCACTCATGCCACAGTGGTTGAACAACATTATAAACTGTTTTCCTATCTTGCCTTGCAATCTCTGGACCAGCCATCCAGGCCTGCTGCTGTGGCTGTGTTTCTTGCTGCCTCATTTCATTTATTTTCCACAAATTACAAGTTCTTGGTTGGAGCCGGCTTTTCTCGCCAAGTGCGTCACAAGTGATGTTTCCTTAGCAAAGAATAATGTCTGAGAATTGTATGCTTTGCTGCAGGGATGTAGGCAATGTCTTAGAAAGGATGAAAAGTTCATTTGCACTCCAGAAAACCTGCTCAGAGAAGGTTACAGGAGAGGTTGTCTAAGCTTTGAATTAGAGAGAGGTTCCAGCCTAATATCAGAGCAGTTCTGTTCACAGAGAGATGGTAACTAGTGCTGGGGGTCAGTGGGTATAATTCCACAAAATTTATTTCAGAATGAAGCTACAATTTGGAAAACCAAAGTGAATGGATTTTGATTTTATCTGTGACAGTCTTTTATCAAGGGACAGATGAGGTGAACTATTTTTTATATTATGGTAATGATATATAGAAATATTTTACCCATTAAATCTCAGTCCACAGAACTTGGATTGCCAGCGTGTTCAGTTGCTAGCAGAAAGATTTTGAAGGACAGATTTTTGGTCAAGTACAGACTGAAGTAAATTGGATTTCCACAATATCTATATGGTCATAAATTGCCCCTCCAAATATGTTTGAAAGACTGGAATAATTCAGAGCTCGTTTGATCTCCAGTAAAGTCTCAGTGAGTCTCTGGATGCACTTGATTCTGAATAGTTGAATTGATTTCTCTGTTTGGCCTTGGGGCTTGCTGTACACAGAACAGTATGTGAAAGTTATTGTCCTCTCTGCTAACCTTACTGCTGAAGACCTTACACCCTGCTTGCTTTTAGCTTTGCTACTTATTGTGTCTGCAGGAAAGCAAGAATGACAAGACCAAGTAAGTGATGGATATCTTCCCACATGAGAATATAATCTTTATGTGCTCCGTGACTGTAGGCCACCAACAGATTGCCTTAAACAAGGACTGGTGCACTGAATACAAATGCTGTTGGCATCTGTACATACTGAAGCCTTTCTGCTCAGTCTGAAGGGGGGTGAATTTAACACCAAGCTGATTTTGTGGTGGATATTTTTGTGCTGCTTTTACAATAGGGGTGTCAGGGTGTGGGTGTATCTATGTGGTGTGATGGCAGACATGATAGGAAGTGTAAATAAGAAATTCTAATGAAGTTTTTCAGATAGTGGACCTCATCCCCTTTTCTCTAATGTGCTTGGTTTGTAACATGATGCTCCATAATTATTACAGATCAATTCCTCCAAATTTTTTTGTTTGGTTCTCATTATGTAATCCTTCTAAGCTCTTTTCTAACAGGTTTGTAACATCTAAATTGTCAGTCATTCCATTAGCCATTAGAAGCTGCTTTCTAGTTTGTTGTGACACTGTAGCATATTGAGACAAATCATTTCTGCAAGAGGAAATTAAAACATCAATAAAGAAAATATCAATAAGACGATGTTATGATACCTTGCTAAAGAAATGTTTGTCCTCATCATTATTTTATTTCATGTCTTCTTATTCATTTCATTTTGCTTAGAAATTGAGAAAAAGCTGTTTAAAAGCATCTGGTCTAGTTCAATTCACTTTCAGAAAGGGATTCCAACGGCTCTAAACCTCCAATGACTATAGGTAAAAGGAATTGTATGTCTCTCTCCTTCTTTTTCCCTCTCTTTTCCATACCTTTGAAAGATGCCTCGAAAATTGCAAAGAAAATCATACTTAACCATGTGTCACATTGGACAGGTTTTGTGTGTGATTGCTCTTAAATTCTGTTCAACATAAACCCCAGAGTCTTTCTTTAGAAGACAAAAAAATTTCCTGTGGACTACATCTGTTCACTGAAAGGCTGTGAAAAAGAGAAAGGTGCTGGCTTTTTGCCAGCTGCATTTTTTCAACTTTGGGGATAGCAGTAGCTGTGCAAGAGGCCATGAACTTGAAGATATTGCAGTTGTTTGGAGACCAAAAGTAATAGACTTAAGGTACATTTTAATTACAGGGTTTGGAGTAGGACAATTTAGGTTTCACAAGCCAAGAGTCTTGAGGTAAGCTTGAGCAGAAAAATGGGTATACTCACTTCCTTTAAAAAAAAAATCATCCTGAGCAGCATAGTGCAGCTGCCTACCTGTAACAACATCTTTAAGACTTGGCAACAAAAAAAGCCTCTGACTTGCCATTTTGGGGTTTGAGAGAGTAGAAAGTATGGGATAGAGCTAAGAGGTAAATTCCTCACATTCTGGAGAAGTCAATTAAATCTGAAAATAGAGCTTACACATGCTATGAAAGTGTTTCATAGTAGAAGTCAGGTATTTCTGCTTTGAAAAACCTGCTTGAAAAAGAGAAAAAAAAATCTTACTTCATAAGGACTCACAGTTTTATCCACAATCTCTTTCTATTTTCTCCAAACGCTACAGTACACTTACTCAAGGGTGGGAGGGTGTTAATTAAAAATAATACAGCATCAGCTGAATGCTCCACAGAATTTAAAATGAAATGTCTGCAGAGATTATTTGCTATCATGCTTGCTATAAAGGTATATGGCTCTTGAATGGGATCTTCTAATAATTTGAGATATGTCACTGCCCTCTCTTGGTGAGAGTTAAAACTGGCCTTTTTTTCACAAACCTTAACTGAAGAGCAAAAAGGATTTTTCCTTTGTTGTGAGTGGTTTTTTGCCAGGAAATCATAGCAAGTTGTATATTGTGGATTAATAATTATCCATGAAGTTGTGATGGCTGTACTATTTATTTCAGCCTGTTTGTGAGTGAGCTTACTGATTTATTCTATGATGTGTGGTCATATGTGTTTAGGAACATTTAGGAATTTAAGAATTCAACCTTATAAAAATATCTTGACAATATATTACTTTTCATAATTGTATAAGAATATTTTAAAATATTTGTTTAAAATATTTAAACAAAATCTGTTCCTTGTGAGCAGTGACAAAGCTAATGATGTTTTAACTTCTTGGGGGAATAATTGCCTAGTCACTATTTTATTAAAACCTGTCAGTTTTAAGCAGACAGTTCAGGGGCATGTGTTAACAAGTAGTCTTCATCTAAAACATGCAGACAGGAGTACCGCCCTTGAAGGCAGTTCCAAACAGCAGAAGATATCTGGGGATATTTGTTAGCTGATTTCAACTGTTTTCTTTCAAAGCTTATAAAAACTTTCCTCCTCCAAAACTCTGTGAGAAGAAGATCTAGATTTGCAAGCTCCCTGAATTACCCCTGTGTTAAATTCTGGTATTTGGGAGAAGTCATACATGGAGCCATAAACCATGACTGATTTTTTTAATTGTGTGCTATTATGAACAGTTTTGTAAAACGTCTCACAAAAACATGAGGTTTGATTTCCATGACGTGATTAAATCTGATTAAGTTAAATCAGAGAGTGTAGTAAAACTTCAGTCAATCCTGTATTTTACTTCAAAGTAATCAAACAAATTCTTCAATGATAGCATTATTGGTTCAGGAAGGCTGGGAGTTTATACTGCAGGAGGGACTATATTTTAGAAATGACACATATTTTATATGTATAACTTGCAACTCCCAAAGGGATCTTTTTGATGAGTTATGTTTCACTGTGTATTTCAGGATGTCTGTATTATGGCAATATTTAGAAAGGGCTGAATGGCAAAAAATAAACCAGTAAGTCTTGTCTTTTGACAATGTGTTTCTTTAAGCTAAAGAAGTGAAAGAAAACAGAAATGTGGTACACGTCCAGAGCCACACAAGCAGTTCAGCATCTGTTGTCTTTTCAAAGTGCAGAGATGATTCTTTGTACTGAGAAATACTTAAAGCACAAATGGCTGTTATTGTTAGAATTACAAAGTTAATAATCCATGTTAGATGTTTTTATAGAGAGCAATGACTTTTTCTGTACCAAATGCAAATTTGGCAAGTGCCCCTAGGCTGAAAGGATGGAGGAGTAGATATGTCAGTGGTTAAAAGTTTGAACTATGCCAAGAGCACTGGAACTTTTCTTGAAAAAGTCTGAAAGGGAGGTAAATTGTGATGATAGGGAAGGAGAGCTTCCCAATGCTCACAAAGGGAAGGGATCTGCGCTTTTACTGCCTGAAGTCACTATCACCCTCTACGTAGCTCTTTGTTGCTATGCAGGATGTCTTCCAAGAAAAGATTGCATTTTTCCTTTCCTGCCTAGCACTCAATAGGCAGCACCATGACCTGAGTTTTTACTCAGGGGTTTTTAGGAACTCTGCAGATCATCCAGGCTTGTTTGCTGTCCTGCTTGTGATCTGCATCCATCAGTGGCCCTCTCTGAGAAATGTGTGGGAATGGTTGGACTTTGCTGGCACACGGCAGCATCAGCAGGTCTGACTTTATAATAAACCAAGGTTGTTCTCTGTGTGAATTCTCTCAGCTTCCCAGCAGTTTAGCCAATCAATCTGTAAGGAGCCTCTGCAAATGTCACCTTGCAAACTGACTACGTACTTCAGCAGGAAATTAGAAGGAGCAAAAACAGTTCAAGAACCAGGCTGAGACAGAGTTATTAAATTTTTTGCCTGTGTCTTTACTGGAAGGGGAAACATATCTCTTTCAACATAGCAAAAAAGAGGAATCATGACACGTTTTAAAAATGCAATGTATTTGATGCAGCAATCTTGGTACACAGTTGCTGTGAAGTGCCTCGGGGCTGCCACACAGTTCCCTGCCTCCTTTCTTGTGTAGCTGTTATTTCAAGTCAGTCTTGTGGGATACATCCCATCCCTACTGCATTTTTGAAGGAGACAGCCTCACAGCTAGCTGCAATTCTCCACAGACAATTTCTGTATTAGTAGAAAAGCCAGGTTTTAACTTAAAAGTACAAACCTGACTGGCATTTCTCCATGTCTCTGTTTCTCTTTGTCTGGGATTTGACTAGTCTGAGCAGTCACCTCTTGGAGGCTGACAGCAGCTGCAAACTAGAGACATGAGTGTGGGGCAAGCACACAGGAGCTCAAGGTGAATGGTAGGAAGAAGCCCTTCAATAATGTTGTGGAATAACAATACATCTTTTCATCTTCATTTTTCGTTTCTATCTCCAGTGATAGAACAGTAAGGATGATCATTTTCATGTATCATGTTCATTGTCATGTATCATTGGCAATGTGGGAAAAGAAGAATTTAGAGTATAAAAGCATTGTTTTGGGAGAAGTGTGGGCAGGGAATGAATATGGCTACTTCCTGTGCTGGCTTTCTGTGTTGTCTGTCCTTTGTTTTTGCTGTCCGAACGTTCCAAGTTCACATGGTTAGTGTGAAATGCCAAAAGCTGCATACAGATATCTGCTCTGCTCCTCTTTACAGTTAGAAGCTCTCTGTCTGGTTTTATCTATTGACTTCCTAAGAAGTTGGAAAACTAATTGGAAAGGAAAATTTATTTCTAGATTTTTGCCAATGCCCTCAGATTTCTCCCTGTAATTCAACAAATGAAAAGATTTCCCAGGATAGTGCCTGCTTGTAATTTTTAACCCTGTGTATATGTTATTTATGTAGAAGTAGCTGTAGTGCTTTTAAATTGTACCCTTCTTTTAAATCACAGAGCACTAGAAAAACCTGGAGTAGCTGAGAAAGCTTTTTGGCTGAGCTCAGCTTTGAGTTCAGAGAGAAGCTCATTAATATATGTGTGCATACACATAGATACCTACAGGTGCATGCACATATAGCAGCTGGCCCACAGTTTTCCTGTAAAGCCCTAGACCACAGAGCTCTCTGTAGGAGAATAGATTAACTGGCCTCAAATACATGATGCTCAGATATCCTGAATTCCCCAAAGGTGAGATGGACTTCTGACTCCAGTTCTTTCTATCTATTTCTAAAGCTCTAGAGCTTTTCCCTCCTGAAGATCCAATGTCTTTTGTAAATCTCTGATTCATAGGGTGCCCAAGATCCTAAAAGGGATTGCTTCCTTGCTTCAGGTCTGCAAAAGATTCATGGGCTGCTTGTGGACAGTAGCACATATTATTGTCCTTTCTTAGTTTTTATTCCTATCCTTGTCATTGAGCCCTCTTTGAATGGAAAGTCACCCCAGCTCCTCTCTTCCCATGTGCCCATGGTAAAGGCAGAGCATCGCCATCAACAGTATTTATAGCAATAATGAATCCATTATGCTGAGACAGTTGTTGGAAATTGTGCCTGCGGTTTAACTTCTGAGATTAATGGCTTCACAGGGAGCCATTTTACCTCTAGGTTCCTCTTTTCTTCTTAACCTCCAGCACGTTTGTCCTTACATTCTTAACTCTTAATATTTTTGTCATCAGTTTTTTTCTTCTGTTCATCCCTCCCTAACATGATGATAGATAGACTCTGGGAAGCTATCAAATTGTATTTTCTTCTTCATCTGATAAATGAATGAATCACTCACCACACTTTTATCACTCTAATGTAAGTGTTTAATGAACCAAGTGACTTCGATGGGAAATGAGAAGAGGGTCACTTGCCTTGTATTTTTTGTTTTAGGTTTTGATGGAGCAGTTAATTAGAAATACCATGAGTACTTACAACAGATTTATGAGGAGGAGATGATTCTGTTTTATGCTCTTAAGTCATGGTCTGGTCCCTGGTCATGATTGGGTATCACTTATTATTCTCATTTCAGTCTTGCTTTGTATTTGGTATTTTTCAGCCATGTAGTACTTCTTAATCTTTACACGTCAAACTTTATTCCTGATGTTTAAGCACTAGTGGATTTGTTAGACTGCATGCTTTATCTGTAGCATATTGGATTGATTTTTCTATTGGCTTGAGTTATTCTGTGTATAGATTCTTTTCACTGTAAACTGTATCTTCATGTAAGCTAGGAAGAATTCTTCCCACACACAGATACGTATATGCATACATATATATATATTTAATATATATATACTTTTTGCTGAAATGCCTAATTTCATTTTTTTCAAATTCCAACACGACTAATTCAGAAAAGCTGCTTGAAGCCCTAATATATTTTAGAATATATATATATACATGCCCTTTTAGGCATAAGTTTTGGTGGATGGCTGTTTATGGTACTTTTGAAATGGTCTAGTGGATTTGACACTAAATAATAAAGCCCACACAGACAAAGTTCCCATTCTTTGTTGTTGTAGGATATTTATCTAACATCCTTAATTAAAAAAAAAAAAAGTTAATCATTAAAATTTAAGATCATAAGATAAAGCAGTGGACTGAAAATGCAATTTTTAAGTGTGTAATGTGAATAAATATGTGTATCTTAATTTTATTTATATGATTGTTCCTCAGAGAGGGAAATATATTCCCAAACTAAATTATACTTGATGGAAGCACTAGAACCATGGAAAGTTGTTTTTCCTTAGTAGGGGTTAGATATCTAAATTTATAAAGTTATTGGGAGATAAGAGTCTTAAGCATATCATAAGATGAAAGTGCTTAGATTTAGATGGACAATTAAAGACTTAGGTTTCTAAATTTAGGTGCAGGAGCAATAACATCTAAGACATTTTTAAAAATTACAGGTATTTATTCCATTTAACAAAATCTTCTGAAATGTATGCTCAATTAAGCTCCAAGGATGATTTATCAATGTGAATTTGAAGTGCTATATATTAATTTGTGATTTTTTAGTTATTTGTCTGGTTTTGTTTGGATTTGGAAAAAAGTACCTGCTTTAAAGGAAATGTGTTTTTTTGGTAGCAACACAATTTCCTGTGAAACTCAGTGTCTGACAGACTGTCATCTGGCATCTTTAGATGCCTCACCAGATGAAAGCTGGTGTAGTATGTTGGAAAAACCAATGGGAAGCTGCCGCCCTGTCTCAAAAGTCACACAGAGTGGGTTTTAGTCCTTGAGGTAATAATTAACTTTGCACTCTCCTTGCCTCTTTCCTTCTGTGAAGACCCATGGTGTGCAGAGATCAGGGTCAGTGCTGTCCTACAAAGCTTTCAGCTCATTCCAGCTGCTTCGGGCATCGTGCCGTTCTTTGCACAACTCTTCACAATATAAGGGCCTGGGCTCAACAAATTGATTTGAACCATTCCCCCTGCACCTGTCTGAAGTGGTCTCAGAGCTGCCCCTCCTGACTCCTGTTCCTCCGCACACTTAATCAGGCAAGGGGGCAAAAGGACAGGGCCAGTTAATGGCTGTGAGTCCCTCACAAGTGCCAGTGTGAGCCCTCTTGTCCCCTCCCCGTCTGTTCCTTGGTCTGCAGGAGTGGAGCTTCCTGCCAGCTGTGTGCCAAGATTTGAAATTTCAGTGAAATAGCATTAAGAAATCCTTGTTTTCAGAGAGAAGTGTGGTTGTTAGGGGTGCAGTGTGCTTCCTTTTCTCCTCTCAATTACAATTCCAATAAGTCTTGACGCCGTGTTGAAATAAATGAGTGAACATTGTAAAAATTACTGCCCACCTACTGTTCCTTGGTGAACGGGGCCAACATGATTACAGATGAGCATCTAAGATTGGGGGATGGCAGGTAAATACGTGCCTTCCTTTTCTAACTTCTCTCTCTAAAAATGCTGCTGCAAAACTTCATGGCTCTGAAAGTAGATTTTTGAAGGTCTCAAGACAATCTGAGGGAAACTTTACAACCTCTGTTCAAATTGTGCATCATCTGCAGCTCATGAGGATGTTTGCTAGCAGCTCACCACAATGGTGCCACTGTGCTCTGTCAATGAGTAATTGTGCCATTATAAAGCAAAGCCCAGAATACCTTCCTGAATTTCACAGCCTACTTAACAGCAAAAATCATTTGAACTGCTCTAATTATCAGATGAATTCCTCACTCCCGTAGATGCTGTGAAGAGAGAACCCGTGAGCTCACTGCTGGACCGGCTCTGTCTTTTGGAGCAGCAGCTTGATTACACTTCCTTTCTCAAGGGCCATCGTCAGACTGTCATTATTGATTTGCATTAAAGAAGCATTGTGCTTACCAGAGATTCCCAGCATGATCTGTGAACATATCATAGCTTCTAATCAATCCTATTCTTGTCCTTCTGCTGTGCTTCAATTTCTGTGCAGCTTAACACCTCAATAGAAATTGGGGGTTTTTTTCTTATTCTCATTAAGGAACTGAGCTGATTGCCTGAAATTATCTTGCCTGATAATTAGCTGTTACCTGTTAAGTCTGTTGTACATATAGTAAAACCTTGGATGACTGGCAGTGGCCATCTATACAACTGAGGCATTCATAGGTTAAAGGCAGGCCAACACAACTGCTGTATATGGAGAGAAAGCTGGAAAAATAGTCAGTCCTACAGTAGTAAGTGTGTCTGTGTCTGCGCAGCAGTACTAGATGTGAGGAGGCACCAGATGGTGTAAGCAACATCCTCAGCATCAATTCAGGTAGTACAGCAGCCTGGAAAGGAGACATTTTTTTTTGTACTTTGATTCAAAATATGGAGCTTGGATATGGGAGCTTGAAAATTCCTTGGGTAGTGTAGATTTCATATTCCCATCTGTGCACATATCATCTTCATTGATATATGCAACCAATTTTATCTATATGTACACAAAAATAGATAATCCTGTCTCTTCATATTTCTTAGCCTTAGTGTTTATAGCTGTTGATGTTTATTTACCATAAGAATATACTTTTATGTATTTTTATTCTGAGTGGAGAAAGAAATTGCCTCTATTTTAGTGTAATGCATCATTGTTAAATCCTAACATCCTCTCTTTTTAACATCCCTTATTCTAACTTCATTTCTCCAACTGCTATTCTGTCACCAAACACAGAACTGCTTTCAAAGGCATAATTGTCATCTCATTACCGTTGGGGCTCTGTTGTGTAATTACTGAGGCAGCAAGAAATGGGCTCCTAAACAGGTAACTCTGAACAGATGGGCATAATGAGGTAAAAGGAGGAGCTTGACCTGGACTGTGACACTCAGTGTTCCCCATGAGGTGTGTAGCTTCCTCAGGAAAGTGGTCTCCTCAAGCTTCTTTTGATTTCATCTCTACAGAATGTGAGTGGTTTTATTAGACTAAGGTGATTTACTGTCTTGTCCCTTCTTGAAATACAGCCCCTCCATGCCCAGCAGCAGCAATTGGAAATACCATGGATTAGAGGAACCTCTGGTTTGAAGGTTGCACAGACACTCTCAGATGAAAAAATCTGCACATTTTATACAGTCAAGCATGTTTTTTTGGGCATTTTCAGTTTAATTTTCAACACACATGGTACTTGGATATTGGATATATTCCAATTCTAAAATATATCCTAGTATTGGATATATTCCAATACTAAAATTTAAAGTTTCTGCCTGCAAATTTACTACCTTGGGCATCTGCATTAGAAGACAGAGGTATAATCTAGAAATTACAAAGTGGATTTAATGCAATTCAAGTATTATAGAGTGGTGCTGCTTTTGGGTAGGAAAGTTTCATTTATATTTTGTAAAATAAGACAATTATATTTCATTTCTATTTTGTAAAATAAGAAAAATTACATAAATCTAAGCCATTTTATTGGGCTCCAAATTTTCTATTACTCTTATTCACACTAACATAATAGGTCATTTTTTACCAAGAGGAACCACTACAAAGTTAGTTTCTTTTCTGCTTTCTGGGATGGAGATGTTATCACCAAGTTTACAGTGTAGTCTTGTAGACAAATATAAATTCCTTCTGAGCTAAAAAAAACATCCAAGTGTAATGAAACCCAAAATACATAAACTCCATTCTTAGGGAATGTCCTGGAGAAGGCATGAGCTAAGCAGGTGTTGTACTTTACATATTTAGAGAATTGACAAAACCAAATAAAAGGACTGACGATTAAGTGCTCTGTATCCCCATGGGATGGCACTTACATTTTAGAGCATCCTTTCATTTCATTGAGTGTAATACATATAATGAAAATGCTCCAGTGGGTTTCTATCAGAGGCAAATAACTGGACACACTGTTTATAAAATTCATGTAACAGTAAATGCTAAGCCTGCACCATACGAGTGAACCAGGAATATAAATTGAATGTGCTTCCTTGCATAGTTTGGGTCACCCAGTAGAGTCATAGACTCTGACTGGAGCTCACAGATTAGGTCTAGGTTTCATATCTAGCTATTCATTTTTATGTTGCTGCCCACAATTCAAAACCTCATCATCAGAAGATAGTAGTAAGCTCTTTTGAGGGGAAAAAATATGCAACTTCATGAAAGTTTTGCTGCATTCCACTTATCTTGTAGGAAATTGTCCACTGTGCATTCTTTTTCCTCCAGTTAAAAGCCGGATCTCAAATCTTCTCCTTCCTTTGATTCTGAAAAGCCTTTTAGTAAAATTTTAACTGTCTGTTTGAATCCACAAGTGAAATTTTGACCTCAATGAAGTTATTCCCACAGGATACCATTTTTCCAGGTGGTATTTTTCCAAAAGTAATTTCTGACTTTTTGACTCTTTCTTTACATGTAGAGCTGGACTAATCTAGTAGAACCAATTTTTTCCAAAGAAAAGAAACCTTTCCAATTTGTGAAGCTTCTATCTGGGTATGCAAGAGCTCTAGGCATTCGAAGGGAAGCAGTATTTAGGAAAAATAAATGGAGTTGTATTGATGGGAGGAGGGGAAAGCATGAGCATTTGTACATACAGTTTTTAGTATTTTGCAGTTGAATATTATTATCAGAGAAAGGTAATGACCTAAATAATAGGTATTTAATACCAAATAAGAAAAGTCTGATTTTGACAGCAACTAATCTATTTCAGATAATACAAGAAGGTGTTGAGAGGGTCCTCTATTCCGGTATACTTTGGTGAAGACTGATAGGGGATGCCAAAAGTAAGAACAGAAAAATGTTTTAGTCCCTTTATAAACCATCACACCTTCCAGCAGTGCCGGTTTTAAGGGCTTCTTGGAGTAAGGTAGTGCCTTTGTGTTTAACAAACCTGGATTAATATATTTTTCTTTATGCTTTTTGAAGTCTTTGAAGGTTTGATGTTAATGCAAATCTGGAACACCACCCTGCCTTCCTTTTTTGTGTCCTGTTACAGTTAGAATAGTTTTTTCCAAAGTACATTATTTCACATTTATCAACATTGAACATCACCTGCTATTGTACCACAGTTGCTCAGTACTGAGAGATCTGTCTGGGTTCCTTGTTGTCCACTTTCCTGTTTACTGAATTGAATTATTTAGCACAATGCAGAAACTTTGCCACTCTGTTCTTCATCAACTTTCCTTGACACTGTATGAATATGTCAAAAAGCAGAGCCCAGGAGACTAGTGCAGATACCAGGATATTATTAATATCCTGCTAATATGAAACTATTGCTTTCTTCTTATCACTTTTGTCCTTTAACACTGGTTATCTACAAAAGAATTTTCCCTTACATGCCATGACACCTTCTGCTGTTTGTGACTTTAATCTAGAAGAGGCATGTTGTTTTCCTCCCTGTAATTATGTATTTAACAGCACAGCTGATAATTCTGTTTAACCTCACCCAGTTTCCTGAAGGCTGTGGATTTTCAGTCCATGAACAGGGCATGTTTTTACCCCAACTCTTGGAAGGAAGAAAGGAAACCTTAACCATAAATCCTGAGCACTCAAAACTCAGTCATTTGCAGAGCTGGAGTTGTCATATCAAATGCAGATTTTTGGAAATACTGCTTGAGATTCCTACAGAATTTCAATTTTCCACTTTTTAAGTCCAGAAGTTTGCCTGGAACATGAATTCTGCAATATAGCACTTTCTATGTGTGCTTAAATATCTTCAGCTTCCTAATTTTTTTCTTAAATGGAGTGCTCTACAATAAAAATATTTTAAATAAGAAGTAGCGTGCATTCCAATTGTGCAAAGGCTCTGAATTATTAAAATATTAATGAAGGTTTTGATTAATATTTCTACATAAAACTCAAGGAGACAAAGTAAAGCCTTTTTTAGTAGCTCCCCCACCCATGTTTCTGCATTTTAATGAAAAGGTTTTAATATTTAAAATACATTTAAAGCCTCAAGTGTATAGGAAAGCTATGTAGCTAAAAAAATAGGGAATTTTATGAGGCAGAGTTATTTGAAAAAAAAGGATGAATGTCAGCTTATTAAAGCCAATGACAAATTCTGCAACTTGCAACATTATTGAAGATTTTAAAATGTATTTTGCAACCGTATCCTGTACCAAAAGGAACAAAGTCAGCAGACAAATTATTTTCTCCTACTTAGACATTGCAGACAAATCACTGCTGATTTATTCACAAATACTTTATTTAATAGTATATCTTTTGTTAAATATTGTAACATGACATTTGTGGGCTAGTGATGTGCCATGGGACTATAATAAATCAAGTAATGTGTTCCTGCTAACTGAATGAAGTGTTTCAATATGGAAGCTTGATTCATGTAGACGTTTGATTTGAATATCGTGCTGTATAAAAAGGAACTATGCCCAATACAGTTTAGACGGGGAGTTTTCTAATGGATTAAATCCTAGGAGGAAAAGTGCACAGCCAGTACAGATTTGACACTTAGTGAGAAAAGTCCCTGGAAACAAACAGCCAGGTAGGAAAAAACCCAAAGTATACTTTTTCTTCCCGTCAGTTCATCCAGGCACAGAATGCTCCAAACTCCCTTGACTTGTATTTAAAGTACATGTGTCTACTTTTAACAGCCAGAAACCAACCCCCTTCATTCAGGAAGGTCACATAGAGTTTTAAGATAAAACACATCATGTTGCAGTCTGGTGGTGAACTGTAGTTTGCTTAGCAGGGGAATATGATGATTTGATACATTCATATGAGCCAAAAGTCCATCTTTAAAGTTGGAATAGCTACAATTATCTTTATCTTACAAAACTGGTCAGCTCAGGTGGCCTTTGAGTTCCCTCTTCAGTTGTTTCTTCTTTACCTCCATCAATACTTAGGCAGGGAATGATAGTTCTGTCTCTTTCTTTTTCTCCTGGTTACTGGCAACTTGGCCTCTTCCTTTTCCCCAATTCCTGGATGTGAGTTCCACCTAATTGACATGGCTAGAAGGAAGGTAGGAGAAATTTGTCTCTGTGGATACCATATTCCTGAGTTCTCTTGACCTCTCCACTGCATCTTGCTTGTTCCGTGCTTATTCTAGACAGAATTAGAACTACAAATCTGTGGACACTGAGTTTTTCAGGATTTTTTTACAGGTCAAAAAGCTCTATGTTTTGTCCTCTGGGTGTAAAGTGATTGACTTGTTTTACTAAGAACTGATCTAATGAAGCATTGATTTCAGTTGATTTTGTCTCTTCATGGAACTTACATAGCAATCAGACCTTGATTGTGGACATCTGACTAAGTGGAAATTCACCTACTCGAAATCTGTGGGCTTGTTTATAAGCACAGGTCTTTGACTTGCTCATGTTCATCAAATGTGTATTAACATATCTATATCTGTATGTGCATGGACATGTGCATTCAGGTAAGATTCCATTAAAATTATTTTGAGATATTAAGAGGGGGCTTGCCCCTCGTTGTTAATTTTAATACTCCGTTGTAATGTACCACATCAGAAGTGCTCAAGTATGATGAGAAGTGGGTGTGTGAGTGTAATTCCTTTTACATATTCTCATGCATTTGTTTATCTTCATTTATTCCAGTGACTGAAATCAGTGAAATTACTCTCATAAATAAGTGTAATATTTGGCTGCAGGATTTAGCAACATATTTATGTTGCTATGAGTGACTGAGGTCAAATGCTTTAACCCACAGCCTTCAAAACTTGACATTGCTGCAAGATGGAATATAGTTATCAACTGTATCACTTTTCTTTCTCAAAGAGCTTCATGCCTCTGTAATTATATCTGATAAGTTGGAAAATTTGACATTTCACAAGCCTAATTTCTTTCTATGTGGTCTTATCGTCACTTGCTTTCCCTTATTGCTGCACCCATGTTTGTGGTCAGCAATGATTTTCCCACCAGCAATAATAATAGAATTTAATTCTGAGCACTGATAATCACTGGTGAGCTGTGTGAAAAGAACAATTACTGTGCAACACTGTACTAATAAGTTATTCAGAAGATAATCTCTCTGCTTTGCTGATTTCTCCAGTCTGTGTACAGCACAGCTGTAGTAAAGGCTGGGTGAAAGAGAGCACCGGCTATCTGGCAAAAGCTCCTAAGCTCTACCGTATGCATAATTTGCTGCTACCACCCCCAGACAAGGATTGCTGGCAGCAGTGTAGGTGAGAGTCTGAGGAATGCAGTAGGTGCAGCTATAGCTCTGTTCATAAGCCTTGGACTGACATCTAAACCCAGATAATATAAACTGAAAAAGCCCAGGCGCCTGGCAGCTGTGCTAGAATAGGATTAAGCAAGATCCTCCTTGGCAAGAGAGGGATGTTGCATCTCAGCACCTGAGAAGTGTGGCAATCCAAGCTTTGTAATGCTGCAGCCAAAACTGCCTGCTAGCTCTTCAGGTTATTGGGGGTGAAAAGCAGTGGGGTGGTGCCTTTCTTTCGCAGCATCTTTGATGGTTCCCATCCGTTTCTGGCATGGAGGAGTGGAGCAGCCTTCCCTGCCTCTTAAAACTTTGCTGTGATTTCTTCCTTGTCTTAAGGCATCCTGGTGTTTTGCAGCCTAATTCATTGTTTTGTGTTGAGGTGAAACTGCTATCTACATTTCCTTTACTATTTTTCTTCTAACTGCATATCTGATTCTTTGCTTTTACAGTATATTTGCCTGTCTTCACTGTGGTCTCAATTATTTTAAGTTTCATTTTGACTCATCTATTGTTTTTGGGTTTTTTTGGTAAAGAAAACTCTGTGCTGCATGGCATTTATGGCAAATCATGAAATTGCAGTGTTTCTGTCTCCATTATAGTTAAAAGTGTTGGCTTTATAGCCTCTTTTTGGAGTGTTGTTAAACATCTTATGTTGCCTGTTTACTGTAAATGCACTTTTTTCTGACTGTAGATGAAGAATTGTATATATTTTCCTTAAATAGTTTTGGATGAAAATGCTTCACTGTGAGACAGAACTGCAATTTGTGTAAACTTGTCTTAGTTTTATTGGTACTATAAATTTAAAATCTGTCCTTTCAGCTTGGGGAATTTTCTCCTACAGACTTCACAAACTTTTACCCTGACAAAATAGGAGGCAGCCTGAGTCCAGGAAATATATTTGAGCATTTTCCTTGTGCATAGAGTTTTTTATTAGAGACAGAATATCAGCAATGAGCTTTTCTTCCAGCCTACGGTTAAATCCCAGCTCAGGCCCTACTGCAGAAATTACAACCATTTGGTGGGTGTCTAGGAGCTTGTGCAAAAGAGGTTGATGCTCTCCACCCACCTAAAACAGGACAAATAAGTCTTTTTCTTCGAATATTACTGCCTTATCTTTTTGTGGACAACTGATTCCAGGAAGGGTGTTAGACACAGAAGCTGTCTCCTCATTTGAGTGAGCCTAATGCACAGATGTACTGTGAGACAAACCTCTACCCACTCTAGCAAAGATCTGGAGATGAGATTTTTCACTCCTGCCTGTAACCCCCTTGCTGTGTTTAGGTCATTCTTCTACATATTGTTCACAAAATTGTCTACTCCTACTTGCAAAAAAAGAGAAAGAAGTCTTGCTCGTATGCTGAAGCAATCTGTGTTCAAAATTAAAGTGCAAAAATCAGTCAAGTAGTAACTTGACAAAGTAAAAGCCGATGTAATGCACAGTTAGTGGACGGTGCTGTGTAAAGCATGATAACACAAATGGTGATGGAAGTGATGGAAGTTGTACTTTTAACTCTCTCTAGACAGTAGCATTTGAGGGCTGACCCTCTCGTTTTCTGGTGCAGTTGGTGGTTTGTTCGTGTATCCCCCACATGAGCTCAGAACCACCTGGCATTATTCAGATCAGGAGAGCTCCTGGCCTCTTAGGTTGATTTGAAATGCCTGTCAGAAGAAACACAAGCAAACAGCCAAACTAATGACCAAGTTACCTGTCATCACATTTTTAGTGTTATAAGCCTGTTTGATTAGGTCATTTATTGGGAAATGCCAGGTTGTCTGCCTCTGGCTAAAACTACAGGTCTACTTTTTAGAAGACAGGGCTGTGTCACCTTGAGAGAAAGATTGGGAGTAGAAAGGTCAGTGTTTACTTAAGAGAAAAAGACAAATCAATGGGGTGAACTGAAAAATTGTGTGCACCTAGAGAAAATTAGGCAAACTAACTTTGAGAGGAGGGAGAAAAGGAGAGATAGCAGCACTGAAGTTGAGTCTTTCATATATATATATATATATATGTATATATGGTATTAGATATCTACTTCAGTCTCTTCTCAGAAATCAAATTAAATATGTAAGAATATACATTTCACTATCTGCAGTCAAACTAGGTAATATTTGACTTCATGCTATTTTTTTGGATAAGGAAAGAGACACCCATATAAAAGTAATAATGCCTATAGTCTCTATTAGCCAATCCCATACCCATCTACAAGCACAGTCTCTTCTTTGTAAAGGTAACAGAAGTATAAACCTCAGCACTGTCAGTAAAAATGTATCTGCATTTCTTTTTGTGGTGTTTTGTGTCATGATTTTGGGCTCCACTTCCTTACATGATGATCAAATAGCATTTTGTTGGTGAAATGTATGATATAAACCAAGGAATGTTTTCCCTTTATTATTTTTCTTCCTTCTGAGTTGTAGTTATCACAGAATGCAATAACTGAATTGCCTGATAACCTGGCAGAGCAGACAAGGTATATAATTTTTTTCATTCACTGGAAAATTTAGTAAGATAAGAGGTTTTCTAAGTATGTCTTCGATCAACAAATATTTTTTTTAAGTCTTTTTAGAAGCATTGAGTTTTTCATTTTTATTTCCAAGTTAGTTGATGCTGAAACATTAGTGTCAAGGGAACTTGCATTTTGGAAGCATCAAGGGCGTCTTTATCTGTGTTCTGTGAAACTTTAGTCATAGAAAATGTGAATGTTGCTTTCAGTATATTTTCTGGCTCTATTCCTTACGATTAAAAAAAAGGTGTCTTGGCTCATAAAAATATTCTGAGACGGTATCAGGAATAACAAATAGTAGAGAGATCTGAAAGCTTGCAAATTGTGACTATAAAATATATGTTGTGTGTGCCCGTCGTCTGCATTTACACAGAAGACCACAAATTTCATATGTGCTGCGTGCTAAAACTGTATTATAATAAGTCCTTTAAGAAATGAAAATTCATTTAATGAACAATAAATATGGAAGGAACAAAATAGCTTTAGTCAAAGATCAACAAAGTTTAGGTTTTACATCCTTATCTTTTGCATAGCCATGGCTTGTGGAAGTTCTAGCTACATTCTCCTTCATAAGATACCCATGTTGCTGTACGTTTTTAAAAGCTATTAACATTTTCCCTGTCAAAGATAGTGTGGCTCATAAATCCCTGTTCCCAGTTCTGCAATCCCATGCATGCCTATGTAAAAGCAGTCTACTGGAGAGATGTGCAGCAAGCTGGAGGAAAGAAGTGCTGCTTATTTATTTCTGAAGTGGAGGGAAGGAGTTTTTCCACTCAGCTTTTTCAATGAAAGGAAGGTGAAGTAATGCAACTTTATCAGTGAAATGAAATAAAAGTTTGGTTTGGGTTTTTTTTAATTTATTTAAAACTGGTTTTGGGTTTCTGAGGTTGATTTAGCAGTCAGTGAGGTAGACAACTAATGTTGGAGTATATGTTTCATTTGTTATAATTTCTGAAGGCACAGGGCTATTCATGGGGGATTTAAGTTTCAAGTATGGATGTGGGAAGTAATTGTGTACAGGACCCGATTCAGACAAACATTTAAGGAGAAGTTTAAATTCATCCTTACTAAAAATGATAGTAGAGCATTGGAACTTGTTTAGACGTTTAAAATGTGTTGAAGTTGAAATAGATTAATCAGGCTTGTGTGGTATCTGCTATCCTGCATAAAGATAGTTTCCTAAATAAGGTTGGTGGGTGAGGCTGGAACATCAGTGATGTTCTGGAAGTGCACTGTGAGTCTTTTGGTTTTGTAGGATAAGAACCGCTGTATGAAGTCAGACTAAAAACCATCCCAGTACTATAGCCTGTGTCTGACCACGTGGTTACTGACCTCTGCAGTATTTGGTGGCAAGGAAAAGTATTAGGAAAAAGTAGCAATGTCTACCTGGGCTCCAGCCTTGTGCTCTGTAGATATTTCAAGCAGCAGTATGAGGCTGGCATATGCTTCTTTACTCTACCTGTCTTGGTGTTGGCAAATGACCTTGTAAATACTAAAGTGACACTAAGAATATGAAAACGACATTTTTCTGGTGGGTACTGGTTGTCCATTTTTAATATTGTTGGTGTGGTACAAGTTGACCCTTTTCCATCCAAAGCCAACTAATGTATTCTTTTGTTTTTAATCATGGCAATTGACTTTTGAGTTCAGATGAATGTTGTTACTGCTGTGATTCCTAGGTTACCATGCTCTAATTATCCCAGTCTGAAAAGCACTTGAGTCTTTTGACACTGCCTTATTTTGAAGTGGAGGCTAAAATTCCAGTGACATCCATGGCATTTTGGTAGATAGGAGCCAGGCCCAGCTGTGTCCTTTTATTATGCTACTGAATAACATCCATTGCTTTCTGCAGGGGTGGAGAGATTATGTTTAGCAGACAGCAGGAAATAATTCAGGCAAGACTAAAGGACATAAAAAATTAATAGAGTTATAGCCCCAAAGAGGGCATCAATAATACTGTCAGGGTAGAAAAGAATTTGGGGTAAACAAAACAAAACTAAGTCAAACAAGACTGTGTTAGGTTAAATAATTCACCAATTAAATTCATGCCTCAAATGCAGAGGTTTGGAGTAATTGTTAGCACAGATGCTTCTAAGTTTTATATTGAGATCAGTTCTAGGTAATTTAAACTTATATCACAGGATGCATATATAACACAAAAGATGCATTGTTTTGTTGAAGACTTTATTACAAAACTATTAGAAAAATATTAGAAAACATTATCAAAAGAGTCTTACAACAGGTGTGTTACACTCTGGATGAATCTGTTTGTTAGTCAACTGAAAAACTGTAAAACAGTGTTAATGAGGTCAGAAGAAAATGAAAACAAAATAAATTCAAAAGTTTCAAGGAGAAGGTGAAGTGAAAATGAATTATGCTCTTATTAATTTTTTGCACCTTATTCTCTTGCTGGTTCTTAGGTGAAGTGATTTAATTCAGTGTTGTGTCTGAGAAAAGACTTTAAATGTGTCCTTTTTGAAAAATATGTCTATAGCCTGCATTATGGTCTTGTGGCACTTTGAAATAGATTGAGCACTCCAGCTTTAAAAAGATGCTTCAAGGCTCTTTTCAAATCCTTAAAAGTCAATTCTCTAGATTGAGGCCGGTGCTATCAAGAGTGGGAGTAAATCAGAGAATCTGGATTTATGTCTCAAACTCTCAGGAAGGGAAATTCTCCCAAGAAACTCTTCATGTGACAGGTTTAAGCTCCATAATGTTTTCTGCATTCTGGCATAAATCCCTTTGTAATGAAAAGAAGAAAAGGCAGCAGTAGTTTTAATATCAGATTTTCACTATAAAGGAGTATTTTAATCTACACCCATATCCAGTTGCAAAAAGTACTGCTCTGTGAAAATCCATGGAAAAGCTGGCTTTTAATAGATGTCCTAGAATTTCATTTAGATCTTAGAATCACTCATTATGCTGAAAGAGACCAGGAAACATATCAAAGAAATTATATGAAGAAAAGCATCATATGGTACGTGTCCAGCTGTTCCTCTAGCCCCACCACCATAATGAGATTACTGCTGCAGTAAGAGTTGGTGGGATGAAGTCCTATTATTATTCCAGAATAGAGATTGCTCAGTCTTTGTGAAATTAGCATCCATATTGACAAATTATACAGAACTGGCAAGCTGCATCTCATTTACATATAAACTGTCTTTACTTTTTCAAGCAAAATAAATACTTCTAGGGTCAGACGCTTGTGCTAGAAATTGTCATAGTTCCAATTTCATTTTACATCGCTGAGAACTTGCTATCCTGCCAACAATAGAGTTAAGTAAATTAATGAATTTAACTCTCATCTGAGTTCATTTAATAATATCATGTCTACAGTTCAGAAACTAATCCTTCACCTCCAGGATAGCCATGGGCACTGTTGCAGACAATGTTTTCAGCCTCTCCACTGCAAGACTTGCTTTAAAATTTTGTGGTTGAAAATACTTTCACTTCTCTTGACAACCTGCCTATTCATTTTATTATTGTCATTGCTTTCCCTCAGGCTCTGCCAAGAAGCTTGCACTTGCAGTTTGATCAAATTACATGCTTTTCCTTGATGTGAACATGTAAAACATCATTGCGCTTTGCTCGGGAAATGATAACAGATTACAGAATGTCCCACGTTTACGTCATTGGTTTGAATCCAGTCCAAGCCACTAGTGACTGGCTGTCATCCTTAAATAACCCTTAGGAAACTGGAGAGAGTCTTCATCATTTTAATTTTACAAATGAAATATTTCCTGAATGTGAATGAGGAAAATCTAAAAATTCACATCATTGAGTGCAGTGTAGTTGAGCTGCAGCTGAGCTTGAGTGGAAAGGAAAATATTTCCAGCAGATGAACTGTAAGGCAGCACTTGATTGACAGTGACATCTCAAAATTATTGAGGAACAGACATTTCTCCTTCTTGTATTTTAATTCACCAAATGAAAGCCTTAGTTCTTCTCCCAGCCACCATTATGATGATAATATTAGCAATCATTATGTATCTAAACACAACATCGATAATCATAATAATGCTACCACATAATAAATAGCAGAGGTAGTAATTTACATAAAAAGTGCTAATATCAATTGCCTCTAATAATGAAAGTGTCTCAATAAACATACCAATAATACTCTTCTCCACCCCCTTCTGGAAGCTCCACAGAGAAATAAACCCAGTATATCCTAGTTGCTTTTACATCAAGCTTTGAAGACCATCAACTCTAAGCACAGAAAGCAGTTATGTGCCAAGCATGAAGTCAAGAAATCATTTGAGGTCTTCTTTTAATGATTTAGTGTGTCTATATTAAATAACAAACAAACAAAAAACCAACCTTTTTTAAACTTGTGTTTCATTCCTATGATTTTACATTTCTTTGGTATCTGGTCCCAACATTTTTGCAGAACTACTCGTTTGATGCTGAGTCATTATTTTCTTCAATTTTATGAATATTGATTTCTGAGTTTTTTCTCCATCAATATTATTATTTTTAGGGTGTAGAGGACAGAGTTTAGTCAATATCACTGTGTTAAAATAGAAGTGCTGTCGAAAATTCTTCAGATTTATTTGGTATCACATTCAAATTAATCAACTTGGTATGATTAATAATATTTGATAATCACACAGAATTCTCCCAGGTAATTGGGTATGTAAATTATATTTTTCATATTGGATCATTATTTCTGAGAGAAATTATTATTTGGGATTTCATTATATGATGATGGATCATGATTCTGCTAAGGAAGGTATCTGACTTGCCAAAATTGCTGCTGTCCTTGGAAACTTTCAGAAATTTCATGGTCTCCAGAGTGATTGATGACATTTATTTTGAAGTATCAGGAAATTATAAGTTAAGCACATCTCCATCACATTTTGGTTTGATTCACTGAAGTGAAATTTCTATCACAACTTTGATTTACCCTTTTAGAATATTTTTGTGTTGTTCAATATAGCACTTAGACTAGTCTCTTATTACAGATATCATAGAATCACGGATTATCCTGACATGAAGGGTGCCCACAAAGATCATCAGGCCAAACTCCTGGCCCAGCACAGAGCACCCCAAGAGTCACACTGTGTGCCTGAGAGTGTTGTTCAAACATCTCTAGAGCTCTGCCAGGCTGGTGCTGTGACCGCTTCCCTGGGGAGCCTGTGCCAGTGCCCAAACACCCTCTGGGTGAAGAACCTGTTCCTGATATCCAACTTAAACCTCCCCTGCCACAACTTCAGGGCATTCCCTTGGGCTCTGTCACTATTGACCAAGAGAAGAGATCAGTGCCTGCCCCTCCTCTTCCCCTCATGAGGAAGCTGTAGACTGTGATAAGGTCTCCCCTCAGTCTCTTGTAATAAACCATGTTATTTAAAGAACCAAAAGGTTGAAAATAACCTAAGAAAGGATGTTTGATGTAGTCATGAGTGCTATATACAGTTGATGTGAACAGTGTTTTTGTGAATGTTTGCTTGAGTCAGGTTAGCAGGAGATAATTCTTAGTGGGAGGTAGTGAGGTTATTGTTACATTTGTCAATGTGCATGGGAAGAAAAGGAGTGCTCAGACTCCCTAAGAATCATCTCAGGGCAGATTTTGTGGCACAGGGAGTGCTGAAATGTCACAAACTTCTAAAAAGGTGGAAAATTTTGGTACAAACGAAAGTTCTTGATGGTCACCTTTAGCTTGAACCTGTAGTTACATCTCAAATACTTGTGTCTTTTTGTTATTTGTGAAAATTTGTTTCTTTCAAATGGTAAGAAGGTATTTATGAAACTATACTCCTAGAGTGCTAATGTGGTAAGGTAGCTAATGTATCCCAATTTAGAGAATGAGAACTCAGGCACTAAGTTCACTCAAAATGTAGAATCCCTCGATAAGACAGACCAAGATGATGCCATAGTTGGGAGTGGTGAGGAGAAGTAGAGATCATTCAGTTCATCTTTGGAAATGAAGTGTTGGACAGCATTAAGAGAAGATTTTTTTTTTTTAAGAATCCTTTTCTTATCATTTTTCTTTCCTTTTGAACCCTATCACTCCTGATGTGTTCCTACTGAATTATGTTTGAAGATCACTTGAAGTGGTAAGAAGCCCTATGGAAGAATTGTTGAAACTTTGTCTGCATTGTACTACAGTTCTCACCAGCACCGACCACGTCTGTTTGAATTGATGTTTTTATGTGAACACTGCATCAAGGAAGAAAGTCTTAGAGATATATATAGCTTGAAAAGCACAAGTTTTAGATTAAGGGGAAATCATTCTTCTCAACACAGCTGTCAACATTTTACCTTTGACTATATACATAAGGGATAAGGGGTTCGTTATATTCCTATGGTTTCAAAAGCAAGAGTGTGAGGTGCAGAGGGAACAGTGATTCTTTAATGTGAAGCTGGTGGTAACCTACCCTTTGTGGTTTACAATGGGTCATAAAAAGGCAGGTGGTGATCAAAGGAGATGATGAAGACTTTTGTCAGGATGTGGAATTTTCAAAGAGTTAGTTGGATCCAGAACTGGTTGGCCAGGACCTTAATCTATTTTTATTGTTTCTTCTTAGGGGCTTTTTTGTGTATTTTCAGTTTTTTCAAGAATATGTCCTTATGTCTGATTCTGATCATTTGGGCAAAATGTTGAAGTTCTGCATCACCTTAAGTTTCTCCCATGTATCCCACTGGGGACTATGGGCATTGCAAGTGCAGAATCTTCTGCTCTGTGGAAGAGATTTGATGTTCATCTTATCTGTTTTGGAGAAAGATGACAGTAGCTTCAATACAGGAAAATTCCTGACTCCACTGCTAACTTATGCTTTATGAGCCCAGTTCCCTTGTGCTTATAGGTTTTGCAGTATTCTTGTAATCCAAATAAGCCAAGAAGAAATTGTAAATGGCATTAACTTCATCCTTTATCTATAAATATGAAGTAGATAGCTGATATGGCAGCACTTTATGAGTGGTCTATGACATCTAGCAAATTTACATGCTGTCCATCCTGGCTCTGAGCCAAAAGAATTGGTTTGGGGAGATTTTTTTCCTTTTTTTTCCTCAGCAAATTCCCTGCACTTGCAGATGAACTCAGATTATACTGATTTCTGCAGCTGCAATGAATTTTATTATTTTATAACACACAGTACCTTTTCTGTCACTTCCTGGGTTTGTTGGGATTTGGGGTTTTGTGTTGTTGTTGTCACTGTGCTATTTCACTGTTGCAGGGGAAGTGATAGCGAATCCATACCCAATGGGTCTGCTTGGCATAAGAGCAAAAGCAAATCCAAGAAGCCTGATATTTTTTAAACTCTACATTTTAGAATTGAAGGTCTTGAGCTTTAATAATTAGAGGGTTTGTTAACGAGAGAGAATTGTTACCACAAAAATTCAGGAGAAAGCATTTCTGAATTCCAACTAATCCCATCAGTGTTGGTCCCACTGCACACCCGTTGTTTCTTATGGGATTCTTCTCTCATTGCTATTAACTCATTTTCTGAATGCTAATAACATGTTGAATGTCTTTCTTGTGTATTTTATCTAGGAATGCTGGGGCTAAGAGGTGCATTGATTAAAACCAAAAAATTACTACAAAGATACTATTTTCAGATATTAGTTTAATTTTAGGTAGTGCTGTAGCCTACACAGGCTGCTAGAAATGCTGCAAATGTTGCCAAGCTCATGGCACAGCCCAGAGCTGCGGGGTGGCTTGAAGTCATCCATCATAGCTCACCTTTGCTCTTTGGCCAGGAATGCTCTGGTAAATGCTTGTGCCAAGTATGTGCCCCAGAGTGTTTTCTTATCAGAGCATCCAATAAAGAGTCTCTGAGGTTCAGTCAAAGCAGAGAAATGCTGAAGTGATGGTCTGAGGCTCTGCCATATTCTGTGTTTTATTAATTCTGTCAATACCTAATAGCTATGAGCAAATCACAAGGAACTGGGGCAGCTGATTCCATGAGGTAATTCATTTACAGAGAATTTTTCAGCCACATTCCTTTAGAATTTGAGAAGAGTAAAATAAAAATGGGGCCAAGCATATAAACCAGAGAACTCTGATCCAACGATGCCTGAAGTCAGTAGACTTTGATCAGTTCCTTGTCTTTGATTTGGGACCTGAGTGCAAGACAGCTGTTTGCAAAATTCCTTTTTAATATGATTTCTGTTCTAGCTAAAGAATAGAAAAGATAATATTTCTACAGTGTCAAAATTTGCTCAATCTTTTGTTCCTCCATATTTAAGAAAGAGGCTGTTGTTGTTTTTTAAGATATTAATTCAAATTATGAAGTGTAGCCATGATTGATTTCAAAGAGGAAGAGTTTGAGTTAGAATAAAATGGCCTGCCTAAAGCCTCAAGAAATTACAAATTACTGAGCCAAGCCTACCTCAGGAAAGGCAATTTTATCCTATTCAAAGAGACATTTTTCCTTAGGTATTTTACATGAGAAGCCTGTGCGCTACTGAAAAAAAAAATTCTTTGCTTTAAAGAACAAACAGCCATGCCTGAAGTTCAAAGATTTGTTTCATCAAAGAAGAAAGAGCAAAAACCAAACCCATAAAACAATGTTGTGAGTTGGTTCTTTTTTTTTGTGACCGATTAGTAGCAAGCCATTACTGGAGCTGTCAGGAACAGCTTCATGTAGTCCACAGGAAATTTCAAGTTTTTAGTGTTAGTGCTAATTCTCTTTAAAGTACCTTTTGTGGTACAATTGAAAACAATCTCTAAAAAGCCTGCTAATTTTTAAAGCTTTAATTCTAGTATGCTGAGCTGTAAATTAGGACATCTGTCCTCTTCTATCAAGAAAAGACACATTAGTAAGATTTTTAAAAACGTCAAGAGCAGATATTACCAGGATCATCTTCCACCAGAGTTGTAGGACAATAAAAAGTGGAAATGGTGAGTGGAGCTGTTTGCCTATCTCAGAAGTGGTTAAGCTACCGCATGCAAACTTTTCACAGTTTGTTTGTTTCCTTGCTGATTTGAGCTTCCTGTCATAAACAGCATTAAAAGTGGGTCATGACATCTTTAGATCTTTTTTTAATTTTGATAGTAATTTTTTTCCTGCAGTCTTTCTTTTGCAGAGTTGGAAAAATTTTGCCCTAGTTTAAAAAAAAAATAAATTAAATGACAGTCCAGACAAAAGCTGGAACTTTTCCAGCTAGAAAGTGTGAAACAAGTAAAAAAATAGTAGGGGGGGAACTTGGTAAAAGTTATGCTAAAACACTTCCTACTGTATTAACACTTAAAAAAAATTAAAAACATTTCAAAGGTTGAATATGACCCAGAAATTAGAAAATTACCAATTTATTTAAACACCATCTTTTGTCATTCAAATGTTTGTATGATTTATGATAGTTTATTTTATCCTGAACTGACATCTGTTATGGAAAACTTCAGCCTACGTAGTTCAAATTGCCAAATCTAGCAAACAAAAAAATTATGCTTCACAGCACCAATGATAAGGTCACCTTAATAATGACCCATTAAGGCTCAATCTATTATGTCTGTCTAAGAATACATCAATTTATGCTATGATTGTGTATTACAGCTGCTGCTAATTCTGAGGTGCATTTATATTCAAGGAAAATGGCTTGTTTTTCTTTTAAATGTTTATATCAGTCTTCAAGAAACTAGACAAACCATCATTGATAAAACTTGCAGATAACTACAGGAGAAGTCGTCTGCTACAAAAAACAGTCTGGATTAATTGATGAAATGGGACTTCTAGGAAAAGAGAGTGGATAATGGATAATACAGGTAGAAATTGCTTTGATGAAGGAAAGGCTTTAAACTTTCCATCACTTTTCCTCACTCTGTTTATAGAAGTTTGCTTTCTCCTTTCAAAGGCATCAACTCCCTGTGCAGCACAGGGACAGATGTCCTGCCTTGATCCCCAGAGAGCATCACCTTCAGGTGGAAAGCACTTCACCATCCCTTCAAGAACTGAGGTTGCAATGACCAGTCTGCTTCACTGGATCCTCTTGCTTGTGCTGTTTGAAGATGGGTGTGATGTCTGTCTTCCCTTTTCCAGCCACTAAGACTTTTCAAACATCAGAGACTGTAGCTCCCTCAGCCATGACAGCTATATCCTGTGCAGTTCCACGGACTCATTTTCTTATTTAAGCACATCCTCACTGATTTCCTCATGTCATGTGTAGTGCTTTATTCCCCCAGGCTCTGACACAAGGTGCAGGAGCTGGAAAGCCTCAGAACAGACCCTGACAGTAAAGATCCAGTCAAAGAAAGCCTGTTCCTCATCTGTTCCTGTGCTTGTTGTCTCTGGGTCCCCCACCCATTGAGCAGCAAGCCTTTCCATACTTTCCTTTACATACTGTACTTTCCATAGCTTTCCACAGGTATGCATTGAAAGCCCTTCTTTCAGTGCCTTCATGTTCTTACTGCTCCTAGATGCACAGAACATCACTTGTGCAGGATTCAGTTTCCTGCCTGCTTCCTGCAGACAGCTGAGAGCTGCCCGTTAGCAACTCCCCTGTGCATCCTCTCCGAAAAAGAGCTCCCTGAGTTTTGGTCTAGAGGTCAGTAGTCTTGGTGAGAAATCCTGTCATGGTGTTGAGGTTGAGAAGACATCAGGACTGTCAGGCAGACTGTTCTATGTAAAAAGTTGCAATTTGTCTGTGCCATGGTTGTTCCTTCCCTGCTTTTTCTTCTTTCTGGTCTGTTGTTCTACAACTCCTTTTTGACCTATCTCCATCCTGAGTAATCTATTATAACTAAGGACAGTCAGGCCTACAGGGAAAGGGTTATATCTTTTATAAGACCAAATAATACAGCTGGAAGAAAAACAAGAAAGATTTTTGTCTCAGAGGACTTTCATTAGATTTCTGAGCTCAAAACTCGTTCTCTCCCCTGACTATATTTCTTGGTCTAATAAAAGATATTACTTCTCTTTACAAGCCTAGCAGGTTCATAGAATTACACCAGCAGAGCTGCAATGACACTTCTATATGAGCAAGGAGACAGAAGCCTATACAATTCAAAATAATGCATGTTATATATGTTATGTTATCTATTCAGTGTAATCATTCTGAGCATAGTGATAATTAGCACTGACATAGGGCTGATTAGAGAATGTTTTTCAAAAGAGATGTGAGCCTAATATAGATTTCTAGAGATGGGAATAGCAAATGCCCATCTCCAGAAATCTATATTAAGCTCACATAGGCTCACAGGCTACTAAAGGTAGAGATAGACCTGTTGGAGTGACTTATACTTTGCTTTCAATGGTGAAATAGCATATAAGAAGTAACAGAAAGAAATATTGATAAAATTATCTTAGCTATCAAAGTGAGGTAATTATGAATCCCACTAGTGGGGGGAGAAGAAAATTAGTGAATATTTTCCAGTTTAGTACATTTTTAATAGTGTTCTGAGTTTTCAAATCTATCTTGAAATCACCAAACCACGGGACAGACAGGTTTGGCCACCAGGGATTTGGACTTAGAGCAGCTTGTTTGTGCAAGGACTTAGTTCTGCTTGTTCAAGGAATTTAAATTTGCTAAACAATGATGCTTCCTGGCAGCAGGACTGCCATGTTCTGTGTAATGCTTGCACTAAGTTATTGCCAACGCTTTCTTAGAAAGTATGTGGTCTGTATTTTCATGGGTTGCAAAGCTAATAAGGATTGAACTGATAAATGCAGTTGTTCATGCCAGAAGACAGACAGTCCAATCATGAGAAAAAGGTGTCCTACAAGGACAATGTGCCCTGGCAAACAAACCAGCACCGCTTTCTGATTATTGAATTCTTTGGAGAAACTGCCTGTAATATCCATAAAGAAGCTATTACATGATATTATTCCATGAATAAATTTGTATATGAAAAATAGATGAATTATTCACTTAGCTTTAGTGCATCTTGCATAGAGGCAATTTATGTTTCCTATAGCAGTACAAATTCTCATTTTAATTAGTGTTTTAATGCAATGAAAAGTGAGCTGAGCATAGCTCCCAGGTGTTGTACTAAAAATGGAGACGCACCCAGGATCTATTCTAAGAAGAAATATAGTTGCATGTGCAGGTGTAGGGATAGGATTGGATTCTCATATAGCCTAGTGAGGCTTATTTTCGCTAAAATCCTCTGGCTTACAGCAACCCAGACTCCAGCCTTGACTGCCTTATATTCATGTTCATGTTTGCAGGACCTGATTTTGTATTAGGAGTGCAATGAAGTGCAGGTTAAATGAGTAATGTATAACTGTGCCAACACAGTTAATGAAAGCAGCTAGAGGAAAGTGTTTAAAACAGAACAAATGCTGACAGACTATGCTGACAGACTAATAGCATTCATCTCTGCTTTAGACAATGGATAGAAGCCACACCAGGTAATAGGCTCTTTAGGTTGTTTTTTTTTCCCTTCTTTTCTGTCTTTAGCCTGAAGTGAGGGACTTACAGCATATTACCCAGGATTGCATAAATGGAGGTTAGTTTTGTAGGGAAATTTTAAAAGATCATAATATTAAAAATAAAAAAATAAAAAATGCGTTTAAAAAATTTTAATGAGGAGTTTGTGTTAACATCTGAAGCTATAGTAATAATATCTTCTTTCTAAGTTTATGAAAGCCATTAACCTTCTCCATCAAAACTATAATGGAGGTGAAGTCTTGGACAAGAATTGTCTCACCAAGGGTCAGCTTTCAAGCAAGCACTCTTAGTCCTGCAGACATTTACACCTTCTCCAGCAGCTGTTGACCTTAGGGCCTGCTCCTTGAAAGATGATCAGTGTCCCCAGGCAAAAGCTTTGAGTGTGCATTGGGAGACAATGCAGTTGTACACACAGGTGTGTGAAGAAAAAGACTCGAGGATTCTGGTTTTGGGCTGTCTAGCATTTGGAAAGATGATATTTTTAAGCCACCCTTCTCAGTTGAAGGAAATTTCTTATATGGGAAGAGGCTGGTAAGGTAATTTGAGCCTAAGTACTGATTCCGTAATGTACTCTTAAGACAGATATTTCTTTCTTCTTAAAAGCAGTACCTCTTTTCAAATTAAAAGATTATTTTAAAATAGGTATCATCCCTTAAAATTAAATCCCAAAAAGACTATCGTGATGAGCACAGTATTACTACTTATCTGATTAAATTATCACAGCCATATATGCCAGTATGTTCTTAGAAGGATCTTTACAGTATCAAACTAAGAATGGAAAATTCTCAGTGGTTTAAAGTTCTTGTTTTCTTTACTCACCTTCAGCAGTGTGTACGAATCTATTGTAGAAATATAGTGTTCTAGCAAATATAATTCTCATCATTCACAAGACAGATTTATCACGTGTTTCTGTAGTTTTAATTGCTAGGATGTATTTCTAATTTATTTTTGTGGCAAATTCCAGTGTTATTAGAGCAGCGATTTTCATTTGTAAGAAAAATTTATTTCAGTGATTCAGCTATTCTAGACAGGGCTTATTAGATGTGTCATTTAATCTTTTAAACTAATGAGTTACTATTTTCCACGAGGATCTTTTATTTAAGTCTTCAGATACTCTACAGCATATCATTTGCCACTTAATGTTTAAGAAAGCTTTCGAAATTTACTCACACTAATGCCTCTGTTTCTTTAATGCAGAAGTACCCACTCCTGCATGTGGCTCCACTCAAGTAGTTATTTACAGATCCTGATAGGATTTAGATATTCTCCAGTGGAGCACTGGTTAGTAGTAAACCTAGTGGACTCCAAATTTGCTCTCAACCATGCATGTTGTGTAGCATGCACAAGTGTAACATAGATATTTTAAACAGGTTCTGTACAGCTGTGGTAGCTCCACAGCACTGCCCCCAGGAGGAGCCACCAGTCAGAATCACACTTTTCCTGCTGGTGAGGTGAGGATGCCTCCTTAAGTGTCATTGGAGGCAGCATCAAAAGGCCATAGGGGTACAGCTCTGGTTTAGGGACAGGTTTTCTGCTACCTAATGATGAAGCAAATGCCCTCTGGCATATAGAAAGGAATAAAGTTGAATGTGTTGACTGCGCTGAAGGTGAGTTTATAGTGTTGGTAGTTGGGAATTGCTTTTCACCATTATCAGTGTAACATTTGGTTGTCAGCATAGCAGTTCATGGCCTTTGGACCAATGATTTCACTAACAGTCTATTGATGCTAAAAAGGCCTTTGCTTTGCAATTAAGGCTAGATCATCTGCAGGCAAAAAATTTAGAAAGTATTATCTGGACCCCACAGAGCGAGGGACCCCAGGTACAAACCAGAACATATCACTCAGAGACTTCCCAGTGCTCAATGCTGCTGATACCTGTGCTGATCTTCAGGACTCTAGATGAGCACAGCTGCTCTCATTGCAGTTGAATTTAGTGGGAGGAAGTTACTTTTTGTAATCCAGGTTGTTGGCCACAGCCATCTCCTCAAATTCGCTCTTGCCTTTCTGTACTCCCCTGCCCCAAGTGTCAGGGTCAAAAGAGAGCCTTCAGAAGAAGGCAATGTTTCTTCTCAGCTGGGGCCTGGTACTGGTAAATAAATCTGCTTGGTCACTGCTGTGGTAAATTTTTTTATTGCTTTACTAATAGTTCTGATTCCTAAGAAAGCTTCTCTGTGCTGAAGGAGTGGAAAAAAACACCCCACAATCTTATTTTCTTCACTACCAAACTCTCAAAAACGTATGGTCCAGTAAATCACTTGTAACATCTGGTCCATAATGCACTAAAAGGCTGGTGACTCTGTAGTCTTATATTCTGTGAGCATGGGTTCTACTGGAGTAATATTTTCTAACAAAGCAAAGGAAAAATGCAGCTTTGATTTACTGGCCAGTATCAAGCTGGTAAGTCTATGGCATATCCAGGTTAGCAGATCTCTTTTTTATGCCAAGGCTAAGAATAAATCCTGAATTTTAGAAACAGAGTATTGATCTATGTGTAAGCAAAGACTGTTTCCATTTCTATGCTCCTCATTTAAGCATCCCAGGAATCTGAAGAATCAATGGAAAGCAGTTTGTCATGTAGTGCTTCTCTTGCTGCATTGCCATGTTAGGTCCTCTATAGTGAGAAACTTGAAGAATTTGAGTAAAAGCCTGTTTTGGTTTGTCACTTTTTACCTAAGCTGTTCATTCTTTCTTTCTTCTCTCCATAGTGCCTTCCCATATGCACATTTAAAATGGAAATAAGCTAAATTCCCCTTTCATGCAAATTTCTCATGGTCTATCAGCCTTTTTTTTCTCTCTCTCCCCCTTTTTTTTTTTAATTTTTTAAATATTTACTTTTTGGTGTTGATGCTTTGTGAGCAGCTGTTTCCTAGCCCCCATGCTTAGGAAGCACATTGCACTAGTGTGTATGAAAAGGAGATGCTCTTGTCACATCTTTCTTTGTACTGCATTTAAGAAAGAACTGGCAAACTCTGCTGTGCTGAGCAGCAGAAAGTGTAAGATACTTTGATGTTGTGTAGGTTTAAACAGCTTCTGGACAGGAACAGATATGCTTAAAGATATAGAAATTGTCTGTGCTGAACACTGGTATGTGTTCTCACAATACCTACATGCTAATTCCTTTGCTTTTCATGTTGGTGATGAGAGGCTGAATGTGTCTGAGGAGACAGGGACCCACAGTCTTTGAGATAAAAATAGTAATCTTATCACAGCTGCCTCTCTTTGACTTTGTATGTGGTATTTGGAGGAAGTGTTTTCATGTCAGTACATCTGTGCCTCGACTACGAAGAGGAGGTGTTTTTCTGTGTCCTTTTCTTATTTGGCATTTCATGGTGAAGCTGAGAATTGTGTAGCAATGACAAAGATGCTAAGTATAGTATAAAGTGAGGTTGTTCTATTTCCAAGGTTTTCAGGACATGTATTTGCATGGTATGTGCGTCCTAGGAACATCCTCCGCCCTTCACCCAAGTCCAGTGAAATTGTTTTTCATGCATGAGGAAAACAGCAGTACTGCCCAGTGAGCATTCAATAGCTGAATAAATAACTAAATGTACTTTTGAGCAAATAGTGCTGAGGTATTGCTTCATTTAAAATCCTTTAGCCTGCCAAATCAAAATGGAGACTCCCACATGCTATGCCTGAAAAAAGTATACTTTATAACATTGTATTCATTCGAAAAGATAACCGGATGTAAAGCTCCTTGATGCATTACTGTGAAAGCAGTGTGTCATAATTCTGCTTACACTTAAAAAAAAAGCCTAAAGAGGTGCCACTCAGATTAGTCCAGATGTTCTGTAGCCTCATTGGGCCCCATGTATATTTAAACATGCATTCCTTGTCAGCTGCCTTTAAAATGAGCACCGATTTCTTTAGTGCAAGCACAGATCTGTGCTGCTGCTCTGCTACTGCAGTTCCTGGGCTGGAACTACACAGGATCCTCTCTTTTTCTTCCCAGCTTGGAAAGTGATGAATCTAATGTACAATTCTCCATGTGGATTTCCTTCCAAAGCTGACTCCCAGACTAAGTCAGTGATTATATTGAAGGGGAGATTCTTATTGCAGAAAAAAACAAAGTCAAGGTGCTTCTCAGCATCCATGCTCACCGAGCTGACTGCAGTGCAATGTGGAGATGCCCAAGCAGTTCAGCAGTGCTGCAGAAGTAGGGCATTCAACACAGACCACTTTACTCTGAAGGATTCACTTATGTGGATTTGCTGGTCTGGGTTTATTCAGAATGCTGCTCTGTAAACCCACTTCCCTCCAAAAGGGACAGTGGTGGGTTTGCTCTGCACTATTACTATTTGGATTTCTAACTGGAATGCTGCCCCCAGAATTCTTGAGCCCTGCAACAGCAAACAAGTTTTGTTGATATTCTAGTTTGACAAACCATTTCTGAAAATTTGGTTCTCAAAAAAGCACCTTACTGAGCTGAGGGGAAAGCTGGGAGTGTGCTGAAGAATGTTTGAATACTGCCAGGGAACTCATGAGAACCTGAAATGTGCTCTGTGTGTGTTCTTGCTACCTGTGGAGAGGGAGCTTCATGCAACCAAGTGGAAAACAGTGCTTGTCATTGTTTTTCACTGAATAGGTTTGATCCCAGGTTTTATAATGGTATCAAAAGCTTATCTATTGTGATTTAATACAAGCTGGAGAAGTAACCTTGAAGATTTTTCTCTGATTTCATAAAGATGCAGTGGTGGACAAAACAGACAACATTTTTATATATTTTTATAACAATTCAATATTTTTATAACAATTTTATAAATTTATAATATATTTTATATTTTTTTAACAATTCAATATTTTTATAACAATTCGGTTATAAAAGCTGATTTGAAGGCTTTTGGTTTTCTTCCAGGCCTTACATGACTTAGATAAAAGACATCCTTTTTAACTCTTAATATGCTTAATGAGAAAGGAGACAAGCATTTGCAATTAAAAATCAAAGTGACCAAATTTAAACTGTCCACAAACCTTCCTTGGTATTATCAATTACCCTGGAAAAATTCAGACAGCAGTGAAAAATCTTCCAGGGTAAGAATAAAGTGATATTCATGGCTTTTACTCTGGCAGTATTAAGGAATTTGTTAGTAAAGAGGTGAAGTCAGTATTGGGTCAAAGAACAGGCTTTTCTGAATATTTGCCTTTAATTGAAATATGGAGGCAATGGGAAAAGAGATCAACATCTGACTCATTATTATCCTTGCCTGAGTCTTTTCTTCAGAGTTCTGTAAGGTTGTCAGAGGATGGGAGTAAAAAAAGAAAACAGCAGGAAAGATGAAAGCAAAGGAAACAGGGCTATAGAGTAATTTATTTTGTTAAGTCCCATCTCCCTCATAACACAAAAAGAGAAGGAGGAGTAGGGGAGAAGTCTTCTGACAGGACTGCCTGAGAGAAAAGGAGATCCAAGGGCAAAGAGAATGGGGAAAGGACCCAAAAATGAGTCAAAGCTGGATGTAGTGAGAAGTGATGTCCCTTGACCAACCCAAACCCTGAAAAAACAAACAAACAAAACAAAACAAAAAGAAAAACAAAAAAAAGACAGGAAGAAGCCACAGGAAAATGGAAGGGAAGATCAAGGGAAAGAAAAACAGAGAAGACGGAAAATACACTGAAAGTACTCAGAGAAATGGATGGCAAGAGGTATTGCAGTGTAGGAAAGAGGAAGATAAACACGGGTCAGGGAGCTGCTGGGAGTACTGAATTCACAGTAAAAAAGGGACTAAAGGAGGGAAAAAGGGGTATTTTCCAAAGATGAGAGATGACAGAAGGGGAAAATGATAGATTAAGATCACCAAATTTCAAATGAAAGGGAAAGAAAAATAAAGTAAGCCAGAGATAAAGAGATGGTGGGGAAAAAAGTCAGGGATCATTAGAATGACACCACTAGCTTGCAGAAATGATTCATTTTCTTTGAGATGTGGTGACTTACTATACATTTGAAAAATTATACCATTAGGTTCTAGAAGCTTGGCCTAAGCACTAAGCATCAGCTTTTTGAGTAGAGCATGCAGTGGGAAAATACCTATGAAGTCTGTGTTGTCTCCCCTGTAAATTCAACATTTGTCAGTGGTCTAAAATACCCAATTATAACTTCTGGCAGCAATCTGGGTCCTTGAGAAAACATTGAGTCAGGAGCTAGTAGGCAAATGAACAGCAGGTTGTAACTTTCCTTTAGCTTCTTTATTTCAGTTCAGTAAGAAAAGGAAATTTGGGTAGTCCCCAAAGCAAAATATTTTATTAACTCTGTTCACTGTTATTCTGCCTTGTGCATTGGCTTTGAAGAAAGAAATTTCTATTGAGGTCACTTGCACTTGTGTCTATGATCAGTTAACAAAACAAATAGCCCACCTCAGCTTCTGCAATTACAATCCTTAGCACACTGGATATAAAACTAAACTTGAGTATTCACGTCCTCCTAACAGCTTGAAAATAACAGAGCAAGTCTAGGGGCAGGCCATTCCTCCTAGTCCAGAGACAAATTAAAGCAATAAAACACACTGTACAAAATAATTAACTGAATGCAAAGAACTATATAGATTTCACCACACAGAATGTGGGAGAAACAAATGCTTCAATACATTATCCAATTGTTGAGCACAGTATTTTCTATCGATTTTAACAGCTTACTATTTGCTGACTATTACCTAAGCTTTGGTGAAGGCAGCAGTTAAACACAGAAATCTTTCCTACTAACCAATCCTATTAGGAAATTCCTGAAAAAAACAGAACAGATCCTTACTTCTTTAATCAAGCCCAGGGGCACAAAAGGCCTCAGTTAACCCGTGGCCACCAGATCTTTTTGCAGATTTGGTTGATCAACTGTTGATTGCTGGCTAAAGATCTGAATGGAAAGGACTCTCTAACCAGGTAACAAAGCATCTGACTACTTTTTACACAACTGACAGTATCATATTGGCAGCCAAAAGATATCTTTTATGGTGTTTCTTCTCTGAGACATTGTCTTTAAGCAATAGGATTTAGTGTCTGATTTCCCAGTTGCTGTTGGACATATTAAACAGCATCTGGCAAGAGACATGAGGAATACTATGTGCAAAACAATTTCTGGGTTGTCCTGCTTGAATATTGCCTAAGCTGGCATCCTAGAAAATTTTGCAAATTCTGAATCCACGCACCAGCAAAAGAAACTCTACCTTTTTCTTCATTATTTTTTGTTGTGTGCCCCATTTCATGTCTTCCCGGCACTCCTGGGAGCTTGAATCTTCCAGCTGAGTGTCATTTTGTGACAGCTTCATGGGGTCTTTTCCATTTCTGTGAATTTAGTGTGCTTTGGAATGGAAAAGGGGATTATTAATGCGCATTTCTTCCGCTGAGGCCAGATCCTGTAAGAATTCAGTTCCTAAAGCAGGTTGGACTTGGTGAAAATTGAGGAGGGCGTTTCTGAAGCACGTGTGGGTACTCCCGGCAGGGAGGCTGCTCTTTCTGTGGCTCACCAGCTCTCTATGAACTCCTCTGTCCTGGGCATTTCCACTGGAAATATTTTGTCAGGCTGTCCATACTAAAACCAAGGTATTGTTGGGATTTTTTTCTTTAAATGACAGAGAAATAAATGAAAGAAGAGTCAGTGATCCCAATGTCATTATAGATTTATGTTGCAGATGTCGAACAGTTTTATCTTTCAGATTTCCATTGCACCTCCTCTAGAGTTGTTTTCTGCTCTTGACCCTTGTGTTGTGGTAATGCAGCCTGAGTTCCAAGGTGGTTTCATTGGATAAACCAGTTCCTATGTATTTTCTATGTTGACTGAAGCAACAGAACACTCTAAACTTTGATGTAGTGACAAGCACTTAAGTAATTCATCCGTATCAGTATTCTGGTTTTATTCATTTTTTCTGATGGTCCTGAACTGTGACCATACCAGGCCAATGTATATTGCTTGATTAATTGACACAATCTGCACTTTACTCTGCCAGGAAAAGAAGTGAAAGCTCTCAGATACTCAGCAGAGTCCACTGGTTGCAGAGGAAGCAGGGGAGGAAAACTGGCTGTAAACTCTGTCATAGAGGCATTATAGACTTTAGTGGTGCAAGTTCCTTATAAATAATGAAATTGTAAGTACACACGAAATAGGATTGGCCTACTGAAATATTGATATACAAATTAAAGACCTTCCATAATGCATTGTTCATATAGTCAGAAATTTTTACTGGAAAAGGGAAGTAAATTTTTGGCTTTGCCAGCAGAAGAGGAGAACAAACCCATTTCAACAATGATGATAGTGAGGATAACAAGCTGGGATGTGGGATGAACAAAAAGAGATTTCAAACTGGATATCAAAGGAAGTAGAAGACTGACAACTTTTCCATCTTCATCATATTATATCAAACCTAGCAGAGTGAAAGCTGTCATTAGAATAAATAAAAGAAACTGAAACAGAAGTTCAAAGCACTATAAATGATAAATTTACTGTGGTATGAAGATGACAAGCACTGTGCTCAGTAAGAGAGTTCCCATCACCCATCTGCCCAAATCCACCCGAATTAATGTGAGATTCTGCTCGTCTGATCTATTCTCTCATTTCAACCATCAGAGAGAGAACAAAAGTAAAAGGAAGTAACTGCAGAAGCAGCAAATGCTTTGCAGAAGCTTTTAAATGAGACAAAGCTGAAGAGGGAGCTTCATACCACCCCCATCTCAATGTTTCAGCAGTAGTTACATTTGCTCCTTGCTGCAATGACAAGCTCAAATTGTCATCAATAAATGTTGATTTGTTTCCTCCTAATAACAGTAAGCAGCTCCCACTCAAAATCAATTTCAACTTTGTTGGCAAGACACTGCACATTTGTCTTCACCATGACTGAGCTGCATAAAGGAACAATTGCATTGAAAATTAAATGAACAATAATTGAAAATAAAAAGTGCCTTTTTAAAGGAAAATTAGTGCTATGCTGAATTTCCAGAAATGTTATGTTGGTGGGGGGGGGTTGCCTTAAAAAAGGTAGGGTTGGGCTAAAAACTTAATTGTATAAATATGTGCACATTAATGTGCATAATTAAAAATGGACTTTGACTTCAAAAGGATAAAAAGGCTCTTCAGCAACTTCCTAGGGTTTTAGTTCTGGCAAAAGCAACAGAGATTCTGCAGTAATTATACATCCTACACATTTGGATATGCTAATTGGATCTAAGTTCTAATTAGTTTCTTTGTGTGACTAAGAATGACAATCACTGAATTAATTTAATGCAGCTTTCTTCTGAGCATAGTACTGTTTTCACTATTTTTTATACAAAAATGTAGCCCATGAGATGCTTTGCTTTATGGGATGTCAGTGGTTTGTCACGTACAAAGTGCAGTGCACGTTCATTTGCTGCATTTCACTGTTCCATTACACTCCATACACTCCAGCATTTAGGTTATTCCACTCAAAGTGTTGCAGGGCTTTTCCAGGGGAGTGGTGAGGACCTGGAATGTGTCAGTAGTCCATCCATGACTAGAGAGCAGCTGGATGCACTGTGGAGGAGCAGAAGAAGCAGAGAGGGCTGCTGTGATCTCTTGCTGGTCTTTGTGATCGGATGGGAACGCAAAGTGGGGAAACCAAACGGGGATGATTCGTGCTTTTATTCGGAAGCAGCCATAGGAAAGATGAGCAATTTCAAGAGATTAATAGGACACCTCCTGGTTTTGTTTCTTCTTCTGTCCTGTCGCTGCTTTCAGTTTCTCTGGGGTTTGGATCTAGTAGATCCTTGATTCAGTCATTACTTGTGATTACAAGTATGCTCAGCATTACCCTTGCTCATTCCCTATCTGGAGCATAACCTTGACTTCAGAAGGGCAAGAAGCAGCTGTGAGTACTCCTGAATGCAGCAGAGACAAGTGATGACACTCTTTAAAGACCATCTTCCTCTGGGAAGCCTAGAATCATGGGATCATTTGGATTGGAAAAGACCTGTGAGACCATTAAGACAAACCCAATAATTGCAGAAAGTTTTTATTTTTTTCTATTTGAGACATTCATTTCTTAAGGAGGCATCTTCAAAGAATTGATATGAATATATTGAAATTTAAAACTTTAGGCGTTGCTTTAGTCTAATAGATGTAATGAAGAAAACAAAGATTTCAGATTACCTACTTCTAAAGTTGCTAAATATGTTTACTTAAAGTCTGTTCTTTATCTTCTGTTTCACTTTGAAAGATCTATGAAACACATATACAAAGCCTTTTCACATGAAGCGCTGAAAATAATGATTTCTGTAAATTCCTGTTCAAGCACAGTCAGCAAAGCTCCCTTCTTTACAAGCCCTTTCAGATGGTTTGAGGCAACCTGCCATTTCTATGACTCTGTGTGAAATTACAGTAATATTTTCCATGTTTTACAGTTTATGTTTCTCTCAGATTATGGTGCTGAATTTTCCAAGAGAATAGTTTTAGTAGGGGCCACTGGACCCAACAATACCCTACTGATGTTAGTTTATCAGAGGAAGCAAGACCTTTTGTTCCTTTAAATAGGAGTCAGAGGATGAGCATCCCTGGAAAGGTTTCCTTCACAGTCCATGGAGAAGTGATTCAGAGCAAGAACTGGTAGCTGCAGGTGCCTGTTGGTCCCTTTGGCTGGGTAATGATTTCACATAGGCAATTGGTTTACCTGCCATAATTGAGACTCTGCTCCAAAGTCCTCTGAAGTCAGTCATTGTCCTCCTGTTGGGTTTTGGATTTAATACTGGTAATTGTGCAGGACAGCTGAGTGTGGTAATGAATTTCAAAAATGAAACTGGTTGTCTTGTTGTGTGGTGCTAAGGGATGTGTGGTTGATTAATTTGTTTCTCTATGCTTAAAAAAAGCATCTACCATCATCCAAAAACGCAGACAAGTTACATTTTCAGAGAAGCTGAATTACAAGTCAGTATCTACTACACCCAGATTGAAAGGCAGATAATCCTAAACACATTCCTGAGCAAAAGCTTCATCCACAGGAGCTCAAGAATTACAAAAACACCAATGCAAAGAAAGGCACAGATGAACTTCTTTTTCTGCATAGTCTATTGCAGTACCCTCTCAATACTGTGATGTGCCTATCCAATGGTCTTTTCCTCAATCATCTTTAAATGTGATTTTTAAACTGGCTCAAAATCACTGCTGTTTCATATACCAATTAGTAGTATAAGCTTTAATTAAAGCTAGTGTAATTCCTTTTGTCAGAGTTCCACAAGGAATGATGGGCTGGAGCAAAGAGTGTGCTAAAATGATGGTAGCTATTATTTCTTCAATTAGTGTATTAATGAAAGTAAGGTAGAAATATTGCTACAGGTACAGTACTTTTTATATGTCTTTCACTAATATTGATATCCTCTCTGACCTCTTTTAAAGCAACTCATACAACCCCAAATCCTGGATGCTGTCATCCATTGCACACTGGTATTTAAAATCAAAACCTGATATCCTTAATTGCTTCATTTTCAATTTCAAGATGAATCTGTGCACAAGCCATTCCCTGAGTTTCCATCCCACTGAGTCCAGAAGGTATTCTGTCTATTTCATATGTTCCTGCTTAAAGACACCTAGCAGGAATCACTAGCACAGTTTTATGGGCAATGAGAAAATGATTTTTGTTTTCTCTTTTAGCTTGGCTGCTGGAATCCTGTAACTGGTCTGAATGGGTCACTAACAGACAGAAAGCTGGAGAACAACATGAGAGGAGTGGTTCTGCGTGTGGTGACTGTGCTGGTAAGCAGATGCTCATCCTTCTGCACTAGCAGGAATGCATTTTCTTCCTTTTGCCACATCTTTTTACTAAGTGCATGGTTTTACCAAGAAAGTAGTTGGTGTTAGAGGCTCTGATTTAAGCTGGTCACAAAAAAACCAGAAAGATTGATAATTTTCCACAAAATAAAATCGTTTATCAGTACAGCACTCTTCAGACTGAATCAAACACATTAGAACCTGTTTCTTGCATAGGCATGTTCTAAATTAGGTAACACAAGCATGTGAGCTGATAAAGGGCAAGCTTCAACTGTTAGCTCAAGCTACCTAGCTGAAGCTCTAAATAATTCAATTCCAATCACCTTGGCAAATTGTGTGCAGTCTAACACAAATTGTCACACTCAGAAAATATTCAAGGTCAGCTTAGGTCCAGTAATGTTAGTTTGGTAAAACATCCACTGTCCCATCCTGGCTTTTTGTCAGCCAGGTTCTTCCCCTGTGTGCACATCTTACATTAAGAAAAATTATTGGTTTAAAGCTGAATAGACAATGTCTACCAGGATAGGAATTCGTGTTATGAGGCCAGTGTATTCCCTGCCATAAACCTAGCTTGAGGTGAAGTTTTTAATAGTGCGGAAAAAAATAAAGAAAATAATATGAGACATATAGCTCTCTTTGGACCAATGCCCAAATACAAAGCTGATCCAGGGCTGCAGAACTGTCAAGGTTAGATTGAGCTATTTCTCTCTTGCTGCTCTCTACTTGTGTTTGAGTTCATTGTCTAAAGGCCCAGCACTTTTTTATAAACAGCAAGATGAGGAGTTTTCAGGGTTTGCATTGCTGGCAATGCATGATAAAGGGTCAGGGGTGGAAACTGAAATCACCAGAGCATGTCAGTGCCACAGAGCAGTTTCATACCCCTCCCATTATTTTATGGGTATTTAGACACCTTTACCTGTCAGGGTGAACATTCTGTTCTGGCTCTTAGTGCATTAGAGAACTTCCTGTGGTAGTATCTACAAGACAAAACAAACCAAACAACCACAAGCAAAAAAACCCCACAAACCTAAAAAAGAACCCAAAGCCAAACTAAACAACAGTAAAAGCCAGCCAAGGAGGAATGAATGCACAGAGGGAAAAAAAAAGAAAAAAGAAAGGAGTAACAGAGAGGGGGAAGATTATACTTTAACTGCATGTTCATCATAATAGCATCATGGTGGCAGTGGCTCTGTTTTGCCTGATGCTCCTATTAATTGGTTCAGTATAATTATCTGTTGACAAAAATGATCTGTGGATTTTTCCTAGACAAATAAATTTGAATTAGAATATTAGCATTGTTTTTAGTAGTAGTTCTTCCCTCTCTCCCCACTGTTCCTGCTTTATCCCCAGTTATCTTTGTTACCTTGACAGAGAGCTGCTTCTTTCATGTTATTATAGCATGGGTATATATCAACTTGCAAAGATACACAAAAATAATTACCTATGCTGGTAGGATTCTACAGTAATTATAAAAGCAAAGACAGAAATTTAAAGTTCAACCCAGCACAGGGCATTTCAGTCTCTTCACTAGTTTTACATCTGGGTAAGACAATACTGGAGATTTGTAATTAACCTGTATGATGAAAATGTGTGATTCTTACCTTGGATGTGAGAGCAGGAGGGATTTCACCAATTAACTTTATTTTAGTGGTGATCTTTACTCTATTTTCTCTTCCATCTCTCTCCCAGTTCTTCAATTTAGTCAGTACATTTCTGTTAAAAGTAAAGAATTTATACCAACTGTGAATTATTAGTTATTGTTATTAATTCTGCCATTTCTAACAGAATTATCTTGATCCAGGGAAACGTGTTAAAATTAAATATTAATCCCTTTGAATATTAATAGGTTTCTTTTTCATTGAGAGTTGAGAAGTTTACACTAATTTGTAAATTGGCTTTGTTAAAAGTTCAAATCTCTCATGCCTTTTTAGGTAGCACCCCTTCTCCTCTTCCAATTTCATTTTGTTATGCCTTCAGGTTAAAAAAGGCATTTTTTTAAAATTGCAGTAGAATTTGAGAGGATAGCAAATTGCAACACCTGGGTTTATATTGCGTTATATTAATGAAATTAAACCTTCTAGAGTCTGAAAATTATAAATGATTGTGATTTATTTCTTCGGTGTTTCAAAAAGCAAATGCTGAACAATTCCCATCATCCACATCCACCTACTAATTCATTTCCCTAAGTAAATGTAATAATTATGAGCTATGTATCTGCAGACCTTAACCCAAATCTCTGTGAATATGGCAGAATACAGTACAGCATAGCCCCAAACTGGAAATCATCTGGTTTCACTTGGCAGAGAATCCTGGCTCTTCTGCAGTACATGTGAATGCTCTCCTTTGCATAAATAGCAACAAGAAATATTTCTTTCTGGTTTATTCTGAGGAGAACTATGGTCATGTTTGTCTATGCAATTCAATGTTTTAATCTGAGTTGGACTAGTACCACACTTTCTACACTTTACTAAAAGGCTTATTTCGTCTAACTTAAATATCAGATATCTCTGTCTTGGACTGCTTCCATACATGAAGCTGAAGTCTGAACTTTGTGTTTGACAAGTTGCTCGTAAGTTCAAGTCACTTGCTGGTGAATTTCTGAAATGTATTCTGAGTTTCTGAAATGTAGCTCAATAAAGGGTCAGCATAGCTGTTCCAAACAAATTCAGTGTGTCTTGAATGAACAATTGCCCAAGAAAAAATTTAGCTAAATATCCATTTTGGCTGTCTCAATTTCTTCTCTTTTTCGGTTATTCAGTTTTATTAAAAAAGACCTAAAATGCTGCAGATACTCTCATAATATCTTTGCATTAGCCACAACAATTACTGAATTATTCATATGAATATTAAGACATTGGAAATGTAATGAGATTTGGTCCATTTGATGATGAACAGGCAAGCAGGTATTTGTAAAATTGTATTTTCTTAAAAGCCCCTGTTGTTCAAAAAAGGAAAAAGTTTGAATTTCTCTGTTTTAAAGCATTAAAACCTTGACTGAAAAGTACAGAGCCTTTCCTGAAAGTGCATAAGATATAGTATCCTAATGGTGCAAAAGATACTTGTGGCTCTACATGAAAATTCGAAACAGCTCCCAAACAGGAATGTATTTTCATATCTGGAGGGTCCTGAGAAGGCAGGCAGGATAAAAGAAAGACAGATAACAGCAAGCCATGCTGAATTATGCTTTGCCATACATCCCTGTGCACAGTGTCTCAAGAGTTATTACCCAGGTTACCTGCACAGAGCTGCAGGTTGGTCACCCTGGGCTGCAGGTGGGCACTGTGGGACATGATGTAGTGAAAGGGCTGGCAAAAGGGTAGATAACATAGAAAGAAAAAATAATTAAGAAACATCATTTGCATCGTGGAAAATGTTATCGTATGCGGACTAGTTTAATTCTCAGTGGTTGGTATTTAATTCATGAGCATTTGTTGCCCAGATTAGAAAAGAAAGAAATTTGAAAGCAGACAATGTCTTTAGGGACATTGAGCTGGCAGGAGGTCTGCATCTTCAGTCCCTTTTTCTATTGAATTTACCATTCAGAGATGAAACATAAGATATGAAGCTAAGGCCTGATTTTAAAAGCTGAAACCGTCTTTGGGATTTGAATTCCAATACTGGCTTAAATGAAGTTTAAAAAAAAATTTCTTTCCAAAGCTGGAGTAACTTTCAGAGTGACTGGGGAAAGGACAGGCATAATGAAGATGAAATAAGACAGTGTTTAAGCATATGCAGAGGAACAAACAGTTAGAAGTGATAAAGCATTAAAAATGTCAGTGCAGAAGCATCAGTGAATGACTGTACAATAAAGATCAACCTCAGGACAGATTATGTGCAGGATACCTCATTAAATATTGAATAAATATTTTATAATAGTGTGCAATAGTCTCACAGATAATTCTTCTTATAATTTCTCCCAATATTTTTGGTGATCACTTTTCTCATGCAGCCCTGATCCCATTCCCCCATTTTCATATCTGAATACTGTGGACTTCTGTAAAATCTCTTCATTCCACCAGGCAGCTCTATCTCTGCCCTAGTATCCACAATCTTTTAAGAAAAATAATTTTAATTGAGGCATGCATTATACTGTATATATATATATGTTTATATATGTATTGGTATATTGGAGTGCAGTAGTACCCAAAATAGTAACAATTCAAGTCATTATTAGAAAAACAGAAACTAATATTCCTTGACAGAAGCAGAACCTGTCTTTATATTCCTCTTGCAACAACCACACCTGTACAAGGGCCAAGTTTAAATTGCTACTGACTGGGCACAGGCGTTTTTTAATAGCTGTTTTATGTCCCTTTGAGCTACCTGGCTTGTATTAAAACAGGTCATAAACCTTACCGTTATTCACTACTGGGATCATTCATTTGACAAGCTTTAATCTCACAGCCTGCTGGGAAACCCAGCACCTTTTTTTTTCCCAATTATTGTTATTTTTAACCCATTTTTCTAAAGTAGCAGGTACTATATACTAGATAAAGTGGGTTGTCAAGCAATTCAAATGTTTTGGGACCTGGTTGGGGCCACAACTTGACAGCAAGGAAGGTGCAGTGCCAAGCCTGGTAGGACCAGCCTAACTCATCTCTGTGTCAAGGGCTACCTCTCAGGGCTTTTATCTCCTCCCTGACCCTTTCCCATCTGCTCTGTGGGCACATTTGCATTCCAGAGCAATTCACACAGTTCACAGAAATTTGACTTTGAAACAGAAAGAGGCTCTTACTCTGGCTGTAATTATCTTTCCTCACTACACAAGGTGGAAAAGGAGGTGAGCTGCGTGGCACAGCTCCTTATGAACAGGAGCCCTTGCAAGGCTGCTGGAGGGAGCACAGTGTAGCTGCCAGCAGGTTAATGCACCCATACCACACTTGTGCTAATTCAGGTATCTGAACTATCTGCATTAAAGCCACCATTGGACTCTTTAGACACACTCTGAAGCGCTCCAATCAATTCCAATCTCAATCCATATTCCTGTCATACGGTTCAGAAAGAGCTGTTACCTGCATTAAGTTATTGTGGATTAAAATCAATACACAAAGCTTGGCAGCATTCTAATAGACCATTGCCATAGAAAGGAGTTTTAGTCCCATTGCTGAGAAATGGGAGGAAGAGGGGCTAATATTCTTTGTTCATTTCTTGTAAATAGGACTAAGCTAAAAATCATAATAAATTTGGAAGTTACCATTTCACTCAAGAGGGAAAAATACTCTTTAAAGTACTGTAACTAAAAGACAAATTTCATGTCTAATTGATGACAATAAACAGATCAAAAGAGAGACAGACTACACACATGGATAAGAACAAGCTAAATGTAAAATCCACTTAATATTGTGCTCAGTTTCTGGGATGTGAATGAATTTTTTGCTGTAGCAAAGGTGACTTTTCTGCTAGTACAACTGACTTTCTAATCAATCTGTTTGAAAAGTACAGGATCAGAGAATGGTGGCTTTCAGTGCCAATGCAGTTACACAGCCCATTGGCACAATATTTACTTATCCAAGATCTTGTAGATTTCAATCCTTCATCTATGTATTAGTTTTATTAAAGGGTGGGGACTGTGTTATGTTTTGCAGCAATTTTATTACTGTTGATAGTGGGAGAATTTCTGTAATGAAAGAATGAAATGTTTCAATTAAATTTTGGTCATTGATTCTAACATGAATAATGTACATTGTTGTTCGATTAAAATAACAAGCTGCTGTGCTGTTCGTAGCCAAATAAAATCCCCAAAACAGCAATCAATAAAGTGGTTGAGGAAATTAAGTATTTGGGACTGCATATTTCACTAAAATCTTCTGGGGAAGGAAATGCAAAATACTAACCTATAAAAGGGGGCCATTCATTATTTTTTCAGTCAAGGAAAAAGTGATTTTGCCTAGCAACAAGACAGTAGCATCTTGTGCTTGAAAATATTTCGGTTCTAGGTTATCAGACTTAGTGTTTCTTGTTGGTTATAATGGCTGTGCTTGGTCATCCAGCAGCCATTGGAAGGAAGTTGAGAAATCTAGTAATAAGTGTGAATTTCAGTTTGGGCAGCAGTTTCTTAGCATTTGCAGGGGAATGGGTGTTTTTAAAGTGTCACAGTGAATATTTGCTTCATGAGATTGCCAAGGATCAGCCTGGGCTATGGGAATCATTTAATGTGCCTGTCCACTGTTTCTAGAGTCAGTGTCAAGCACACATTGACAGTCTTGCCCACAGCTGAGTTTCATTTATGGGTTTCTTTTTTTCTTTTCTTTCTTTTTCTCTCACTACTTTCAGTGGAAAAAGAGGGAAAATTTATTGAATGTAGAGTCCTATTGAATGGAGTGTCACTATGAAAGTATTATATTCCAGTGTGTTCAGAAATTTTTGATGAGTAGACACGGAGGTCATTTTCATATGCTTTATGAATTCTAACCACACATATAATTAATTACCTAATTTCAAAACTCTCTTCACGGAATTGTTTACATTGGAAAAGACCTTTAATATCATCAAGTCCAACCATTAACCCAGCTCTGCCAAGCCCACCACTAAACCGTGTCCCAAAGTGCCACATGTCTCTAACATCTGCTAATGTCTCCAGGGATGGTGACTGCACCACTCCCCTGGGCAGCCTGCTCCAAAGCTTCACAACCCTTTCAGTGAAGAGATTTTTTTTTTTTGCTGATATCCAAAGTAATTCACCCCTGGCACAACTTGAGGCCATTTTCTCTCATCCTATAGTTTGTTTCTTGGGAGAAGAGGCCAATTAGCACCTTGCCATGACCTCCCTTCACACGCTTGTAGAGAGCAATTACGTCCTCCCGAGCCTTCTTTTCTCCAGGCTAAACCCCTCCAGCTCCCATAAAGCTCCAATTTGTGTTGTAAATCCCTTAGTGATTAGCTTCTCTAGCCTCAAAAGCCATTTTTTGCCCAATATTTTCTATATAGTGCCCTTGCTAGGAAGTTTCTGTCCATGCTAACGGGTAAAGAGGATTTAGCTGACCAGGAAAATAATTCAAAGCTTTCTGGTTTGCTTTTGCTTTTTCATTTGTAAAGTACATCCTAGCTTTTTAGCATTTTTATATTTAGAACAAGCAAAAGACCTTCACACATAAGTGCAGCAGAGCAGTGTAGCATAGCTCCGTATAATTTCTATCCTGAAATAAGTCTCAAAGCCACAGAATCCACACTTTTAATTGGAGAGAAAATCTATCTTATTGTCCAGTGATCTCCTAATGAGGTGGTGGGAGCAGGTAAAATTATGAACAGCTGAGCTAAGACCACTACTTCCTTGTAAACAGCCCACTGAACACAACTTTTTCTTCCTCTCATGTATTTAATTAGAGTGCTGGGTTTAAGATCTGAATGAAACTTTTCTTCTTTCAATAACATTTTATGCAATTTGTCCAAAATTAGAGCTTCTTTACAAAAATACCGGATCTTTAAAATTCGATTTTCATTGAGGAACTAAAAGATTATTATCAAAGCTTGGAATTTAAAGTTGCTATTAAAGTCACTGGCTAAAAATCATCCCAAATAGAGACTCTGGGTTTAGGAAACTGAACTTTTGAAAAGCAATCATTCTCTCATTCTCCCTCCATGCCTCCTCTAAGGCTGGAATTTATTGCTTGGCTTTATCATCCACATCTGTAGCACAGCTACAAACAGATGTTTCTCTTTGATTGTCTAATTAATTAACACAACCAAGTTAAACTCAGCCTAATTGCTCTTTTCTGCTATTTAGCTTGAGTATTGTTCCTTCTGTTTCCAAGCGTGAAGGTCTTCTGTGCCCAACAGCTTTTCTCTCCTTTCCTATTTTTAGCTTTATTAGGGGGTATAGTAAAGAATGTAAAAAGATTGCTTCAGAACAGATATTTTATCAAAATTATTGAAATGTCTGAGAATTTCATCAGAGTAAATAAGAACTGTATTTTGTACTTTTAAGTCTTAGACTCTTGAAGCATTTAGCAAATTGCCCTGGTTCTGACCAGGACAAGGTTAATTTTTGCAGTACCCAGGAGGGAACATGGTTAGGACCCACAGGTTATGTTATGCCATGCCATCTCACATCAGTTTCCAGGGATGCTGGGAATGTCAAATTACATCAGTCTTAATATTAAGCATATGGTTAACCTCTATCAGTCTTAGTTTGTGCCTTCTTCCTTAAAACGTGTGATAATAGGGAAATGAATGGGGCAAGCATTTTCTCGAGCTTCTTCCCCAAATACTTGTACTATTATGTCATCTTCCCAATGCTTTCTCTCTTTTATACCATGTTGCCTTAATCTTGAGTTCAACTTTACTGTTCCTAAGCTGTGCCAGTCTAGCATTTTGCAGTTTCTCTTGCTTGGGGGACATAATCACCTCTGAAGCCAGACTTTGTCTTCCTACAGCCATAAAAAGCAATATCCACAGCTTCACCCAGTATAATCTTCACCTGTTTGCTGCTGACTTTCACTTTGCTGCAGGTGGTTTTGGCTGTGTGGTGCTTAGCTGTCCACCACGGTTAACCCACAGTGCTGTGTAAAATCCACCAAGTCTTAAACCCATCCTGCTGTGGGTCAGGGCAGCACAGCTTTGATCCCAAGAAGAAGCCAGGCCGTAATAACTGTGGAGCTATTTTTGAGAAGGAGCCCTTATCACAGACTTAGTAGTTCTGCATTCAGTTGACATCCAAGAAGGGAGAATGTTGAAGGTAAAGTGGAATGAAAATAACTCCTCTCTTAAAGGACTTCCATGGAGGTTGGATGAAAAACCATCCCCTAAATATATTGGATGTCCATGTGGTTCAGTGAGGCAGATCATCAACCTTGCAAAAACAAGAAGTTAAGGTTGTGCAACCCATTCATTTTCTTTTGTTTTTCTCCTCTGTCATGAATGTTGTGACTTGTTTGCTTCTCCAGACCTCCCTGGCTTTACAGGCTGTGAAGGCTGCTCTTGCCCCATAGAGGCTCATAAATCCCCCAGAGAGGTGTCTCCAAGAGGAAGAAAAGGAGAAGCAGGAGCAGTGACCTTCCTTGGATCACTTCACTGTATTCTGGAACAATTTAGGTCTGAAGGGACCCTTGGGTGGCAGCTGTGTGGAGCAGGGTAAATGTTAGAGCAGGTTGTTGGAACGCTGTCCAGGGGAATTTTGAGCATCTCCAAGACTGACAATTGTATGGATTCTCTGATAAAGACTTTCTTAAATAGTCTGAATTAACCCTTGCTTTGGAGAGAAAGTGTTATCAGGATTTTCCTGAATTTATTGGGGTCAAATGGAGCCTTCATCATCCTGGAGAATTTTCCCACCTCCAAAATCATCAGTTAGCTCACCACATTTTCACACCTGCTTTCTGCAAGCTCATCAATGTCCTTGTTGTTTTGCTATGTTTATTTTTTTCTGCAAGTTCAACTTTCTCAAGGATGGAGACAATCATTTTAACATCCATGTTGTAGGGATGTATGCAGCTTTCCACAGGTCCCATAACACCCTCTCAGTGAAAAAAAAAAAAAAAGAAAATAACAACTGACATAGTTCAGGCTGCAGCATTTATGAGGGGAAAAATATCAAGACAAATAGTTTTGTCCTCTTTCAATGCATTCTCAGAAATGTAAACAATTGCACAAAAAAGCGTCATGGCAGAAGATTGGTTTTGTTTTGTTTGGAATGTGATTAAAGGGTTTGCTTGTCCAGACTTCAACAAAAATTGCAAAATGTTAGTTGCTTTGCATAAAGCTGATTGACTATTTATATTTCATTACATATATATAGGACACTGGACATTGGGGTTTTTGTAAATCTCTCAACAGCAAACAGCATTATATTGCTTAATAAAGGACTATTAATTCCTAATAAAGATATTAGCTGTGACAAACTGCATTTTAAACAGCATATTAAATCACTACAGTGAGCAACTGGATAGAAAATCAGTTTATGAGCAACTATTTTCTAAACAATTTAGTGATAAAAATTAATCCTTTCTAATATGAAAATTATCAACTTCTAAAACATCCTTTGTACACATAAATATTTATAATTTTGTGCATAGTGTGTTTAGATTGATGAACTACCATTTTTATTTGTTGCAGAAACATTTTCCCTGTAATTTTGAGTCTGTATTATGCAATCTGTCATTAAGGTGATCAGCAAACCTGAGTTCACATTTGTGCTCTCATTTTAAAAGAGGCTTTCATCAACTTAGTCTCAATGTTCCTGGTACCTGGGCACTTGAAAAGTACTTGAAAAATTCATTTTACTTTCTCTCCTCCAATTTTAGTCAATTTCACTGGTCTTGGATACTATGGAAGAAAGAAATTCTATCTGAAAACTAGAAATAATAACTTGACACAACTTGAGACACTTCACCCATTTTCCGTTTGGTTTGGGTTTGGGGTTGGGTTTTTTCCTGGAGTCAGAAAAGAACATCCTGCCAGTGCAGTCTGGTTGCATGTTTTCTTCTTTGGCAGCATCCTCAGCATGTGGCTGTCCTTGAGAATATTTGCTCAAGCATTTACAAAAGATGCTTTCTTATTTCAAAAACATCCTGCCTGCAATTCAGCGACACCTGTTCATATAGAGGGACATTCCAGCAAGATAAAAATATTAGTGAGGTATAGGATTAGTGAAAAAAAACTAGTAAAAATACTCTGGCTTCAAAGTAATTTAGAGATGTAAGTAGCAGAATAATAAAGAACAATGCCGCTGTATGTATAATGAAAGTTTGGACCACAAACACTGCAACAAATCAATTCTGTTTTCTTCCGTCTACTTGTCAGTTTTGCAGACCAGAACAAAGTGGTCAGGGAGTGGTTTCATGGGCTTGTCCTGGCCAAGCTATGACAAGTCAGAACTAACTTTTTTGCACCTTCGAATAGATGTTTCTGTTAACCTTATACAAAATTACAGCACTAAGTAATGAATTAAATGAAAACCATGTAGCATATTTAAAAAACTATCTATGTGTTACAGCACCTTATTGCTTTGGGGAATGATTTAATATTTTGCTGTACTTAGATCAGACAGATGTTTTCAGAGAAAATAAAGAAGAAGTCTAAGTGAAATCCATCTATGGCAAATATATATTTTTTGTCTTTAGAAATATGATCTGGGTTTTTGTATCCTTTTGGAAAAAAAAGTGCAGGCGTATGTCTAGAAGTTAATTGTGCAACAGGAAGACTAACAGAGCAGGGACAATTTAATAACAAAATAGAGAAAGCTATTACAAGTCTTTGGACAAGTAAGAAAAGCATATTGTTGGAAATCTGACCTTTCAGTATCAGCTTTTGGTATCTATTTCTCTCTGTTATGATGGTCATCTTTTAGATGAGTATTCACCAATCATTCTCATAGACAGCCTGAAGTCCTGTAATTGATTGTCCCTAAACTAATCAAATGGAGTTTCTTTGGATAGAACTATTTAAATTTAACTGGCCTATATTCAGGTTACAGCAGAAGGACAAGAGCAACACATGTTTCAGTTTTGCCATGTTTTTCTTTCCTTACAACATGAATTTGTGGCTGTATTAGGTACAGCATTTGCCCAGCTAGTGGAAAATGGCAGTGCTGTAGAATCCTCTATATTTATGGCCAGACATGGAGTGTATGTCTGTCATGCTGACCATAAGTATGGTCAGCAGGCATTGCTAAAAAGCATTCAGTTGAAATGTTTCAGCAGAAAATCTACTTCTGCAATATATAATAGAAAACAAAATTTCTCTGTTGAAGGAAATCCAAAACAAAATAGCATATCACAGATTGTAAGGGGCACTGCTAACAAGTTATTTAGGAAAGTTTTGTATAAATAATATTTTAAAAGTTCCTTCTTTAGTTTAAAAAAACCCCACCACCCAAACATGGCATATAATTGCTTTTTTAACAGATTCCTCCTTTGGTTTTTGTTTTGTTTTGTTTTGTTTGTTTTGTTTTGTTTTGTTTTGTTTTTTTTTAGGAAGAGCCCTTTGTCATGGTGTCTGAAAATGTTCTGGGAAAACCAAAGAAGTATCAGGGCTTCTCAATAGACGTGTTGGAAGCCTTGGCCACTTACCTCGGCTTTAAATACGAAATTTATGTAGCACCGGATCACAAGTATGGGAGTCCTCAGGATGATGGGTCGTGGAATGGCCTGATAGGAGAACTGGTGTTTAAGGTAAGGTCACTAATGATTTACTCAGTCATAATGTGTGATAAAGTTAAGAAATACATGTTATATTCTGTTTGCATCGGCCAGTAACCTTTTTTACAGGTAATTGATAACACTTTGTTTCTTGCACTTTGCCAGCACTTGGATGGTGTGCATTGGATAGCACTTAAAAAGTTGGAAATTAAACTTGTTAGTAACTGTTTAAGAAGCATGGCAATCTCTTTTTTTTCAACCAAAGTAAAATCTAAATGTAGTCAAATAATGGGATGCACAGCATCCTAATTAGTTTGGCAAGTCCTGACACAAATGAGTTGAGGAGGCTGTTCAAAAGAGGAAAAATTGGTGTTGCAGTAATTAGTGATACATTACATAAATAATGTATAGCATTTAGAAAAATGTTGGTGTGATGAGTACATGAAGAATATAATCAACAGAAAATGTTTTATTGATATATAATAACAACACATTATGTAGATGTATGGATCAAGAGTAATACATCATTATCTATTCTGTAATTAATAAGCCATTTAGTCTACTTGATTTGACATTAATTGTTCAGTATTATAAATAAATTGAACCAAATGCATATGCAATGTTTTCCTTTTTTCTTTTTGCCCACTCCTTGCATCTCTTCTGTTTGGAGTTTCTCCCACTGAGAGAGAAAAGACTAGACAGACTTTATTCTGCTGGTGCCTCATTTGTACTGTGAATATACATATTTTATTTGCTCTTAATTAACATGTGGTGGTAGCTTTTACAGCTGTAGAGTCCTACATTTGTTGTGCTTCCTTGAAGATATTCATGTAAATAACTTAGACATTGGCTCTAGAAGTGTTTTTCCAAACGTGCAGGCGGAATTTAAATCATAAGCACAGCTAACAGCAAGGAGAACTGTGGTAAGGTGCAGGACTTAGGTCTTTCAATAAAAGAAGAGAAAATAATATTTTTAGAAAAAAAAAAGAAAATATTATCTGCCATGGGTTAAAAATTATTGATAGGTTTAACCTATTCTGCCTTCCTGAGCAGCAGGAAGCCTGTTGGAATGGAAAACCCAGCTACTCATTCTGTACTCATATCACCTTTCATATACCTATACTGTAATCACAAACTTCCTTTGCCATCTCCCTGTGTCCTTATGAAGCTGGAAGCTGGACACAGCTAGAAAAGTAGATTTTCCATCACCTTCTAAACCTTGGCAACTAAAAATCTGTCATCTAATTTTGCGGCATAACAACACAATGACCCATTGATTTATTTTTAACCTTTCCTTTTGCCTCTAAATCTGATATTCCACTGCACCCTGCTCTCTACAGTGCTCATCAGACCACTGCATAACACAGACTGGAGGGGTCTTAATTCTAGATGGTCTGGAAATGGAAGTAGGCCTGGAATGTTTTTTATGTATTTGCAATGGATGATTGGTATGGCAGAACTCCTCTAACAACCCAAATGGCTCCAAGGAAAAATACATATGGCACTCTTGTTCCATTGGCAGGCAGGGATTCAAAGGAATAGCCCACTGAAGGTGGTGACCACCCAGATCTGTAAATCCATGTCTCAAGAGCAACAGATTTACCAGCCTGCTATGATTTGGCTGTAAATCAGTCTTCATGGATATGAAATCTTTCTGCACATCTACAGTGTATGAAGGGTTCATGGAACTGCATTTGGAATTCAAAGCTCATGTTTTCCCTATACTGTGGCAGTGTATAATTTTTCATCTTCCTTACCCCTACATAATTAATTAGCAGTAAAGGTACACTGTGTCCTTCTCTCCCTTTCTCTGTCCCTCTTAAGGCAAAAGAACCTCTGGGTGAGCAGCCAGTGTCCATCTACCCCTGACCAAGTGCAAGCTGCTCTTGAAAGGCTGCTTTCTTATTTATTTACTGTGAGCTGTGTTCTGCCCCCAGAACTCGCATTTCCATCCGCTTGGCAACTTCATCAGGGGAACTAAAGGAGCTGAGAATAGTTTTAAATTAAAGGCCTAACCTGTTTGAGACACAGCATTTCCTTGTTTTCCCAACCAAGTTGTATATGATAGTCTGGCCAACAAGTGGAGGAATTCCAGAAAGAGTGGGAGTACTCTTTGCCTGTTAGTGTGTCAGCCAGGAATGAGTTCTACAAGAGCCAAGTCTCACTCAAGGGTGATGGAAAATAGCTGCCTTCTCTTTTTGAGTGCACAGAATCATACCAAGCCATTTAGCTTGGGAAAGACCTTTAAGATCATCAAGTCCAACTGCTATCCAGCACTGCCAAGTCAATCAATAAATCAGGTCCCGAAGTGCCACGTCTACTTGTCCTTTCAATACCTCCAGGGAGGGTGACTCAGCCGCTTCTCTGGGCTGCCTGTTCCAATGTTTGGCCACCATTTCAGTGAATGAAGTTTTGCTAGGATCTCCTGGCACAACTTGAGGCCATTTCCTCCTGTCCTATTTCTTGTTGCTGGGGAGATCAATCCCCACCTCATTACAGCCCCCTTCCAGGTAGTTGTAGAGATCATCTCATTGAGAAAAAGGTGTCTTTGGCCACTCCAGAAGATGTGCCACGTGAAATAGCAGTTGCTGTAGCAACCACATGAATTCTGTGCTCAAGATCAATATTCACTGCTTACATTAACCATCTTCAGCATGCAGCAGTCTCTGGTGCAGGTCCTGGTATCAGGGAGAGCAGTCCCAGGCTGATCTTGTTTGCAGCAGCTCGCTGGAGTTGGATGGCAGGGCAGGAGCCCAGCTGTGCCAAGTACATGCCCTGGGCCAACAGCTGGCTTCAGAGACATGACATTGTGCCTAGTTCACTCTGCTCCAGCTTTGAAAACAAGGTTTCTATTGGCTGCTAAAATAGGAGCTGGAATCAGCAGAACATAGTAAGTGATCTTTAATTTGGATTTGGAAACAAATTCAAGCCTCCACTCCTTTGATTGTCAAGACTTGGATTAGGGACACAATTGGTCCATGCACTTTTTCTAGTCAAAATACTCTGAATGTAACTCTGCTATACACGGGTTTCTGTTTGCTAAACACCTGAACCAAGTGGTCTTCAGAGAATAAATGGTCTTTGAGAGTGCTCTTGCCCTCTCCTGTCAAGTGACCAGCACTCTCACTGCATCTTGTAGAGCTTCATCTCACAAACAGGATTAGTTCAGAGAGCAGCAGCCCTCTGTGGAGAGGCTAAAACCATCTCATGGGAGCAGTTCTTTGCCACAAATCTTTCTCTTACTGTTAATTATCTGTCTTCTCACAGTAATTCCTTTTGTTGCCCTCTATCTGGATGGCCCGAGGGATAAGCCTGTGTGACAGGCAAGAGAAGTGGCTAATGCCACTTCTGGGAGAGCACACTAGGCTTTCCAGCATGACTCAGGGCTTTCTGGTGATATTCACATCCATCAACCATTGCTATTCACATCTTGCCATGCTACCTTGATTGTGAGCATTTTTTCCAGTGAGGAGCCATGAGGAAGCAAATACACTAGCGAAAGCAGCCTAATTGCACTAAGGTCCATCAGGAAAGGAAAAATAAATGCTTAATCATTTTTAAAAGAAACTGCAAATCAAGTAGAAGCCTCATATGAGGCTCTTTTTCTATTGCACCTTCTTAAAGGGGGTAGTATAAGGAAGAAACAATACAGGAAGGACAAAGTGAGACAAGAAAAAATAATAGCTGAGTAAAAGGAGAATTATTTGGACATGTCTGTGTTAACTTGAGTAAAAATGTCTCTCTGATTGGTTTTTGCATGTCCATATTAATAACTGCATAATGTGGGACTGTGTTTTATCACTTCTAGCACTTTTTGAAACTTGATTTAACATTGGAAATGGATAAAATGAAGGCACTCACAGGACCTGTTCAGAATAGATGAATTTATTTTCCCTGTTCTTGATGATGACTCACAGAAAGATTGCTTTCCATGTCTATGAGATGTGCTTGCTACAGCAGTAGCTTAGGGACATTTCAGGGATTTCTAGGCTTTGCTGATAAGCTGGTTCTGTGACACCAGTAGCAGGGCTATCACACCCTTAGGTCATTTTTTTTTGGATTTTCTCATTCTGGTTATGTTGCTCTACAATGGCCTCAGGTGAACTGCTGCTAAGGAAGATAAATATAAATTTCTATGCAGGTCACACAGAGCAAAATAATGCCCTCTGCTGTTTTTTCAATCTGTTTCAGGAGTCAGTTTCATTCATAAGAAACATGTAAGACGTATGATGTTTTTTTTTTATTTTGGCACTGCAAAAACTGAGTGAGTAGAGAGCTATACATGTTTATAATTCAGATTGGCAGCTTTATATCTAAATATTGACATAATTGTGTGCATTTGCCTTTCTATCTCAAAAGCACTAAGTGAACCTTTACTTCTTCAAACTGATGTCTTCTCTGATCCAATCTGACATGTTAATGACAAGCTTTTAATTTTTTTCATCTTCCAATTCTGAAACAAGATGACAGAATCTATATGTAATCAAGGATGCTCACTATCAGTAAATCAAGTATCAAGTGAAGCTTAAGCTTGGTTTTGTACTAAAAGTGCGATTCTTTAGTAAGTAAAGAATATGAGTTTACATATTTCAATGTAGCTTTTTTTTTTTTGAAACAGCTAAACACCAGAGTGCTAAAGAAGTCAGGATTTACCTCTCTCCTTTCTGTTTTTCATTTTACTACCTCTCAAGAAATAAAGACATATGGAATCCCAGAATGGCTGAAAGATCATCTCATTCCAACCCCACTGCCATGGGCAGGACATCTTTTGCTAGATAAGGTTGCCCAGAGCCCTTCCTTGAACACTTGCAGGGATGGGGCATTCACAGCTTCTCTGGGCAACCTGTTTCAGTGTCTCACCACCTTCACAGTAATGATTTTCTTTCTAATGTCTAATCTAAACCTACTCCCTTTCAGTTTGAAGACATTTCCCCCCATCCTGTGACTCCAGGTCATTGTAAAAAGTCTCTCTCCGTCTTTCTTGTAGGCTCCCTCCAGGTACTGGAAGGCTGCAATTAGGTCACCTCAAAGCCTTAATTATATATGTAGCATAGAAAGTAGCAAGACATAATTATATCACAATTGTTGCTGCAGTAGAACAAAGGAAATGCAACATTTCCATTAGCACAATGTTGTTCCACTGTCATAGCTGCTTGATAACTGGAGTGGAACCATAATTCTGGGGAATGTGCAGGGACTGCTTCCCAGAGATGCAGATTTGAAGTAGTATTTCCATAGATACCATGGTGTCTCATTTTTTTCCTTAATTCTCTTCAATGTATTTAATGGGGGGAAAAAGTGTTTTGCTGTAAAAAGGGGGAGAAAAGCAGAAAAGAATTCTATTAGTCATACAGTCAACTATTATTTGGTTAAAGTATCTTTACTGGTGTATATTGCTTTTCAGTAAAGAATCTTTAAGCATCTTACAGATTGCAATTTGAATGAGAAACTCAATGATCTAGTATGGTAGGGAAGTATTTTAGTAATATACTAATAATTAGTAACCCAGCTAACCTAATAAGTAGCGGCTGAGTCAACTGAGTCTAGAACTTTTTTTTTTCCCACGTCCTCCCTTACCCCTAAATTCCTATTTTGCCTTTTGATACGCATTCAGGGGAAAAGGTCCAAATCTATGCTATTCATTAAATGCAATCATAATTTCCTGTTTGACAACTGTTGGACTTGTGTATTTGTAAATTGTTTTAAAAGCATATTTATGTTCACAGTTGTGGAAGACAATTCAAATGCTGGCTGGTTTGCATCTTGCTTATTGGAGCTAGGGCTTGACTGTCAGCAGGTGCTGGGAATCACTTGAGTCACTCTTTGAGCAGATGGTTTGTAGTGAGAGGATAGGGAGACTCGGATAACCTGAACGTTTCCATGGATAATTCGAAATACTGACTGAATTTGCTGCTGCCCATGGGCAAAGGGCAGTTGAATCATCACTCACAAAATTGTTAGGAAGGGGCCTGAAGTGAATTCATTAAACCATTCTTTCCACTGTGTTCATCAACACAACTTCACTTATGACACCAGAGAACTTAACACACAAATTAAAGCTGAAGCCCTAATTCATAGCTTTTAAGGAAATCAATATTTTCAAACCCTTTTCTTGTCCAAATCATCAGGCTTCCAGCTAGGCCCTGCCACTTTCTGTAGCCAGTGAACAATCAATATAAAGTAACATCATTTAAACTGAAGTCTTAAGAGCACTGTGATTAGGAGTGTGTTTGTACCATGGGCTGTGGAGTTCTTTGCACATCCTATTAAAAGAGCCCAGCTGATTTACAAAATTTTCTAGTCAGTTTCAGCTGCCGTGCCTTCCCACTCAATATTTCAAATCATATATCTAAGGAACTAGGAATCTCTGCCTTCTTTGGGCAAGAAGAAAGAAATTCAAGAGAGTTAATAAAATTTGACTGAGTACTTTCAATTTTTTGTGCTCTCCTCACCCCCTTCCAAAGGATCATGCACTTCTTTAGGCAGAACAAAAATGGATTAAATCAAGGTAGTACAAGTTTAAATATTTTAAGTACTCTTTTGTCATACTGAAGCATCTAGAATTCACAGTCTTATTGCTCAGTCTTTGGGCTTTTAAAAATGGTATTCATATGCCTGCTTTAAATAACCTTTCTTGTTTTCAGTGAAGCTCTAATTGTACCTGTAAAAAGTACAGTAGCACCTTCTGTACTTGTGCCTGGTGTCCCTGGAGACCTCATACATACTGTGACATACAATGATTAGATCAAGAAATGTTACTCATCCTCTTTTCATGTGAAATGTCTTCTTTAAATTACAAAAAAAAAGAAAGGAAATGGCACAAAGCAAGTCCAGGCTAGCTGCAGGACAGATTGGCATTGCTGGAGGAATTGCTTGTCAGTAGGATACAGAGGAATTAATTGTAAAGGAACTGTGTGCAGAATCTGCCCTTCTGCACTATAGACTTCGTAGATAAAATGGAATGTTCTATGGAATTTCAGGTGCTCCTAGGGTAGTAGCCCTTTTTCATGATCATCAAATCATGAAAATATTTTATAAATTTGGCTCTATCAGGCAACTAGTTTCCTACAATTGGATCTGCTATGCACGAAATCTGACTTTTGCCACAATGGCAGCAATGCCTTTAATAAGCCAGGTTGACAAAAACGACCAAACATAGATTTCCTCCTCCGGGTATTACCTGTGTTTTTAGTATTTGGATTTCTTGGAAAATAACAACAAGGAGAGCTGATGTGCCAGATTCCACCAAGTGAGGTTTGCTTGCAGAAACCAAGAGACATGGTTGATCTAGCCTCAGTCACCTCTCTGTGCTCACATATATGATGCTGAAGACCTCGGTCTTGGCATCTGATTCTCCCTAAGCTTAGCTGCTATAAATGACAGAGGAGCAAAGACCTCTTTTTGCAGTTCCTGCTTATCCATGTTGTTTTTTCCTCCTCTCCTCAGAGAGCTGACATCGGGATCTCTGCCCTCACCATCACCCCCGACAGGGAGAACGTGGTGGACTTCACAACGCGCTACATGGACTACTCGGTGGGCGTGCTGCTGCGCAAGGCAGAGAAGACAGTGGACATGTTTGCCTGCCTGGCCCCCTTTGACCTCTCCCTGTGGGCCTGCATTGCTGGCACGGTGCTCTTGGTGGGGCTCCTGGTCTACCTCTTGAACTGGCTCAACCCCCCGCGCCTTCAGATGGGATCCATGACGTCCACAACTCTCTACAACTCCATGTGGTTTGTCTATGGATCCTTTGTGCAGCAAGGTAAGAGACAGAGGGAGTCTCTGCCTATGAAAGAAAACCTACCTATCCTCCCCATTGCTGTAGAGACATTCCTCTCCCCTGCCTCCCTCCCACAGCCCACAAGGAACTGGGAGCACTGGAAAGCCTTGTGCTAAAAGATTTCCTAGATATTTAGCTGCCCTATGTGGAACCCTGAGAATTTCAGAGCACTACATGCTAGCTTGTGACTTGTTGTTTTGTTGTTACAGAAAGGTGATTTTTCTCTGAGTTAAAAAAAATTATTACTCGTCAGTTGCTGGAGAATAATTCAACATTAACAAGTGCTATGTTCTTACCCAGTCAGACAGAGAATTCCAGGATTTGGATTTTGAACTAGGTTTAGACTAGTCAGCAGTGCTAAATTATCTTACTGTGTCTGATATTCTTTCCTCCCTCTTCTGATTTATTTCAATTTTCCTATCTAATGTTAAGATTCAAGCATCTCTGGCCTTCCTGATTGCTTTCTCAATCCCATCTAGCATCTGGTGTAGCCCAAGCTGGTCCCTAGTTCTGCTTATATTCCCAAGTCCTCCACAATGTTCCTCTTCTGGCAGAGTTTTAACCATGCATCCTGAAGACATCAGGATCTGCAGATCTTGGTTGGGTATATACTGCTTGGAATTCTGGTCTACAAGTTGAGGTTGTAGAGCAAAGTGTAATAAGAAAACACAGCTTAAAATATAAGAGCAAAAGGGGGTCTAGGCTGGACAACAAAACAGAATGAATGCCTTCTTGCTTATCCGTGTAATTGTTCCTCAGTCACTGCTGGCATTGCAGGTCCACCTGTTTTAATTTCACAGAGCATCTGCTCTACAAAGAGCCATGGCCACTACAGCCCCAAACTTGCAGAAAGTTCTTTGTATTTTAACCTGAATGTGGATGGAACACTGTAGGTAAAGGTGTCATATTTACATAAAAATGGCAACATGTGATTTAGCATTACATTATTCTTTTTTCAAAACAATCAGATGATACCCATAAAAGCTAAAGGTATCCATGAAAATCAAGTATGAAACTCCTAGAATGGAAGAAAAAAAAGCTAAAATAATGTCACTATCCAAAAAAAAGAAGAAAAGCTTAAGCTGAGACTTGCCACAAGAGGGGTAATTTTAAACACATAAGCATAGAGACATTACTTTTAAAGTTATCATTTGCATTGAGCAGTGATGGTCAGCTGAGGAGAGCTGAAGAGATAGTTTCAGGGGTTTTGTGATTTTTTTTTTAATAAATAAAACCTAAGACTTCAGAGTAGCTGAGAAATATGGAAGTTTTTTTTTATGTATATGGGTGGATTTATAAAGCTCTCTTTCTGCCCAAAATATCCCCAGTGTAAGTGTTTAGCAAATCCAGCTGTGAGAGAGCAGTTGGTCTGTTACAGAATGAGACTCATTACATTGGTCTTCCTGTTAGGTTAGAACATGAGAATTAGTTTCTTTACTGAATGAATGTGAGCCATTCCACACAGGTTTACAAGCCTGAGCATCCCTGCTGTACTCCCAACAGGAACCCCTAAAAGCTTTCTAGGAGACTGCCCTGCTAAGGTTCAGAGGAGGCACAACTGGTTTAACACACCTCAGTCTGAACAATTGTCACCTGAGTTGTTTGCCTCATGTTTATCCAAGGAAGCCTGTATTTCATGAAATTTCCTAACTTATAGGTCCAGAGTAGTAGTCCACATGGGAGCACTTGGATAGAGGCTCAGTTAGCTTAAAAAGAAAAGGATTTTTTGACTAATCAATGAAAATGAGTGCTTAAGGAGGGCTTGAATTCAGCATGAAATTGAGGAAGAAGTTAGATGTAAGGAAGGGGAACCAGGTTGCAACAATACCAGAATTCAATAGAAAAAAAAAAAGGGAAAAGGAAAGGAATTTATTTGAGCAGATCTGCATCCACTCCCTCCTGTGGTAAGAGGTGTCACACATGAGGTGCTACTGGTTGTACAAAGCATCTGGAGGCACCAAAACTGCTGTGCAATGTCAGAAAAAGAAATTCACAAAACTGGGAAGGTGGGAGTAATTACCTACAAAGAGAGAGAGATCTTACCACTCTACCATGTGGATTTTCAACAGAACTCTGTAGAATTCACTAGAATAAAATAAAATATTCACTTTGCTCCTACTGAGTGAGGGAAAGTTACAGACATGTATCTACAGTTTTGCTCTCCGTCAAACAACAAGCAGAACTATCCTGAATTATCTAGAAGGAAAAATGAAACACGTTGAAAAGAATTTATACCAAAATACATTTACTTATTATTACTTATACTTATTTACACCAAAATACGCTTACTGACTGATATAAAGACTTGGAAGAACTCAGAAATTCAGTGCAAAAGAGTAAGAGATCCATTTATAATGCCAGCCTGTATTTCACATTCAATTTGAATGTAACAAAAACTATATTAGCTGAAGTGTTATTGTTTACTAATCCTTGTGAATACCGACATATGAAAATAATTTTCATGGACAGGGTAACTGGCTATTGTGGTGATTTTGCCTCTGTTTTCATTCATCAGCTCTTCATTCAGCAGAAAAACTGCAGCTTTTATTTGTTTTGGAATAGTAAATCTGTTGCTATTAATTCTGATTGGCAAATGTAGTGTAGCAGCATGGGGCATTTCAAATACTGTCACGTTCACTTTAGAAATCTTTCAGGAGCGATTTAAATCATGACAAGGTACTCATTTCTGTTATCAAAACATAGAGACAAAGATGCTTTTATGCCCTGTGCTGACAGAAACAAAGCAGCTTGAACCAAAGATTGCTTGTGCTTTGATAGGTCTGGATTCTTTTTTTGGGGCTAACAAGTGATTTGTGGCATCATCTTCTCTCTTTCCTCTAGACAGAGGAAAAATTTGCAGGCATGCAGACTGACTTCAGACCTGCCATGGCTCTGAAGAGAGCCCTCTGCTGCAAAAATACAACTCATTCTTTAAGGAAACTCTTAACCTATTATGATTGAAACAAAGAGCTCATTCCTTCTGAAATAGTTAAAAACTTGGCAGATTTTAGCAAGTAGCTTTAGTTCACTGTGTCCCTTTTCCAAATGCTATTAACAAGTTTTAGCCTTTTTCAATTTTTGAAGCACCAAAGAAAAATACCCGTATCATTGTCTGTAGACAAAAGTCAACACAGATCAATCCAATGGTTTTTAAGGCAGGTCTATAATTACTGTCACAATCAGTTACAAAATTTAAGTCTTTTTAGTTGCTTCCTTATAGCTAGACTGAAACTTAATGTGACTGCTACTTGTATCACTTAAATTTAGGTGGTGAACTTGGCTTTCTTACCTCCATATTTCAGTGACCACTCTAGGCACCATTTTGAGACTGGTAATATGCAGATATATTTCAAGTTTCCCTTTTTATTTGATGCCCATTCATTATTGAGATTGGCCAAAATAGTTTACATTATTTTTTTAAGATATATGAGGATAAAGCTGCAATATAACTCAATTAATATAAATGTGTATAAAATGCAAAGGAAGTTTTTTATTCTGTGGTCAAGCCCTTCATTATAAAAATAAATTTAAAAAAGGGCAGGCAGTGCACTGAAATGCTTTGGCTTCCTACCCAATATACCCACTGAATTTGCAATATACTGTGATCACTAAGAGAATTTTAGGTGATCTCAGCCATGCTGCTGTGGGTTATATTAAAAGCAAATGCTTCTGACTCTGAAGTCAAAATTCAGGCATGAGTAGTTTAGATAATATCAGTTGTCTATTTATCTAAGGATGAAGCAAATTCATAGATTCAGACTGTGGAGGATTGCAGTTGTGTTGAAATTTAGTGTCACGGAATTTGTTCTTTTCCTTTTGCTCATCCTAGAAAACTAAGTAGCTAAAGCTCCTAATTTTGCTTATTTTGAATATTACCTTTGACAACTGGACAGAAATCTGGCTCTAGGCAGCCCTGCTTGGGACAAGGGACAAGAAGGGGACAAGAATCTGAGTGATGTATGAATAATGATATATTTTGTAGACTTTGCTCAGCTTTTGTGCTACTCTATACAATCTTCTCTTTAGCCATGGTATTGTTGCTACTCCCTCAAATTTTGCCCTTGCTAGAATTTGCCAGTATAGGGAACCTGCCGTATGACCTCTCAGAGAAGAAATTTGGGGGTTCTAAAACCTTTAATAAAACCTTCATTGAGATCAGCTGAATCGAGTTGCTGTAACAGTCTGATGACTTTTATACTTGCTGAGAACCTAGTTTAATCTCCTGAAGGTTTTCTATTAGCTTCCTATTAGGGGCTCTTGTTACAAAACGCTCTAGGGAGCACTCTGCTCTCCCCAGTACTGGAGAAAATCAATGATTTAAGAAACAGAAGTTCAAGATATAGAGTTGCTGCCAACTCTTTTTGTATAATAGATCAGTTTTTGAGACAGGTGAAATGCTGCGTAATTTTTTACCAAGGACTTGCAGAAGAATCTTTTTGGGGGTTTTGTTTTAAAGGCAGCCTCTCAAATTTTGCTTCAGGATTCAGTGATGAACTAACTTATTATAATAGATTTCAATGGAATGTTGAAAAGCAATGAAGTTAGAGAAAGCTACAATGTTTTTTATTTGATATGAAAGACACCAAAAAAGACTTAGTCTCTATCTTATCACACTCTGGTCATTTTGCTTTCAATTCTTCTGTAAGAGAAGATATTTCAGGATTGGCCTGAATTTTAGATTATGCAGGTAAAGATGCAAGGCTCTGTTTTGTTTGGCTTTGTTTGTTTTTTTTTTTTTGCTGTAATAGAAAATATCTTTTAAATGGCTAAATCATTCAGAATTTAATCACTTCTTAGTGATTGCAACAAAACAAACATTCGTTATAGTTTTATAAGTAAAATTTGACCATAGGATAATGAGCGCTTGAAGTATTAGCTGCAAAAATATAATTTTCTTCAGAGATCTTAATACACTTTCTTAACCTAGAAAAGTTATGAAATGGATGATGTTAAAGCACCACTGGTGGGCCATTTTTTTATCCCCTTATATTTGTTTAAAATGCTGGTCACAACTGGAGGTTTTGATTGGTCATCAGTGGCGTCAGTAATGGCCAATTATGCTGATAATACCTGGCAAATGAGCAAATCTTACTGTTTGCCTTGTGTAAATTACATTTCATAGGAGCAATAAAACAGCCTCCAAGCTTCAGCACTTCAAAGTCATTATAATACTTCTCAGATGGTTAAAGCTGCTCAGAATTCTCAGTCTTCTTCCTTGTATTACCACCCAAGGTGTGATATAATCCTCCTGAAATGCACTGCCTGGAGTCTGCTGTTGCTTAATAAATTACTCCATCTTGCTTATCTCACTCTTGGCATATCCCTATCAGCAGGAAACCCTTATGCTGTAGCAACATCCTTTCTTAGTGACATTTTCTCTTAATTAACTGTACAACAATCAAATATTTTATATTCAGAGGAAGACTCTAGAATCATTCTGGAAGAAGTCTGTTAGAAATTAATTATATCTTCACATGTGATATTTAGTGGTGAAACCTGATTTATTGCGGGGGGAGGGGGTATGTTTAGAAATACAAAAAAGATCCAGTGTAAAGTAAAGACTTTAGGACTGGGACCTAGTTCTAAATTTGGTTTCTGCACTTGATCTGCTGGCTGACACAGAAACATTATTTAATATCTTAGATATCAGGCCTTAGTTTTAAAATGGATATGTTACCCATCTTCCTTCATAAAAACATGTTCTATACCTTCTGATAGAAGGCAAAACTTAAATGCCAGTCTCATGAATTAACAATTTTAATTGCTCTTCAAGCTAATGCCAATCTTGACATATTCATGTAGCAAGGGAAACAGACTTGCTGAGCCTAAAATGCGCAGCACTGAGCTGGCAAAATGAAAAGTCAGATACCAAACGTTGGGAAACAAACTACATGCACCAGCAGATTTATTTGTGGCATGATAGTTCCACCTTAAAGTATGACCCCCCAAATTCTCATGTCATTTTGATTAAATCTGGGCTAGTGCATCAGTAAGTGTATTTACCTTCATAAAGTCACCTCTCTGAAATGGGGACTGCAGCCCTGTGGTACCCAAGATCCTTTTGTATGTTTCAGTGGTTTGGCCAGCCCTCTTGACAGCATCCAGAAATGAGTACATTTTGGTAATTGTGTCCTGTGTCTCAAAAGTATTTGGAAACCACAAGTGGTCACTGGAACTGACAGCGTGTACTGAGAGTTATTGTCGTGTATGAAGTACACTTTTATAAGCCTCGGATGTAGCTTTGTGTCCTTTCAGAGGTTTATTTGATTGTCTCTTTTTCAGACTGTAGCTCCATGGAATAACCATGCTCCAAGTAAAATGTTCAGTAGTGTGGGCATTTGTTTGCAGCAATGTGATATCACTAGTGTGAAACTACCAGGGGATATGCTTGGATTTTCCCTAATTTGAAGTTAAGATTCAGGCAGTTCTCAGAGGCATCTTAAATAATGCATTTCTACATCTTCTCTGCACATGGTTGCTTGAGTAATAGCACTGGGTACATGAGGCAGTCTGTTTAGTGATTTTGTGTCTGATATTCCATCTGTGAGGAGATGGAGAATGAATGGCAGTGTGAAAGCCCAAAAACCACCTTAATTGCCTAGGATTAGCTCTGATTGACTGTGAGAAGGTGATGTCTATCTGGCTGTAGTGTAAACCCTGATCAAGACCAAGTGAGGCAAAAGGAAAGTAGAATTGGATGTCATGGCATCTGTCCATCATTCTGTGTTCTTTCAAAAACATCCTAAGGTGAATATTTTGCTCAGAGCAGTTTCTTTAGTTGTTGTAATTTCTAATATTACTATATACTGTAACTGGGTAAATAATGAATAAGTTAGATTCAGATTAGGTAACCAATTTTGACTTTTCAGGGTTCGCCTGTGTATCATATACATTTAATTGAGGAAACAAGGAAGAACAATTTAGTCAGGAACTGAGTGTTCCTTGTGTGGAGGAACAATGTAACCCCCATTTTTATTTTCAAAGATGTTTAGAAGCTGAAGAGGCAAGTCTTACTTGTCCTGCTATTTCCTGCCCATGAGTTTACAGTTAAATTGACAACTTCAGCTGTTTAAGGTAGGGAGGAAGTGAGAAATGAGCTTTAGCCTTATTAAAAATACTCCCCCTCTGCTTGGGATGCCAGCAGTTTCATCCTCAAACTGATTAGCCTTTTTCAGCTGAGGCCACCCAAGGCTCCAGACAAACATGGGGTTTTAGAGGGAACCCACGGTAGTTTTTTGTTGCTTTTCTGCCCTGTGAGGAGTCCCTCCTCTGCAACAGCTGTGCCATAGCTGCATCCACCCATGCAGAGCCACTTCACAACATCAACTGGTGGGTAGGTGCCAGGAAAATTGCCTGAAAGCTGTAAAGACAGGAGTAGCAGAGGTTTTCAAGCTGCTGGCAGAAAGTCTCCCTTCTTCAGCAGCTGAGGGTTTTTTCCTCAGACCTTTTGTAATACTGAAGTGTTTATAAAAGGAGTAGACCAAAATTAATAGAGAAAGGAAACAAAAAATGCTATCAAATTATTTCAAATTATTTTTTTAACTAACCTGTTCCTTTCCCTGGTTGTTGAGATGAAGGACGAGTCTCAGCATTTATGGTAGAATTAGGGCTGTGGGGTTTTTTTTTGCATTTTTTTAAATCTAGTCAGCTTCCCAGCATGCAAATTAAGGGGATTACCTTCATTATAGCAGCATTCTGTTGTAGGAATCTCCTGCTGCTTAATTTTTATCCTTCCACTGTCGGTAGTGGATGGAGAGATCTTAAAGTAGGACTTCACCTTTTCAGCGGTTTTGAAGTTGGTGAGATGGGGCTGGGTTAAAACTGTGCGATACCTCACCTACCGGGCAAAGGGGAGATGAAGGAACACGGATGGTTTATTCTGAAGCCCCTCAGTAGGACAGAGTCAGGGTAGGGATGAAGGGGAAAGAAAGTCATCTGCAAACAGGCTGTGAAGGAACAGTGATAATAAATCTGTTGAGTGGGGTGTTCGTTGTTCATGCCCAGATATACTTGCTAATAGAACATTTTTAGCCATAAGCATGTACCTCATTCTTACAATGGCTTCTTTTATTTCTATATCTCCAGAGGAAAATCCTCACTATCCTGTAAAATCACCTTTGAAGTCGCTCTTCACTTCTGAAAAACCTAAGTTGTGATCTTAAGCAGGGTGATAGCTGATTTGCTGTGAAAACCAGGTTATTCCACTTTCAAACATAAGCATTCATATTAGTGATTTTCATCAATAAATGACATTTTTCTCTGTGAAACTTAAAAGGATGAGGGTTTCATTCTGTCCTCTGTTCACTGTCATAATACTACATTAGGTCATTTGAGTTTTACAGATCACTTTGATAACAACATTGCAGGATGTACCTGAAGTGGAATTTTAGTCTAAATTTTAAAACGTGTTATTTAGGAACATAATTAGAGCTCCTACACTGGTGATGATTGAATTCTATAAGGTTAGGAGTTCATTGCAGTGAAGCATTCTGAAAATTAAAGGATAGCTAGAATTAGTTACAGGAAAACTGAACTGAGGTATCCAAGATGACTGTGATTCACTTTTCTCTGAAGCAGTCAGGGGTCACTCTGTACTGATGGATGCTTGGAAAACTTGGAAGAACAGATTTATAAAACAGATTATAATTCTTTAAAATTCAAACAAAACCACAGTTTGTAGTTTGTAATCCTTTTTTAAATTCCCTTCACCTCTTAAAATCTTGAGTCACAGAATCATGTAGAGGTAGAATGATTTTGGGGAAAACTACTTGTCAAAAGATGTGAGGGCTTTACTGGAACAAGTGTTTGTCCTTATGGTCACACTGCATTGTTTTGTGCTTTGCTTGGTTCACAGTTGCTCAGTTTCAGCCAAAGGGGACTCTCTCCCTCATATTCATAATGCCCTCTCTGACAGGCTCTTCACTAAAGCCACGCTTCAATACCTCATTAATGGCATTGTTTAGCTTAATGCTACTTTTACATACAGATGGTCTGTTTTCAGTCCATTGTTCACAGTTCTCTCTTCTGTCCCTGAAGGTGCTGTGTACAGCCCTGTCGGTAATGTGCAGAAAGACCCCACTAAGCAAACTGTATGTGACAGTAACACACACATCATCTCCTCAGCCACTTATGAATATGCACCAGAGATGATAATTGTGGCTAATTGCTTGAGGCTTCACAGCATTTGAATCCAGCCATTAGTAATTGAGAGATTTTGTCTCAGCATCTCTTGAAATCTGATCTAAACGTTGCCAGTGTGCAAGGTTATTTGTTAAGATCCAGTGCCAACATCCTCTAAAATAATAGCAAGCATATATCACTATGATGCCTTCCCAGTGGCTGCAAATAGCACCTTTACACAGGCTTGCAATCAAGAGCCATTTTAAAAGCACAAATCTCATCACAGCACTCCTGAAGAGCATCCCCAGAGGATCCCTGTGTTTCTTGAAAATGCCCATTGAGCTCTAATCTGTGTTCTTCTCTGTGTGTGTATATTAATAATTATATTCTGTATTGGACTATGTCTTGAAAGTGGCAACAAAGAGTTATCTGATCAGAGTTTTTTCTTTTTTTTCTTCCTTCTTTTTTTCCTTTTTTTTTTTTTGCAAAGAGCTGTTAGTAAAATTGCTAGGCTTGTTGCACAGTTATTTATGATTATGTAATTGAATGGTCCTATGTTTGGTAACCCCAAAATTAAATTTGAAACCCTGCTAAGTCTTCTAATAAACCATGAACCAATGCATTTCAGCAGCATTAATACAGTATACTTTGGCCAACTGATTCATGAGAGGGGGACTGCAAGCCTTCATTCCAATGTGGTCACAGTTACAGGTGTCAAAAGATAGACTTTCAAATATCTAGACTTGTAGTATAAGACTAGTTATAATTAATCTAAGGGCTCCCAGTAACTCAGCAAATACTAGTGTATGCCTCCATTTTCATTTTAGCTGCAGTCATTGCTCCTCTTTTGTAATGGCAGCAGAAGAGAAAAGCAAAATATACTCTGTGATATATTTTCCAGAACTTGTAGAAGCACTGTAAAGGCTACTCATGCCCTCTCTCTCTGATAATGTTGCACAAGTCAATGCAATGTATTGGCACTATAATAATGCAAACTAATGTTTGTAACATTTTCTTTTATCTCCTGTGAACTTCGATTTGTAGTTGAAACTATATTTTGCTAATTCCACAGAAAGACAGAAAGTGACCAATGCAAAATTATTAATATCTGAAATAAGTCATTAAGCTTGTGGGTCTAGGCCTAAAAGCCAGGAATTGATTCCTATAGGACTTGAAGATTGATCCTGTAAATACTACATAATAGGAATGAAAATCTGATTAATGTGTGTAATTAAAGCATCACAGACACCAGGAGAAGCTAGAGCCCAGCCATTTGCTAAACGTTTCCCTTCCCAACTTTTGCATTATTGCCACCATTTCAGCAAGATGGGTAGAAAGAAAGGATTTATTGTTGTGAAGAGAATTATAAATATACTATAACTAATATGTTATGCTAACGTCATTTTAATCGGGTAATTATTAAAGGACTGTTTGGCCTTTAAGGACATTGATTTAATAGGAATTAATTTAATGATTGAACACTGTTTGTGTAACATTATCATTGCTAGTGATGCAGAAAATTGGAATCTCAGCTCAGCTGAAAAGAGTTTAGACTTTGTATTATCACATTAGATACTATTCTATTCCAATGTAGTTATTAGACCCTTTTGATACTTTCAGTATATATTTAAATGTTTGGAGTTTATCTAAAAATTTCTGAATAGAAAAAATAAGTTAAAATTGTTGTCATTGTACTGCTCTCCTTTTTGATAGAGGCTTGAATTTCTGTTTAAAATAGCCTTTTAGAAAGTCCATTCAATTTTGGGTTTGACTTGCTATTGCTTCTCCCATAAAATAAATTTCCTCCGTTTTCATTCTCTGCTTTCTTCTCTGCAAACCTGATGATTTTTTTTTTTGTTATGAGGAATAGAGTTTGGCTTATGGAAAAGTTTTGCAACTTTGAAGACACAGCAGCTTTTAAAAGTAGCAGCAGAGCACAGTTCTATCTAGATTATTCTGAGGCTGAATCCTGCACTGTCTAGTCACAGCTTAGTGGAAATGGTGAGCATTATAAAAGGACTATGATCAATACCTGGGGATTAAGACAGAGTTAAAGCTGACCTTTATAGTTACAGCTCCCCCTTACCTAAAGGTGTGTTGTCTCTGGATGCCCTCCTTGGTTTGCCCTCAGGCGTGCAATTGTCACAAATTATTTTTCATCTTCATGGTGCCTCTAACTACTGTTGTATATAAATTAAACCCAGGGAGAAAAGGGTGGTAGTGTAGTGAAGTGGTGCATCTGACAGGCTGCTGCAAATAGATTAATTTTCTAACAAAATTTTACTCAAGGATGTCTGACAGTTCCTACTGTATCTTGGCAGAATTTTCCAAGGGAGCCTAGCGGCCAAATGATTAGTCCTCTGTTACTAGGAGGGAGCTGTTACAGCAGACACAGCAAGCTGGGCAGGCTGGTATTTGAAGACTGATAGAAAAATAGTTTGGTAATAGACACAGCAGAGACTTAAACTTACAAACACAGTAGGTTACTAATCCAGTACAGAGCAATGCTGTAGTAGACTGAAATGCTTTGCACTGATTAGCACTGACCTTTTCCTTGATGCTAGAGGAATTTCTAGCTTCAGAAAGGATATTTTCAATGAATGTGACTGAAGAACCTGTATTTTAAGCAAAATAGTTTGTGAGCAGGCATTCACCAACCTTTTGGATATTTGTCCATCAGGTTGTATGTCAAGGCCCTCTGACCAGATTTATGAGGTGAGTTCCCTGGGCTGTAACTTGATGAGGGTTTTTGTGGCACTGCCACTGGTCCTTGATTAGTCCCAGCATTTGAAATCTCAGCATGGGAAATCTTTCCCTATTAATGAGAAAACAGAGCTGAGCAATGAGCCTTAGTGTGTGAGTCAAATGCCAAAGGCACATCCAAACAGATACATAGCAGTGGCAAATGGAGGATTTTCAGAGGGAGTTTTCAGGATATGAGATGTAGCTTGGAGGTGATTGCTGGCCAGCAGTAACAGAGGGTGACAAGGTAGCATGGCAATCTCTGTCTCAGATTGGAACTGGCTCGTGCCTGGCCTCCTTGGTATAGGGCTGGGGGAAGCCTCCATCTGCCTCCACAAGGCTGTGCATACACCCTCAGGTTAGCTGGCTTCCAGAGCTGCATGCATCTTTAGCATGTATAAGATGCAGCTTCTCAAACTCCTTTACAGATTTCAGATACCTAGCAGTGATTTGAAATAAGCCTGAAGGAGAGGAATGATGGTTTCGGATTTTCTGCCTGTCACATAAAGGGGAGAAATAAATGAGGGGAGCTTTCTTTTGTGCATCATTGCTTCCCTTCTGGGAGTGCAGTGAGGGCAGTGCTTCCCACCCAGCTGAAAGAAAACAATCTTCCAGGGAGAACACGTAATGAGATTAGTCAGGGGATCATTACACTGACAACAACGAATGGCAAGAGTCAGTGATTGTTTAGTTCAGAAATAAGACATCAAGGGGTGAAAAAATTAATCAGAGCACCAAAGGACAAAGTGAACACATTCTTTAATTGCCTGTAGACCAGCAGGAGAAATCGGAATAATAAACAAGAACAGTTAGACTCCGAAATACAGAGTTGATCTTCATGTTGTTTCTGAAATCTAGTAGGAACAATTGGAAATACTGAAAGTCAGATGGACAAGGTGGATAAAAGGGGAAGAAGGTGTCACTATGTCACAATGGATTAGGTATTTCAGAGGTTGAGAACTTGGAAAGAACTGATCCTGTTTTTTTTCTGTGACTGTGGGCTAATGGCTGGAGCGCTAAGTGAGATGGGAGACAGTGTCTGCTGCAGGCCACCAAATCACACTGGAGTGGAGCATGGTTGGCTCTGGTACAGCATCTCTGTGATGCATAAGGGGAAATGTGAGGTGTAAGAGGGGCAGTCAGGCTGAGTGGTGTGTGTTTCAAGCCTCCAGCTGCCCATGCTGAAGTACCTGGAATGCACAGGTAGAGCATATTAAAAGGAAAAGGAGCACAAAGTGTTAAACGCGGCAAACTTTAGAGAAAAAAATATATGATGAGAAAGTGTAGACAGAGGTGAGGCAGAGCTGAGAACAGGAGGAGGGCACTGAAAACTTCATTAGGAGATAGAGAAACCTTAATGACATTGGTGCATTAGGTGAAGGTAATACTATTCAAAATCTTTATGCTAGAAAGGCAACAAATATTTCTCTTCTGTGCCTGTGAAAAAAAGCCAATTAAATTATTTCTGTGTAGTGGAGGTTAAGTGGTAGCTACTATATAGTTACTACTATAACACAGTTTCAAATCAGAAAATTCAAACAAATTTCACCCAAGCATTTATGAGAGTTTACTGTGTAGCTTCCAAGATTTCTGTTTGCTGACATGAGTCTTAGAACATTGGGCAGGTTTTTAGAAAGATCACCAAAAAAATTTATTGTAAACTTAAAGACCAAACTGAACCTTCAATCCAAGTTTTTCTTTCATCTTAATATCTGGATGTAACAAGATGAAAGACTTAACAAATATAAAGAGACATTTAACAATTTCAAAATATATAACCATTTAAAAAGTCTATGCATGACTTTTACTATTTTATTATAGTAAAATAATAGTTTATAAATAGCTTTATTATATAATGAGAAAGCTTTATCTTTGGGATCTGATAGAAACTTTTATAATTGCTTTAGTAAATAAAAAGAAAATTGGGTCCCTTTCAATCCTACTACTTCCAATGAACTCAAAGAACAGTTCCTAATGTTTTTGGAGCATTTTCACAGTATAGTAATTATACATAGATGCAGTGCTCTCTTGCTAGGGAGTAAAGACCTGAAGAAATGTTTGATGTGTGAAGCAAAATATTTGAATGTCTCTTTTTACATAAAATTTTTGGGTTTTAAATCACTACCTTTTAATACAAACCAAATGCTACAGGAGGAACAGGTGGTGTGGTGAGTAAAAACTATAGCTGGCTCTCAAACTTCTCCACACCTTGTAAGGTCTGGCTGCCAGCCCTGCCTCATGATCGGTTCCTTCTCCACTCTCAAACCCCTGCAATCTGCCAATAAGTTCAGCCACTGATTTTCAAGCTTATTTGGGAGACATTACCAATTCAAGGAGTTGTATTCTCCTGTGGAATAATTTGTCGTGCCTGCTGTGGTCCGTGGGTGTTAACTTCAGCACAAAATGGAATATTACAAGTTCAGGTTATGACATGCCAGCCTAAATGTTATGGATGAATATAAGCAAAGTTCAAAGTTCAACGAATGGAAAAGGATAGATGAAAAAAATGAAAATAAGGGAAGAAAAATTCATTATGAGAAATTTCCCGGCAACTTCCAAGCTGCATTTACTTCACAGCTGGTAGAAATAGGTATGGGCTTCATTGACTGTAAAATTTTTTTTTATCCTATACTGAATTGAAGATTTCCAATTGAAAGTAGGTGAGGTTTTATATTATCAGGAAAGTTTTTAACAGAACAATTGCAATAGCTAATGCTCTGAAAGGTTCTGCCTTTGAAGAGTTCTGCTTTGCAGAGTTTTACGAAGATCACAGAGCTCGGTCAAACTTCAGGTTTTGTTTCTAGTGGCAATAAAAATGTGGAAATATAAAATACCTCTTCCTCTTTGTTAATACAAACTACTTCCCTCACATGCACTCTCTATTAATGTCCCCTTCACAAAGAATACAGAAGACATGCATTAATCTAAACTGTTTGCAACAGGCATCTGCACCTCTTTATTTATGGAAATTGCAGATGCACAGCATAATTGATGTGACTGTTCTAACAGGCTAAAGGCTAAATTGCAGCCAGCTCCCAAGTCCTTTGTGCTTTTTTACCAAAGGCCAATAATTCACTGAATGTGGACAGAATTTTTGTAGGAAAAAGCAGAATCAAAATCTGTCCCCAGATAACCCACCCTATTATTTCTTCACCTTCCTTTTCCAAGCAGAGTTGAGATGCTTGCTTTTAATTTTGATGGCATTACAGTTCCTCAACAAAGCAGTCACAATTATCATATTTTTCATGGTTCTTTAAATTAGCTGGAAAACTCCTTACACAGAAGCTCAGCTCACTGCAGTTTTTCTTCAGGCAAACAATTGACAAATCCCTGAGAACAAGATGTCTGCAAAAAGAGCCCATGCATTTTGAATTCTTCAAATTTAATCCAGAATTATAAAATATCAAGATCTTACCAGACTATGATCCTGAATTCCCCTATTTTGCCCATTTGTCCTGTGTGTTCATTCCTCCTTCTTGCCTGTACTCCTCTCATGATTTTTGATGTGAAGAAACCTTTAAACTGAATACTAATGAGGGAAAATAATTTTTTGAAGTAAAAATATGTATGGTAATTCTATAGTTTCATATTTTGTCTTCTAAGTTGGGTTTTACCCGGGTATTTAAGTCTGTCATAATTATGTATAATATTTTTTGCATTATCAAGATGATGCATTATTTTTCCTGCCTTCTATTTAGCTTGAAGCACTTGGAAAGAAACAGGAATAAACAGAAATTTATAAGATAAGTTCCAGTCTAAGCCTGTCATCTGAAGTAGGCCAGCATTAAAATGGTCCAGGATTGATGAAGGAGAGCTGCATTAGATGAGAGTGGGAGGACTAAAAGTAATTTCTTTCACTGTGACTTCTACAGCAATTCAGCTTTTTCAGAAAACTCTCAATAAGATTGATTTTTTTTAGTTCAGTTTGCTCTAGAAAATATCTGTCCCTTCCTGCACATGAAGATTTTAAAGGCAGATTACATTTTTATAAGTGATTTTAGCACCCATTACATGTCAGATGAATTATACTGGGAGCTGTAGCCACAACGTAGGTGATGTAGAGGTAGTGGAATTTTGTGCTGCCTTATACTCTTCTGCAGGTATATTGGAAAGGCCTCAATAAATTATAATATAGCCTCTATAGTCCTTTGAGATGTCTTTTAATGTGACAAAGCAACTCCTGGACTGCTGTCTTCTATTATTTCAATTTGTTTCATGAGTGGGGCTCAGTACTTTTAAGCACTGCTCATCATGCCCCACGAGCAGCATTTTTACTGTAACCACAACCACTGTGCTGGCCTCCGCTGATGAATTTTGCTATAGGAATGAGATGTCATAGATCAGATTCTTCTCTGGTCATCAGTGTGTGTCTGCATTGCACAGGTGGCCCCCTTTGCCATTAGGGGTTACTAAGCTTTGCTGGTATGATATGAAATACAGCAACAGGCAAAGATTTGTTCCACATTTTTGGCTCTCTCCTGCTTTGTGCTGCATGTCCTGTTTGTAACCTCTTGCAACTAGAACATGGCATGATCCATGAGGATGTCAGTGCACCTGAAACTCATCCTAGGTCTTGGAAAGCAGAGCCCAGGGAGATTTGCATGCCTGTCCCTCCTGCACACTAATTTTAAGTAGAGTTTAGTATCTTTTAGGTCTGTGGCTCTCTGTCATGGTAATGTTAATGGAAAAACAGTGATTGTTGCTCTCTTGAGTGACTTGGCACTCTTCTGAACTGAGAAAATGTGGATTGGGACCCAAAGAAAACTTCAGGAAGTTTTATCCCCAGAAACAAAATTGGGGAGAATGAAGAGGTTTCTTAAAGTGAACTGCCATGGTGCAGGAAGTGTTTTAGGAAGGAGTACAATGGAACAAGACTGTGTCACATTAAGTCTCCTAATAGATGCCAAAGAAATGGTACCATGGCAGTAAAAGATCTCTTTTGCTTTTTGTTTCTTTTCTTCTTTTACTGGGAAAGGTGGAGTACCCTGCGTGTACTGCTTTAAAAAAGTCATGCACTTAGGCTGTTGTGGTGTCAGCCCATTTAGAAATGGTGGTTTGAGAAGCCTCAGTACAAGAATTCTTAGAGGAGTGAGGAATTATTTTGATATGTGTTTATTGCACATGTACTTCAATACAAGCTTTGTCCTCAAGCTTCATTTCTTGACTGCTGGTATACAAGGAACAACTGTGAATTAGGAACAAAGCTTCACAAATACCTGGATGAAATAAAAGCACTTAGGCTAGCCAGCATTCATGGGTTTTAAAGTCTATTTTTAACATGGGAGGGAAAAGGAAGAAGTAAAAGTGAATAGTGGGGACAACCTTATCAAAGTATGGGAAAGCTGTGTGGACAGTAGGGAATGCTGTGGCTGAGAGATCTGTAGTGGCTTTTGTGTTCACTTGATGCACAGCATCCTCACTTGAACCAGAAGGCAGGTGTGTGAATTTCAGTGGTCCTCTCTCTTCTGACTTTTAATTTCAACTCAAAAATGTGAGAATTTCAGAGTTTTACTCATTAAGCTGAAAACTGAATGTGCAAGGATATCCAAAATATCATTGGTTTCTTCTCAATCACACTAGCCATTTCAATTAAGTGTGAGGATTGTCTGCAGGGATTGGCATCTGAAAGTTAAAAGGACAAACAGCTTTTTCTGATAAATTTATATAATTGCTCTTTTCATTTTATTAAAAATCATTTTTTAATTAAGTATTTAAAAGACATTGCAAAAACGGTTGTAAAGTAGAAATACTCTAGTAAAAGTAATTTAAAATTCATGCAGCAGACAAACACAAATCTTCAGATGTTGAAGTTAGCATTCATCTTTGATAATCCTTAGACTGAAATAATATGTCCCAATCTGATCAGTAGATTATTATTTCAGACAATTAGATGGCATCTTGGAAATAAAAGAAAACTTGTTTCCAGATGTTTAGGTCTAAGAGATTTTGTCTTTCAGTTCTGGAATTCTCAAAAGGCAAAGGATTTCAGTGTTTATATACCAAAAGTATAAAATAATAGAGTCAATTATTATTTCATTTATGGTACAATTCCACATCACTGATGCAGAAAAAAAGTTTCAAATTTGTATGGCAATGCAGAGTTCCCGGTGTTTGTATAGGTAAGAAAAATTCTGAATAGAGCAGTAAGAGCATCCTTGATAGACAACACTGATTAAACACCCAGTTTCTGTACATAAGTGAAAATTATTTGTTCTTGGGATGGGAATAATTGTCATTTGTATTCCCTTAAACCTACTTGCTGTGGAAACATTAAGGAGTTTTTACATAAGTACAAAACAAACTGTCTACAGATGATTGAATTGGTAACAAATTGCTTTTGCAAATCCCAGGCATCGTACCATCGTAAGATTTGCCTAGGAGAAACCTACCTCAAAAAACAATATCAGCTTCTCAAATTGCTGAGTGTAGAGGGAGAGGAAAAGAGTGAACATCTTGAGCAGTTGACTGTGGGTGTTTGCTGTGTTCACCTATCCCGCCTTAGTTACTTGTAGCTGTGACAAAACATGCTGCAGACAAAAGGGGGATTTTAAAAAAATAACATTTTCCTTTATCTAAAAACCTGAGATTTATATATTTTTTAAAGAGAAAGAGCTCTTGCAAATACTCCAAACTAGTGTGTTTTGGGGCAGCTATTTGAATAAAAACTGCTGCTTTTCATGGCTTGCATTACTAGGCTCTTGTCACACAATCGATAGCTTGCAGCTCATCCTGGGAGGTTTAATTGCTGCTCATGTTCTGTTTACATGGCAGTTGGATTTTAAAGGAAAGCAACTAGAGAATACAAAACAATGTTTGCTTTCTTCTTCAATATGTGTGATTTTTTTTCCTGCGTGTCCAAGTTCACTTGCAGCAAGTTGTACAAATACATGTGGTTATCACGAGCATCTGCCTGCCTACACAACTGTGAAAAGTAATTGTGGTTTGATGGGATTTTTTGACTTTACGTTCCCCAGAATAAAAGAAAAACTTAATTAAGGTTTGTGGATAAGATCTCTAAGGAAAGAACATTTTAAGATTTTCCTTTGGCTGCTTTTGTTCTGAGATGTAGAAGTCTATTTCCATTACTGGACAGGATTGGCAGATGAACTGCAATTAAAGGCACAATAGCAAAAGAGATTAAACACAGGAATGACAACTGACTGTGTGGGCTTCCTTCAGTGCTTTTCCTTGCATAGAAAGTGCAGCTCCCAATCCTGCTCAGTTCACTGAAGCACCAGGCTTTAATGGACTGCTTTAAGCTGTTAACCTTGGGGTCTAGTTATCCTGAGAGATGCACAAGCATTCCTCTGTCAAATGAAAATTCTTGCTTTTCCTTCTTCCCCACAGGAGGAGAGGTTCCATACACAACCCTGGCAACCCGACTGATGATGGGAGCCTGGTGGCTTTTTGCTTTGATTGTCATCTCCTCCTACACGGCCAACCTAGCAGCTTTCCTCACCATCACACGCATTGAGAACTCCATCCAGTAAGTTGATAAAGAATGATTCAAGGGAAAGGAGGGCGAACATAAATATACATGTAGAGGGTTATAAATGTTCTACTTAAATGTGAGAACAGGAATAAATGTTTATCTTCCTTGAGAAGTAGTTGGAAAGTTAGAAAAATAACAATATACTATGAGAGACTGTCGGTCTCCCTGGAGACACTTTGTTTTTAGGATTGGAATTGTTGCCCTCTAGCAGATGCTTTTCCCTGTGGCAGACATACATATGTATGTTTGCACACATACATATTTTGAAAGAGGCAATTGAGTTTGAGATGACCACACAGTGTCAGTGTTTGAAACAGGGAAGTATAAATTGCTGCTGCTGCTTTGTATTCAGATGTATTCCACAATGCTTGCATTCTGACACTGGCCAGGAAGACCCCAATGCTTCCCCAGTGTATGGGGAGCTCAGAGCTGATTTCACCTATTCTTACCAAGGCAGAGATGTGTTAACAGCAACAAACAGTAATAAATTCACTGGTTTAGGAGCTCCTCTTTGCTCCTTCTGCTCCCAGGAGCTCTCTTACTGCATAAGCAGATCATGTCGTTCTCTTTTCCCCCAGTATTCATTCCTTTGCTTCGTGCCTTCCAAAAATGAATGTCCTGGTCTTCTCCTGTTCCTTTTATGGTGAACTCTTTCTGTCACACCTTCCAGTCTTTTTCTGAAGATCATGTCACCTTTCCATACCACAGGAGCCTTTCTAGGTCTTCTATCCTCTCTCTCTGCCCTTTTGTACTTCAGTATCCTCTCCTTCACCTAGGATACTGAGTTATCCTCGCTCCCATTGCTCCAGTGATAACCTTCACCTTCAGATGCTCACTCCTGGGTCAAAGCAGAGACTAGAAAATACAGGGAAGCATTAGCTAGCCAAGCACTGTGAGGGACAACTGGCCATTTTTTCATAGCAAAATAATCTTGAACCTACAATCTGTGAAAGTATGTGAGAGTGACAAAATTACCCTTTCCTATATATCCTTCTTTGCAAAAATCTCAGAGTGATTTAAAGAAGAGAGGCACATTTCACTCTGTTTCTTCCTTCAGAAAGGTAAGAACTTGACCTTCAAGTCAGGCTCAATGCTGACCTTAGGGAAAATTCTGTTTTCCCACTCCAGTCACTGATCCAAATCCCTGACTTGTGTGTATCATCACCTAAGGTCCTTCTGCCTCTAGTTCAGCTGCTTTCAAAATCTCTCTGAAATTCCCCTTGAGGCAGTGAGGCACTCTCACAGACCCAGCAGGGGGAGCCTTGGCCTCCTGTGAGTTCACAGGTCAGGATCAAGCATCGCTGCGTGCCAGCAGTCACTGTGCTCACACAAAGGTACTTCTCCTCTGGGTGAGGATTTTCTGTGTGCTAAAACCAATCCAGGCTTTCACACAGGCTGGCAAACATCTGCAATAGCAGACAAGTTTCATTTGCAATTGAAGCCCAAGTTGGACCCAAGAGCAGAAGCAGTACTTAACTTTGAGCGCAGGGTTATGTCCTGACCCTTGGGTAGAGGGAGAAGTTGGTGTTCCATGGACCAAATTGCCCAGGCTTTGCAAGTTCTTACACTCCATATTGGAAATTTTCTGTGGTTGTTATCCTTCCTTTCTGAGGTAACAGCCTCACCACTTTCATGTATTAGAGGGCTCCATACCCTGAGACAGAGATCTAAAAAATAGACTAAAGTAATGAGAAAATTAAATCAAATTACCTTTTTTTTGTGTGTGTGTGTGTGTTCTGAATAACAGATTTTGGTATTTTGACACAACTCAACTATTTGACTCCGTAGTCTCAATTATAATCCTGTCAATATTTGGATAGGAGTAAAATGATATCCTGTGTCAATGTTTGTCAGCATTGATCTTGATATTTTGAGGGAAGTAGATTTATTTATTTTTTTTTAAGTTTTAAACAGTTTAAATTTGACTAAGGTTATGAAGAAACAACATGGGAATTTATATATGCAAAATAAATTATAATGATATATGTGAATTTATATATGCAAAATAAATTATAATGATATACTCACTCATTCAGTTTGTCCTTAGAAAAATGAAATATGCTTCTGGATTCTGCTTTGAAATCACGTCCCTTCTAGTTTTGAAATAGTCAAGAAAAATGTTCAAATTACTGTGACAAATGTCTGTGTTTTCTTATGATGTGCAAAAAAGAATAAAATATACCCAAACTATAATTTAATACATCTTCATCTTTTTCTTGCAGTTTATTATGATGTCACTAAAAAAGTCTCAGTGGAATTTAGAGGTTATTATGTACAGTTGGGATTACATTGGTCTTTGTGCTGTATTATTTATGGGCAGAGTCACTGAAAATGTTTTATTCAGTAGAAAATGTTGCAGCTGGAAAGCTCCTGGAATAAAAGAACAGACATCTTTCAACAGCACTTCCAGCTCAAAAATAGAGTAATTAGATGTGTTTAGTATCCATTAGGGAATGAAGTTATCCTAACTATGGTGTGAGTATAAAACTTCAGTTTACAAAACTGCCAAAATTGGAACTTAAACCAGCACATAAGAGAGAGGAGGTTTGTTTATCATGCTGAATTACTGCAAAGTGGAAAACATGAATAAGCAATAAAGAAAAAAAGCTGATGCTCCTTTTTTTCCTTTTTTCTTCTTTTTTTTAACAGTTCAAATTGTACCGTGGGGAGCCTTCAAGGCCAGAATGGAAATGAGTATAAGCATTAAAAAAAAATAATCCAGATTGCGCTAGTAGTGCTTGTCAGCTTTAGACAAGCCAGAAAAAAAAGGAAAGAAAATGAAGTCACTGGGTTTGCACAGATATAAAAAGTAGTTAATAGTTTTTCATTTCAGATTTCCAGCTAGCATCAGATATTATAGTGTGTTGTTGTAGGTATGGTCCTCATGATATCTTTTACAAAAGATAGGAGGATTCAAGCAGCCTACAGCACATTTTATTTCCATGAAACATTTGGTAGTTACTGCATTTCAGTTTTTGGATATGAAGCTAGTTTGTGTTCAGAGGTCTTGCAGCTTCCCCTGCTCAGTTGACGAATGGGCCATTCTTCCTAGTCAGTGTCTCATGGTATCCAGAGCTCTATGTGGAGTAGCAAAGCATGCAAAATTTTATCAGCCCATCCACTAAGGAGGACCCTTAGAGAAGTAAGTGTTCCCTTTCCCTATAGAGTTTCAAATTAGATCTTTGCTGTATAACCTCACTTGATGGCATTTGTGCTCTGCCTCAATGTTCAGTTTGAATCAATTTTTTGCAGTTTTTAAATTAATTCAGAGAAACTAGAAGAAAAAGAATGGGTGTTAAATCTGCTTTTCCAGAGAAAGGGCTACTCTTAGTACCTTTGGGAGCTCAGCTTTTCACCTTCTGCCAACACGCAATTTCAAGAGCGGAGGCACTCAAGTTCTGAAGTAGCTCCTGGATGCATCTTTTGTTCACACTTGACCCACACTGCAGATGACATTTAAATCAGGACAGTCAGCATTTCAAATGCCACAACACTGTGGCAGCAAAGCATAATTTCTATGTGTTTTAAATCTTTAGGTCGCTTTTGCAAATGCAACATAAATTAATAGTAATTAGGAGTGGCTTTTCTTGGTAAATGCCAAATAAATTTGGAGGTCCTGAGCTATTTCTAGGAGGTGCTCATGTTCTTAATTTCATCACTGAGCCAGTGTTGACATTATTATGTTTTATGATTCCTTTAGGATCAAATTAGAGTCCATTGGCCGAGATTGATTTTATTCAAATTACTGCACTGTTTTTCTGGATTAGGAGAGAGTGTCACCACCTCATGAGCACTGACATTTTGCAGGAAGGTTGTGGGAGTAGGATGAACAGAGAAGAAGTCAAAGGATTTGCCATATAAAGCCTGGTGTTAGGCGGTTTCAAGTTTAATCCACTTCTAAAATGTGGAAGCATGAGAGTTTAGATTGTACATGTTGTGGGGGAAAGAGTGCATCTTTTGTCTTCTTCTGTAAAATCAGAAGTTCACATTATGCTTTCCATTTTATAACAAGTGTGTCTTGTTTGCTAGGTGAGACCTCTGCCTCCAAAAATGGAGGCATAGTGGGAAAGCAAGTCTTTCTTTCTTAGCCGTTCTTTTCCCAAAATTTTGCTAAACCATGATTCACCTGAAGCTAAGAATTCCTTAAGGCTTTATAGAGCTCAGTGGGGCTGACTGCAGGATTTCTGCAAGGGGGTTGCACAGAATGCAGTAATTTCATATTGCCCAGTGCATGTCCATTAATCTTTTCTTTAACATGGTTCAACCTGCAAGCAATATTTCAGGTTTCTGCCACAGCTCACCCTGACAACAGTCAAACCCCTTGGCTTAATGTGCCCTGTTCCCTAACCCTAAATCTGCTTCTGAATTATTCCTTACTGTCCTAGGTGGGGGGAAAAAACAACCAACCAGACAAATGAACAAAATACCCCACAGAAGCACTGGAAAGCTTTATCTGAATCAGTCATAAATAAAGACTTCAGTGTAGGCCATGACATTGGTTGTTTTTTGCAGAGAATTTAGTGACTGGTTCTTGCAGACAGCTCTGTGCAGCACTCGAGTCTAGCACATCTAGCCTGAATTGATCTATAACCCAGGTTTACAAAGATGTGTTGATGCCCAAGTCTCTGACCTCAGTGGTGTTTTATCACCTAAAGAGAAATTCAGTTCTTTATGAAGCTGACTTTTTGTTTTGCAACATTTTTCTGTGTACTTTTTTAATGCTTTTGGCTGGCATATGTGAACATGTTACCAATTCTGAGTCTAGGATTTGAATTTATAGAAAAGGGTATGCTCTGGAGAAAGAAACATATTCAAATCCTACCACATTTTTCTTCTAGCTGTAGGCAGAGATAATTTCTTAAATTGCAAAGTAACTGATTTGTACTAAGCCATAAAATGAAAGTGACCTGATAACTGCTGCCTGATTAAGGTGTAGAATACTAAGCAAAAGCAACAAATGCTGAAAAATACATCTATCTCTTAATAACTCTTCCTCAAATGATTCAATTCCTTCTCAGAATAGCCCTATTAGCCTAGTTAATTTAGGATAATATTGATGCTGGGATAATATTGGTATTATCCCAGTAATTGCAACGAGAAAAAAAATTATTATAAAGACCACACATAATATTTTTCCTCACAATGCTGCATGAGGGATAGACAAAAATAAGCTGAATGACCTGACTGCATGGTCACTCCCCTAGAGGTAGAATTTGTCTGTATACAAACTCAGTTAAAGGTATCTAATTTTTTAACAAATTTTTCAGCTACATCTGCTTTTTTATATTTTTAAACAATTTTTATCATTCAATACCTTATTGCTTCAAAACTAGAAATTCAAAGAGAAAAGTTTTATAATTTGAAATTATCATTTGCTTACTCATGCTAATGAGTGCTTTGCTTTGCAGATACTTCATCTGGGAGCTATTGAAAAAATACATTTCAATATGGTTAATGGAATAAGGATTTGGGCATCAAAGAATCCCTTGTAGGAATTCATTGTCTTGACAAATGCTTTTCCTTTATTTTGAGATCTGGTGTGGCAGCTGTGTCGGTGAAACTGGGGGACAAGAGTGGGGCTGAGGATTTACAAGTCCACTAAAGGCAATTGTCTGAAAAGAGATTGAGTTATTTAATCCAGGAACAGAGGTACACCAACCAACGTGTAACCTATAAACTAGGCTGGAGGCAAAGCAGTTTTAAGAGTTCTTTCTTCTGTAAAGGAACCTCAGTGGTTTAATAATTCTAGTAGCTCTCTCAAAGTTTGTCAGTTCCCTTTGTTTTTCTGTACTTTGTTTTGCTGTACCTTCTAGGTTGAGCATCTGAGCAACACTTGGCAGAGCTGTGGGTTATTAAACAAACAGCTTCTGAAGGAGGTCATGTATATTATGATCCCATTTTACATGTTTGTGTGAGGGGAGGGAGTCACTGATGTGTGATAGATCTTTGCTGTGTTTGCAGCTTGCCTGTGCAGCAGTATGTACACTTCCAAGGCTCCCAAACTTCTCCTTTGTTCCTCAGCATATTGTCAGGTGAACCAGAACTTTGGGTTTACTGCCAACAACAGCATTTAGCCCATCCATAGAGTTTACACTTATATTTGTCTTGCCTTTGCCCTCTTGTCATCATTTTCTCAGCATGGAGCCTCACCTGCGACTGTGAAAAGATGCAAGTAGGGCAGCTGAGAGGCATCCTGCGCTTTAGGGTAGCACATCTACTAGTGAGGCACTGCAGACTCCAGTTAATGCCAGACGTGGCAGCTACAACATGCCTTCCTGAAGGCATTGACATAATTCTTCTCCTTGATTATTTCCCTGCTGGTGGTGCCTTTGTGTGTGATAGCACGCTTGCTTCCCAGCCTGTTTGCTTCCCATACCTGGCTGTAGTACACTCCAAGACTAATAGCTCTTGTCTTGTGCTGGTTTGCCCTTCTGAAAATAACAAAGTTGCTTTTATAGCTACAAGAGATGCGCAGGAGCTCTTTTTCTTTTGTGCTGCTTTTAACTGATTTGTGGCAGCAGCTACACCTGTCAATTATATCCTGCTTAGCAATAATATATCCAAAAAAATGCTTTGGTCCTTGTTATATTAGAAATTATATGGCTATACAGAGTCTGTAAAGTAATGATTGCAATTTTACTAAGTGTTGTCACTAGAAATTGGAGACCAGATAAATACTTTTGGTACACTTTTCTGGTATGACAAATAACAATTACAGGACATTGCAGTATGCATCTTGTGACAGCTCATTGCACTGCTGAGCGCTGCCAGTTGATTACAGGAATGTACTGGCAGCAGCAGCAGGAGCGGGAACAGAATGGATGAATACAGTGTGCTGTATTTATCTAGTGCCTTTCATCAGTGATGCTTTTGACAGATAGACAGACTGTCAGCACTTTGCACAACACTTTGCCTAATGGTAAAATAAGGAGAAGCTCTCAGCAAGACCCACTGCTGCCTGCCAGGGTGCCTTTCTGCAGAGCTGTGCTCAGCCTGGTTGTTGCAGGGTTTTATTCATCCCCAGGTACAGAGCTTTGTATTTGCCCTTGCTGAATTTCACACCCCATTGCTCCAGCCTTTCTAGGCCCATCTGAACTTCAGCCTGTCCTTGAGCAGGTCCCTCCACGCAATGCCATCTGCAAACCCAACAGGAGGGTGCTTGCTTACCTCCTCCAAGTCACTGGTAAAGCCATGTCCCAGGTTAGACCTCTGGGGTACCTGGTAGCAGCCTGCAGGTGAGAGATGCCGTGAGCAGGACAATCCAATTGGGAATCGATCAAATTTGCTTTCCCACACTGCTGTACCTAATGACCTCCTTTGGATACAAGAATATTGTGGCAGGCAGATAGGCAGGCTGCCTTGCTAAAGGTAAACTATATCAGTATCTCCAGTCTTGTCCACAAATGAAGTAATTTTAGTGTAGAAGGCACCCAGACTGGTCAGGCATGACTTATTTTTGGTGAGCTGATGTTGAGTGATGCCTGTAGTCTGCTTTTCCTTCATGTGCTCAGAAATGTGCTGAGGGCTCACTCCATGAGTTTGGACAACCAGCAGTAATTCCATGAATCATCTTTTTTTCACTTTCTTAATACAGTCTGGCTATTTTCTTTCTCCTATAGCAAGGAATCTCCCCTCTCCTCCCTCACCTTGCAAAAATTAAAGCTGTGTCCTTGAAAGGACACAGGCCAACTTTCTCAGCACACTGATTTCTATGGATCTAGTGATCCCAGTCAATCCCTGCCTTGTCTGGTTGGGATTTACCTGATAACTTACTGCTTGTTGTTTGTTGCTTTCTTGAACCCTGACTGTAGTCACAAAGGCCTGTGAGACCTTGGTGGGGAAGAGTGAGGCAATGCAGACACTGAGTGTCTCAGCTCTAGCCATGACTGCTGTCCCCATCCACAGGGTCACACTCCTCTTGTTCAGCCTTTTAGCTCTGCAAAAGCTGTTCTTGTTACCCTTGAAATCCCTTGAGAGCATCCACTCTGACTGAATATTTCTAATGCTACCCAGAGTTGATAGGAAATGTGTCTAAACTCCTCCTGTGAAGATTGTCCCTCTGCTTTCACCATCTGTATATTGTTTGGTGGGAGGAAGTTCTTTTTGAAATTCTGAGGGGTTTCTGAGTAATTTCAAAGTGTAATAGATTATTGACTTTCTTTCCCTGGTGAAACCTACCTGGTATCTATGTCTAGACTTCAGGACTGACCTTTAAAATTGTATTAATCCTTATTTCAGTATGTTTATTAAACTTAAGCATATGACCTAAGTACCTTACTTTGGTAATTCTCCTGACTGTCACTTTTTAAAATATTTACTGCTTTCGTTTTGCTCATTGGCTGTAAGGAGGTTTCATGTTTTTGCTTACAGCTCAGCCATTTTATATTAAATCTTTCAAAACTCATAAGTGTTTATATGGACTCGATAATTTATTTTTTTTTTTACTATTCAGTTGCAATAAGTACCACAGTACTTATTGTCCTGATGCCTTAGTCTGCCAGGGTCTCCTATTTTTTCTCATAGGACAGGGCATGTCATGGTCCTTTGGTAGAATACCAATACCTTGGTTCCAGGAAATATTACATGCAGCATCTCACCTTTGATGATTCCATATATGAATCTTTGCAGGTTCCCTGTTTAAAAAGGAATGCAATCTTGTTGGAGAAAGTGAGATAATTTTGAGGGGTTTTAATACCATTAGTTATTTACTCCTCACAATTGCATTTATCCCTTCCTTATAATTACCATATGTTATCTGATTAGAATTTAGCTCTTGGTCAATATTTTTCTAAGCCCATATGTCTAAACTTCAAAGGATTTCTTTTTTACTCAGCTAACATCTAAACTCTTGCCATTGATCTCTATTGATTTCTTCTTTTCCTGCTTTCTGTTTTGTTCATGGCATACATATCCTGTGAGATGTCATTGCTGTTTTCTTCATTGCCATCCTCATTACACCTAAGAATTTCATTTCTTCCAATCCTCACCCCACAGGGCCATTTTCACTGGCTTTCATATTTACATTTTTTAGAAATATAGCTTGGAATTTGATGAGTTTCCTACATTGCTGTTTGCATTTTCTGTGTCTGTAATAAGGTTTTACAATTTACTATTGCCTTCTTTAAGACAGCATTGAGCTCCCTTGATTGTCCTTATGTGTCATCCACTAGATTTGTGCAGTTTATACACAGTTAATTTGTGCTGGGAAAGCTGTAATGGGTTTTAAGCAATAGACGTATTGCAGTAGTTACTTTGAAATTTTAATGAGTGCCATTAAAGAATCAAAGGTACTGGAGAGCAATTCAGCAGGAAAGGAAAATAAAAGCCAAGAGGTAAGGAAACTTTAAATGGTTCTAACAAACAGTTTTGAAGTTCAAAGCAAGTTTGGTTGACCAAACCCCATTTGGGATGTTTTAGAAACTTCTAAAATGGTTTATTTATTTTGGTTTATGGAGAAGGGTAAGACTATATAACAAGTAAAGCAGAACAAATTTATTAGACTAAATAACATGAAGATATGATGAAAAAGCAGTTCATGAAAGTACAACAGTAATATTCTTATTGCTGGAACTAATACAAGATGTGACCTATGAGATGGATGTGCAGTTCAGTGCAGGAACACCCCCACCAAACTGACCTGCAGTGTAACCCAGGAGCACACAGAGCTGCTCAGCCCAGGTGCTCTGGGCTGGATTTCCTGAGTTCTGGTGCTGCCACCAGCTCCCCACAGCAGGGTGTGTGTTTGCACTCTAGGCAGGTATCCAACTTCTGATTCCAACACTCCTTTTCTCTCCCGTGCCCCTGCTCAAAGGAGCTTGGCATTTCCCAGCATCCTCTTGCCACTTCTCTTCCTTTTTCATCCATTTTCACTTTTTCCACCCCTTCCTTTCTCTTCATATTGCTCTTTGTGTCTTAAATGATAAATAAAAGGGAAAAAAGCCCAAGATATGAAAGTGTCATGACACCTGTCTTCCTCTGTTGCCCTTTGTTTGCCTGCAGCTCCTTCCTCTTAAAAAAAGTGGATTAAATCCTCCTGTGTCTCTTTTTCTTCCCCACCAATGAAGGTCTCTCCAGGATCTGTCGAGGCAGACGGACATTCCTTACGGCACCGTGCTGGACTCGGCCGTGTACGAGCACGTGCGGGTGAAGGGCATGAACCCCTTCGAGAGGGACAGCATGTATTCCCAGATGTGGCGCATGATCAACAGGAGCAACGGCTCCGAGAACAACGTCCTCGAGTCCACTGCAGGCATTCAGAAGGTACTGGCACCCTTCCTTTGTGCTTCCCATTGGAGATGCTCTGTGTTGCACCACGTTTGCTTAGCTTTGCAATCGTGCCTTTAATCAATTCCTGAAAGCCCATTGTGCCGGCACCGAGGACTGGGACTTCTCAGGTTTGTGGCATTGAATATAGAAGCATTTTAATATGTAAGCACCTAGACTGTTTGCTCCAAAAAGTATTTACAGGTGTTTTTATAGGAGATGGCTGCATTTGTAAGGGTGCAAAACAGGAATAGGAACACATCACTCAGAACCCCTTTCTCTTCACAGAGAAAAGCAAGGCACAATTCTTCCCAAGAATATTTCTGGGTTTCACATTCTCTGAACCTCAGAGAAAGGAAAAGCAATTCTTATCATTTGCTGTGCCTGTGTTTTTGCAAAAGTATAATGCAATATGGAGATTGTTTATCCAAAGTGATGGTGTTTTGTTTCCTTGGCCTATCAGGGCCAAGCGTGTGTGTGTTGGGACTGTTGGCTGACAGTCACAGAATCCAGTGCAGAGTTGAGTGCTTGGCAGATTCAGTTTAGATGTAATGTAATATAGTGTAATATAATATAAAATAATGTAGTATAGTAGAGTAATTAATTACCCTTCTGATGAGATGGAGTCAGATGCATCCTTCTCTCCCCTCATCAGGGATCCCTGCAAATTCTATACCTCAGAATACAAGACATTGATTATCTTTATTTTGTAGCCTCCTGACACTGAAAATCCTGGCTTTCTGTTGTACCTCTGGGTCACATCTGTTTTGAGAGACAAAGGCAGGAATGGATGATTTGACTTCAAAAAGAGTCTCACAAACACATTCTGTAGTAGGTTTGGCAGTGGAAAAACACTTTGAGAGCTTTTTGTAGGCACATTTGTGAATGCAGTAGTTCCCTCCCAAATTCTGGCTGACAGCTGCAGCTTTTAAAGAAACACCAGTCCATGAAAGGATTCAGTTTAAGAGTCAATTTAAGTAGATGAGTGACTGTACACAAGCTTTTCCCCTAGCGTTGTATCTTTATATTCAGACTTCTAAATCAAATCAAAGAAATAGAATATTTTGCTGACTTTATTTTAAACTTCAATACGTGACGATTTCTTACAGAAAATATCCGTGAATTGTGTGTTCACATTGTTACAGTCTCGATTTAGAATCTTCTGAAAATCCAGATGAACTCTGTGTTTTTGTCTTCACCAAAATGCATTGACCAGGAAAACCTGACATTTCTGATGTTCTCACTCTAGACAGAAACAAGAGAAAAGAGTATGTTAAGCAGAATGATGAAATCACTGGTGAGCTCTTGATAATAGAAGAACTGAAAAATAACAAAGATTATTTGGAGTTTTAAAAATCCCCAACCCAGCCTCTGGATAACCAAGATGATATTTTCTCCTCTGAAGGACTAAACAGCATTAAAAAAGAGGCAGGAGAGGTCCTGGGGAACTGCACTTTTGAAACCCTTTTAGATAAAAGCATAAGCTGAAAGAGCAAGAAAAAAGGTCTGAAGATTTATTGGCTAGAGGAAATTGCTTTTTTTGAGAGAACATATTTTAGCTCAGTTTGTAAGTGGCTGATAAAGCTGGGATTTGCCTTTTGTATATATATATAAAAAGCCCAAAACCAAGAACCTTCCCTCCTTCTGATTTCCCTTCCCAAGTTATAAAGTGAGTTTCAGAAGGATCAAAAAACCAGACTACATCAAACACAGCTGTGCTCACTAACAACTTTTAGCTTGAAGAACCAAGCCAATGGTATATCCTGCTGGCAGGTAATTCCAGATTACAGTCCTTGAATTTTCATTCTTGGAGACATGGGAGTTGCTGTCCTAAAACCTACAAAACCAGAAACATCCAGTTCTTAATTTACCATGCTTTTGCTTCCCAGGTGTAGGCAAATGATGATGTCAAAAACTAAGTTGTGTCAAGTGAGCAAGCCAACCAGCCTCCAGTTTTAAAAAAACAGAGGTCTTAGGTCTGATTCTAATGAGCATCTACCTTTGAGTGCACAATTTCTCCCCTTCCTTCAATTTACAGGAAGAAATTGCACAGAAAAAGATTATTTGCCAGCTGCTGTTTACTAGAAGCTTTTGGGAAGTTGTAGTTGGCCTGCGTGGGAAGACAGCTGCATGAAAAAAAGTGATGTTAAAAGCTAATCTTAGGCAAGGAAAACTAATGTTTTAAAAGGTATCTGATAAAAGAGATTATAATCTCTGTAACACATTTCAAAAAATGAAAACACTTCAGGAAGAATTAATGGGTCCCCTTGGCCTATTTATATGCTTCATAATGCTCTTCAGGGTCTTTAATGAATTTAGCTGGCCACATCAGAGCTATTAACCTGATTATAACCCTGGGCAAGATACACCAACAGGTCTTCCTCTGTGCCTCATTTTATTTCTCCAATTCATCAGCACTAAAGTGTGACTGAACAGCAGCTTGTCCAGGCTCTGTGACAGCATCACCTCAGCAAACCTTCCTGGAGTGCCAAGTGAGACAGCAGAGATTGAATGAGTGCTCCAGACAGGTAGAGGGAAAGGGACTCCCACTCAGCTGAGTAATGACCACAAAGGGATTGGGATAGGAGGGACCACCATGGGAGAGAGGTGTGAAGGGATGCAGTGGACACTCCCATCTTTAGCAGCACCCCTTGCTGCACCACCTCAGACCTTAAATGAGATATGCAAGGAGCCTTCACAGAAGACACTTCCCAAAATATTTTTGTAAAATCCCAAAAGTTCTTTAGTTTTGTCTTGCTTTTATCCTGACAACTCCAGTGGAGCTGGCACTATTTTATTGTGAGGAAAGTAGCAGTCTAATGCCAATGTATATATAAACAGGGGGAAGAGGAGAGAGGCCAACAACTGATTCACTCAGCACCTCACCCCTCTCACTCAGCAGGGCTGCCTGCTTGCTGTTCCAGTGTCTTTGTGGGGAGAGGCACCTGTGTGAGTGCAAATACAATGCAGCCAAATGACAGTGATTGCACAGTCCTACTTTAAATCAGGCATTCTGCTGCTTTGACCTGCTTTTCCTGGCAGGAGGGCAGGGCAGACAAGAGAAATAAGATGGGAAGATCATGCCATTGTAAGTTTTCAGGTTTTGATATTTATTGGTCCTGTTCCTCTCATAAATCAGGTGCATACATATCACCATGTGTGCTCCTGTTCCATCCATAGTGAACAGCTATAAATACCACAGGTCCAGCTAGAGAGCAGCTGGATAGATTTACCCTGAAGAGAGAGCAGTTTTAAATACCTCAAACAGGAGACAGCCTGAAAACCACAGGCACTTTAGATATTTTCTTCCACTTATTTTCTCTTCCTGTCTCAAAAGACAGCAAAAAGCTGTTGAAGGTCTGAATATAAGGTAGGGAAGCACTCAGTTGTTTGTCTTTCTGGACTGTCAAATCAAAATGGATGGGGAGGTAGCCTGGATTATTCTGGAGAATATTCACTTTTATCTTCCCTTTTTCTTTATTATTCCTAAGTGTTTCATGTGTCTCAAATTGATTTTCCTTTTTTTTGCATGGGTTATGAAATATGCATCTCATTCTGTCCTAGGAATCTTTATTTTTGCGGAAGTTATTTATTCAGAGAGGATTTACAGAGGCCCAAGTCATGCCTGCTTAAACATTCATTGAGGACTCCAAGAAAAATCATTTAGGCTTAAAGATATCACATTACATACCTCTTTATGTCTTCTTAAAAAGCATATTACCCTGCTTAATCCTTTACAAGCACCACAGGCTTTCCTATCCTTGGAACTATTCCCATTTAAAATATAATGAAGCGCTTCTATTGTGCCCCTGTCTGCTCTTTCTTCCCTGGAGTATAATAGTGCCTAATGCCCTATCCTACCCACCTTGTTCCTCTGAACATGATACCATAGCCTACAGCATCTTCATTTTTCTCAGTAGTACAGAGTGGAAAATTCCTTTCCCGGGCAGAATCTGAATGTGTTTGAAACCTCTTCTGTCTATTTAACTCTATCTGTGAAATATTTAGCTGCTAGGAAACTTGTGAATTATTGCCAGGTGAAATAATGCTTCTGGATGGTGCATTAAGAGAAACTTGCAGGCTCATAGTACTTCCTTTTCAATGTACTCACAGTATCAAAAGGAATTTGGTCTTGAGATTTGGATTTTCTTGTGATCCTAATTGTAATGCCAGTGGAAGCACAGGAGCCAGTTTGTTTTCCCTGGACACTGCGGATGGCACTTTAACACTCCTGAAAATACTGTAATAGTAAAAATATTTATGAATAGACCATAGCAAAGTTCTGCTAAGGTTATTTGTACGGGGAAGAAAGGGGTAATAACAATTTGCAATTCTGTGCTAGAGCAAATTGTTAATAACTGACTGTGGATATGCTTAATTTGTTTACAGCAGTAGCAACACCATGAAAACTTATCTTGGACCAAACCCCCTCCTGAATTAATTATCCTGATATACTCACAAATTTACCATTGGAATTGCCATTCTTTTGGCAGATTCACTGATTGCACCACAGAAAAATCTAGTTAATGTATAGTACTCCACACATCCTTGTTGTGAACATTTCTGGCCATGGAGCAGCCCAACTAAAAAAACCACAGAAAACAAAACGAGAACCAAGACAGACGTTTGGAGTACTGGATGTGCACCATGATTCAGCAGTCTGGCAGTGGCTAAGAAAGGGATAGGAAGCAGAAGAGGTGAGAGCATATAAAAATGCTGGGACAGTTCTCCAGTATATCTCAATTCATGAGCAGGCGATCGGCTGCATTCTGCAGCTCTTGGTTAGAAGGCTAATTATCAACCCAGACACCAGCTCCCTGCTTCCCTGATTCTGCCTCTGGAGCTGATGCTTCTTGGTCAGATGAGATGTTCTGTGTCTGCTCTATGAGTAATAAGATTGACAAGTACCCTTAAGACCTCATGTGTTCAGTCCCACAGCTGAAGGTTTGTCTATTCTGCAATTACTGTCTCCTGCACAGTCCATGATTTAGAGCTGACAGGTGCCTGGCAGTACCAAAGGCACTGACTGCCCTTACTTTGTATTAGCATGGATGGTCTGGCTTTATTTTTTTTCCCCCTATAATTCTGTGTATCTTTACTGCCATATCTGGGGCTTTAAAAAACTTACGGCAGTGATAAAAATTAGAATCCTGATCAGAAAGCTCTACAAACACAGTGTGGCGTTACTTTCAGGCATTATCAAAAGGCTAATAGTTATCTGGGTTAGCTCAGGAGTTCAGTGTGTTTGGGAAGTACAATAACTGGTCTCTGGCAGTTAACAGAGCATGAAGCAGATTCTGTGCATAGCTTTAAAAACTAAATGCAAAACTTTTCCTACCACCACATTTTCTCAGAATTCAGGATATGTCTAACTAAAGGCTTGCTCTCCCTCACCAACACATCTGAGTATATAAGAAAGTCTGATCTTACTTTGACTTTCTAGAGAGTTTTCACAGGTTTTATCTAGAGTAGAACACCTGTAAAAGTTATTTTATGCAGAGATGGACTTTATTCAAAAGAATGGGTAAGTCAAAATTTGAGTTAGCCTACATATCAAGAAATGGGACTACATGGACATGTGTTCATTCAGCCACAAAGCAAGCCAACTATTGCTGTATTCCTTTGTCCCAAAGTTTTCTGGAAGGTTTATCTGAGTTCGTCTTCTCCTGTTTCATCTTACATGCTACTGAATATACCTCACCCTTTTTGCTCTCCCTGAAAGGCCACCCACGTTACTCCTGACTTCTGTTCAAAGGTCAAGTCACTTCAACAACCTCAGATGTCACTGACACTGACTGCTGTCCTGCTGTGGTGCTGTGCCATTCTACCTTCCATGCAGAAGGAAGGCAGAATCTCTATGCTTGCTCTCTCTCATCTCTCAGTTTTTTGGAGAACTTTCCAGAGCTGTTCAGAAATTTTTATGGGCCATCCTACATCCAGGAGACCATAGTCTTTTCTGTCTCTAACTTATTCCTGTCCCCTAAGTCCAAAAAAATTGGCTCCATGGAGACAACTTGAAGTTTCACTTTTGTTGAACTGAGCTGAGCTTATTTCATCTGAAATAAAATTTGTGTGTTTTCCTCTGCTGTCTGTCCATGTCTGACCACTAACTTGGTTCAACCTGAAGTCTACAGAAGCTGACTTCATCATCTTAAATTTTCTTTCTGTTGCTGCTGTGTCTAGGTAAGTCTTGCCAATTTACTTTTCACACCATGTCTATGATTTACCCATACAACCTCCAGCTTATCACTTCAGTAGTTTTCATTGTTATTTTCTGAGGCCTCTATAAAGAATTCTTTTTGCATTTAGTTCCATTGAAAATCCTCCTGAGTTTAAGGAAAAAAAAAATAATTCGCCTTGACTTTCAAGGCCTTTCATGGTGAATTCTGACTCTCCCTGCAGCTTTCTCATTTCTGAATTGGAAATCATTTGTGTGAGCTTCCAGCGCAACTCCTTTTTCAAGCAAAGTATCATTATGCTTTCTCTAAGGACCCTTCTGTAAGGGATGTTTTCCCTCAAGACAGTAGTCATGTCTTTCCTTCGAACTCCTTAGTGCTCCCCTTTGTTATTGCAGTAACAAAAACCCTGACAACCAGGTCTCTGGTGTGCTATGATCACTACCCATCAGCTGAGCAGCTCTGTTTTGTTGCTCCTTTCTGCTCTTTCCCTCCCTTTGGTTTATTTTATAGCTGCCAAATCAGAGGGGAGAGAGGAACACACACGATAATCATCTAAATACTGGCATAGATGGGATGTGGGGAAACCAAAGAACTGCTGTACCCCAGAATGAACCAAATTAATGAACACCACCATTATCAGAGGAATAGTATTTCTCAAAAAACAACCTCTCTGTGCCTGACCTTTCAGCCTTCATCCTCAAAGGAAAAGCTACAGTCTAAGTTCAAAAGATGAGCCTGAGAACTAAAAGTTCTTAACAGTATGATACAATATAAAAAAATAGGGGAGAAGATAAGATTTTATTGGACAATTGCTCCTTGTTATTTCTCAGTTGCTCCAGATTCAATGGTGCCAGCTACATACTTCTTTTGAATGTTCTCATTGATTAACAACAATATCATTGCATTAATCTCAGAGGCAGTTTTCTAATCTTGAAGTTTCCTGCTTGTTTTCAGATGCTTGTTTGCCTGAAAACTTGGTTGTTTAGGACTCTCCCCACAGATATATCCCATCTTCTGTTCAAAGATAATTCTCTCTTGAAACCTTGCTTCACCTTGATCTGTCAATGGCTATAAATATACCCTCATCACATGTAACTTGAGGTATCTAATTTAGGTCTCCAAGTTTCTTTCTTTCCTATTGTAGACAGGCAATTTTCTTCTCTGGAGAGTGGTCAGGAATGCCTAAGATGGCAACCTATTTTTCTTGGTGGCTTATTTTGTACAGTACCTACCAAACTAAGATCATATTCCATGACTAGAAATGGCAATAAAAATAAGAAACCGCAAAATATACTCTGAGGACCTAATTTTGCTTCAGTCCTGTAGAATTTGCAGAGAGCTGAGTCCAGACTTCTCAGCAGGAGAAAGGATGGATGACAGCTCTTTGAGCATGGGATGGGGGAGTGGGCCCCATCCTTCATCCTGACGGCCAAATGTAGAGCTCAGTACCTCCCACCTTGGCCTGTGTCTAACCCTGCAGTTGTCTTTTTATAGGACAAAACAGTACAGAGAGAAAAACTGATTCCTTTGCGAGTGGAGATTTCACTTGATGTTTTTCTTATGTGGAACTGGACTAATTAAGATGGACTCGAGCAAAACATCCAGAGTTGCATCCCTGTCCTGATGGCAGGAGCACAGCTCTGTAGGAGTGTAGGGGCAGCTGCCACTATCAGGCCAGGGTGCATTGTCAGCCATTTGGTCTAAAATTACCCTCAGGCACGTGCAAAAAGTGGAATTTTTTGCATGTTAGTAGAACTAATTGTGTGTGAAATAGCCCCCCCGTCTCCAGATGCTGAAATAAAAAATAGCAGCTTGGGGTTTTTTTGGTTTCTTTTTTGGCTGGATGGTTGGGTTTTTTGTTACTTCTGGAGAACTTTGGGTGTGCCTGATAGACAGGGAAGGTGGGGACACTACACTCTAATGGCGAGTGTACCTTGATCACCACATGTGGAGTAACTGCTTGTGGCTTCCTGTGTGAGGACTTGGTCTCTTTTGGTGCCTTTTTCTGGTGCTGAGCACTTTGGGGATTGCTGCCAGACTAGTATGTATCCCCATTTGTTTCCATGGCCCCACCACATCTGAATAGCATAATCCCAAGCATTTTATGTGGCAGACTTTAATTTCTGAATAACTAAGCAGCATGAATACTGCTTTCATTTGCACTGGCAGGTGATTAATTGTAGAAATTCCAAGTTCTGTCCTGAAGCTGGGATTTTTACAGGATCAAAAATTTTGGAAGGTATCAGGGAGTAAGAAAATTGACAATTAGGAAATAATTTAAGAGAAAGGGTGCATTTTCAGTCAGTGGTTGTAAATGCTAAGCATGAGCATATCAGGATAATGCTCACAGGAATTTTTTTTGCTAGTATTATTTGTTGCCTAATTTTTCTGAGCTGGTCACACTCTGTTAGGGAGGCATCTGTTAGAAAGGATGGTATAAACAGAAAAGGATGCTGAACCCACCCCTACAAATGAGTAGCTTAGTTTGGGCATATTTACATCTGACAGAGCAATGCTGTTGTCATATTCTGTAAAAGAAAAGGTTTGTGAGTATTTAGTAGGTGATGAGTGCATTTATTATGCATTAGCATGGGAGAGGTCTGAAAGAGAAACAGCTCTCCTGGGGGCTGTTACAAACCCTCTCCTGAGTAACACACAGGATTTATTAAAGAGTACAAGACTGGAAATGTCTTCACAGATATATTTGCAGCAAAATGGAAGTTCTGCTGCATGTTGCTCTCTCAATTAAAACCAAAGTTTATCTGCTGCAGGGGCCAGGAAGGGTTTGGGAGATGCAGATTCTTTGGGGCAGAAAGGTACTGAGGGGTCACTTTAGTAAGGTTTCAGTGCTTATTTGGGCCCTGCTGCTGGAGTGATATTGGTTCTGGTGTGGCATCTTACAGTGAAAACACGCTGGATATAAATAAAATGAAAAAGCAATGCAAGGAAACTTTTGCTAGATAATAAAGATTTGTAACTTTTTCCAAGCCATAAATCTACCTCTAATGCTGTTGCTAGAATTTTATATGCAACCTTCCCAGGCTCTTCAGTCTGTGGCATTGCCTCAGCAAAAAAGGTTGTGACCAACAGCTTTAAATGACCAAAAACTGTAGGATGAGGGATGAGCAAGCTGTGCTGAGGTGCCTCAGTGCAGTGAACCTCCTCCTGTGTCAGCAGCTTCTGGGGGGATATTCCCTTCTTTGGATTTTTGAGTAGCATGTTCATTGCTTTTTATTAAACCAGAGGGACTCCTGATGGAAGTTACAAACTGCCAGGCATGTTTTCCCAGTCTGGTCACATCAGATATGGGTCGTGTCTGTGCAATCTGTAGGGAAGAAAAGCTTGGGACAAGCAAAAAATAACTTAAAGTTATTCCTTTACTTCTTCAGGTCACCTCTTGCAGACATTTTCCTATGGGAGGGTGACAAAAGATTTGAATTCGTGCCATTTAACAACCACACGTTTTCTTCTGTGCCTAAATCTAGTTCCAGATCCCTTTTTAAAAAGCATCAGTGGAAAATTTCTGTCAAAAATTGCTACATTATTTTGCATTCTTGTTGTCCTGACAAAGAAGATTCCTGACAAAGAGTAGTTTGGTATTTGGAGTATTCTTGTTTGGCTACAGGGGACACACAAGTTATCAGGCATCTCTTATTCTGGTCCTGTGAGCTCTTATTTCTCCATTTTATCTCCATTAACTTAGTGCTTTTCCTGCAGAGGTTCTGTAACATTTCTAGGTTGATGAAGATTAATAACACCACCCTCCCAAGAGTGTCTGGGGACTACACAGACTCCTACACAGCTCCAGCAAGCTCTGCTTGTTCTTTTCCTTCTGAATTCTCACTTCACTTGGTTTCCTCCCTCTTACTTTTTCATTTGTCTGCTTTTTGACCCCCTGTCCTTTCTGTTTGGATAACAGCAGCTCCAACTTTTCCCCAGATCTCTAATTTCTTTCTTCTTTCCACCTTTCACCTCTCCACACTGTTACACATCCCCTTTGTTATCTCCATCAGCTTACAATTTTTCACCGTTGATCTGTGTAACATTTTCCATTTGCAGTCAGATGGAGCTTTCCCAAACTCCAGCTGTCACTTTGAAGCCCAGTTGCAGGCTCCTGGCGTGGTGGGCTGCTCTGGGGGTGTATCACACACAGACAGGGGAAATGCAGGCTCTGTCTCATGATCAGTAGATGGAGGCAGGAGAGCACACTCTTGCTCCAGGCACAGACCTTGGTGGTGTATTCTCTTTCTTGCTTAAATGTTTGCAGCTATCATTTTCGTGTATTAACATATTTTAATAATACCCAAATACTCTGTGCTGCATTAACAAATGCAAATGATGGGCTCGAATGTCAGGTTGTTTGAAGGATATATGCAACAGGAAAGAGAGATGAATAGAAATAATGAGAGAGTGCATTTTATGCATCCCTATGTTCCAGCCTTAAAGCATGACTTTGTGAGGCTGCAAGTCTAAAATCATGAGAGAAGCATAAGAGGTAACAGAGGGACCTTGTCTCATGATTTTGGAGCTGCTATACCAATCACTCATCGACAGTTTTGATAGCTTTAGGTAATTTCTGTTCAACAACTTGTCACTAAACAAACAAAATATCTGTTCTGGAGACCAGCAAAAGCAATTGCAGTGAGTAGATCTGTAGGAAGTCTCCACTGAAAGACACGTAATAGTTCCTCATGAAATGATTCAGAATTTTTTCCTTCTGAAACTCTTAGAGCTGGAAGTCAGAGAAAAGAAAAAAAAATGGATAGATGAGGACAGCCTGTATCTGCTCCAACAGCAAATTTTTTCAGTATCATCCATGAATAGGCAATACATTAATAAACATATTGGTAAGCAATGACATGCTTGTGAAGTAATAAGAATGGCACAGGAAAATTGAATTGCAAACTAAAAAGCACTAGCAGAACACTTGGGAAAATCAACATTTCTAGTCTCTAACATGTATAAGTATCAAGCCTCTAAGATATCAGAAGATATAATTAAAAGAGATGATTGCCCTTACAGTCATCTGAGTCTCAAACCAGGAGAGTTTAAGATGCCATGGAGAGAAATAAAACCCAAAAAAGTGTAATTTTTCAAATACAAAAGAGGAACCCTCTGCATCCACAAAATGGTGGTTGTTTTAAAAACTCCAGGTCTGTGCTTCTAAATACCTGTGTGCATTGGATTGCACATAGAAGATTTACAGCCAGAGAGATCTCTAATCCGAAAACGGGTCTGGTCTGGGAGACAAGAGACTGAGCAGACTTTTGCTGCTGGCTGCTTTTTGACAGTCATTTCAATATATATAGTGGGAAATATTCTGGTAAAACTGCATTCTCTTGGAATATATAATTTTATTGATTTATTTCAATCAATTCAACTTATTCATTTATTCACAGTGTTAGAAGGAAAAAGAAAATTATGTTGTGTTTAAGGAGGGAGAGAGGAGAAAGAGGACCAGTTTGAAGCAGATCAGGTGGTCAACCTGGACAGTTGTTATACAAAAGTAATTCCTCAGAGGCATGCCAGAACCTATGATTAACTTTTGTGGGATTAAACCATACTCATGCCAACAAAACCCTGAGGTTGGGATGTGTAGGTGGTTATTTCTTTAAAAGATAATTCCAGTAAGCAGCAAGTCCCCTCTGCACAAGTTGTCAGCTACACCACGGTCTGGTGTCACCATGTGAGCAGAGGCTTTTGGGGGTGCTTTGCTTTTCCATTCTTATTGCTAGGTAGGCAAGTAGGCTTTCCTGAAGTCTGCCAACTGAAAATATAAAGCTAAAGTTCTTCTATTAAATAAGCAGAATGTTTCCTTAGGCTGAGGAGTAGTTATAATTGGGGTTTTTTCCACCTTTTATTCTCTTTAGTTAAATTGCCATCAAGCAGTTTATGTCTCCTTGCATTTGAATTAGGTGGTAGAGTTGTCCAGTATGAAAATGTGACTGCAATAAATTGAGTTTCTTTTCAAGAGCCAAGCTATGGGAGGAGAGGATTAAAGTGCCATGTGGAGTATTTTAAGAAGCATTTTAACTAGTCTGTAATCACATATCATTCTTCTATTCTTTTGCATGAAATAACTGCTCTAGATAGGCTGCACAACTCCCTTCCTGAATTACAATGGCAGGAGAGAATTGTTTACTATTCCCAGCTCTAAAGCTTTCCTGCTGCGTGGGGGCTGATTGGTGTTTATGGCTGTTTGCAGAAGGGCTATTTAATCAAATAAAACACACCCCATTCCCCACTGAATGTAAGACAGGGAGAGATATCAATCCCAGGGGCTGTATCAAGATGGGTGGAAAACACAATGCATCTGTAATGAAAAACCCAGCAGATAAGCAGCTGTATTATAAAAGTCTGTAAGGGTTCTGGTCATAGCATCAATCAAAGGGTGGAATTGTGTTGTTTTATCTCTCTGACCTCAGAGCAGGATTTCCTTGTAATGCAGCCATGGTTTAACCCCAGCTGGCATCGCAGCCCCACACAGCCACTCTGTCACTTCCCCTCATTTCAGGATGGGGGAGAGAATCAGCAGAGTAAAAGTGAGAAAACTTACAGCTTGAGATAAAGACAGTTTAATAAGTAAAGAGAAAGCCACAAAAGCCACCAAAGCAAAATATGGAGTCTGTTCCCCACATCCCACAGGCAGGCAGGAGTCCAGCCATCCCCAGGAAAGCAGGGCTCATGTGTAATAGGTTCTTGGGAAGGCCAACACCATCACTTTGGATGTTCCCCCCTTCTTCCCCTGGCTGTATATGCCCAGCATGATGTCACATGGGGTGGGATGTCCTTGGGTCAGCTGTACCAGCTGTGCCCCCTCCCAGCTCCTCATACACCCCCAGGTCCCTCACTGGTGGAATGGTGGGAGGAGCAGGAAAGGCCTTGACACTGTGCAGGCTCTGTTCGGCAGTAATGAAGATATCCCTGTGCTATTGGCACTGTTTGCAGCACAAATCCAAAACACAACCCATACTAGCTACTATGAAGGAAATGAACCATCCTAGGCAAAACAAAGACAAATATTTTTCTAGAAATTCTCTCCCTGTAAGTAAACAAATCTAGGACATGGCCCCTCCCCTGTAGTGAGTCTTGTCCCTGTCTCTCTCTAATACAAATTCCCAAGGAACCTCTAAATTTCTCTTCAATCTTCCATTCAGTCCTGGATGCAGTTCCTTAATACTCTGTTTTACAAGATATTGATGACCAGGACATGTCTTGTGATTGATCTAAGATACTGCAACATAACTTGGTCCAAAAAGGTCTGAATTTGTTACCTCTGGAAGACACTGAAAACAATACTTTGTGTCCTGCAGCATGGAGAAATGGCATGGCCTTGCTTTCTAAACTGCATGTGGTCAAAAAAATGTGACAAAGCCAAGTCTGAAAACCTTTACATTTTGTTTCACACCTGGCAGGAGTTCTGAGCATGGCCCTGTTTTATGTGACATTAAAGTATGCACTTGAGAGCTGCTGGACTGGGAACAATACCCTGTCACCTCATTCATGGGTTTTCACTGAGAATTGGTACAATAGATACCAGTCTGCTCATCCCTCAAAGAGGGGAGGCCCACAGCCAGTGCATGCTCAAAAGCACAATTTGACATGAAAAATATTAGGTGGCTATCAGCAGCACGATCTTCAGGATCAAAAATTTGGCCTCGAGTGCTAACATTTTTCCCAAGTCATGTCTCTACACTCAAGTTGTTGTATGAATCTCTTGGACTCCAAATGTTGTGTTTCACAGCATTTCACAGTCAAGAGGTAGCACATAACAGTGTAGGTGCACATCTGGCAGGTGTAAACAGCTAAAGCAGGAATGTTTCCTCACAAAAGGAAAGTGCTTCCAGTCCTTCAGATTATGCTATTATTGAACTGAACATCTTTAATTATGCTATGGTTGTGCTGAAAGCTAAATGAAGGAGCTGGTTTTCTTTAAACAGTATCTTATTCTTGGTTAGAGTGATCATTAAATCGTTTCAGATCTAACAAAATGAGCTGAAGATGGAACAAAGGAAAGACAGGGGAAAAAGATGAGATTTCAAAAAAGAATCGAACTAGGCAAACCCAGAAGTAATTCAAAAGAGCTCATACCGAAATTCTGGCTAATATAATGACATATAGCATATTTCTGTGAATTATAACAGTTGTGGAAAATATTCAGGGTATTATTTTGTCTTTTGATAGATGCCAATAGCAATCTTGAGTTAGAGAATTGTACTTCTGAAGACATCCTGTCATGTATGGTTTTGAGAGTCTCCCCACCTTTTTAGACACTATAGTGATTTTGAAAAATTTAAATTTAGTGGAATGGAAATATCAGCCAAGCATGTAGCTAAAGATCACATAAATTTTTTTTTATCTGATGGATTTTGCTATGCTTCTTGCTGTAGCTCTCTCTTCCCAAACTAGTGTCCTGCCTTTCAAAATCTTGAGTTGCCAGATTCAGCCTCTAATCATTTGGCTTCTCCATCTCCCTCCAATATCCCACCAAAGGTTTTCTCTGTCTTTCTACCACACCCTTTCTCATACCTGCAAAGTTAATTTCTCCCTACATCCAACATGAAAAATCTTGAGCTCAAATTTGGCATCCATTGGAAACAGTCAGTGGTAGACCTCAGCCCAATTTGATTTCCATCCACCAATTGCAACTGACTTGGCTGCTGCAAATCTTGAGAACAGAGTTGCAAAGGGGAAATGTCATGACAGCAAGAATTATTTAACATAACCTTATATCACATCCAGATCCATTCCTGGCTGAAGGAAGACAAATTACAAGCAAATAACAAAGAAGCTTACAGAAGGTTTTTTTCTAATTTCTTTCTAGTACTAGTCCAAGGCCTGGTGGAGTTTCTTCAGTCCTGATAGAATTTCACAGGGTACACTTTAGGACTGATACTGCATCAAATTGTATCCTATCAGGACTTATACTGCACACTTTCCATTTATTTTAGTTATTACTACTCCATAAAATTTTTAGACTAAGAGAAGCATGACAAGACCCATGTAAATTTTTAACTGCAGTTTTGATCTCACCTTTATCATGTTATTCTCAATTGGTAGATTTCTTTATTTTTTTATTATGCTGTTGTTATATTTTTACAGTCTGTGATTTAACTCATTCATTCAGCCCATCCATTGCTAGACCTAAATTCTAGTGTGTTCCCCATGCAGGGACAGAGTAAGCCCATTGGTCTGATTATTAGTTATTCACCAGCTGCCAAATGTAGATGCCTGTATTGGGCCTCAGATTCCCATTGTACTTGCATTATTCAGCTCTAAATAATTTGAAATATGACAAAAAGGAATAAACGCAACTCAAAAGAAATTTTAAAAGAGACAAGAGAAAATATTATTGTCATTTTACCTTCTTCAGCTCTAATATAATATGCTCTTCAGAGATATGTCATCCATAAAATAAAGGGAATATATTTTTCTGGCATTTTATTTACTCTGCTTTCTTATGTATGTCTTGCAAATTAAAGTTTTTCCTAAAATTTAATTACTGTATTAGACTTGACATAGATGTAGGAATTGTATTTTACCTTTGTGTCTGATGAAGTTTTAATAGAGCTGCACACAGAAAGGAGCTGTATCTGCCCCCAGAGCAGTGCACAGCTGCAAGGCTGTTTGTACAGATGCAGGCATGTAGCTGCTTTTTCTGAAAACTTGGTCAGGCACTTATCAGCAGTGTGTCAGAAGCTGTGTAGCATCCTTTAGTATCACTTAACAAATTAAGAAGCAAGTTGTGTCATCGTTTTCCATTTAAAAATCCATGCTGAAGGAACAAGGAACATGACAATAATATAGAACTGGGCAAGTAAATTATTATTTTTCTGCTTTGGCAGTCAGTTAAGGCCTTTCTCCACCCTTGCCACTGTGCTGGCAGCTCACATGTTCCTGTGCAATGTAGTACCTCATTTTTTGAAAGCCAGAGAAAAACTGCCATTCTTCCCTGCATTTAGTGTACATGTGTCCAACACTGTCCTTCTCATGGGAGAGTCCTGTAAGAGAAGTTGTTTTTAAGTTAGGTTGTGATATAAATGTAGCTAGAAAGCAACAGCAGTGTAGACATTCATTCTTTAGACATAGTCCAACTTGTTTGTCAGTGAAATAAATAAGACAACACTGATGAGAATGATTTCCTAACAAGGTGGTGGCCTTTTTCAAGCCATCCCTGCACAGATGCTGGGTGATAGCAGCTACACATTGGATGAAGTGCTAAAATATTGAGATCATGATTTTATTATGATGCTATTGCATGTGTTTTTCAATTTCCTTTCCCATAGTTTGGTGCTAACTAATGAAATTATTTCATTCACTCAAGTAAGATGTTTACTGGTGTACATGATTGGCTGGGCACTTAGCTGTCCACACTGCATGCACAAAAACCTGTTTTTCAGGTGCATTGTTCAACTAAGAAAATCTCAGTTGATGTTCCTAATTCTAGCTGAAATGCTACTTCATTTTAAAATGGCAAATAAGTTCTGATTACCTTGAATCTTCATGATGAAAAATTTTTCACCTTCATAAGTACTTTACTTTTCTCATCACTCATCTCAAAAATACCTTGGCTGGCATTTTTACTAATGTTGTAGGACTAGAACAAGTAGTTGATTTTAACCCAGTTGTATTCTTTTTGTATACCCAATGACATGGGGTATACAGATCAAATTCAAATTAAAAAAATAAGTAAGACTGGGTGACTAATTGTAATGTGTGTTTACCAAAGAACTATCCTGGTTTATGATATAATGAGATTCTTCAGCATATTTTGTCCAAGTTTGAATCTGACAGGCTTAGGCAACATAAAGAGAAAAGTTTCCATGATTTATTATACTTGCAGGAAATCAAGAATTGCGCAGGAAACACAATTGCTTATTGTTTCTATTGATACATATTTAGATTTTTATAATATGGCTAAAAGCATGGCTCAAGTAAACCAGAGTGAATTATCATTAGGGGTTTATTCGCTGGAATATAATCATAATTGAAACTGAAACTGTAAGGGAAAAAAGTATTATTATAAAATACTACGTAGCTTCAAAAGCATTCAAATTGTCAACATGTCTTCATAGGGTATTATCATATTCAATTCTAACCTCTTTATTATCAAAATGGATTTTTTTTATTTTGAAATGTTAATCCATTGCAGGGAAAATAATTCCAATTGAAGTCCACTTTTTGGAATAAAATATTCTCCAGTTTGGATTTTTTTATTGCTTTTGGTTCCAAAAGTTGTGATTTTTTCCTTAGCTCAATATCTTGAAATTCCTTGTGCAGGAAGATAATTAATTTCTGTCCAGCTCAATCTATTACTTTCACCAATTAAAAGTTCTATGTTTAACATTACATTTCTGAATTTCAAGTGTCCCACACAGGAATTTCTGTTGACTCCTGTTCCAGGACAAAGAAAGGATTAAAAATCATTCATGAAAAATACTGATTCTGAATGACTCCTCGAGCTCAAGTGATTGTTTTTCAGTAATTTATTTATTTTCAGATGATATTTGGCAGCTGTTTCTCAGTGCTGTCATCTGTAACTGATTTCTGGCACCTGAGCTATGGGGTGGGCAGGTCAGGATGAATTGGAAGCAAATATAAGGGAAGTGTGTGACTTGCACTTCATTTGTAATTTACAAAGCTGTGCCAAAATCAATGTTATAACCCTGGAAAAGTGGAAGTGCTCGTGGCCAGAGATGAACTGCTCTGTGTACATTTGAAGGCAAAGGCTGTGAGTATTTCACGCTGTAAAGATGCAAAAGCCCAGCTATCACCTGAAATTACAGTAGCAGTAAACATTAAATCCCTGGATGGCTATGGAGAATGTTTAGGAGCTGTTTCACTATTTTGGGTGCTGTCTGAACTTGAAACTCCTTCTGGATACTGCTTACATCTTTATTTACCTTTGCACATACAGAGCTTGGGTGCCTGCTCCTTTGTCTGGCCTTGCTCTGCTTGGCAGCCCTGGCTGTGCACTGTGAGTGACTCCAGCAGCATTATTTGTATTCTCTGTTTTGTCTGAGGGGTTTGACTTGCTAGTTTGTGACTGCAGGCAGGGCAGCAGAGACAGGAGCTAGCTTCAAAAGTTACAAGGACTTTGTGACAAGTTGTTCTGTTGTGTCATCTTCTCAGTTGTCTGCATGGTGACAGCTGGAAGGCAGCCTGAACTGAGTAAAAAATGTGACTGCACTGGTCTTCTTCCCCCTGCCACAGCTCTTGATGTCTTCCATGGGTCCTAAACTGCAAAAGAGAGAGAAAACCTTCATAGCTCAAATCTGTAATGTTCTCCTTTCCTGTGGGTTCAGAACACCTTCTTGCAAGAATCAAAATGCATTCAGCAGTGGGGTCTCCAAGGACCTGGCAAGCCAGTCACAAGGGAGGGTGTGCTGGCATTAAAAACCTGTCTGTGCTGCAGCCTGAACTTACAGCCTTGCAAAAGAAATGCTTAGAGACGCCCTATGGCAGCCTTTACTGAGCTCTCAGAGAAAGGGGTGCCAGGTGTTGCTGAAAGGCGCAAACCTGAAGGGGTGGGGACAAATCCCAGTTTCCTTCTTTCCATGCTGCTGCACTTAGTGGGAAGATTCACTGCTAGAGAAGAGAAGTGGTTTCACACAGGTTTTCCAGAGGAAGAGGAGGATTTTGAGGCAGCCAAAGCCTGTATGCAGGCAAAGTGATGTGGAAGCACTGGGCTTCATCATGCAAGCCAGTTCCTGCACACTCCAGCCCAAGCTTGTGCAGGTTGCCAGCAGTCAGTGCTCCCTGTGTCCTGCAGCTTAGCAGAATGAGGGGAAACATGCAAAACTGCTGTGCAGTGTGCTTTCTGAGAGGGGGAAAAGAAGGGCTGGGAAACTTTTCTTTTGAAGCTTCAAGATTGTGTGTCTGGACCAAGCTGGCTCCTTCCATATCTGGGCAGGAGATGCTTATCAAAAAGGGAAGAATACAATGGTTTTAAAGAAGATAGTTAAATTCTTTTGTGTGAGTAGTGGGACATCTTGAATCCTATTACCAGCTGGAAAGTGGTCAGGGCTCATGTATGAGGAATATAAAAAACTGGAAGATAAGTCAGTTTCTTTAAAATAAGTTTAAAAAATGAAAGTATTTCATTTCAAATGAGCTTCTACTGTGGAATTTTTCAGTATCACTGGTAGTTTTGCAAAGTTTTTTCTTGTGGTTAAAGTTCTTTTTCAACTGATGAATGGTTTTGATGAGTAGTTTTTTGACTTTTAATGATTTTTCTCTACTTGCACTTGGTATTCAGTAAGCATGTCTTTGAAAAATGAATCTGCCCAAGAATTGCAGTTAGGATTCTCTTCTAAAGAAGGGTGACAAAAACCCTTCAGTGAGCATCATACTGGATTGATTTAATATAAAGAAGGATGTTGCTTTTCTATATTCACCTGTATTTAACTTCTTCATGGTACTTTAATCCACAAGTTTTTTTTACCCAAATGAAGAGTATTGACCCATGTATGTTTCCTTATTTAAAGATTTTTTTATTGGGAATTAACTGCCACAAAAAATATTAATTTATCAGAAGAGGGGAATCACCTCAGCAACATTTGGTTTAAATTTGCCCCATTATTGAGACTGCCACTTGGTTGCCACAGATCTCATTTTCTGAAGTGCCTTCATATAACTTTTGTATATGACCTTCACTACTGATACTCTTAAAATAGTATGCATTGCTATCTGCAGCACTTAGTTGTCAAAAAATAGATGAAAAGCTGGCATAATAAAAAAATATATTGCTTCCTTAGCTTTCAAAGGCCTGCTTTGCTGAGATTTTTTTTCTCATGTGTCTCTTCTATCTGAAATGAATGTTTGCTGTAGCAAACCCGTGGTTTAGCTGCATGTCAGTGATCAGCACGATCTGCTGGTTTTTTAGTGCTTTGCTGTAGTTACCTGAAGAAGCAGCTGGCTCTGTTCTCCCACCACCCTCAGAAATGTGCCTTCAATTGGCCTCCACTGTTTTGCTCCACTTGTTATTTTCTTTCTTGTTAACTTACAAGATACCTTTGATTGCAATGACAAAACGTGAAAGCGCTGAGCGCTGGGAAAGTTCTGACACTGTGGTGCTCCCTCATTACAGAGCTCTCATACCTGAGTAATTCCTATTCTGGATCAATTAAAAGATCTGCCCAGTGGAACAAGTGAACATGTGATCATGAGGTTTTTCTCCAGAAATTGATGGCAGGTTGCATATGAGAATTAATGTTTTTCCTGATTAAATTTTATGTGTAACAAATAGACATGCCATTCAAGCTGTTATGGCACTGTAGTGAAAGATAAACTTCATACTGAAGAGGAGGTGAGGCTGGGATTTCTAACCTCTTGTTCTTCCCTTAAGCTTCCAGGTGTTTCATTTTCCTGCTGCTGTTTGCATCTGGCCTCAATGATGCTTTGAGAAACTATTCCACACATTTCTGTTTGAATAAGTACAAAGAATACATTTCCATGTTTTACAAATAGTGGCCCTTGAATTTAAATAACTTTCTATAGACTCTGCAAAATTACATATTAAAGGTGGTGGTAGTAGTAGCAGTAGTAGTTGCTGGTTGCCTTGATGACTGAATAGAGTTATGTATATATATATGGATTTTTATTCTGTGCTCTAAACTGCCATGGGAATCCAGCTCCTGTCTTGCAGTGCAGAGAGCTGTGAGTCAGATTCAGATTCCCTGACTGCATGATTGCATTTCACTCTTAAGCCATGCAGATCAGCCATGCATGATGTCCTGCAAGAATGTGGGGCAAGAGGTGCCAAAATTGTACTTTGGATGTATGGAAAGATTTACTTTTGTAAATCAGTGGGGTCTATTCAACAAAGCAGAAATGTAAGGTTTTATGTTACTGGGATCCAGATAGAAGTCAGCTAGATTTGTGCCCTTTGTGAACAAAACCAAGACTTGAAACCTTGCTCCCCTGAGGAAAACAATTTAGCAAATAAGAATTTCTCTCAGGGTAGATCTGACTTCTGCTGCAGCCTGATAAACAGCAACTTCATTGGCCTCCTGCAAGAGGATTATGGAAAGTGTTTCCCCCTTCTGCTGAAAAAACATCCTCTCTTGTGAGTGCCATCAAGCTGTTTGCCAACATTTGACAATTCCGCCCCAGATTTCACCTTTTCCTTTCCCCTCTTTGGAGTACAATATCCACATTACCTATACCAGCTCTCACTCATCTACTTGCAAATGTTCATTCAATCTTCTCCCCTCTCCTTCATTCCATATGTAATAGCAGCCTCGGCTGTTTTGTAGAAAGGAGCACAGCCCTCTGCAGGCTGTAGCTGCTGCACACTTGCTGAACATGGCAAGAGTGTATCAAAAATGTGATTTATGTATTTATATATGCCAAAGTCTCAGCTCCACACTGATGGGCACAGGCCTAGCTAGCAGCACTGGATGGTGTATTTTCCTCTTTGCAGTAGACTGGCCCGTTCTGGAGAACAGGACCCTCAAAGTGCTGTAGGGAGCAGGTAATTAATCAGCGTCCTTGACTGGGTTTAGGTCAGAGCTGGAGCTGCTGCTGCTATGCTGCAGAGGAGTCTGCTTCTGCTTTTGGCTAAAATACAGCAAATACTGCAGCTGGCAACTTCATAGGCAGGGAAAGGTGTTCAGCAGTTGGCACCTGACTGATGATGGAAAGGAGTAGAAACAGCACCACCACTGTGTCTCAGGAGTGTAGGCACAGGGAGTTCAGAAAATGGGCTTCATCAGCACTATCTAACAATTTTCAGATTTTCTTCTAGAAAATTTATATCATTTTAATCAGTTTAAACTTAAGATTCCCTGGTCTTGGGAGTTCCATTGTTTTTATAACAGTTAACACATTTTATGTACAATTAAATATTTAAAAGAGGTCTTCAGGAAAAATAACTGCCAGTTCTTTTTAACCTGCAATCTATTGTGGGTTTTGGATTTTTTCTTTCATGAGGATTATCTGTATTTCTTTTATAGAGGAATTCAAAATACAGAAAAGACATTATCCAAGAATACAAGTATGAAAAATTACAGCAATTGGTTGTTGTTTACTTACAATTTTTTTTTTAATTTAGCATTTGCTAGACCTAGAAATGTGCTTTTAGAATGCCAGAGTTGTACACAAATACATTATTCAACTTACTGTGCATGAGCGGGTTAGCTGTAACAAGAAATACTATCCATATCCCTCTTCCCTGTTGGCATAAAATATGTGCATATGCAACAGTGTAATGGCTTTAAAGGGTTTCCTCTTGTAACTCAATGGGTTTTTGGTGGAATCATCCAGGATAAATTTGAGCTAATATCTACAGACAGAGCTTCAGCAAAGAAAATTTTTTTAAGTGTTCAGTGATGGAAAACAGAAATATAACAGCCCTATAGAAATAGTTTTAACATCTATGTGCTGATGACTCCTGTTCTGTGAAACAACCATTTTTATAGTAACTCCTTCTGAATTGCTCACAGGACCATGAAGTCAAGTCAAGCATTTCTGTGTGGTACCACACCTCCCAGTTTCACGTAATGACCACTGCAGTGCATGAGTTCAAAATACCCTGATGAACAACTAACAGCTTCAATTTTGCCTGGTTTTGTTGGTGTTGTTTTTTTTTTATCCTATGACAATACATATCAGATACTCAAAGTCTTTTTAGCCTCTGCCGTAGTGACAGGTAGGAAGGCACAGGGAATGAGAGTGAAGTGTCATTTCTCCATGCCCCAGTGGACTGACGAGCTGGGGGTGCTGCAGAATGATAATGTGCTGCCCTCCTACAAACTCCTCCCTGGCCATCCAGGGCTGCATGGCCATGTGTGAGCAGCATCCAGTTCTGCCACCATCCTGGTATGTTGCTGTGTCTACACAAAAGGCCAATATAATGGTGAGGAAATGTAATATATAATGGGATCAATATAATGAGAATCAGGGATGCAGTTCTTCTGGGAGTAGTGAGTTAAATGTGGAGTAGTGAGTTAAATGTGTCACATGGATCCTTTTTTTTTTTCTCCCAAGGAGATTCTGCTTTCATTTAGCTCCCATACCTGGCTGAATATAAGTTCCTTAACTTTTTCTCATAGTACAGAGCTGGAATTTTTGCTGTTGATTTTGAGCCCCAAAAGTAGAAGTCTTCTGCATACCTATTGAAGTGCTGCAAAATATGTGCTTCCCATGTTAAGAGGGAAAGAGAGAAGGATAAAAGTTTTTAATTGACATTTTATTCTGAAATTCTCTTGTCCTTTTACAGAGAGCATCATCTTCTCTTTCTGTAGAGTAGGTGCAAATCGGTGAAATATCAGCAGTGTTCCAGGTATGCTATACTCTGGCAAAATTTTATGCTAGTCCTTTACTCTAAAACCAGTCTTGAGCTGTGTGAAAGGTCCCTGGGCAAGGAGTTTAGACTGATTCTCAGAAGAAGAGTATGCTAAAAAGGAAATCCTATAGCTCCAGAGCTGGCAGATAACTGATTCTCTCTTAGTGAAACAGGTGTTTCTCCCATGCATAAAAATTAAGAATTGGAGACAGTTCAAAAGTAGTGTCACTGCTGCTGGGAGGGCTGAACAGATAGATTTGCAAGCAGAGATTAAAGAAAGCTATATCCAGCTCAGCTGAGTAACAGAAGGATCCATCAATAATTGAAAGGTGTCAGCCCCAAAGTGTGAGTATTTAGAACTGCAGAGCAAAAATACCTAGGAATGACATAGGAAAGTTATGTATTGAAAAAAAAAAAGGTAGTAAGAATAAATACACTGGATAGCAATGAAATATGTTAGATCAAGAAGTAGTTCTCTAAAGAGAGGGATTGCAAGCATGACAATTACAACTTAGGTTTGCTCCATGGTTTTGAATTCCTGAGATTTGTAAGTGAATAGGGCAAAAATGCTAAAAAGGATGTATTTTAATGCATGGAGGAATTATGTGTTGAAGGTAGGTGATGGGAATGTTCCCTTCTGGCTCTTCAATCTCTTTTGTGCCCCATGCACTTTAACTGAGGCTCACTGTGATGTTATCTGTGAAAACTAATATCTTCATGGGAACTTGAATTCTGATATTATGAGCTCTGTTCTGAGGATCCTATATATACCACTTCATCACAGATATTATTGACAGTAAGTGCTTTTACCACTTTTATATATTCTCTTTGTGAGTTGTTTTATAACAAGGCAGCTAAATCAAGGGAATTTTTCTGACCAGCTGAGCAGCTGATAAGTCTCCTTACAAGCACTTAGGTGAATTCAAATGCACTAGGATGTTAAAAAGGCGAGTTAGGACAAAAGCGGATGTCAAAACATAACCCTCTGCTCCTTCCATCACCTCAAAGGTTATGTCCCACTTGTAAAATTACTTGGGTTTTGAACCCCACTTTCCCTTAATTCTTTTGTTCACAAAGTCCATTTGATCCTTTTCAGGATTCATTTGCTGTCTTCTGATCCTCTGCTTTTGTCTCCTATTTCCCTCCCTTGTTCTCTGCACATCATGATCCTTTTTCAGGCTGGTCATTATCCTGTTAAATTCTCCTAGGAAGGGCTTTTTTCTCAGTCATGCTATTTCTTACTCAAGTGGTGCCTGCAGGAAGATCAGAACAACCCATGCTAGGAAGAGCTCTGTGAGTGGCACTACCTATAGGACAAGCATACAAGTTGTATTGTTTGTTGACTGCAAATTCACTTCTATCCCTTATTCCCTGCCTGTTTAGATAAATCTAAACCTCCACTGAGAGGAGAGAAAAAACATTCTTGACAATTTCCAGAGCCTGAAGATTAAAACTGGCCCAGTCCTACATTTATTTGTGTGTGTGTTTGTGCACTTTGAAAAGAATTTTCTTTATCCTGCAAGTCCTGTGGAGTCCACAGATAATATGGCTCCCTTTCTGCTCCAAAATCTGCACAAATCCTCCCCCTGCCATGCCTACAGATGGAAATAGGAAATATTCCCTTGCCAGGCCTGCAGTAAAAAGGAATGTGTCCCAAATGCAATCATTCCTTGTGCACTACATCTTGTGAGCAAGCAGACGGTGTGACTTGCTTCAGTAACTTTTATATGTAAACAGTCTTTAAAAACATAATCTACATTGTCAAAGCCTAATCTAAATGATGTACTGACATTGCTTACTTTGATATGCTGACTTGGTTTTGAATTCTCTCTGGATTGCCTGGCCCCACATGGCCTTTTTGTGTTTTGTTTACTTTTCACTTAGCTGTCACGTATTTATTCCCATTAGATGTACAAAGTCAATGGATTCAGCCTAGCTTTACAGCTTAGTTGCCTAATACAGCACAGGGAAAAAGCTAAATGAAGCCAAGCAGAGGGGCAGGAAAAAAGCAGAGGGATTCTTCAAGTCTGACACAGAGACCAAGGAAAGAGGAAACCAGCAAAAGATCTGGGTCTGGTAGAGCACCTAGAGATTGCAGGTTTTTTTCAGAAAAAAAAAAAACATATGTCTGGAAAGCAGAAATTAATTGATTTGTATAGACTGAGTTTCTGTTTTTAAAGGCTTGCTTCTGAACAAATGCTTAAATTTTGTATGCATCACATATATTTAATTTTTTTTTAATTTGGATTTTTTTCAAATGTGAATGGATGGGGAAATGTTACTTTAAATGCTTTTTCAGTGTAATGAGCTGGTTGGATTTATCTTAGTCAAACAGTTAAAATGGCTTGCATGATCTTGTTCTGTGAAAGTCTTTGAAGAGATGTGAAAATGCCTCATGCTGAGAAAAGTAATCCCAAAAAATCTACTTGGTGTGATCTTACTCACAGAACCCATAAGATAAATTGGTGTTCGTGAAATCTGTCACAACTTGGAGCATGACTGAAATGTGGACATCCTGAGTGGTCGTCTTCCCTCTGGATAGCCATGCCTACCCTGCCATGCTTCTCCCAGTGGGAATACCTACCCTCCCTCCAAATGGTTGGTTTTATGACATTTACAGGGGATTTCATGTGGAATTTAGTGTTGGGGGAGGGACTGTGGTGTCTCCTTTGCTCTTGGAAAAGGGACAGTCCATATCTCCTCCATGGCACTGTGTTACTGATGGCCCATTGTTCTCAGGTCATGTTTCTTCAGTTTCAGCCGAGGCGCTCAGCCCAAGCCCTTTGTGGCAGCAGCTGGGCACCCAAACTTCCCTTCCCTTGGAGAGCAGTCTGTGCTGAAACTGCCCCATTTCCAGGTGCACTGACCTCCTTCCGGACGCCCCTAGCCTGAGCTTTCCCTCTGTTTGCCGCAGGTGAAGCACGGGAACTACGCCTTTGTGTGGGATGCGGCGGTGCTGGAGTACGTGGCCATCAACGACGCGGAGTGCTCCTTCTACACGGTCGGCAACACGGTCGCGGACAGGGGATACGGCATCGCCCTGCAGCACGGCAGCCCCTACCGAGACGTCTTCTCACAAAGGTAAGCCTTTGGAGCAGGAGGAGCAGCTACTGAGGGAAGCTTTCTCTCACCTCTGGAGCCTTCTTCTAATTTAATTTTCGGCAAAGGAAAAGAAACACGTTGTTCTTGCGATCCACTTCATTTCTTGCACACACATTCATTTTATCCGAGACACTGAATTATTCACTTTTCGAGAAACTGCTTTAAAAACACTTTGTGTTGCTCTTATTTGAATTGTTCTTGTTTCTTTTGAAAAATATTAATGAGATAAACTCAACCTCATTAGCAGGAAAATGAGGAAAGAGTTGCTTCATTTGTTATAGAGAGTCAGCATAACTCAACCCTTCCTATTACAGAAGCTGCTTCTTAAAGAAAGTGAATTTGGACACTGATGGGATAACTAAAGGGGATGAACAAGAGCATTTGATGTTTTGGTGGAAGGACCCCTATTAGTACCCAAAAGCATAGGTGCTTATGCCCATACTAGTCGATCTCTTGGGCCACTAAAGTGCCATCTCTAGAGATGCTACTGGTACTGTGTTTCTACTGGGATCGGAAATACTAAATTAATTGTATGTATTGTGCCTTTGCATATGTATTTCTGCTTCACTCCAGTATTGATTCCTAAATCAGGATCTGTGTGAAATGTAAAAAAACTACTAAACTTCTATCTGCAGTTTGGCGCTTAGGGGAAGAAGTGAGCTAGTCTCCTGACCCTTTTTTTCACTCTGTATATGGTCTTTCAGTCTGGTTTCTGTTGGTTTGTGTTATGTGTATGAAGCAAAATTTTACAGTTGCTGCAATGGGATTTCTGTTGTGTGGCTGCCAGGTAAACACACAAAATATGCCTAATTTGGACTATTGCCTTTGCCCTTGTTCAAAGACTGTGGTGGGGGAGAAAGTAGCCAGTAAGTAACACTGTGCAGATCCAGAGGAATCACTCTCTGCTCACACCTACTGCATGAACAGGGAAGACTTGGATTCTTTCAATCTGTTCCACTTTGAGAGTGACATTGCTGAATTTTGTGCTAACATAGCAGCAACATAAAAAATTTCACAGGATCAACAAAAAATTTAATTTTAATGAAACATGTATATGTTTTGTATATTACAATGAGTATTAAAGGCAAATATTTACCAAATACTCTAATACTCTCATATTCCAGCTGTCCAGGCTGGCTCTGCTTAAAATCTCTGGCACTCTACTGTTAGGGATCTCTATGCAAAACAAAGGAGTAGGATTCCTTCCTGTAATCTTTCAAAGAAATTCTTCCACTGGTTAGAGTTCTCAGGTGCTTGTCAAGGTGTTAAGTCATCCTCTCCACAGCCTTATCCCTGTAAGTTTGAGTACAAAAATTGGAAGACATTAGGGAATTTCACAGTGTGTGTTTTTATTACCAAACATGGTGAAACCGCCAAGCGACGTGACACAGCTCACACCCACATTTTTCCTGCCCACCCCTGCTGCTCTGGAAGCCAAGGTGGATGCATCCAAAGTGCCCTCAGAGACTGCTTGTGACAGGGTTTATGTAGTGGGTATAGTTCTTGGCACAAGGAGTTGCTCCTTGGTCGTGGTACTGGGCACATGGAGAGGCTGGGTTAGAGCTTCTTCTGATACAGGGCCTTCAGCCACTCCTGGATCATTGCTCTGTGCAGGCCTGACATTTCCAAGTACAATTTTATTTCATAAGACAATTTTGGCTTTTCAGTGTGTTATTATATCTTGGAGCTATAGCAAAGCAGAAGGAAGCATAAAAATTTGCACATATATAGGTATTTTTATCTGAGGATCTTCGAAGCAATACTTAAATATTAGCATCTGGCAGGAAAGCAAATGCTATTTCCACTTAATGCTTAGGGAATCCGTAGCATCAGGAGACTTAAATGAAATCCCAAGGTCATATGTTGTCCCCTGGTGGAATCAGAGATCATAGGCACTCATTTTTGATTTCCTGCTCAAGTTGTCAGAGTTCAGGTAGATGAAGAAAGGGATTATTTGTCAGATATTGGCCACAGGAGGATCTGGATGGATATGCAGAACTTAGCACTGGTGAGAAAATAACTCATTGCATTAGGAGGAATAATGGCTGAACAGAGAAATTGGAATTTGCTTGGAGTGATACTACCTCCTGCTGAATTTAGAGAGCCGGAGATATATATTCTGAATATGTGTGTGCTGCTGTGCTTATATTCTTATTTCTGTATTATGAGAGCATATTATATAGCATTTCTAATTATGTCCATAAATATAAATTTACATTTTAAAGCAGTGAAAGACCATATAAGAACAAACATGTGAAAGAGAAATCATGCTTACAAGGTAGCTTATGAGGTTTTGTTCTTAATACCCTTCTGTACTGTTCCTTGAGCTTACATCCATGTGGTTTTCATACATCATCCTTACATTTCTTCCTAATGAAAAGGCTCAACAACCTTCAGCAGCTGCAGCCTGCATGCTAAATAGAGAGAGAGGAATAGATTCATTGTATGGGATTAGCAAATGTTCACACGAATATTTCACAGTTTTAATGCTGCAGGGAACTAGTTTAACATATATTGGCACTTCTTGATCTTTCCCAAAATAAATATATTTATGTGAAAATACAGGCCTTCTCTTTTAAGAAATTTCATATAAAGCCATAAGCTGTACAGTGTTAAATCCCTAGGATGCAGCTGTGAAAGGTCTGGCAGGCTTACAGGAGAATTTGTTCTCTGTGCAGGAAGCACAGGCATGCATTTAAAACTTTTCAGTACCTTTTCCAAGCATACAGGTGATTCCCAGAGAAACAGAAAAAGAGACAGAGAGGTGGAAACACTCACCCTTCTCTCTAAAGCTACACAGTGTGAGCTGCAGTCAAGGTAACGCTGTGGCAAAGTTTACCAACAGGAAGCAGTGTCAAAAAAGGATCATTGAGGGTCATTCTTTTTCACAGGCAAAAAAATCCCTCCTATGCCAAAACAAAGATGTGAGCGGCAGTAAGTGGCCTAACTGCAGTATGAGATTGGCTTTTAGCTGCATGGGGGTGACAAAGCAGCCACACAGCATCTGGGACCAGGCCCTGCCTCATGCTTTCTCTGAAAGCAGATGCTTTGGCTCCATCCTGACAATAGATATGTGGCTGTAACACAAAGAATATAGAAAATAAGCTGGGTAATATTTGAAAGATGGAGCTGTTGTACCTATCCCGATGACTTCATTTATGTTGCAGATGTTAACAAGCACAGCTGGCTATGGCACTAGACAGCCAGGTGATGTGCTCAGGTGGATGGCTGTCCTCTTTCCTTTGCCACAAAGACTTAACCTTCTGAGCACCAGCAGTCTCCAGGCAGTATGTCAGTTTTCCCTCTCTATATATTTTTCTTTCAAGGTAATGACAGGGGCTGTAATAATAGGAACTGCCAAATTTCCTAGGAGAGCTTGAAAAGGATGTGTCTTTTGGTTCATGAGGAGCTGTGTGGTGACACTAAATTTGACACCTGTTAAGAATTCTTTTCAGCCTTAAACTTTAAAACTTCCACTGCACCCCTAGGAGGTATAAATATAATTGCAGGCGCTTTTCAGAGTATTCCATAGGATGTCTGTGCTTCCTGCAGTGCTGCAGCAATGGCTCAGGTGCTGTGCTGGTGGCTGGCTTTTGGTGGGGGTCAAGGGGGGATGGCAGCAAAGTGCTGGAATCCTGTTCATGTACCCGCTTTCTCTGCTGTTGCACTCTCTTCTCCTGCACTACAGTCCCAGCTGTGCAGCACACTAGAGGCAAAGGGACAGGAAGCACTAATTCCGTGCCCAGCAGAAGCCAGCAGCCAGCTTGTCACTTCACTGGAACCTGTCAGCACCCAAAACCACTGGAAAACCAAGCTATAGTTGCTCTGCACTCCTCATATTCCAAAGAGCATCCGTGTGTGTTCTGCCCCTCTAAGTCAAAGGAAACAGTGACAATAGGAAGAAGAAAAAGGAAAAGGCAAGTTGCCTTTAGAGCCCATAGTGTGGGACTCTTGTTCATCAGCTGTGTTCCCACAACTGCCCCAGCCAAGCACAAGCTCATGGACACCTCAAGTTGTCTGTGTGCCAAGAGGAGCAGCAGCATTTCCATAATTCCTGGTGGTTGTCTGTGGGAAAGGGGGCATGTGAGGGCAAAATGTATGGAAGGTACAGCTACCATATAGTTTCTGCAGAAACCCCAGTCTGAATTTGACATTATTCACAAAAAGTCACAGCGAATTTGTGGTGTTGCTAGAGAAGTCAGTCACATCTTTTTGTCCTGAGGGGGGAAAAGAAATGAACACTTATAATGATTTCCTTATGGCAAGCCCAAAGACACCTCCCTAGCAGCAAGTGGTGTGCTTTCAGAACTTTGGAGGGAAAGAAGAGAGCCATCATATGGCATTTCAGACTTCCCCCTAGCAAATCATTAGCCAGCTGCTTTAAATAAATGGTATGGATATTCTCCTGTCCTTTTTATATCTCATCAGCAAAATCCTGAGTCTTAGAAAGTTCCTGCCCTGAGCCATAAATATGTGTTCTTCCTGTCTCCTCACCATTAATTCCCTCTCCTTAAATTTTCATTCTGTGTCTTGGAGGTCACTTATGTCCAAAGACTCCGGTGCAAGGAAAATTACTTTATTCCTAACTACCTTGATTTTTCTCTGCCCTTGGGACTATGTACCCCTTTCTTTGAGAAGATACCCCTATTTATTTTTTTTTAATATTCTTTTAATGAAAGCCCAAGAAAGTGTTATTATTCTTATACTCTGACTTATCTTTTACCAGCTATGTGGGAAGTAAGAGTTTTGGATTATACCCTAACCCTGCAGAGGACTAACAATAATGACGTAATTGATTTTTTCATTATTAAATACAGGGATCATCTGCAGAATAGCGGATGCCTTAGTAAGAGATCAACTTTGCTTTGTCTTGGTAGTTTGCTAAGAATTGAAATCCTGTTCTGAGCTGTATGTATAACATTCTGAAACATATAGTGCCAAACTAGTAAAATCTACCTAAATCCACCCAAAGCACGTTTTTTCTCATAACTCCAGAAAATTAAGAAACTGTGCAAGTTAGGAGAATTATTTGACTTCAAGCAAACTCCTGAATTTAAATAGAAGAGTTTAATTTTGAGAGTCTGCTCATAGATCATGTCACAAGTTCATATGACTGAAATTACATTAGTGAGAGGAAAAAAAATGAAAAAATTGATTCCAGGTTTCTGAGCAATCTGACATGAGAGTCCAGTCTTAATTTGTTCAGATATAGTCATTGCTAATGAAAGCCTTAACTTCAGAGTAGCACATAGTAACAAGGTAGTTTCTCAGATAACCAGGATACTAAATAAAAAATTTAACCACGCCCAAAGTAATATTTCTTGACCATCCAAAATAACCAGTCTATCCTATTTGTTTCTGTCTATATAAGACTTGTTGGGGTAAAACTGAGAATTGCACCAGGCCCTAGGTCTCAAAACACGTCCACCTTCCTTTCTGCTGACCCAGGTCCTCCCAGACAAACTGCAGTTGCCCTTCATGCCAGGAAACTCACCTTGAGGAAGCGCTGCTCAGCCAGCTCCTGCCCCCTGAGGCTGCAGAGTGCTCACTTAGTCCAGGCCACTGCATCCAGGCTGAAACCTGTCACCTCAAATGGATTGCAAGAAAAGATGTAGCTTCATTCTGATTTTTCAAAATGGCATCCATTACTTCATGAGAAAGCCCTAACAGAAAGCTTTTGCCCCTCTGCTATTCTCTCTTCTTTTTTCTACCAAGCTCACGAGTATCTGACCCAGGCTTACAGGGCTCTGCAATCCTGTCCAAGCTCATTGCTCATAGCTCTGCCCAAGGGCCAGATGAGCTGGCACTGTCCCTTTGCATCCTCTTCCACCAAATGCCTAATGCAGAGCTCCAGGTTCTGAAGATTCCTGCACTGTTATCAGAAGGGTTTCCTGGTTTTATTACTCCTCCCCATCTGGCTTGCTCACCTTGGCTGTAGGACTGCAGAGACGCTGTGGCTCCCACACAGCACATTGTGAGAAATGGCTTTATTGACTCCTGATGGTGCTTGCAGGTCTCACTGTGAATTCATGGCTAGGAGCTGAACAGGATGGAGACGCCTACAGAAACACAGGCTTAGCAACTTCTTAATATCTCGTGATATTAACTGATGATAGAGGTTAAAGGATTCTGCAGCAGATCTGGAGTTTATTACGTACACATAGTGAAAAATTACTCAAAACACATACAGGCAGTGAGCAGATTAGGGCTTTTTAAATATACCATAACATTATTTGATGGGGTAAGTTAAAGAATCGTGAGGTAGCAGCACTGAGAAGAAGCATGAAAAAGAAAGTCATAGGGAAAGGCATTAGATCTTCTTGCATTCTCACACAGCACAGAGCTATGAGGAATAGAGAGCTGCCTGCCTCCTTCACCACGGAAAGGCACCTTGCATCCAAGCAGTGCTGTGGTGAAGGAAAACTTTCCAATATTGCTGCATGTTGGGGAAAAAAGGTACCATGAAAAAGGCAGCTTTATTCTTTCTTTTTTTCCTAATCAATGCTCACTTTCAGAAAGGGCCCTACATTCAAATTGTCCCAAAGGCAAGCCAGGTAAGGGCATGCTTTTGCATATTAATTCCCCATCATTACCACCCCAAAGAAAACATTCTAATTGTGATGTGTTAAATTACCATTAGAGAGCACTATGCAAGCTCTTTCTCACTACTTGCTATCCAATTCTCTACCCTGAGGCAGCTCAGACTTGGCATGTAAAATGGCCAGGTATTACCCAGTGAGCTGTGCAGGACAGTCCGTGGAAACAGTGCTGCTCATCCAACTGCATGGAAGCGACATTTATTGTAAGCTGAGTTGTTCATGTGTTTTAAAGTTTTATGGAGTGAGTAAGTGCATGGCTGCAGAATTTGAAACTGCTTGGTTATAAATCTGATGACAGTAAAGCTAAAAGAAGTCTCAGTGAGTGGCTTCCTGCCAAGAACTTGCCTTTTATGAATTCCTGAAGCAAAGATTAGGTTTACCATCAGTGCACACTGTCCTGTAGTACAGGTTTTTTTCTTTTCTGGCTGCCTTCTCTAATGTGTGCATCAGTCTGGAGAGGAATGGGTGTAACTACTCACTCTGGCTCAGCTGAGTAGCAGCACTGCCTTTAAAGTGGGGTGGAAAACAAGTGCAAAGCTTTCCCTGGAAATAGGAAGGGACCAGTCATGCAGCTGCCTTGATAACAGAACCATAATAACCCAAGCAAGGGTTTAGCCCACCTACCCCATACTTGCCTGCTCTTGGCCTCAGTTCTCAAAACACTGCTCGACCTATTTCATTTTAAATGATCAAGAGTAGCAAAAGAGCAAAAAGTGATAGATCTTTGCTAAGCCATTTTGTTGCCTTAAATAGTAATTAACCTTTAGCTGGACCATAAAGCTCATTTTCAGCTAGTCCCGTTTTCCAGATAAAAGGCCTGAAAATAAAGTTTGTTTTCAAACCTGAAATGAACTTGATGGAATAACAGCTGGAAGGATTTATCCATATCTGAGCTAAGAAATTTGCTTCTACCTGTGGAATTGCTGCAACAGAGGCTACCTCAGCCTGCAGAGATTTGCCCTGCTGTAAAACACCAATCTGCAATTTGTCACCCATCCTTGAATCATCAGTAAGCCAAGGTGCTAGCCTTTGTTGATGACTTCAGCCAAGTTCAGGGGGAGGCAAAGGGAAAAAAGAGCATGGGGAAAGTCTCCAGAATGTAGAGCCAAGGAAGAGTGGTAGCAGGTTTCCCAGCAGAGCTGTCTTCCCTTGCTGAAATAGGAAGAAGAAAGCTCGTTCCAGGAACTGAGGGAGTGAGAGGAGAAGCAGTGGGGATGGGGAGGAGCTGAGTGCTCCTCAGTGATTCTTAGAGGGACAAAAAAATGAAGCCTTCCTTATTGCTCAGTTCCATGTAGGAGGAGGTTAGCAAAGTGAGAAATCTAAAAAAACCTATCCAGAGAAGTCTTCTGCTGTGCCTCAGAGCAATCCCACGGGGTTGGTTGCTCTAGGCTGCTCCCCAAGGAAATAATGAAGGAATTGGGAGAGGAAGCCAGTTTGCCCAGCAGAGTCACCAGTGTGTCAGAGTGCAGTGGATAGAGAGGTTTGGATTAATTTGAAGATTAAGATGGGGTGGGGAAGCCTGTGCTCTCTGACTCCTGTGTAGTCTAGAGGAAAAAATGTTCTGATCATAAGCTATCACAAAATTGGAGAGACCTCTGCCCAAACCCCAAAGACTTGGTGGTGGCAGAGAAGCTGTGCAGGGTTAAAACAGACAAAAGCATTTGCTGACATGAACCAGCTGGATAATGCTGGAGGCTCTTGTTTGCACAGTGTGCAACAATGTGGTTTATGTTGTGCTTTAGTGCCAGTGGTGTTAGGTTAGCCCACAGTACAGCAGAGCTCTGATCCCAGCCATCATAGTTTTGATGACTGTCCTAAAAACCAAATGCCTTTCCAGACACAAGTTTTCCACTTAAACATGGTGTGCAAGCAGACAGAAATGACGATATGGCCAAGGAAAAACTGTGTTTGCCATTTTATTCATAAAACACTTTTGCAAAGTGCATTTAGTAATTTGCCATTGTAACCACCTGCACGGAGAGCTTTCAGGGCAGAGCTCTGACACTGTATTTTGTTCATACTTTGACTGCTCAGCTAAAACTTCCATTTCTATGCATTTATTCTGCTTCACACATTATGTTATCAGTCACTTTCAATATTTCAAAGTCACAGCAGTCCTTTTCTGACATGCATTTGCCAGAATGAACTGCCTTGACTGCTGTTATTACAGACTGCAGTTCCTGACTAAGGGAAAGGACTTACATAGAACCAGAATATTGGAAATTCTGAGGAAAAAAACCCCAGTAGATAAAACAGCATAAAATTAGAGTCAATGAACAGAAATAGATGCTTTAAATGACCAACTGTATTTAAAAAAGGAAAAAAGGAGGCAAGAATGGGAAGGCAGGATTTATAACCCAATATAAAAGAATTAATCAAGAAAAGTTTGCTCTTTCAAGTTCCTATGCAAGGTACTGATAATGGCACTCTTCAGCCATCTGGTAGTAAATCAGAAAAGTATGTCGTGCTTGGACTTCCTCTCAATCAAATACTTTATCATATTCCTCTAGTGCTCACCTTCAACAGAGGGATTTGAATAAAAGCCATTTATAGTCCCAGAAAACCATCACAAGGGGTTTTGGCCTATCTGGAACATGTGCTTACACTCCTCATTAAGTGCTAGTGGCAATAATTTGTCATGGCATGTGAGCACTTCTCCCTCTTGCATGTGCTTAATGGCATGCACAGGCTTTGCCAGTTCACTCTGAAAGCCCCCACAGTCAAGGGCTGAGCCGGGGGAAGTACACTTGTTCGGAAAGGTCATGATCCTTTCATTCTTATTGCAATTGAATTTTATTTTTTTCCCTTCTATTTGCCACTTTTGTCTTCAGCTGAACGAATAGCCTAACAGCTGAATTTCCAAAGCAGTGAAGAAAAGCTGCCACCTAATTACCTGGCTTTGTAGATAAGTACATGCTCCAGCTGCTCCCACCAAAGCAGAAAGGTTTCAGCTGGTGACAAGCATTAAAAGGAAAAATAACTGCAGTTTCATAGGTGGGATGCCTCTACAGAGCCAAAGAGATCATGAGTATCTCAAAGACATCAGATTCCTACAGAAAGCTGATAAGACAGATAAGCCATGTTTGGATTTGTTTGTTTATTTAATTAAAAAAATCAATTGTTTTTTAATTAAAAAAAGAACAAACAAACTCCATTACAGTAATATTTGGAGAGAAAAGCAGCAAAGTCATTAGCACTGTTTTGCAGCCTTGAGAGCAGGGATTAGAAGTTCCTGACCCAGGACTGATTGTTTTTGGCTTTGTCTGGGATATTCCTACAGCAACACATGAGAGAAACCATGAACAAGTGAGCCTTGAGGTAACTGAGAAATAGATGCTTTATTTTTAATATTGTTTGTTTATGTTAATTTCCTTGGGTTTGGGGGGATTTAGTTAATTAGCAGTGGATCTTCAGGTCATGGAATTACTTCAGATTTATACTGGTTTAGCTGACGGGAGAATTTAATCCTATAACATGCCTTTGGCATAATTTAGATGTAAGGCTCAAGATTAAGGTCCCCATGAAACAGGGAATTTATGTTCATTTCTTTTTCTTACACTGTGAAGTGCTATGCAAAGCTACAGAAATGTGTCAGCTCTGACAGTCACACTTGGGCAGCAATCAGGGCTTTCAGAAAGCCATTGGGCTTCACCTGCAGCATCAAATTCCCCCTGTGTTCTTCCATTTTATATTAGTCTGGAGGAAATTGTAAAATCCATAGAAGAAAAGCAATTGAAAAAGAAGCATGGTGAAAGCCCTGAGGAAGTAAAAGTTTCTTGATCTTCTCATGTCCCTCTTAAGTTAAAAACACCTACAATGCTCATTTTTAATTTTTTTTAAGAGTAGCAATCTTGCACCAGATTAAACATACGAAGCCTCTTGAAAACACAGGGTTTCAGAAAGACCCCCTGACAGGTGTTTAACACAAGAAGAAGTATATCCATGGTTGTATATGTAAGTCAGTATATGTAAGCTGTGCTGGCAGCAGCGCCTGTGTTCTATGCTCAGCCCCAAAATGAAATATTTGTGTGGTAGCAGAGAGCAGAGCAGTGATATCATCTCCTTCTGCTTGGCTTTGCAAGTGAAGGGTCCGTCACTCCAGCTTGCTGCAGCTCAGGGGGATGAACAACATGTCCAAGCTGAACCCACCAATCACTTGGATGCTGATCAAAGCCCTTGATTCTCCCACTAGCTGTTTTCTTCCCATTTTCTCAGCTTTTACCAGTGGTTTACTGCTTGCTTGCTCTGAGGCCTTCTTTGGTAGAAGAAATCCAGGCTGGCTTTGGTGCTGGAGTGTTTTTAAGGGCTGAGTTTAGGAGCAATAGACTCTCTGCTTTCATGGAGAGCTGCAGTAGCTGAGATGAAGGGGGGCTGCAGAGCTGGCCCAGCTGTGAGCTGAGCACAGACACAGCCCCCTTCCTCTCGCTCCTGACAGCTTTATTTCAAATTACCCGGTGTCTTGGCTTCCTTTTTTCTGCCCAAAGTGTTTTCCTACTGCTGCTTCACTTAACAGAGACCCTTTTGGCTGTTTCAGTGTTGTGTAGCAGCCTGTTGTTCCTGGCCCTGCCAAACAGGGGTCATAGGTTGTGGGATGAAGCCCTGGGTAGGTGCAGGGGAGTGACCCACAGGGTGGCTGGGCGCACTCTGGGGCCAGGAGGTGCCCCAAGGGCCCTAAGTGCCTGTCCCCCTGGGTAGTGGTCTCCAAACCCCCTCAGAAAAAAATCTGATGGTTGGGGTCAGTAGTGTTGCTCATTGTGAAAAAGTGAGGATTTTTTATTTCCCTTTTTCCCCCCCTTTCTCAGAGGTGTAAGTGGTTTGTCTGTTCATGGGGCTGAGCATGTCTTTTTGCTCGTGATGAAAATAAAGCCTGGGTAAAGACTCTCACCAGGAGACTTCTGTCCTGGGCTGGCAGGACTGGGAGCAGACCATGCTGTGCACCTTTCATCCTAGTGCAATTTAAGATGATTCCCACAGTGCTGCATTTCAGGCTCAGCTCTGAATATTTGCTCACTCACCGAGAAGCTTTCTCATCCCCCACAGGCATTGCATACCCACTAAAATCTTTTTCTGAACTGAGGAAAAAGTGGAGATGCCAGTCCTTCCTCTTGCCTAGGCAATAATAAACTCCTTGCTGGAATTTTCAAATGTTACATCCCTTTAGATCACTAATACAGCCTATCCCATACAGCTGGAATTATCACAGGGCCGAATCTTAATAGTGATGGTGCAGGTTATCTCTGTGTAAATAGTGCCAGATCTTTATTCAGCAGGAGAAATGCTGCAGGCCTGCACTGATATATTGATCTGGATAAACAAGATAGTTTGTTCCTATCTGGAGGTGCCTTCTTAAAGTTCAGTTTGTGATGCTTCCAGGTAAAACTGATGATTTAGTGTTCCTGGATATGGTGAAATACCTGGTGTGCTGCCTAGAAACCAAAGGATTTTTCTCTGTAGGCCTGATGCTGGACTTCCTGAGCCTCTTGCTGTACTGCCAGCATTAACACAAACATTGCATCTGGGCAAAAAGGGTCCTTATTTCTGCTTGCTGTTTTCTCTGACAGTCTGCATCACTTCCCTTTGGGCTTAGTTAGTGGTGCTTGCCTTGAGTCACTGTGCTCTCACAGCGGGGCTGCAGGAAGCTTTCTTGGCAACATTTGTTGTTCTAGAGAATTGTTTCCTAGCTGGGGGTTTATTGCCTGCTCTGAACTTGGGTTTTCTCAAACAAATTTCAGCTCTGTTTCCAGGCTTGGTTTTAACCAAATGGAGTCATTTGTGGTTGAAGGGAGGAATTGTATGATATTCAGGGATTATTTTTTGACTCAAAATAGAGAACAGATTAAAAAATATAGGAAGACGCAATAGCTTAAAGGCCATGTCAGTCAGAACTGCTCCTCTTAGCACGCCACTTCTCCTGAGCTAGCCTGTCTGCTCCATGCTAACAGTGGTTAGCTAAATTAGCTAGAGTCAGCTGGATACTTGAATGTCATTAGAAACTGAAATCTTTGTTAGAGTTGAATGTGAAAACTTATTATTTGATAGAAAGTAAGAAGGAATGCTTATAATAACTCCATAATCAATCATAAAATGATGAAAGTCTGCATTAAAGTTCCACATCAAAGAAACCTGACGGTAAAGGATGAAGTTAGTTCAGTCATGCAACTCCAAATCAGCCTTATAATGATGCCATGTAGTTAACCCGTGCTTATAATTACGACATTTCCTTAGTTATTAGAACCTGAGTAGGTAAAAAACAAGTGCGCTTTTTTTTCTTTTTAATTTTGTTACAACTTGTTAGATTTTTGTCTTCAGATGATGGGAAGGCCAGTAAGCTGAAAACTTAGGAAGTTGCATAGGAGGAAGGTGCCTAATCCTGATTTGTGTTCTGAAAGTTTTCCTCTGCCTTTTCCTGCGTCAGTGTGACACCTTTGGCAGGCCAGGCTAAGTGTTGTAATGGCCCTTCCAGTCCCACTGCCAGCAAATCTCCTCACTTCATTCTAAACCATCCTTCTCATCCTGCCATCATCCTGCTGCCTTTCTCCTCCAAGCCTATAATTTGGTCCTTTGCAGCATCTCTCCATCCCATCCAGGGCACTGAGATCACCCTGAGCAGCATATGTGAATACTCCAGGCTGGGAAATGGATAGCCCTGGGACACTTGAGGGATCCTCCAGGTTGCTCACTCTCCTTACCATGAAACCACAACCAACTTCCCATGATGTGTCTGACTTTGTTACGTTGCTTATTGAATTTTGCTGGCAGTATTGTCCTTTGTCCTCTTGGGACCAGCATCAGTTGTCATGGCAATTACTGTCAGATGGTTGCAGCTTGTGTGCTTGGAGGAGCATAGGAAAGCTGATGGCCAAAAGAAGTCACAGTTCAAACAAAGCATAAAATGTCATTTACTAATACTGCTTAGTGACCAAAATTTGGGGGGCTGCAGCAGTTGGTAGATACTTGGGTTTCAGTCAACATCCTGTGTGTCTTTCAGTTTAGCTCCCAGATGAATGTTATTGGTTTGGTTTTTAATTAATTACCATGGCATTTGAAATGACTGATGAAAGAACTGGGTCATTCTCTATGAAGTAATTCTTCAGGTTGCTGTAGCATTCATACATCTGCCCATCTTACATGGAGTTTGGCCATTTATACAAGGAATAGTTTACAAAGGAGCTCCAAGACACGTTTGGATAAAGCAGGGAGTCTTTTCAATATCCCTAAGCCTGCGTTCCTAAGTCTGTGCTTAACCCCAACATCTCTGGTGCTCTGAGAAAGAAAGGTAGCAGAAGTGGATGCCAGCTGGACATCTCCTGCTGGAAATCTCCTCCCACAGGCACGAATTTCTGTCTCAGGGCTTTTGGACTTTGGGCCTGCCTATTGACACTTCTTAATGTCGATTGGTTGAATTGGTTTATTAAGTTTGTCTGAAAACTTCTTTGCATAAGCTTGAAGAAGATCCATGTGTGACAGGCATGGAAATTTTGTCTGTATTGACTAAGGAAGTTGGAGTCCTTGTAAACAGACATAAATTGATAGATGAAATGCAAAATAAGGGAAATTATGTAAACACAGCAGGTGCTCATAAGAATAATCTATCAATGCTCTTTTCTGTAAAACAATAACAGAGAAAATTAGCAGAGTGGGGCTTTGCAGCAGTATTACATTATATACCAATCCAAATGTGCTCTCCTGGGACCTTTTCTTAAAATGACTAAAATCCCCTTTCGTGCAAAACAAGTCTGGAAATAAGGAGTGTGTATTAAATTTGCTCAGTTTATAGCTTCATAGATGGGATCAAATTAATTTCTTGCAAAATTTGGAGAAAATGTTTGGCAGCTCTTTCAAGATAGATATTTACTAATGGGGAAAACTGTCTCTGGCACATCATGCTCTGAATTTATCATCTTGCTGAGCAACTGGACACAAGTAGAGATGTTTTGAAATATCCCAGACTGCTTGATGGTCAGTTTGTGTTTAGATAAAGAGTAGAAGGATCTTTAGGTGATTGATTGGCAAAAGTCTGGACAAACATTTACTTCTGTATTGGGAGGGAAAAGCAGGGACTTTGCACACATGGTTATCACATATGGGTCAGTTTTGCAGCAAGGAGGCTCTGTCCTATCCTGCTGAAGTCACTCAGCCACTTTTCCAGCTCCTTTCTCAACCACAGACTTTGGAAAGCCACAAAGGCATTTGCCATATGTTGGGTAGTGTTTTAAAGCCTCTCAACAGGGGATGTATCAATATTGATCTTGCGCTAGAGACTGCATTTCTTGATGATTCACTCTTTTGTACCAGACCCCTTTAGATGTGAAAATGGGCTAATAATACTCATTTCACCAGGGTCTCAGGGGAATGAAAGCAGGTTTTTTGTCACACTTTAGCTGACAGTTTTCTGATTGATGGCATTTATGGGAAGTTGAAAGAGGATTAAAGTCTCATGATGCTGGTTTATTTCAAGAACATGACATGTTCAATATGATAATAAAGCGGGAATTTTTCTTCTGTGGCTTTTATGGGCTTGGGCTTGTTTAGGAAAAAATTATGGATAAAGCTGTAGCTGAAGTCAGCAGTATGTGTTTCTGAGGCCATCGGGTGCAAGGTGACAGGAGCCTTTATAAAACCCTCGGCAGTTTTTTGCTACAGAGAACTTGACAACAAAGCCAAAAGAAAACTTAATACTGTAATGATTCATTCCATGTGGGAGGCCAAAACTTTGAACAGTGTTGGAAGGCATTTTGCCATAACGTGCTTTAATTTCATAGTTGTGCTGACATGGTATATCAAGGATTATTATCACCAAAAGGCACTAGAGACTGGTTTGAAATTACATGCATTTAGAGGGCTGGTGAAGTGAGAGTTAATCTCCTATTCCTTTGTGGACATGTAATGAGTGAAAGGAAAGAAATTGCTTCCCAGTATCACAAATTAGCACAGTAAAGAGTGTAAAATCTTTACAGAAAGGAGGGGTGAACCATTCATCCATAAAACACTGAATTCTACCTTCGAGCTCATTAGTATATGTGTTTTACCTGCTAATTATATAGCCAGAGTAATAGTGTTATATGTCCTCTGTACTGAAAGTAGGTTGCTGTAAATAAATCTCTGTTGGATCAATATATTTTTCTAAGGAAACCTGAAGTTTTGAGTAGAGTCTTCAGGGTCTCACTGGAGTGAAGTTATCATTATTAATACCCCCTGTGGATAATATCTTTGCATTTACTTAGCTATTTCTATGCTCATTTATGATAACATTTAAGCAAGCTTGTTGGCATGAATAAAGTTAGGATTCATTAATATTACATGGACATTTTAGTTAGAAAGACCACTTACTCTAGGCCATTGAAAGTTACGCTGCTTTCAAAAGGCAGCTGTGCACTGCACAAGGATCTCCAGAGGTTACTTTGCCTTAGGGGCTCCAGGTTGCCTTGGATGTGGTCTTTGGGCAGAGATCCCTTTGGCATCTTGGCTATACAGGGAGCAAGGCTTGGGGTTTGCAGCTGGACAAGCCAGGTGCCCCACACCAGGTTTCCCAAGCAGGCCCAGGGAGGGGGAGCTCCAAGGGGCACTGGCAGCAGGAGGACAGAGCAAAGAGGGAGAGGGACAAGGGGATGAGAGGTCTGGTGTCCTTCGTCCACCACACATCTCCCACAGCACTGGGGAACACCAATGTCCTTCATCCACCACACACCTCCCACGGCACTGGGGAACACCAATGTCCTTCATCCACCACACACCTCCCACGGCACTGGGGAACACCAATGGGGCACGCTAAAACCTACGGCTGTTGCACTGGGGTGCGTGCTTCAGATCTGCAGTCCGAGATCCTCGCTTGTTTGATAGATGACCCAAGTGACAAAGCTACAGGCAATTTGCTTTATTGCTGTTATATGACCATAAGAATCAGAGCGGTCTGCTGGGTCACTGAATCCATTATCCTGCTATGATAGGCAAGCACACCACATGGGTCCTTTCATAACTCCATCAAGAGCCATCTCAATACCAAGCTGAGCGATTTTTGTTCACTTGAGTGTTTTCCCCTGGGAGGTCTGTTGTTTCTCTGATGCTGCTCCTGCTGGGAATCTCCTTCTCCCTGTTACTCCCAGGGACATTCTTTATAGTCCAGATTCCTTCCTAGCCAGTGTGTAACTGCTAGCTTTTGTGATTATTGGCATTTCTCTCGCACTGCTCTTCTCTGTTTCTGCCTTCTCTCACTCTCTGTTCTCCTTTTCCATACAAATCTTGGCAAGGCTTTTTTCCTCCTGAGATAGGAGCTCTGTTCTCCTGCTCATCGCTGTATCTCTTATCTGCACTGGTTCTGGTGTCATGATGGTGGGTAAGGCCAGTTGTGCAGTGTGTTGGATGAGACTGCACATGTACTTGCCAGAATCTGAATCAGAAATGCCTTGGCTGGTGCACTCTGGCAAACCATTTGCCCATTTTGCAACTTTATTGTGCTGGTGGCTGTTGGCCACTATCACACCTCAGCCTTTGCTGCCCTCACTCACATCCAAGCAATGAATGCCTGGCTGGCATGGCATCCTGTTCTTCATTAGCTGCGCTCTCCAGCCCTCAAAAGGGGATCAATATTTTTTACTTGAACCTCAGAAAAAATTATAAACATAGAACACATAAATATGGGAGTATTGTAATTTTTTGTCATTTTATTTTTCTCTGAGACTGAAGATGGCCTTACATAGAAAAATACCCACCATTTACTTAAGTAGCAATGTAGTTATTCCAGTTTGTTCATTTATGTAAGAAAATATCCAATGTAATGTAGCAATGCAGTTCAGGGGAAAAAACCTTCCTTTGATTATTTGGGGGAGCACTTTTGAGAGAGTTCTAGTCCACTGACTCTTCTCACACCCACACACCTTCTGCACAAAGGGAATGGTGGCACAAAAGAAAACTCCTTTGTAAACTAAAGCAGGCATTTCTTCCAGGCAACTCTCTATTCTTTGCAAACCTGGAGAATAATAAATGCAGATTGCATCAGAGACATAACTGATAATAATAACACAGTGTTTTGTCTCTGATTATCCGTTGTAGTAGGACAATTACAAGAATCTTGAATTTTTCTATGGTGCCGCTGAGATTTACTCCACTTCATTTCAAAAAAAAAGCAGAACAGCCTTGGTAAAATTTGAAAAAAAAGTCTATTTTCCTCATTTTCTTGTAGTCAGAGGTAGTATTTTTGATTGCCAAGAAACTAGTTTCATATACAAGCTGTGAGATGAAAACCAAATTGCCTCAGTGCTCTTCACCTGGGTCCTGAAGCTTATAACAAAACCATGCATGCTTTTGAGTCTCCAACAAAAGCTGAACTCCAGTGTGTTTCCCATGGACTGAAATTTTATTGCAAGTATTTTGCACTAGTGCTACTGTTATTTCTGCACGAGAGATAAATTTATTGTGCTTTCTGATGGATTTTTACATCTTAAAGAAGATAAAATACGGTTGTTATTTGACAGGGATGGGCTATTGGAAAGTAATAAATGGAGTCAAACAGGGACACTTTCTTCCCTAAACACTTTCTTTGGATCGACAAGTGTGTGTTTTCATTCCAATAATTGAAGGTTTCCAATGCAAGTATACTGCTATATCTGTAGGAGAGATTTGATCTGTGCACATTGAGACATAGGTCATTTTTGGCTGGTACTAGTAAAAATAATTGCAATGTCAGTTCTGTACCTGAATTACTTGTGATAGATAGACTTCTGGATTAGGTAGTCTGCACTCAGAAATAATGAGAAATGTCAGGTTTTGGTTAAAAAATGAGCAGTGAAATATCTCTGCAGGTTATTATCACTTTGAGGGATTGTGGTTCCTCTCCATTATTCCCACCACTATTGTTGAATTGTCCAATTTAAGTGAATAACAGCACATTCTTTCTAGAAACTGTTGGTGGGAGCCAAGGAAATAAAATATGTTAGAGGGATCTATTACATAAAGGATACCTGCATATAATAGCCATTGGCAAAGTTGAGAGACAATAGCTAGGAATCAAATTCACCAAGTGAAGAAGGTTTTCTGCTTTGTTTTTCAAAAGCCTGAACCACACATATTGAGCAACCCAGTCCTACTAGAAAATTCCTGCTTTTGTACCATCCCTGCCAATATTCTTAACAAAGGACTCTCAGAGGCTGGACACCTTCTGCTTTCATTAAAACTCATAAAGCTGCTATTTGAATCTTTTGTAATCATGCATGAGCAGCTACAGAAAGCATTTAACATCATGCACTGTCACATTTGCAAAAAGGAGAGTTGTGTTGGAACTTTCCAGAATTCACAATTATCCACATGTCCTGCAAAATCAGCTTTAATTTCTACCCCTTTTCTTAAACAGTGTTTTAAAGCATGTCCTTCCAGACTGAGTGGATAAAAGGCAGGGATAAATCAGAATTTTGCAACTCTTTTCTCATCTGTTCTCATTGACTGGCTCCCTGAGAGAGAGATGGATGCAGCACACTTTTTTTTTCTTCTTTTTTTTCCTTTTTCTGGTGCACTTTGTTACTGAAGAAGCTAAGTACTTGCTGAAATTGATACTTCTCTTTGACAGCCACTTCTTTAGAGAGTATAAATATGCTCAAATTTCATTTTTAGTTAGTATGCAGGCTCTGGCCATATTAAAACAAGGGCTTTTATATTGATCAGCCCACACAGGGAATGTTTGAAAAAAATCTTTGTTCTGGGTAGCCTATTCCTTCCAGATTTCTTGCTCTTTGGCACAGATCTGTCCCAGCATGCTGAGTATCTTTTCAGTGGGAAGAAAAAGTCTCTGACCATCTCAGAGATTGCTCCCCTCACCCCTGTGCAAGGTCTGTTTGGGTTGAATCACCCACATGACCCAGTAGAAATACAAAACTCATAGCTTTACAGGCTTTAACAGCTTTAGGCCAGTTCTGAGTACATATTTGGATGAAGGGTAATAGGGAGATTTAAGACGACAAACTCTCTTTTCAGTGATGCCTATTATCTATGCTGTGGAACTCGTTTAAATACCTGGAGCAATTAAGCACTTGCCAGGTTTTGTTGCTCAGGTTCCAGCTGCCATTGTGACACATGAAGGCAGTATATTTCTAAATGAGGAACAACATCCTTTTCTCTCTTTTAAGTGTAAGACAGGCCAGACTGCCATGCTTAATTCATCTTTAATGAAAACATATTTATTTGTTCACATTTTGTAAATGAATTTAGATCTTGATGTGAACAAGGAGAAGAGAGGAAAACACCAACTATTTTTTGGGCTAAGACCTTCTTGTGCTGTCTGCCAAGTTGTGTTATGAAGCTTTTTTTTTCTCTTATGGTCACATTTCAAAGCCTTGTGTAGCAGAGATTGTAGTAAAAAACATTCCAAGGGGTCTACATGCATTAACAGTGCTGAGTATCACTATTATATGGAATTGAATTTTCTCTCATCCAGTTGCATATTGCTGCAGTTTGTTCTGTATGTCTTCCTGATTCACATGAACCGATTTCAGAATAGCTGGACTATTCAGCCATGCTGAGATGAACAGGAAATATCATCCAGCACCTTACATACTCTGCCCTGTCTTTTTGTTGTTAAGTCCTACAGGTATGGCTGCTGCTCTGTTAAATAGGCTTCCAGTCATTCCTAGTGCTTTTTCATTCTACTTTACTTAATGGTCCATGTCAGTGAGTAGATCCCTGTTCAGAACAAAGCAAGAAAAAATTGATTTCCCAGTTGTATTAAATTTCTTTTACAACATTAAAGTTACCAATTTGGTCCTTAGCTGGAGCAGGAAAGGCTGTGCTGGTACTTGGGTAGAAATGTTGCAGCTGAGACCCTCTAAGATGAAGCAAGGATGCAGGTTAGCAAATTCCTGTGCCTTTAGCCCTGCAAGAAAGAGGCCAGGAATGTTCCTCTAGGGTGCTTTCTCCCATGTTGCCCTGACTGGGGCAGAGGTAATTCTTCAAACTGAAGAAAATTCTGCCCTTAACACAGACACAGGAATTGGATATGGGAAAGGCTTGTTAGATAACTCCACTTATTTCCCTGACAAAGCATATCTATCCTCTGTCTTTCCCAGTGCTTCATGTGTTCTCTGACTTTCCCTGTGCTTCTGCTGTCTTGAGTTTTTTTCCCAAAGTGGAAGTATTTTATCTAGTCATTAATAAGAGAAACTTCACTCTCCTGTAGCAGTCCTGTCTTTCTTGCTGCAGAAAATATTATATTATTGGTTTACCCAAGTTCCAGTGCATTGTACTCCCTAATGGTAGTCTTCTAGGCGACAACTACCTAATTTATATTAGATGAGCACTATCCATTTGTATGGTGCTCATCACTGTGCTGTCAAGCACCAAAGTGACAGCTTTCTTTTCCCTTTCTGCATGCACAGTGAGCTGGCTTGATTTATGACTGTCAGCTGTATTCTTAATGCCTACACTCATGTGTAGGGATGTGTTCAGTTAAACAAGTCGCAGGATTTTACAGAACTTCCTGATTTTAGCCTGAGTCAGCATTTTTGTGTGTGAGATATGACAGGTTTTTCTATAACTTCCTAGATTCCCAGGATTTTTTTTAAAAAGGAAAAACCAACCCATGTAAATGCAGCTGGGCACTGTGATTACAGAGAAACCCAGCCTTTGCCTGGTGCCAGCAGTTTTGCACCTGCTAGTGCACCTCAGTGTGCTCTGCATGAGATCCCAGCAAGAGCAAAGCACCTGTGAGCTGGAAAGTTCCTGTCCTGGAAGTCCCACAATCTAGGGTTTGTGGTGGCTGGTGTGGCTTTGCCTGCCTTCCTGCTTGCCTCAGCCCAGAGGGAGGCTCCTGAGCCAGGGCAGAGCTGATTGCTGCTGCATTTGTTCCTCTCTTTAGTCTGTTTGTGGTTGATAGGAACACCTAGGATTGCTAATTCTCTGCCTACTGCAGTTTAAATGTGTTTTCTTGCTTCAGCTTTAATATCCTCACTGTTGAAAACCATCCCAAATTAGCTCAGGAGGGTCTTCCAACCTACAGAGGTTTGTTGGCATAATGTTTACTGTCAATATGCAGACTCCTTTGGCTTGCTAAGTATATCACACATAAAAATGTCATCTCTGATCCCCTGCAAAATATCTGTTTTCTGTGAGAAGTTAATTACTAATTTCAAACCAGCTGGAATGAGGCCTAATGATGGCCTTCTCCTAATTTTTGACAAGTGATGGCTTGATTGGGACTAAGTTTACATAGCTTCAAATGTGAAAATCTGGTTGCAATACCTTTTCATTTCTTCAATTCCTCCAAAGACAGCACCAGAGGCCAGTTTGTTTTCTGCACCTTTATCCACACAGAAATCACAAGGCCAGAGAAATGCAAAAAGAGGTATTTTGGAAGATCTCAGTCTGCATCTGGAGCAGCCGGACCCTCACACCTACCATCCAGGCAAAAGCAGGGCAAGACAAGTGGGCCTGGCTGGGGCAGGGCTGGGGCAGGGCTGGGGCAGGCAGCAGGCAGGAGTGACACTGATGGGAAGCTGAGATTGCATATATTAGCTAAGCCAAGCTCTTGGGGTGGGTTGTTTTTGTTTTTTTTTTCTGTTGTGGTTGCTGTTAGGATGACTGAGCAAGGGAAAAAGGTCACTTTGTTTTTGCCCCGGTGCCTGGATAATAGATGCATGGCTGCCTGCACGACTTCGGGATTGTTTCACCCCCGTGGGCACACTTACCCCTCCCCAGGCTCCTAGGTCAGCAAAGAGCGAGCAGGGATTTGTTCTGCCTCGTTCAGCACATCCCTGCCGTGCCCCTGCCTCGTCTCCCTCTAGCTGCCCTGGGCGGGAGCAGCTGCGGCTGCTGGGCTGCGGGCTCCAGCCTTCCCTGAGTGCCGGCACACGGAGCTGAGCCTGCATCCCTCCTCCCCTCCCTGCTGCTGGGGACACCGGGGCTGCGGCCTCGTTCTTGCAGTTGCACCACGGCTCACAGTTCAGCACCACTGCTGTACAGTGGAGCATTTTACAGACTTGTCCATTTTCAGCAGCAGGAGCTGTTTTCTGGCTTAAAGGGTGATTTCAGATGTTATTTTCTGGGCATAGCAGATATTTCTAGCCATTCACCCATGAAGCCATCAGTTAGATTATTATTTCTTTGTCTTGCCTTCAGCCTCTTGATGGAAGGGTTACATTTTATTTCATCTTTATTTTCCTTATTTTTCATTTTGCACATGACCTTAATACATGATTAAATTAAACATCCTTTGTCTTACTAAGTTTCTTCAAACTTGACAGGATTAGGCCTTTAGTGAGTTATTACAGAAGCAAAGCCTCTACCTTGGAATAAGTGATTTCCTGCCATTCTGTGTTTTCCTGCCAGAAGCAATGAAAAAAGCCACAAGAGACAGGAATAATGCAGTCATATTTAGTGAGCATCAAACGTAGAGCCTGTGTTATTTACACTCTGTCTTATTAAACTGAACTGAATGTTTGCTTGACATCTACCTTTGTGTACCAGGCTTTATTCTGATGGCAGAAAGCAAACAGGAGAACCCTGGAAATTCAGAGAACAGAGACTTACAAATTGGTTGGACCTAGGCACTAGTGCTAGCCCAGATCCTGCTTTTCATCTCTAAAACTTTGGTGGTGGCTTTGCATTGAGCTTTCCACAATTCATATTTTGGGTTGAGTGAGAAAGACTTAAATTAGTGCAAACTTCTGTTCTTCACCATCCCAGAAGTGTCATTCCCCTTGGATTCAAAACACGTGCTGTTTCTCCTCACCTGATCTCTCTAGCTGGGTTTTCCATCATCTACCCAATGTCTGCCAGTGGCCCAAAGAGTGATTTCTTCCTGAAGTTTCCCAGCAGGTCATTTTTCTCTTCTGCCTTCAGGAATGTCCCTGCCTCCACTGCTTCCCCCATCAAGATTGCTTACCTGTAAGTTAGAGGTGATGGAGAACATCTTGCCAAGCTAAGACTGGTCCTTCCTCCTGTGCTTTACTATCCCGGCCAGCCTGCCACCCAGCTGCCGTTCCTCAAGCAGATTTCTGATGGCCACTGCTGCCACTGCTCTCCTGGGCTGCAGGAGAAGCAGGCAGAGCCCAAAGGATCAGGGAAGCAGAGTGCATTTACCACCTCATAGCATTATAGGGGCACGTTTACAGTCATTCCAAGTAATTTGAAAAGGAACCAGGGAAGAGGAGCAGCAAAGAAGGCCCAGAGATGTCAAAAACAGCTGTATCTTTACCCTTCTAGCTCAAACCATAAGGTGAGGTGTTTGATCATATTAGGTTATATTTAAATCAGAAGGATATTGTAAAATCTTTTAGAGATTGATGCCACTAGGGAAGCATGTGCTTAATGTGGAATTCAAATTAACAGATTGTCCAATTTCACTGATTTTCCTTTCATTTCAAAGGCTTGCTGTCTATCATTTCACTGAGTGTTTACATAATGCTTGAAATTCTGACACATCCTTATGCATTTGATCCATGAAGACATATTCTTTTCCCCATCCACAAACACAGCTGTTGGCTGCCAACTAGGAAGGCTCTGTCATAGATCAATTTGTAGATTTCCCTCCTATTTTGTCCTGTATGAAGGTCTCCACTGAGAAAATCACCTCTAAATCACAACTGACTGTTGTGATCTCCACCTGTTGATTGCAGATGGAGACTACATCAGCTTTGCATCTCCCTGCTTGCTCTCAGAGGGAGATTTCCCAACACCTCTGCATGTCCCTGTACTCTGCATCTGCTCTGCAGTCCCTTCATTCCTGGGACACTGCAGATCCTTGCAGCCCCTGCTGGATGGGCAGCAGTGGGTCACCATCCCACAGGATGGGACCAGCAGCTCCAAGCAGGCTTTCCCACCTGTGAAGGAGCCACCAGAGGGAGCTTTTTGGACCAGATCCTTTTTGGTGTTTCTTCTGCACTAGCAAGGTGTCCCCTGATGGTAGACCATCATGAGTTCCCTCCTGGTCACCTGCTCTTTAACCCCTCTTTCCTTCTTCCCTTTTCTGCAGCTGGTAGATTTACCATGTCATTGTCACCCTCGAGACACATTTCTGATTTTGGAGAGGTGGGACGGGGAGAAAGAAGGAAGCAACAATTGAGCTCCAGACAGATGCTGCATTTCTTGGGCTGTTTCTCCTGGTTTCATCAGCCCTGGGGCTGCTCACGTGTCTCCACCCTGCTGCCTTCCCACTCACAGTGGTTTGATATTTCCTCCTCTGGCCCAAGGGTTTTCTCTTTGTAATTCTCTCTTCACTTCAAACCTCATGAAGGATAGACAGCATGCCTCTGAGCTGGGTCTGAATGGTGCACAAGCCTTTGAATCTCTAACTAGCAGCTGGCTGCAGAGCTGAATATGATCTAATGGGGAGCAACATGCACAGCAAACTCCTGCCACACTCACTTGGAGCAAGAGAGATTTGTACGTACAAGCTTTTGCTGAAAGACTGCATTATGCAGAGCATGCAAAGTATCGACTGCTATCCATTTTTAGGGCCATTGTTAAACAGAAAATTAGCATTGCCGAAGAGACAGTGGGAGATTTTTCCTTCTCCCCTCCCCTCCCTCCCATGGTACAGTGTCTTTATTCTGTTTTCTCTAGTTCCCTTTGTCTTACTGGCATACTGGTCTGCTAACCACCCTTTGTTTCATTTATATTGAAATCAGCTGGCAGAAGACAAAGTTCACAGTGTATATTTAGAGCCCATGTTTTTGAGACCCTTAATTATTATTTTCCTCCCTCTTTCCTGGGAAGCCGCTAGTGATTTGTTTTCAGGTTCATTTCATGAGTGTTTACTGTCATTTACTCTGAACTCTGGTCTTTTCCTTTCTCTGCCTGTCCCTCAAAATGTTGACCACATGCTGGCTCTGCTTTGCATTTCTGTATCTGAGTTTGTATTTTAATATTCATTAGGTATTTGTACTGACAGCCCATCAATACATTAAATTAGTATATATGCAGCTAACAAGTATGGTACATGCTTAACTGACTTATAACAACATTAAAACAGACAGACACAACAGATTGCCTCAGCAGGGTTTAATAAACTGTACTTATCCACAGTCCCTCTGAAGAACAGGCACACAACTGCAATATACAGTGCTCCCTGGAATAATGAGATAAACAGCAAACACGCTAAGCTAAACATGTTTTGTTCCTCTGATGAGAAAATTAAACTTTCTTCCCTCGTGGAAAGCTACTTCTGTGGCATCTATTCTTTTGAACAACTGGGCTTTCAGCTATCAAGTGCCATACATTTTAATTCCAGAAAATACTTAATGAGCATCAAATAATACTGGAGCTGATAAAAGGCATGCACAGTTATGCATTGCTCTATTCATTCTCATGCAATGCTTTGAAGGTATTGAGAGCTCTGCAAGCAATTAGTATCATCATTAGAATATCAAATTTTTCTGCTAATTAATGCTAATATGATTAAAATTGAAGCTTTTTTGGATAAGAGGTATTTTCTCTATACAAGCAAGAAAACTGCTCTTCTAAAACAGAAGAAAGCAGGCAGAAAATTATGTCAGGCGATAGGAGAAGAGTTTGTCAGTTTGTTCCTTTGCAAATGTGACTCTTTCCCATCCAGAAATTTCCAGAATAAGTCTCCTGCCTTGTCTGTTGAAGAGAGAACAGACTCCGTATTTCATTATGTGCATCACAGTTGCCTTTTTAATCTTTTTAATATAAAATTGAATTGATGTGTAATATATTTTAGTTATACATCCTGTCTCTACTCAAAAACTGTGATTAAAAACACACAGAATTACTATATAATAGACTTTAGAAAAACATGGGTGGAAGGGGTTTCCAAATGCAGTATTTATCCAATATTTTTCAGCTTTGTCCTGAAGTGTGTGTTTGTGTAATTAACTTTTCTGATGTGAATCATCCTTTAACACCAGCAGAGTTACTAAGGAGCTCTTCTATAAAGGAAGCCTGTTTTCCTGCATTAGGGCATTGGAAGTGCTCACACTCCCATCAGTTATACCACCATGGTTCCTCTCCAAGCGCTTCATTTCCATCAGGCTCAGGACCTGAGCATGGGCACAAGCCCTGCTCTGACCAGACACACTTGGGAAGGGTTTTGCAGAAAGCAGAGAGCTTGATACAGTCCCTAGGCAGCCCTGCCCTTCCCACTGCCTTTGGTGGCCCATCAGTGAGCTGCAGCCCCCGGGGAGCCCAGAGCAAGCAGGCAGGACAGGGCAGTGCCGGGAGGGAAGGACAGGGTACTTACACAGGCGAGAGCAAACACGGAGAGCTTTCCAGTGTGATCCAAGTAACAGCAGTCTCTAGGCACTAGAGCTGCCAGCATCCTCCATGAGGGCTTGGTGAGTTTCCCCTGGACATGGGAAAATCCCTAGAAACAGATGTAAGCATGCTTTTGAAAATAATAATTTATTTTAATTGTTGTTGCTGTTTTCACTTGATCTCACTGTATCTATTTGTGGTAGAATGTTCGTTGTTTAAAATACTCAAAGTATATAAACTTTTTCTCTCTGCCAATAAATAATATCAAGCATATGGGAAACTGGCACTGGATGCAGCAGCAGTGCCTCAGCAATGTCAGGTGACTCTTTAACATCAGATTCTGCTCATTTTCATAAGGAGGGAAAAATCAGCAGCGCTTGAGCTGTTCTGGCATAGGTAATGCCATTGTGATCCATTTGAGGCATCTTCTCTGATACACAGAGTGAAAAGCTGCCTCTTAGAAATCACAGGTAATTTCTCATAGCATGACCAGACTTTCTATTTTTGCATTTACATTTATTTACAGTTTTTTGAAAGGAGATGAGAAGAGACCCTGGCTGTTAGCTTTCTCCTTAGATTTGTTTCCTTGGGGCCTTCTTCCAGCCTTGCACCATCTCTCCTTTCCAAGCCACATCTAGTCTTGCTGACCCCCAAATCCAGAACTGTGGAGGTGAGACACTTCCAATGGGATGGGGGCTCCCAAGAGAAAATTACTATCCTATTAGAGATACCTCTGCTTTTTTCCTGATAACAGTATTCCCACCTAAGAACATAAGGGTAACTTGGGTGGTCTAGAATTACCCTTCCTTTCATGAGCCTTTTAGAGTGTTCCAGTTTGTTCTCCCTGTGGCTTTTATTTCCTGTGGATAGTCTGCAAATTTATAGGCAGGTAGCACCTAAGAGTCCAAGCTCAGGGCCAAGCAGTAATTTTCTTTCACATAAACTGTCTCTTACAGACCAACTTCCATAAAAGATGTACAGGCTGGGAGTGCTGGGGATTTTAGTTCATTAGATCAGTTTTATTTCTGATGTGGCATTAAAAATTACCCCAGAAGACAAAAGTAATTAAGAGATGGCTGTTTATTTATCTTATTACCGTTTACCAGTGCATTTACCAGGATGTAAAGGTCAATGTGAAAACTTGGATCTAGAATATGTAACTGGGGAAACTTCCCCAGAGCTGGAGAAGTCTGAGAGCTGAACAAAGCCAAGGTATATTGCAGATATCTCTGGTTCAGGCTTTCCCCACAAGTTTGCACTGAAATGCCAACAAAGTGGCCTCAAACTTTTATCATTAAGAGGTGATAGCTCCAGGAATAGTGTTATATCACAGAGCTGCCAAAACACGCCTTGCTCTTTTTTATTAAGTACTTTGTCAGTAACCATGCAGGTAGTTTGGTACCTGCCCCATCTCAGCTATTGTGAGAGCAAATTCGTAGAAAAATGCCTTCAGGACCACCCATTTGTTGCCACACACTGCCAGGGGTCCCTGTGAGCCAGCAGGAGGAACACACTGTGGCTTTTCACGCTTCCCCTTCATTTTCCCCATTTTCCTCTGCAGAGTTCAGAGGCAGCAAATGAGCTGAGCGGGGCTCCCTTGGGCTGCACCTGGCTCCACTGCAATTTTTCTGCTCTAGAAAAGTCTAAAACCTTCTCTATAGGTGGGAAATGCCCATTCCTCATTTCCCAGCCAGAAGATGATGACAAACGGTAATGAAGTTTGTGTGTTGGAGGAGGCAGTGTGGGCAGACATTTCCCTTTGCAGGGTGTGGAAGCTTTCCCCAGGGTGTTGTGTCCAGGTTAGCACACTGCTGCAGAGATGTCCTGTCCCAGAGGGGAAGTTCTCACTTGCAGTTTTTTAGCCAGCCCCTAGAACTGATTTTTTTTTTTAATTGTTAACCCCAAACCTATTTTCTCACTCTCTTTCAATCTGCAGAATCAGAGCTGCTTTTTCCTATTATCTTTAAGCAAAACCTTGCATTACTTCTAGTATTGATTTAAAAAACTAATAGTATCAGAAACCTGGGTTTACCATGCTCATTAGTTTCCTTTCAATAGCTTTGGTGCTGGTCTTTCTGTCATATGCATACAGTGTGTTTCACTCAGGCTGTTTTGCTACAGAGCTTTAATACATGATTTGGGAGGAAGAACCATATCATGCTCTTTAAGCAAATGTGGCTTTAGGGCTGCTGTGTGTTCCTCCAGTGAGCTGTAATTGCCCTGACTGTGTCACAAAGCCTGTCTGATTGGGACTGGGGAGCTCAGTAATGAATCTTGAATTTTCTTTATCTTTGAATGAGTCCAGATGCTTTGTTAGATACCAGTTCTGTTCCCCCTTCTTTCCCTTTTTTTTAATCTTCTTTTTTTTAATGTCAGAATGAATTGATCCCAGACTGCTCCTCTGTACTCTGACACTCCCGAATATGGAAGTGTCACTGTAAAATGAACCATAGCAAATTGTTAATAAGCTACCTTCAGAGAGAGTTATAGTTTTTGACATTTAGTTATAGATTTATCCCTTGTGCAGGAAGCTTCATTCATTTCATGCATGCTAACCATGGTGGGGAAAAAGCATTATTAAGTATTTTTCATACTTTGGTCTATTGAGCAGCCACATCACATGCAGTGCGAGGCTCTAGCAGGCACCAAGAGCAGGAAATGGAAAGAAGGGCAGAAGAAATGTCAATACTGTGTGAAACCTATGGGCCAAAATCCTTTCAAAGGATAGTTTTAGGATGCCTGTCCCACCACACTGGTTTGGTATCAGTGCTGCATATTCAGAAGGAGTCTGTCAGTTATCAGGGCTTATTGATTCAGGTCAGAACATGGCTGTGCACTGAATTCCATGAACCCAGCCCTGATGGCAGTTATTTCTGCTGATGACAAATAAGAACTGTTATGTAAATATTTTTACATTTTTTTTCATGTTATGTATTTTAATATAATGCTGAGGTACTAAAATTCTGCTTATAAACACCCCATATTCTGGTAACTGAGATAAAAGCCTGGGAACAATACCACTGTGTTCACTCATTCTGTTTTTAAAGTGATACTGGGCACAGCAATTTTACATTTATCCTTTGAACCTGACCAACAACAAAAAAAGGAAGCCTACCCATTATTTTGTTCCCTTTGATACATCTAACACTAAATATGTCATTGCAAATAAAACCCATCTGGAAGGAGAAAGAGCTGTTCATTTTCCAAGGAGCAGGACTGGGAAAATGTGTGACTATTTTCTCCCAGTAAGAAGCTTACAAATATGTTCAGAAGGTGCACTGCCCAGTTTAATGTTAGCTGTGCTCACTTTTTTCTTAGCAGTGAGCAAATCTTGCTTAGAAAATTGCAAAATCTCTCTTCCAACTTATGATTAAAGGAATGGCAGTGACTTCAGATAATGATATATTTTTTTTATATCAACTCTCTCTCTTTTCCAAAGACATTATACTTTACTCTGGATTTTCAAAATCAGGTGTAGCAGAGTATTTGCAGAAGTGGCACCAAGGCTTATATAAAGCAGTGCATGGATAAGGTAAAAAAATAACCCTGCAAAATGAGGGAGAGATCCAAAACACACCAAAGTCAATTATTCCTTCCCACGAATTTAGCAGACATTGGCTTAGTTCCCCATCACCTAAAGCTTCCTTACTGGTATTTTTTCCCCTTTAGCAGAAAAATAAAGGGAGAGAAGCATTCTTGCCTGCTGGGGCCTGACCTGCTCTTTCAGCTCTGGTTTCCCAAAGGAAAACTACCGCCAGTGCAACTCTAGGTCTTGACCCCCATGTAAGCACAGGGGACAGCATCATGACATGCACAGAGACTGAGTTTGGCATGCAGTCAGATCCCTGGATGTCCATCCAACACCTCCTGTGTTTACATGAAGGTACCTGCCCTACAGGAGCCAGCCTGGTGCCAAACGCCTGTCAGGAATGGCCTCAGCAGCATCAGGCTTTGAAAATCTAACCAGAAAAGTTAAGCAGAGCTGTTACTCCTCTCCCCAGATAAAGATCATGTGCCGAAATACAAGGTTGAGTTGAATTTTTAAAAAGGAAAAAAACCTCCTAATTGCATAATTAGGCTTGCAGGAGATTAAAGGGCAATGCCAAGCCAAGCATAGCTAAGTAAAAAAAAAAAAAATAAAGTGCTTATGTACCTGAGAATAAGATCTATGTATTGCAGAGAAATAGAAGTTTATTAGTATTAATGAAGACATAAACATTAATGTCATTGTGTAAGGAAAAAATAAGTATTTGTCGCCATCAGACCATATTTTTAAATGGTGTTTTCTAGGTTTCTCTTGGTGCCCTGGCATTAATTCCTTACTTTATCCTGTGAGTTAATTTTAGAAATTCTATGTGACAATTTGGAGTGGTTATAGTCATTTTCAGGTAGATATTAATTTTACTGACCTTTTGGGAAGCTCAATCCAATTTCAGCTAAAATCAGTTGCTAGGTATTTATCAACCTCAGCCACAGCAGCTTCTTACCAGACATGATCCTGAGTGCTGCTTGTGTGTATTTATTGTACCCTAAATGAGGTTATTAAATAAACAGAGATGCACTTAAGATAATGCTTGTCCTACATCTCACAGGAGTGTAGGTTAGAGCAAAACTGATTAGTTTAAGGGAAGGAGTTCTGCCAAACTCCAGTGTACATTGCAGGTGGATACTGAAGCTGTCTGGGGACAGGAAAAATCTCAGCAAAGACACATTTCGGGCTGGATTCTTTGAAGAGGTTAAAAAATCCATTAAAAATTAATTCATCTGAGTCTCTAGACTTTAATGCTACAGAAGCAGTGTCATAATTGGGTTACACTTCACCTGGGGATGAGGATATGTAAGTATGCATATACATTTTGGCCCAAGAAAAACTGTTTTGCACAGGGTTTTTTTTTTTTCATTTAAGGATTCTAGTTGAGGCTGCTTCCTTATTGTAACTAGAATTAAGGGTGTGTTTGGTCCTGACACAAGGGTGTGTTTGTCAAACCGTGCAGATCTTCCACTCCTCTTTTACAAGGCCAGCTTTTTATCCTACCCTGCCTTTGTTATACAAGCTGCTGGTAACCAAATCTTCTGGGGGTCCCTGAGCAGTGGTGTGCTGAGCAGCCTGAATGACTTCTGGAAAGGTGCTGCTTCTCCATGGGTTTCTCCCAGGATGGTGGGTGGCAGTGCAGGGTGTGTGTCTGTGTGTTCAGGCCACTTGCTGTGTATTTGAAAAGTGAGAGTGCTCAGCTCCAGGGCACTCAGTCAAAATACAAAGTGGTGATTTTGGGCTCTAAAGGGGAGGTGGGGAAGGAGGAGGAGAGGTTTGGGCAGTCCTTCCTTCTGGGGACTTGCATTCTTGCTGTCCCATTCTTATTCACCTCTTATTTTAAGAAAAACATTCAGATGTTAAAGTCATCTTTTACATATTCAGGGCCAGAGAGCCCCAAGTCTGGAGACTGCAGTAATGCAAAGAAAACCCAAGCTTTTCAAATGATGGGTAACAGTTGTGTTTTATTTAAAAATTATAACAAAAAACCTAAATGCTTTATCCTAAGCATTCATTAAAGAAGCTGTGTGTTTCCAGATATGGAAATTGGGTGCTCCCTGAAGTTGCTTTCCCTACCAGCCTGTGCAGACTGATGTCTTTCTCTGCCTCCTTAAAAGGCCTAATTATGCCATAGGCAGCCACCTTGTTCTGTTCAGTCTCTTATTCTGCCACATTACCATTAGAAGCAGAAAGAACTAATTAAATAAGTATACCAAATGGCTATATTTTCTCATTCATTTATTCTCTGTCCAACCTCATTGTGTATTCTCTTTTAGTCAGGGGATAGATAGAGGAAGGCAGGCCCTTTTCTTGCGTTGGTTCTCAGGGGTTTAGGCTGCCATTAGGACTACTGCAGTTATATATAGGTTATTTTTCAATTCCTTCCACATTCTGAGATTGAAATTCACTCCCTTGGTATATACTGTCTTCTGCATGAAAGCATCAGAGGAAGCCTAAATGTAATCCTGCTTAACTCCTCCTTTGTTTCAACACATCAAAATTTCAGGTGTAAAAGAGCACTGAGATACTTTAATAAAGACATACTGGGTCAACCCAGCCTCTGCAGCCTGTCCCTGCTGCCGCTCATGCTTGCTGTTTACCAAGCACATTAAAACCCAGTGGCTGATGCCTTGTGGATTTGTACTGCTTTTCTGTGAGAAGAAAAGGAGCTGCAGACAACAGCAGACATCCCTTTTCCTCCTGCCTCCTGTTTCTCTCCTCAGCCCAGGGAGGGAGAATGAAAGTCAGCCTGTGAAAGGAAAGGCCCCTTGGCAAGGAGAAGGCTTCCATGAGCTCTCCCCTGGGCATTCCCATTCTGCCTCACCTCCGAGCAAAGGGCAGCTCATATTATTTCAAGCCTCCCTTGGGATGTCAGGAGCAGAAGGTAGATGATACCCATCAAGATATTAGGACCCAGGGCTCCATGCTCTGTGTAAAACACCGTTCTGAAAACTATATAATTTATCAGGCAGATGTAATTCCATCAAGGGGTTCTGGAGATGGTGCAAACCACATCATCCAATTATAGCCTGGAAATTGAGTTACTGTGCCTGCAGGAGCAAATACTGCCCTTGTATCCTATAGTGTGATTCTGCAAATCTTGTTTGGGGGGAAGTAGTGCTGCCCTCCTCCCTTTTAGTGCTGTTCCAGAAGTATTTGTGGGATGCATTTTGGTGGAATACAGGCCGTATAAAAAATGCTACTGGTTTATGCCACAAAAGGCTAAGGTGAATGGAGTGCAATTTTTTCCTCATGAGCTCTTCACTAAAATTTCATTGTCATGGGTTTAGTGCTCAGTTCAGAGCCACCTGAGCAACATAGCCAGAAAAGCAGAAGGGTTAATTAGGTACAGTATGCTGGCTTTAGTACAAAATACACAGAGCTTGACTGGTTTAAGTAAGCATTTGTGTTTGATTGGAGTCTGCGTGTCCTAACAGAAAGAGACTGTGTTGTAATAGAAAAGATGATAAAGATTGAATTTATGTCTTTCTTAGTAAGAATGAGAAGTGTGGAATTATCCTAAGATTATCCTACCCTCTCTGTGGGTGAGAGTAGAGTTTGTTTTAGATTTGTTTTATAGTGTAGTGTGAAGAGTTTTGCTGGATTTGCTGTTAATGTGCTATTCCAAAGGAAATATTAATGCTCTAAGGAACAACTTCTAAACCTCTAATATGCAAAAACAACTCCCAGAGTACTCATTTGGCATTACACAAGAGCCATACTTAATCTCTAGAGCATATGGTATTTTGTTAAGATTGCATATATTGACAAATGCTATCAAACCTGTAAAATATTAATTTATTTTGTAAGCAGTATACTTATTTTTATATCATTGAAATAATCAGCAGCTGTCTGCAAAGTCTGAGAAAATGCTCTGTCTTTTTAATAGTAAAATTCCTTTGCTTTGGTCATAAACCTGACAGTCCTGATAGCTGAACTGAAGGCAGTTTAACTGAGTTTTATAATATCTGCATCTTCCTGTGAGCTGTCTCCACTCTGCTCAGGGCATTGAAGGTCCTTTAGTATTTGCCTTAAGTCCAGGAAACAGTCTAGAGGTCAAAACCAAATTTTCCCTTTATCTTGGAAGATGGATGCTCTTCAGAATCCCCTACCATTCTGATTTTTATGGATACCCCAGAGTGCTTCCAGATGTATGCCCTTGCAGGAAAAGAACAATAACAGCCTGGTTGCCATCTGTGGTACTGAACCACAGCACAACACTTGGCCCATCAGGCCTTGCACAACTTTCTTACCCTGCCACTACCTTTGGCTACATGAGATAAATAAAATGGATGGGGTTCAGTTATAATTGGCTTGTGTGTAGCTTTTTAGATGTCAGACTTTGCATTCTCCTACTGAATTTTTACTGTTGTGTGTTGAGTTTTTAGAGAAAATAGTAACTTTTTTTTTTCCTGAACTTCTGCATGTTGAAATGGAAAATATTTGAGTGAGGCAGTGAAGGTTTGGTCTTAGCTCAGAACGTAGAAAACTTAGGAACATTCTTGGCTGAAGTAATTTTAGAACTTTACAGGACTCCAAATCCAGTTTAAGGGCAAAGAGATTGCTGCTTTTGGAAAGCCATCCTGGGTGCTAAATGCCCTGTTCAAATACAAAGCTCCTCCCAAACAAAAGATTTAATAAAAGATTCTTTTTGTTTTACGGTGTTTTTTACAACCACTGCAGTGTATGGCACCCTCCGTGGTTTTACAGCCCCCTTGTCATTGCCTTGAGTTTACTGGCCATGGTGATATTTATGGACAGTGCAGACATTGTGCTCTGAACAGTCTGCTCACCAGCATCAAGGATGATTCACAGGAACGATTTTTTTATATGATGAGATTTTGTAGTAAAACAGAACTCATATTGTTTATTAGGCACAATTTTTCACACTCTGAACCATTCCCACTAGCCTTCTTTATTTCACTAAAACTTTATTCAGAATGATTTTTGCTTGTTGGTGTTTCGGCTGTCCTGATATTTGAATAGAAATTTTGGTTCATTTTTGCCTTTTACAAGGGTGTTTATGTCTCTGTAGCAAATTTAGTTCCCCCACCCCATCCTTCTATGGAAAAGTCTGCTCTGAAGATCTAAGATGAGGATATGGGGAGAAGGAAGAAAACTAATTAATTTTGTCCGACAAGGCAAATAATTTAATAAACACCAACATGGAGCATAGCTGCCCTTGCTGTGCCATGTCAGACAGTCTGCCCACTCAGCTGGAGTTGGCAGGATGGGTAGAAGGAAGTGTGCAGGAGGAGAGGAGAGCTTTTGTACCAGGGGCTACAACCCAAAGGACAGAAAGGAAGAAGGCTCCTCAGCAGTCTGTAATGCTGCTGTCCCATGCTCAGCATTTTACTCCTTGAAATTCTGCCCTGGTTAACTTGGCCACCTCCCTCTTCCCTGGCTTCTCTCTGCTTTTCCCCTCCTTAGCAGCCTGTGTTACTGACAAGATGCAATTTCAGGAACAAAAGTGGAAACAGCCTGCAAGAAAAGATGAAATCTTTTTTTCTTTTAGTGCTTCTGGTGCAGGGATACAAAATCTCACTTAAGCCCTGCCACATACAGGTCTTTGCTCACCTATTAGCCTAATTTTTAGTCTCATTGCCCTATGGAGAGTGTATGACTTCTTTCTTGCATGAGATTGAAGGAAACTCCAAAGGTCAGGACCAGCTCCACCTCTGTTTGTTTTATTTCTGTGTATGGTTATTGCTTCTGGCCTGTATGGGAACACACTGTGTGTCAGAAACCAGGTTTGGGCTTTCTCCAAAAATACTTCAGCTGTTGTTTAACTTCACTTTCACGCTGATAAAATGGTGGAAACTCTTTCCATCCTTTCTTCCCACACCAAGCATCCCTTTGTCAAAACGTAATCACAAGTGAAGATGTCCCCCACAGAGGACCTCTTTATAATGATAGCAACTCCAGCAGCAGCTCATGGTCACATTGCAGAGCTGCTTATTGGGAAGGATGAATTTTCTTGCTCAGAAGGGGCACCTGCAAGTGTATTTTCCTCCTCTGTAATGAAAGCAGGACAAAAGCACATTCAAGGTTCATGATTGCTGTTTCTTGGACATGTGATGACTTTATAAAACAGACAGACTGGAAGAATGGTCAGAATAATGTGAATGAGTGGGGAAATGCAATTTCCAAACACAGCAGTTACATTGCAAAAGCAGCTGATGATTCATGAGCATTAGCAAAGGGTTTTGACCATCTTTTCAAATTACATTAATATTGTTATTGCTCTTGCAGTGGCTGAGAACCTTTTATTGCATTCATTACCCTTTTAAAAAGTAATACCAGGGCTGTTTTGTGGAATAGTAACCGTGTGTATCACAGCTGTGGTTCTGACAATAAGTAGTTCAGTGAGATGTGTTAGCTTATTCCAGCACTGACTGCTGTGTATTAGCTCTCTGAAAATTAGCTATAAAATGACACCCCTGGGTCCAGAGTTCATCATTTTCAAAATTTTCAAATCAGTGTCACTCACATTTCAAACAGGTCCATTTCTTTGCTTCCCTGGCTGCCAGCTGCTGCAGCTCAGTGCTAACTTAGCATCACAATTAATAAACTTTCTCCAAACTGCACCTTGCCTTGAGTGACCCAGTGCACCCTCCTTTTCTTTTGGCATTACTGGGGCCCTGCTTTCAGCCTGGGGCCCTGATTTCAGATGAAGGCTACAATCCACCTTCATCTAAACAACTGAGTGTGCAAAGATTATTTCTCAAAATGTTTTGTGTTCTTACTTGACTTGGTTCACTCTGAAGCAAAGTGCATAGAAGAAATGAGACCTTTGCAGTCATTGGGGTTTTGCAGTTTGCCTTAACCCAAATTTGCCCTCATAGAAATTGTTGAGATGATTTCAGGAAGGAAGACCAAAAAAAAGCTGAGATGGTCACATAAACTTCTTTTTCACTCAGAAACTGGGCCAAGAAAGGAATGATAAATATTTACATAAAAATTTGAATAACAATTTCTTTCTATTCAAAATTATTTTTAAACGTAGTTTTTTTTTATTTCACCGTAAAAACCAAAAGTCCTTTGGTGCTTAAATCTGTAAGAAAGCATTTTACTCTAGGCCAGATTTAATATTTTGTTAGAAATTAAATTATCTTTTTCTATTACAAACAGGACCTAAAATTAATTATTTGTAGAGTCCTGAGGAGAAATAATGGAAATTGAATACAGAAGTTTGATGCTCCTATGCAGGGAAAAAAGGACTTTTTGTTTCTGTATGCAGCACTGGTGGTATTTTTATTGGTCATTAATACTAAGTTCGTTTCTGCTACAGATACATCATAAAAATTCAGAGCTACATAAGCAGTCTGGAATATGAGAAACATTGTTACCATGAATGATGCTAAAAGCTCAAGCTATTCAGTTTTTCAAAATGAGAGATAAATGAGTGGGTTTAGGTTATTCTAGGACAGAAAGAAAGCAAGTAATTTATATCAACTTTATACAGACCTAATTTTAGTTTCCGTGGCTTGAAACCAGATTTCTAGAATTGAGTGTCAGGTTTTGCAGTATCCCTTAGACAAAGGTTTCTTGCAGAAACACTTTCCTTAATGATATTTATGGATCAAGACAGGAGAGTAGATATAGCCCATGTGGTTGTTCATTGTACCTGAATGAGGACATAGAAACTCTGAAAGGAATTTGGATTTTGTAGTGGAAATGCATTTTTTCCCTGGCAGCACAGAATAAAAGATCGATTTTTGCTTTGCATTATTTTGTCTCCACTTCAACAAGGTTGCAAATCAGGCTCTCTGTATGAGGGTGGCTGTTCCTTGGCAAAAGAACTGAATCTGTATTGGTTGGTTATTACCTCTGAATCTTTAAGAAGGAGACAGCTCTTCTACAGATGGTAATGCACAAAAATATTACAACCATGCCTAGGAAAAAATGTTACAGAAAAGTTCACTGGAAATCCAAGTAAGAAAAATGAGAATTGCAAGTGTGAACAACTCTATTTGAACTAAAAAAGGAATTGCAAGTCTGAGAATTCTCATTTAAATGATGTTCTACAAGCCACCCTGATGAATAAGGTACTGCATTAAAATTATCAAAAATTCAGCCAAACTCCCTTCTTGGAAATGGGCAATTATATAAGCTGGGTGCTGAAAATACAATAATTTTTTTTAATTATTTTACCATTGCAAGACTTTACTTTCAAGTATTTTTTAACAATTCCGCTTGCCTAGCTCAAATTTGGACTCATGTTTGAGTGTAATTTTTCTACATAAAGTAGATCAGCTACTGGCAACTCTTGAATTAATGGTGGTTTGTGTATTTGGACCATGAGCAGTAAATCCGGCCTTCATTGTCACTGTTGACACTCTGCATAGTGTAGGATCACAATATTTAGAGTGTCTTGATATTTGCATGGAATATTTAGATTTCCTATTTATTTTGCACTACATATGACTTTCATCAAAAATAATCTTGAACAGAGGTTGAGCAGGTTATTTAATTGGGTTTTTTTACGTAGATAAATTAAGAGAAATGCAGAAGGCCAGAAGAACCTGTCCTTTTCAGATTTGGCATGAAACTGGCCAGGAGAGGCCAGTTTCATGCCAAATCTGAAAAGGACAGGTTCTTCTTCTAAAAGGATAACCCTGATAGTGAATTTGGGTATTTGCAACACTTCAGGAAAAAAAATGCAGCAGACAAATTCTTTTAATGCCGTTTCTGTTAAGATAAATGCTGTGTAAAATAGGACTATATCTTCAGAATCTGCTACAGATCTTCTTGGCCAGAGATACTTCAGCATCCAGCATGTTAAGATGCCCTTAATGGATTTCTGAACATGCAAAGCAACAGCTTTGTTCTATGTTCTGTGACTGCAGCTGATGTGATTTTTCAGAATTAACATCTTGATCGGTTGCCAACAGGAGAGTGCAATGCAATACCTGATATTAGCAAAGGGAAGGTAAAGTTACCTACAATAGGGTTTTTTTTTTCTGTTTTGCTGGAGGCAAAAAGGCAAAAGAGCCATCACAGAAAAAAAAAAAGGTTACTTGCCAATAACTCCTTTCCAGCAGTCTCCTGTGGAGCAGGCATCCACAGCAATTCAGTGCATTCAGCTTTACCTTGGAGATGGACAGAATAATAGGGGATGGGAGACAATAATGAGAGAGCAAAAGAACCAAACAACAAACCAAACTGCAACCCCACAAACCCACTGAGTAAAATATCACTTCCATTGATTTATTTTGTGGAATATTGTGGCATGTTGGGATGTTTAGTTCCATAATAGGGGAGAATGGCAAAATGGATCTGCAGTTCCAGGGGGAAGAAAAAATGGGGGGAGGGGGAAGATGGTTTTTATCCACTAGTGCAATTCTGAAATGCAGTAAATACAAGTTATATGGGGTTAGAAGTTCACTGCAGTGTGCAAACCATAGTCCTGTTTAAAGTGCAGCCTCCATTAGAGCAATGCTGTCTTGTGGAAAAACTACCTTCCCTTTGGAGGACAAAGCTGTGGTACAATTAAGATAATTATTTTTTCAATGGATGTCTTTTATTTTCTAGCTAGTTGTGGGCTTTTTAACTTGGGATATCTTTTAGAAATTGCTAATAAGAAAAACCTGAGCAACTGTTGGCTGCTGAAATGAGTCAGCTGAGGGGTGTTTTTTGCTTAACTTGGCCCAGTGGGAACAGATAATAATCTGGTGTATAAGAAAGGCTCCATTTCTTAAAGGCTATGGTCTCTATTCCTAACAAAGTGTCTGTGCTGGAGACCTTTTCTGAACCAGGCTTTTATCAGATGCAAACCATAAAGGCACCAGCTAGGCAAGGTAGCTATGGCTGCACTACTTTTTATCTCTGCACAGCGAGTCCTGTGTGCTGGAGGAAAATCTGATGCTGTCAGTACAGCTTCACATGGCTGCTCTTCCCACCTGCCCCTTGCAACCAGGAGGGAGCTGGGGAGTCGTTCTGTATTTTCTGTCAGGATCAGTAATGTCCTGGAGCTCATGTTGCATGAGCACCACGAGACAGGGACCTCTCTCAAAAGCTTCACCTGTGTTAAATTCTTCCTCTAAACCAGGGCAGCCTAATTAAGAGCTTTTTGTGCCTTATCATATTTGATGGCTCCTGAGGTGAGGGCTTCACACCTCGCAGCATTTCAGGGGGGCAGCGCTGTGCAGGTTGAGAAGTGCTGGTGTCAGTAATTACAAGGAGGAAAATAGCTCAGCTGCTTGGCTGCCGCATGTGTCATTGCATGCTCCATAAAGATGATGGGGTTTGCCTGCTGCTCTGTTCTGACAGGGCTCTGTGCCTGGTGCTCTCAGTGCTGAGATCTTGTATTGTACCAGAGCAAAGAGCTCTTGTGCAGGAAATGTTCACCTCTCTTTGAACAACACCTCCACATGAGGAAATGTTGTAACACATGCTCCTTGTGGTTGAATTTTGCACTCCTTTTGTGGCGCTCATAATCCCCAAACCTGCTGCCACTCCACTGGGATATTGCTGCAAAAAATGTATAAAATAGTCAGGAATTCAGTGACAGGCAGCAGTTGTTCTATAGTGGTTAGGGGTGGATTGGGCGCACCTTATAATGTGTCAAGACAGGTAAAATTGCCCAAACCTATGGTGTATTTTTGCAAAATCCTGACATATTCATTTATGTAGCCAATTTGGAAAACATTGCCTGAAATTCTCATCTTGGGAGATAATGTACTGTTGTTACATACTGTGTGTCAGTATGAAAAGAAATTAAACCAATTGCATTTTAAGGCCCAGTGACTAGCAAGTTTTGTGCCATTTTTACATGTCTCTACAGAGCACGGGAGCACCTGGCTCTCCAGTGCTACTTACCAGGTAACTGGTTTTTTATCAGGCTGTCAGAAAAGCCCTCATCTGGGATTTACTGCAAGAGAAGGCAGGGAGACTAAAATTAGTCCATTTACTTCTCTCAGCCACTTACCCACATTGCCACTGCTCCATCTCCAGTCAAATGAGGTCAATCACCTTGACAGCCCCATCCCCTCCACCAAACCTTTAGTTGAGGAGAGCAGCTCCAGCAAGGCACAGAAGGTCAAAATCTTGACAGAGAATTAGGCACTAAATGTCCATGGGGCCACGTGCCCTAGTTAGGGAAAGATTTGCGGGTGACTCTGCCAGCACCATGTCTTAGTGCACCCACCAATCCAGGGACATCTCCCTCAGCTAAGGGAGACTTTTCCTCCCATCTTCTGGGTTAAACATCCTGTCTCAGCTCAGGCACCCTATTATCTCTACCAGCCTGATCACATCACTGCTTCCTGTCAGGTATTTCCCATCTCCACTCATGACCCATCTCTGCCTCTCTTTTCTTCGTGTGTGATTGCTCATCTTGACCTCAGCTCATAACCCTTTCTCTCCTAATCTTTCTTGCCTTTGTGTGTGATCTATTTTGCCTCCTCTTAAACTTGCCATCTATAAAGCAAAAGTCAATGGTATTAGGAGGTAAACAGGAGTGTATTACATCCCCGTGTTTGCAGCCTGAAAAGAAACAGTGATGGTCTTCACCAAAGCTGTGAATCAGAGCCTCCAAAACAAGAGATTAGCTTTTCAAAAGGGATGCATTTAGAGAAAAGGAAATGCATCTTTCATTCTTCTCTCTGGTTTTCAAGCATCTCGGAGTTACACTCTGGGGTTCTACCCCACAGCAATTCACACTGTAAGCAATGAGGAGAACAACAGAAAAAATGCAAACCTGGAGTTTTCATTGGCCTTCCTCAGCACAGACTTTAGGGAAAAGGCTTCATTAGGAGAGGTGGAAATGTTGCCAATGCAAAAGATCAGTGTCCTAGGAGCATGGAGTTTTCTCCATGTGTTTTCTGAACATCAGACCTCAAGCAACTGTGTGACCTTAATCTCTGTCTTGAAAGCAGAGCCCTCATCCTGGTTTTAAAATCTAAGCAGGTAAACAAAGCTTAGGTATTTCAGAAGCCACTGTAATGTGGTCACTTTTCCAGTAAAGTGTCTTCCTAGCCACAGGGGTATGCACAGGACTGGGAAAACAGGTAACAGAGGTAAATATAGAACAGGTTCATGTCCTCTGAAGGAAAATTACAAAAGAGGAATCTTAGAAGTGTCCTAAAAATGATTTTAAAATTAAATTTGAATTTCTATTTCTAGTGAACACCCTCAGCTTGTGAGTCTTTACATGGCATTTATTTCTTTTCTTTTTTTTATTTAAGAAAGAGATTTGAAAAGAAAGCAGTAATTTTGAACTTCATTCTTCACTCTAAAGTTTTTCACTTAAAACCGGTTAGATTGAATGCTTGCACTAAAAATAAGCTTGGAAAAATCAAGCTTACAATGTTAAATATTAATTCAATTTGCAAATATGTGCAGAGTCTTAAGGAGCTTATCTATCCTGGACAAGACATAAAACCTGAATTCTCTTGTAGATGTGAAAAGAACTAACAGTTTTCTCAGCATTACTGCCCTAAAGTAAAACAAGCATAAGAAGAAAATCAGCCAGTACAAGTTATCTTTTTGCCTGCATAACTTTCTGTGCTGGGCTGCCTGGCCTGGCTTCCCTCTCTGCCAGCAGTGGCAATAAAGCAAAACAAGCTTCCCATCCCTGTTATGGGAATGGCTGCCTTGAGTTTCCAGCAAGGGGGAAAACTCTGCTGCCCTGCTCTGCAGCTGGCTCAGCTTCCTGCGGTGCCTCTCGCCTGTAGCACACCATCAGGAGTCCCAGGCCCTGGTTAGAGGCTCCTTGGGCAGCAGGGGTGGGGTCACCACCAGCATGGCCTCGTGCTCCACACGTGGCTGGTTGGGATGTCTCTGCTGGTCTGGAGGCATGGGAATGAGTGTCTTGGGGGTCTTTGTGGTCAGGATGACCTTGAGATGTGTTAGAGAATCTCTTTTCTCAGTCTGGCAACTGGAGAAGGAGTCAGGAGTCTTCTGTTCTGGTTTTCAAGGTTGTTTATTTTCTGTTATGTGTAACATTCTTTCCCTGGCCTGCTGAGGTCTGTTCAGCAGGTCAGTCAGTGGCACACTGCCTGTCCTCAGGGCAGTGTTGTCTTTTATGCTAAAAACTACGTGTACTTTATTTACAATTACATTCCAATATCTATCACCTTTGTTAGACAGTCCATCTTTACCCTAAACCAATCCAAAACCATCACCCAGAACATGGAGGCTAGGAAGAAGAAAGAAGAAACACAAGGCACACCCAAATTCCTCCATCTTGGGACCCTGAGCCCCCATTCTAAAACCCCAAAATTCTACTTTTCACCCTGTGACAAACTAACTATCATTCTACTTAAACTTTTGTGGCTTGTAAATCCTCATATAAGTGGTGATTTTTTCCATGGGTCAAAATCAAAGGCACAGGGGTCTTGGGCTCTGTGCCAAGGTCTCTGAGGCCCCTGGCAGGGGCTCGAGCCATCCAGGGCAGCCAGAGGGATGTCCTGGATTCCAGCAGGAGTAAGAGACAAGGTGAGGGTCAGAGGGTTTGCTCTGACTTCTGCAGAGCAGGCAGTGCTGCTGCTGGCCCTCCAGAATCTTTTAACTGGTACAAAGAGCTTTTCTTGAGCAGGCACTGAGGGTGAGCTTTGACTTCTTGCATCCACCTTTGCCAGAGAGGGTGATGAGTGGCTGGTGCAGGCTGTGGTCCAACAGTGCTACAGCTGAAGGTGCCCCTCTCCAGCAGAGAAATGCTGTGCTGGGGATTTAATTCCAGTTTTTCAAAGAGCTGGCTGGAAAACAAACATTCTGTTTCAAAGAGGGGAAAATAAGAAGAAGCCTGAGCTTCAGTATCTGATTTTTTTCCAGAGGTTTACAGCTTTCCTTAATGCAGGTAGATTCCTATATCTGATTTTCCTGCCCCCTGCAGTACCTTCCTAAAGTAAAGATTTACTTGCAGGGGCAAGAGACTCTTATCTCCGTCTCTGGCATGACTTCTCTACCTGATAACCTCCATTTTAAAGGAGATCTCACTTTCAGTCCTTTCTTTGAAGCAGGCAAGAATGCTAGGAGCCCAGTCTGCCTACATCCTGTATGTGCATCTTGCTCTCTGAAAAATTTGGTCAGAATATCCAGTTTGATATGAAACACAACCAAAAAGAGAAGATCGGAAGGGGAAAAAACACTGATCTTCTTAGTTTATCATCAAATCAGAATTAGAAACTAGCCTTAAAAAAAACCAACAACAACAAAAAAAAAATCACTAGAATCTGCCCAATTTTAAATGTCCACAGAACACTCTCCATGTAAATTTCCTTGTACAGTCACAATCCTTACAATCAGTCAGAGCTATATTGTTATATCTGGATGTTCCTAGTGTCTTTTTTGGTTGTTGTCAGAGTTTGAATACATCTTTATCAAAAAAAAAGGTATATATGGAACTGGGAAAAGCCCCTGCTCCTGCTTTTTTTGCCAGGAGAGGAATGAATCTGACATCACCTCAGGATTTTATCTATTTAGCCCCATCTGCAGGCTGTGTCCGTGAGCTGTGCCATACATATCCTTGATGCGTCTCTTCGGTCAAGTGCTCCCAGGGAGAGAGGCATCCCCTGGAGCTTGTCTGACCTAAATGAGGTGCAGAAATTGCAGTTAAGGACAGCTGTGTGATCCAAGGTGTGAATGGTGCAGAGCTCAAGGTGCCAAGTGGGGCTGTAAAGGGCTGGGAAATGCTGCAGCTTTGCTGGCAATGTAGAGAAGGACCTCAGTTGTTTCTTCCACTATCCCCTTACATTCCTGGCTGCTGGTGCTGCTCTAATTCCTTTGGAGCTGGAGAGGGGCTGTAGTACTGCCCATGAGGACCATGTCCCTTCCAGTCCCCTACGGATCACTGCTTTGGAATTCCCCTCTGGGCCCATCCTCCCCAGAGCTTGGTCTTGCTGGTGACCCCAAGGTTGAGCCTGTGTTTGGGAAATGCCTGTGGCCAGCAAGAGAGAGGCTGTGCTGCAGCACAAGCCTTCAGAGCTGTCAGTGATGCAGAGACTGAGCAATAGTCAGCCAGCTGCTTGCTGGGGAAGTCATGGCTAATACACATCTATGTCTTCAGCCTTTTTCACCTGTCATGTAGGCTGCCAAACTGCTCTTTTCCCTCGCCTTCTCTTTGCTCCACACTTCTCTTAGGAAATCAGACAAATATACCAACTGCAAAAAGGAACAGAGAGACCAGGAACTGGGTTCAGCCTCTGCTCTCACCACTTACCTGGGGTTTGATCTTTCCCTTCTTGCTTCATGGCCTCTGACTCAGCGTTCTGCTCTGTACCAGCAGAGTGGTAAAACTTGCTGTTAATGAAAATATTTTTAAGACTAGATACTTTCAGAGCATTAACATAGGGCATTCCTGAAATTTGTCCAAAGTTATGATAAATTCATATAGAAATTGTCCTGTGGAAGAAAAGAGACAAATATTTTGAGAGGCTTACAAGTCAATGTGATGATAAATCACAGGATCTTATTTTCCAGACTGCTCTGTTTTACCTTCTCTCTTTTCCCTACCTGGGGGCTGCGTTACAGCTTTGCTCCCAGCAGTTGCAGGCAGCTGCTGTTTGCAGGGGGGGAGCTCCTGTGGCATTATTTATGGCAGCTCTCAGTGAGAGGACAGTGATTTACTGTGTGCCATCTTCTGCAGCTGTGAATTTGCACCACGGCGACAGGGACATCCAGTGGAATCCTGATTTTCAGTCTGACACAGAGGTAGAGAGAGGTGAACTGGCTGGGTAAAAAATGAAAGCCTGTTAGTATCCTCCTTTGCCCTCCCACAAATAAACATTTACTTTCTGGAAATTGGAAATTAGGGTTTCAAATAGCCTGACATTCATGCTTCCATCTCTCCTGCCAGGCAACTTTTTCAAGACAAGTCAGGATAGTCTTGATTCTTCCTCTAAACTTTGGTGTACTTTTTTTATATTGGTCCTCCTCTTTTGCTTCTCCTCCAAACCCCACATCTGACTGCATCTGCTCTATGTCTGACTGCCCTTACTAGGGAAACTCTTTGCTGAATTTGTCACCAAACTTGCCCCGTGCTCTGAGCTGCACAACATGCAGGGTGGCAGCAAAAGGAGCCCCCACCCAGGAGCTCTCAGGTCTGCCTCTGCCTGCAGAAAGGAGCTCACTTCTCTGTGCTACCAAAAAAGAGCTGTAGAATTTGACTTCATGCCCTTGATCTTGAAAAAAAGATGCACGGATCAACTGAGCAGGCTCATGGGCTTATCCAAATTGAATCTCAGTGCCAAGTCTCTTGGTTTTGACCTATGCTATAAAAGTGTTAAATTTCCTGCAAAGCCATTGGCATTCTGCACAGGGAAAATGATAGAATAACACCAGGGAATGCCTTGCATTTTATTTCTGGGGTTATTTCTTTCGACCACAGTTTATCTGGCACAATGCACAGGAAAATGATGGGATGTGTTTTGTAACATTACACAGGAAATCCTGGCATTGCCTTCTCTCAGTAGCAGTGAGCCATGCCAGTCAGCTGTGGCACGGGACAATGAGCAAGCCCAGCTTAGTGGCCCCTGTGGGAAGCTGCATGGGAAGCTGCTTCATGAGCTGTGTCTACTGGAGAGGGAGTAAAGGGAGAAGGAGGGAAAGGTTCATTTATTTGCTCCCAAGATTCCTCCTCTGAGGCTGGCATGGTGGAAATTGCAAAACTGCAAGTGGGATTAATAATTCCATAAAAGACATGGCTGTAGGTACAATAATGGAGGGCAAGCGAGCCCATTATCTGGTCTGGCTGGCTATGAAAGATTTTTGCTCCAAGGCATTGCTGTAATTGAAGATTTGGTTGGTCAAGCTGTAGAATACTTTTAGGATACAAGTGATGTGTGCTGTCATTGCTATGCAAGCTTATGTTTCCTTTCTCCTATTCTGAGCTGAATAGAATATAACCTCCAAGTCAGTAATCAGTGTTTGAATGATATGGTCCTACATTTCAGGGCAAAAAAGGTATGAGGTGAAATGCAAAACTTCAGATCTTCCTGCTAGTTAGTTCCTTTCTGCTCTGCTTCCTCCAGCAGCAAAAGTAATGGTAGGTCTTGATTGTTCTGCATTGTTCCAAAGCACTAAAATCCAGAGGCAAAAAAAAAAAAAAAAAAAAAAAAATTGTTCATTACATACATGAACAGCTACAGCCCTTGCTTATTGAAATGCAGAGGGGACCAGGGAACCTGATTAGGCAAATTTTGTGAGAGAGGAGTACAGCCAAGCTCCTGAAAAACAGCAACATTACCAGGGAGATGCCTTTATTAACAGAATAAACACTCAGTCCTCCTGCAGATTGTTATCCAGATTGAATGGCTCTTGGTTCTTATCAAGACACTTCTGCAAAACATGGAAATCTCAGGCAGTGTGATCCTTCAAGCAAACACCATGCTGCTTAAAGCCTGATTGTGATCATGCAAAGTAGCCTGCAGCCCCTCTGGACACACACAACAGTGGAAGGTGAGCAATAAACCATGAGTTCTTAACTTTCCCAAACACCAGCAGCTAGCAGGGTTTCTGTGCCAGGCTTTTTCACCTCTCCACATTGCTGGTAGCCCTGGGAGAGCACAGGAAAGGATTTCAATCACTAGGCAGTTCTCCTGTTGGCAGAAAACCTACGGACACAGAGGTGGCAGCCTGGCATGCTGATGCCTTCCTGAAAGTAATCACTCAGTCTGGTGGAGAAGAGCAACTTCTTACCTTATCTCCCTATCTATAAGAGCAGCAGGGTTGCAGAAGGCAGCAGCAGCAGCACAGCCCATGGGTTTGTGCTGCACACAAATGAAGCAGAGCACTGTGCTCAGGCAGCTTCTTGCTTGCAAAGTTGTACTGCTTTATCTTTCATAATCTTATTTTAGGAGAGGTTAAAACCCTCCTTTGGGAGATCTGAAAAAGATCTGAATGCTCATGGAGGTAGAGACATTTATGATCTCATGTCTTTGAGGAAGTCTTACCTAATGCAGGTTGGAAGGGAGAGTAGGCAGAGCAAGCCCCAAGCCAGCCAAGGTGCCCTAAGCAATATTTCCAGGGTGTCCATCTCAGGCAGATCTGTTTGTAACCTGGGCCAGGCTTGTATCAAAAATGTGGTTTGATACATGCTCAGCTTTAACAGCACAAGTAGAATCCCTCAAACCTCAAGGTGGTTTAGAATATAATAATAATATTAGAATAAGAAATACCATTTTTTTTAAAGTATAGTCCAATCCACTCTTCAGTGCCTCTGGTAAATTCAGCAGGGACTCTTAAAATTTCTAGGCAGAATTGTGGCTTTTCCTTAGGCTTCCCTGGGTAGCCTCTATACTGCTGTGTGTATTTGAAGAGTGTTCATTGGTATGATCTGAGGAAAGGCTTTAAAGAGGGAGTGTATTTTGGGCTATCTCTAGAAATGGTTCCTCTATGTAATGCTTTTGCTTGGGAGAACAAATCAAAGTAATGAATTAAGTTTTGGAGTAATAATATATCCTATACAATAATCTTAAACATTTTTACTTTCGTTGTTCAAAGGATTGTCTGGAAAGGCCCCTCAGTATATCTCTAAATGTATAAGGTTGGTTATTGCATGTTCATGTACACAAATAGTGGTTTCAGACCTCAGTGTTTTTTAAACCCTGTATGGGAATGAATCTGGGAAGCTTTCACTGCTGTAACCAAGTACTAAGAAGATAAAAGCATTTGAGGTATTTTTAAATGTCAGATTTCAGACACAAAGAGTATTACTGTGATTTGATCTTCAGACTCTGTATTTATCTGTCTAGCTTCTCCTATTTTATCAACAGCTCTGTTCACCTTGGAGATAGCTATAAGCTATTGATTCAGGGTCTCTAAAATCCAAATTATGATATTTAAGTCAAGATACATAAATCATTCATCTAAACACTATCAAAAAGGAAATTTTGATGATTTTGTTTTTAATTTTTAAGGGCTTTAAAAAAGCACTGTACAAGCAGTTTAAAATATGACAGACTCATCAGCCAAATATTTTTGTCATATTTGCTTAGGTAAATAGCAGATAAATGTCAAATATGCAAGGGCCACCTAGATCTCTTACTTTTAAAAAGAGCTGTTCTAGACTGTCACTTCAAGGGACTTAGTGTAGCTGATGTGTCTTGTGTTTCTCAAAAAAGAGATGCAGGTAGTTTGGATAAGAATGAGGCTTTGCACTACCCGAACATGACCCCAAGCAAACATGATCATGTCCAGGTTCTTACAGTGAAATTAAAGATCTTTTCCTGCACCCAATAACCCAAATATCACAGTGCGCTCAAGGACGCTGCTGACATTTTCAAAGACCACCCAAGGTGTTGCCTTTCTGACTGCAGAGATGCTCTGGGTCTTCATGGGACTCCCTCTCTTTTCCTTTCTAGTTCTCTTGAGTCTCTTCCTCTTGCTCTCTCTTCTGCCTCTTGTCAAGTCATTGGAGTCCAGTTTTGATACTAGCAAATACCATATTGTCATAGCTGGAATAAGTGCTTGACTTCTAAAGGTAGCCTAAACATACTATCTAAAAAATGAAGTTCACTAGTCACCACAATTCTTAAGATCTTAAGATGTTATTAATTTTATTTTTAACGTGATTGCCTCTTAGCTGAAGACAAGGCTTGTGTGTTCATCCAGTGCTAGGTCAGGTTCAGTGAACTAGTTTATTTATCCTTCTCACAACACATCAGCAGAGGGTCTAAACAGATTAGTTAAAGCTATTCCTTATTATCTAATTAAGAAAAAATAATTCCTTAAAAGAAAAGGCAAATATTTTAGTATTTCATGTTGATGTTTTCTTAATGCAAACTTTTGGTGTTTGTCTTATTGCTTTGTGTCCAAAAAGTCTGAGAATGCACTTGGAAATAGTAATTAAGCCTAATAACTGTTGTCATCTCAGTCTTGGAAAAAAAACCAATAACAAAGTCAAACTAAAGTGTTTGTTTCAATTTTTTTCTTTCTCCTGCTAAGCAGGAGAACAGTTATTCACATGGCTTGTTATCCACAGGGCTTTTTAGGCAGGGGTCAGCTGACAAGTGACACTGGAAGAAATGTTCAGTGAGGTGAGAGCTGAGGGAGAAGACATCTAAGAAGTATGCAGTGGCTGAATGGGCACGTTCCAAGCTTTCCGTTTTTGGTTAATTGAGATTTGATTCAGAAAAATGCCACTTTTGTCCCAGCCTGTCCAGAAGGGTTGGGGCTCCCAGGTGTGCTCTATGTTGGGCTCTGCTGTCTGAAAGTTAATGATGAAACTCTGCTGACTTTGGACACTGGGGTTTCCTGAATTTGTGTGAAATTATTGGTTAATTTCAGATACAAGAGGTGCTCCTGATTTACCTACATACTGCTTGGGACCTGCAACTCAAATCCTCAAGTGGTATGCATGTAATCGTAAATTCTGCTCATAAAGCCACAATATCACCTCTAGTGTTGTTGGGAACAGTGTGAAAAAGTGTAAATTTAGGAAGGAGCACTGTCTCTCTGTCCTATGGCAGTACCATGCATCACAGCTGATCTGTGGATCTGGGAGGCAGCTTTGGAAGCACGGGCAGTTAGAAAGACACATTTCCCAGGATGGGCAGGGCAGAGCTGTCCCAGTGGAGGGGAGCACACCAAAGCCTGCTCACTTCTTCTGCAGACTCCACAGGCTGTCCCTGCTCTTGCTTTTGGCTTGTGGCAATGAAAGCAAGACAAAAATTAAGTCCAGGGTGTTCATGGGGCCATGAAGTACTGAATTTTTTATAAAGCTTAGTAACTATCATTTTTCAAGTAATTTTCTAAAAGAGGGCTGGAATGTGGGTAGTGCACAGGAACCAATGTACCTTGAAAGTACATTTCTTTGTTTTAATAAGGCTGGCGGTGTACCGTGACTCGCCATAACGAATTAATTTGGTGTTTACCATAACAGCACTGAGCTTAATGAACTCATCATATTTATGCAACTGTCTGTAGATGTTCTCTTGTCATTTGGGATTCATAAATAAGTACTAATACTTTTATCGCCTCTTTCTCCTGAGCAGAAAAGTTCTTCACAGTGAAAGGCCATTAAAGCTCACTTCTATTTTTCTGTATAAAAAGTAAGCAGAAGATCTTTAATAACTTGATTTTTATCTTTATGTAGGTTTCTGAATTGTTAGTATGTACTCCGCAAAGCTGTTCAGCTTGAACAAAACTATTGTAGAGCCATCCTTATCAAATTCCAACAGTCATATAATAAATAGAGTAATATCTCATTTTACTGCAGATGCCATTTCATTTAAGGTTACCCTTCTGCATTTGAAAGAGAGTATCCATCTAAGTTCAACAGATTTAAGTAAAAATGAGTTCTCTAAATTGAACGAAGTGATACTAATTTGTGGCATCCAAGTGATGATTGCTACATCTTTGGAGGGTAATTGTTTGTTGCTGAACAAAACAAAAGGTCAGCTGCTTTCTCTCTTTTAATATTGTTTGAAATGCAAATCCTTAATGCTGAACAGCAGCTCTGGTTTACTACTGCTTCTTCTGTCATCTCTGGAAGGCAAGATGCTTATCCTTGTTTCTGTGCACTGCCTTCCTGCTGACAGCAGTGTGGTGCCAAGCCCTGCTGAAGGGCACATCAGAAGGCGGCCACCTGCCTGCCCTCCTGGGCCTCCCTGGCTGAAATCTGGGCTGAAATCTGCTCAGAGTCCCTGCCACAAAGCAGGCTTTGCAGCTGGACCCACGGGCACTCTTTTGCTGGGTTAAGTGGTGGGAATGGGTGCAAAGGGAGCGCTGCTTCGTCTAATCTGGCAGCATTTGGCTGGCACACAACATTTCCTCTCATGGAGCCCATGACTGGCAGCTCATTAAAAAGCTGGCTTAAAAAAAATATCCACAGAGAAAAACAGAAAATGGTCTCTTCAGAACCAAAAATTCTCACAGATATCGAGATCTCTAGTCAAAGGCAGGACTGGTTTATCTGTATATGTAGATATAATGATCTCTTCTTCCACGTGTTTTGCTCATTTTGCAAGTTCTCCCAACATTGCTTCATCCACTCAGGAGCAGGCACTGGCAGTGCTGCCCTCTTACTTTCACCTCAGGGCAATGACTTTTGCCCTACACCTTCCCACCATCCTTTTTATGGCTGAAATATGATGCTATAAATCTTATAAATATGATTTATGGCATTAAGTCAAGGCTTTGAGCATCACTGTGTGTCTCCCACCAGGCCTCAAGGATGAGGGCAAAATATGAAAACTCACCAGGTCTCAGTGAGACAGTGAGGTACCACTGAGAGGGGAGAGGAGATGAAAAGGACTCCAAGAGTCTCCTACTTGCCCCTCTCCATTCCTATTTCCCATTTCCTTCCCCATGAGGAAGCCAGCCACGCCAGGCAGCAGCCATCCCTCTCTGGCACCACAGCCCCGAGCCAGCCTTCCAGGTGGCACCAGTGAGAGCTGCCCTGCTGCCAAGAGAGGAACCTGCTTTGCCAAAACCTAAAGCTTGCTCAGGGAGATGCAACAGGAGCTGGCATCACTCCAGTTATTGCAGTGAAAGATTTAGGCAGTTGCTTCACTGAAGTAAAAAACCCACAGACACTCCTTGTGGGTCCCTACCTGTTCAATTTGATAATTGAGGATGCTTACAAACCAGCTTTTATATCTTGCTTAAAGAGGAGAACCAAATTCTGCAGACTTTATATCAGATTTCTGATAGAAAAGCTCCAGTGAGAAGGTTTTGCCAGAGGAATGATTTTTGCCTAGCCACTGCAGAAGTCACCAGAGGTCTTGTCACTGCCTGATCCCATCTGCAAGCACCGAGTGCTCCCAAAGGTGACCCATGAGAGCCCCCTGGGAGCCAGCACAAGGGCTGGGACCTTGGCTCAGGCTCCTGAGGCAGAGCCCACCAAGGTACTCAACTAAAGCATTTTTATTTTTATTATTTACGGTGTCCCCGCCCCTTCAACAGTGGGCATTCATTACCTTAGCTCTGCAAATCTGCTCTCTGTAGCAGTCTGATCTGCTGACTAGAGCCAAGCACCTCATCCTTAGCACATCCTCTTCCTTATCAGTGCCTGTGGGGAAGTTATCCCTGTGGACAGCATGTTCCTGGTGCAGGAAGCTGATACTCAGTCACCTTTGACATCCCAGAACATGCGTTGGCATTTCCAATATCACTGTAAATGGCCTCTCATATCTCATGCTCACTACTGATAGCTGAGAATGAAATTAGATCAAAAAAGGTGTTGTCACAGAGGTCTCAGTTTCAGAGCATTTGTGACACCTTGCTATCACATTAAGTTGGGGTTTTTTATCTGTGGGTATTTTGGAGGAGTAATTCTATTTTACTGCCAGCAGCAATGTCGTTACCAAGTGGAATCCACTCCTATTCCCATTGATTCATTAGGATTTGTTCACATCCCTGTTAGATTTGGAAAGCACAGGCAGCTTAGTTTTCTGTGTTTATATCCACGAGACGTCACTGGGCACTGTGAATTCAGAGCCAAATCAGTTAAAGTGCACCTCAATAAATTTACGTCATTGCCCTGAAAAATGTAACTCTAACACTTTACTTGCTAAAGAAAAATATATTTAAGACCTGTACTCTGTCCATAAGCAAGTTTTAAAGATCATGTTTTTTGGACAAATCGGATTATTTCAATATATAGGCTTCTTTTGTAAGTTTTTAAGACTATGGTATTTCAAAACATCAGGAACTCGTGCACCCTGCTTATTAATTTCCACTGGCTTATGTCTCACAGTATTACTCTGTACTAATAAGCAGGTTCAAAAGAGCCATTGAGGAAAAAGTTCAGCTGTAAAAATCTGGGACTATGAAGGAGAGGCACTTGCTGGAATTATAGCATTGGAAGATCATTATCATTCAGAGCATTTAGTTAATGCCTTATTACTTTAGTCATTTATTAAATTTGAAAATCAAATAACAAAGTGATTGTAGTGTCTGCCACCCAACAGGTACGTCTGATTAGCGTATCGGGGAAGCCACCAGGAGCTGCGGCAAATCCACGTATTTTTATGGAAAGAGTGCCATCGTGTGGGAGCCTCCTTGCAGCACGCAGGGAGAGCAGCGCCCGTGTGCCGGCGTGCCTGCTTGCAAGGAACCTCCCTTCCTCCTTTGTTTCCCCTGGAATTCCCATAAAAGCGCAATTTTCGTTTCTGAAAATGAGCTACAAAGATAGGAACTTTCATAACTAGGAACATGTTATAAGCGTTAAATCTCCTTAATATGTTAACTATTCTTTTGATTCTGATTTGATAAACAGGTGAATTCTGAAATGGAGTGTTTCTGAAGCCTAACAGAAGCAGGATCTCCCTCTTTCTCTGCATGCCATTAACATAGATATTGCTGCTCTTATCATTTCTCTCAATATATATTGTATCCCTCAACATCTGTTTGCAGCTGCAGTTTTACATGGCTTCTTTATAAGCTTTCCACTTCTTGAGCTCTCCCATGTAATAATACCAATACTATCCCCAATTTCTACTTCCATGTTTTATGTTTTCCTTTAAAGAATTGAACTTATATGTTACATCCATAAAGAAAATTGCCAATAATTACCAGGGGTACAATTAGGGATAAATCTCCATTAAGGAACAAGCCAAAGCTCAGTGTCTTTATGCAAATGCCTTTTGTTAAAAAGATGCCTTGTGTAATCAGGAATTATACTGACAAATTAAGAATCATTTAATTAATGAGAATAGAGCAATCATTTGGATGGTTCATTCTATTCCTGACTGAACAAAAGAGACAAAATCGCCCTGCTCAGGGATTAGAGCCACTGCTGGAAGAAATAAACCCCATGGATGTTGTTCTGTTACTGCCTTGGGAAGATAGTACAGTAATTCCTAAATATAAACTACATATGTTTGGATTAGGCATTGAAAATTAATTTCCTGAACTTATACAAAAGGGTTCTGTTTATGCTGGCTGTCTGCTCCTGCTGACCTCCCAGAATGGAATATTTGGGCCAAAATACTCACCTAAATCCTAGTACAGGATTCCAGGGTAGTGAGATCCAGAATTATGGTGAGTTCTTTCCATAAGGACTGTATGCCATGATCCAGGGTAGGGTATGGACCCTGTTTGCAGTTGCAGAGCACTAATCTGGTCTCCAGTTCAGCCCTTTGTTAGAGCAGGTCAATTTGCCCTGGGTCTTTCCCTCTGGGTCTTTGAATTTCACCGGGGTGGTGATGCCATAAATTCTCTGTTCCATTGTTTGACCTCTCCGATTCTCCTCTTACCTGGTTGGAATTTCTTGTCTTCCAGTTTACCCCAGTTGCATCTCATCCTGTCACTGGGTCTAACCTGAGCTTCTCTACACACTCCCAAGAGGCAGCTGCAGGCAGCAATGGCAGCAGTCCTGCCTGCAGTGCCATCCCTCCAGAGCTCATCTGAACATGAGTGGCTCATAACAGCTATTCAGTCTCTTACAACAAACCAGATTATCCTCCCATCCTTGAGATAGCCCTGCTCCACCAGAAAGCTTCAGGATGAGGCTTTCCTAAGGTGTCTCTGGGTTTGGGAGAAGTCAAAATGTAATCCAGGCAACTCTGACCTTGGATACCTTTCTCCAGAGTGGGACCTTGAGCAATGTACTGTCAGCAGGCACTGCACAGAATTTCTTACAAACTCAAAGCTACATGAACAAGGTGGTTCTGGCATCCCTAAGGACTTGTGTGTCACCTGTGATCTGTCCTTTTAGGACACTCTTCCCTCTGAGACAGCACAGAGGTGTACAAGCTGTTCCCCTCTGAACAGGTCATGATCCCAGCCACCAGGCATAGTACTAGGTGGGAAGTGGGAGCTTCCTCCAGACCTGTGCTGGGTTTTCAGCGACTGCTGGCTGTGTCAAGCCTCCCATTCCTGGCAAGACCACAGCACAAGTAGGTGGCCATTTGGATGTGCCAATTAAGTGGCCTTGTGGACACAAATACCAGCTGAAGCATCATCAGAGACTGAGTCACCTGTGCACAGAGCAGCTGCCCTGCGGGCCCTAGGTACTTTCAAGCTCCCTTTTGAGGCTGATGTAGATCACTGCACTGAGCTGTTGTGGTAGCCCTGAGACAGTGGGACAGCTTTCCTTCCTCCTGCAGCGCACTACAGTCTCTCTGGTAGCAGCATCCCAGACCTCTGCTGGTTTGTGTGCACATGGACTTTTTTGCATGCTGTGTCAAATGATTGCAGTAGTAATTGTTTGCCTTCCAACACTGAAATGAAAAACAAATTCATTACATGAAGGAAAAATTTTCCATTGTTTTATTCTTTTTAGGTGTAATCATTGAATTTTTTATCTTGGATAACCAGGGGCAACCAGCTGTTACTCTAGTCACTTCTGGATGCTTTAAAAAAAAAACTATCTCCTCAGAAATAAATGGAGTAAATATGAAAATATTCTTCCAAACAAAATTCTCATTTCTCAAACATTTCATCCCACAGGAAGTCTAGTTAAATATGTTGTCCTTTTAAGCTGCCCAGGAAATATTTGGCGAGAGGCTGGGTGTGTAGGTCCAAGGACAAGTGAATTCCATAGCAAGGAACCTTCCTGTGGAACCACTTATCATCAGGTTGCATTCTGACATTAAGCAAGACTGCTTTAGGTCATCACTGGCTGCAATAAAATGGCTTTGCTCTCTCTCCAAAGCAGCAAACGTAGGCAACCTGATAAAGATCCGTTTGCAACAATGTTGTGTGTAACGTGGTAACTCTGAAATGCATATGCCTTCTGATTTTTTTAATTGAAATGTCTCTCCTCCAATGATTAGGATGCAAAATATTGTCAGATATCTAATGGACTGTGAAAGTCAGTTGCCCTAGACTAGTAAAAGCCAATTGAGAAAATATAATATATTGAGTAAAGCATTTTCATTGAGTTTGTTAAAAGAAGGAAAGAAAGATTTGAGTGTGCTTTGCCGTATCTGGAGTGGCACATAGATATCCATATGCTCAGCCTAACAGGCAAGCCCAAACCCAAGCTTTCCTTTCTGGCTAAATCAGTCTGTGCAGGTTCATCTGCTGCTTGGCTTTCCAAGACACATGGGGAGGTTGCAGGCAGTCAGATTTACACCCTGCTGCCCCACTTTAACCCCTGCCTCTGTGCTTTCTCCCCAAGGATTTTGGAGCTGCAGCAGAATGGCGACATGGACGTACTGAAGCATAAGTGGTGGCCGAAGAACGGTCAGTGTGATCTTTACTCATCTGTGGATACCAAACAGAAAGGAGGTGCCCTGGACATAAAAAGTTTTGCAGGTGTTTTCTGCATCCTCGCTGCAGGGATTGTCCTATCCTGTTTCATTGCAATGTTGGAAACGTGGTGGAATAAAAGGAAAGGCTCCCGGGTTCCATCAAAAGAGGTATTAGACCCTCCATTTCTCCTGGGGAATTTTCATGCACCCTAAAGATTGTTGCCTTGACTTTATAGCACTAGAGAGGGTGGGGAATCAAATTCAGAGATACTTCATTAGCTTCCTGATTTTTTAACGTAATTGATGTTCCTCAAAATCTTTCCAGCTATTCTTTCTAGAAAAGCTTGAATAAAAATAAATGTATATTGATGATGTATAAATATGCAACTATTCTGAGTAAAACACAATTGTTACTTGTGGAATAGTACATTATTAATACATCAATATTCAGTTCATTGTTCCCATTGGTGACAGCTAATTCTCACTAGGTATCTTGGCTTCTTCTTGAAAAATACGTCCCCTAAGCTCAGTGGCAGAGTCATTTAAAATACATTTGCAAAATTTGCCCCTTACATCAGCTGTTAGCTTCTTGAATAAGCTTGTGTCCATTTTCAGAAACATTAAGCTCTTGAGAGTTCCATGAACTTCAGATCTTTTGATTTCATCTGAAGTCCAGGGAAGCAAGACTACATTAGATTTTTCAGGTTCAAGCCAGACATATTTTTGAAACCTGGTACAGGCTTGCTTCAGAAAATCTTGTACAGATGCCACAGAGAAATATGTTATTTTACACCTGAGATGAGTTTGCTTCTACACCTGCATGTGTAATGCTTTCCTTCCTGTGGTAATCTACCAGTCCCTCTACCAGCCATCTGAGCCTTGTGCAACTTTGCACCAAATTACTTTTATTCATAATTAACTTCTTACCTCTACAAAATGCTAAAAAGAAAATTAGGGCCAAAATGATTTATTAAAATATCCTTGGAAGCAACATCCAAACCTAAACCAAAATGAGAGCATACATGTAGCACTATTAAAAACAGCTTTTTTGTCTCTGTAGCTTAGGCACATCTGTGTAGCTTGTGGGGTATTGATGTTAATTTGTGTGCAGTGGTCTTGCCTTCTCTGCAGTTTCTCCATTGTGTTTATTCCTGCTAATCTAATGCTGTCTAATCAGGCAGGATTAATTACACCGCCTAATTAGACAACATTGGCACTGATGTTAAAATACATTTAATCTTTTCTTGCCTGTTTTAATTCCCAAGCTTTTTTTTTTCTTTTTTCTTTGTTTCTTTTTCTTTTCTTTTTTGTTCAAGATCTGGACCGGACCATTATTAAAAGGAAAAAAAAAAAGGAATCTCTAGAATTTAAATTGGGTTTCTCAGGAATGGAAACCATGTAGTTTCACCTGGTAAATTATTTTAAAACACTAAAATTTACTTGATTGTTGTTTACCCAAATATTTAGAACTTGACACTTGATATTTATCTGGTGCAAAACATGAAAATCAATAACAAAGGAAAAGAAAAACATGCCAACACAGATATTTTACTCAAGTATAAAATTTCCTATTTCAATTTTCAAATGCTGAGAAATTCAAGTGTGTACTTTCCACAAATGGTATAATTTGGCCTCCTTGATCTTTATTATATGGTCATTAGCTTAGCATTTAAACACTCATCTCAACGTTAAATTGAAAAGCTTGGCTCAAAACTGAGTTTAACGTGGACGTACGTGCTGAATGTCCCCATTATCCTGGATGTGGGGGTCATTCAGCAAAGAAATACATCTTAACTAACTTTCTTAAAATTCATTTTAGCTTCCATGAAATCCATTGGCTCTTCCAGGCCACTAGTCCAGAATCGGGGGTCAGATTGGGCCAGTTTGTGGTCAGCAAGCCAACCCTTTTTCCTGGTGGCTGCCATCTTGTGCTCCAGAATGCAAGCATTTATACTGAAAAAAAATTGTCTAATGGTTGCGAAGATAACATTTCGGTCGCGTGCCAGAAGTAACCCATTCACTGATGTCTGCCTGAGTCTGCAGACAGCCTTAAACAGTAGCTCTGAGAGAAGTATGAACCGCCCCAGTAATCTCAATGGGATGTTGACTCTGAAGCCTGATGATAATTTAAATGTGAAAACTGCTGAATATTTCACTACTGATCACACAAGAGAGAAGAGGAAAGATCATATTATGGAGATATGCACAATCTTACTGTGAGTGGGTCTCATTTTGGTGTATCGATTGGGTGGAGATTGGGTTGTGGGCTAAGCATGGGAGATTATCACCGCTTATATCTTTTCACTGGTCTGACCCTAGCCCCAAATGCATCTCTGTAAAAGAAAGAGGACTACTTTGAGTTACTCTTAGAGGCTCAGAAACTATGAAATTCCAATATTTTCCCAATTGGCACTTTAAATTACAAAGTGTTTGTATGTTTGTTTTTTCAAAATTAAAAACAAACAAACAAAAAACAAACCAGAAAAAAAAAAAGGAAAATATTTAGGACTGTCCCTCAGAGACATAGTCATGACTTGCACACGCTAATCGAGCCTCTGTATATTTCTTTAGCTTCTGATGTGGCCCCAGTTCTCCTGCATCCATATGCAGCTCCAAATTTTTTGAGGAGATAGCGTTTGGTGAATGCGTTTGGATTTGATGTCACCTGTGTGGTTGTTATGTGCATCCATGTCTATGTCCACCTGTGAATAAATAATAGACAGAAAGCTACGTCCGAGGAATGAGCACTGCATTTTTTCCTTCCTGTGATGAGCTCAAATCAAAGCCCTTGTGGTCAGTGATCATCCAGTCCCTGGGAGATCCCTGATGCCCTGTTCCCTTCCCCTTTTTCCCTGGTTTGTCTCCCTGTCCCTGCCCTCGGAGGGTGCAGTCCTGGAGGGGAGCTGGCCTCTCAGTCTCCTTCCAGTCGGGCTCTGTGTTCGGCGTGGTGCCAGCGCAAATGTTCAGTGATCCATTCTGCTAAGTAGATGAACTCCTGCAGTTTGTTCTAGGTGTGGACTGAGTGCTTGACTTCATTCCTAGAGAAAGGAGGGATCTCAAGCCCATTCGGTATACTAGGAGTCTTGCCATTGATTCAGGGAGCTCTGGATCAAGCCAGTCAATGAATTTCAGTAATCAAGGCTGGAAGTCATCAGTGCACATCTATCGGCTGCCTAATTATCCTCTGTGAGGTCCTAGAGTGTGAGATATTTCTAGTGGCCTGGAAGAGCCAGTAAATTTCACAGAGATTAAGGTAAATTTTAAGGTTAGTTGAAATTGATTTTTGTTCTGAATGAGCTGCACTACTTAGACTGAGGGAATATCCCTGTCCGTGTGTACTTAATGCTGCTTTGAATTAGGCTTTGCAGTTCAGCAGAAATATGTATGTACAACACAGGTGATTTATTGGGTCACCTAGGGCTTTCTCCTCTTTTTTAACTTCTATGCATTTAAATTCTCAATTATAACAAACAAACCTGTTTAAATGAGTTCTCTGGGAAGAGAGATTTAAGAAGGAAAAGGGACAGAGGTAAGAGAAGCAATGATATATTATAATAAATACATCAGTCTGCCTTCTCTTCTCACCCACAAAAGTATAATTCCATCAGAATAGATGGAATTTCTTCTTTGTAGGTGAGGAGATAATTAATCCCTCTGTTGGCATTGTAATTTAAAATTGCCTGGTGTACTCCTTTCTGTTCGATGTCAATGAGTCACCAGTGCTTGGGGTTTTTTCTCTGTATGTTCAGCTTTTCTATACCACAATTTACATTATAAAGGCAAAAAGGAACCTGAGAAGTTTCTAGCCCTTCCTTAAACCCTGAGAGGATGACAAAGATGGCAACCTGATCCCTCAGAGCCTCCCATGTTGACATCCAAATTTAGTTCTCATTGCGGAGTTGAAGAACTGGCATCATTCCAGGCGTTTGAGATTATGCAGTTTACTTTTATTCAGCTGTTGCTAGTCTAACCCACCTAGCTCTGAGCTTGCCTTTTCCTGAAAAGCTACCAGTGGTGCTTTGAGTTTTGTTGTTTGGATCCAGGGTTTGAAGGTAGCTGTGGTGTAAGGGTCTGCCTCAGTTTGGCTTTGCCCACCTGGCTTCAGGCAGTGGGGGAGCTCACTGGTGACACTCAGGACACCGTCAGCCAAGAGCCAGCTCTAGTCAGTTGTGCCTTGCGCTCCCCAAGCAGTGCTGATCACCCTGTGAAACTTCAGCCCAGCACAAATGGCGATGGTGAGTGGTGCCTCTTGTTTTTCTCATTCCCCAGGACGACAAGGAGATCGACCTGGAGCACCTCCACAGGCGCGTGAACAGCCTCTGCACAGACGACGACAGTCCCCATAAACAGTTCTCCACCTCATCGATTGACTTGACCCCGCTGGACATTGACACTTTACCCACACGTCAGGCACTGGAGCAAATCAGTGACTTCAGGAACACTCACATCACCACAACCACCTTCATACCAGAGCAGATCCAGACTCTGAGCCGCACGCTGTCTGCTAAAGCCGCCTCGGGATTCTCCTTCGGCAGCGTGCCCGAGCACCGAACTGGCCCTTTCAGGCACAGGGCACCCAACGGGGGCTTTTTCAGAAGCCCCATCAAAACAATGTCATCTATTCCTTACCAACCAACTCCCACCCTGGGCCTGAATATCGGTAGCGACCCAGACCGAGGCACCTCCATCTGAGCATCAGAACGAGTTTCTTCACTGTTTCTTATTTAGGACTCCCTTTGCAAGGAGCAGCTGTAATATTGTGGGACTAACATGGATGTAACCTTTCTTCTTTTCCTTATTTTTTGGTTTTGAGGGTTGTGGTTTGGGTTGGGTTTTTTTTTTCTTTTTTAATTTGTTTGAGGGTTATTTTCTCTTCAGGAGTTGTTTTGGGGTTTTTTTTCTTTATTTTATTTAAGAATCAGAACTATTAGTAACAACTCTTCCTCCTCCTCTTCTCTGCTTTCACAGTCTGGTCTCTTCTGCCTCCCCTTATTCTCTTTACTACTTGAATCACTTATTCTTCGGTTTATCACCATGTTAGGTTTTGGTTACTTCAGGCTTTTCATATACTTTAAATATAGGAAGCAAGCAGCGATTCATGCATAGGAAAACCCTGAGGATTACTTTACAGAAGGGCATTTGCTCCTCCTCCCCCACCGCCTTTTTTTACTATAATTGCAATAACTGAAGTATTTTTCATGTACTCTGCTGCATCCAGTCAGCGCTCCACTGCTGTGCGTCCTTTTAACTGTGGACCAAAGGCAAACCCTGCAGTTTGAAAAATGGAAAATAAAAAAAAAGGGCAAAAAGACAAAAAAAAAAAACAGGAAAAAAAAAGAAAGGAAAACAAATGAAGTTTAAAGCTCATTCAGGCCCCATAATATAAGAATGCAATTTTGTAGGATTACAAAAAGCCATTACTATGCCAGTAAAGACTACAGTTAAATCTACTTTTGCACTGCAACAGTGCATATGACCTTTATGTGATTGTACAGTGTTAAAAGTTTTTCTTATGTACAGTAAACTGTATCATATGGCAGAAGCCTCTGTTGTGTTAAATAAATTAATATCTCATACACATATATATACACATATATACACACCATGTATGTGTGTGTATATATATATATACACACACATGTATATATAGCTATAAAATGACAGCTGTTGCTATTGCAATTCATTTAATAAAGCTTTAGTAAAAATGTGTTGTATACAAGAGAGATGTACAGTGCAGGGTGTCTTTTCATTTAGAAAAGACAGGTTGCTTTAACATTATTCTGACTTGCATCGTTTGCCAACAGAGCATATTTTATACTTTTCTATTAGAGCATCCAGGGCAATTTAACATTTGTACCTAGATGTAACTCCTTTGGTTAGGTTTTGCATTGGCTTTTGAGCATTCTATAAGGCTAATCTTGATAATTTTCCTTTTAATTAATTAAACAAATGGAATTCTCTCTTAGGTATACCATGTTCATGAACAACTGATATAGCTCTAGAGCAGTTAAACATGGATCACAGGTCAATAAATCCTTTTCCAAGTCAGCACAGTTAATCAATACAATAATGGCGTGAGTGGAGGAAAAAAAAAAGCCCTCAAGATACACAGATGTGGCCTTAATTATAATCACGTATTGTTCTAAGGGGAAAAAATATGAAAAGGCACCCAGTTTAACCCTTTCTATGTTAAGTTAGATTTAGAGGAGCTATGTATTTTTTACATTAGTGCCAACTGTATAAAGCAAGAAAAAGAACAGCAGTGAGAGCAAAACCGGCGCCCACTTTGGCACCAGCTTTTTCAAGTAACACTGTTACCTGTTAGAAATGTAGGAAGAGCTTTCAATTTGTAATCCTTAAACTAAAAATGCGGTTAAGTAGAAAGCAAGCAGTTTATCCTGTGAGTTTTTTGGTTTGGTTTTCTTTTTAATACAACCATACACTTATTTTAATCTAACTCATTCTTTGGCTAAGATTAATAGGAATCAGCCTATGTGATTTGCTTTAGGATAAATTAAAAGGTATATTCTTCAGATCTATTCTATTTTGATGCTAATTCTGTTCTGGGGGAGCATCTTGTACTGTCACTGTTTTTTGTACTAAATCTTCAAATATTGTCTACTGTGTAAGGCAGAACGAATTCTTATCGTGCAAAAGGCCATTTTGTTTCCAGGGTAGCAAGTGTCTAAAAGCATGCACAACTTGCTTCCCCCTTGTAACATTCATGAACTCATTCACACTTCTGAGTAAAAGAAAAAAGAGAAAAGAAAAAAAAAAAAGAAAATTTCTTTCCAACAAGCTACGTAGGGACATACCAGATGTTGCAGTGATTTTAGCTATTAAAAACCTGTTAACCATGTACTATATTTAAAATAGGCCTATTTTGATGTGTTGCCTATTATACAGATACACAAAACACTTTTTGGAGGCCTCAGTTACAAGTGGCAGAGCTTTCTGTGTATAATTTGTCTAAATAATTTGTCTAATAAAATTGTTTTCTAAACTTGCGTTTCCTCCTGTGCAATTGCTGAGTGCTGTGGGATTTTCAGCCTGTGGCAAGGCAATGTACTCATGGATTTGCTGCACTGCTACTGAAGGGTTTTAGCCCATGGAGATGGGATGAGCTCCTCAGGCTGCTGTGAGTCAGCTCAGTGAAGAGCACCCATGGAAAACACCGAGGTTTACCATGTTTATCAATGTCAGGCTTAGATTTCAGAGAGCATTTATGAACAGCATTTTGGAGAATAAGTTTAGAGCTCCTTAGCACTGACATGTACGGGACATCATTTTTAGAAATACTGCATCCCACCTTCATCTGTTTTAGTATAATGTAGGAGTTTTCTTGGAGCATGGCCTTTACTTTTATAGAATCACTTTTTGCCATCTTTATTTGCACAGAGGTTAATTTTCTGTGGTACTGGGCAGATATTGCCTAAAACAAAAGTTTTAGGGTGAGAGAAGGTAGGCCACATATCAATCATGATGGCTTTCTCAGTCTCTCTCTAAGTTTGATTAACATTTTAAACTAATGACCTAGTGATTAGCAAGCTGTGCTGCAACAACATCAGCCATGACAATTTAACTTGCAGCATCCAAAGTTTATCTCCTGCCTTTTTACATTCAGTGTGTTTTATTCACTTAAATAATATTCCTGACCTGTTACAATTTTCTATTAAGATTATCAGGCATTCAGGGGATCATTCACCTAAATAGAGGCAACATTATATTCCCAAATAGGGAAAACATTTGAAGATCTGGGTTTACTTCTCATTACCCTACTTTGATCTGATTGGACATCATAAACTATATTTATCTTCCCATGAGTCAGGGACTGTGTCCCTGTCACACTCACAGACGCACCTCTCTAGAGCCAGGTAGTTTTACAGATATGACAGATGTACTCTCTATAATGGGCTACATCATGGTGAACCCTACATGACACTTCCCTTTCTTTGCAACAAATTCCAGGGAAGTGATAGTGTTAAGGACTGTCAAGGGTTTCTGCTGCAGTAGCTCCACGGGAGATATAAGCCAGCTGTTTATAAAGATGAGTTGTTTGCATGGTATCTGCAGTTATATGACCTTTTTGAGATACCAGATACAAACAAAAAGTGAAGTAGTGGAAGAAAACACTTTTATCTGATTTCAAAGAATCACCTAGAAAGATGTTTCTATTGACCAGCAGTGAATACCTGGAGATAAATAGTTCTGCTGAGCCAACCAAGTGAATGATTGCAGTCCTGAGGGACACAGCTGCAGCACGACCAGTGCCAAAGTCCCCTGTGTCTCTCTCTTGACTTCACCAAAAAAAGTGCTAGGATTGTTTCCCTGAACAAATCAGATTTTTCAGACTACCTTTTTCTTTCCTACTTACATAGGATGCTATGAATTGATGAGAACATCCTTTCTGTGAACACTTACAGGGTCATTGCAGCTTACTGGACGTTAATGCCCCCAAAAAGTTTAATTTCTTAACTCTGCTCAAAGCTGATTACATGAAAAATAAACCAGCTTCCTTTGTGCATGCTCATGGGTTAGCTAACAAAACAAAAATAGTCTCCAAAACAACAAAGGCATCACACCAACACACCCTTGCTTTAACCATTTCTCTCTCAGTACTAATTAATGTTTCCTCTTCTCTCTGCAGAGCTGTTTTGAAATAAATGTCAAAACCAAGGCTCTCCCCCTTAATCTGAGTCCCAAATAAAATTTTTGATAAACACTGGGACAGGAACACTTGCATCCACGTGTCACATCAACAGCAGTGGGCTGCTGTGAAGACATCATCACAATCTATCAGCTTGTTCTATCTCACCCGAGGCATCATTCATGAGGTCAGAAATAGAAGCCTCCAAAAGAAGGTCAGAGCAGGGGAAGTGATTCTTAGCTTAACAAATTCCTAAACATAAAAATTTTACCAATGCCTCAAAATTTCAGGAACCAGGAGCTTAATTTAGAAAGAAAATACTTTTCAAGAAGTGTAGTTATAAAAATAAATATACTATCTGTTAAGACTTAGAAAATCTGTGGTCCCCAGTCCCATTCATCACAGTGGCGTAATACTCTGCATACTACAGAATCTATTTCTGCAACATTTGTCAAAAGGAAAAAAAAATCACAGCTGGAAAACTAAACTGTTGAGTCATTAACTACTGGGTCACACGAGTTCACTGCTGTAAGGGGAAAAACAAATCTTTCACTGCTGTAAGGGGAAAAACAAATCTTTCTGGGATCAATAACTGCCACACCAGTGGAAAAAGACAGCTACCTGCAGCAAGCACAGGACAATTCTCCACCATGACATCACAGTTCAGTCCTTCTGTAGCTAATTATTCCTACCAGCACTAGTAAGACAAACATTTCTTTCCATGCATGATAATTTTTCCCTTTCTTAAGAGAAAAGAGTAAATATTTGTGTCCCATTCTTTGTTCTAAGGGGGTGATGCACCAACACAAGATAGGATAGGGGAATGCTGCACAGTGCCAAACCAAAAGTTAACAGCTTTATTTGCAAATCCAGCTATCATCCATTAAAAGGCTGAGCCTCCAAATCAAGCAAGCCCATTACTTCATTAAAGGTTTTGGAAGTGCATGAGAGAGCCTTCAAGCTCCTGAAGTAATGACCCAGCTGCAGGCGCTTCCCTAGGTTGCTCTTCTGGCCCCTGCAGCACCTAATGTGGCAGCAAAGTAAATGAGAGCTGTCTGGGGTTTGTGCGGCCAGATTTTGGCAGTGGGGGCGGGGTGGGGGGCTGCAAGGATGGCTTCTGTGATAAGCTGCCCAAAGCTTCTTCCATGTCCAAGAGACCCCATGACAGCCAGCTCCAAGAGGGACCTGCCACTGCACAAGACAACTAATGGTGTTAGTGCCTCAGGGATAACAAAGTTAATAAGGGAAAAATGTTCCTGCCTAGGAGCAATTGCCACTGGGAGAGAAGGTGAGAATGGGTGAGAGAAGCAGCCCTGGATACCCCCAGTCAGGCAGAAAAAGGGGGAGGAGGTGCTCCAGCCGCTGGAGCAGAGATTCCCCTGCAGCTGCAGCCCGTGGTAATGCCCATGGTGGGGCAGCTGTGTCCCTGCAGCTCATGGAGGCCAAGGTGGAGACAGATCCACCTGCAGCCCATGGAGAACAGCAGAGCAGATGAATGCCCAAAGGAATGCTGTGGGAAGCACGGACTGCAGCAGACTCCTGCCAGGTTCTGTCAGAAGAAAGGAGCCATGGAGAGAGGAGCCCACGCTGGAGCAGGTTTGCTGGCAGGACTTGTGACATTGTGGGGGAGCCACACTGGAGCAGTCTGTTCCTGAGGGACTGCATGCCATGGAAGGGACACATGCTGGAGGAGTTCATGAAGATGGGAGGGACCCTACACTGGAGTACAGGAAGAGTGTGAGGTGTCTTGCCCAGATGAGGAAGGAGCAGCAGAGACAATGTGTCGTGAACTGACCCCAGCCTCCATTCCTGATCCCTCTGGGCTACCGAGGGGCAGGAAAACAGGGAAAATCAGGAGTAAAGTTAAGGCCAGGAATAAAGGAGGAGTGGAGAGAAGATATTTTAAGACCTGGGTTTACTTCTCATTACCCTACTTTGATCTGATTGGACATAAATTATATTTATCTTCCCCTGAGTCAAGTCTGTTTTGCCAAAAACAACATGTGAGTGATTTTCCCTGTCCTTATACCAGCCCATGACTCTTTCATTCTATTTTCTCTCCCCTGTCCAGCTGAGGAAGGGGAGGGATGGAGCAGCTTTTGTGGGCACCCAGCACCCAGGCAGGTACAGCCTCTGCGAGGTGCAGCAGGCAGGTTTGCTTTCACAGCCCCACAAGTGCCCCGTGTTACAGCGCCCCAGGTGAGCACCCAGTGCTGGGCTCTGGCACTGCTCTCTCTGCTTCAGCTCTTTGTGTGCACCCCCCTCCGCCTCCACTGGGAGCCAGCACCAAAGCCCTGGTGGGCTGTGGAGAACAGGAGGAGAAAGGAAACAAAATCTCTCCAGACACACATGCCTAATTTGAGGTTTCACACCTGGTTGCACAATAGGTCAGCTGAACTTTGCCTGACTTCTCCCTCCTTGTGGGGCTGAAGCAGCAGCAGCAGCAGCAGCTTTGATACACAGGGTGCAGTGTCCCAGTCCACCACACTGGTACTCCTGGACTGGAAATATCATACCCTCCTTCTACAAGCCACCAATTTTTTTGTGGGTTGTGTGTTACATTTGCACTCTGCCAGTCTTGCCCATGTCCCTGTCAAGTGCCAGGAAAAAAAAAAAAAAAAGGAGCAGGCAGCTCAGTGAGTGCATTGTAGCCCTGCCACCGCTGGTAAGCTTGCCTTCCTCCCCCACTGGCCAGGGACATGCTTCTTCACACACACAGTGGGGAGGTCTTGTTTGGTTTTGAATATTCCCTGGATATGAATATTCACTGTGGACCACAGTAAGAGTAATCACAGCTGACCCATGTTGTTACTAATTAATTCTTTTGCTTACACATGGGGAACGGGAGAAAGAAAGCAAATACTGTGAACAAAGCTAATAATGAGGTTACTTGCTACTCCTTCTATCTGACACATTTTTAAGGAATGGTCTCTGTGGCGTGACAGCAAACACAGCAAGAAATTGATGCAGTGTAACAGGAAAGCAAGTTACTTTATGAAATAGTGCTCAGACAACGCTGGAATGGTTTATCTTGCTCTAACTTACAGATCTTTCTGAATCATATCTGCTGTTGTTTGGATTGGTTTTATGTCTCCCCAGGTTCAGGAGACTGCAGATGAAGTTTTCTTACCTCCTCCCTGCCAACAAGACAGAATTCCACAAAGCCCTTTATATGATTCAAAAATTATCGTGTCAGCCCATCCATACCATACAGAAAGTAGAGCTGATATGGGACACAGGGAGCCTTGTTTTTCTTACATCAAGATAAAAGATAGGTAGAAGTAGAAGGGATACACCTGGAAATCTGGCTTTTGAAAGACACATTTATTGTCTTCAATAAATATCACTGCGGTCTTCACTTTTTACGACTTTCTACATCATCTGACAAACGTAGATCTATCCATATGTATATTTAGTCTGCATAAGTCTACATAGTCTAGTCTTACATAAGTTGTTCGAAAAAACATATCCATACATATTCCTAAACATTTATTCCATAAGTATTGACACATAAAAGCAGCTTTTCCTTCCAAAACTTACAGCCAGTGAATTATTACTCATGGCATTACAGACAGAGGGTTTATTACCCACGGCACACAGTAATTCACTGGTGTGTACAAATAGAAGTTAACCTGGAGCAGTCACACGAATTTCTGTTTCACGAGGTGAAGCCATGTGAGGAAGTGGCAGGTGTGGTGCATTTGCAGATCTCCATCCACTGCCACGCACTTCATTTTCCTGAGTTAACGGTGGGCACTTGCAAAAAACAAAACAAAAAAAGAAAAGAAAATAATAAAGAAAATAAGAGAAATACGGGGGTAAAACAGTGTTGTCGCTGTTGAGAAGAGCACAGGAGCCGCCTGAAGGAGCCGCGGTGCCGGGCGGCTGTAGCGGCGGGCCCGGCCCTGCGCTGCCCGGCGCCGCCCGGGCGATGGCGCTGCGGCACCGCCTCCGGCTCCCTCACGGCGGCGGGGGGAGCCGGTGCGCGCTCGGTGCCGCTGGTGCCTCGACGGGACCGGCGGCTCTTGTCCCCGAAAAGTGCCCCGGGGGCGCCGGCAGTGGCCTTGCGGCTCCCCCTCACCAGGCGCTCGCCATCCCCCCTCACGGGGCCGCCGTTCCGGGGCAGGGGAGGGGGCAGCGCGGAGCCGGGCGCGGCCGCGGTGGTCCCGCGGCGGCCGGGGAGCGCCATTTCCCGGGAAACCGGGCGGGCCGCGCCGCTATGCCGCCGGGATAATGGCGGGGGCCAGCGCCCTGTCACCTCTTGTGTGCGCTTTCCAAAGAGGAGCCCGGGCGTGGCGAATGGGACACAGACCGCCATTGTGCCGGCGACACTTTAATCGCCCACACCTACAATATTCAACCTGCTGCCGGCAGCGGGGCAGCGCCGGGGCGCACGCCCCACCCGAGGGGACCGGGTGGTGGCCTCGCCGCCGCCTCACCAGGGCAAGGCTTCTGGGGGCACCTTCAGTGCCGTGGTGAGGGCTCGGCCAGCCCGGCTGGCCGGCCGTGCCCACCGAGCACCACCAGAGCAGGAGCCCCGAGCCCGGGTGGCTGGAGGTGGGAGAGGAATGCCCTCGTGTCCATGCCGGGCGGCTGTGGCGGGGCACTCAAGGCCCGTGGAGGCACTAGGGTTTTGTTCAGCAAAGTAGCTTTGGCTGAACATTGCTTGTGTGCTGCTTTCCCATGGACGTCACCTCGCGCTCTCACTGGGGTGTGAAGGGCCAGAGGACTAGGGCGCAGATAATTCCTCCTAGCGTGGAGAGACCACCTGTGCTGAAGCAAGGTGTGGGGGTTTCTGCTTCATGAACCAGGCAGGGTGGGGTGCCGCCATCCCTCCCTCCAAAACTGAGCCACCCGGGTTCTCACTGAGCTCATCTGTGCCCGCTGTGACGTGAGAGCCGTACCCCCGGGCTGCTGCAGACCGCGGGCTCCTGATGAAAGCTGTCGAGCACCTGAGGCCATCAGCTGTGTCTGGTTTCACCTTCTGCCCCAAGAGAACTCTTGCTCACTGCAGATGAACACTAGGCTTCGCCCTTTGGGAATTTCTAAGACTTTCATGGAGGTGAAATCATCCTGCATGCCTGAGAAATAGAAATGCTTGTAAGTCTCCCTCCCTCTCCAGACTAATCAGCTCAGGGCTATAGCAGAGGTACAGGTCTTGCTGCAGTCAAGGTTTTACAAACCTACTGCCACAGGAGAACTGCTTCCCAAGAGCTACAGGACTGCAGCTGAGCATTCAGCTTGAACAAAACCCATGAGGACACTGTCACAGGCACTGCAAGCAAAGCTCTGCTGAAGCTGTCTGATGTCTAGTACACTGGGAAGAGTCTTCTGCATGGCTTGGAATTTTGAGGTACCCCTAAAACTTAAATCTCTTTAATACTTAATTTTTGTGTATGTCTTTCTCTCTTGAACCCCATGGGGGTTGGGGGGTGGGGGGGGAATTAGTGGTTCTGCTTTTATAACAAGTAGAAATTCTTGAGACATCCTAATTTACAAGGTAGTGGACCAGCTGAAGATGTCTTCAGAAAGGTTTCTTTTCACAGCCTTTCACAGGGGTAGTTCCTGAAAGCTCTGTTGGTGCTGTGTTGTGTTGGAAATGGATTCTTCCTAGGAGCCCTGTACTCTTTGCTCTCAGGGATTAAATGAGAGGATTTGCCATGAATGGCAAGGTAGTATTTTTTTTTTCTTGGCTGACAAGGTTTTCTTGGGGAAATACTCAGTTCTTAGGGATTGATGTGAGATGTTGATCAGCACCAGACTGTGTCCATTCACTTGGTTTTCTCCCTTTAGAAGGTCCCTTAGAAGGACCACTGTTCTCCCCATTGTTTTGGCTTCTGTGACTGTAAATATTTACTCTTCACATTTTAGGAACCTTCCCTCCTCAGGGGGAGACCCACAAAGGTTCAGATTCCAGGCTGGCATTTCCACAGCTAAGAAACCTCCTTCAGGGACTGGGCTGCCTGATTGCCAAGAGCTGTGTGGGTGATGGATGTGAGAACAGCAGATCGAAGGCCCAGTACAATTGAAGCAGCCCCCTGTGCTCCCAGGTTACTGCTCAAGTAACGCTACTATTGAGAGGCAAGGCAGACTTTCAAATGTTCTTTTTTCCTTTTTCTCTCTTGCTTACATGTCCACTGTTACTTTTTCTCTCTCTTGTTCACATATATGTTACTACTATGCTACAGAGAGCCCGCAAGCTAGATTTTTCATTTGTACCTCAAGCTATGACTAGATTCTTTTCCCAGAGCAAACTTTTATAACTGTACTTGGTGCAATGGCTAAAGTGACAGTGAAAAAGGGAATACTGTGGTGATCAGTTAAAAAAAAAAGAAATAAATCTAGTGCCAGCAAATCTGGAGTATTTACATTCTCTGGGCTCTTGTGCGAGAGACCCTGAGAGCAAGAGGAAGTAACCAGATGTGATTTGAAGGAAATATATTGTTTCTGTGGATGGATTGATGTTAATTCTCTGAACTTAAACTAAATGATCATATACTGTAAAACTGTTGATCACAGTGGTAATTTTGTTGCTTAAGTGATTTATCCTAGTAAAACATATCGACTAGCAGCCTAATGAAAGCATGTTAGAAAGAACTTGTTCATAAAGCTGGGACGGTCGTAGTGTTATCTTATTGCTCATTTCAAAAGTAAACTAAGGGACCTGTGGGTGGTGCCTGTGAGTATGCACAGGCCCTGCAGAATTGTTCCTGCTGCAAAGGGTGAACAAACTACACCTGGAATAACATCATTGTTCAAAGTGTCCCACAGCTGACAAGTGCCTCAGCTGAGCAAGACTTCGGTGGGACTGAAGGCATTTAGCAATTTTAGTGAAACCTCCTTGCCAAGCTGAATACAAAACAAAAAAAAAGGGTTTTAGACAAAATGATCAAAGGAAAATTATTATGAGTGATGCTTCCTTGAATATGAAGGTTTTTATTTTTAAAATATAGGCATAAATTAATGTCTCTGTAACAGCTGTATATATTTAAATAAGCAGACAAATGTAAGTACAAATTCCATATATAAGATTTCCAACTGTATCACCAGGCTGAATTCATTATGCCTGACAATGGCCCCAGGAGGTAGGCAAGTATTGTTATACCAATGCTTTGCATTTCTCTTGGAGGCAGTGGAGGTGCTTGCACTAGAATTAACTGTACACAAATGCATGTGTCTACAGCGTTAGCCCCAGAGCATAGATATTTATGGAGGTAAATGTCACCAAGAAATGGGAATTAGTTTTACAAACCCTCCAAGAGCTGAAGCACATGGCATTGGGTAAGTGTAATGATCTGCCCAGGAAAATTGCTCTGCAGAAATGAGGGCACATCCGCTTCAGCAGCAGCATGGTCCTGGTTGTCCTGAGTGGAAAGGGGCAGGATTCAGAAATGTGATTTCCCCAGTACCTGAGCTCTTGCAATTCCTTGCAGTCATGACTTCTAATGTGCATTTAAAACACATGTGACAGCAAAGCATTAGACACTGGTCATAGGAGGAGCCTAAGAAACATTTGCTGCTGGACCCTCTTCTGTTTTAAGCAATCTTGCTCTGAATAAAGTAAGTATGAACACTTTATTTGGGTGAGTATTCTGATGATACAGTCCGTGAGACTGAAAATAATACAGCTGTACATTGCCTTTTTGTGTTTGTAGTAGCTCCTAAATGGGGTTTGTCATTCCAGGAAGCAGGCCAGCCACTGGGAGGGCAGAAATCCCCCTTCCCTCCTCCTGCAGGAGGCCTGGGCTGGTCGTAGCTGAGATTCAGTGAGGATTACCTGATCTCAGTGAGCAAGACTCACACCTTGGTCTTTATCCACTTGTGGGTTTTACTGCCTGAAGACCAGGGGAGGTACAAAGAGGGCGGTATGTCCCCCCATGTACTTTTCAAAAGGAAAGGAGGAAATGGGAGAACATGTGGGGAAAGGGAAGAGAAGGAATAAAATACTTTCTGACCAGTGGTGATGCCTGCAGAGTAGCTGGCTGATCTTGAAATGGCATTGAATGAGCAATTAGACTGTTGAGTACAAACTGAGGACTGACCCGTGTGCTTTGTGTGCTTTCAAAATGTCTCTGGCTGTAATGATAGAGGAGGCTTTTTGCAAGCCTGCTGTCCCCCCTTTTGTAACCCATTTTCTGTAACACTAGTCCGTTCCTGACCCCGAGTTGCTGCCTGGACTCTCAACCAGGCTGGGGGTAGGGGGGAGAGGAAAGGAGGGCTGGGGGGAAAATATGCATAAAGATACGGGGATAAGTTCAGTTTGTTTTCCTCTGAAAGCTTTGACACTTGCTTAGAGCAGATTCATTTTCAAGGCTTCCTACATTGCTGCTATTGTACAGTAAGTGTTTCAGACCGGTGTGCCTGTGTTTCCGACTCCCGTGAAGTCCCCTTTGCAGCAGGGCATGCCTCGAACCGCTTCAAAAGAACCAACTTCTACAAAAGAAAAAAAGAAACTCAAGTAGGCTTGAACATACAAAGAGAGGGAGAAAGGAAAGTGAAAAGGGCCGGACAGTGTTGAATACAAAATGAGTTCAGCCAGCCCCAGGAGTTCTTCATCACTTACATTTATCTTATTCTGGGAGAGCAGAGCTAAACCCAGTGCTGACATAAACCACCCTTCGCCTTTGACTTGGACTCTGAGTGTGCACACACAGCAGATACAGGCATACAGAGACCACTGGATTTCAATGAAACATTTTTCCCCCTCTGAGCAGTGGTGCTGGTGGGGAAAATGGCTTTTTGTGTGTGTCCTTTCAAAGGCAAACTGTGGAGTGAGTCTCAGATGCCTCTAGTTTCAAAGCGTGCATGCGCTCACAAAACACACACTTGAAAAATAAGCAGCTGTTACTGTTTCCCAGCCAGGAACTCTTCCCATCCCAGGAGCATGCTGAGGTGTTCGGCTGGTGTCCCCAGTGCTCCATGCAGTCACTGAGGTACTGCTAAGGGAAGTCCCCAGCACCTGACAGCAGCCCTGGGGTATCCAGAGGCCAGAGTCCTTCCAGGGCATCAGCCACCTTGCATCCACATGAGAGGCTAATGGGATGCTGCTTCCCTCTGTGCCCAGAGGCCAGTGGATGGTTTGTGGGATGGAGGATTGGGCTTGTTGTTAAAGAGTCCCAACAGCCACACAGCCCACCAGCCTGGAGGGAGATGTTTAAAACTTGAACACTGCACCAGCCTGGCTCTCTCCCCATGCTGGGCGCTTGCTGGGCTTCTGGAAATGGGTGTCAGTGGCTACTGCTCAGCAAAGCTCCCACTCATTTCCAAGGTTTGGCCCACGGTCCTTGCATGGAACAGCTCATAGCCATGGCACCCGGTGCCCAAACAGGGAACACACGGATTAACCCTGGGGAGGAGAGCACAGCAGGGCTGGTGGCAAAGCACACCTGTGCCACGGGCACCCAGGGAGGGAGCACGTGGTGCCTGCGGGCTGAAAGAGAAGCCGGGGGTGGGAATTCAGCCAGCAAACAGCGCCGTGCAGCACAGTGCTGAGGGCTTTTTCTGCTGTTAACGATAGAAGCATTTATTGAAGGGAGGGAGTGTTAGACAATCGGAGAGTATGAAAGTTTTTACTAGATACAGATAGACGATCTGGCAACTTTATGGATACTAGACAGAAACAAGGTATTGACTTCTGCTCTTTACCATCCTTCTTACCGAGTAAACGCTTCCATTTTGGTCAGAAACTGACAACTTGTTTTGGTGTTTTGGGGGGGATACAACAGCTTTTGCTTTTGAAGCATAATAGCTAGCAAAAAAAAAAAAAAGAATAGAGAAGGTTTACCTCTGGTTTTTTTTTTAAAAGAAAGCATACTATCAGCTTTGCGCTTTCTCAGTACCATCCAGTTGTTTGTGGAAGGTGGGCCCCCGGCGCCTGCCATGCGCCAAGTGTGCCCAGCCAGCTTCCTAAACTAGCGAGGCTGCTCATTGCATGTCACTGCCGCTCGGCTTTGAGCGGCTGGGCTCCCTCGCTCCCTCCTTGGCTTGCGAGTTATTCACTTTTGAAAAAACATATCTGCCTCATACTGTGCCCATCACTTTGTTCTCCACACGCCTATTCACACGGGCAAACCTCCACTTCTCCTCTCCAGGCAGGCGGCGGTGGCGGGAGGGGAGGCAGCGCGGAAGGGAAGTTAAGATGCGTGCACGGAGCTATTTCCCTCTCCACCACCTTTGGCCAGCTATTGTTGGCCCAACAAAAGGGCTCGCTCGCGGGGGATCGGGACCCTGCCGAAAACGTGGCAGCTCCGGGGACAGTGTGCTGTCCCGGCCGCAAACGCCGTCGCTTCTCACCTACCGGGTCCCGCGTGGGCTTCCCGCGTGTCCCCGGGATTACCGCTCTAAAACCGAGGACATTCCCTCGGCGGCTTCGCGGCCGAACCTCCGTTCGGCAGCGCCGCGCTCCGTGCCCCGCCGTCCGCACCGTCCCGGGCGAGCAGCGCTCCGCACCGGCACCTCGGGCAGGGTCGCTGCGGCCGCAGCGAGAGCCGGGCCGACCGACGGCTACTCCCGCCAGGCGTGGGGAGGCCAAGGCGGGCATTTACCGAGGCCTCCGAGGTTTGGCTGTAAGGAAAAGGATGTTTCCCCAGGCGGGCGCGACGGAGCGTTCTCGGAGAATGCAGCGGCGGGGAGAGCCCGGTGCGGCCGGGCGTGGGTTCCCTCTGTGGGCGGACGCGCCGTCGGGCCGCTCCCGGCTCCCGCACCCCGTTCCGCCCCGCCGCGCGCGGGGAGGCCGCCCGGCGCGCGCCAGCCCGGGGCGGGGCGGGGCGGGACAGCGCGTGCCGCCGGCCCGGGCTCACCCCCAACCCCCCCATCCCCGCCCCAGCTCCCGTCCGCCGCCGGCCGCGGGCTCCGCTCCCCCCGCGCGCCATTGGCTCCCCCGCACGCGCCGGCCCCGCGCGCGCGCGCGCCATTGGCCGCGCCGACACGCGACCGGCGCGAGTGGAGGGCGTGCGGCGGGAGGGGTGGGGCGCGAGGGAGAGGAGGGAGGGGGAGCGGGGGCGGGGGGACCCCGGCGCGTGCCGCTCCTTAAAGGGGGGCGCGAGCCCGGCCGACACCGGAGCCGTCGGGGCGCCACGCGCGAGGCGGGGCTGCGCGCGGCCCGATGGGCGCGCGGCGCTAGAGCCATGAGCCTGCCCTGGGCAGAGCGCGCCCGCGAGCCGCCCTCAGAGCCGCCGCCGCCCGGCCCGGAGCACAGCGGCTGCGGCGGCTTCGCGCCCGGCTCCTGGCTCGGCGTCTGCTGCGCCGCCCGCCTGCCCGCCGCCGCCTCGCCGCGCTACCTGCTGCCCGCCGACGACGACGAGGCGGCGGCGGCGGAGGGTGGCGCGGTGCGGGGCGGCGGGAGCAGCCCCGGCGGGGCGCGGGGCGGCGGGCGGCCGCGGGGCGGCGGCGGCGGCCCCGGGCTGCGGGCGCAGGTGAGCGGCGTGCAGAAGCAGCGGCGGCTGGCGGCCAACGCGCGGGAGCGGCGGCGGATGCACGGGCTGAACCACGCCTTCGACCAGCTGCGCAATGTCATCCCCTCCTTCAACAACGACAAGAAGCTCTCCAAGTACGAGACGCTGCAGATGGCGCAGATCTACATCAGCGCCCTGGCCGAGCTGCTGCACGGCCCCGCCGCCCCTTCCGACGGCTCCGGCAAGGCCGAGCACCGCGGGGCCCCCCTTCGAGCCGCCCTGCGCCGCCGCCGGGGCCGGAGCTCCGCCGGGGCCGCCGGCGGCGCCGCCGGGGCCACCCAGAGCGTCGCCCCCCGGGCACGGCCGGACTCGCTTCCCCCCGCCGCCGGCCCCGGGGGGCTACTCGGTGCAGCTCGACCCGCTGCACTTCTCCTTTGCGGAGGGCGCCCTGATGGGACAGAGAGCCCCTTCCCCCGCCCTCCTCCTGCCGCAGCCCGGGCAGCCGCCGCAGGAGAGGAGCAAGACGTCGCCCCGGTCCCACAGGAGCGACGGGGAGTTCTCGCCCCGCTCCCACTACAGCGATTCGGATGAGGCCAGCTAAGGCAGGGGCGTCGTCCCCGGCATCCCCGCAAGGCCGCCCTCGAAGCACAGACTCCGCCGCGGGGTGAGCAGCCGGACGCGGTGTCGCCACGGACGGCATGGGCTCCCCTCGGTCGCTTTGAAATCCGCCCCCTCGTCTCCCACCCCCGGCAGCCCCTGGTTTGTCCAGGGGTCATGGCTGTTAGCGAGTGACTGTATCCGCCCTGTCTGTCAGGGTCGGTTGGTTTGTTTTAATTTTTAGTTTACCCTTCGAAAGTTTCTTTCGCCTAGAAGTCGTTGCCGTTCCCTCCTGCCAACACGCCACCTCGCAGCCTTAGCCTGGCTCGCCCCGTCGGCGAGCAGGTGATGCGCAGGGAGAAAGCCTGGTCCCGCTGCCGGGGGTGCCGCCGGCGCCATCCATCCCCACCCAGCCGTGAACCCGCCCTGACACCCCCGTCTTCCCGGATGCCCATCCTGCCGTGGGTCGCATTGCTGTGGAAACACACACACGCACACAAACATACACAAAAGTCAATAGCGCACCGTCTTAACCTGTAAATAGCGGACAGAATTTGGATTTCCTTAGAGCACCATGTCGGCGTCTTTTGGGGGGAAACTTGGCGCAAGCACTTTATCAGCGGCTGGAGATGCAGTTTCAAGAGGAAAACTACTAACTGCCAATTGGAGACCGATGTTTAATTAAGCCACTTAATCCTAACGCTCTCTTAAAAACGAAAACGGTTTTGTCGTGTCAAACTTTTATGTCAGTTTTATTTTCCTTTTGTGGTAATAGGAAACGTATTTATTATGCAGTGTTTGCAATTATTTCTGCTTCTCTCTTTTTAAAAAAATTCTTTTCTACGAGGAAAATCGTTTATTTTGATTTTAGCAACGCCAGCTGCCATTGTTTTATGTATTTTAATTTTGAATCTTTTTGAGATCAAATAAACGTGAAAAAAAAAAAAAAACAAACCAAAACAACCAAAACAAAATAAGCCTCGAATCGTGGTCGGGTTCAACTTCTCCCTTCGCCCTCCCTGAGCCGGGGTGGTGTGAAACTCCGCGGCGGGGGTGAGAGGTACAGACCGGGGACGATGCTCCCATCGGGGCGCCCAGGCTGCCTGCAGAGGGACGGGCGGACGCGGGGCCGAAGTGCGGGGTGGGCTCTGCCCCTCGTGGAGCAGCGCTCCCTCCGCTCCCTGCGCCGCCGGGACCCCGTCCCGTTCCCGTCCCGCATTTCCCAGCGGAACCGGGTAATTGCAACAAGTGCAGGGTAAGGAGCTTGTCGCTGTCCTGTAGCACCTGTCCCCGCACCGCCGCTCGAGTCACATCATTCCCTTCTTCCCCACTCCTCCTCGAGGACACGAGCGGATCTTCCCACGGAGCCTCCTCGTTTTAAGCCGAGCGGAAAGGGCTGGGAGCGGGCGGAGAAGCCGGCGGGGTTTCGGGGACACGCGAGCAGCGCGGCGGGTTGCCGGGGGTCAGGATGTGGCCCCTGGGCTCGACTTAAACCCGGACGGGAGTGAGGGGTTGGCTGACGCCTAGCCCAGCCTGCCCGTGACACCAGAGCCGGGGCTAAACCGGAGCCGTGCCGGTGCCGGGATCCCGCTGGGTTCAGCAGGTGACGCTGGCAGGAGGTGTCCGTGGGGTGATCAGTTATCCAGGCGCGGCCGGGGCAGCGGCCCGGCGGGACAGAAGCCCGTGAGGGTGTCGCTTTCCCCTGCAGAAACAGGGCACCTGCCCCCCCCGTAACCCCGCGCTGTCGCCCGGCCCTGCTCTCCGCCAGCTCCACCGCCCGTACCTGCTGAAGCGGGTTGCGGTCCCGTAGGGTGGAAAGTTTATCGGGAGGGTCATTTACCTTCCTAATAAAATGCCTGCTTTGTCGGGGTAGGTCAGCTTTGGTTACCGGCACTGATTTCTGTGCTGTGGGAGCCGGTCTCGCGTCTTGGGGGGCACGCGAGGGGTCCCATTACGGGAGTGATGCGGCGGAGCAAAAACCCACCAACTTTGGGGGCGTTGTTTTGTTTATTTAGTTTAATTTGGGGATGTGCTCGGCGCGGGGGAAGCGGCGGCCGCCGCCGTGACTGAGGGGCAGCAGCCGCGGAGGGGTCCCGGCGGTGCCGGCCGTGGGTGGAAGCGGTGCGTGCAGCCTCTCTCCGCCCCGCCGTCCCGGGCTCTGCCTCTGCAGCTGCGAACAGCGCAGCAAAATCCTCCCCGCTCCCTCGGTCGGGTCCCTTCCCCCGACAGACAAGCGACAAGCGCACCGCATGGCGCGGCTGGTGCTCGCAGCCGCAGCTCAGCAACACTCCCCGTCTGAGGGGCTTTTTCTTCTTCTTCTTTTTTTTTTTTTTTTTTTTTTAGCTCTTCTTTGAAAGAGATATCCAGCCGCATTCCCATTTTAAGGTTCAGCTATAGAGTTTGCATAACAACCACTTGGCAGCCCCCCTCTCTCGCACTCCGTTAACAAGCTGTAACGTATAGCTGCAGGTTGCTCTAATCTCATTAATATTTTGGAAACTTGAATATTGAGTATTTCAGACCGCTCATTCCCCATATGCCAGGCCACTCCCGCTATGCTGGCTGGTTCCTTTCTCTCCATTATTAGCAATTAGCTCCTACCTTCCAAAGTCAGATCCAAGTATCCAAGATACTAGCAAAGGAATCAACTATGTGTTGCAAGCTAAGCATGCTTAATATCTCCCAAACAAACAAAGAGACAACATTTCTTTAAGTAATGAAGATGGATAAATCGCTTTATTGAGCCTGCGACAGTGTTTGTTTTGTATAGACTACCGCAAAGTTTTTTAACAAGAGCGGGGACGCGCACCAGCCCCTGGAAGCAGTCTCGCCCGGTTTGCTTCGTGGGGTTTTATCATCCTAAACGGGCTTTTATTTGAAAAGGGCGAGTCAGAAGCGCACTATCCGAGCGTTAAATTTTGGCTGAACGCTGACTGTCCTCTGGGGTGTGCGAAACGAGCGCGGGGGCTGGGGGGGCTCGGGGAGGCAGCCGCCTTTGTGCGAGGCGCACGGCGGCTCCGCTGCTTTGGAGCGCCGATCAAAGCCGGACGAAGCGCAGCCGCGAACTCCGGTGCGGGGCTCGGTCCGGCCGTCCCGGCGCGGGGATTTCGGGGGCACGGAGCGGGGCGAGGCGCGGCGGCCGAGGCGCATCTCTGCCCTGCGGCTTTCCGGCTGCTGTTTGCTCAACCTCTGGCCTCAGAGAGGGAGGAGGAAGGGAAGGAGGAGAAAGGGTTAAACCCAGCGAGGGGAGACCAGAAAAGCGCAGGGACCACGGCGGGGGGTGGGGGTTTAGAAGGGGAGTTGGCCATGGGGCCAGTGTTTCTTAATTAGAGCGGGGCGGACAATGCTTTGGGGCGGACAATGGGGGGGACAGGGGGGCTGGAGGGCGGAGGGGGGTCTGGCCTCGCTCCCGGCCGCGGTGCGCCGTGTCTGGAGCGGAGCACGCGTTGTCAGCTGGTGAGCGCAGCGGCCTTTCAGGCGGCTCCCCAGGGAGCTGCGCGCCCGCGGTGAGCTCCATCGTCACCGCCTCCCCTCCATCATCATCATCATCGGCCTCCTCCTCCTCGGCGGCCCCCCACCCCAGCCGAGCACAACAGCCAGCATTCAAGCCCCCTTCCCTCCCTCCCCTCGCACAACAGCAGCGCAGTGGCAGCCACGCCACCTCCCAGCAACCAGCAGCACGCGAGGGCACCGCCGGGGCACCTGAAAGAGTCAAAGCCAAAGAAAGGGAGACAAAGGAGAAGAAAAAGATACTCAGGAACGGCCCAGCGTGTCTGCTCCGACAGTGCGGAGGAACAGGCGCCCGCAGAGGGATGGGCGAGCCCACGCGGGGCCCGGCACGCCCGGGAGCGCACACGCGTGGCCGCATGCACACACGTGCACTCGCTCGCAGGGGTCCGGGCCGCTGCAGCACCGATGAACACGCACCCTCGCTCCCGGCAGCTTTGTGCCCCACAGCCCCGTCCCCGCAAGGGGCACCCCCCAGCTTGTGTCTGTCTGTGTGCCCGACTCCCGCGGCCCCACCGCTGACGCTGCCATCCACGGGCACCGGGACCGGGACGCGGCAGGAGCCGACCTTGTGTCCGGGCACCTGCCGTCGCATGTGCCCGTGGTGCGCCTGTCCGGGAGAGAAAAATGAGGGGAAAGTGGCCAGGGATCGGGTGGTGCGTGGGTGAGGCGGAGACCCTGCCGGCCCCGCGTGGGGAGCATCCTCTCCGCGGGCAAGCCAGGCTGGAGCAAGGAGCTGCCGGGGGACAACGGGCCATGTGTTCCGCCCCTGGCCAAGTCATCGCAACACGGAAGGGGCTTTGCTCGGGGCTGTGTGTCCGCCGGGATGGGGAGCTGCCCTCCTGGAGCTGGGTTGGGGCCTCGGAAAGCCACATGGTGCCCTGCCGCCAGCCCATGTTAACTTCAGGCGGACTCTCTGAGGAGGCCCAGGGAGTGGATGGCAGCGCGGCTCTGCGGGCTGCGCGGCACCTGTGCCATGGGTGCGCTGCCACTGCCGCCGCTGGCCACCTCCAGGCTGCCCAGAGCGGGGCAGACAGAAAGGCCTCCTCTGAAGTGCTATCGAATGGCTCGGGATGCCTTCGGGAGCCCAGCCAAGGCGTGTCAAAGGCGGTTTGAGCGGCGAAGCATTTAAACGCTTCAGTGGGTGACTTTCTGGCGTGTGCTTTTCTCCCTCCCTGCTTAGCCCCGGGAGGAGGGAACAGGTCTTTCTACTGAGCTCCTCCGGGGCTGGATGCGACACTCCAGGCCCCCAGACCCCCAGCCCGGTGCCGCAGCCGGGATGCGACACCCCAGCCTCCCATCCCGGTGCCCGGTGCTCTTCCCCGCGGGGAGCCGGCGGCGGAGCGGCCGCCTCTGTCCCGTCGGGCAGCGGGAAGAGCTCCGGTCTTCTGCCGCTGCCCGCAGCTTTTGGCTCCCGGCTCGGTTTAAGCGCGGCTGCTCGGGGTGGGGGCATGCCGGCGCGTCGCTCCCGCCGCAGCACGAAGTGCAGCTGGGACTCGGGATGGGAGCTTGCGCAGCGCGGGGATGGGCTCTCAGTAGGGCTGACAGGGAAGGCGAGATTTGGGGGTGGGAAAACAAATCCCCTCCGTTTCTGAAGAGATTCATTTTTGTATTTCATCCCGGGTTTTCCTCCGTTTTTTTGGTTTTTTTGTTTGTTTTTGTTTTTGTATGTGTGTGGGGGTGGTTTTTTTTCCCCTTGTTGTTTTTGTTGGTTTTGGGTTTTTATTTTTTCTTCCCCCTCTTCCCTTGCTCTCCCCACTCTGATCTCATCTTTCTTTCCCGGTGTCTTGCGGCGGCCATCCCTTTTCCCCCGCTCAGCACCGAGGCGCGCTGCCGCCGCCGGGTGCCCCGGAGAGCGGCGGGCGGCGGCGCGCACCCGCCGTGGGCGAGCGGGGCTGCAGCACTTTTGTGGGGCGGCTAATCAATGGCACATCAGCGAGACAGCGCATCAGCCCATCTGCTTGATATATATTCAGAAGGGCTCCAGCCCTTTTGAAATCTAATTTCTTCCCCGGGAGAACGCGCCGGATAATTTACCATCATTTCCCAGGCAGGGCGGGCAGCGGGTTAACCCTTTCCCCAAGCGCTGCCGCCGCGGGTTTTCCTCCCGAGCGAGCAGTTTTGAATGCCTCAGCGCCTCGCCACAAACTTGTAAAAGTGCCTCTTTAATGGTACGTGACTCGCTGAAAAAGGACACCCGGCCCACCGGTGCGGTAAACCCCTCTCCGCCTTGTCCGATTGGTGTTTAAAAGACCTGTTTGGAACAAGCAAATCCCTTGCCCCTACCGGGTCAGCTCGTATCATTTCAGCTCCAACCACCCGCTGATATTTTTGTGTTTCGACATCCTTGTTCTTGGGGTTTTCTTTTTGCTCCCATCCGATGCTCAGAAACGCAGTTTTATCCAGAGGCAGGAGCCGGGATGGGGAGGGAGCAGCGCATCGCGTACGGGCTGTGGTGCGACACTGCGCTGCAGAATCCTCTGCCTCAGAGGGTGGCGGAGCCCGGCAGGGGCAGGGGACGGGACGGGCCCCACGTCGCCCCCCGGCCTGCGGGACTCCGGCACGCGTGGGGGACGCGCGGGACTGGGACTGTCACCGCTGTCTGGAGCGGGACACGCCGGGAGGTGGCCGGGGAGGATGCCGAGCCCGCACCCGGCACCCCGGCACATCTGGGTGCCAGCGGAGCTTTCCGAGTTCCGTCCCCGGCTAGGGGAAAGCGTTTAACTCCGCAAGTTTCTGAGCTTTCATTTGTTTTCTCTGCTCCCTTCCTCCCAGGGCAAGGGCTCTGCCAGGACGGGAGATGCCGGCACCGCCGAGGTGCCCTGACTGAACTCAGGCTCAGGGAACAGGTTGAATAAGACCGAGGCCGTTGGGCGGCATCACCTGCTTCCCATAAACCCCAAAAGCAAACCCTGGGCACCGGCCGGAGCCGCCGCACAGCCCTCAGTCCCCACCTGCACCTCGCTTATCTACAGTCAACATTTTTATCCTGCCACGGAAAGGTTCCTGCTCGCTCCCGGCTCCGCGGCGGCATCCGCGACCAGCAGCTACATCCCGGCCCCCGCCGCTCCCCCGACACCGCTTCCCCTTCCCCCGAACTGAGGCCACCCCCCCTTCTCCTGGGAGCAGTGCGAGGAGATCAGTCTTTTTATTTATTTATTCATTTATTAAATTCACCAGCTGTGAAAGAGCAATGCCTGACAATGTCTCCTGCAACCTCTCTTCTCTAAAGTCTACTTCAAAAAAGGAGGAGGGTGGTGCATTTATTTATTGGGGGTTTTTGGACACAGAAAAGATAGCTCTTTTGCCTAAATATTTCGTGGCTGGAGAGGCTGGAAGAAGCCTTGCTGTTGGTTTCCACTGGAGCAGGAGTGGGCTGTGCACAGAGTCAGAGCAAAGAGGGGAGGCAGGGATCCCTGTCAGAGTGGGCAGTGTGCTCCTCCGTACTCCATTTTGGAAAGCAGTGGAAAGGGGGCTAAGTACTTCCACACAACCTCTCTGCTTTGGATTTCAGGTGCTGTGGGCAAAAGTATCACTAGTAGAATCCTAGGATTCTACTTCACCTCCCTACGAGCCATAGAATACTGTGAAGCACCCTTTTCCGTTGCCAACAGAATCCATGGCGCAACCTTCTTTGTTGCTACCAGATTCCACGGCCTGCACATAATTTGCTTTGTAGTAGCCACAGTTGAAATTATTTTATTTTTCTCATTCCAGTACCAATGCTGAACTTAGGGCCAGTGTCACATGAAGGTCCCCCAAAATGCTGACTGTCAACAAGCTGTGACGATCTGTGGTGGGACTGTACAAACATCCTACAGAAGTGGTACAGCTGAGAGCTTGGCTAGGGCTCATATAGGGACTATTCATAGTTCTCAGTCCCTGATCCCCTCTGGCCTAGGGGGAATTATCCTGTCTATGTAGAAGGATGTGAGGCCCAGACTCGTTAAATGACTTGCTATGGACAGCAGGAGCCCAGGGCCAAAAGTGGGGCTTGAGTGCAGGGTGTATGCCGCGGCTTTCTCACACAAAGCACTTTATTCCACTTGCTTCAAAAGCATTTCCAGTTGCAAGACTTTCCTCCAAGCCAAGAACGTTCAGCCAGGGGCTGGGTTTACACCTTTGGACATGTTTTACCATGGTTTTTGATGGGGTCCTCCTTTCCCAATGCCCCAGGAAGCAGGATGCAGAGCAGCTTGTGCTACCCCAGCTGTAGCCTGTTATCTAGGGTGGGTCAAGAGGGAGGGAGAGGTGAAATTTTCTGATATAGGATAAAGCTGAGTATATTTTGGGAGGGATGGTGATTGGATGCAGGCTTCTGTGAGCAGTTCTCTTGATTGTTACCTCCTTAAGTTTGAATCTGCCTAATTTGTTCCTGCTGGAGCTTCCCCACTGGTGTGGGTGAGGACATGGCTCAGAAGTAGTGTTCCAGGGTATGTGAGACTCTAAGGCACAGTCTGATGTGCTGGACATGTAGTACCTACCAGCCTCAGTCACCTCTCAGGTAGGAAGAATATCTCTTTTTTTTTTCCTGATATTAGCAGTGCTGCAATGTTTGTGGTTGAGATATGATGAATACAGCCTGAATTGCATTGTTATGTTTCATTGCTTACTAGAATGTTTTGCAAGAGTACTGTCATAGCAAATTTTTGTGTGGTTCATCTCTTGTTGTGGAAAGATTACTGGATTAAATCAATTATACTACTATTACTTGGCTATTAAGACATTCAATTAGCTCTTTTTCCTGCTCTATGCTTTAGTGGCTGCCTCTGCATTGCAGAATATCCTGAAAGCTTTTTTTTTTTTAAAAGTTTGAAGAGCAGAAGGCTGATTCTGTGAGAATGGCAGCTGGGAAAGAAAGGCTCTGAATTGTCGTTGGATTTCTAGGGTTTTCCTGTTGGGAAAGAGAGTGAAAGCTTGGAAGCACTGCTGGCTGTAATTTTGGGGTTAGAAAGTAATGGGGTTACTTTACTTGGATGCTGCTGTTGCCTGTGATTGCTGACCCCATCCCTGATATTTCTATATTTGGTTTCCCTTTTGTTTTTCTGTATAACTGAGAAGTGTAAATAGGAGAGCATCTTCCAACAGAAGGCAGTGGGTCTAAACTTACCTTAGAGATGCTGTGGTCATAATTTCAAGTGTTGTTAAATGAGGAAAAAGAATAAAATTATCCCCCAAAATAGAAATAAGATAAATTAAATATGAGCATTCAAAGCCAGGGTTTTGGTCCTCAAAAGCTGCTGAGTATTCAGAAGTCTTCAGCTGTTTCTGTGGCAGTTGGGTGCTTAGCAGAGAGGGAGAACTTGGACTCTTACTGGAATACTAAAGTGTTTTCTGTGGGTGCATTTGGCAGTTGTACTTATTATCCTTGCACACCTTTACAGTATTTGTGGAGCTGATGTAGGGAACTGACCTGCAGATTCCTGAAGTAGATTGGTGGTGCAGGATTGGTGGGCCTCCACAGAGGGTCAGCAAGCCAAACTGAATTAGGCTCTCTAAAGTCTGCAGGAAACATTGTGTGTCCTCTTTTGGCAGACTCTTAATTTGTTTGTTCAAATAAAAACCCAACAGATTATTTAAAAAAAGCCTTTTTTCCACCCCTTTCATCAATTGATCTATTTTGGGGGATCTTCTTGATTTTCAATACCTCAAATCTGAGAAATGTAAAAACATGAAGTTGCAAGATGTTAACCTACCTTTGCAGCTTTTTGAAAAATTATTGGAAATGCAGCGTCAGAAGATTTCAGCTTTTCTATTGCCTGAAAAAAATAAGAATAAATTCTAATTTATTATTTTCTTTCACTTCTACCAAACAGAATCAAACCTCTGCTTGCCAGCCTCTCCTGTTTGTCCTGATATCCAGTTTGTAGATATTAAACCTGCTGTGTTTACTGCCATCACATAAAATTCATACTCTGTGAACGGCTCACAAGGCGTTTTCATTAGGAGACTCTGCAACTGTTGGAAGACTGAGCCATCTCAGCCTTTGGAAATATGGATTTCATGGGGGAGAAATTTCCCTGCTAGTTTTAATTTGTTTGTTGTCATTCCCCCCCCCCCCCATAAAATTTATATTTTATAATTATGCCTAGAGAAAAAAAGGGGTCCAGCAAAACTGGGGCATTCAGTTTCTGTGATTCTAATACAGTACTAGCAAAAATATATTTAATCAGCTAAAAATCAATTAATGTAACAGAAATATAGCATTAGAAGTTCACCTAATTTCTGCTCTTTTCATCTAATTGTTCCCTTTGACAATTCTTGCATTGTGGTTTTTGTTTCCCCCTTCATGCATTTTGAGGTTTGAAAACAAATGGCTGAATTATTCCATGACTTCTAATATCCTCACTGGAAGAGAATAACCTAAAGTTCTCATCAAATGTTACTGGAAAGGGCTGCAGGCCTCTGATTTTTTAAAAGGGATATTAATTTATTTTTTTTTAATTATGGAATGGGTAAATGTTTTTGAGTGGCGTGTTAATGTTAACCTTTTAAAACATAGTACTGGAGAGGAGTGTGGCAGATTTCCATCAGCATAAACCTTCTCTGCATTCAGGAAGGTCTCACCTCTTTGGAGAAAAGCATTCCCACCTTCAGCACTGTGGTATGAAGTGAAATGTGATCTAAGTTGGACGATGGAAACAGTTTAACCAAAAGAATAACCATAGGAAAGCTGACCAGAGGTTTCCCAAAAGGAATAGATGAGAGAAACAACAAAGCCAGGAGATAGTTAATTACCATATTGTGTATATATTTGGGGCTATATTCATGCATAGAACTGGACAGGTTGCTTGAGAGAAACATCTTCCCTCTTTGTCTTTGGAAAGACCAGGAAATCTGATGCGACATCAAAAGGAACGTGAGAGGATTGCTTAAATCTGCATGTGCGGGCCATTGCACACATTTCATGGGTATGGAGTAAGTGGTGAAGAAGAGATGTGCTAACAGCAAATGTCGTGGCCTGCTTTGCAGGGGCTGCCCCTCTGAATGCATACAGGCTCTCTTTGCAGGAGTTCTTCCTGTCTGCTCTGGTAATAGCTGGCAAACCATGGAATCACAGGGTGGCTTGGGTGGCAAGACACTTTAAAGATCATCTAGCTCCAGCTTCACTCACACAGGCAGGGAAACCAATGCTTGCTTTGTGGGCAGATGAAAATTCTTGTTTTCACATTGTCCCTCTGTGCTCAGCACTCGTGAGGCCACTCCTGGAGTGTTGTGTTCAGTCCTGGCTCACTGCAAGTACATTGAGGTCCTGGAGCATGTCCAGAGAATGGTCTGGAGAGTAAATCTGTGGTTATTGCCAGCAGCTGCTGTTCTAGCTTGCAGAATAGTATTTTTAGGGGTTTTGAAACTGAAAAGACAGCTCTTGTGGGATGCTTTTGTGATGCCACAGATTTTAGTGGTGAAGCCTGTCTTTTAACACATGTGCAATGGAGTCCTGCCGACTTGCATTTGTGTGGAAAAGTATTTGTGCACGTGAAATCAAGTAAATAATTATTAAAAAGGTATATCCAAAGCTGAGATTTGCCTTCCTCACCCCTTATTTTCCATTACTTTAGGTAGCTTTTCAGCAGCCATGACGAAGAATAGTTTCCTGGTTATTACCCCGGAAGCAATGGTACATTTGTCACCCAGCCCAATATGTATTTTTGTACAACCAAACCTCCATATATACTTTTGCCTCAGGAAATAGTGAACCTTGAGTAATATGTTACATCCCAGAGCATGGATACGCTTCTTCAAAGAGCACAGCTATTTTGAAGCCCTCTCAATACTCAGCCAGAGCTGAGCACTTGGAGGACCACAAAATTGATGAATATTCAATGCAATACCGTCACCGAGATTTAGAATACAATTTTTAATTTTCCATACAAAGTTTAGTGTTTCTATAAACTCTCATTTAGCCACAATATAGTATTTAACCAGTTGTATTTTCAGGGCATTTTATAAGCATTACAAGCTCCACACTATGCTGAAGAAAGGGAGTAGCATTATCAGAAGTTCTGACAGTATCAACAGTGTATTCTTGATACTCAAACACCGTCAACAATGTATTCTTGATATTCAAACACCATTTATTCAACCAGAAGAATTCACATCAGAGAGATGTGAATTAATAATTAGGGAGATTCTAATTCTCCCTAATAATTAGGGAAATTCTCAGAAAATATTTAAAAAGTTATTGAAACTCTACTTAAGATTAACAGACATGATCATATCTCATATCTAGCAAAATACATTCAGAATTTCTTACTCTATGAAGGGTGTAAATAGTGTCATGAAGTAACATCCTCAGCAATGCACTTGGTATCAAGCGTGTACACTAAGCACGTGTTTATGACAACTGAATATAACAGTTCTTATTTTGAAACCTTATTCCTTTTTTTACTGAAGTTGGGCTTTTGGATCAAGCTAGGGAATTGGGATATTTTCTACTAGCTCTCTATCTTGTTTCTTCTCTCCTCTCAAGCACTTAACATGGGGTCACAGCCTTCTCCCTGGATGTACTGCAGTATGTCCAAATTCAGATTTCCCTGCATGACATTATCCAGGGAAAATAGGTGTTACTGATAACCATCCTTCAGGGGTAATGGGCTACAAAATCCAGAACAGACAATTCATGTGCTGAGTATACTCAGTGTATACTGAGTGTACCTGAGAGGAAAATCCATCAGGGTTTATATTTCCATCAGGGTTTATGTTTTAATTGTTTCTGCAGGAAGCAATTTGTCTAAAACCAAACGTATTTTGCCACAAAGCTTTTGTGTTGCACGTAGAAGGACACTATTATGTTTTTAAAAAATAGCCTTTGAAGTTGCCTATGAGCTGCTGTCCTGATTAATTTGAAATTTTAGGTTTACGCACCCGGCCATAAACTCTTTTATGAACTTTTTATTGCAACTGAACTGCACGGGCAGGCGCTGAGAGGCAGGTGTTCCGAAGGATGCCCTGGATCAACACAGGGCAGCCCAGCCCAAGCCTGACAGCGCCATAAATCCGCGTGTGAGCCGCTCCCGGCCCGCAGCCCCAGCGCGGAGCAGGCGATGCTGCCCCGGGGCCGGGAGCGCCGCGGCGGCTCCTGCGCTGCGGGCGGGGCCGGCCGGGCTCTGTCCATGGTACCTGCGGCTCCCGGCTCTGCAGAGGCCCTCGGGGGCTTGTAGTCTCTTTTCCTTCGTCTTTTTTTTTCTTCTCGTCTTCTCTCTTTTTTTTTCCCCTTCTCTTCTTCTCTCTTTTTTTTTCCCTTCTCTTCTTCTCTCTTTTTTTTTCCCTTCTCTTCTTCTCTCTTTTTCTCTCTTTTTTTTTTTTTTCTCTTCTTCTCTCTTTTTTTTCCCTTCTCTTCTTCTCTCTTTTTTTTCCCTTCTCTTCTTCTCTCTTTTTTTTCCCTTCTCTTCTTCTCTCTTTTTTTTTCCCTTCTCTTCTTCTCTCTTTTTTTTTCCCTTCTCTTCTTCTCTCTTTTTTTTCCCTTCTCTTCTTCTCTCTTTTTTTTCCTTCTCTTCTTCTCTCTTTTTTTTCTTTTCTTTTTCTCTCTTTTTTTTTCTTCTCTTCTTCTCTCTTTTTTTTTCCCCTTCTCTTCTTCTCTCTTTTTTTTTCCCTTCTCTTCTTCTCTCTTTTTTTTTCCCTTCTCTTCTTCTCTCTTTTGTTTCCCTTCTCTTCTTCTCTCTTTTTTTTTCCCTTCTCTTCTTCTCTCTTTTTTTTTCCCTTCTCTTCTTCTCTCTTTTTTTTTCCCTTCTCTTCTTCTCTCTTTTTTTTCCCCTCTCTTCTTTTTTTCCGATCTCCTTTTCTTTCTTTTTTGTATTATTTTTGTAGTTTTTTTCTTTTTTTCCACTCTCCTCCTCTTCCCCTCTCCTTAATTTAGACCCTTCCTGCCAATACAGACTATTTAAAAAAACAAAAAAAAAACCCCAAAAAAGCAAAACCAGCCCCATCAAACAGCGCAAACCTTTTCACCCCTGTTTAATGCATTGTGTGTTTTTAATATATGATCCATAGCCAAAAGTCTTCAGTGGTAAATGAAGCATAGAAGCTTGGCTTGTTACACAGGTGGCACAGTCGTGATTTCTTCTCGGGTCTACAGCTTTTTGTTATGGCATAAGTGAAAACAGACACTATTGTTCCAGCCTGTATTTCAGTTTATGAGGTTTAATATGATAAAGAGATATTTTTTAAAATGCTCAGAAGGAAATGTAAGTAGTTCTTGCAAAAGCTGTGCTGAGAATCAATCTAAAGTCATGCAGCCATAGAATCATTAAGTTTGGAGAAGACCCAACAGCCCCACCATGCTCACCTCTAAAATATGCTCTCAGGTGTTATATCCACATATTTTTTCAACATTTCCAGGGGTCGTGACTGTGCCGCTTCCCTGTGCAGTCTATACTTGACAGCTCTTTATGTACTTTTGTTTTCTTAATATCTAAACCTCCCCTCATGTGACTTGAGGTCTTTTCCCCTCATCACTTGTTGCTGACCCCAGTCTCACTGCAAGCTCCTTTCTGCAGAGAGCAATAAGGTCTCCCCTCTCTCTCCTTTTCTCCAGGCTAACCACCCCCAGCTCCCTCCCATGACTTAACTCTGGCCCTGTCCCAGCTCTGTTGCCCTTCTCTGGACACTCTCCAGCACCTCAAATTCTTTCTTGTGGTGAAAGGCCAGAACTGACATGGACCAGCAGCTCTCTGCTGTCAGCTAACATCACTTAGGGGACATGGGCAGGTGGCACATGCTGGGGCACAGACGTCCCCAGTGTCTCCCGCTCTGGCTTTGGCATTACAGTGTAGCCTCTTGCACTGGCAGGGTAAGCTGTGGAACTATAGGCAAGGCCTTTGCTCTCTTTCTTCTTTCCTTAAAAGGATTTTATTCCTGTCAGTATAAATAAAGGATGCATTTGACTGATGGAAAGTAACTGTCTTTTTTCCAGCATATCACCCATAATTTTGCAAAAATCTGATCCTTCTTTAAAGCTCTCAACATTAGACATCTTGTTCTTTTAAAAACTTATTTATTAGCTTAGTTTATCACCAGGAAGCAATCTCTCTCTGGAGCTCACAGTCTCTGGTCCTTCCCTGTGTTTACACAGCCCAGTTAGATTTATACTGGCAGGAGCCTCTCCCTGAATGGCCTCTTTGTAGGGAGAATCCCAGTAGTAAGTGACTGGCAGGGAAAGATCCATTTCCTTCTGAGCTGGCTCTACCCCCAGGATGTTCATCTGTCCTCTGCTGCAGCAGGGCCTCCGTCCCAGAGAGACAAGAAGCAAACAGGGTGAAAATCTTCACAGGCTGGGTGTACTTTCTGTAGGGAAAAGAAAACAAGTGGGACAGAAACATGGAGGCTTATCACTGGTGGAAATAGACAAACCCGGTTCCTGCATCCCTATAATCCATTTGAATTTGCAATTATATTCCAAACCAGTTGGATTTCATGTTGATAAAGTTACTTTGTTTTGCATAAGAGTTTAGTTTTGATGTATGATAGAAAGAAATACTTGTAGTATGAAAAAATCCCAACCAACAATGAAAACAAACAAAAAGCCCACCAAAACACTCAGCAAAAAAACCCAAACAAAACCCAGAACTATGGCATTTGAAAGCAGGTGTTTCATTTCTATGAAAGAAAAAATGGCAGAAGTGTGAATCTTGAATCCACACTTGAAACAAGAATATTTCATCCTTCTAAAAACTGTAGTTCAAATTTTCTTCTCTTGCCTCAAACCACTACAGGAATTGGAAGCTGTGGGAGGGTCCTTGTTTATCCTTCTCTGCTTTGCTCATGCACGGCTCAAAATGGAATCTGAGTGTATTTTTTTCATTGTTTGTATTATGATAAGATCCTCAGTGAGCAGGTGAGTGCTGGAACGACAAGGGTGCAGCTCTTTATTACCATAAGTCATTTTTATGCTCATAAATAAACCTTTAGAATTGGATGGGATTGCTCAACTGTGCAAGAGTGCACAGGATGTGCCCATAAACCAAACTAAAACAGGCCATGTAATGCAATTCAAACAAGGATCCCATGCATGAAGCAAAAGCCCTTGTTGATAGAAAAGAGTATTAAAAGATTCTCTTAGCATGTTCTGTGTTGGTGCTTGATGTTTTGCTGTATAATTCCAGCTTTGGTGGTTTCACATGGACATCTTTAGGGCCTGGAGAGACCTTCTAACACAAACACAGCTGGAGGCCTACGGGTGTCTCATTTAGGAATCTGTGATCACTCAGATAAGGGTGGTAAGCCCTGACTTTGAATGTCTGGTAGTCATTTATGTACTTCATGCATTGATGTATCCTGAGGCAGTTAGAGCAGGTGAAACCCACAGGATCAATGACTCAAGGCTCTCTTCCACACTGCACAAAAGCCAGCTTGTGGTGTGTCTTGACAGAACCTTGTAAAGGCTAATGTTTTGCATTTAGGCTTTGAAAACTGGATGATCTTCCAAGTCATAAAATACATGATGAAGTAGATCCCTTGACAGATACTTACAGAAGTGTCAGAGTACTTATTTCCAGGAGCATTTCTGTTCTTTGGGTCATGTGGAACAGATCCCTGTTGTAAAAAAAAAAGAAGGAAACAGAGTAGGAAAAATCACGTCCTTCCCTTAAGAATATATTCAATTTCCATTTCTGTAGCAGACCCAACTGTTAAATGGCCAGCACAGCAATTTCTTCTGTCAAAGGAGCTGACCACTGAGAGGGCTGCTACTCCCGCTCTGTGTGAAACACCTGCTAGAAGCCTCAAACCAGTGGTGTTTGTAGAAGGTGTCTGCCCTGTCCTACACAGCCAGAAAGGCTGTTCCAAAAGCCTCCTACATGAATTAATACCCATTCACGTGGCAGATGGGGATGCAGGAAGGCAGACAGAGCTTGGCATGTGGTACGGAGCCCAGCCCATTCCTGGGTCTGTTTTGAAAATTCAGGTAGCCGCAGGTGTGTGTGTGTGCTGCTTTCCAGTCTGAAAAGATGCAGTATTTCCTAAGAAAAGGCTTTAGATTGGACAACTGAAGAGAAGCTTCATGTGGTATCAAGAGGTTTGAAAGGTGTAGTCCTGCTTGTAACAGGGGAGTAGAGTGTGGAAATGCAAAAGTCAATGAAACAGCTAAATATTTTTCCACCCTAATAGGCTGGTATTCAGATTCCTTTGCATTTTGGCTCTAATTTTGTCCAGGTTGGGGTTTTCTTGGAGTGAGCTCTGTTCCCTTTCAAAATGATGCAAGCAAGGCTTTCCGACTGGGCAATAAAAGCTGAGCACGCACGACAGGGTGTGTGCTCGACTGCCTTACCAATGTCTCTTGGCCAGGTGGCATAAAGCCATGTGAGCACATGCGAGCATAAAAGTGTCTTCTTGCATTTCAGTGCTACTATAAAGTGTATTATATGGCTGGAATAAAACACACAGGAAGAATTTCCTTTTGAACCTTCGTTCATAATTTTTGTCGCAGAAAGAGAAGATAAAAATTACTTAATTCCTTGATAAGTTCCTTTCATTTCTCAGATACATTGGCAATAGTGTGACTACAAAAAAAAAAGCCCCATACCCTGCATGCAACACAGAAGTGGATATAATTTTTCAAAACGTCTTTGTATATTTCTTGTTAGTGGAAATTATTTAACTGCGGAGTCTGAGCATCCTTTTGTAAAAGGCTCTCTTGAGGAGTAGAGCATTAGATTTCTGGAAGGTGTTTTGTAAGTATTTAGTTTTTTAATGCTGAGAATATAAATGTTTAGCTCTTGGATTTATTTGGAGATTAGAAAGCCATCTATTTTCTTAGTACAAGATCTTCCTACAGGTTAAGAAATGTACTACTCTTTGATTGAAGCTATAACTATGATGATACCGTAACTCCTTTCTTTTCCCCCAGTGCTTATCTCTCTCGTGATTCTCTTCACACTGATTCCTCCTTACTCTTCTTGAGCACCTGGACTAGACCAGACAAGTAGTGCTTGGACTAGACTAGAATAGTGCTGCTTACTCTGAAATCCTTCTAAAAGCTTCCTTCCCTGCCCTTCACTTCATGTAGCACTTTTGTAGTTACCTCATTCCAACTATTTGTTATGTCCTCACATCTCATCATAAGTGTTCATGTGTCTCTGGATATCTTCCATACAAAAATGTTCAGACTCTCTTCATCTGCTGTATACCTAGGCCATCTCTTATTGACCCCTTTCATTTACCTGTGACTGCAGGAAGCTTTCTACCTTCTTCCTGCTCTTTCCCTCTCAACAGTCCCACCAAATTGCTTTAAGCTTTGCTTGTATTTTGTAGCTCTTGTCATGCTAAGGCTACAAGTCCTGTGATGTGCTTGGATGGAGAATGCCTAAGTATCCTGCTGAGCTATGTTTGGAATTAGCCTTTCTGCTTTAGATGTGGAAGAGCTGATTCAGAGCTGCTTTTATAAGCTCTGTGGTACTGTCAGGAATAAGCCAACATCTCCTGGCTTGCAGCTGAACATCCTACCACTGCATGCTGGTTTCTGAAAGCAGAACTTATCAGAAGTTGATATTCCCTCCTAACGAGGCACCAGCCATGGTATTTTGGCTGGTGATAACCTGAACACAGTGCCAATTGTTCACGTCCCACTGACTACTTTATCTTCTACCATCCTGCCCTGATAATCTCTTTAAGTGCCCCTCTGTGTAATATCTAATTTTAAACAAGTAAACTTTTCAGAATTTTCTAATTAAATAACTTGGTGGGGGGAAAATGTTGCTTTGTAGTGTGTTTTGCAGAGTGCTCTGCAGAAAACCCCTCAGGTTCAAGTACCATTCCTTGAGATGTAGGTAGATTGTCTTTCTGTCAAAGGTTCTGAGGCTTGAAGGGTCTTCTGCCCTTCAGAATTCAGCTGTGAGCAACAGAGACTCAGACCTTCCAGTGTGGTGTGGCTCTGGGGGATGCCACTAATGCCAGGATCATCAATAACCTGAGGGAGTCCAAGTCCCTGAAATCCCCTAGGGATAGTCTGGGGTTCTTGGATTATCTTGAGAGAGCCTGAAAAAAAAGTGGTTTGAAGCAGTGGTTGTGTCTGGACCCAGCATGATGTGGCCAGAGCCTGGGACTTTGCAGGCAGCTGCTGTCAGAAACTCCTTTCTCTCATTGCACAGGCATCCTGCAAAATAGATTTCATTTCAGAAATCTGAAGGTGCCAGATTGAAAGCCGTGTCCCTTTCTGATTTTCCAGTGAGTGGATGCTGGAACAAAATCAAGTCTCAAAGCAATGACCTTCCAGCCAGATTGACTAATTTTTGTCTCTCAAAAGGCAGAGGATTTACCGCCAACTCATTGTGTTGATAAAAGTGCTGCTAGTGCCCAGAAATCTGATTCTGCCCTCTGCTGAGGCCATCACAGATGATTAGGCCTCAAAATAATTGGAATCAAGACAGTCTTCCTCTTTTTATTTGTTAGCAGGCATTAATTTGGCTTTCCCACAAAAACTGTAAACTCTAAATTGCCAGATTTACAATTTATGTGCATTTTATTAATTCTTAGCTTTGCTTTTTGCATTTAACTCATTTTATCATCATGTTCTTTTTGTCAATAAGTTTACAGTAAGTGATGCATTTTATTATATGCATGTTAACAATTTTAACAGGCTTTGTAGTTGCTTGCAGGAAATGTATCATTGGGAGAACTGTAAAGATATGTTGTCTTAGCTTTTTGACCCACCAACAAAACCAGTGACACTTGCTTTTCTCTTCTGGTTCATAAACTCCCAGCTGAATGGGTATTGTTTGTGAAAAATATGAAGCTCATCAGCGCTGCTCTGTAACAAAAACCCATTTCAGCAGGTTTAAACTAGGCTGGTGTGCACCCTTTACTAGCACAGGTATCTGAACGCTCCTGGTTACAAAGTTTGGCCGCCTCCGATGGCAAAAGAAGTACATGCAACTTCAGCTTGACAAGGAAAAACAGATGCCAAATATTTGAGTTTCATGGCATGCCTAGTCCAGATCACGTGAACTTCTTTTTTATTATTATTTATTTTAGTTTATTGTTCACCTGCAATTTGGACAGCTTCAGCTTCCTTGTGCAGGTGTTGAGGGGCACATCTGGGCCGGCTGAGCACTTTTGCCGTGATGCCCACGTGTGACTCCAGCAAAGTGCTGCTAGAGCTAAAGTAATGCAAGCAAGAAGACAGTCAGGTCTCACTTGAGACACTGAGCCGGAAAATCAAATTAAAAATGAGTCTTCAGAAGTCAGGGCCATCCCAGGAAAGCCAGAGGGAGCATCCCCTGACCCATCTTTTGTGGCTGTGCAGGGAAGCGGAAGCCCATCCTCGCATGGAGGGCTGTGTGTGCCCATGAGATGGCTCTGCTCCATGGACCAGGGAAGCTGTGCCTCACTGCCTGGGGCAAAGATCATGTTTGAGGCTTGTACACTGACTGACAAAATATGATAATATGAGTGATAAGAGAATAAGAGTGTTTTACTGAGCCAGGAGAGCTGGAGAATTCAAGTGGCATTTGTGGGTGCTGGGAAGATGCACTGAGGGACAGGGGTGACGTAGGCTGGTGCTGGAAAATGGAAGAAGTGCTTCAGAAAGTGAGCAAGACATTTGCAGTGATTTTTTTGCTGCTCTAGAAGGGCTGTGAATTTTTAATTTAGTTCACAAAATAAGTCTAGATCTATTTTGCTGTATAGCAAATGCTACAAAAATGACCTACAAGTAGGTAAGTACTGTAGCTCAGGTTAACGTGAACTCTCACCTTGTTACACTTTTATTTGATCCCATTTCTCTTCTTCAAACAGGTAAGTGATATCAAGTTCTGTAAACCAAGCTGCTGGAATAAACTAGAAAATGGCATAGACCAAACAGGAGAAATAGGGTGGGAGGGATTTGGCTGCAGGTTATCAGCCATTAATTATTCATTTTGTAAACAATGAGGGTGTGTAAAACCAGCCAGGGCAGGCAGGGAGACGATTATGTTGTAAGATAACAAAGATAGGGGAAAATAAGGAAAAAATCCTGAGCAAACAAAACTGAATGTTGTTCATAACTGCCACAAGCCTTCCTATACCATAAAAGAAAACACCAGTGAATTATTAATCGATTCCATTAACGTAATTGTGCCAGTGTTTGACAACAGAGTAGGATCTGATGGATGTGACTTCAAAAGCCAGAGTTTTTCAAAATATCAGTAGAAAAGATGTAACTTAGCTAAATAGTTGCAAGCATTTTTTTAGCCTCAAGTTTGAGTAAAAGCATGTGATAAATCTCAGAGGAGGTCAAGACAAAAATCCTCAGTATTTTTTGTTTCTTCTTTTTAGTGTCTGAATTTGGCAAAGGAGGAAGTAGTGAGTTCAAAGGCAGTTGTGGTCATATGAGTTTCTATTTCTTGTGCTTTCCTTCCAGCGTGTCTGGGACTACTTATATGTTGTCCGTAGCTTGTGTACACAGCAGTTTTTTGTGGCATCCTATCAGTGAGTACTCATGCAGAAATTATGTTGGAGTTTTCTTGTAAAGAAGGAATTGGAAAAGCAAGAAGCACAAGAAATAACATTTTATCTGCACAATCTACTCTTAGCCTAAAACCTCTTATCTAAACTTTCCAAGCAAGTATGCAATTATACCTTAATCCAAGCGCTCTTTAATAAAAGCAAAGGTCTGTTTTTGCAGGAGAAATTAGTTGCTAAAGATGCCATGGAGCAACACTTGTTGCCTGTGCGCACTCCAAGTGAGGTGCTTTCCAGGAATCTGCTTTCTTATGCACAATGTAACCATTAGGGAGATTACATTTGGGGTGCCTTTTAGGGCTGCTCTTGCACATGGTTTCCAGGCTTGGCTGAGGCAGTTCCAAGGGCTGTCCAGCCTGGCAGTGCTGCTGCCTGCAGGGCAGCTCTCAGCTCCAGCCCCAGCTGGGCATCCCACCTTGCTTCCCAGGAAAAAGGTTTAGGGCAAGGCAGGCAATACTGATTATCCTGCTGGTGGGGTATGCTGCATGCAGTGTGCTCAGGTCCTGTGTTTTATATAGTTACTGAAATCCACTGATTGCTGTGTGCCCAGCCCTCTTTCCTCTGAATTCTGCTTCCCCCAGGCATCATGCAGCTGCGAATGCTTTTTCAGGGTCCCTCCTGTCCGCTATGTCAGCCTCTTCAAGGAACTAGTGTGGAGAGAATGGTGGAAGTGTCCCTTCCACCCTGGCTCCCACCATCCCACAGAAAAGGCTCTGCTCTGCTTCTGTACTGATGGCAAATGGGAGGTTTTGTGGGAGCCAGCACATAAAATGCCTTGAAGACTTACCTTGCTTTCCCTCCCAGGAGGGCTTGGCTTTCTGGGCTGCAAGCTCACACTGCTGGGTCCTGCCCGGCCTCTCATCCAACAGCACCCCCAGGTCCTTCTGGGCAGGGCTGCTCTTGAGCTGTTCATCCCTCAGCCTTTGCCGATATTTGGGGCTGCCCTGACCCAGGTGCAGCACCTTGATCTTGGTCTTGTTTAACTTCATGATATTGCCAGGGATCCGCTTCTCGAGCTAGACCAGGTCCCTCTGGATGGCATCTCATCCTTCAAGTGTGGCAAATGCACCACCCAGCTTGGAAATTAGCTAAGGGTGCACTGGACCCCTCTGTCTATGCTGTTAATCAAGATATTAAATAACACTGGTCCCAGTATGGACCCCTAAGAGGCACCACTTGTCCCTAATGTCCATCAGGATCCAGAGCCATTGACCACTACCCTCTGGATGAAACTGTTCAACCAATTTCTTATCCTTCTAAAAATCCACTCATTAACCCCATCAATCTCCAGTTTAGAGAAGGATCTTGTGGGGGACCCTGTCAAAGACTTTACAGAAGTCCAGAAAAGTGACTTCTGTAGCCCTTCTCTTGTCCATTGATGTAATCACTCCATTGAGGAAGGCCACGGGGTTGGTCAGGCGAGAGTTATGCTTGGTGAAGCTGTGCTGGCTGTCCCAAATCACCTCCCTGTTCTCCATGTGCCTCAGAGTACTCCTAGGGGGATATTTGCCATGACATCCCCAGGCACAGAGGTGAGGCTAACAGGGTGATAGTTCCCAGGCTCTCCCTTTCCATCCTGTTTTAAGATGGGTACAATGTTTTCCTTTTCCCAGATACTAGTGACTTCACCTGACTGTCAGGACTTGCCATATATCATGAGGAGAGTAGAGTGGCTTAGCAAGAGCATCAGCCAAATCCCCCAGGGCTCTGGGCTCATCCCATTGAGTCCCACAGATTTATGTACATTCAGATTCCTCAGGTGGCCATGAACCTGGTCTTTATATAAATGGGGAGAGACCTTGCTCCCCACATCCCTGTCCTGCTGTCCATCCGCTCAAAAGGTGTGGGAAGAGAAGCTGTCATTGAAGACAGGCAAAAAAGATTGAGTATCTCAGCCTTGCCCCAGTTTTCCAGCACTGTGTATCAGGGGGTTATGCCTTCTTGGACCTTCCTTTTCTGGTTAAATCTGATTATATCCCTGCAAAACCTCTCTCTGGTTGATCCACATCACTCTTTTTTATTATTTATTTATTTTCAACACAAATCTTCAAGTATGGAGGCAAGAAGCAAAGGTTTTGGGGGGTGACATGGCAGGAGGTTGGCTGAAAGGGGAAGGCTACTCCCCACCTTCCTGAGCCCACAGTCTCTTACTGAACTGAACCATGTGCTGTTTTTATTGCTTCCATGGCCATCTCCAGGGTTTGGGGTGCTGGAAAGCAGGGAGAAGCTTGCACACTGACCCTCAGTTACTGCTGGGAGTTTGTATCCCCTCACACCTGGGGAGAAAAAGCACATAGAGGAAGGTTGGGCCAAATGACAAAGCTGATTGATACCAGGCCATTCTGCTTTCCAATGTTTTGTTTAATCTCTTAAAGCCAATACCGCCTTTAATAGGCATGAGATTTACCTCTGAAATAGTTTTGCAAATTAAGTGGCATGCTACCATTCATAAATGACATCTAACGAGAAATAACAGGGATTTAACTACTGAGAAAGGCACAAATTACTTCCACACCCCAATCTTTTTAGCAACTTAGGAGTTTTCCATGTCAACTTCTCCTATGTGTGTCTATAAATCAATCATCTCTGTTCTTTTATTTCTCCTAATTTTCACACCATATTAATTTTACTGCTAAAATTAAAGATGCAAAGAGCGCCGACTTTAATGCTCATTTTTGCATCTCTAACCCTGTACAAGTTTGTTACAGGCACGTTTTCCACCTCTCAGCAGTGGTAGCTGAGGGCTAGCAAAAAGGGAGGGTGGATAATGTGACAGGCATTTTACTTTCAGCAAGCTTGTTATACCAGCTCTGAATTTTTCATGAAGGCTTCAGTAACCTGTAGCTGAAGCTCGGGGGGTTTCCACCACAAAGAGGTGGCTCGGCTGAGCTCTCACTTCCCATCTGGCACAGGGTGACAGGGACAGTCGGGGGCTGCAGGAAACCTGAAGAAGCAAAAAGTTCATGTGGGACATCCATTGTGATGCATGAAAAGCTAAACATGTGCCTCTTGTAGGGACGCAGCTTTGAAACACTCACTTATCTCTGGCTTCAGATTATATTTAGTCAGGGTGTTTTACTTCAGTCACCAGCACAGCTGTCCTGTCTGTAAATAATACTGCAGATAGATTCCCTCAAACCTTTATTTTGCCAGGGCTGCACTTTCAGCATCTCTCGACAGCTTGTGCCACAAATTCTGTGCCTGCTGCTTAGCTGAAGTGAGGTTTGAGGCAGTGACACAGAAGAATTGTTTGTCCACTTATTGGCTTGGGGTTTTTTTAAATAATAAAAAGTAAAACCTACCCCAATGGAAGTGATATTTTTTAAATTTTGATTTCTGTTAAAAGCAACTTCAAAGAGGTCTCTTTAGATATAAACTGTTTTCTATAATAAACAGCCAGAAAAAAAACTCTGCAGTTTTTCAGTCTTCTAGCTGTTGGTTCCCAGAAGCAAGATAACTCCCATGTGTATGGGAGTTGAGCTGGTGCAGCCCTCTGAAGGGCATTCTGCACTCAGTTATGTACAAAAAAGCAACCCTAAGTATTTTATAAACAATGAAAAAGGTGAAAAGCAAAGACTTCAGAAGATACAGGGTGTCAGATTACCTTTTGTCCTGAAAACACATTTCCTAAGATTTTATTGTTTTTAAATACTTGAGGTTTGGTGTTTTTTGTTTTTAATTACATGATCATGGAGTGCAATTCTTCAGTACAAGGTGCTATTGTTGGTTAATTAGTTCGATTTCTGAGTAACTGCTGTTGTACTGACCTACTGAATGCATGGTTCAGTTGGCCTCTTAATGCATGCAGTTTATATTTTACTCTGCACACAAAGCAATTATTTTGTTTGTAGAGTCTTTTTCCTACAATGCCTTTTTTTTCCCCTCCTCACTATCTCAAGTGCTTTCCAGATACCAGTTTATTTCCAAGGCTACTCTTTGGGATAAAGCAGTGGGGTGTGGGTGGAATTGGGGTTTTTTTGAGAGGTGGAAGCAGGAAGAGAAAGAATGAGGTATTCCTAAAGTCTGGACCAATTTGGGGTGTTCAGTCCAAGATGTTTATGCTCCTGTAGCAGGCACATACAAGCATCTACCACTACTTCAGCTCTAGCTGTTGCCACTGAGCTTTTCAGAAGCAGGATTTTCCAGGAGGGAGAGAAATGGCATCTCAGCTTGTGAAGAATTTAACCATGTTCCTTGCCCATGAACATTAGGCCCAGATTTAACAGGGAATGTGTTGTTTATGGTCTAGGAACAAAATTATGTGATGCACAATACTAAAACACACACGAGGTAAAATCCTCGTCATTTTTTTGTTTATAACACAAGGAGAAAGATCTCCCCAAAGACATTAAATAGGCTGGTTTCTATTAGCTTCAGACATGCAGTTTATATACCTGTTGGCTGTCATTGCAGATGCTTTGCTTTCTGAGTGAAATTAAGTTTGCTTAATGTTGGGTTTAATTTCTATTTGTGTTTTTGAGAGAGCTAAAGTATGTATAGCAAATATATATATATGATTTTGTTATATAGCAAATGTTTTGTTTTTGTTATATAGCATATATATCTCAATCAAATATTTATATATGTGTGTGTGTATATATATATATATATATATATATGTTTTTGAGAGAGGAATAGCAAGTATATTGACCAGCTCTTCTATCTGTCAGCTCCATGTGGTGATGTGCAGAAACCCCTGGCAGAGATGTGGGTAGGACCTTCCTAGGTCAGACAAGGAACAGCCTCAGTTGTGGGAGGTGGTGGGCAGCCAGGCCCTTCCCAGGAAGCCTCCATCCTTCCCTTCTCATGTTTGGGTTTCGTTAACCAGAGAGCTGCTCTCCTACAATTCTGTTTCTCACTGCGTGGTGGGAGAGCACCTTCCTGGGAGCCTCTCTGAGCTGGGAGAGCAGGGGCAGCTCCAGGGCCAGCTCCAGGCACTCTGGGGAGCTGATGGCAGGGCAGGAGTGTGAGCACAGGGCTGAAATCCCTGCAAGGGGAAGGCTCCTGCTCTCAGAAGACAGCTGTGCTTCCAGCACACTCATGCTGTGAGTGTGTATGTTCACACCAACAAGGTGTTACTGAATATCAGGGGCAAACAAGTCCCTGCCAGATAGATAACAGACCTTATTAAAATTATCAGCCAATCTTCAGGTGTCAAGGCACTGGCTTCCCAAGGAGCCTTACCTGGCAGATAAATGTGTTTGTACTTGGATTGCAAGCTGCTTGTGGCAGGTTTGAGATAGGTGCTTAACATGGAAACCCAAAGCTGCTAGAGGGAAAGGGTCTTTTACCCCCAAATAGATTTTCTACCTGCCTCACACTGCCTCCTCTTTCTCTTCCACTTGCCAAACTGTACTGTCAAAGCCACAGCAAGCATTACACTCATTTCATGTGACTGGGAGCATTTTTCAACCATCATATATTTGTGATAAGGACAATGCCTTTTTTTTTCTTCTCTAGTAAGATGCTTCTGTGTGTATTTGATCATGGGAAATAACACAGCAGGCACCACAAAAAAACCAAAAACAACCACAATTTTAAAGTCCAACCCAAACCTGAAAGCCCAGACTTTAAAATATCCAGAGTTAAATAATTTTTTTTTTTTTTTTTTTTTCTGAGCTGTATTTGTCAGTAAGATATTAAATAATCAGTGTCAGGTTCAGCTTTTGTCTTCAGGGGTCAGTGGATGTAACCTGCTCCCCGTAAATTCAGGGTTTATGAGGCAGCGGCGATCTCTGCACAAGTGGGAGGTGACTTTTGAACTCACGCAGCCTCAGACAGGAGGAACATTACACTTTATGAGCATGTTTAGGGGCTGTTAAGGCTGTTTAGGGGCTGAAAAGTCTTCCCTCATAAATAATGGAGCTGGCTTAAGGGAGACTACCCTGTTTATCTTTAGACAAACAAACCTGCCTTGCAAACACACCCCCCGTATCTATTCCTTCTGGAGAAAAAATAACAAGGGCTGTTGTAAATGTTATTTCCTTTGCACTTTTCTTTAGGGAATTCATGCAGCATTGGTGAGGAGAATGATAGCAATCTATACTAATGTTTTACTTTTTCAGGTTGCTGTGTAGTCCTAAATGAGAAATAACCCATAAAGGGGAAAGGAAATGCAAAGTACTTGAGATCAGAGAGTTTGCAGCTCGCCAGCGCTGGCTGTGTGCATTTCCCTCTGTAAGACCTGGGAGATTTCCTTTCCCCAAGGGCTGTGGGGAGTTGGTAGGCACAGAGGATGCCCTGTAGTATACTGCTTGTCTTGACCCTCTTCCAATCCTGCATGTTATGAGTAGAAATGTTGTCTATTTTTTTAAAGGTTGCAGAGTTAACAGGTTAAACCAATTGCTGTTAAGTTGGAGTTCTAACTATTTGTTGTTAATAATTTTTTGTTGTAATCACCTGTTGTTAAGAGTTTTCCTTTAATTACCTGTTATTGATGGTTAGAAATCCAACTTAGCAGCAGTTAGTTTAACCTGTTAATTCTGCAACCTTTAAAAAAAGGACAACTTTTCTACTAGTAACACTGCACAGGCCCAGGCAGCCCAAGACATCTCTTGCAAAGAAGCAAAGAATGGGATTCTTGTCCACTGGAGGAGAAGATAGCTTGAGTCAGTAAAATCAGTGCTATTCTTCCCTTTCCATGCTACCAAAGCAGCTCACCTGTCTTGTCTGCTCTGGTTTTTACCTGCATTTCATCTCCTGTTTGAGACTCTCAGAGCATGGGGAAGGTTTTGTCAAGTTAGAGGAAAGCAGACTTACAGCTCCTTCATCTCCTCCCAAATGCAGAGAGGAGCAGAAGAGTGAAGATTGTGCATCTATTTTGCATTATTGGGGGGTTGGGGGGGGAGATTGCAACACGTCCACTGGCATTTTCTGTGTAAAAGGGTCACGAATCTGAATCCAATTCTGGCTATAAAATCTTCCCAATTTCTTGAGTCTGTGCTTGAGCCTGGCTGTCAGGAGCAGGTTCTGAGCAAGTGCAACACCATTTAAACCCACATGTGTGCTGTGTGTTAGCTCTCTGAACAGCTGTTTTCTCCACTTTGAACTTTCTTCCCTAATTATTTACAGACAGCCATGTTCATACTTAGGGGTATTTTGGATTCTTTCTGTTAAAGCAAGCTGAGCTTTGAATCCTGTTCTGTGCATTTGCTAACTGGAAAATGAAAGGACACAAAAATTAGCAGTTCTCCCCTCAGCTCAAAACCAGCATCTAAGTACAGGGTGAAGGAGTTCAAATGGGATTGCTGCAGCTACCACCACCACCAAAGCCAGCTGAGCAGGCAGCCTTACATAACCACAGTTAAGTTACTCCTTCTCTGCACTGTTGTTAGCAGTCATATACATATTTCATGGGTTTTCATTATATCCTATAAATGCTGGCACTAGAATACTTTAGCCAGGGCATTCTCTGAATAAATGAAAGGAGAAAATGATGAATGCATTTAGCACATGCACCCAAAACTTCACGATAAAAGCCAGCATTTCCCCATACAACACCTGTTGTTGTAGCTGGGTTAATTACTTTTCATTGTAATCAACTGCCTGAAATATTTATCACGGGGCCTGTAATATCCCAAATCTGAAAGCGACACCCAGAAAAACAACACAACTTTGTCTTTAATATTTCAGGTATGATATTCAGTAGGTTCAGCTTATTTTTTTTTTCCCTTTGGATTCCTTGCAGGGTATAGTTCATAATTATCATCTTCCATTAATTCAAAACTTTTTGTTTAGTAAGAGTGCATCTTCTCTGATGTGACATCAAAATACTGCTCCTTACAGTAGTGTGTCTGCACCATTATGGTTACTGAATGTAGATTAGCATAATGCTCCCTTTCTCAATTCCATCTTCAGTTCCCTCCCTGTTCACTGCCTTTTCCTAAATTAGGGGATCCATAAACCATACAGACCTGTGGTGTGGTCCTGATGAATAATGTAGAGTCTCTTTTGTCTGAGATATGAGACTTTTTTTTTTAAGAGGTTTGCAGAAAGGCAAGAGGTGTGACTGGAGGAGCCCTGTGGCTAAGCTCTTGGGGGAGGTATGTGAAAACCTGTCCTGCAAGCCACCTGGCTCTGTCTGATTTCTGATTCTGCTCCTGCTGTAGCTGATGGAACATGGTTTTTGTTGCCTTGCACAGAAGTGGGAATGGGTCTGGTAATGTCAAAGAGCAGCCAGTGCTTTTCAACTTTAGTATTTTATACAGCAAAAGCTAAACTGACAGAACAACTATTGTCCCTAAATCCAGTTCCTTAGCAGCATCAGAAAGTTATCTCAACGTGTGTATTGAGTCAAAACTTGACAGAATACCCAGTCATTGTACTCCAGATTTTGACCAAGGGCAGTGATGTCCTTGTGTTTTACCAACTTCTGCAGTGCAGGGAGGTGGATGGTTTAACTTCAGCCTTCCCCTAAACCCAAATCCTTTATTCTTCAGAGAGCCCAAGGACATTCATTTTTTCTATATAAAGCTGAGGAGTGTTGTCTTTGCCCTGCACCTAGAGAATTCACATTACTACAGAAATAACCAGTTACCTTTGCAGAGTTGGCAGAAGTGGGAGGAAAGCAAATCAGCAAGCCATGTTCTGCTATCCAAAGATTTCCCTTTCCCTGGTTTTGGAGCATGGGCTGCAGTCAGAGCTAAGGAAGCATGTGTGAGAGACAATGCAAGAACAGAAGGGAAAGCTACACTGTGGCCCCTTGGGAGATAATCCACTTGCTAATCCCAGTGCACCTGAAGGAAATCCTCAGCACTTCAAAGGAAGCTGTGAGGTTAAATGGTCTTGGCACACATAAATGATATTGATGTGAGTGCTTTAATAACTGCTTCTGAATCATTCAGCATGTGACACAGTGGGTCTTTTCCTCCATAGTGTGCCTTTTGAGAGTTATTCTCCTTGGAATCCTGTTTGTCAGGGCATGAGTTAAACTGAGTGGTGCTGAAAACCTCCCATAGGTGCCAGCAGCAAGGTGTTCTGCTCACCTCTGGTGTTTAGTGCTCCTCTCCAAAGCCCTTTCAGTGCACTAAAGGGCAGCAATAGCCTTCCTTCTCTCTTCTGCTGCATTTGCCTGTGTCTGGTGTGTGGGAGAGGGCAGGGTCCTTTGGCTGGGCAGGAGCTGTCAGGAGGTGGGTGAGTTTTGGGGCACTGTGGTGTGAACAGGTTCTGCTGCGCAGACACCTGTCATTCTGCACTTCTGCAGGGCTTTGCTTTTCTGGAGCCTCTAAAGGAAGATAAGCCTGAATGATTGCTGGCTAGTTATCTCAAGCTTTTTTAGTTAGAATGAGCACATGAATGGTATAGACAGAAACAGATAAGTTTTTGATGTCCTCTTGGCAGCGGAATGAACAAAATGGTACAAAATCTATTCTGTTTGGAAGCTAGGATGATTGTCTCAAACAAGCATATCTTCTCTAATTTATGCTGGTGGACAAATCTTTTTTTCCTCCTCTCTATCACAGTAATTTCTGGTGTTCCTATTTGATAAAAGGTAGGAGTGGCAGAGTTCTCTGGAAGTCACACTCCACGAAAGTACTCGAGATAATTTTCAACCAAAATGAGTATGTTTCTAATACCTGATTGGATAAATAACCTGGTCTGATCTCCTAGCCAGCCCTGATCTGATTAGGAGGTTGGATTAGACACCTTTTGCTCTCCCTTTCAACCCAAATTACCCTGTGACCTGAAGTCACAGCATTTGTCTGTAACAGCACATTCAGCTGTTGGGTGGTAAAAATGCAAAGTGAAACAATGGTGTTGGCTCCTTACCACCACTTTCGTGACAAAGAAGGTGTGAGGTCTCCCACAGAGTCACTGCAGCAAGCTGGTGGGAGTTGCAGTGGCTCCCAGACGACTCTGACTTTTGTCACTGACTCAGTTGGGTTGGAAATCAGCTTTTTTTTAAATCTGTATTTTACTGTTTGATGCACTTCCCCACCCCCCATCCCCCAAACTGGTAGCTGCTAAAAGTCATGTGCTGAAAATCTCCCAGTTTAAATATCAGCCCCCTTAGGGAGGGGAAAAGAAAAGCTCTACCAAATCATCTGCTACTTTCTTGCACGTTTTCTGTTTCCCCTACTTCTCAGGTGTAGCCTCAGATGCTTACAACTCTCCAACTTTCTTGTTTGCTTTGGGAAAATTAGAGTCTATGTGGCTATTAATTGTATTTTTTCAAGTATAGCTCTCAGGTTGGAGGCAAGTGTGGTTAGTTGGCTGTTCCAGGCTTTAAACTCTGGGAAATTTAAAGGGAGAGTCGTGGCAGATGAGCTGTCCATCAGTGAGATTGTTATTCTCAGGTCTAATGTCATATCCATGTATAACAAGATAGTGATTGACAGGAAAGTTTGTTTTGGAAGGAGCAAAGGTCAAGGTTTTGCTGACAGCTTAACAATGGAAATATTGCATCACCAGGATATTTTATGGAGTGATACATACATCTACATAAATGTAACATATGATGGTGGAGCACTGTGCAAGATGAAGCTCTGAGCTAGGATGGAGTTTTAGAACACTTATAAAAATAAGTTATCTGTGCTTTATCCATCTTTTTGAGGAATAAACTCAAAGTATCTGTGGGCATGGCTCTTGCAATGAATTTGGCCCACATCACATGGAAGAGCCTTCGCTGCAGAGTGCTGTGGTTGAGTGGGCAAGATATTAATTGACTTTGTCAGTGACTTCCTTGGGGACCTTGAACAAATGATTGCACCTGTGCATTACTTTCCCCTCCATTTAAAGGGGAGAAAGCATTTTGTCTGTCTTGAGTTTTAGGTATGAAAACTCCCTAAGCCCTCTTGGCTATAAAAGAATTAGTTTAAAAAATCTGAAAGATACATAAAAGAGAACAACTGAGAAGAAAGATGTTCAGAATATTGGTCCTTCTGGAAGACTTTCCCAATTTGTCTCTTCTGGGAGTTTTTTATTTTCGTTTTGTTTTTGAATTTCTCTGCTGTACTTTTTCTTGGGTGAGCTCACTTCCTCTTGTCCCAGCCTGATTCTCAAATAATCATCCTTTCTTGACTTTCCTATGAAAATTATTTTTGCACTTAAGTACATTAAACTAAAGACTAAGAGTTTTTAATTGCTGTCATAGTTGACATTTAAGCTATTTTTTCTGCTTTCTTCTGTTCCATAGTGTCCAAGGCTCCCTTTCCTGAGTCTCTGCTCCAAAATTGGATTTTTTTTCAACTTTCTCTTTCTGCACTGCAACCTGTCAGTAGTGATCTTCAGCACTGCCTGTGCTATAAACCCGAAGAGGACAGACCAAATAAACCGGCAAAATAAAAACTGAAAGCAGCTCCCCAAAACACACAGCCTAAGTGTTTAGTTACCATTTGAATTAGGCACTGAAGGTCAACAAATTCAGGCCCTGCTGGAGCAAGTGGGTCACTGGGAGCTGTGGCTGAGAGCTCTCCCTGCTGCCCCGTCCCTTTGTTCCCACATGAGGATCTCACAAAAGGCGTTGTCTCCTCCGCACTAGGTCTCTTTCCCTGCCTTCCCCACCACGGTTACCCGTGCTCTTCAACCCCTCAGATCCATCCTCTTCCCCAGTGATAAAGCTCCTTTTCCATCATGGATGGTAATTCTTGTCTTCTGCCATACCTGGAAAGCTCCATGCCCTGGGTTAACCAAAGGTGCCTCATTTCCCTATGCCATAGAACAGCAGGAGAAGGCATGATTATAACAGAGAAACAATGATAATGCAGTGAAGTAACTTCCAGGCAGTATTACTCATCAAAGCAATTAATTACTTGAATAATGGATGCATTTTAATTTTTAAAACCTTAACTCAGTACCAATATTTTTTAACTTAAAAAATAATAACCTTATTTAGTTAAAATTAAATCATTATTACATTACTAGCAGGAATGGCAATTTTTGCACTGAGTAATTCAGCACTGTAAGATATTAATCTTTTACTAGCAGCTCTTTATTTCTCATGTACTTGCAAGTACTAGCACTTCTGCATAAGCAGAAAAAGAAGGAAAAAAGCAGACAAGTTGTACTGTTCATGCCTGATAGATACTGATGCAGGAAAAGCTGGGCACAACTGTTATTCCCCTCCTCTTGGCAAGAAATGCTAATGATTCAGGTTTTCTAAGGTCTCATGTCTTCATTATACTTCCCATAGTATTTCTTATGGCATTCTGTGAAACTAAAACCCAAACCCACAATGTCTGCCTCCAAACCAGAGCATCCTGCTCCGCCACAGCGGCTGGGGCGCTTCAGTACTTGGGGTTCCTGTTGGAGATTTCCCCAGTGGGGGAGCTGCCCCATCCCAAGCATGCTGACCTGCAAATGCTGCCCAGTGAGGGCAAAGGCTGCTCTGGGCTCTTGTGAGAGCAGCTCTCTCTCTGCAGAAATGCACTTGAGGAAGGAGAAGCAGCACATCTACTTTCATGTTAGGAATGAGGGTTTATTTTGGAATTCTTAGCAAGGGCATCTCCCAGGAGGCTTTGCTTGACTCAGTAAGGCTTCTTTTAGTACCTTGAGCCACCAACAGCATCTACCACATACAATTCTTCCATCTCTAAAGGCTTTTTGCCTGGATTTTGTAAACCATATAAATAAGTAGCAGTTGCTGTCTTATCTAATTGAAGCTTTTTATGGGTGAACAAGGGGCAGACAATTCCAATAAGGTTCCTTTCCACCTGATTCACCCAAACTGATCTTTGAGATGACTGCATTGGCCCACTATAATTTTATGTATTTTCAGTTCTCCTCTGCCTGGTTTCATGAGGCAGCAGCACTACCTGTCTGAGGGGGAATGTGATCTTTGTATGCTGCTGTTCAGGGCACACTTAAGGACACAGAGATTCCAGTGACCAGCTTGGTTCCAAACCCCCTCTGGTGCAGAGCTGTCATGGAGTGTGTGCCCATGGAGGCACTGGGCAGTGATGTCACATTCCAGCAGACTACCAGCCCCCTGCATAACCCCCAGCATGGCCCACAGGATTTGCCTGTTGGGTTGGCAGGCCAGCAACAGGTTGCCTTTCCAGCAGTATCTATTTTGGGCAGTATTTGTTGATTAATGTGTCCAGCTCTGGCCCATAATCCAAGGGCTGGGGGAGTCTATTTTGAGAGCAGAGATCCAGCAACTCTCAGGTGTGACAGTGGTCAGCAGAGGGATTATCTTGCAGCTTCCTCCAGGTGTCTCAGAGCATGCTGGATTTCAAATGCTTCCCTTGGCTTGCTTTTTCCAAGTCCTGCCTCTGTTTTTATGACCAGCATTCAGGTGAAGCCTGAGCTGCTGAGGCAGGCTGGGGAACAGGCAGGTGTGTGATGTTGAGTGCAGGCATTGTTAACCAGGTTTTGAGCAACATAACTCTGTTGCTTTTAAAGATGCTTTTCTTAAACCCTGGAGATTTTGGTTTGTTTTGTTCTGTTGTTTGGGTATTTTTTTTTACGTTGTTCTACTCCAGTGCAGTTTTGCTGTACAGTTCTTCGTATAGGTACTGATATATCCCCACATATTCTTTATTCCCCTCTCACTGTAAGAGCAGCAAAATCTGGGCAAGCACAGGGCCAGTGCCGTTGTTAGGCTGCCCAGCCGCACCGGGGTGAGGGCAGCCCCACATCTATGGTGTGCCAGGGGGATGCGCTGCCAGAAACCCGAGCTCAGCTCTCTGCCAAGAGGAGCAGGGCCAGCACGCCGAGCCCAGGCTATTCTGTGAGCTCTCACAGGCAGAGAAAGCTGACAGGCAGTTCTAATCCACTCTGCTGGTACCCATTAGATGACAGAGCATCAGTGCAGGAAGGAAAAAAACCCTGATAATTGAAGTCACACACCACGCGGTGGGGTTGGTTCCTGAGAAATTGGCAGGAAGGGCTCAGTCAGGACCACCTGAGCATGTGCCTGTCAGCTCAGTGGTAGCGAATGTTGCCTGTATTTATATTTGTGTTCTCTCCCCTCTGCAGAGGGAGGTGATATGCCCTGCAATGGTGTATGTTACAGACACACTGTAGGAAGACACAGAATCCACACTGGGGCTGTAATATAAACATTTTTGGTGTGGGTTCTCTTTAATTTTGTCATACAGGAGCAGGCACGAACCTCAGATATATGTTTGAGGGCTTATATGGGATTCACTTTCAGGAACTTTCTTAAATGAAATTTACAAGGCAATTCTACATCAGCGTTACACTGGTGTCACTGCAGACATATTCTGGTGACAAGCGAGGGGACGCAGTGGAAGGAATACAAGGTCAAATGTAAGAGCTCTGGCTAAGTGACTGCCCCTAACTATGTCTCTGCATTATCCAGGGCACTGTGGGCCCTGACCCAGCTGGCTTCAGCTATTAAACCCTAATAATTAATAAAAACCACTGTAAGCTGAGGTTTGCTGTTGCAGTGCCCGCTGTCTGCTGGCACAAGCTTTGAAGGAGTGCAAGGGAAGGCTTTCTGTCAAACACACTCACACCCAAGTTCAAATTTACCATTTTTATCTTCAAAGCCCAACCCAAAGTAGGGAAAGGGACTGCCTCACGCCTGGGAGATCATGACCTCCCATGACAGCTACATGCTTCCCAAACAATGGATCTGTCAGCCACAACAGAGAGACTTGGAAGTGTGGGAGACAAAGATCTCTAGGCAACTTGGCCCACGATTATGGAATGCCTGGAGGAGATCAAAACCACCACAAAACTTGCCACCTTCAAATCAAATTTAAAGACCATGGCTTTTTATTTGTGCTTCCCCCCAGTACACCATCCCCTCAGAGAAAAGAAGAAAGTCGGTGCAAAAAACACGTGCTTGTAGGGGTGGGGAGGCAGGAGGTAAGATGGAAATGTGGATCTCTTTAGCTGTTTACTTGCACAGAAGGTGCTTGGGGTCACTGAGGAAGAGTCTGATATAAATATTCAGACACCTTAACATAGCTGGAAACATTTTTGGGACTTATTTCAGTGATACTTGTAGAGGTGTCTGCTTTACAATGTTCTTTACAGAGCCCTGTATCCAGACCCTGATGAAACTACCTTAGGGGACAGACACTTGGTGTTAGTTGAGGCTGAAAATGGAGCCAGTTCTGAAATACATGCCAGGAAAAAGCTGATGATCAAAAGCAAACCCCTAACTCAGTTTCAAGTCTCTGCTTCTAAGGGTGTATGTGGTTAAATAGGAACAGGCATGGGCCTTGCATCTACATTTCTGAATGCTTCCCAGGAGGCCCACTCTCATGGACACTTGACATTTCTCCTACATAAATTAAATTGAAGTGATGTCTATGCAGTTTAGGATTAGAGGCGCTTCCCAGCGCCTCTCAAAAAAAGTGCTGGCATTTTGTTGATATTAGTATTTCTAATATGACATAGTGGGAAGAACAACATTGTGTATACAAGAAATAACATGGTATGTATAGATGTTCCAGGAAATTTATTTTTTTTCCATTTGTAGTAGAAGAATAAGTACAGAACAAATTAATAACAAATATTTCAGCAAATTAATATCTTACTGGTCCATCCAGTCCTCAATTTTGTATACAATCTTTTCATATTTAGGATGTGTATCCTCCTTCAATGTTTTGAGTGACTTACTATATTTTATAGGCCTTATTTTTTTTTCTTTGCGATTACCCAGAAACTTTATTTTCCTTGCATATTTAATGTATTCTGAAAATAGGTCCTGAGAACCATCAGAACTATTTCATCTTATTATTTTTGCTTCTACTTTTTGATTCAACATTGCATTCCCAGAATCATAGAAAGGAATCATAGGATTATTTAGTCTGGAAAAGACCTTTGAGATCATAGAGTTCAAATTAAACAAGTTACAATTACAGTTACAATTTAATGTGTAAACACATTAAACAGTAAACAGGCATTCAGAGACAGCTAATTGTTTCATTATGAACTACCTATTTACACTCATAGCAAGAATTAGTCATGTATAGAACATCTGAGAGTAACACCAGCAGTTCACATTTTATCCCAAACCCCAACAGCTACCATGTCCATTTTCCTATGGCTGCAGCAGTAGAAAGTTCCTTGGTCCCAACCCTTTGTTTGACAGTGTATCTGTTATTTTGCTTTGAGCCCCAACCCCTTCAGGAACCCTTTTCCCAAAATCTTAGCAGATGTGTGTAGGTGGCTGGGGGATGCACTGAAGCCTGAGAATGAGGAGAGCATTTTGTAGTGGTGTAAGTGAAAACACAGGCATCTCTTTGAATAGGTGACATTGGCTGAAGATGGGTGTTCTGCACGTGAGATTAGGAGGAGGGCGTTGCAGGAACAGTGCAGATTAGTAGTGGGAAAGGGGGAGAGAAAGGAAAAGAAATCACCTTGATTAGAGACCCCTGGATCCCTACCCTGGACCATCAATATCCACCTCCTGACTGCTCCAGGAGACTTGCTCTGGCCCATTCTCCAGATATGCTGAGATGTCTTGAGTCACCCAGCTTGACCTGTACCATCAGCTGCTCACCTCTCCAATAAAAGCGTTCTCTCATGTGAGCACATCTGCTAGTTCACTCATAGGAAATAAAGGCTGCTCAGGACTGAGTACTAAATTAAAGTAATAAACTATCACAGACCCCCAGATGTAGCAAGGGAACAGCTTCATTTACCTACAGATCTGCACGTTCTTGGAGTTCCTATAACACACTACCAGCTAGCAGTAATTTCACTCAATTAAACTCTTCTTCAGGACTATGCCCTTTGGTGACATTCAAAACAATCTCTTCTACTGCAAACTGTAGTAACACCGCTGTATACAATTCAGTTTGTGAGGACCTGGTAGAAAGTGCAGGAGATGCACTGCAGAATGGGGGTAGCATTTCCCACAGTTGTGGGGCTTGAATTTCTAGCAAGACAATCATGCTTGAAGACACGGGAGGCAGAGGTGACTTGCTGCATATCACTTCTACCCAGATCCATGGAGATGTCCCTTTCTTTCTGATTTCTTTTTCTTTGTCTTAGACTGCAGTTAAATTAGTATTTTCCTCAAAAAAAAAATCTTAGGTATTGATAAAACTTTTTTTTTAATAGCTGTAAATAGAAAACAATTGTGAGTGTCTGTCACACAGGTAAACTGTTCAGTTTTCACCAGCAGTCTGCAGGATACTTTGCTGAGCTACAGACAAATCTTGGGATTTTCAACTGTGTAGAAAGAGCTAAACCACAAAAATCTGGTTTTAGTCAGTGCTTTACCTGACTGACCTCTTAAATTCAAGGTTTAACTGTGTGCAGACATCGAGCTTGTGAACCCTTTGCCTAGAGAAAGACACCAGATTTTCCCAACCTGTTCCTGATCTTTGTATTCCTGTGGGTGATTCTGGGTTGAGTTCACCAGCTGGACTTTAATTGCTCTGTATCTGAATGCTGGCTCTTCTCTGTATGGGGGTGGCAGAAGCAGGTCTGCATACCCACAGCAATCCTTCCCTCTTCACCCTCTCCATGTGGCTAATCCCACTCCGGGTGTAGGTGGTGGGCAGGCACCAGAGCTGGTGGACCACTGGCAGATTCTTTTTGCTTCTTTGCCTGTTTCTGCTCCATGGTTCTGCTTCATTCCTTCTTCCAGAGGAAAATAAATTCCTGCCAGGTCTGGAATGCCTATTTTGTATGATCACAGCCTTCTCTCCTTTTTATCTCTGAAGAGTCCCAGAGAGAGGGAATTGTTTGGATGTACAAAGCATTTCTTTTACAGAGGAGAAATGCTTTTGCTTGTAGGCTGTGATGCAATTCAGCTTTCTGCAGTATTGGTTTCCACTCCCTTTGTTTTTCACTGTCAGCAAGTGTTACCGGGTATACTACACCACATTTTCCTGTCTGTGACTAAGGATTTCTGTATTGGCCAAGGATGGAAATAATAGTAAAAAAGGTCTTGGTGGCCGTGGGTCTTGTTCTTTTCAAAAAGCCCACTCCCATGGCAACAAGGCCTATTAGAAGGTAGCAGTCTTGTCACCACAACTTTAAGTCCTAATAATTCAACCAAAAAGATAAAACGAAATGTGGCAACTTTATCTTGCTCAATCTCTTACATAAAGTCATTTCTCAGAAACTTGATCAGTGGTAGAGACAACAAGCGTTTAAAGGGGAGAGGCTTTGAGAGGGGAAAAATCCATTCACATCCGAGTTTTGAAAGATGAGTGAAAGATGGAAGAAAACATGATATTACAGCAATCTTTCTGCTTCTCTTGCACAGTGAACAATTGACCCAAAGTTTAGGATTTTGAGATTTTTATGATTAATAGGCCAGCTGGAGATTTGAAATTTACCTCCTATGTGAAATAACATTTGCTTTATGAAATAATTATTGATTGCAAACACTTCTGCCAACAAAGAAGGAAAAGAAGAAAAAAAGAGTTAAAAATACTTTTGATTAAAGCAGTTATATCTTGTTCACAGATCATTTTTAAAAGCAGCCTGTACTTAAAATGTGCATGTGTTCCTATGGGCCTGCAATAGGATTTCCTGTGTCTGTTACCTGTCCTGGCTTCAGAATAATTGTGTGACTGCAATTGGCAGTGTGGGTTGGCTTTAGGAGTTGAGGAAAAATTTATCTATTAATTATAAGTGGATCTTGCCTAAATAATTGCATGTAGTAAAGAAATGCCAGTTTCTGCCCCTGTCACAATGACAAGTCCTGGTGTTACCATGGCTCAAGGTGGTTTGAGCTGAATGAAAGCCAGGATGGGGCACTGCTTCCATACAAGATGTACTGGAATTTAATTTTTGATGTGAAACCTATCACAGGCTGCCTATAAAGTTGTTGGGAGTCAAGTGCATGGGGTTGAACTCAGGGTGTTTTGGGAATGAGGGTGGCACTTGATTGTCCCTTGCAAGGGGGGGAAGAAACTGCCCCCACTGCCAGCAAGGGCTCATCTGTGAGAAGCTGGCAGAGCCAGGTCTCCTCTAGAGCTGCCTGGTATCCAATTTAAGTTGCTATAAATGGGAAGGCCACAGGTCTTGTAGGCTGCTCAGCATACTGCAGTCACCCTGTAGAGCACAGAACAGGCTTGTGAAACAGGAGCTGGGAAACCAGGCAGAAAAAGCCACACTGAGTGAAATGGCAAGCACAGAGGCAGAGGTGTTTCACAAGGCTCTCACTTTCCTCCCCCAAGCAGGTTGTAGCAAAGTTCTGCCCTCAGTGCAGTCTGTAGCCCACATGCTCTCTCTTCTGGGGTTTGGTTGATAAACCAAGGGACAAACCTGAGTGGTAATCCCACAGGAGGACTGTGGCTTATCTTTCAAAATAGCTGAGAGGTGCACACAAAATGAGCTGAGGTGTATTTTTCACCATCTTAAAAAAACAAAGAAATTTTGATGACAAATGAATTCTATCGTGTGTGCCTGATATGGAAAAGAATGTAGCAGGTAAACAGAAATAATCACAAAGCTAGAAAGTTTTCATTTTTACTCTGAAACTCTCCTTTTTGGTACATCTTTGCATGAGGCCAAGTTATTCTGGGACTGGATCTCCTTTCAGAGATAAGGGCAGAGTAATTTGTTTCCCTTTGACAGGAACATGGGTTAAAACATTCTTTGCCAGTACTCGGATCTTTCTTTGTTCTTTTGTTGGTATAATCAGAAAAAGGACTAAAAGACCTTTTAGTCAATAATAAGAAACTGCCAGCTTCTGAAGTTCAGTTTCTTTTCCCCTGTGACGGTAATATCATGACAGTATTTTGTGTTTTAGTGGGCACAAATGTCAGTGCCCTCATGCAATGTGAGCCTAGGTTAAGTCCTTTCCTAAATGAGCAGGTAGGCTTGGCTGTACTAGTGATATGGATAAAATTCTCTTTTCACCAGCTATTTCTGATCATTTATTCTGGATATTAATTACTGTATACCAAGCTTCCACAAACCTGATTTTCAGTAAATTTGTGTCAGGTACCAGATTTTATATCCACCCCTGTTTATTCTGTTGAATCAAGTGAAAACCTCATAGTAGCCTTTGTGAGAAACCTCAGATTAAGTTTTGTGCTGGGGAATGGATTGGCTTAACCCTAAGCAATGCTGGTGCTAGCATGACTTTAGAGCTTGTGTTCCTGAGTCAGGCTGATGTGTGTGCCTGCAGAGAAACTTGTAACACTTTTTGATATGTGGCATAGGGTTGTTTTTTCATTTGTCATACTTTGCTGCTGTTAGTGGGTAGTGAACTGCTCCATTGGACAGAATATCTTGTGTGAAGTGGTTAAAATGTGTTTTCTGGTGCAAAAAAGCAGAAAGATGAGTAAAGGGCACATGACTCCTCTTTCCAGAGGCTTCTCTTTAAGCTGGATTGGAAAAAGTTGAACTATAATTTTTGGGCATGAGCCCACAAGAACAACTAGTCTGAGTAACTGTATATATTTCAGTGAATGAGAAAACTAAACTAGTTCAGAAAACATTTGTAGTAGTTTAGAAAACTATTTGAAATAATGAAATTGAATTTGTAAAGCTGTAGGGTTGTTTTAAGAGACAGCTAAGGGAATGATGGAAATAAACAGAATCCTTGTTTTCTAGTCATTTCTAACACATGATAAATTCTTCATGCCTGGACTACATCTTTCTGGTCATAGGGTTTTCCCTAGAGAGTTTACAATGTTGTTGTAGTGTAATTTATTGGAGCAGAGCAGTGGAAGAGTTAGTGTGAATGAAAGCAAATTCAACAAATGCAAGGCTTTTGTTGTTTTCTTGTCTTGTGTGGGGATCTAGAAAACAAAAGGACAACTACTGAGATCTGCTGTGCTTATTACAGTAAGGTAGAGCTGGTGAAATAATGCAGGTGGGGAAGAGCATTTTGGCCACTTCCTGACCTTCTCTATGTCCCCCAACCCCAGGGATGGTGCTGCTGTGTGTGCTGACCTCATGTGTACAGCTTCCCACAGCACAATCCATGTGGTAGCCTGTGCAAATCACACCAGATATGCACTCACATGTGTCTGCTAGGGAAATCTCAGAAATCAATAGCTCTCAGGACAGGAAAGAAAACTGTGGGAATTTAGGGCGCAAGGAATATTTCTCTGTCTGCTCTGAGGGGTCCTAACCCCCAGAGAAACACTGCCTTTAGCCTTCGTCCATGGAGAGGACTTCCAGGACTTTGAGACAGACTAAAATCTACCAAAGTGTGACATAGATAGTAGAGAGTACTACAGTATGTCACTTGGGTGAGAAATCTAGTTTTTGGGATTTTTAGTCTAGTGTCAATAGGAAGCAAGATGGAGGAATTTGAGTGTAGTCCCTGTCTTCTTCTTCATCTTCTCAATTTTCTGCAGTGTTGCTAGCACAGGGTGATTGGTCAAGGAAAGCACAGCGCAGAGGTTACACAGACAATCAAAGGAGGAGTCATTAGTAGATAAGTAGAAATAATGTAGGTTTTAAGAGTTAATTAGATGAGACAACTTTAAAAGACCCGAAAACTGTACATTTTGGGGGCCATTTTGCGGTGCTTTTCCAGCGTGCTGAGCCTGGTGTAGACAGCATGCAAGACTTTAGATAAGATAACAATAAACAAGCAGCTGAAGACCAAAAAAGTCCTGTGCATCTCCTTTTTTCGGACACAAAACTAGTACAAGAGAGTTTCCCCCATCCAAGGAGCCCCCAGAAGGGCTCAACATTAAACAAACATCAATAACTGGTACCCTGACAGAAAACCAAGGAGTAACAAGAGCTGCTCCTGGCTGGGGAACTTCTGTAAAATGACATAAAAATCTGCATGTGAACTTTTGTATAGTGTTTAGTAGTGCTGGGGAACATGCTGACTTGCTGAAGGCTGTGCTATTTATAAACAGATAAGGAGTTTTAGGGAATTAGGGATTTAAAATGTTATAAAAGTGGTTTTCTGCCATGCATAGATGTACAAACTGAAGTAAAGGATTTGAGCACAGATCATTAAGTCAGTTGGGCAGCAGACATGAACAAGACTCCTTTCTCACAGCACTGCATGTCACCTTCCCCCAAGCTCTGGCATTTCCTTATACATTATCCTTTTGTAGGCTTTGTTGTTGTTTTTCCAAACTCAACAGGAGATCACACAAATACAAACGCCCATGCACAAGGTATGACTTGGGTTACCGTCTCACCCTGGAGAGTAATACTCCGTGCTGGTTTTACATGTCCCTTCTCTGTGAGGCTTCCCACGTGATGCTGCTCAAACAGAGCAAGCAGGAGGCAGGAACAATGTCCCTCTATACGCTGCTGGGCCCGCATTGTTCCGTGCAGGGCCTGCTGATGAACGTGAGATGGCAGAGTCATCGTCATTAGGCGGAATTTAATAGCGAATCAAAGTTCGAGGGGAGAATAGAGCGATCTCAGCTTCAGCCTCCCTTGGGCCCTGCTGAAAGATTAGAGAGAAAGAGTAGGGCCTTGCTAAGTTGAATGTATCAGATTGTTTTTCAGCAATAGTTACGCCTGTTGTAAACCTCTGAGAAACACCCAGTTTAACTCTTTGGGAAAAGCATCGCAAAGTCTGGGGAAGATGGCGAGAGGGCATGTAAGAGGGAAAGGTGATGTTTGGTTTTATTTCTTTGCTGCTCATTGCAGAAAGAATTTCATGCTTCAGAAATTCTAGTTTGTATAAATTAAGCTACGATCTTTCTTAAGGGATGACATCTCTAAACTCTAGTGAGCATACGTGAGCCAAGGGAGCCAGGCTCCAGGAAGACTGAGAGTACAATTTTCCTTGTTTTCAGTATGCTTTTTCCACTCCAAATGCTTTACCACTGGAGGATTTTCTTTAAATTATTTTTCAATTTTCCACATAACTTCTCAAAGTGCTGTGGGTGAGGTGTCTGAGAGCTGTCAGCACAGGGCAGCGAAGGAGTTAATGCAGAGTGTGAAGAGGGGGAGTGACCCCAGGAAAACTCCCCTACCAGCACCTGTACCTCAGGATCAGACAAAGCTAACAATGAGAAAGCAAAATGTGTTAGGTGATCTTCCTCCTGTGGTGCCTGAAATGTCACTGGGCACTGGCTCCTCGCCTCCTATTTCCAGCCTCCTTTCAGCCAAGGCTCTCAGTGAAAAGACAGATGATGGCACCCCTTCGTATCAGAGCCTGGTGATCAGCTGGGTTGTCCCAGAAGTTTTATTCCTTTGTTACTGCCTTGGGATGTGTTATGTAGCAGCGATAAAATCGCTACAAAGAAAGCTAAATATCAGCCAGAGAGATCTGCACACAGATACAGATGTAAAAAAAACAAAACAACAAAGTAGGCAAAACTGGGTTTGAGGCCCCTGTTTCTCCTGGCCTGCCCAGGAGCCTGACTTCCCTGGGCTGTGCTGGGCCTGTCTCCAATAGCCCCTAGCAGTTTCACTCTGCTCCCTGCAGTAATTTTGGCAGCTTCTCATAATCCAATAAGCATCCCCCTGAAGTGCCTCCAAAGCTGTTTCTGTGGTTTCTTTGGCCAGGTCAGTGGGGACACTGGAACATGCCCTTTGTTCCTTTGCCTCCTTAAGGGAAGCAGGAGCTCTTGAGGATGCAAGAACATTTTGGTTTGGGCTTTTTCTTGTTGAGTGGATTGCTTCTTGTTCAGGAAATAGACAGGATTGGAACACATTTGTGGTTTTGTGGATGCTTATGGGTCTGTTTAGGCTGTAGGTGCCAGTGCTTTGCAGTACTGCCCTGTGTCTCGCAAGACTGATTTTTTTTTTCTTTTATTTGATGCCAGGCATTTCAGTTCACATTATTGCAGAACCTAGAATTTTTGAGAATAGCCTTGAAACGTCTATTTTCAAACCTCTTCTCCAAATGTCTAGCAATCTCCTCTCTCTTAATCCTCCCTCCCACAACACCTTCAGTTTTGTGACCAGAGGGAAGTCACCAAATGAGGAACTATATCCTCAAGATACTTTTGTTTTTAAATCCCTCGCTCTTGCTGGAGTAGAATCCCAGTATTTGAAATGGAGACCTTACTGGTGTGAGTGAGGACAATATCTCCTTCTGTAACATCAGTGGCCCACGGTGCCAAACCAGAGACCCTCACTGCATTCAGCCTGGGGCTTCCCTGCTCACTGACTTCTCCATTTCCTGATGCCTGTCATTCTCCACTCTCCTACAAGTGCTCCCACCAAGTCCAAAATCTCATCTTTTCATCTCAGCATGTTAAAAAAACAAACCAACAAAAAACCCCAATGGAAAAAAACCAACCATTTTAATTGTGCATTTATTATTTATATTTTGAGGGTCTCAATGAAACTCAGCTTAGTTCACCCCAAGGTCTTTGGTACACTGCAGGTATGTGGGTCAGCCCAGCCAGCCCTGCCTGCACTGCATTGGGTGTCTGCCTGAATGTTGGAGTGGATTTTAGCCCAAAATGTCTTATAAAATGGTTGCAGATCGTGTTCTCTGAGTCAAAGGCACATCTCACAAAGGACCTTTAACTTAGAGAAAGTCAGAGCGCACTCACCTGGGAAAAGGGTTTGAGCCAAACATTTTAGAATAAGAGACCCAGGATACAAAGGGCACCACAAATGATTGCAACATTAGTAGGCAGAAAACTGTAGCTAACCATCCTGTCCAGAGAGGCATGACTTTGAATGCTGATCAAGGCTATTTTGTCTTGCTGACCGCTTAGAGTTTGGAGAGGTAGACTCATGGGAGTCTTACTAAACCACTAACTCACCATGACTGACCCCAGCATATCGGCCTTTCACACTACATGACTCTGAGCCAGCAAGCTTGAGTTTACTGGTGTGTTTCAGACTAATTAGGCTGGTTTTCTTTAGCATTTCTAATGAAATCCTACCTCCGCAGAAGTATGTGTGCACACAAAAAAAGAGACCCCAAATGAAAACCAAAATGAAATGAGCTACACAATAGTGACAAACTATTTTCTTGCTTTGCTTTATTAACCAGCATAAATGTTGAGTCCCTCTTAAATAGCCCTAGGCAGTACAGATATTTTTTGCTAATACAATGATGAGAAAAAAGAATGCTCCTTTTTTTCCTCAGAAGAAACACTGTCTCTGCAGTCTGAGTGGCTTTCCAAGCTAAACCTGAACACTAAAAAGCAGTCAAAGCATTTAAGGAAACATAAGTGTTTGGGGTCAGTTGATGTTTGAATAAATCCTTCTGTAAGCTGACAATTGTCTTTATTTTTCTGTCTAGAAGGCTACTTGACAGAATGCAAAATGAAAATATTCTCATTCAGTAATATGCTGGTTCTCTGACAAAATTTTAAATCCCCATCCTACATGCACTGTCATTACCAAATATTTGAAAATTAAGTGAGGGGAAATTTGAAGTTGACTGGAGGCAGATCACATTTCTTAAATGAGGCAAAGTTTTGCTTGGTTATATTTAATCTTCTCTGAGGAAATTGGGCAGCAGGGGAGCCTTACCCCCTCCCAAGGTGTGTGAGGAACAAGAGCAAGCATAGGGATGGTGCCCTTGAAGTGGGGTTGTCACACACACCTGCTGTAATGCAATTGCAAAGATTGCTACAAAAGTGGTCTCAGGCTACTTGCCCCAGACAGTTCTTGGCAGTCTGAGACAGGAGCTGGGGACTTGTTCTTGCTGGTTGCATGCATGCAACCTGGGAAGACGCTCAAGCCCTGTGCCAGAAACTTGTGCTCTCAGAGATATTTTGTGCCCATAGCATCAAACAGGAAAGGCTTCCTGATCTGTATTGTGTGACCTGACATCAAGCTTGCATAATTTGACTCATCCATTTGGGAAGAGTTCTCATAAAAAACACTTGGGCAGACATAAAAGTAAGTAAGTTTTCAACTCTGTGTGAGTTTGTGTATGCATTTGCATGTATGGATGCAGTGTAGAAAAACACAGCTATATATTTTTTAGGGTACTGATGGGTGATTACCTGCACTGATTGCTGATTATTAATGTACTGGTTATCAGGCTTCTGTGATGTGTAGCTGGTTCCCTTACCTATAGTACCATTATAGGGAATTAGGCTGGTGATATTACATGAAAATGTGTATGTTCTGTATTTCTAAACAAGAGCTGCTATGATATATTTGATATCAGAACTGGACGATTTTTTTATTTTCAATACTATTAGAAATACTGGTATAGGATGCCAGGACTCACATGTGGTCTCTCTTGCCTTCTCTGTCCCTAAGTACATTGTAAATTGAGATGGGGGAATAACCACAGTCCCACCACAACATTTGAGTTCTCAGCTCATGAAAAGTGCACTAGACACTGCCTGTAAATATTGTCCCTTAGAGTTTCAGAACAGAGAATAGAAATCTAAAAGAGTAAAAATGAAAATTTGTCCCGCTTGTTGCAGTGAAACCGGAGAGTTATAAAGGACCTCTGAACAATATTGAGTTTGGGGTAGCACAATCACATCACAAAAGATTTACCTTCACTGTGCAAACTCAATATAGGGCAATAACAATCTATTACAAGCAGAGCACTACAACGTCAAAGGAATATTTAAAAGAACTAGACAGAACCTTTAAATCACAAAAATTGAGTTAGGTTGTCCCAGAGGAAACACCCTGGGGACAATTCCTAGCAGGATTTTCAGGAGGTGTTGTTCAATTACCAAAAGTTGTATCCAATGTGTATCTTAAACATAACCAGTAATCTGTCTGCTTCTAAAAACCTAAGGGACAGCAAGAAAAAGTCATCAGTCCTAAAGGAATTATTGAAGTGGCAAAATGATAGCAATTGCCATGTACATGCATGGCCATATGTCCCCTGGGTCAAACAAGGGATTCTGTTGTAAAGCCTCTATCTGCACCAGTTGTGGAAGTAAGACATTACATATCTATCACAGATACCATTCCCTAAGTGAGTAAGTCAGCCTGCTTGAGAAAGAGGTGGCATACATGCCCCATGTCTCTGAAAGTGTAGCGACAGCAGTGACAAAACCAGCAGGTACAGAAAAGCATGGAGACCAGAAACATACCAGCTTCCCAGGCAAATTCCAGTTGATGCTCCTTTTCAGTTGCTATTTCCTCTCACAATAACTAAGAATTTATGAAGCAGTTATAACTTGTAAACTGTTGAAAGTGACTGTCGCTGGTGTTGCATCAAATACAAAATATGCATTTTTTGTGAAACATACCTTCACAGATCCTCCTCTAGCTGTCTGTTGTGCACAGTGCAACAGTTCATGGCTACAGCTGAGGAGGCATTGCTGCAGAGGGATGGACTCATCTGAGTTGCAAGAGAAGCTGATCCTGGCTGCAGTGGCAGGGTTGACCTCATGGATGCAGTAGGACACTGCAGGAGCCGTGTCAGTGCAGCCACAGCTGCCTGTGCCTTCCGTGGGCCAGCACAGGGACAGCATGGAATGAGCCAGGGTGGGATGATGAGCCTGGCTCACAGCATCGCTGGAGCGGTCATCCTTTGAGAAAAAGCCCTCCGATCCTCTCTTCCAGAGTCCAAACCCCAGCTGATTACTTAGCCCCCTTCATGCCTTGTAGTGTAATTTGCTGTTAAGGTGGTGCTCCTCTGTTACCTGCTAAGTTCCTTTGGGGCATCAATGCAAGGTCCTTGACTGAGGGCATATATTAGGTCTTATTTAGCCAGCAAGGCAGCCATGCCACCACTCTTTATACTAGTTGCATACCACTTTTTCAATCAGAAATGATGAGAAATGAGACAAAGCTAGTGCCTATTACCCTCCTTTTCCAGATGCTGCAAGATGAGCAAAAGTGAGTGTGATCATAATATTGGTAAAACAGAAACCAGTAATGAATAAACTGTCTGCTGATGAGAAAGCACTGTCATCAAGGAGGCACTAACCTCCATAACCTCCATATAGACAACTGCCAGATTAACCAGATGCTGATATTCTGCAAATGCTCAGCAAAGAAAATCAGATTCAAGAAGGTGAGCACAACAAACAATCTTCTCCACCTGTGTCTCACCAATACCTCTGCTCTAAGGTGTAACAGAGTATGTATAGAGCCATTAAGGAGGTAAAATAGGAATTATTGTGCACCCACATTTCAGGAGAATTTGATTCCAATTAATGGAAGGGGCAGTTGGGTACTTAACCAAACTGCCTTCAAATCAAAGGTAATTCAGAGCAGGTCACGGGATTGGGTTAACTGCAAAAAGCCTCTTGCTTAAATCCCCAGGTGATACCTGACACAACCAAGCATTAACTTTTTAGATGGGAGTACAGAAGATAAGCTCAGAGTCACACAGTAGCCTCTTTGCATTTGGCCCAAGAGCCAAGCTTAAAAATACAAACAGGCTGTCCTGCACAGAGCGTGAAATGCTTGAATGTCAGAATAGAATTGTTGGGGCTCTATCAGTATGCATAGCAACTATCGTGTGTACAGCAGAGAATAGAGCTGCCTTCGTGAAGGCAGGCAGGAATAAAAGCCTCATATCCTGTTTTAACCATTCCCAGGTGGCTTTGGGAAAAAAAAAAATCTTTAGAATTAAAATGCTATTGACCTCAGTGACACGTGTATTATGTCTCTCAAGGCCAACAGTAAATATACAAAATGTTTATGTAAATACATATCTGTTTAGTGAAAGTACGAGTCAACAGAAGGAGCATTTCCTTAATAGTTGCTGAAAAACTTTGCCTTTTCAGGAGGGTATTGAGAGAGCTTTATTAACTTCTACTTTTTTTCCATGTTCTTCAAAGGGACTATTGTAGGACATTGGGCCACATAATCCTGTGTCTTTACACTGTAATGCATAGGAGAGGGGTGGGCAGTGCAAGAAGTCAGGTTGTTCCCAGATGTCTGTGACAGAGCCAGGTACTGCTGTAATACATATGTTTAGGTACTACAACAAGTGTTTTCTGTCCTGAAAATGGCCTGGGTGCACCAGGAAAGGCTGCCTGTGATGCATATTCATCTCTCCTGACCTGGGCACCTTGGGTAAACAGAGCTGTCTCTCCCTTTCTGAGGGTCTCTGCCTGTGCCCTGTCTCATCAGGCTGCAAGGGTTTGTTGTATAGGGTAACCCAGCGAGTACCCATCATGGAGGAGCAAAATTAACCTGGAATTGCCTCTCTGAGCTAGACAGTCTCATGCACACTGACAGTGCTTGTACATGTGCTCAGCCTGAAGCACAAGTGGGGTGAATTTGTAGGTTGGTGGTTGAATTCACTATTGCAGCAAAACAGCGTCTTTGTCTGTGTGAACTGGCTTCTGGAACATGGCTCTCCCTGGATGGTCACTTCCATTTGTGGGACCATGTGAAGACAAAAGGGATTCTAGGAACAGGCCCTGGAGACAGCTCAGCTTCTCTAAGGGGAGGTATTTAAAAGAACATCTAGTGGGAATTGATGGTTGCATTTATTTTGTTGTCATGCATAGAAATTTCCAGAAAAGTATCTGCAGGAAATAAAAAAGACTTATTCATTCAGAAGTGTAGTTCCTTTAAATTCCTAAAATGAGTGAGTTTGGTACTTACCTATTAATGGGAATGCATCTGCTGTGAGATGAGGAGGAGCTAAGAGAACTGCTTCAGCGGCAAGAAGGGAACATGGGAATAGTCACAGCTAAGTGCTGTTAGAGAATCTGGAGCAGGTCTGGCAGTACTCCCTCCCTTAGAGGTCTGGAACCTTCCGGAAAGTAACTCAGGAAAGAGATGTATCAGTTCATGTGATGGGAAAGGTGATTTCGTCAGTCAGAACTGTGGTCAGAACTAGGAACAAAACTTCTGAGAGAAATTACTTTAGGGGAACAAGGTCTTCTCCAATCTCTCTGTTCCTTCTCATCTTCAGCTTTGATTTCTGCAGTGTTTAAAGCCAAGGGTGTCTCTCCAGGAGATGTCCTGAGGATAGCCATAACTCTGAGGGAAGAAGTGAAAACTAAAGTGTTTGGTAGCTGATTTTGTAAATATGTGATTGGTTTGTGTGAAATATTGGGTGGACTTATTCAGATTCTATGGTTTTTATTTGCCTATTTGCATCTTTTCAATAATAAGTTATTTATTGGGTGGAAGCAAGACGGTGAATCTGGATCTGTGCCAAACTGAAAACAGAACTCAATCTCTTTGTCTTCCAAGAATTAAGGTTGTGAGTTATGCTGCAAAAAGATTACACAATCCATCTGTCCTCTGTTCTTGAAGTACTATTTCTGTGGACTCTGCTGCAGTTGGCCAGACCAGTATAACCAAGACAGAGAGAGAAAAAAACTAATGTGCTTTGTACTTTGTCCTGAATCAAGGATAACAATGGATACAGGGAAATGGAGAGGATTTACCAGTCCCCCAAAAGGGGGGCACTGACATGGGACAGTCCTAGGCTGCTGGGAAAGAATAGGGGTTTGACTTCAGAGTCCAGACATGATGTATTGGTCAGATGAGAAACATCTCCCTTTCCACTTGTTAAATCTGTCTGTAGCTTCTGTCATCAGTAATTTTGAAGCACAACCTTTTTGTCCTCTAGAACTAGGCTCCTTTTGAAAGTACACAAAGTCAGAGAGCCAGCTGCAAGTAGACTATTGAAGGACAAAGTGTTCCTCCACCAATATTAAAAGAGACCCTTTTTATCAGGACTGTTGGCAGGAGCTGCCTTCCCCTGGAAAATAAAGGGTATGTTAACAAAATCCCTCCAGACCTTAGAGAGCAGAAGTTAGGGTAGGTCTTCCCCATCTACAAATTCTCATAGTGCTTTCATTTTCACTTCTGTGATGCTAATAGTTTCCCTCTCTCATTTCTCAGTTAATTAGCTTATCTCTTCCCCGCAGGTTGGGGGAATAAAAACACAGCTCCTGCTGGAGTTCTCTGATGTTCAGGCAGACATCTTGAGAACACAGATCAAACTGATAGTAGGCTATTTTATAGGGCCTTAAAAGCCACTAAGAAACTAGTAAGGCCCATTAGACTTTCTGTCATGCATATGATGAGAAAAATATACCAGCAAAAAATCCACTTTATTGTCTTGCCATGACAGCAGCAGCTATTGTGCTGGGAAGCTTTTTGGACGGTAGCTCTACCTTAGTGTTTCTGCTCTGCTGGCTGGTGAGGTTTGGGGGAAGGCATCCAAACAGAGAGGCTTTGTGATAGGCTCCCAGTGACCCGTGAGCAGTAGAACACACAACCTGCTGGTTTGACATGAAGGAGAAGCTCAATAAAAGCAGAGTGGCCTCTTTCAGTTTCCCATTTCAAGCCTTAACATCGAGTTCCTTGCACAGAGATTGGCTCAAAGGGCTGGTACCGCATTATAGTCCAGGCTCTTTTCAATGTGGGCAGAGTTTATGTGGCCTTCCTTAGGGGCACTGCTCCTTTGCACTTTGCTCTCTGATATCTTTAAACAGATAGGAGAAAAAACCTGCACTTTGACAGGGGTCCATATTCACTTTGTACTGCAAATATTTCACATCAACTGAGCTAGAAATTAATGGCAAATCACACTTTTTGCCTAAAGCACTATTTTATGGTCTATAAGGAAAACAAGCAATTATCTGTTCTTTGCCTTCAACAAATTGCTAAATAATTACCTGCCTTTTAAGAATAACTGCTCTGCAGTTGCAATTTATGTGCTAGAGAACCTGGGACACCTTATAGAGTGTCACAATCTGTGCCTGCAGGACTAGTTCTGACAGGTGTCTCCCAAAGCACCCTGAAAAAGGAGCTGTTGTTACCAAGGTCCAGTTGGCACTATGGTGAGAAATTCAGAAGTCAGCATGGAGTTACCTGCACCAGGTTTTGCCAGAGCAAAAAAACCTCCAGAGTTAGCCCTCCTCCTACTTCCTTAAAAGGAAGGTGTATCCACGGAGGGTATGTCCAATGATCAGAATTACCACTCCTGTAATTCCTCCTGGTATCATTTTTCAAAGCTCTCTTTCATTTTAGTTTGCAACAGGAAATGTCTGGAAAGTGCCCAGACATTGGTGAGTCTGGATTGGCCGTGAGTTTTTTTTTATTATTCGGGATGGACCATGATTTTTATTTTCATAGTTGAATTTCTGTCCTTAAAACTCTCTAGCCAAGCAAAACACTTGGGGATGCTAGATGTGATACATAAATCTCTAACACGCGCTCAGAAAAAAACTGATGGCACAACCAGTGACTGACAGCTGCTTCTTACCCTTAATTGCTTATTTTCCCACAGATTTCCAGATTGTACAATTTCTCCTGCCCTTTCTCCTGTGTTTCCACCATTGTGGCAAAGGAAGCTGATTTGAAGCTCCTTGCAGAGCTGTTTTGGTTTATAACAGATGCTGTCTGAAGACGATAGCCAATAGGTGATGCGCTCTTATCTTTTGCAACCTTGAGATATTATCTTAGCCCTGTTCAGATCTTACCAGCCTGGTAACTTGGGACTCAGTCTGGCTTTCTGCATGTGGCAGTGTGAGCCACACTCAAATCTACACTTCCATTATGTCTCTGAAATATGCTTTAATGTGATTTTTATTCAGCATCACTAATAGTGTTTCCCTATTGAGTGTTTTCTGCACTTAATGAAGAATTCAGCACTTGATTTGCATACATGAATATAGGACCATATATGTGTTTTGGAAGTTGTTTTACAATTAATTTTCCAGAAGTTTGTGTTTAAAAATACTGGTTATTTTGCTCCATGACAAACTGTTGGTTTGTTCTGATTGAGCTTCGTAATAGAACAAGTCCATATTTCTAGTATGCCCTGACCCTAAAACTTAGTGAAATTTGTGCTGCTACTCTTTAAAGACAATTAAGTCCTAGATTTATTTCACTAATCATCAGAGGCTAATTCATGATAGTACTCTTCAAGAGCATCTCTGAAAGATATTAGTGTTTCAAATGACTGTCAACTCCCCCTATTCTTAGAACAAACCACAAAAAACCACCAGCCTTTACTGTTTTATTACTATGGTTTTTATTTACAAATGCTAGATCTGTATTGTTATTTTCCCTGAAAATCCAAAAACAAGCCCAGGAAAAAGAGGACAAAGGAGCAGCATTCAGACTTCTCCGTTTAAGGCTGGATTAATAAAGCTAGCTGCTCTTCAGCCAGCAAGTGTCTGTAGGACAAATGTGGGAGTGTGTATCCTCTGCAGCCATTGCTCCCCAGCCTGCTCTGTCTGTGAGATCACTCAGAGCAATGCAAAATCCTGGGAATCCAGGTCCTTCTGTCTGAAAACTGCCCTTGCCTTCACATTCACTGCCTGCTTTCTTTCCAGAGTGTGGAAAGAAAAGTAGAGTATGGCTTGGTTAAGCTGTTACCTGTGCACTGGCATTTTTCTCACTGAAGCAGAGATGAATTCTGTAAGTGATGAAGCCGGCTCATGACAGAAGCAAAACTGCTCTGACTTGGGTGATCAATCACACAAGTTAATCCACGCGTAAAAGCTAAGCTTCAGCTCTTAACTACACACTGGCCACAATCTCTGACTTCAATTTGCATTTCTTAGTGATAGAAATAGGAAACTTAACATTTGGAAATGTTCACATTATTTTTTAGGCTGCTCCTGAGGCTTTAAGAGGTGCTCTTGGTTATTTAACACATGTGGTGTTTCTGATCTCTACAACATTGTTTTACTGCAATTTCTTAACAGTCCCCAAACAGAGTTTCAAACAAATCAATAAAACACATAAACAGTCAAGGCAGAAGGTGAACTTGGTATCAAAAAATCCTGATTTGTGTGTAAGCAGTTTGGGGTAAATAGTTTTTGTTTCGATCAGAATTGTGTATTACTCTTAGTCCACTTCAAAAGTTGCTTTATTGTAATTTGCATTATTTATGGTGGAGATTTTTTTTTATCACCATGCAACTTATGATTTAAAAGCAAACTTTTCTTTTTGATTTGAGCTGCTGGTGGAAGGCTCTGCCTAAGGGTGAGAATGAATGCTGGCTGCCCCATCCCCTGCCAGGCTGTGCTGACTCCCTCCGCCGTCCCTGCAACCTCTCCCATGCTGCTAAGGTCCATGTCAGACAGGGCCCCCTGACATGCTCCCCTTTCAGTCACTGCTTTCTTCTGAGAGCTGTCACCACCCCCTGGAAGCACATCCTCAGTGTAGACACAAGGCTCCTACCAGCCCCGGCGGCCGGCTGGAGATGTGAAAGTAAAATTTATGTCCAGAGGGACTTGGGTGTGTTTGGGTTTGGGGTTATTGCAGAGCAGGCTGTGCTTGCACTGAGTATGGGAATGGATCCTGCCTGAGGCAAGCACAGAAACTGCCGGCAGTGAGTCCTTCCTCCCCCCACCGAGACTGAGGCTCGCAGGGAGATATTTAAAAAGCCTTTGGAAGAGGTTTCCCTGAATGCCAAGAGGCAGGATTGTCACCTGCAGTTATCATTTTTAATTGCTTTGCCTCGGTCTGTTATCAATGGGAAATGTGTTAAGATATTCCTTTCTAAGCTATTAGGAGGAATATTGAGTGTAAGCAGTCATGCATGGGAAAAGCAGGAGGTGCTGGAGGGAGAACACATAAATATACATATACATATATGAATGAGTTTCTGTCCTTTGGCATATGCTAATCTTTCATTTTTATTTTTTACATATCACACATATATAAAAATATGTTTCTGTCCCTTGGCATGTGCTCTCTTTAACTGTTGTTGTTTGGCCATTCTGTTGGTTTGTTTTTCTGGTTTGGGGGGTTTTTTTATGTTCTAATTATGGCTTTATCACTGAAATTTCATGAGTACTGGGCACAGGTGCCCAGGCATTGCCAGTGGAGAGCTGCAGGGGCTGCACCCTCTGTGGGGTGAGGCCAGAGGCTGAGCTGTACTGGACACAGGTATTGCCAGCCAGCTCCGATGGATCTACTGCAAGGCACAGCTGTGCTCCTGGGAAAATGTATTTAAGAAAGGGGAAAATAAGGAAAAATAGTGTAAGAAGCAGCTCTGGTACCTGGTAACTAGGTATTAGTCATGACAATAGTGTTTGCAAGTTCTAGCAGTGCTGCAAAAAAAAAATCAAAGTCCAACAAAGTCCCATAGAACCAGAGTGAAAACAATTCCTCAGGTTGAGAAACTGTGTCTGATTTTATTTCTTCCTTACCTTGCTTTCTCATCCCCTTTTTTCCTCCCTGAACTTTCCCCCAGACAGAGTGTAATGGCTTTATTTTTGTTTTAAGCTTGAACAACCTTTTCCAATTGCTGTCATTGAAGTGTATTTAATTTCAAGCCTCACCACATGCTGTAAACACAGGACTGCTGCCAATCAACATGGTAGAACCTTGAATGAACTGTTTCTTAACTTTATTAGAGCAATTCACATTTGGACCCTTTCCCTGCCCACACACCTCTCTGCCCACATTCCATTTCCTTTCCAAGACGTGTAAAGCTCTGATCTTTTTTCCCAACTAAATTTTTGGACTCCAAATAGAAAGCAATATAAAAGTTGTACTATTAGCCTGCATCATCCCTTCTCACCCCTTGACACTACAACTGAGTTTAGCCACATAAGGCTCAGTGCAGAAGCTTTAATTTCCAGAACAAGGAACCTTGCTTGTTCCCCTGAAATACTCTCCTTCTCAGCATCCACTTTTCCCTCTGTGCCTTCCAGTGTCAACCCTCTGGCCATGATTCAAATACATTCTTGCAAACATTAGCATGTGAGGTGAGCTTTGAGATTCCTGTTGCTGTCTGGACTGGAGGTGACTTCATGATTTTGTTGGTGCATTTCTATTTTTTAACAAGAGGTGCAGCTGTTGTAGTTTCCCAATGTGTAGTTTCCCAATAAGACAGGATGCACATGTGATGGATTCATACTTGTCCACTAGAATTTAAGGAAAATTTTCTTGTATGGCCAGTTAATTCCAGTTTTAATCAACTACATCAAATCATCCTACTATGATAAAAATTGATCAAGTCTATGAACATCTTATTTTTCTTCTTTTATTTCCCTAATTTCAGTTTGGGTCCCATGAGCCTACAAATTTAGGGGTGCTGAAAAAAATGGATTTTCCGAAGTTATTTTACTAATAATAGGATCTGTTCTGAGAAGCAAAATAATGTTCAAGTTCCAGTGAGCTGCGCTGAACACTTGGGGAAAAGTGTGGGTGGAGTTTGCCTTCTCTTTCTGACCTATGTGAAAATCACTAACTGTGATTTTGTAGCTGTGCATAGTAAATCCTATTGAGTTTTCTTTCCTCTTTTTTGAGAAAACAAAGGTTCAGTTTCCACTTGGTTCTAGTCTCCCTCTACACTACACTCCTTACTTAATTAGAGCTCTAGAAAACTGTCCTGTAGAGTTTTTCCTGCTGCCATTTCATATTCATTAATCTCAATACAGAAGTGCTCCTTCCCACATCCATGCGCTGCCTCAGTGCCTCACATCTATTGGCATTTGGTCCAAAACACCTTTTTGAATCGATTCCTGTCTCTGCACTGGATTATATAGATATTAAACTCTCTCCTGAGCACATCTCCTGCACCTGTGACTGAGGGAGTGTTAGGCAAGGCAGGTCAGTGAGTGTGCACTCCTCCAACCTGTGCAGCTTGGCTTTAATTTTCTATTTGCTGAATCATGCTCTTGTATTAAGGCAGAAAAATGCAAAGCCTCAATTTATGTGAAGCCCATTTCCTCTGCCACTATTCAGTGATGGTCACACAGGTGTTTCAAAGCACTTGAGAAATGCAAATCACACAAATCAGGCAATGCCCATTAATAACAGAGCGTTAATTTTATTAGCATCTTGCTAAAAGGATAAGTGGGATAAAATGTCATATTCAGGTCCATGTTCCTTCTGTCTCAAGTACCAGACTTTGTCTAGTTAAAATCTAGAATTAAATTTCACATAGCTCAAATATTAAAAATAAAAACCACACAGGTGGTAAATGTTCTTTGTGAAAGCAGTGACACATCCTCCAACTAGATGGCAAATATCTACTGCTTAAAAGACTGTTAAGCTGATAGTCATAAGCTATGGCTGTATTTAATGGTTATTGCACTAAGCTGATTTTGAAGCACACTTCCTATGTTGTAATTCTGAGAGATCAATTTCCTACATGAAATGCGTAATTTTAATACGGTACAGAACAAAATTTGTTCATGTTTGAGGATACCAATTGTAAAGAGGTTTAAAGATTTCTGTTGTCTTTGTCACCTGGCTGTTAATTATGACTAAGTGAAATACTGAAAATAAGACTGACTGTAAATTTAAGACTGCAGCATAAAGAAAAGCTTCTAGAAGTCTGTTAAGTGTTAAAGAATAATTTTTTACAGTCCAGAATGTGTGACGTGAGAGAATGTCTCACATTCCCAGCTCATAGAGATTTTTTTTTATCTTTTTTTTTTTGGTCACTACAAGCAGGATATGGATATGTGCATTTTAAAAACCAGACATCTTTAGGTAGGAAACAAATCTGCTGGCAGGTAGAAATCCATACCCAACATGGAGGAGGAGTTCCTTAGCTGAGAAAACAACTTAGCACAATAAAATCATCACAAGCAATGTATTTATTGGAAGAACAAAGACCATCTTTTGACACAAAGGAAAGGGTCAAGGGGCAGAAGAGTGTGTGAAACGTTGCTACTTGAACAATGAATTTCTCTGTGGAGCACTGTCCCAGGATATACCACCTTTGTGCTTAAAATCTCAGTCTTATTTAGCTTTACAATTTTTGTTGAAATTCTAACAATGGAGCTAAACTGAGGCCAAGGGTATCACGTGTCATGGCACAGCCAGCCCATGATATGATTGAGGTTTCCACAACTATTTCTCTAACCTGTGGTGCCTAAGGCAGCTGTGGAAGGTGCATCTCATGGTGGTTTCAGAATTAGGACAGAAATGTGGCCCAAGAGTTTTAATCTACTGACATGTTCTTGGCTTAATATCTAAAAGTTCTTTCTTCTCTCACGAGATCAGAAACTTTTAGACACAGAACAGTCTGGCCACACCAGGAAGTGACACCAGTTTGGGAGCTCATTCCCTACCAAACATGATGTTATTTCAAGGCAGCTAGGAGTCCTTAAGTGCACCCTGGTGCAATTTAGTGGCTGCTGTGGAGAGAGGCAGATTTTATGATATGGGGCAGATTTTTATTTAGTTACTGCCAAGAAAGTCCCACAATTGATACTTTTAGTAGGATTGTCCAAATGTGCTCTGTAGTGCAAATTGGCATAGAAATGATTGAGTCCTGCCTTGGATTTGCACGTTCCACATTGAGGCCTTTCATAAAGATTTATAGAAAGCAGCTCTCATCAGACTATTCTAAACAGCCTGAGGGGAAAAGAATTTTTCCCCCACAATGACAAAAGCCTATCAGTTCTTTTGAGGAATAGGAGCTTTTTCCACCTCCCATACACACAGCCGAGAAAGCACCAGCATGGATATCAGGTACTGCTCTCTTAGCCTTGTTTCTGTTGTCACTAATTACCCAGACTTGTGATGTTAAACTCTTAATACAGTTTCAAATCTATCATTTTCTTCCCCAAGTATTTTAGAACAGGCATTCTTGGGAAATACCAACCAGTTGTTGTTTTTCAGTCTGTTTGGAAAACAATGCCTATTTTCTTCCCGGTTCCCCAAAGAAACCATTTGCTTCATGTTCATTCCTTGAATTGTAGTTATTTATACCAAAGCAGGCACTTCTAACAGCTTCACTTTTTTTTGGAATAATAGACATTTTCCAGCTTGGGACAGGAAACTGTATTGAAAGAGAAAATTTCGTGGCTTCTGAGGTATCACTGGATCTTCTTTCACAATAGAGTTTCCACCTAGAGGATTTCTTCACCTTCTTACCCTTCCCTCATTCCTCCTTTAAGACCATACCACAAGATTTCAAAATTTTTCCCTTAGCCATTTTGTTTATGGTTAAAAGTAACCTTTAGCACTAGCAAATTTTAACAACTTATAGATCCACATGACATGTTAGTTTTAACACTTCTTGTAATGTGGCCTGGGGGAAATTTACATTTGGCTCATTCATTTAGACTACCCTATTGCATGTATTGGAAGTCTCCTATTCAGTAGGATTCCAGCATCATTTCTTTGTGCTTCAAGCTTTTGAACTGGGATTTGGAACCACTTTTTGGTACTGTTTCCTGATAGTGAGCTGTATTCAGGGTAGAGAACTACTACGAGCATTGCAGATTTTCTTGCACTCGACTTACAAGGAGAGATGGATTAGAGCATTGTCATGGCATAACAAAGCTTGTAATTTGATAACTGGAAAGTAAAATCCAAAAAAGGAACAAAGACACAGGAGGCTGAGGGAATCCTGTCCTTAAAATGTAGGTGTTCAAGGAGTGGCTTCTGTATTAGGAATGACTGAGCAGGCTCACAACAGAGGGGGACGTAGTGGGAGGACAGTCGAGATCAACAAAGTCAGGAGCAGTGTGGAGAGAATGGACAGGGATGTGCTGTTTGTTGTTTCATCTAACATAAAATCTAGGGTGCTCAGATCATGGAAGAAGCAGGGTAAAAATGAGTGCAGGGAGGTGATTTTTTTCACCCCAATTTGAAGGAGGTGCATGGATCTCCTTGGTAAAGGATGTTGTGCATTTTAAAAGCTTTGCATGGGTCCAAGAGGAGAATGAAGAAATGTTCAAATGATAGTTCCATGGTGAATTAGCAAATAAGACAAACCACATCACTCTCAAGGAATCTGAGCTGAAAGCAGCCTGAGACAGTAGCTGGGGAGGGTCCTTTGCCCCTTTCTCAGCCAGGCACCTGCTTCTGGCCACTATCAGAGACATGGCCCGGAGGGGCCCTTGGACTGAATCAGCATAGTGCTTTCTGTGCTCCCCAACCCAACCTGATATTGCTCATAGTGAGACTCCACTGATTGTTCATATTTTGCTTTGAACCATGATAGAGGACTTCTTCTCTTTAGACCATGGCTGAAGCAAGATTTTTATTCCACCCACTGAGTCACAGTGAAAGAGAGAGGCCACTCTGACCCCCTCCAGGGAAACAAGGTCCCAGGGAAAAGTTTGCTATTTTCATCATCTATACTTACCCAACATGTATTAGCAAATAGAAAAATGCTTCAGTATAGTTTACTGCAACATAACTTATCAACAAACATTTTACTCGTGTGAAATGCCCTAAAAGAGGGAATTATTTTATTTGCCATCCAGGTGAATTTCCAAGAGACGTGTAATTTTGAGTCTCAGAAATTGCCTTCTTCATAAAAGGCAAAGCTGACAGATGTGGGTTCTGTGGCTTTAAATTACAAAACATTGTAAAGATATATATATATATATAAAGACAATGCAATGCTCTCAAGCAAAAGCAAATAAAAATTCAATGGGCCTTCATATACTGTATTTTGTACTCAGAAAGCAAGGTTTAATAAAATTCTTTAATTTTATGGCAGAAGACATGTCAAGTGCAGTTTACATTTCTCAGCCAATAATCATATTTTCTTGCAAGGGGCTGATACATTTATTTTTTAGAGACAGACACAACAAATAATAAGGGTTTTCATTTGAGAGGAGAAACAAGCATTTTTATCGAGATGAAAGGGGTATAATAAATTTATGAGACCTCACATACAGCTATAATATAATAAATTAGGAGGATTAATGGAATTGTGGGCTACAGTAACCCTCACTAGTAGAATGCCTATTTTATGGAGCTTGATAATATAGTTTATCATTGACTCCATGGGAATTCCCACAATATATTAGCTGTGGTGTAACAATAAAGCACACACAGTAAGAGGCATGTCTCTTTTGACACACATTCTCTTCCCACACTTATTTTACCAGGGAAACAACTCCGGTGCAGTTTAATTAAACTGCACTGCAATGAATTAGTCCAGGTCTTAGCCCCCTGACAGTGAGGAGCCTGGCATTACCACAGGGGGCTGTCCCCCTGTGACACCAGAGACTGCAGAAAACCTGGGAAAAAAAGGGTAGGGTCTCTCAAGTGACACTGTCACTGTGCAAGGCCTTTGCTGTCAATCACGGGATCGTCAAAAAACCTCAGACCCCTTCACACTCAACTTTATCTGCCTACATTTGTTCACTTTTATCTGACCTTTAGGAGGAGATCAGAAAGTCACATGGAGAGGAACTTAAAGACATCCCCATTTATTAAAAAGGTGGGCTTTGGTGGTAGATAAAAGCCCCCTGTCAGTGGATAATGAGCTGACAAGACTCTTAGTTATCTCCATGATTTTTACAGCTTTCAGGAATCGAAATCACAGTTCTAGAGAAAAACATTTTTTATAATGGGAGGTGGTCCAGACCAGTATTAAAATCTGAATCCAAGTGAGAATGTTTAGGCTCCACAATCAGACAGGAATCACACTGCTTGCAGCCCATGGGATTCCTTGGTATTACACAGGCCATTGAACTGCCTGACTTTGGATGTAATTCTATGAAAGAGGGTATAGCTTCATGGAAAATAAAAATTCACTTTGTATTTAGACATCAGCAGGAGCACAAAGGTAATGATAGTCCTTGGAAACTGTGTGACTGGTTAGCTGCTCTCCCATTTTAAAAAGGAACATCTGATTTTACCCAAGCTGCTCTCATTATAAGACACCACAGGATGGTGTAATGGCCTGAGTTAAATCAACTGAAGAGCAATCTGTCACCAAATTCCTGTTCCCCCAAAAGTGCTCAAGGGTGCAACCACATCACCTTAACCTGAAAACCGGGAGGTCTTCAGTCTCCCAATAAATCATATTTTCCACTCCTTTAATAGATATTTTATATCTTGTATCCCTCACTGTACATTGAAACAATCATAAGGCAACATACTCTTCAAAGAAAAGAAGTTGATAACGATTTTTAAACCAAAAAGATTGAATTGTATAATTCTCATGATCTTGGAGGGACATTTAATACAGACAGTGGTATTTCCCTAGAGCCAAATGCTGGAATGTATAGAAAGGTAATTCCCAATAAAACAGCAAAATGGTCGTCCATTATTTATAGATATGCCTGTATGGAATCCTTTATTAATTCATGAGACTATTTAAGAGTAGAAAGCCAGAATTTAATCTTTTAAAAATGCATTTTTGGTTGAGAGTACCTTGGTGGACTTAGCTTAACGCTGTCTTTGAACATGCACACCACACCACAGAGGAATTCATTAGACAATGGCAATTAGATCTCTAATCATTTGGCACTGCTGGAATTGCTGCACTCTATTTAAATGCCAGACATGGTACCTTAGTGATTGGCTCATCCTGTCGCCACATTTCCATTGGCTACAGAGCCTGAGAAATGACAGTCACATTAGATGTCATGTAAAGCATCTGACCTTGCTCTCCCAGCACTTGATCTTTGCACTTCAGGCGGACATTTATCATTGTCCTGCAGAGACAGGACTCAGGTGGTTCAGATTCACCACTGGTTTTCATGTTGTAAAGGCATTATAGCATTCCCTTAACTTTATCCTTCAGTCACAGGAGGAACAGAAATACAATTTTGTTGCTGCCTGGCCAGGTAAATTTACTTAGTGGAGGGAGAGAGAAGCAGGTTCCTGAGGGTCAAAAGAGTGGAAACTAGAGGTGTCGAGTCTTGGAGGATATACTCTTCAACTCAAACAAATTCCCAGTGCTTGTAACTGCTTTGCTGGTAGAGTCAAAGACTTTTATTAATCAATATTCACTGCTTTGTTCTTTTTATGACACAGGGAATGCAGAGGTCAGAGATTTTCAAGTGGCATAAACATAGCAGATAACAGCAGCCATTGCTGCCACACAATGGTCTCTCAGCTTCAAAAGAAACAGAAAATCCCATCTGTAACTGGTAAACTTTGCATTGCAGCTCTTTACACATTGAACATAACTGCTGTGATTGCAGTTATCCTCTCAGATATGCACATGGGGATTCAGGAGGACTTTGGGCTCTGTGAAGAGTTTGATTCCCTGTGTGATTCCCCAAAAGGATCCAACAGAAAGCTCCTTTTTTGTGCTTGTGAGGAAGCTGGTTAGGACTCTCTCAGATACTGGTGTTTTAGTTTGCAGGTTTCTCTGTGTAGCAGAGATGGGTTAAGGGTCTGAAAGTTGCAGTTAATGTCCACCTCTATGGATAAGATGACTGGCTGTCTAAAATGGAAGGCTAAGTTTGCAGCTAATTTCAGACTGCAAGTTTGAGGCATATCTCAACACTTGAAGGGATAAACCCACAACTGAAATGGCTTTTAAAAATAAGGTCTGCAGGATTGTGTTGATTTCTGTTAGGCATGGTATTTTTTAGAGGGACTCTTACAGTGATTGTCCTTCAATCCTTGCTTACTCCCAAGTGGTTACTTTCACAGGGAAAATGCATTTACAGATATTATCTTGTCTGATCACCCACTCCGATTTTAATGTTTTCCTGATCCCAGTTTTTAACCTATCCATTACCTCATTTTGCCTCAGTAGTTAAGCAAATTTTGCTGTGATTACAGAAAAATGTAGATAGAGATAAAAGAATGCAAAGTTGTTGTGAACATACTGCATAAATCAGACTATACAGAGTTTGTTTCTAACACCTATTTGCACCCATCTTTCATTTAACAAAAATACTTCTGTACTGATTGATAAAGTAGCTGTTCAGGAGCATGGTGGAGTTTACTGGGAAATCCTAAGTTGTTACATTTTACTTAACAATTTGGGGAGAGATATGAGGCTTTTCCCACTGAATTCAGTCTCTTCATCTCCCACACCGGTGGCATTTCACCACCACAGTGTTGGTTAAAACCAAGGTGCAGCTCCTTTACTGCTGCTACCAAGTTATAAGAAGTATGAAGCTTTTTTCCTATACTGAGCTGAATAAATGAAGGGGTAAAACACCAACCCACAACCAAGCTATGAAATGCATAGATTTGACCTAGGAGTTGTTAGGAGAGCCTATTCGATGCTAGACTTTTCTAACCACAACATTTCTTGCCTCTGTGAACGCATTGATAGGATGACTGGTTCCAGCACAAGTTACACACCCAGTGTCAAAGGTGTGGATGAGAGTCAAGGTCAGTGATGTGACCATGGTGTCCAAGGCAAAGGGGGCTTTTCTGGCTCACTCTTCCTGTGGATGGAAGGAGCACCATGTTCTGTTGAAAACCCTCCTTCCTGTACCAATTCTGACTAGATATAGTTTCTCCCTTAAAAACTTTACATTTCTGTAACTTGAAATTGTACATGAAAGACACTGGTGCATCTGATCTTTCATTTATACAATATTATTTTACTGGCTTTCATTTATACAGTATTATTTTAGCAACACAATGGTAGAGTAAGCCTAGAATTTTACATGAAAGGGTCAAACCATCTGTCTTCTATGCTGCAGCTTTCATAATGATATGACTTAAACCAGAAAAACAATCCATAAATTCTAGTGCAATGAAGGAATGTTGGTCTCTCATTGCGTTTTGTGTGGATGAAGTATTTCTGTGTCTGAGCACCTTGAGGAATGGCTGAAATTCACAGCTTTGTGGTTTCTTTCCTTAATTGCTGCTTTCCTGGATAGCAGGTGTTTTAAGAGGACACAGAAATAAATCTATTTTCAGCAAGTTTATTAGCTGTGCTAATATAATTCTTAATGCCTGAGGACTTTGCATGGCTGCAGCCGAATTAGAAGGCCCTGCTCCTTCCCTGTACCTGTGTCTGAGACCAAACGTAGCTGCTGCTCAGTAGCCGGGCCTCCTGTGGAGGATCTTGACATCAAAGAGACAAACTAGCTAAGTCATAATTAGCCCCAAGCTTGTTTGGTGTAAATTGTAAACAATATATCAAGTTGACTAATTGTAATGAGCCTAAGTAGCAGACACTGAACCTCGGGGATTGGCGCGCCATGTCGCCGCATTAGCCAGCGGTGCGGGGCGCGGTCGGTGCATGGGGATCCCAGCCCTGGAACCCGGGCACATCCATCCATCACTGCCACCGCCGGCAGGATCAGGTGCCCCGGTTTCTCCGGGCGCGCGCACACTGAGCCGCTCAGCCCGGGATTTCTCACATTAATCTCTGCGGTTTGGGACAATCCAGAGAGGGGAAAAGGGTGAAAGCCACCAGAAGGATTGTCAGGAAAATCACAGGCTCTGTGTTCACTGGTTTTGGTCATGCAAGCTGTCTTTTGAAACACATAACAGAGCCCCTTCTCTCCTATTCCATTTCAAAATGTTTAACACCTAAATACCAAGCAGCCAATCTGTGTGAGTCTCCCTAAATATTTATTATTTACTGTGAAAAATTTCCCTGTTATCATATAAAAGCTCTAAGCTGGGTTGGAAAGACTCAATATATTTTAACAAAAAACAAAACTCCTTGGACAAGTAATTTTGCCTGACACAGATTCTCTGTGTTCCTCATCACCCCTGCTTTTCAAAGCTGCAAGTTCAAAGGCTGTGATAGGCAGAATGTGAGAAATGCCACACTGTTTGTTTATGTGTGTCTGCTCTATCACACTATCAGCACAATATAGGAATAGATCAAAGATTCCTAATTTTTTTAGCTCATAGGAATCCAGGAAGAACCAGAAATATCTTTGGTAATGTGTAGCGACATAAAGGAAGAAAAATGAAACTCCTGGCAAATCAGCAAGGTATTAGAGGATAAGAAAAAAATCCTTATGGGTTTTGGTGAGTCCTTGGGGAGTTTTTTAGAGCCCACCCTTTTTAGAAAGATATTTTTCTCTATTCATCCTCACGAAGAAAATTTTTTCCTGTTCCTCAATGAAATTTACACTAGTAAGTATATTAGGAATGAGAAAAGGAAAATATATTTGGGAATGAGGAGTGTATGAACATTTGATACTCAACTATGGTGTGTGGGAGCAATTTAAGAAAACTGCAAAAAATGTTTCACAATTTAACTGACATACACACTGGGGCATAAAATGTCTGTTCAAAAGAATTAAGGAAGGGTTCTGTCATCGCTCAGTCTCAGCTCTGCCCTCTTACTTCATTGGAAAATGCAAACATTATTTCTGGCTTCTAGGAGCAGTGGGAATAACTTTTTCTGCCATCCATGCAGGTACCAGTCCTGAATAGGTCATCTTAAAATGCAATTTTAAGCAGGTTTTCTCCCAAGGCCAGAAAGAAGCACCCATAGAATACTTTCTTAGTCTCAAAGAAAAAAATAGAGATGCTGTGCTCAGTCTCAAAAGGACCTGTGATGAAAAGGAAAGACTTTTTTTTCCCCTTCCCTTTAAAGTACATTTAGTGCAAGGTCAAGGAGGTTGGTGGTTGCAGCCAGCTGCCTGGGGGACAGTACATGTGAGAATCTTAATTTGCCAGTGGTTACTCTCTTGAAGGACAGTGGTTGTTTGTATTTGGCAAGATGGGCTTTGTAAATGACTTGTTGTGTTTGTAACATCTGTTCAAACTGCATAAAGTAGAATTTCACCTGTATTAAATTATCCTTAGCCTGTGCTACTCCTTCTAATCACTCTACATTGTAAATACCTCTCACCTTTGACCCTTCATGAATTTGATGGTGTTAGCTATTCATAACTCATTCAGGTGTTCCTGGATTTCTCATGGATTCTTTTAATTCAAACACTGCAGCTAAAAGTTCCTCATATCACAGTGGCAAGCTTGGGGCTTTGGTACTTGATGAGTTGGAGGAAGCTGCACTCCCTATAAGCTCTGGAATGACTGGCTTGTGAAATGAGCAGTTTGCAGGCCAGCTCACAAACACCAGGAAAACAAAACAGAATCAGTGTGTCTCCAACTGATACTGTCTGTGTCCCTCAGTCTGTGAAATAAAAAACAAGTTTCTCCCAACTGAGGCTCACTGTCCCCTGGAATCTGAAACCCAACTGTGCCAACTTGGCGGGTTTATTTGAGAGCAATGGGAAGAACAGTGAGTCTTTGTCATAATGACAAAGGTAGAATATTTGCTTGTCACCAAATCCTGCCCAAGAAGAGAGCTCCACAGACGTCACACTGTACGTTTCAGTTTGTGACAACAATAACATCCCAGCGCCCCAGGAGAGCTATTCCCCATTTGAGAGGGATATATGATATTAAACAGGGACACACCTAGCATCAGGTCAGCAGAGTTGTTAGCTCAGAAGGACATCCCTGGCATCAGATGTGTAGCTTGTGCCCTAGGCTTAACATGGTTCGGACACTCAATAATATATATATTATACTGATTTGCAGGAACACGTTTTAGAATGATCTACAACTAGCTTTGCTGTGCCACGGGATGATAACTAACCTTATCACCCCTGTGCTGAGCTGATGAATGATCAGCTGGGCTCTGCTGGGCACACACGAGTTGGTGCCCTTTGGAATCAGCATTTAATACCTGTGATACAGAACCTGCTGTTTGACAACAGGGCGTGCTCCCCTGAGGCCAGCCCGTGCAAGAGATGAGTAAAGCAATTAAGAAGATTGTTATTCCAAAGGGCTGTATCAGCTTACCGTTTTTATTATATTGCTCCCCCCTGGAGAGCTATCACAGGGATCCAGAAAATGGAGCAATAAAAAGCCACACCTTCATTAAGCCCACATAGCCTCACTTTGTAACAGCATCTTTTTTAGTTAGTACATAACTGGTACTTTTAGTTACCCCAGAAAGGGAGGCAGGTGGTTTCCCTATGGTCAATGCAGGAAGTTGAAGGAAAAACTTTTCATTTTGGCCAACTGCTACTTTAATCATATCCAGATGAAACTTCATTATAGAGTTGGCATCTAAAATACAGTAAGATAGCTGGGGCATGGATACGTGCATGTTTTTTGCAACAGGTTTGGAGGAGCTAGCATTTGAAGCAAAAAAGTGTTAATTTGTGGCCCATTAACCACATAATCTGAAATTTGTATTATACATAATATGATTTTATCCTATGGCACAGCTACAGTCCCTTAGCTCTTGTTATCTGTTTTGATTCAAAAGGCTCTTCCCGTTTGTTTGGGGCTTTTAATCATCCCCTGGTAATGTTATTTAGTGACACAGCTCTTCCACCAAATCTTGAGATGATCACTCCTCTCTCTGGTTAAATGGCTTTACTGATGATGTCACTATTTTAAATTCTGTTACAGTCCTTTGGAAGTGGTCACTGTGGGTACATCTCATTTGCTTTCACCTCTTGGGGGCTCACATTTGTCAGTTTCAGTACTTATGGTATTTTATCTAAAACATTTTGTGCCTCTTGTGAAAATGCAGGGAGTGAAGTTGATATACGGGGACTGAATACTGATGAAGACATGCACAGATTCTAGAGCTTAAATATGTACACTGATGTTCATTTCAGTCTCAGACCCACACAAGACTTTGAAGTTAAAAGCTACAATAATAAAACAATCAGTGAAGCAACTCTAAGAGTCAACTGAAGATAAGTGAACCATGTGCACTATTTCTTGTAATCACAGGAAATAGAATGTGCATCAAACCTAAGTTTAGGTGTCATGCTATTGCAGAATGAATCTCACTTTCCATACTTACAGTTTAAACATTTTCACAGCTGTATTCTTTAAACATCCCTCAAAGTTTGTATTTACTTGGGAAATACATATGTACAGCCTTGCAGTAGGATCTAACTGTGGAACCAGAAAGAAGAGGCAGGATGGCGGCACCATTGTTTCCCTACATGCACAAAGGAAGTTTAACTCAGTGATAATTTTTGCATTCATGCTAAGATCCAACTTGGCTTTCAGGAGGAGGGGGAAGAATAAAAAGTTCCTGACATTTCTGTCTTGGTCCACTACTAATTTTTAGAAAAACCTGATTATGGTAGCTTTCTTGCTTCCTATTATTAACTGCTGTAGGATTCTCAGACAAAATTCAAACTGAAATGCCAATATTTGAATTTCTGTCTCTGTGTTGAGCGCAACATTTTGTCACAACATGCTTTTCTGCTCTCTCTTTCAGTAATTTTGTTCTTTTTGTGGTTGGCTGTTTGCCTGGTCTTGGTGGTATATCCTTCAATTTAAAATTACAACTAAGCCTATCAGTGCATATTATCTTCGGTAGATATTACTGCAGGGGAAAAAAAATTATGACAAATTATTCTCAGATATATAGTTGTGACAACAGGGTGTCAATTAGTGATCATCAGGCAGGTAAGAGCAGTGCTTTGGCCATGACTGATATGATCTATCCAAGCAAGAGAGAATATGTTTTTCTGATTAAATATTCTCATGATTATGCTATTTCCTCTTAGCATCCCTGTGGTGTGAGAGGTGGTGCTCAGACCTTGCTGGCTGTTGGTGAACCTTCCATCACTTCCTTGGAAAGACTCTCATTCTTCTCAACCTCTGTGATATCTGCTCCTAAAGCAGTTTCTGCAGTTTTAGTGGGGAAACAACTTTTTATCATTTGGGTTCATCTGAGAACATACAGACTAGGAGGAGTTATCACGTTTAGGTGTCCCAGTTTGTAGTTTTGCTACATGGTTGTGTAAAGAAATGTTTTCTTAGCAGTAATTTACTTTGAACCCAACTTTTACTTATTCCAGGGAAAAATGCTAATAGAAATATTTCTTTAAGGAATAGTGACTAGCTGTTATATTTCCAAGTGTTCATAAAATACACAGATGAAGGAAAGCACAACATCTGCTTGGATTGAGATTAAATGTGAAATGACTCCTTTTTTTCCCAGGTGTCAGTTAGATTAGAAAACTGAGCTGACTCCCCTTACACCCCCCTATCTCTCAGTGAAACTCTGGTGCAGAACAGAGGTTGGAAGCTTGTGGCCAGTTTTGGGGGCATAAAAATTTTAAACTGACTAGCTCAGCCCTTTATTTGCTGACCTGTTTCATGTGCTACCTGCTAGTCAGGTATTTGCTACAGCTTAAGAGAAAGATCTGGCGCTCCTTTCAGTAGATTAAATTTGGTTGTCACTGTTTTGGAGATATAAAGTTAATTTGCCAAAGCAGGTGTCATTTCTTCCACTTGACTGTACAGTTAGCAGTCTGACACACACAGCAAGGGGTAAAACTTGGTTTTCATCACTCACTTTGTATTGTTTCATATCTTAACATGTAGCTCATTATTAAGCATTAATTAGAGCAGATGTCACTTTCTGGTGTCAGCAGGCTTGGGGTGACTCTTCTCCTAAGCCTTTTTTTCTGGCATTGTCATATCAGTGATACAAGCTGTAAAGCAAAGGTTTTGAAGCAGCAGTGAGAGGAGTAAGTTGGTTTTGGTGAGGGGAGGTTGAAGGAAAATCACAAGTAAAACAGAAAAATAGAACTGGATTGCTACTCCTATAGATGTTTTAAACATACATCAGAGGTGTTCATACAACAGGACCAAACGCAGGATTAAAATGTAGATGAATCTCAACAAAAATTCTCTGCACAGGGCTGGGCAATCATCACCAGGAGTATCCGGGTAATGAGCAAAAAGGAACAGAGAATTCATGCAAGCTGAATTCATTCCTCTCTTCATCCTTGAAGGTACCCAGAAGTCTTGGGCAGGTTTTCCTCTTTTATGTGGCATCTGCTGGATGGAAGCATGTGCTCTGCAGCACACATCCATGGAGAACCCAAGATGCCCAACCTTCATGTGTGTGTTCAATTGGGGAAGAGCTGGAACTGCTGCACACATGCTGGGTCCTCAGCCTGCGCATGTGTAAAAGCCACTGGTGTGAAGTTTGCATTCAGGGCAAGTGGGGCAGCCTATAAAGACCTAGACAAAGGGCCAGAATCCCTGCATCCCACCTGGAGAAAATCTCCAGGTGGAGAAAGCAAATGTGTCTGGGAAACATGGGCAGTCCTGCTCTTGCTACTGTTTGGGCAAGAATTTCTGTGATCCCACAGTGACAGACTGTGCCTGAAGAGAGGCTGTTTTTTCAACTAAAATTAAATGTCCAGTTCTACTGTTAGATTGTAGCTGGTGTGCTGCAGCTTCAGGGACTGAGGATGATACTGATGGCCCATATCAAATTATAGAGCTTGATTTTTTAGCTGGGATGTGGACTGCACTGGCTCAAACAAGCTTTTAGGATTTTTTTCCCCCTATATAGAATGGATTTTATGATGTAAAACTAAAAGTATGTAGTCCTTGCTGCATGCTTAATAGACATCTAACTCTTTACTGTTAAATTACCTGAACCAAATAAGATAAAGCTGGATGCTTGCTCTGTCCTGAGCAAAGCAAAGAAAGGGCAAGAGAGATTATTTTATTTTTCTTTCACATGAGCAAATCGTAATTATGAGAAGCATATATGACTCTATAACAACCTAGAAAAATAAATAAAGGTGGCTGACATCCTGTTTCCTTTATGATGTACTTTGTCATAGAAGAGAGTCACATTTTTTTAGTTTTCATTCCAATAATTTAATGAGATAGAGCTTGTAAGAATGTGGCGTGCAGAGGAAGTCACCTCTTATCAAAGGTTTGGGTTTTTTTGGTTTGCATGTGGAAATGCTGAAACATGTTCACTCACTCACCAGTATTCCTTTATGGGCATGTGTGTGAGATAAGACACACATTACTAGGGATGCTTTCAAATTCATGGCTCTGATGCTCTGAGAAAGTATTAACAGTAGGCTTTTGTTTACTATGCAGGACAAACAAAGATAAGCAGCATTAAGCTACAAAAAAGTAAGAGAAAATATTAAATCATCACAGTTCTGGTAATTTTCTGATCACAGGGACTCTTCAAAGAAATATAAATTGAGGGAAAGATTTTCTGTCAAATGCGCTTAACTGTACAGGCACCAGCTCCTCCTGTAGCACATTTACCTGCTGTGAAGCATTTAACTTCAAATTAACAGCAAAAAACACCCTTCTTTACTTTTTCTTTCCCAGTTAAAAATAGAACAAAATCAAATGTTTTTCAAAGACTGTGTTTTAAAATATCTGCCTCAAATAAATACTCAAAAATATTTAGTCAATTTCAGCTTTTTCACTACTGACTTTTACTGCAGATTAAGGAAAGTTCCTGCACTAGTAAATATTAATTAATAAAAGTCACATTTTCACAGCTTTGCCAACAAAACACAAAAAGAATGTGTGTATTTTATGAAATGAGAATTCAAATAATTTGTGCATTTAACTACTCTAGCTTGATTCTAAGCTCTCTTTGCTAAATATATGTTAGGTCATGTTTCCCAAATGTATTCAGCCATGTGATATGTAGTACCAGCTCATTCATATCAGATGAAGTGTGACTGGAAATAAAGCTGGATCTTTTTAAGAAGACACAGTCCTTTGCTCCATATTTCCAAACCAAAACAGCCAAGTTCATTGTATTTTTGCTACATTTCATTACTGCTCTTCTTCCTTCTAAGTGAAGACTAATGTAAAGACAATCACTAAAGAAGCAGCAATCATAATACCCTATACTAACTAAATTCAGACTTATGGCTACCCACAGGAGAAATACATGACAGATCCATTGTTCTGTATTAGCAGGATATTGTCCCAGTATATGAACACATGCAAACTTTGAAGGCTTTGAATATTTAAGGCAAGACACTAGTGGCTCATCCCAGTGGGAACCACAGAAAAGGGGAACCTGATTAAATTTAATGTCATTGTCACTTTTTTTTCCATTGCTAAGAATTATATAGGTAGCCATAGCTACCACACTGTTCAGACACCATGACCACAATATTCTCCCTCAGAGGTTGGCGTCAAGGGCTGAATTATTCACTCCAAGAATGTGATTCATTGCTAGATGTGATTCTCTCCCATTAAAAGATTTGTCAGTACATAAAATACATGTACATATTCTAGCAGCTTATTTTAAAAATCGCTGTTACGCCCTTGCTAACCTCAAAAGGCACCAGTTTTTTATTGGCAGAACTTAAGTTTGGAGTGCATCTGTCCCATTGAGAAAGCTCTGAACTAACTGAGAAGCTTTTTACTGTTTACTGTACAACAAATTATGAAGTTGAAAACTAAGGCAGGAATATGTAAGAGGCTACTTAGAGACAATGCAATTAAAATAAGGATGTTTTTAAGCCAGTTTCTTAGAAATGTTTGCCTGCTTGAACTGTCCCCTTATCTATTGTTTATTCTGTCACATGAAACCTCAAATAAATATTCTGCTTAACTGTGGAAAGCACATAACTCTGTTTCTCCACTGCTGTTTGTTGCTAAACTCCCAACTTCCCCGGACTTGCTTCACAGTGCTATTCCTAAGTTGGATAGACTAATTAGACTCATTTCCATCCCAAATAACTTCTGTGAGCATGCCTCATTTACCACTCACTGAGTTACATGAATAAAGAAACGTCTCTATCTGCGAGGATCTGCCCAGTGTAAAATGGCTGGTTCCTCTAATGTGGGTAGGGAATAACATTTTTTCCTGTATGTGATGCTAGCAGCCCTTTTCGTCCTTTTTCCTTTATGCTGACGAGGAAAATCGAGTTCTAAAATAAATGCTCAGGTCATGGTGCTCACAGAGTTTAACACCACAGTGGTCCTTCCACAGATGTTGATTACTGACTGAAACCCGAAGTTTTGGGGAGTTTAGGGATGGACAGTGCTGAGCATGAGAGGGCAGGACCATTAACATTTATGCAACTTGATCTCAGCGGGGAAGCTGATGACAGGCAAAGTGGCAGAGTGCCCTATTCTACTCCCCTGATTGTTTCCAGCAAGTAGAGTAGGGCAGGATTATCGGGAGGAGCTGGTAGGTGAGCAGAGAACTGCTTCACTCCGTGGTTTTCGCAAACCCCTGGCTCTCTGCTTGGAGTCTGTAGGAGCTGCACAGGATGCTCACTGCAGATCCTGCCACACAGCTACACAGGGCCCACAGAGACAAAATTTGAGAGCAGAGAGAGCAAACATGAATACTGAATGCTTAGAAATCAGTCCATTTGCCCAAGTTGATTTTAATGAATGAATCAAAAAGTTTATCTTTTTTGTTTTTTCTGTTTTTTTTTTTTAATGAAACTGTGTTAGCTGCAGAGAGGTGAATATGTTATGCATTTATTATCATTTTCCACTGTGATTTTTCTAAATTAATTGGTCTGTTATGTTTTCCAGAAAGATTTCATATCCATTATCCTATTTTGGATTCAAGAAAGGGATTTCTGAATAATATAGCTAGTCATTTTTGAGTAGTAAATATTCTAAGCTAACAATAGGTAATTTAACTAATGTAGCTTCTAACTTGCCAGAGGTCTTACTTAAATTAGGTATTCTTTCCTGCAATCAACTCTTTAAAACTAAGGTGCCTACTCACAGCAGACTACTGATCTGAGCTAAGATGCCAGCAGCTATGTGGCCAGCAGGACTAGAGAAGGAATCATCCCCCTGTACCCAGCACTGCTGAGGCTGCACCTCAAATCCTGTGCTCAGTTCTGGGCCCCTCACTACAAGAAAGTGCTGGAGCATGACCAGAGAAGGGCAATGGAACTGGGGAAGGGTCTGGAGCACAAGTCCTGTGAGGAGCGGCTAAGGGAGCTGGGGGTGTTCAGCCTGGAGAAAAGGAGGCTTGAGGGAGCCATCATCATTCTCTACAACCGCCTGAGAGGAGGCTGGAGCCAGGTGGGGGTTGGTCTCTTGTCCCAAGTAACCAGCAATAGGATGAGAGGAAATGGCCTCAAGTTGTACCAGGGGAGGTTTAGAGTGGATATTAGGAAAAAACAAAAAACCAAAAACCAGAAAGAGCTGTGAAGAACAGGAATAGGCTACCTATATAATAGAAAGTGTTGGAGTCACCATCCCTGGAGCTATTTAAAAGCCATGTAGATGTAGCACCTGTGGGCGTAGTATAGAGGTGGATATGGCAGTGCTGGGTTAATGGTTGGACTCAACAATCTTAGAAGTCTTTTCCAACCTAAATGACTCTAAGATTCTAAAGATGAATTACAATTTACTAAGACCATTCCATTTAGTAAGACCATAAGCACCACACATCTGTGGTGTCTTCAGAAACTGGAACCAGCGGGGCTTCCAAAAGCCCTGCCATTTTTTTAGAGGAACCCAAATCCCAACAGAAAAGCTTGGATTTGTGCCAGCATGTGGGGGCAGCACTACCAACAGCTGTTGGCCTCCTGGAGGAGTGTGCAGTGTTGCTGCCACTCTGTCTGGTCCATCATGAGTGATGGAGTGTGCCCTGCCCCAGGTACTGATTGAGAGCTACTGGCCCACCATCCCCCTCTCCCCTCATACAGAGGGATGCTTGCACTCTGGAAGCCTCCCTCAGCTACAGAAGCAAGATAATCAGAAAGCAAATATTGCCCCAATGTAGTTTTAAGTCAATATTTTGAGCTGCTGCCTGGCCTATTTGATGACAGCCAGAGGTTGGAGGTCACCTACCTGTTGATGATGGCAGTAGGAGCACAGGAGGCAGCCAGCATTCTTCCTTGCCACTGTTCAGCTAGGTTTGTTTGCAGATGGAGTATGTCAATCACAGAACTCATCCCATTCTCTTCACTGGGAGCTTTCTGCTCATACAAAAAGGAGGGACTCAGAAAATGCCCAATTCTTCTCAGTGACAACTCCTATTTTTAGTCCTTCTGGGAAGCCTTTTGCCTCTCTTGAAAATTTGTGACGGATAACAGTGCTAAAAGCGGAGGCAGCCTGAACGGGATTAGGATTTGGTGCTAAACATTAAAGCTTCTGCACGGCTCTGGAGAGAAGGGGACCTCGGAGGCCATGGGGATAAAGCGTGCGGAAAGCCGGAGCCAGCGCTCTGCTCCGCAAAGGAAGCCTGGCATCTAGTGGACACTAGCTGTTGCATCACTTCTGCCTTTTGGTTAGCAGGGCTGAAGGCTACCTGTACACCATCCAAAAACTCGTCCTGACTCTAAGTTCGTGTGCCTGACCGCAAGCTGTAGTCAGCTTTTGTCCTAATTTTGGGTATAAATTCATGGCTACTCTTAAATGTGGTCAGCTGCCACTTAAAAAGTTGAGCTCTATTATGAATAGCTCCTTCACGGTACTTGCTTCTGTGACATAAATCCTATTTTGTGTGGGTTTTTCTGCCACAATGAATGTAAACATGTGAAAAAAACAATATTAGAAGATATGTGAAGGAATCATGCTAAATACCTGCTCAGAAGGAGAGATGCAAGGTACCATATCCTTAAAAGTAACTACATGAAGGACTTGCATCATCATTTAATCTTAAACCTTTAATATCTTAAATCTTAAATATTTTTATTAGTTCCAACAACATGCACCCCCCCAAACTTCTTTCCTTACATTCTGAAGGTAATTTGAATGCACATTACTCTCCTTGAGTACCATGTAAACATTTAAATGCATTACCTTTCTTTTTCTTCACTTTTCTGTTCTGATTCAGCGTTTATACTAGGCCAAGGGATGAGTATGTGTCATCCTGTGTCATCATGCTTTGAACAAATTTGTTCCTTTCACTTAGGGCAGTGTTTTCTGTACTTATGCTAGGCTGTGTCTTACTGTGCAAGAAATAATAGGATTAGCTCTAAAATCAGGTAGCATGCAACATTAATAGAAGAAGAGAACACAATCCATATAATAACTATTTTACATTTGTCAAGATTGTAGTACATTATGGTGTCCACAGTACCTTAGAAAAAAATTAAAATTAATCATCTCCTCATAAATAATTCAGTAAGACAATTGATGGACCTAAATCTCTGGAAAAGCCTTAGTAAGCAAAAAAAGCTGCATCTTTTAAGTCGATTTTGAGCACTTTATAAATGCGGGTGGCAGCTCCCTCCCCCTGGTGGCCAGGAGAATGAGCTTGCTTTGGGTCCTAAATCAGCAACGTCCCTGTTATTGCTCTCCCTCCTCACGAGCCTGAGGAGATTTCTGCCCAAAATAAAAATCGGTTTTGGGCCATTATCTAGCACACAAGTCATTCTTTGCTATTGATAGAAGTGGCGAGAGAATTCTTCAGAGTGGTACTCAAGACATCAATGGAGCTGTAATTGAACTTGTGACATGCAGATGATGTAGCTGCCTTGCTCTGGTAAAAAAATCTGTCAAAATTAGATTGTTTAACCAAATAGTCTCAAAAAAGAGAGAGGCCTAAGAACATGTATTTTATTAATTTTAGTCTTTTTAAAGGAGAGAATGTAGTTCAAAATAATTTATTTGTAAAGCTCAGGCAGAAGTGGCAAAAATGTTAATGACTTCATGAGTATTTGAAAACTGAGCTGTCAGCATACCAGAAAGTTAGAAAATAAGGCACCACAATACTTGCTAGGGAATACTTAGTAAATAGGTCATGCTATGCAGGCAATATATATTGTGTTTATTTGTGCTTAATGTGCCATGCCAATTAAGAGGCACATTTGTTTCCATCCCAAAAGGTTAATTCTGTTTTAATTGAAAATATCAACAATGTCTTAAAATGTGAATCAAGTCTTCAGGAACCCTTATTAACCATTCCCCTTGCCCTGTCCTTCAAAAAGAAGCAAATATAATCAGTTAGAAATTGAAAAAACTCAAGAGATTAATTTTGTGCAATGCCAAGCTCCTCTTGTGCTGGCTCTCACAGTGAAATATGGGACCTTTAAGAACACATTGTATGGGAACAAACCAGGGACAATGTGGCTTTTATATGGGGTCTTTTCCATTACTTGATAACTGCTTTATGGACTGCTTATCAGCTGGATTTCCCCACCTCTGAGGCCAGAGATGCATTGGCTGGGTGATCTCTGTGTTCTGCTCTTGGCTTTGCTGGGATTGCAGGAGGACAAGGAAAGTTGCCCATTTCCACACTGGCCAGGGTTGTCTGTCTGTCTTTTTGCTGTTAATCACAAAGTGTGGTTGGCAGCAGAGTTAAGAGAACCCCTGCCAGCCCCAGCCCTTGGCAGACCAGTGGGTCCCTGAGCTCAGTAACAGCTGCAGTCACTGCCAGAGGCTGGGAAGTCTGTCTGTGCAGCCATGGCCTGTCTTGCCTTTTGTCCCTGAGCTACAGAGGGGCAGAGACCATGGGGGCAGAAGCAGCACATAGCTAGAGGCAGTAGCATCTATCTCTAGAACCTGTAGGTTGGTTCATCACAGCTTGAGATCCAGTCCTTCACTCAGTATTTACCTCTTCCCTCTTTTTGCTCTCATCTTAAAATAAGGAGTTGGGAATTTGGGGGGGTTATTACATCCCTGATAGTCTCATTACAACCCATACTGTAAATAGACTCAAACACCGTTTTTTCTCATCTGATATACGTAAATATTGGCCAAAGAAAACTGTAATGTGTTAAAATCAACGGCATGGGCTTGTTCATGTGATATTTCTGTCTCATACAGTAAAAATTAATTAAAAGGGTTAACTAAGGAAAGCTTCCATGAGGTATGCATGACTTTCTGAGTTGTCCCAAGTTGTTTTTGTTAAAACTGGGTGCAAGAAAGCAGATTAGGGAGCTGGGAAAAGCACACTAAGGAAACAGAGAAAGAGAGAGAAATAATGATTTTTAAAATGTAGTTGGAAGAGGTAGCAGGAGATCAACCAGTTCTTTCTCTGCCTGAAGGCAGGATCAGCTATAACTATGTCAGCCTTGACAGATGTTTGCCTAACTGGTTCTTGAAAGTTTCTAATGATGACGATTTCACAATCTCACCAGATGTTATACTCCAGTGTTTAATTATGTCTATGGTTTGAAACAATTTCTTAAGCCTAATGCTATCTCTGCATGTTCTGTTTCTCATGAAAATAGGGGACAGATGTTTGTCTACCTCTTGCAATGTTTCTATGTGCACTTGCAGACATGCTTCCTTGGTATTCTCTGCTTTATATTCAGCACATCTCATCTATTAGACTTTTCCTTAAAGGCCATGATCTGAAGAAATGAGAATAAATAGAGGTTGTTTCTGAACTATCTCCAATTCAGCCACAATAAAACAAGCAGTACATCCCAAACTGTATCCAAACTGCACACAAGGCTCTTGTCTTACTGTGCACTGGGCATAACAGTCCTGCTCAAAGAAAGCAGCAGTCTTGGGGGATGTACAGTTTTAGTACAACCAAACATGACATTTCCATTTTTCATAGTGGTGTGACCTATTATCACTCCCAGTTCTGCTTCTCCAGAATCATCATGTAGGTTATTTTTTTTTTCTTATCTGTTTTATCTGTATTTATACCACTCTTTATTTTTTTCCATTTTGATCCTGTATGGAAGTGATTTTTTGCTGCTGAGTAACACGTAATTATTTTCTAACAATTTCTTTGATTTGTAAGATCACTTTGAATTTTAATCTTAATTTCAGTGCAGGACTTCCAGCATGCTTAAAGCCCTGTCTCAGTTTGTGTCATCTGCAGTTTGTATCCTGTGATCTGTATTGTAAATACAAGAATTGCACAAAAGCCACAGGAACCTGCCCCCATAAGATGAATTCTTCTATACTGACCACTCACTATTGGGCCATTAATCAGTGTTGGAGTTTGATCTGGATTGTGTTTCTATGGCTGATGGGAATGCCACAGGATACCCCAAGCCATGGACCTGTCATAATGACACACTGCCAAAAGCCTTACTGAAGTCAACATAGATAACATTTGCTGTTTTCCCCATATTCATGAGCCTTCCTGCTCTGCCTCAAAACAATTGTGACATTGGACATTTTCACAAATCCACGCTAGCTGTTGCTCCCTAGGTGTGTTGGGGGCAGGGATGTGGGTGTGCATTAAGTGATTGTAGCTTCTTGGAATTTTATTGGCATAACAGTTCTCTCTCATTAAAAGTGTTTCAAGCTTGGTTGTGTCACAGCCCTGAAAATTCTCTTTCGCTTTAGAGTAAATATAAAATCTCACTACAGAGACAGGACAGGAAATTGTCATCCTTTCCCCAAATGTGTGAAGCTTTTACTGTGTGTAAATAGTTAAACAGAGCCTAGTAACAGTAATCCTTTCCTGCAAGGTTAATAATAATATGAAATTGTTGAATTAAATAGCAGTTAAAAAATATCATGTAAATCCCAGCTTACCTGTGTGACCTTTCTAAGTCCCAAAGCTTTAAAGATAGCTTCTTAATGAGATTTTCAAGTTTGGAAATGAGAAGTTAAACTACTTCTCCAATATCAAGATATATTTCTAGGAATGAGGATTAGTTTTCTTGAATGCAAAATAAAATGAAAAAAAGTGTATTTGTAACAATTACAGAAACAGACATGAAGGAAGGAGCTCTGATCCTAGGAGTGGAAGTGTACCTGTACTTGATCTTTTTCTGTGTGCATTTACAAAAACCATTACTCCAGCTTTTCAATATCAATATTTGAAGTAAAAAATTATAGTAGTTTATAAAGAAACCCAAAGAAAGTATAAAAGCAGCTCAAAGGAGGATTTGAGCTTTTCCTCTTAAAAATAACTCGTCTATGTCTTTTTAGGATCAATTTTTTTTTTAACCAGTGCACGTATGGATACTTTTAGCATTCTATTTGCAGTAAAATGAGGGTTTATAATTTAAAAGTGTGAATTAAACAGAAAGTGGTATGAAATAACATATAAATGTATGTAATGAAAGAGTGTATATGCTTTGGTCCAGTTCCTTTGAGATTCAGAACAGTACATGACAAAACTCTGCTACCGCTTATGCACTAATAACATTCTAGTGAACAAACTTTATTTGCTTAAGGTCAAATTCTGTTCTTGAAAGATACTCTTTCAGAAGTCCAGTTCAGCCCTTTTCTCTCTCAAAAGTATCTGGGGAAAAATGGCTGCATCAGGTTCTATAAATACAATTTGAAAAAAAACCAGAAAAACAACCAACCAAACAAAACCCTGTGAAAATCTTTGGTGAAAATATGTATTTGCTCCTGTGTATTTATTTATACAAGCCCCATGACATTGTTTTGGTGAATTACAGGGACAGTAATATGAATGCTGGGGACAAAGAACTTGAATTTCCTGTTCACTTTTACTCTGTCAGTTTCTATACCACCTGACATCAAAAATGCAACAGTATAGAAGAGTTACAGCAGTGCAGCCTGAGAGAAGTAAGAAAAAAAAAAAAAGCATGGAAGCCCACACTGGAAATCTATTTGTTTCAATTGATTCAGAAGAACTAAAATACCTTTTGGCCTGCACTTTTGAGGTTATGTTTCTCTCAAAATGGTTCCTTCAAGCAAAAAAGTGATTTGTCTGTGATTTGCAAACAATATGGGAGGTCTCAGCCGCAGGTGACAAACCAAAATCCTTGATACTGATGCATGTTCCCACAGTTCTGACACTTCTTTTTGTTCCAAAGGTCATATATTCAGCATGTCAGGCAAACCTGGTTCTAATGAAGCTGCATTTTTTCAAGTGTTTTTAACTCCTTATGTATTAAATAAACAGCAGCTACTGCTTTCCTTTCTAGAATAATTTTCTGACTCAATACAGATTTGAAGTGCTCAGGATATTTAGGATACCATTAAATCAGGGGTGTTGAGCAGATGGCATCCATTAAATCAGAGGTGTTGAGCAAATTGGGCAGTAAATGATGATCCACATGTTATCATGAATGGATTAAAGGATCTAAAGATAGCCTGCAGTCCTGTGATGAGCTCTGCATGGTGATGTGCTGTGGGAGCAGAATGAAATGGGAAACTCCATGATTATCCCAGTGAAACTGGTGTTCCAGCCTTAGGCAGATTCATCCATTCAGTGGGTGCTTGTAAGTAATATTCACCTGAGACTTAAAACAAAAAACCTCAGCAGAAGTATTATGGATGCATGGTTTCTGATAAGTCACAGCCTTTGGAGAGCTAGCCAGACCTTTGATTATGGTTAGCTTGATTTCTGAGAGAGCATTTGGCCAAATTAATGAAATGGGTAGCAAGCACAATGTCTGAAATTCTACACTCAAGTTTTTCTCTTGTTTCTTAATCAAATATATATAAACTCAAAAAAGAGCAACAAACTACTTTAGAGAAATAGAGAAAAATAAACTAAAATGTGTTTACTTTTTAACAAGTAAAACTATACATACATATATATATATAACTGAAATGTGTCTACTTTTTAACAATATATATATATATATGTTTATACATACACACACACATACATACATATATATGTATATACCATAAGCTCAATATTGAAATAACTGTACTGAAAATAAATTACCTCAAATAACCTCAGGTGGGAGGGGGGGAAAAAAAGTAGAAATGTTCTAGAGTGGTGGTAGAACGGTTCATGTTCCCAGAAAACATGAACAACAACAGACAGTTTTAAAGTATCTTCACACACACAAAAAAATATACTTATATAAAGTAATACCAATATATAAAACCTGTTGTACAACAAAACTAGTCTTATTCTCTTATTCTTTCCCAAAGGGTGCTCTTTTTTATTGTTTGCTGAGTAGAAAAAAAATCCTGTCTATGCAATGGACAGTAAAAAGGAAAAGAACCCTTGGCTAAGAGAGAAGAGACATTTCCCACCTGAGACCTTACTCTGCCGTCACTGTGCAGCTCACACAACAAAACACTTTGGATATTCATTATTTAGGTATGGTGATGTTGCTACAGCAACATCATGTGCTACATACAACTCTAGTTGCTTTTTTTGGTGGCAGCTGAATTAATTTTAACATTTTAATAGACTTTAAAATTTTTATTAGGTTTTAAAAATTATTATTATTTAGAATCGGGTACAAACCCACCAGCATTTGACAACCAGTTTTGTTGCTTACAAAGCAAAAAAAATTTCCCCAATCCTATAGAATATTTGGGGGCAAACCCCAAAAGAAGTGCTGTAAGGCTTTACCTGTCACAGACCCTGTTGATTTTACACCACAGTACAACTTCAGTGTGTTCTCATGAGGTAGCTGATGTAGACCTTCCCTTAATACAAAGCTGATGAAGTGAGGGCACAAAAAGGGCATGAATCTAAGGAACAATAGTTGAAACAAGAGAAACTTGTCAGGAATGGCTGTAGACACACTTTTTCTTGGCTGATTATTTACTAGTGAACAACAATTTTACTGCCTTGCCAACTTGTAAAATGTAACACAGAATGGGACTCTTTGTATCTCATCAGGTTTTAACTTCTATTATTAAACTCTCAAAATTGGATTTCCTTCTACTAAGAACAATGCAAATTCAATTTGCCTCAATTTCAAAATGAGCAATTTTAAACTGATATTTTTGTTTTCTTTGGCTTCTTTCAGGGTTCAGGCCATTATTATATTTCACTGATCTATAAACCTTCATAAAGTTCTCTGAAGGCTACATACCATCTGGTATGCTCCTCTATCACTGGCATAGCAACAAAACTGTGTCTTAAGTAAAAACAACTCAAATGTAACAGCTCTAATGTTGCATGTAAAGCAAGTCTGTATATAAATAGATTCTTTTCAAATTTCTGCTGCCATTCTTAAAAAAAAAAAAATCCCACAAACCAGCCTTCAAAACAATAGCAGACAGCAATCTGTCAGTTCTCCAGTAAGCACGAGCTGTCTAACCAGTGTCATTAGCACCTCAGAAAAGACATTTTCCCTGCCTTGCTTGCCAGGAATTCACAATAGCTTGTTAACAATATTAATACCTACCAATTACCCAGTCTTTCCAAGTTCAAAGCACTGTAAAAACTGAAGTAATCTGCTGCAGCATTTTCTAGGTTCATGCTAATTCCTGTAAACGAAATGCTTTTAAAACTGGCATGTTCTGGAGTGTTCTATTTAATCCCCTTAATTTTTGCTGTTTTCTTATCTTGAACTTGTTTCTTCTCCCAAGTTCTGGAATTTATGGGTTTTTTCTTATTAATTTTTTCCCAAGACTAATGTTCCTGACTGCCTTGTTGAGTCACAAACACAGACTGACCTGAGTGTATGCTCCCCTTTACACCTACTTTCCCCAGTTTCACCTTTCTTTTCTCAATTTTTCCAACATTACTTGTTCAGCTTTGCAGCCTCGCAGCCCATTTTTCTCTGCACATTTAACAGCATTGTTTGGCTGTATCCTCTAAGTCAGTCAAACAACTTGGCTCAACATCTATCACATGCACAGTCTGTCATCCTTTCCTCATGGAAAAAGGGGTCAAAGTCTTGTCAGAGTCCTTAACCTTTAGATGCTCAATGTGTTGTGATAAGTCAGTGTGAGGCAAGAACACCAGAGGTGCTAACACCAGTACTAATGCTTTGCAGAGAAGCTCATGAGCTTTGCCATGGTTATCAAGTCCCGAGAAAGAGCCAAATTCTCTGAGCTAAAGTAAAAGTGTCCTCATGGACCATACTTTTTTCCTCCTCTAACCCACACCCAGCTTTACTTCTGATGTACCTACAAGCTTCTTTATTCCCATTTTTGGGGTAATTTGCCTTTAAGTGGATGGAATTTCAAGTTGGTGGGAGTCTGAGCTTGTGCTGACAGGCAAAACCCTCTTCCATTTTCACACTGACCTGCTCTGTGCATGAAAGCCCTTGATCTCTTGCCTTCTTATATGTCAACAGTAAGTCTAGCCCAGGCACTCCTTCTCCAGCACAATTTAGTCCTCCTCAGGGGATAACCTCAGATGATCTCTGAACTGCACTGTTCAGACACCAGCCAGTCTGCAAATCCACCTGTGTCTTGGCATCCACCTCTGGGGGCGAAATCACTCTTCTGCTCCATTTACACTGCCAATTATTTGTGTTTGGGATTAGCAGAAGGCAGTTTCCAACAAATTTAAACTCATCTATTACCCAAATTGTAGATTAATATTTGATGTGAAGGCAAGACATTGTCACTGAAGCTTGATTTTCTCCAAATCCTTTTGCTTCTCAGGTGTTTGACTACTGCAATTTAAAAGTCAAATAACTTAGAGGGTGAAGGAACATCCTGTGAGCCCAGAACTACAGAGCTGGCACAATGGATGGTTAAGTTTTTCTTTTTCTGATTTTTTGTTAGCCAGCCTAATCTCTCCAGAATGTCTTTGTTAGCTGCTGCACCTGGCTCGCCAGTATAATGCTTATTCATTTCTGCCAGGCTTTTAAGCACTTTATTTCATGGCTGGCTGGTATGTTAAAGGCTAAAGGTAGTTTCAGTACCTCTTTGCCATTTAAGGTCACCATTTCAGCCTGTCGAGGTTCTCTGTGCAATACCAGGTAACCTCAGGTGCCTTTGCACACCCGGCTGCACGTGCTCTGTGACCACACATCCACTGAAACCCAGCATGGCAGCAGGTCCTGACCCAAGACAGCAAAAGGAGGGGTTTTCCCACCTATTCTGCCAAAGGAACACAATGCTGGAAACATGTGGAGGAACCTAAGCTGAAAACTGCCCTAAGTCCACACCTGAAGGATGGGGTACCATGTAGGTGCACACAGTTTGTGGTAACTGGCAGTGGGGCTGTGGCCAGCCTCATCCCCAGTGGGCTGCAGCTGTGAGCAGCAGGTGAGCAGCATTGACAGCAATGAGCCATGGAGTGCCCAGGGGCACTGACCCATCACCAAAGGGAACAGAGGGCACACAGGTGCAGTGCATGGACAAGAGAGGTATAAAAGGCTGGGCTGAAGAATAGGGAGGGCAGATGCTTGCAGCCTTCTGAAGTGGTCTGGTGTTACTGTGCATGGGCTGAAGCCTTCTGGAATTGTATGGTGATACTCTGTGTATCCTGGTCATCTCAAGTGTGATGTGTGCTGTTACAGTGCCATCCAGAGGGACCCGGACAAGCTTGAGAAGTGGGTCTATGGGAACTTAATGAAGTTTGACAAGGCCAAGTGCAAGGTGCTGTACCTGGGTAAGGGCAACCCCCGGTACCAATACAGGCTCGGGGATGGACAGATTGAGGGCAGCCCTGCTGAGAAGGACTCGGGGATGCTGGGGGATGAGAGGCTGGATGTGATGTGGCAATGGGCACAAACAGCCAAGAAAGCCAAATGTGTCCTGGGCTCATCCAGAGCAGCGTGGGCAGGAGGGGAGGGAGGGGATTCTGCTCTGCTGAGACCCCACCGGCAGGGCTGCATCAGCTCTGGGGTCCCAGCACAGGAAGGGCATGGACCTGATGGATCGGGTGTCACCAAGACGATCAGAGGGATGGAGCACCTCTCCGGTGAGGGAAGGTTGAGAGAGTTGGGATTGCTTGATGTGAAGGAGAAGGCTTAGGATAGACCTAATGGTGGCCTTCCAGTACCTGAAGGGAGCCTACAAGAAAGACGGAGAGAGGCCTTATACAAGAGTGTGTAAGTGGACAGGGCAAGGGGGAATGGCTCCAAACTTAGAGGGAGTAGGCTTAAATTAGACATTCGGAAGAAATTCTCTACAGTGCTCCTGGCGAGGCACTGTAGCAGGTTGCCCAGAGGAGTCGTGAATGCCTCGTCCCTGGAAGCGCTCAAGGCCAGGTTGGATGGGTTTTTTAGTCTGTTCTAGTGGAAGGCGTCCCTGCCCATGGCAGAGGCTCGGAACTAGGAGTCTTTAAGGACCCTTCCAACCCCAGCTATTCTTCGATTGCACGACCCCGTATTTTAGGGTTCCAAATCGCCCATGATGGTCTTTCCGCGGCTCTCCGCCCAAACTTTTCAACTGGGGGTTGGGGTGTGACCACGCGATGATTTGGAATCACAAACGTCACTCGCAGGTACGGTGCCTGGAGCTGGAACCCGGGAACCCGCTCGTTCCCAGCGGCAGCCCCAGCAGACCCAAAGCCCGCAGTAGCGGCCCCTGCCCCGCGCTCCCTCCCGCCGCCCTCCACAGGAGAAGCGCACGCGCCCGTACTCTCCGGCCCGGCCCGGCGATTGGCGGGAGTGGCCGTGACGTCATCGCCGCGCGCCGGCAGCAGCCCCGCGCCCCGCTCCTGAGGGGAGCGCGCTGTGCTCGCGCCGCCCGGGCCGCATCCCGCCCTGCCGCCGGCCCGCGCTGCTGCCCCGGGGGCCGGCCCGGGCCCGCCCTGCCCGCCGCTCCCGCTCCCGCTCCCTGTTCCCGTTCCAGGCCGCCGCTCCCTGCGCCACAGGTGCGTGTGGGGCCCGCCGCCCTGAGATGAGAACGGAGGCCGGGGGAGCGCGGGGAAGAGGGAGAGAGGGTGGGTGGGCGGATGGATGGTTGGGCAGGAGCCTTCCCGCTGCCTGACAGCGCCCCTGGCCGCGCGTTCCTCTGGCAGCGCCGGCCGGCCTCTTCGCCAGCGTTTTACGGTCTGTGTTAGACCGGCCCTGCCCGCTCTCTCCCCTTCCCTTGTGGCTTTTCCCACAGGAAGGTTGAGAATATGAGCCTCTACAATTTGGACCGGTTCCGCTTCGAGAGGAAGGAGAAAGGCGCGGAGCAGGTGTCGCCGTCCCCGCCGGCGCCCCGCGCCGAGGCACCTGGCGCTGCTGCCGCCGTCCGGGCCCCTGGAGGGGAGGAGGAGGAAGGTACGGATGACAACAAGAGGCCAGGCACCCCGGCTTCGGACGTGACAGAGAGAACTGGTGAGTCAGGTGTTTTGCATGCAGCTTAAGGGCTGTGTAAGTCCTTAATTTCTAGAAATGAAGTAATTGCCTTTTGTTTTGGTGTTTGTCATTTTGGGTTTTGCCCCCTTTGCTTGTTTTACAAATGTGTTTTTCTGTGCAAACGTTTCACAACAATTTCCACAAAAGTATCCTCATTTGCAGCAGTGTATGCTCTAATTGAACATGTGCATTTACAGGCAAGTCATTAACCTTCTGAAATAACTTGGTTTTTTTAATTATTTAAGTAAGTTTCAGATTAAATGTTGAAAGAGTGTTGTGTTTTCCTATTTGTAAACTCTATTTACTGATACTTATTTTATGCTAGCGTTTCAGCATTTTCAAGGAAGAAATGGCTTTTACTTTTAATTGCCTGAGAGATGCAACACTGTAGACTAAATTTTCTCAGCAGAGTCCTTGTCTAATGTATCATGGAGCTTTACAGATGGAATTGAAAAGATGGGGAACAGTTTCTTTTCACTTGGGCCTGGTTTTGTAAAGAGCTAAGAGACTTGGTGCTGATTCTCAGAATGGTTTTGTTGTAGTATTTGTCCTCTTTTAGGGCAGAAGCTTGGGGTGTTCAGGGAAATGTCAAAACGTTGATTGTGTCATAGTGTGTTAGTTTCCTTTGGCTGAGACAGTAGGGATGTGCTGTTCCTGTTTGGATTTGTTGGTTAATACTAAGGACTGAAATTGCTGTTGGCTGTGTAATCACATTCACCAGTCTGTTTTTCCTGTCACTGAGGGATTTGAGAAACAGGCAGTATCTCCTGCTGGTTATTTGGTACTTCTCAGACATGCCATATAATTTGTGGTATAGTTGTTGAATTACAGGTGTTATGGGAGAGATCAGGCAGACTTTGACTGTGCATTTATTAAAAAAATGAAACAGCAATGTCTCTTGATGCTGTTTAACTACATTTTCTTGCACATGACTTTCTTTTGGTGCAAGGCAGTTTTTCACAACACCTTATCTAGGTGATAACAGAGAACCATTCATTCATGAGGAGGAGTTCCTCTTTTAAAACTGAGTGAAGTCAGAGTTACAGGAGGTTGGTATTTACCCTTCTCTAAATTTTGGTTTAGTGTAGGTTGATTGTTGTCAGTTGATTGGAGTGCTCTTGTGTTTACATTAGTAAATATTAAGCAGTGGTCTGCATTAAAATATATAAAACATGTGAGTTGCCAGTCTGGAACTAGTAACCTGTTGCAAAGAATTTTGGTGACAGGGAGGACTTTACAGAAGAAGTGAGCAGCTGTTAATTCTGGTTTCTGCTGAAGTGTCTTTGTAATGGTTGTATGGCACAATAGGCACTCTGAAGAAGTGTACTTTGCAACAGGTGTTCCCTTCCTGTTTGTGGTAAATCATTGTCTTGTGCTGTGGAGGAGTTACTGAGTGCAGGGGCCCCTCTTGAACTGTGAGTGTAGTTGTGCAGTAATGGATGGTGCTGCTTGTTTTGTGGCTTAGTGGTTTGGGGATTTATTTTATTTTAGTGTTATACTTTTTCCTTTAATCTGCCTGTGGACTTTGTCAGTGTAAGCATGTAGCTAGACCATAACTGCCAACAGATTTCACTGCTTGTTTTTCAAAATGCTGGTTTCCCTTGACTTAAATTCTACAGGGATGGGACTGTGGAGAAGGGGTGTAACACCCGATTTAGAGGCGTTAATTCAGATACAAGGCAATAAAAAGAAAGGCGAAGGCCAACCCAAAAGACATGTAATGCAGGGCAAAGTGCTTGTGAGGAGTGCTTGTGGGGGAAGGTGGTACTAACAGTGAAACAGGGTAGAGTGCAAGAGCAGGCAAAACTACAGCAGGTGTCCAACTGAAATAAGCGTCCATGGACACAGATGCTGGTGGAGAGCTGGAGCACTAATTAACATTGAAAATTGATATGTAATTAGTGTGCTCTGCATATACATAATGCTTCATCTTTCACAGATATTGAGTGTTTAAAGAAGATCAAGTAGTGACTTTTTTCTCCTACTTATTTGCACGTCAGTGTTATGTGACCAATTTAAAGAATTAATAACCTTTTAAGAAATGAAATCACATTTTCTACATCTACAGAAGTTAACAAAAAAGCCACTCAGATTTTGTCTGCATGACATGAGGCCCTTAAATGTAATAGAGAAGACTAGACTTGATTAGCAGATGCCTGTTCTCCTTGTTTCCTAATTAGTGTCATGAAGATAGAATTTTTCTTGGTTTGGGTCAAATAAAACAGTCAGCTTTTTTTTGTTGGTGTTGTAATTGCTGAGTGGTCATGGAAAGGCCCAAAGCTGAGTTTATGGCACGGTGTACTCTCTGCTGCTAACTGCACCAACAAGTAAGACTATGGAGTTGTTCTGCATGAGAAGCAGTTTACACCAGACTCACCAAAAATAACTTGCCCTAATGCTCAGTGAATCATGTGAGGACAACAATTACTCAGATTTCTTCTGAAGACAAAGTGATTGACAAAGTACTGCTGCAAGAAACGGGGGAAAGAAGAGTGATGTGTATTTCACTTGTAACAAACAAAAATGCTATTAAATTGCTAACAACTTGGTTGGGGTTTTTTTGCTAACAACTTCGGTGTAGTGCAACCACTGTGTGTATCTAAAAAGAAATTAAAAATCTTTATCCTTTAGGAGCACAAATAGTTCAGTATAATTTCCAAGAGATTTCTTCATATTTCTGTTTTATCGAGTGCCCTGAAATAGGCATCTAACAAAGTATAGGGTTGTCTAAATGTCATCTATCTTCAAGAAGTATAGTCTGATGTTGTCTGTTGTATCATGAACCACCATTATCTTTTTAGCTATTTTCTTTAGTTTTGGTTTCCCAGAACAAACTAATATTGGTAGGTGGTTCTGTACCCCCTTTATGTCTGTTGGTTATGTTTCTCATTCCTATGTGTTGAACATGCATCCCTTATGCTTTAATAAGCAATTTGTGGCGTGATGGTCCCAAGAATTGGTCATTTTTGTACACTTGTCTGTGCTCAAAATTACTCAGACCTGCAGTGACTTTGCAGTCAGGTTCTAGGGAATAATTCTGGACTGCATTTACTGAGGGATAGAAACTAATTCTGGGGACAGTTACCAAATTATATATAGTAGATATCTCTAAAAAGAGTTGGAGAAATACACTGAAGTAGCTTACTGCAGTTTTTCATGCAAATTAGTATTTACTGAATAGTAATATTTACTAAATATCTTAATCTGTTAAGGAAACAAGCATCTTAATTTTCATTTAGATATTTTTAATTATGTAAATAGCTTCGTGTACTAAGATAATGAGATTAGTCTACACTGTTGCAGAAATGGAGCAGAACTGTACCACAACTGCACAAATTAGAATAATTACCACCATGAATTTCAAAATGAGGCCTTTATTCAGGTCTCAAAAAGCATGCTTACTAACCTTCCAAAAACAATTGAAATAAAAGTTGTAGAAGAAATTAAACTACAATATATAACCCCCTTATTGATGGCTGATTTTGTTGATGTCCTCTCTCTACTATTTGAATATGTATCCTAGATGACTACACTTTGAGATTATAATGCTCAGAGCTCACTTGCGCTGAGACTGCTCTTTTTTGTTCTGTTGTCATTTTCTCTGGGATCTGAAGAAGTCCTGTCTTTTGGTTATCTCAGTTCATAGAGTGTAATTCTACTTAGAGTATTTCTGACAAGAAGTTATGACTACAGTATCAAGTGAAGTTTTCTAAGGGTTCATGAGAAGATATGTTGAAGTAATCATCATTTTAAAAGGGCAGCTTTAAGAAGTACCTTAGAGTAATACTGACATTTAGGATTATTTTAGCCAATAGAAAAGACTTTCCTTTGAAAAGGGAATACTTATTACCATGTAGACTTGAGCAGCATGTGCTTGATGCTGCTTTCCAAAGCTAGGTGGAGGTTACTTTCTATTTGACAATGCTTGTTGGACAATGTTAGTAAATGTGGTAAGCCTCTTAAGTATTGCCTTAGTTTTTGCTTTGGTTTTACCTTTGTTTTCACTTGGGAGAGAAACTGGCTTTCTCGGAGTGAGGTGTATGATTTGTGTAGGAGGTTGTGTTTAGAATTACAGGGCAGTGTATTCTCTTTTTATGGTAGCAAAAATTGGTAGTTGTTGCTGGGTTTTGGTTTTGATGTTAATGTGTGCATATAGGGATACTTATGAGTGTTCCTATTTCTGACCTCAGAGTCAAAAACTGGTCTTGTGATTGCAGGCATTCGTTAATAGTTCTTTTGAATTGCCTGTAATCAGAAAATTCTGCCTCCAACAATTACATATTGTTGCTATAACTTTATTCTGTTACTACTCTGCGAGGTTACAGTTTGCTCTAAATATGAGGATTCCCTATTACATGTGTGATTTCTGCTTCCCCCCACTTGGTAGGGTACTCTGTTCAGTGGAATAGGTGAAGGAAGGGCAGAAGCCTGGGCTTTTTTTGAGAGGGAGAATGCTTTTTTTTTCCGCCAGGTAACTCAGCATTTTTTAAGTGTGGGAGTTAGGAGGTGTCATGAAGACTGGACAGTAATTGCTAAATAAAATAAAAATAAAATGAGAAATCACTAAGTGAAACAGTAAATACTCTTTATTTAGGTATAAATCTTGTCTAAGTTTTATACTGTAAAGAATAAAACTATTTTTAAGACTGTCATATTTTTGTAAAATTTCCTTGTGTTTTTCCTTTAAATTCAGTAAGGATGCCTCTTAGCAAAGTTGTCCTGAGTACCTGTCATTTCCGTGTCACGTTGCTAGCAAGGGGAATTTGTTTGAAATTTAGGCTAATCTACAAGGCAATGATCCATGAAAACTGCCTTGATCTGTTCTGTGAATTCAGTATAGATGTGAAATTCTCATGTTTCTTACAGGCCTGTTTTGATATTGAATCACATTTTTTAATGTGCTTTGTATTTCTACCTTATTGTGGTAGCCTTTGCCCTGATAACCCAACTTCATAATGTTCTCAAAGGTCTCTTTTGCTCCTCTCCTGTATTCATCTAAAAACTTAATCAGTTTTCAGATGAAGCAACTGCATCAAGGACAACACATCTCCTTCCTAAAATGGACAGATAGAAGAAGGTACTGCTCAGGAAGCTTCCACTGCCAACATGTTGATCTTGGATGCGGGGAAGTCTGTCTTGGAACTGTGTACTGCTGATTCATAACTAATAACTTTTAGGCATTCCTAAATTTGCATGTGTATAGGCTTTTCAAAATAAGATTAATTTGCAAAGTGAGACTTCTACCTCTTCTAAAAATCATTACCATAATCCTATATTGTGTTTTGAAAGTGATAGAAAAGACTGAGATTTTGATAACTCAACTAAAACTAGGTCTTTTATCACAGATGAAGGAATTAGATGCCATGTAGCTCCTTTCTGCATTTGGCTATCAGATTAATTTATTCTAGCTTCATCTGTGTCTACTGTCTGCTGGCAAATTAGCCTTGCAAACTGATGTTACATTCTAGTAATTGTCTTGGTTTAGAGCAAAATTTTGGGAGAGAGAGTCCCCAGAGGGGCTCTAGTAGGAAGATAAATTCAATCGGCCCCTCCCCCCCCCAACCAGTCCAGGAGAAAATACCTCCTTGAGAAAAGTGGAAAAAAGCTGTTTATTAAACAATAGAACCAGAACCTAACAATATTAAAACAATTAAACCCCTTGCTGCTCTAAAAGAGATGACCAACTGAGAAAACCCCCCGGGTTGCAGCCCAGCTCACTCAGTCTCTTATCAGTCCCTCTGGTGCTGGAATTGTCGCAGGCCAGGCCCGGCCTGGCCCGGTGGCCACAAGTGTGAGCTGCCGGTGCTCCCCTGGGTGTTCAGTCCAGAGCAGGTTCCAAGAGGTCCAAAGAAAAGGAAAAGAAAAACCACAGTCCAGGGACTCTTCTTTGCCTCAGCCAGCTAAAACTAACTAAAAGCAAAAGGAGAGCTCTCTGTCCTGCCGTCTGTCCGTCCGCAGACAACACAGTCCTGGAGCAGGAATGCGGGGGAGTACGCGCAATGTCTGAGGGAAAAAAACTGTGTGATTCTTCTCTCCCCCCTTTCACTCTCTGCAACAAGTCTTAAAGGTGCAAAACTTATTATTATTCAGCATAAACAAATGAGACGATTTGGGGATAAAAGCATCATATAGTCAACCCAGGACAGTAATTTGACTCAGCAAGTTTTTACATTACTGGATGGAGAGAGAAGAACCTACCTTTACTTCTAGCCAAAACTGTGGTTCCAGAGTTAGCAGCACCCCTGGTGCTTGGTTCACAAGCACATGAGTTTTAAAAAAGGATGGGTGTGTTTAGGGGGAGAGGATGTCTGTGATCCTTTCTTTGTGTTATGAGAATTTAAGATCTTTTTATATGAGGACTTCCAGTGACAGTAGTGTCACTAAAACACAACTTTCCCAGAAGTTGGTGGCTGACTCTGCTGCCTCTTATCCTGGATTTTTCCTGTGTGTGGCTAAGGTCACCTTGTTGAGGGATCCATTCAGTGCAGGTCGCTCAGTGTGTGGCTCAGTTGAGCTGTTGGTGGGGAGAGCCCCAGGCAGGAGGCAGGGAGATGCTGACCCCTTGCACAGAGGTCCTAGGTGCCCGTGGCTCTGGAGGGGCACAGGACACTCAGGAGCTGATGACTCCAGACTTGCCTGCACTTAGACTGTGAGGGTGTAAAAGCCCAGGGTTTTTTTGTTTGGGGTTTCTCCTCAGAGGCACCAGCTGGAGCTGTGATTTTGTTACTGTACCGTGATTAAATGATATTGGGAATCTAGACATCTGAGAGTGCTCTGGGAAACCTGGTGTGACTCTGTGAACGTGGGATCTGTAGCTGCAAAGGGGTCTTGGTCCCAGCTCAGATGCTGCTGCCAGAGTGGCTCCTGGATGGTTGGACAAGGAAGGTTTTTAACAACCTGAAGTCTTAAGCCTTCAATGATTGCACTTTTGAACTGTCGTTGAACCCTTGTTGATGTTTCCTTATAGACACGGAGTTACATTCACCTCCATCCCTTTAACCACTATTAAGCTCTATTTTAAAGTTGTTTTCTTCTATTTCTGTAGTGTACTCTGTAACATTTGGTACCATATTTTTTTAGTTTATTGGGTGCCTTTGCCTTTCAAAGCCTGTGCAGTTTCCTGTGTCAGCAAATACCTTGTAGTTTTAGGATTTATAATTTTTCTCCTTTCATTCAGTGCTGCCACAGTGCGTTATTTAAAATTTATTTTCCACGAGATTTCTTTCATACAGAAGATGTTCTCTGCAGCTGTCACGTTCTCTGCTCTATGCATCAATTTTTCTCTCTTCATAGAGAAAAGAGAGAAATATGCTTTTGTTTCTGTCCATGTTCTGATAAGCCTGGAAGTAGCTCAGAGGACTTTGCTCATTATTCATTTATCTAAAAATAAGTATTTATTTATTTATTTATTTATAAATAGTTATTAACCTAAAATACATGTTCTCTTAAATGTTGTAATATAAAAATTGTTTGATTTAAGAGGGCTGAAGATCCTTTGCCAGGTAATTCCCACTTTAAGAAATGCAGCTGACAGGAGTTTTGTTGCATGGGAAAGTGAGTTCTGTTTAACTGACTGTTGTGTCTCTGAAAAAAATCACAGCTACCTGATGCTCTAAGTACAAATAAATATTTGAAGTCATAAGTCATTGTCTCCTCTTTTTTCTCCCATTGAAATGTCTTGCACAGAGTGTTCCACCATCCCAGAAACTCCTGAAGCCCAGAGGACAAGGAAGGAGTCTTACTTCAAGCGGCAGCGCCAGCGAGGGGTGCAGTTCCTCGATGTGTCTGACAGCGAGGATGAGGAGCCGAGGAGAAACCTCCGTGCTGCCAAAGAAACCCAGGCCCCGAGGGCAAAGGTGGCCGTAATGTACGCTTTGAGCCACATTTCTGTCCTGTCTCTGCACCCTCAGGGGCTGTTCTCAGTTGAAACACTGAACTGAAAATCAGAGCCTAGGTTGGGTTCTTGTTTGCTCCGTTGGGATTCAGCTGCCCCCTAAACTAAACTTTACTGGCTTTCCAGGGAAGAGGTATCCTGCTAAAACATTTTCTCAGAGGGAGGAGTTCTGTCATGTTGAAACGTGTGATGTTTGTTCATTTACACATTTGTGGCTTTGCCCTTCTGAAATCCTTTTAGTGCAACTTGAAAGCTTAACCATAAAACACTTGCTTTACTAATTTTCAACTGTTGGAGTTGATTTTTCTTTTTTTTTTTTTTTTTTTTTTCTTTTTTTTTTGTGTATGCAGCTATATTTGACAGGGAAGCAAACAGAGCTTCAGTGTGTTGTATGAGTCCCGAGGTAAACTTAAGTATGGGTTGTATGGTGTGTTTCCTATGCATAGTGGAAATTATTTCTTTCCTAAGTGGTTGGGAAATTTATATTTTTGAATGTGCTGGGAAGGAAGAGTCACTGTGCAGGAGTCACTTGTGTGTGGATGCTAAAAAGGCAGCATTGAGAGAGCAGCTGAGACAAGATGTAGATAGGCATCTGCAACCATTTGCAACAGTGTAAAGGAACCCCTGCTAGTTATGTCTGTGTGGTAATTGTGCCCTCTAGATGTTCTTGTGCTAAGCAAAACGAGATGGCTTTAGCTGCTGTTTTGATAGTCTAGTTGAATTAATGGGCAGAAAACTTTCGTGGGAATTGCAGCCTTAACAGGTGTTGCTTCTTGTCAGGTTTTCAGTCCTACGCAGAGCATGGAGTTATTAGATGTTTACAGCAGAAGTGAAATAATGCATTTTCCTACTGCTGTTACCTGAAAATCTGATGCTGTGTTGTTTGTTTCTTTTTTTAGTGTTTGGCCCCCAAAGTTTCAACTTAAGGGAGCTACTTGAAAAGGAGAAAAATATTAGCAGTTACAAGTGAGCTCCTGGTTCTGCCTGTGATTTAAGTTGTAGATTGTGCAAGGAGACAGAGGTGACCAGCTGGTTGCATGCATCAAACTGGCTTGTGTGCAGTGCTGTGTAAATGCAGTTATTCTCCTTCTGGGATCAGTCCCACCTGGAAGCAGTTCAAGTGGTTTTGTATCATGTGGAGCTGATGCTGATAAGCCACACAGGATGCAACTTGCAGAGCCACTGCTTGCTGTTCCTATACTGTGTGTTACCTAGTTTGTGGGGTTTGTGGGTTTTTTGGGGGTTTTACTTCCTTTTTGCAGAGTGTCCTAGCTTCCCTCGTTCTCAACAAGGCACAGAACAGAAAGCAGAAAGTTTAGAGTACAAAACACGTCTTTCCTAAGGAAAATGTGCCATGACTTTTGCTACCAGAGAGTTGCTGTCTGGAAAAAAAAGCAGAATCTAATACAAGAGTTGCTTAGCAGTTAAATGAGTGTTTCTTTATGCTTGATAAGAATGTGATTATACACGGAGGACAAGATTTATGATGTACGCAACTCTAGCTTTGTTGAAAAGTGTCTAGATGTTATTCCCTGATAGGAAAGGATAGGATGATTGCAGTGTCACCATTTTAATTTGGATTGATTTTCTTTTTCATATGCACTTTTTACAAGAAATCTTCCTTATCAAGGCAAAAAGATCAGAAAAATGCTAATAGATTTTAATATGATACTTCATTATGTTTTTTTTAAGTGGAAGGAGGATTCACGTTTTGAGGCTTACAACTCAATGCCTTGGTGGACTGAAGAATAATTTGGTTTCTCTCTTGTTACTTCCTTACTCTTAAGAGGCACAACCAGAGAGTCCTAGTAGCTGTGTGTGCCTTTTGAAAAGGGAGGAAATAATTCTTTGATGAACAGTTACCTGTGTATATTTTTTATGTGAGTGACACATATCAATTTTTTTTTCCCAGAATTCTGATGTAATCTGCCTGTTGCAACTGCTAAAGAAAGATATAGTGAGGAAAACCAGGTTACTTTTTAGTGTTTTACCTATATTTATGTAGAGAGACCTGCAGACAAGCCTTTCTGATGGTGAAATCCCTATTAAATGACAAACTCCATATGATTCAATTAATTTTGCCTTTCCAAAAGGAGATTTCTGTGTCTATGGGAGGGAGGAGGATGGGAGACCCATGCTTGGGTTCAGTCTTATCCATGCAACTCAGTATTCTGAAAGATACATAGGGGTTGCTTTTCCTGCAAATTAGCGTTAATAATCAATATTTCAGTAAATTCAGAACACTGTCTTTTTTTGAGAAAGGGTCTTGCCACATTTATACATTTAAGATGCTCCATGAGGAGCTTTGAATTTTCTTTCTCAGTGAGCCAAGAGCTAGGACAGAGTTAATACTGTACCTGAAAAGTGTTTACAAAGAACCTAATCCACATCTGTTTGTCTGTTGGGCAAATAAACACTAGCAAGGCTGTTTAAAATAAACTTGGGGTAGTCTGATGTAATTCAGGTAGCTGAAACTGTTCAAGTAGCTAAACTGTATTAAGGTGGTTGTTATTAAATTATCAATAACCTTTTATAGCACAATATGAGGGTAAGTAATGGTATTTCCCTGGTCCATTCTTCCTTTCTTATTTCCTTTGCCAAGTTGAAATTGTTTAGTGCAAAGAGGACACTGTACTTGATACATGCCTGACTTTGTCCTGAAGTAGAGGTATCCCTTTGCATACAAGTTGATTCAGTGTTACTGAATGCATCTCAGTGCATTTTGTGCAATCCTGGTGGGTTAGTTTACAGTAATGTTCTGGTAGAGTAAAACACTCATAAGCAAAAATAAATTTTAATTACTTTTTTCTTGCCCTGTACATTGTAGCTCTGAACCATCTGATGATGATGACCGGCCTGAAGAGGAAATGGGCCAGCAGGCACTTGTAAATGGTGGGGAGCAGCAGCCAGCTGTTAAGGAGCATGTAGAGAAGGATACCAGGGACTCAAAGCTGCAAACAATGAAGGAACGTTTTCCCCAAAGAAGTGGCCAAGAATTATTAAAAGTAATAATGCTCAGTTCTTTGATTTATTTTGATGATTATTTTACAGGATTTTATAGGCAATTTTTCTAAGCTTCTGACTTCATTACAGGGTACAGTCTTGTCGTGAGTTAATGTTGTCTGAATGCTAGGTACCCACTAAAGCTGCTCTGTCACTTTGCTTCTGCCTGCCTCAGCTGGAAGGGAAGACAATAGAATGAAAGACTCATGGATCATGATAAAGACATGGAGAGATTGCTCACCAGTTACTGTCATGGGCAAAACAGACTCAACTTGTGGAAAAGGTTTAATTTGTTACCAATCATATCAGAGTAGGGTAATGAGAAATAAACCCAAATATTAGAACACCTTCCCCCCATCCCTCCCTTATTTTGGGGTTTAACTGTATTTGTGATTTTCTCTATCTCCTTCCCCCTCACACCAGCAGTGCCTGGGAATGGCATATGGGGACTGCAGACAGTTCACCAGCCCTCCTCAGCAGGAGGACTCATCACACTCTTCCCTTGCTCCAGACTGGATCCCTTTCCATGGCATGCAGTCCTTCAGGAACAAGTTGCTCCCTTGTGGGTCCCTTCCACAAAGTCACCAGTCCTGCCAGCAAACCTGCTCCAGCATGGGCCTTTCTCTCCATGGGTCCTTCTGGGAGCCTGCTTTCAGAGGGGCTTCCCATGTGGTCACAGCCTCCTTTGGACATGCACCTGCTCTGCTCTGCTGTTCTCCAGGGGCTGCAGGTGGATCTCTGCTCCGCCTTGGCCTCCATGGGCTGCAGGGACACAGCTGCCTCACCATGGGCATCACCACTGGCTGCAGGTGAATCTCTGCTCCTACAGCCCCTCCTTCACTGACCTTGGTGTCTGCAGGGCCACTTCTCTGTCATTAATTCTCCTTCCTCCTGCTGCAGCTGTGTTGATCGTGCCCATTTCCCCACCCCCTTTCCTTCTTAACTGTTATCCACTGGTGCTGCCACTGTCACTGATGGGCTTGGCCTTGGCCAGCAGCAGGACTGTCTTGGAGCTGACTGCCACTGGCTCTTTTGGATGTGAGAGAAGCTTCTGGTGGCTTCTCACAGAAGCCGCCTGTGTAGACTCTGCTAATGTCAAGCCTGGCCATACAAACACAATGCAGCTCTTGATTGTTGTTTTGTTAACAGCAAAGGGTAAAAGTAACATTTTAGGGGAAGTACAGCTATGTATTATTTCCACAAAAATGGGAACTTTGATATCTGTAAAAATGAATATATAGACACGCAATTCAAATAAATACCTTTAGGTAAGTTCAACAACAGTGAACTCTAGTGTATAGAAAATTTTTCAAGTATTTCTTTGTTGTGATGTTTAAGCTTAATTATGGCTGTCTCAGTTGATAACTATTGGTAACTGCTGTTGTTGGAATGAGCTAGCAGATGAAATGCAGAAGGAGTGGAATCACTGCCATCTTCCAGTAGATGAAACACTGTGCAGGCTTGCATTTATGACATTTAACATGCAAAGATTTCAGTACTTCTAGTGAGGCAGAGGGTAGGTTTAGACTTACTACAATGTATTCTGATTAAGCTGATGTGGGAACTCTTGGCCATTTTCCAGTGTACAATACAAATCTACAGGTAACTCCTTGTAAGTGAGATTATGGTAACTCATTACAGTAAAATACCTTTAGTACCATACAAGACTTTGACTGGCTTTTATTTATAAAGCTAAATGTATTTAAAATAGTCTGTAAAGCTTCCTGGTTGTTGAAATGGCATTGAAGAAATACATTTTACTGATGCTCCTTGCTGGGTATTTTGTTTCCAAGTGAATCAAGCTTTATGCTTAGACTTCCTTTATTTTGGGAAGAGCAAAAGGATTGCAAGTAGGAGTTTCTGAAGTTTTCTCCTGAACATTAGAATTAAAATTTGTTGTGCATGTCCAGAATGTATCTTTTTCAGTTTTGGCTGCATAGAATTTATCTGATACAAAGATTGATAAAAGTTCATTGTGGCTTACTAACTTACTAGAAATGCTATGTGGTGTGTCTGGCTGCTGTTTTGTGACTTTGCTACTGAGCAGCATGTGAGGCTGATGGTGTTTGTTTTCAGGAGAATGCAAGAGCTCCTGTATCAGCAGAACTTGTTGAAAATGGAGGCTCTGCAGATTTTTTTTTCTGCAGTTACATAGCTGCAACATTTTTAAGGAGGGCAGAGGAGTATCAGGCAAATCTGTTGTTCCTTCATGAAGGATCTGGAGCAGGCTGACAAACTTGACACAACTGATGAATGCTATTAAGGGAAAAATCACAAGTCTTTTGAAAAGGAAATTGTGCCAATGTAGCAAAATTGTAAGATGCTGTTTCCAAATGTGGACTGATACTTGGGAATCAGGATTCCTCATAACTTCATTTTTTGTGGGTTTTTTTTTCATTTTCGTAACATTTAAGCCATTTGCTTTTGTTGCTGTTACCTCACCTGCAGAAAGCCTTCTGAAAGTCTCAACATGCAGTTTGTGAAACAGATCTTTGTTGAGATTATGTATGGATGGAGAAACAATCTAGGAGTGCAAGGATGTACTGATAAACCTTGAGGCACATTATGCATTTCATGCATGTACTTACAGGAAATGGACCAGTGCATCACAGTAGTTTTCAGACACTTTATGAGTTAATAAATTAGAGGGTTTTATTATCTTGTTTTGTGATAGTAACATTGAATAGTGTTTGTAAAAAAGCTTCTAGGTATATATGCAGAGTATGTTTATGAAGTAGGGAAGAAAGTGATAATAAGTGACATTGTGTTCAGAATGTTAATTTGATACCTCTTGGTTTTGCTCTTGGCTTTTATAATACATATATATTAGTGGGGGGTGTTTGTGTAAAAGTGCTTTTCAGTCACAGCTGATCCAGCATTGTCTTCCTCTGTTCAACTGGATTAAATTTCTCCACTTAGCAGTTGCCTTTTTTTTTTTGCAGCTGATAGAATCAGCATGCCCAATGGATGACGCAGTAGCTGCTCGTTTGAAGCTCAATGACAAAGGTATGTTTAACAAAAAAATTCCACAAAACAAAAACAAAACCCAAACTTTAGAAACTATAGCTAATTCAGTGAAATTGGTTGGGAAGTGTTAAAAAGTGGTAAAGCTTCTGCTAAAAATTACAGTATTGTTTGTTTATTGTAATAACACAAAACTGAATTTACAGGCTTTGTAGGGAGAAAGATGAGAAGAGAATGGGGACCAAAATCTGTAAATAAAACCAGAAAGGAGGATTTGTTCTGTGAAGCTCAGCATTGCTTTGATTGTGGTTTCTTAAGTGATTCTATTCTTGCTGGTTCCTTCTTTGTCCAGAACTTGAGGCAAATAGTAAGGGGTTAGCGGAAGTAATTCTGAATGTTCTAGGTGAGCAGTCTGGTAGTATGGAAAAAATACACTGGGTATGTAGTTACTAATAAGATATTGTTTCTATCAAGGTCCATTGCAGTTTTTTCTTCTGGTTATTTTCAAGACCTGCTTGTAATTCTGAATAAGAACTGTTAGTCTTGAACATTAGACAGATCCCTTTGGTTCTCTAGCAAAGCATCACCCAAACCATGTTTTTGAACCCTCAGAGCTTATTTAGAGGTGTCTGTTCTGCACCTCAACTTATGCAGTCTCATACTGTTACCAAAACAAAGAAACTAAGCTAGACAAAAAACTCAACACGTTGTGGGAGTGTGTTGTGTTAGATGTGTTAAAGGGTCATTATTCTTGGGCTTCAGGTTTGTTTCTTCACATGACCCAAGTCCAGGGTTAAGTCTTGTCTTGTGTTTTTGATTTGTTTGAGTTGGTCAGGGAAGAGTGGAATTCTGATGTTATAGAAGGCAGCTCAACCATCTATTTACAGTTCAGCTGTCCAAGGTTTTCCTGAGAGATCTTCATGGAAATGATGGAAAAAGCTATTTCTGATCACTCTTGATGATTTGGTTGTTTTGAGTAGTTCATGCATCTGTTCCTGGAGGATCCTATAGATTTGTGGCAGTATGTCTAAGAGAAAGCATAGGCTGAGGGAGAACTGTTGTACTCCTGTTTTTAGAGTATAAATTTTTTTTGCTTATTTAATTTCCCCTTTGTACTTACTGTGTTTTCATTTTCTTATTTTTCATATAAAAGTGTGAAGATTTGTAACAATTTCCAAAAGTTTTAAGAATGTCCAGGCTACTTTGAGTGAAGGGATGCTTTTGTGTTTTGTATTGTTTGATGGGGTTTTTTAACCAACCAAATATAAACTTGAAACCATTTTGAGTTAATCACTGTGTGCATGGTTAGATTCTATAGATGGAAATTCTTGGGTACTAGCAATAGGAAACAAGGCTGGCATGTTTTTTAGAAATACACTGAGTGCTGCTGTTCCTGGAAGACTGATTACTTTCTGAGGGTTTTGATAAATATTAATCCAATTTAACCTACTATATATCCTTAAACTTTGTTGCAGTTCACAGTGTTTGAACTAAATCACTTTGATTTCTGGTATGTAGGCCCTGCCTTTTGGCCATTTTTGTGTTGATTTAAGAATGTTGTTTCACATCCTTTAAGTATGAGCTACAGAAAAATCTTCTTGGCAGCAAAATTCTCACTAATCACAGCTGTTGTATAAAATATTTAGTTAGCAGTAAGCATGCCTGACAGTGATGGTATAAATCACCTCATTTTGGACACATTTTTTAAATATGGATACATTACTGAGCATCTGCTTTAACTGTGTCAATTTTAGATATGCTTTACTTGTTGTGAAATGTTGGCTGTGTGAGAGGTCAAGGCAAGATACAGTTTTGCTAAGCATGGCTTTGTGAAAAAAATGTGACCATGATATCCTTGAATTTTTCTGTCCTGTCAAAACAACAAAAAAGCTTGTCTTTATAGCTTGAATTCATTTAGTTGTGTAGAGCTTAAAACAAGAAACAGTGCAGATTTTTTGAAGGTAGGAAGATTAGATGTGACACATTGAACATATGTGTCTAAGATGTGAAGTTTAGGAATACCTTTTGCTTATGATTTGTTTCTGGTGTTGTTTTATTGAAAACCTCAAAAGTGGGGGATGTGCTTCTGAGCTGAAGCCTGATGTAAATCTGTCTGGTATTCACTGCTTTTTGAGCAGTCAGAAATTAGTTTACTTTTATCATGATGAGGGATGTCACAGTAATAAAAGGGATTTTTTTTTTTCTTAGAGGTAGCAGCAAGTAACAGGGGAAATAATTACAGATGCTCCATCTAAAGTCTAAGACCTTGGAGCTGTTTTTCTCATTGCTCATTAGTTATAAAATTTATGGGGAGAGCAAGGATTCCTCTGGAAGGCTGTGCCTGCCCCCTGAGGACGATTTGTATCAGTAAGAGTTTATCCCTTCAGCCATGTACTCCTTTAGCAAAGGAAGAAAAAGTTAAGTGTTCTTTGTAAAGTGGATGTCTTCAGAAAGTTGGTATTTTTTTTGTCATTTGCAAATGTGGTGGGTTTCCAAAGACCACAGGTTGATTTTTAAATAATTCTGTTTTACATGTTCCTGAGACTATGGTTTTCCAGATCCTTTGTTTCAGTTCAATTGCCTCTAAAATTGCTCATGATGGGCCTTCCTTCAAAGGCTGTAGAGTGGTCAGCCCATGACCCAAAAGCAGGAAAATCTTTGAAATACTCTTATATCCAGCCCATGTATTTTTTTGGGGCAAAGAGGTTTGCAGGGTCACTGTTCACATTCAGAATTATCCATCCTGAATACAATGTTAATTGAGCTTAAGAAATAATAGCACAAGGCCTCCAGTGACTTCTAGTGCTTGGCCCAGCAGCAGCCTGACAGCTCCTAGTTTGGATATCAAGACAACCACACATTCCTCAGACTTAAGCTAGTAGCAGGCATTTTCCTGCCAATATTGTTTAAATTATTTAAATTATACTCCCTCTTTGGAAGTGTTCAAGGCTAGGTTGGATGGGGGTCTGAGCAACCTGATCTTGTGGAAGGTGTCCCTGACTAGAGCAGGGGTGTGGAACTAAGTGATCTCTAATGTCCCTTCCAACCCAAACATATGATTCTATGATATTTTTATCTAAATATATAGACTTGGAAAAAAATCTGAACGATGTTTTCTGGTATCTCTTACTAGATCCTTACTTTAAGGAAGAGTTGCTAGTACTTTGCTTTTCTTTGGGATGTTTTAATAATTTTTTTCAATATTTTTATGCTGCTTCTCTGATGTCAGAGTGAATTACTATAGTAGAAAATTTATTTGGAAGTATTTCCACACAAAGTACCTTCTTGTACGAAGATTTGGCTATTTAATGTTCCAGAGTTCAAACTATTTTCATCAACCAGACAGTCTTCTGCCTTGGAAAGCAAATGTGCTTTTTGTGAGTGTGTAGGTGTTCTTTTTCACTGGTCTCCCAGGGCAGGCTGGGAGAGGGGGTTGGCTAGAGATGCTGGTATCAGACACCAAAGCTCTGCAGGCATTTGCTGTTCCAGAGAAGATTTAACTTCCAGTAGTATTTCAGATCATGGACTAGGAATTTTCACAGTAATTTGTTCTGGTAATGCTGCTTCAAGCCAAGCTGGTATGCAGAAATTCTGGTAATGTCTTCTTGCCTTCATAAGCCATGCACAGCAGCAGTCTGGAGGTGCACCTGGCTGGGCAAGCCTTAGTGCTGAGATGATAATCTCTTGATAATCACCAGGGCCCAAAGACAGTCAGAAAGTTATGGCTCATGTGGACTGTTTGTAAGTGATAAGGTTATCACAGACTTAATATGCATAGTTTTCTTTGAGATGTCTAGATTTAATGTTGAAAAGCATTTGGTAACTGCTCTGGTGTGCACCTGAGCCAGAAATCAGTCACCAGTGATTCCAGATTGGCAGTGATGTACGTATTCCAACACACAGATGGGCTTCAGCCTGGAAGAAATACCAGCTTGAATAAAACCAGACACAGATACACCTTTATGCAACTTGTGTGTAATAACATGTGGTAACTATTAAAAAAAGAAGAATAAAATGCTATTCCAGTTGTGGTGTATGAGAGGTAATTACTTGATTAATTGCCAGACTGCTGAAGATAGTTAGAGGTAAATAAACATGTGCCTTCAAGCTGCTGCTTTGCTTCAAGTTTCAGTGTATCTGTGCTCTGTAGTAGGAAACCTGTGGAGACTGCTAAACATTGTGCAGGTAACAAGTAGCTACTGCATTGTTATAGTAAGTAAAATATCCTGCTGTTTTGGAGTGAACTTAATGAAAGGAACTAATTCATTTTTTCCATCTCAATTCTTTTTGAAGCTGCCTCTGGTAAAAGGAAACAAAGAGATTCTCCCACAAATCACAAAACCAAAAATGAGCGAGTTGCAAAAAAGTCAAAAGTTAGTTATGTAAGTACTGTGCTTTTCTCTTTGTGCATTGTAAAATAAATGGAATTACCTGTCTGGGTCAGTGACAGTGGTGTGCTTTATCAGAAAATTAAGTCAAATCTTGCCATCTGGATGAGTTCTTTTTTGTTTTTTTTTTGGGGGGTTTGTTTTGTTTTGTTGGGGTTTTTTTGTTTGTTTGTTTGTTTGGGGTAGCAGTGTGTGAGGCTCTGAGTACCATTCAGTTTTTGTGAGCATCAGTGAGAATTACAGGCTCTGGATCACTTTTCCTCCTCAGGTCATTCCTTGTATTTCCTCAAGCACATGAAGTTAACATATTTTGCTATATCTCCTGCTGTTCTTTGTTATAGATGTTGCTTATATATTTGAAACTATGACTTGGGGAAATCTTTAAAATAATGAATTGGTTGCATTTAAAGGAATGACTGCTTTGACCTCTGCTAATAAATGGGAGCTATGTCATGATCCTGGTGCATTTGGGATGGTATTTGGCAGCTTTGCACAGTCCTGCAGTGCATGAGGCCATCTCCCAGGCATCCCAGGAGACATCCTTGAAAGCCACTTACATAGAAAAAGGGAATTCTACATAAATACTGGAGGCTGGATGAAGGAGGGTGGCTGTTGAAATTTAGGCTAATATTGTCCTCAGACAAATAAAGAAAACATGATTTCCTATTAAAGCAAAAATACTACAATTCATTTGTAATTCCTTCTTCCTGAAAGAGATGTGAACTGGGTTTGTTCCTTCTCCCCAATGCCCTGGGTTTGGTTATGAAAGGAGGCTTTAGTTAATTATTAACCAGCCAGCCTAGCAAACAGTGCTCCACTGGACCTGGTTTTATATATCAACTTGATCTCTGTTCTTAACAGTTTCATTACAATTAAAGGGGGAAGGACTGGACAAAGCCAAATGTGGAATATGGATTTTTTTTAACTCATTCTAGAGAACTGTAGTGAGAACTTAGAGGGTTTTTTTCATAGTCTTGCTTTTCCTTGTGGTTCCTAAGACCAGAGTGTACTTGGGTAGCTCTTCTACGAACTGTAGCTGCTCTCTTAGTGACATTAAGACTCACTGAGGAAAGGAATGATGTCCTCTGCTACTCAGACTGCCTCTGGGTGATGTGGTTTGTGCTCCTTCAGCAAAGTAAATGTTGCTATCTCTGCTGTAGACAAGTAGCTCTGTAACCACTTTACATTCAGAGCTCTAGGAAGGAACTGGTGTAGTTCTTTGTGGTGAGTACAAAGCAGAGCAGCTTGTGGCCTGTGGAAGTTTTGGCCCTTGTTAACTTCCATTTGGCAGGCTGGTAGCAGCTGTTAGTGGAGCTATTGTTGATGAAAAGTTTTACCAGTTTTTGATGTTGACTCCATGATGCTGTGACAGAATATTTGTGGAATTTTTTACCCATAAATCTTAATATAAACACACCATTTGACATGTTTGTAGGCTGTGGTGGGTGAAACACCACATGTTTAGTAAGCTAATCTGATCACCAATCCTGACATCTTCTGCCTTAAGTATCATCCAGAATTGCTAATAACTTCTGATTTTAAAGCAAAATAAACTAGACAGTTCTATGTTATTTATGTTTTGGTATATAACTTTGCACTGTGTATGCTTACCAAGTAAAGAGTCACAGATTTTCATGACTGAAGACATTTTCTATGTTTGTGTTGTTCTATGTTCTAAGTTTTGTTTTTTGATCATTGACTAGGAATCACTTAAGCTTGAATTTAAGTGCTTCTGTCATTTAGAGTAGCTCTTTAGGATAAACAATGCTGATGAAGTTTTCTACTGTTTCTATAGTTGTAATTAATATTGAACCTAATAGGTACCTTTTTTAACATAGCTGGATGACTCAGAACCCAAAAGACAATGGGAGAGGCAAGAGATGCTTGTGAAGAAGTTGCAAAGTACATTCCCTGGACTGGATAAGGAGGTGAGCTGATTTCTCCCTATGGCACATCAGGTTTTCAGTTCTTAAGAAAAGTGTAGCTGTTGATAGTCCATATGAAACAGTTCTTTTACCAATAGCACTTCCAGAAAAAGCCCAGAATAGGAAGGCTTTTACTGTTCTTGCTTTTATAATGTAACTTCTCCTGAACTGAGAGCTATGGGATGTGGTTAGAACTACAGGGAACTTCTCTTCCTACATTTCGGCCCTATGACAAGCCTAGCATAGTCAAATTTGATGACTTACTGTAAAAATGCAAGAGGAAATGATCCCTCCCTCTCTCACTCTTCTCCCCCAGACTGCTAAATATATTTAGCACTTTGTATTACTTCAGTACCTGATGGTCCTCAGCAACTACTTGAGCCCTTTCAGTACTGTGCTTGAAATTGTTGGAAGCAAAGCTTGTTCATGTGGGTTCTTACACTTTTCAGAAGTGAAGTGCAGCTCTGCCTAAACTGAGTGTATAAAGAAGCTGAAAGGTTTTCTCATTTTGATTTCCTTTTATTTTGAATCATCTGATTTGCTAGGGTTTTCTTTGCCTGATGTTATTAGGCACAGAAATTTAGCTTGTGCTTATCTCACCACAATGCAAAATGTCTTATTTTTTACTAGGAGTTGAGAGAGGTACTTGAGGAACATAACTGGGTGTTTCATGATGCACTGGAGGCCCTGAAAATATTTGCAGATGATGAGGAGGGTAAGGGCAGATTTATAATTCATTTTATCCAAACACAAAACAGACTTGTGATGCAGATATTTCTGAATGTTCAGCAATGACAGTCCTGACAGCACCATGCCTAGAAACTTGCACTTATACTTGAAATTATTATTACAGGGAGGATAAAAGAAGGAAGCTCAATTTTTCTGTATTTTTATTTTTGCTCTCTAACTAGGGATAAATATCTTTGCCCTGCTAATACAGATAGGTATAAAAATTTGTAATTACCTATGTGTATCTCTTAAAATATATTTTGGTACATGTCAAAGCTGATGCCTGCTCCCTTCCTGCTTGTTAAAAAAAAAGTTTGTTTTTTAACTGCAGTATTTGTAAATTACTGGTTTCCAAACCAGTAATTGCAAATAACTGCATAGGTAAGAAGTAATATATGCTATTTTGTCAATTTTACAATGTATTCTAGGAGAGGAACATCCTAGGAACAGGCCTTGAATTATGCAACCTGTCTGTAAATCCCAGTACTTTAAATGTGATAGGGAGCAAACCCAGTGATTCCAAGTAAATCTGCAAATTATAACTTAAGTCCTATTTAATGAGTTGATTACTTTTCAGTGTGTTACAGAGCTGTCAGATATGTACATGTTTTGCTATATCAGCTATTTAAGTGTTCTTGGGACAGGATAGTGTTCTTAACTGGATTCTTTACAAGTGGAGAGAGCTAGCAGTGCTCAGGAAGTTGTGTCCTTGCTGCTGCTTCTGAGAAGGCAGATGTCAGGGTTGGACTCTGTCAGCAGCAAGCTGGGATTGGAGAGAAGAGAAACTTCTGCACTGCAAGTGCTTTCTTGCAATGAAGGAATCAAAACCCTTACAAGGCGCTTCTAAAAATTACTTGCTTGTGTTCAGTGAAATACCTTCTGTCTTATTTTAAGGCAGCTGAGTTATTTTGGTTGGAGAGGCCTCATTATTTGAGTTTTTTAGCAAGTGCATATTTTCATTGTTCCACCCCGAATACTGTCCTAGAGTGCATTAAAATGGAAAAACTGTATCATTTTCTTGGTGAAAGAAGACTTGTTTTCTCAAGTCAGCAGAATTAATATCTCTGCAGTCAGGTGCAGTAGGACCAGTATCTCATCTTAAGGATATATCAGAGTTCTTAACTGTTTGCTCTGAATCAGAGCTTCTGCACCTCACAAATATTACATTATGTTGATCATCTGTATTTTAAGATACTTAAAACCTTCTGCTATTTGACCATTCTACAAATGAGCTTTACTTACCTTGTATTCACAGTTAGAGCTGTTTGCATATTTTATACAGATTTGCTTTTCTGTCCTCTTAGGATCATCTGCTTTGAGTTCTTGTGTATTAAATGCAAGAACTGTGTTTTACAGATCTGTAGGTTTTATTTTGGAAGAACAACTTGTGTTTTCATCAGCCCCATACCAGTATGCATTGACTTGTTACCTTCTGTGTTGCATGCATAGGTATGGAATTTCCTCCCAAAAGAAAAGTTGCTGACTGGACCGAAGCCTCCACTAAAACCCAGAGTGAGGAGAGTAAAGATAAGATTAAGCAGAAGGCTTCTGAGAAAGAGCAGAATGGCTTTCAGAAAAAGGACAAGGGCAAAAGGAGCATTTGGAGTGCTGAGAGAGAAGCAGAGCACACGGAGGACGAGTCCGCTTCCGAAGACGGCGGAAGCTCCCTGGATGAGGACTACAGCAGTGGCGACGAAGTGATGGAGGATGGCTACAAAGCCAAAATCCTCAGCTTCCTTCAGGATGCTTCCCTGAGTGAACTGACTTTGATTCCCCAGTGTTCTCAGAAAAAGGCTCAGAAGATAATAGCGCTCCGGCCCTTTAACAGCTGGGAGGCTCTGGTAGGTCTGCATTCTTCCTTTCCTATCCCCAGCCTGCCTAGAGTCAAGGTGGCTTCAGCCTAGGGAGGCTTAGATGGGTGGCCTTATCCTCATTAGGCTGAAATGCTATGTTCCTCCTAAGCCAATAGCATTTCAAATAGTGTCATATGACCTGATTTTGAATGAGTTAAGGGGTGATTTTTCTGGAAAACTCAAGCTGATTGGCTGACATTACTGTCACTCACTCTGTAGCACAGAAAGTTGGTTGATTTCACTGCAGAAGGAGAAATTAGAGCTTTCACTTGAGAAGGAGGTGTTTGCTAGCCTGTTCTGAGCTCTTGTAGCTGAAAACCCATGCAGGAGGGAAGAATGTGGCAGGACTTTTACTGCAGACACTTGTGCAGCAGCAGCAGCAGCTTCCAGGGTAGCCCCATGACTGAAGAAGCCAGCATGGATATTTTCAGTTTCAGGCAAGAAGTGGTCGTTCTCTTTTTTTTTCTTCTTTTGTGCCTTTATTCTACTGCAGCTTAGTGTCTAGCATGGTTTTGCTAGCTAAGCAATGCAGCCATTTTTAGTGGAATGAGCTGCTGTGTTTTATTAATGAAAGGTAAAGCATCAGAAGGTTAAGCCACAATCCACCACGGAAGGGAAAACAGTATTTGCTGGTAAGTACATTATCTACTGTCGCTCTGTTGTTACTTTCAGATGTTTACCATGGCTTGTTTGTAGACTTCACATTTCATACAGTTTCAGTTAACTGCAAGACCTCAGACCTGCTAAGAGCAATGTCCCGGTAAGAAATTTGAATTCTTACAATCTGTTACAGCAGATTGTCTTGGTTTAATTTATTGGTGCTTTGGATTTTAAGCAGTAACTGTGCACAGGCCTTTTTACAGAATAATTGATGTTTTTCATCAGTGTGCATTCTGAACCCCCCCACTGATGTATGCAAGAACTTTTTCAATATGTGTAAAAACAATAACATTTATTATTCAGTGTGTGAAATATATTACCGTGAAAGAATAAGAGATACTAAACAGAATTTTAAGGAAAACAAAGTGATCTTTGTGTGTTGTGTTGTAGGGGAAGGGGGGAGACAAAAGGGTGATATGTGAAAAAAAAAGAGGTACTGGTATGCTGCAAAAGAAATCCGTTTTGCCCCAAGCCTTTGGCTTCTCACAGAACATCTGTCATACAGCTATTACTTTCTAAACTTGTTGGATTTTGTCTGAGCTTAATTCTTTGCAGAAGTATTTGCTACAGGGCTCTTCTCCTTTTCTGTGTTAAATATTTTACAGTAAAGAAAACACTGCATGGGCCTGTTTGCGTTCAGACTTTGTCTTTCATGAAGATTGCTGCTGTCAGCAGCCACAGGTTTATGTAGTATTGTGAATACTTGCCCAGAGTAGAAGTGGTTTGCAGCAGATTTTAGCAGATGTTTTGTATCCGTGTGGATTTAATTGTTTATAAAGATCCAGTAGCTCAGTAACCCAGTGTTTTTCCTACCAATTAATAAGGGTGATTAGAATAATGGGGAGAGCTGATTCAGTTAGAGCATTAAAGAAATTTGCTTAGTTTTAAGTCTCTTTTTATTGTAATGGTATCTTGTGTAACACAACTACAAGTTGTTACCACTTGTTCATTATTAGAATTAAGGAAGATATTAAGACTCTCAGTCTGAGATTAAAAATAAAGCCTACTTATTTGTAAATTGAATGTTTTATTCCAGGAAGACATAAATGAGAATGTCTTTTTTTATTCTAGATGTGTTTTTTTTTTTAAGTTGGACTCAGCTATTTTGTTTCAAGAGAGTTTGAATTAATTTCATAAGCTCATAAGATTAATAAGAGCACTTGGAAATACTTAGTCTTTGGAGTAGATATTTCAAGTGCTTAACTTGATCTAGTAATGCTTAAAACACATAGAAAAAACTTAGTAGACATGGTTCTCAAAATAATTGGAGAGAGTTGAAATTGTCCTTGCTTGTAAAGATTAATCTATTTGGCAGTTTAGAAATGCCTACACTGTAAGTGAAGTACATTTTCCAGGAGGAGACCTGGAATCTTTTTCTAATATCCAACATGAACTTTCCCTGACACAGATTCAGGCCATTTCCTTAGGTCCTGTCCCTGTCACCACAGAGAAAAGATCTGTGATTGCATCTCTGGTTCCCCTTGTGAGGAAGTCAGAACTGCATTGAGGTCTGCCCTCAGTCTCCTGTGTTGGCTTCTCAGGTTCTCCCTCACGCCTGTTTGCTTTGAGATCCTGATGATACTCCACTGGCACATATTGTGGGCCAGCAGACAGCATGGTTTCCTTCCTTGATGGAAGCACTTCTGGGCACCAATTGCCTTTCCTCCTCATCCTAACTCCTTTGTAAACTTGTTGGTACTTAATATATTTTAATATACTCTCATCTCCCACCTGTGGGATTGCCCAGTGTTGGAAATGGCAGCATTCAGCGCCATTTCTCAGCAGAGAGTCTGTGAGCACAGCCGTGTAAGGGCAGTACCTGCCTTCCTTCACTGTGCGCCAAGAAACAAAAGCAGAGCCTAGACTGGCTCCCAGAGGAGCTCAGCTGAGGTCTTGGGATCTGGGTTGGTGGTCTTGCAATTTTCTGCTTCTTCTGGTAAATGTGGGAGAGGAACTAGAGAGGGTTTAATGCTGTTTCTTTTTTTAAGGTGTATAGCTGTTACCTGTTTGGATTTCCTTTTAGTGTAAAAACATATGTATCAGTTTGAGACTTGCTGTATCCTCTCATTTTTGTCATTCACTGTATTATTCTATCAAAAATAAGCTGTCTTACTTAGCATTTAAAGACTTTGTGGTCTACAGAAATTCTTAGAGAATACACACAAGTTAATGTGTGTATTCTGGAAATGTAAAGGAAAGTATTACATTGAAATGCTGACACAGTATATCACTTTTAGGGGAATAGGAGAGCTGAGCTGTCAGAGGTTGCTGTACTTGTCCATCCTATTCTGTACACTGCAGCAGTATATGAGCTAGGAGGTACAAACTCAAGGGAGAGTAGCTCCACCTTTGTCATCTCATTTTGTTTGGCTGCACATGTACAAACTGCCCCAAAACCAAACTCCAGAACCACACTGCACCAAAGCCAGCTGAAGGGAAGCAGCAAATACAGCAGGTTAGCAATGGGAAACTGCTTACAGTGGAACTGGTGTTTGTTGATTGAGGCTGACTTTCACCCTTAGGCATTAAAGGCAAAGCCTTCATCATCTTGCAGGTGGTGTAAAGTAAGCCCAGGCAGAGTGTGCTTGTGCGGCAATTCCAAGTGTGCTGGGAAAGCTTATGGGTTCAGTTTCCATGATGGTCTCACATTTTTGGGCCTCATTTGAAAAAAGCTGAACTTGGGAGGGTGTCAGAACCTCTAGAAAGCAAAAGCCACCTGTGGATCTGCTTTGAGTTCTGAGCAGGGTAACACCCTGTGTTTCACATGCAAACCAGTGGCTAAAGTAATTCTTGTTGCAACTTGGACGTGGATGTTAATGTGCTGACATGAAACAATACAATTTCTGTTAATAACAGATGGCTCAATTCTCCACACCTTTATTTATGGATTACAGGATTTCTATTCATGCCAACCAAAGCTTTAGTCATCAAAACAAATGTCGAAATTTTGTAGGCACCTATTAAAAACTGTGTTCTTTTTTATTTCTAAATAGAGGTGTCTATTTAGAAAATTTCTCTATATGTATTGAAATGTGTACCTTAGCATGGTCTAACCTAGGAGTGTTGGTAAACTTTCTAGAATTTGTTTAAAATAAAAAAAAATACAAACAAAAAAATACCTCGGGTCTCTAATTGCCTCACTCTGGTTACATTTCAGATATGTTTATAATGAAAGCTGTTTTGTAAATTCTATTTTTAATCTGGTTATAGTCTTCACCTTAACAAAACTTGCTTTTACTCTGCAATGTGACAATGAGAATCAGTGCTTTTTTTCCTTCCTTTTGGGGTTTTGTTCTGTTAGTGTGCCTGGCCTTCAAAGCTGGCCTTTGCACTATGTTCCTCCTGTTGAGGATTTTGAGTTTAAAGCATTTGGATTTTATATTAGTAACTCTTCAGAGAATTTATATCACTTAAAATATCAAATTTCATAATGTGAGGAGCTACAATGATGACTTTCAGTATGGATTCACACAGTTTGCAGTGGGCCAAATGTAAGGAGCATTTGGAATTTTGGAGAGAAGATGGGGATGCTGTTGCTGTCTACTACTTGAATTACTGTGTGCAGCAGCTGTGGATTTTCACTGCAATTGCTACTACCAGTGTTCATAGATTTTTAATTATTATTATTTTGCAGTTTACAAAAATGACGAAGACTGCTGGTTTGTCAGAGGATATAGTGTGGAACTGCAAGATACTGCTGAAGGAGAGGGATGTGGTTCTAAAGCTCATGAATAAATGTGAAGACATTTCTAATAAGCTGACAAAGCAGGTAACCAGGATTACTAGGGATGGAGGATGTGGATGGAACATAGAGCAACCCTCCATTCTGAATCGCAGGTATCTCTCATTTTTATACTTTAGAAAGGTGTTGGACAGTAAGGTGTACTTGAAGACTGGGATTTTCAGAACTACAGTCTCTGAAAGTAGAGTTGCAGATTTTTGGTACTTAGTAGCTCTCAGTGAGCGAATCTAACAGGTTTTTTAAGTGCATCAGGAAAGGTGGAGGGCAGGATAGAGTATAAAAAATTGTAACAGTGTTTTATTTCCTCCAGTTTCTGGTGAATGTAACAGCTAACCTTAAGCAATGGAGTAATGAGTTTTCAACTTATTTCAAATAAAAACCCAAGCAAACCTGCGTCTGTAATGGGGGACAGATTTCAAATAGGATTTGATTTCAAAAATGCTAAGTTGGAACAAATCTAAGCAAACTGGGCAGGTTTATCAGCTGAATGAAGGACATGGGTCAGGAAGTGCAGGTGTACCAAGTAATCTGGAACTCTGTATCCAGTCGGAGTGGCAGCTGGGATGTGTTATGGGGAAGGATTTCTTTCAGAGAGGTAAATCAGTAAGGATCTCCAAGTGGATATTAGGAGGAATGGATATGGATATGGTGGAGGGTATTATTCTAAGGGGTAGAAAATGTAGGGGTGTAGTGGGAATGGCCAAAGTAGCAGCTGGAATTCCAGTTGGATGCTGTTATAGAAGCAGAAGATTCTCAGCTGTGTGAAAATAAAGCCTGGGAGGAAGCAGGAAGTCTTAGGAGGAAGGATGTCAGTGATGCTTCTTCTTTGGAAAAAGTGCTGAACTCTGGGTGACTTGCTGTTGAGTGTGTTTTGTGGGTTGTGTGTTTGGGTTTTTCTTTGGTGCTGACACAAACAGTAATTGTACAACAGAGCAAAATTAGGGATGCAGCTGCAAAATGCCACTTAATTCATTGTGTATTTTAGAAATGAGTAGTTCTGTAACTGCTTTTATCTGGTTGTGTATCACTGATTGTAGAAGAGAAGTATTTCTTGTGTCATTCACTTTGATCATGTAAGGTCTGTGAAAATGGAGATAAGTAACTCAGTTTGTGTACAGGTGACTGATTAAGAAAGTTTGTTTTTCGCTACATAAAGAGGTCAGGAGTGCATTAAAATAAAGGCAGTGTTAAATCTGCCAGTCTGTGATTAGCATAAGTGTAAAGTTGTGTTTCAAGGAGAAACAAATAAAAGGTGGCAATAAGCTTGCTTGTTTTTAACAGTTTGAAACTGAAGCCATATCAGAAGATTGGTTTGAACTGGTTAGCACTGCTGTATAAGCACAGACTGAATGGCATCTTGGCTGATGAAATGGTAAGTGTGAAACTGCTTATTTAAGAATTGTTAAAATTTTGCAAAAAAGACTTTAAATCCCCACCTAGAAACCTCCAAGAGGTTATAAGTAATCCTAAATAGCACACAGTTCTCCAAGACCTTAGAAGCTGCTGAGCTCCTTTCCATTTGGAAATCAAAGGTAGCCTAAGATTCATGGACACTTAGAAATCACATAGTGTCTTCTGGTGCAATGGAACCGGTTTCTACTACAACAGCTTGTTTTCAAACCATTGAGTTTAACAGCTCCTTGCCCAAAAATATAATTAATTCTACAGCATTTAGTGTAGTGACCCCCCTATTTTCTCCATTCCTTCACCAGTTTCAAAACAGGCAGATAACAATACAGGAAAAACCAAGTGGGTAGAAACCTTCTCTGCTTCTCCAGAAGCAGCATTTCTACCATCTCTTGTCATGACACTCCTCATCAACGTTGAATTAAGAGACTCAAGCTTATGGGTTTGAGGTTTTGTTAAATGCTGACACCCCCCATAGTTGTACAAAGGAAAAAACTTACTGATGCAGTTGCTGAATTTGTGGTCTGTTGTTTTTTATCCTGGCTGTTGTTTCTCTTCTGATGAACGATGAATGAAAGCACTGCTTTGCCTTGCTGTGATTTAGGCAGTGTTTCTCAACTTCTCTATGTTTCATATTAGTAAGAATATGGGTTTTTTGTGGTAGATACACAAAATTTTTTTAATTCATGATGCCGAAAATAGGAAAAATGAATGTTGGTGAAAATATAGGCTTATCTTTAATCGGATTCGCGTATTAAATTCCACTTCAGAAATAGCTAGAATACCCTTTGTACAACTGGCTCAAATGGAAATTAGCATTTCGTTTCCAAGTAATCATTTCTCTGCACCATTGGTTCAGGAAGGTAAATATTTGGAGGTAATTTGAGGGATGAACTTGAACTAAAATGAAAGACTTAATTAATTGAAAAGACAAATCTTTGTTCAAATATTGAGTTGAAATGATAATGAAGTTTGAGGTTGTACTTAAGAAAGATTTTTCTTCTGTAAAACTGGTTAATGAGAACAAATTTTCTAATCAGATTTCTCATCTTTACTGGGCCATCACTACACTGTAATTGTCTTATGAGTTCAAAACAATTTTGTCATCCAGATTGTAAATTTTTTTTAAATGGTTTTATTTTCTCTTAGGGCTTAGGAAAAACAATTCAAGCTATTGCATTTCTGGCTTATCTTTACCAAGAGGGCAATAAAGGTCCCCATTTGATAGTTGTGCCAGCTTCAACATTAGGTAAGTTACAACCTTCAGAAATAGTTTTGTTAGAGGAAAAAGAACCAAACCCATCATGGACATATTGTAATGCAAAGATAATTTAATGAAAGAAAATTCGATTTTCTTATGATGGTACTCAGCTCCTTAAGTTATTTGAATTGGAATGCAGACCATACTGCAGGTATGCTTGTTCTGAATTAATTAGACTTAGCATGGAACTTTTTTAGACAATCTGTCTGCTTCAAAAAAAAATGAAACTGCTTGTTACAATCTGAACTTGTGTAGCAAAATAATCTTTTTACTTATTGAATATTGGCTGAACTTGCTAGTCTTCAGGCTGTGCTTAGGGTTAGGTTTCATGACATTTTAAACATTCACTGTTGTTTTTTTTTTTTTGGTCTTTACTGCACAGCATCTGTCAAAGCAGATGAAAATCCTGAAATGATGAAGCTGTCTTTTACTTGTGTGTTCTGATGGTTGTATGGCCTCAGTTGAAATTGGAAAGAGTATGGTGGAATGAAATATTAGCAAAGTGGATGAGATTGAGCAGAAAATGGTTCTTGATGGAGTAAAATTTGGATTTGTTGAATGACAGGGGAAGTAACAAATTGAATTTAGAAAGTAACGCTGCTTTTAATATAAAATACTTATTTGGGCTTCAAAAATTTCTCTTGATGCATCAGAAAAGTTTCCAGTTATACAACTTAAGTTTGAAATCTTCATTTTTAGAGTGCTTTCAAACTCCACTGGAACCCACTTTTTAAAACAACTCTTAATAATGTATACATCACTTAAAACCTGAGGTGTACGTAGTACACGAACAGAGGTGCTTTTGTGAAGTCAGTCTGAGTCCCAGTTGTAGAGACAGGTTGGAAATGCCTGGGCAGTGCAGTCTCCTGGCAGTTTTCCTGCCACTATTCCAGAGATGTCTTCTCACCCCTGAGCTGGATCCCTCCCCTTCCCAAGTGGCATTTAGCAGCATCCCCCTTCTGCTGGGGTTTGGGGTCAGCACTTGTTTGCTGTCAAGCAGCTTCCCCTTGGGCACAGCAATGCTGCCTGTGGCTGCTGTGCTGCTGCACACCTGGAGCTGCACAGCAGGGATGTCAGGCTTCTGCCTGCTCCCAGAGGCACTGTCTCTCCTGGTGACATACTTCTGCAGGCAAGTACTGACAGATTAAGTGATTTGCTTTCTGGGGATTTAACTGTCTAGGGAAGAAACCAAGCTGCAAAGTTACACATTGTATTTATTTCACACAGTGATTACAGACAGTGCAGGGCCTGTTGCTGCAGGAGTTTAAAGTGCAAGCTGGTTGAGTTACTAAAGCCCAGTTGGGGTTGATTCAGCTTCTTACTTAGCAGATTCAGTTTCTTACTTAGCAGTTTTCCAGTTTTAAGACAGAACGTCTTTAACTTTCAGGAGAATTTAAAGGGATCTGCATTAAAATCAAATGTTTGGGTTGATGCTGAGGTGTGAAACAGCAAGATATAATAAATTATAAATTACTTGGGTTTTGTTTTAATGCTGTCTTACAGATAACTGGATAAGAGAAGTTCATCTGTGGTGTCCTGAACTGAATGTCCTCTTTTACTATGGTGAGGAATCTAGTTAAGAAGTGAATCCAGTAATGCAGTTGCTTGCATGGCCACTGTAAGAAAAGATGAATTGCTCATGGCAGTGTTGTTTTAACACCGTTGTTAAGTACACAGATTTATTGATGAGTGATTTCTCTGCAGTGTCTTTGTTACATGTATATAAATATATGTAGTTGTACTCATTTTATGATTTGTCCTTCTTTAGGATCCCAAGAAGACAGGAAACATCTCAGGTTGGACATTCACAATAAAGTAGTTGATTTCAACGTGATTGTGACTACGTAAGTACAGTTAAAACACTACAAACAGGGAGCTTTAGTGAGGGCCTGCTGACCTCTAGTGGTACAGGAAACCAGACAATTTTAGGAGCTGGGTTTCGCATTATGGTTAACTAGGCTTTTATGATTATGTAAGAGATACTGTGTCATATGTGCTTTAGATATGTGTCTGTCAGCATGTATATTACAGATAATATTACATTGTAATAGACTTCAGCAGATTTTTAGGAAAGGTTACTGAGAACATTGGCTCATCAAGTAAACTGAAATAATTTGTCAGTAATGAATTCTGTTGTGGTTGGTTACTTCCAGGCAGTTCTACTGCCCCTCATGTACTTTCTCCATAACTCTTAACAACATTAGAGAATTTAATTTTATTGTGATAACAGTGCATTCATTTTCAGAGAGAGACTAAGTGCAGGTGATATTTGTCTCTGACAGATACAACTCTGCAATCAGCAGCTCAGATGATCGAGGACTGTTCCGCAGGCTGAAGCTTAACTATGCAATTTTTGATGAAGGTCATATGCTCAAGAATATGAGCTCCATCCGCTACCAGCACCTCATGACAATTAATGTAAGAGGTTTGGTTATGGCTGGGTTAGAGGGGACAGCTCCTGGCTTTTCTGTTTGTAGTTACAAGCAAGGGGGAAGTGGAATATTAACTGTAACGTTCAAATACACCTAACTTTGGAGGAACTACAGTATGCAAGTGGATTTAAGTGTTGGTGTGGTCTAAGGAGTAGATCCTGCACTGTGGTCACTTCTGAGACATAAGCTCCCAAAGAAATGTAATAAATTTCCTGTACCATCATTAGAATGATGGTAGTGCTTGAGTTTCAGTATTAAGCAAATTGCTAGTTACATCCCATAGTAGTAAAGATTTTAAAGACGCTGTTCTGATTACCTTTGCTGAAACCTTGTAGTACTTAAGGACCTGCTCTGATAGGGCTACTGCAACTTATTCTTCAAGATCATGTTTTCATCAATAGCCTTTTTAAAAAGCTAATCTTTAAGCAATAAAACTTGCTTGTACTTGCAATTCAAAACTTGTGCTTAAGTACTGTATGGCATTAGAGAACTTGATATGGGAGCAGCAATTAGCACAGTCATCAGGAGGAAGAAAAAATACCCCAGACAAGAAAAGAAACCCAACAACAATAACCAAAACAAAGCCCAAACAGAACAGTCAAGAAGAAGCTGAATAGATCCAGGAATGCTTTTTTAATTGTCTTTAATTGGTGCTCAGTTCCCCACAGATCTGTAAACAGTTTTGTTGACTTAACAAGGAAATTATTCCATGAGTTGCAAATATATTATTAGTTTAAATAGTTATCATTTAAACCAAGTTAATTTTCTCCCTTCTCCATAGCTGTGGTTTTTTTGCCAATAATATTTTCTAGCCTGTTTGACAAATGTTTCTCGTTGCTCTTTGCGCTTTGGACAAACAGGCCAAGAATCGCTTGCTGCTAACGGGGACTCCAGTTCAAAATAATCTTTTGGAATTGATGTCCCTCCTGAATTTTGTCATGCCCCATATGTTCAGCAGTAGCACAAGTGAAATTCGAAGGATGTTCTCTTCAAAAACAGTGAGTACCATGAATTCTATTCTTGAAAATAACTTCTTTTTGCTAGAAGAATGCTATTGCTGCATAACTTCTGTTTTATTGGTAACTTATGGAAAAAGGTAATGTGATTATGAAAATCTAGAAAATCAAATAATTGAGTAAACCTTTTAAATTAAAATATCCTGCAACAGGATATCTTGGAGTATTAATGGTCAGGTCAAGTATGTCTGTTTTGGCTGGGGTTTTTGTCAAGTTAGAGAAGATAAGGTGGTGTTCTTACAGCTGAAAACTTCACACTGCAATTGAATTCTTTCAATGTTTTCCTTAGAAGAGTGCTGAAGAACAAAGCATGTATGAGAAGGAGAGAATTGCACATGCAAAGCAGATAATAAAGCCATTCATCTTGAGAAGAGTAAAAGATGAGGTAACATTTTATCTTTAGAATGATGGGTTTATGTTATCAAAAAGCCTGATAATCTCTGAGACCCAACGCCATAATATGGGATTAAATTACTTACTGATCTTAAAAATGTTAATGGGCACTTGCAGACTTCAGTGGTCTGAAGAGGGTAATGCTGATTACCAGGGGAGTAGATCCCAATTATTGCATATAGTAAATATTATTTCATGCAGTTCTGCAGCATGCGGACTATGTTACTTGATGGGGAGGTTGATGTATAATCTGGGTCAAGACTTGAGTTGAATTGCTGCCCGAGTCAGTGAAGTTGCAAGCAGTGAAAAGAGCTGGGATGAGGAGAATTAACAAAGTATCATAACAGCTACAAGACAGTGCAGAATTACTAATGGTTCACAACAATATGGGTTTTATCTGGTATCATTTTGTTTTGTCAGGTCCTTAAACAACTACCTCCCAAAAAAGATCTCATTGAACTGTGTGCCATGTCTGATAAACAGGAACAACTCTACTTGGCTCTTTTAAACAAGCTCAAGAAAACCATTAACAGTAATGGTATGTAAGGGCGTCATTTCCTTTTGGTGGATTTTGTCATGCTGAGACATATGTTGAACATGACTACAGTCTTTGCTTTGTAGAAATGTCTAATGCTCATAAACTGTTTATATCCCTTCTATGAATTTGTTTGACGTTCAGCTAGTAGGTGAATTTTCAAACTGAGTTCTTGCAAACAAAGCTCTGCTGAGAAATAAAAGTGTTTCAGATGGTTCTTTTCAATAGTAGTTCAAAGATGCCTTCTTTGTTTACAGAGAAAAACTCTGATATGGGAAATGCAATGATGCAACTTAGAAAAATGGCCAATCACCCACTTTTGCATCGTCAGTACTACACAAATGAAAAACTCAGGACAATGTCCACCCTCATGCTCAAGGTAAGGGGATGAGATTCAGAAGCAATCCTTCATTGCTCAGAATTTCTAGTGCAAACTTGTTTCTTTGTGTGTTTTGTTGTCAGGCTTCTGGTCAAAAATGTGTCTTTGTCATACTTAATTCATTGTTGCTGCTTTTTATTTCTCTGCGTCTATCCAGTGCTCTAATCAAGCTCTGTAGGTATTTAACACTGATTTTTGTATCATTAGAATGGAGAGAACAGTTGTGAGTCTGCAGTCATCTCCTTTTCATAAACGGCCTTAACACCTCTTCCCTCCACCCCAGAATTTAAAGCCAGAGTGCTGATGGAAAAAATTTGAGGTGGCCACTTGAGTTTAGCAGCTTTCTGAGTAGCAAGAACTGAGTAGTACAGAAGTAAAATAGGGAAGGCCTAAGTTTGATCTGTTAAGGATTTTTTTTCTTAATTTTTACGGGGTTAATGCCTGAGGAGCTTGGGGAAAATTGTTGCTGGTGTCTAAAATATAAAAAAAATCTGTGTGCCACAGGTGCTCTAAAAAAGTTGGAGCTGGCTTTGAATATTCTTCAGCTTTGTTTTAAAGTGAAGCCAGACAAGGTTGGGGAAGCAAGAAGTGACCCATTGATTTATGAAGGATTTTTGTCCCTTTTTATTCCCATACCATCATACTGTCCAGATGTGGCTTTTCTTTCTTCCAGGCATGACATCCCTCTACCCACCCTACCTCTTGGGCTGGGCTTTCTATGTCTTCTACTATCTATGCAAGGATTGGACCTCCCTTTCAGGGAATGTGTCTTCAGGGGAAGAGGTCTGATAAAGGGGTAAAAGGTCATAGGGCTTGATGGGAAGTAGGTAATTGTTATGAAGGTTTAGCATATCCTTCTTAAGTTTTTGGCAGTATAAATGCTTGTGAGAGCTAAACTGTGAAGTAATTATCCTCTCCTGTAAACCTGAAGTTGAGAGTTCCTCTTTCATTGCTTGCATGAGCCACGCTCTAGCATTTGTCCATGTCTAGGTGTGCTACTTTTTTCTTGCAGAGATGATGGATGTTACTGTGTGGTGGTTTTGTTTTTAGTTCTCTGGTGAGATTTTGTATTGCATTATTTCCCTTTGTTTTTGCTAATAGGAACCCACACATTGTGATGCTAACCCTGACCTTATCTTTGAAGATATGACAGTAATGACAGATTTTGAGCTGCATGTGCTTTGTAAGCAATATTCTCACATCAATGACTTCATGTTGGACGTGGATCAGATCCTGGATTCTGGGAAGTTTAGAGCATTGCAACGCATTCTCTCTGACCTTAAAGAGAAGGTATTACAGATGGCTGAAGCTTTTTCCTGTCTAAAGAGTATCTGTAAATAACTGGTTAAATTAATATCTGCCAGCTCTCTATGCAACCCAGTTGCTTTGCTGTGGAGTTTTACAATGTAATTTAGTGCACATGCAGAATTGAGAACCACTTACAGCTTTTAATGTGCAGCCCTGAGTATGCACATCACTTTAGAGACAGCTGAAATAAATTTTCCCAGTTTACCAAGTTTCAGAGTATTCATCCAAGTTAACTACTCTATTAATATATCAGGTCTTGCATAATTTTCACACCTTACGGGCTTGGACCTTCTCTTGGCAATTAAATAACTGTGTTACATTAGAATAATCATGCATGTATTAAGCCAGTGAAAGGTAAGAGGAGGTCCCTGCTTGAAGTCCTGCCCTGAGTGTCAAACAGGTTTATTTTGCAAATAACCATGTGCCCCTATTCCTTCAGAGTATCCTGATTTTGCGCGGGGGGTGCTGTGGATCTGACTCTTTTAGACAAAATAGGGCTACTCTGTGTATTACATGAAATATTTAAGTTTTGAATGAAAGTATTTGGATGTTTAATGAATGAAGTGATCTGTCATTTATGCATTTGATATGTGATTTGTTGGAGCCCCCTAAGTACAAAGTAATTAAAATATTACTGCAGTAACAGACAGTGAGTTAATGCAGCAGAACTGCTGGATATGGAATCTGCACTGAAAGTCAGTCCTGACTTGATGGTTTTTAGCTTAGTCTTTTATTTTGGAAAACAGGGCTTTCTGTTTTCTTTACTTTCTGTGAAAGTAAAATCATATATTTGCATCAATAAAGAATTAGTGTTCTTCATAGTTGACACGTTTCAAAATTTTTGCTTTGCTTTATCCTTTCCAGGGTGACAGAGTTGTGTTGTTCAGCCAGTTCACTATGATGCTGGACATCTTGGAAGTTTTTCTAAAATACTGGCAACATAGATACATTAGGCTGGATGGAAAAACACAAATTTCTGAGAGGTATGTGACTCTTGCCAAAAGTGAGAGAAAGAGAAAGTGAATGTGTTGGAGACGGGGAGGTGACTGTGGACCCTTACCTTTGTTTTCCAGTGTACAGAAGTCTGTGCTCACTGGACATTGACCATAGTAGGTGTTTAATGTTGAATTTCAGATCACCTTAGTAAGGGTGAGGCTGAAAGAGGAGGTTTAGGTGATGGGGTTAACAGTCTTAGCCATGGAAATGAAAAATATGTGTCTTCAGCAGTTCATGTTGTGTTTGATTTGTGCGTCAGCATGTCATAACATTTGAACCTATTCATTGGAAGTAGAGTGTATCTCTTTTACAATAGGCAGATACACTCCTTTGTTTCTTTAGGACAAGCCATTCTGTCTGTCCCTGCAGCTGAAAATGTTTCAATGCTTTTCTTGTTTGAGCTGAGCTGGTTTTGTTTCTCAAGAATTTTTGAAGACTTTTTTTTATGCTTCTTCCTTCATTTCAAAAAACTGTCTTTCTTGCTGTGGTGTAACTTCCTATGTAGAGCTGATACCTGTTTCTGCCCTTGCATGTGCAGTTAGTACAGGCGATTGTCATGAATCAAAATTCATCCCCTACCTCCTCCCCATGTGTTAGTCTTGCATTGTCCTCCCACTGACTCTGTGTTCTGTGACCATCAAAAATCTTTTTCTAAGCCTGTTTTCACTCTTTGCTATCCATGTGTCACTCATATGTTTCTCTGGTCACTGCAGACGACTGTTGGTACTCTTTTTCCTGCTCTGTAACATCTGTACTTTGGAGCTGCTGTGCAGTGCCACTGTCCTCTCTTCCAAAAGACCATCCCAACTTCTGTGTTCAGCTCTGGAGCCACTGTGGAGTGTTTTCAAAGGCCTGATGCATGGTGTCTTGTGTTCTGCAGGATACATCTGATAGATGAGTTCAATACAGACATGGGTATATTTGTGTTCCTTCTGTCCACCAAAGCTGGGGGCTTGGGCATTAATCTGACCTCGGCCAATGTCGTTATCCTTCATGACATTGACTGCAACCCTTACAACGATAAGCAGGCCGAAGACCGGTGCCACAGAGTGGGGCAGACACGGTAAGACTTAATTTTTAATTACAGTGCTTGGTTTTCCTTGGAGGAAAGCTCTCAAAGGAGGCTCAAAGGACAGTATTTCTGATTAAAAGTTCTAAGCAGAGACTTGCGTGGGAGCTAGGAACTGTAATTGTCTTAGTCCATGTTCTGGCAGAACAAACCTTTATTTACACTTTCCTCCTTTTCCTAGTTCACTGTAACTCTCAAACTGTGCATAATTCTCAAATTTCTGGTGTTGGGAACTATTCCAAGGTAGATCTGAAGTCTTTGGGACTGTCTGGCCAAGCTGTTTGTTCTCTTCAGGAGTCTTCTAAGCTTTTAAGTGTCACCCTATCCTAAAGAGTGAAACCATAGAATGTGTGTAATTTCAACTGTATTCAACAGTAATAGGGAATTAGGGGGAATTGGACTTGTTTATATTAATGGAGATTTTTGTGACTGTCCAGATATTTGCAGTGGCTGGGAGTGCAGGAGAAAACGTGTTTTGTGGCATTACAGAGAACAGTTATTCAAGAGAAAAATCTACAAGCTCTTTATATTGCCCTCTCATTCATTTCCCCATCCTTGCTTTAAACCCCAGCCAGCTGATCCAAGGCCTTCTCTTTTGCATTAATCCAAACTGGGCAAATGGATTTTTTTTTGTGGTTTTTCAGAGAAGTACAAGTCATAAAGCTCATCAGTAAGGGGACTATTGAAGAAACCATGCTCAAAATCAGCCAACAGAAATTGAAGTTAGAACAAGATATGACTGCAGCAGAATCAGGTCAGTGTCTTGCACATAATGATGTCCACTTAAGTAAATTAAAGCTGCAATATGTTGCTGTGAAAAAAAGAATGTTCTTCATGCAGACAAGCCTTTTGTTGTTTGGGGTTTTTTATGTTGAACTAGAAAGATGTATTTTTGCTGTTTGTTCTTTGATTTGACAGGAGGTGCCCTCTGAGTCTGACCCAGAAATCAGTGACCAAATCCTACAAGCAGAGGATTTTTTTACTGTTTTGAGGATGTAGGCTTTTATCTGTTTATGCAAAATATTTTAAGCCGTACTAATGCTTCTCTTTATTCCTCAGGAGAAGAAGGAACCATTCCAGCAGATATAGCCACACTGTTAAAAGCTTCATTGGGTCTCTAAAATGTAAATATGTTGTGAAATTCAAGGAAGAAATGTGATGAAACACCCCAAGGACTCTTACATTACTGTTGACCAGGAGTTTTATGAACGTTTATAACTTTTTGTAGTTTCTTTGTCTTACTGCTCATGGTATTGAAAATTTTTAATACCAATAGCATTCTTTTGATGCTTAAAAGCATAAACGGCCCAAATGTGCCAACCTCAGATGCTAAATAAAGATTTTACAGATCAATTTTGAAACTGGGGACCGAAATAGTAATTGTTTTAACAAATCTTCTACTGCTTAAGATTTGTCAGTATTTTTGTAATTATTTCTACCTCCAAATATATATATATATATAAACTGTCTGTTTCACTGGATTCCGCGTGTAGATTTTTTTATATGTGCCTTATTTGACAATGCTCGAGTCTGTTTCTGCTTGTTTTGGTTCATTTGATGTACCGTACTGGTTTTGTATCAACTTGTTCCAATAAAATTCCGTAGATGGACAAAATGTTTTTGTGGTTGCGGTGGTTTGGGGCAGGTGAGGGGATGATAATGTGCATGTTAAAAATCAATTAGCTCTCAAACCAGCTGGAATGTTCTAATTGAACTGACTTGGCTTTGTCCAGCAGTAGTAGTAAATTACCAGTGTGTCATTATACTCTAATTACAGTGGTGTGAGGATATTGATTGTAAAAACAGAAGTCCTGCCCAAATGGTTTGGTCAGGTCTGTGGGTATTCTGGTCAACTGTACATGATTTCTGCAAATTCAAAATGGTGGGAAATGAAAGCTTTTTTAAACAATTAAAACTTGTTTTCCAAGTGTGGACTAAACTGCTTGACTTTTCCTAGAAATGTTCTGTGGCGGTGCTGTCTGTTCCAAAATGCACAACTGAAACAAGGTGAAGATGTAGTGTATTGTTTGACAAGGGATATGGGTAAGAATCAGTTTTCCATGCTTCTTAAATTCCACTGGTTCTGCTGAGCTAAATAGTGGGATTTAACAGAGAACCACTGGTGTTTAATGCTACAGCTAATTAGGTTGTGTGTTTCTGTTGAGCATGATGCTAACCCAACTCTTATCCCATTGTACCTGCATGTTCTTACTTGCTTAGTTCAAGTGTGGATTGAAACAAGATCCCTGCCCTTCAGGGTGGGTTGTGTGGTGTTCTGGATGTGTCTGGGATTTTTGTTTTGAGCACTGGAGGAGCAGTGGTTACCCTTGGGGTCAGTATCTGTCTGTAGGTGCTGTGGAACTCGTGTGTTTCTGCCTTTTCTCCTTGTAACTGTTCCTACTGTTTGTAGCTGGGGGTCTCAGGAGATGGCAGGGCCACCATCCTTGGAGATAACCAAGAACTAATTGGATGCAGTCCTGGGCAGCTGGCTCTAGGTGGCCCTGTGTGAGCAGGGGCTTGGACCAGATGACCTCCAGAGGTCACTTCAACTATACTATGGTTATGTTTTTCTGATTGGGAAGGATGTACAGAGGGAAAAGAACACACAGCCACTCTCTGAAGTCAGTTGCTGAAGAAGAGAGGAGTTTTGGGAACTAAAGAAGGAAAAGTGTATGAAGAGCCAGAGCAAAGTACACAAGGAGTTGCAAAGCAGGTGAAGATGGGAATGAGTAAAGGTTGTTTCTTTCTGTTTTGACAATACCCAAGTTGTCTCTGAGGGATTGTTTGGCATCACTCATGATACAATGAAATAATACTTGAGGTAGGAAGGGAAAGTAAATGTGAAGGGAAATACTTGCCCAACAGTGGCAATTTCCAGCATGGAGTGTTGCTCAAGTTTGTTGTGGTTTCTCTGCTTACACCACACAACGGAGACCTCTCACAAGCACTTGTCTCCCCTTGAGTTTGTGTAAACCACTTTCATCCACAGCAGTCCACTTTGCCAAGATTTCCACCTGCCTTTTCTCCAGTCCTGGAAGAGCAAACCCTTCATTTGTTCTAAACCTGGCTGCCACCACTGACCCCCAGTTTGTCTCTCCTACTTACTGGCATAGATACTGAGCTGTTAAATGTTTTTCAGCTGGTGTGTTTATGGAGAACTGCTGCTGGTGTGGGCACCAGCTCAGCTGTGCAACTGCTTTTTGGCTTGTTTTGGAGGTTTTTATTTGTTTTTTTTCAGGGGCACAGCATAAACCTCAAGCTTCTCAAATACTTTTTTTAGGCCCTTGAATTTTACTGACTAAGTGGGTTTTTTTACTTCTCTTTTTTTTTATTATTATTTTTGCTTAGTGTTCCACACATTTGCTCTCTCCTTTTAACTTGATTTTCTCCAGATTGGAAGACTGCAGTAGGCAAAATGTCATTGAGATTGCACTTCTCCATGAAGGTGTATTAATATTTTTTCCCTTTAAGAGTGCACAAAACATGATTTGGTTTGATGAAGCACTGTGTTAGTAGAGGGAGAATGTGATTACAACCACACTTTTGTGAATCAATATTTATTACTCTACTAAATCAGTATTTTAGATTCTCTTGCAAGTGGATACAAGTGGTGGATTTTGATTTGATACAGCACAGCCATCTGAAGTTAATTTAAATGATTTAGAAGTTAATAACTTAGGATGTTTGTCATACTGAAAACTAAAGAAGCATTTGTTTCTCTGAGCAGCTGATCTACATTACACTCTTTGGCCTTTTCTGGATCCAGGCTGCAATAGCTGGCAGTGCTTGCACTCTCTCCCTGAGCGCCAAAAGCCTGGGGTATTTGTCTGCCAGGTCAGGCTTACAGGACAGAAGTGTTGTACTGCACACATCCCAGTAGAAATCAGCCCACGTTACCTAGTGGAAATGGGACAGAAAGCAGTAAGTTTTAGTTGATAATCTCAAAAGCCAGGACTACTCATATTCTCAAAAAACTGAATTTATCTGTTTTAAGTTTTCATTTTGGGGTTGGGGTTTTTTTAAAGCCCATTATTACAGGGCTAGTAGTTAGGTTGCAAGGCAAGGCTTGACTTTAGTAAATATTGGTTCAAATCAAGTCCTGGCTACAAATATTAGTTGTGTTATAATATTAGTCTTTCCTGCTGAAACTGCTGCAGAAAAGAGTTTGGGGTACAAAGACTACTCTGTTTATATAGAGGGTTTTTTGTATTGCCTTATAAATAAGTCAGTGATGATAAACAGGCTCTGTGTAGTCATGAATTTGTGTTCACAAGTGCAAGGAAAGGCATTTAAAATGTTTTCTGTCAATGTACTTATGAACATGCATTTTCTGCTTTAGAAAATGCAGATCCTAGTCCTGTTTTGCCTCACTTTTCTAATAGCGTGGAAAACAATTTTCACTTTGCAATTGAGTGACCAGTTGTGTATTGGTAAGAATAAAGGGCTCAAAGTGTGGGGAGAGTTCCTTCATGGCGTGACATGAAACCCAGAAATTCAGCAATAGTCCATTACTTGAATTTTCTGGCAATCTGATGGGAATGGGAGAAACAAAAATTATACTTACAGAATTCCCTACCAGCCACTTCTTATCCCCTAAGAAAGTATCCAAATCTTTCAGTAGCTCAGGTGCTTTGTTGGTGAGGATATCATCAAATGCTTTTTTCTGGTGGAAGAGCAAAACACAGAGATGCACAGCAGTCAGCAAAATTGAGTTTTGAGGTTTTATTATTAATGAAAAAGAAAGCTGAAATATGAAAAAGATTAGGGTTAGATACCAAAACATGGCATTCATGGCTTGCTGAGCCCTCACTTGAAGCCAATTCCTTCCTTAATGAACACCTGAGTGCTCCTTGATGCTGACATGATATTTGTGGTGATGTGCTAACAGAAAAAGCAGGCAGCCATGGCAAGGCAGGAGCTCAGCCATAGATTTGGGAAGAATCCACCAACAAGTTAGATTCCTAATGTCTTATAGCAATTTTCAAGGGACTCTTTTGAGTGTCATCTTTTCTAGTGTGCAGAGTCTCAGATTTCCAGAATCCCTTGCGCTCAGTCTTTCCATGCTGTCAGTCAGATGCGGGTCAGTTATCTTTGCTTATCAACCCTTCTTATGGGAGACATGGAACTTGGGTTTTGAGCTTTAGGTGGGATTGATTTATCTTTGAGCTTTAATGTTCATGTTATTTTGCTTTTTTGTCCCCAGAGCAGTAAGATTTGAGGTGGCTAAGATGTTTTTAAAGGATGATTGAAAGGCTCAGGCCTTAGTGTCTGTATGTTAATGACTGAAGCCTGAGGTTATGGTGGTGGTTCTCTACAGGCTGTTCCCCATAGCAGAAAGCCTTAAGGCTGCTTTTAAAAGGGCTAAGCTGTTTCTTGGTGAGCAAAACTGCTTCCGATTTTCTTTTCTCACCTGCATGGAAATAATTAAGACTGCAGACTATTATCATCTGGTCAACCCACATGGCACAGTTTTTGCAGTTATTGTGCTTGGCCTAATTTTGGAGGAACATGCTCAGGCTTGGGTAGATAAAAACAGTGGTGTACAGGAATGGAATTATTTCGACAGCTTTAACTGAGGTTAATGTGAAAAAAAATTAGAAGAGGCAGAAACCTAAATGCAGGCTGAAATCAAATCAGTTTCTACAGACATGACTGAAGATATGACATCATTTTCTGCTTTGTTAAGAGCATAGTAACTGGATGAGGTGACTGCAAATATCAGCTGGGAGTTTGCAGTCCAGAAATCTCATATCTGTGCCCTGGGTTGTAGTATTTCCTTTCTTTTAGGTAAATGATCCCCTCCCCACCGTTTTACCCTGAAAAGAAAACCCCAAGCTGTTTTGTGATTGTGATGGTAACAACATTCCTCAAGTACAGGAGTGCACAGCCAAGTTGTGAAGCTGGTGGGGACAGCCAGGATCCCTCTTCTGGAGTGGCACAACCTGCTCATCTCAACCCTGGAGCTCTGCAGTGGTGGGTGCAAAGCTTTGCAATGCCAGCTGTGTTTTGGGGAACGTGTGGTGAAGGGGGAGGCTGTGCCTGGCATGGTGGGAGCTTCCACAGGCAGTTTCCAGCTCTGCTCCCCTAGTTTGCTTTGATTTCTCTTTGCTACTGGCTAGATGGCAATAACACATCCTCTCACCATTCCCTGAGTGTGCATTCCTGTGAGCACTGGTCAGGCCTGGGGAGGTGTTTTGGCTTCAAACAAAAATCAAAACTTAAATCTGGCCTGGTGAGACCGTGAGATGCTACTTTGACCACAAGGTGGTGGCAGCGGATCTGGGAGGGGAGAGGGAGGAAGGACAATGTTGGGAGCGTGAGAAAGTGAGATTCCCGACCATCCTTGGCCCCAGCACATAATTTAGCATGCATACGTGCGGATTGGCACATATGGGTTGGCTGCCAGCTCTTCCCGTTTAAATTAATCACTGGTGACACGATCAGGGTCCTTTTTTGGAGAAGTGCTCGGGTACACGCGGGAGTTACAACAGGAGCTTCCCCATGGAAGGGCAGCAAAGCTGACTCTGCCACCAGCACATCTGGTGGAGTGTGGCTCTTCTGAAATGATTAGAACTCATGAGTCACCTTACCCTCCCCAAACTAGAAAACTTAAGGAAATCACTTGGACATGTAAGTAATTCACACTTTTAAGTACTAAACCTCCCAATTCCAGATCTTCCCCTGCCAGATTTCAGAGCACTTTCATATTGCTTCTTTATTTATTATGGGTTTGGAGCACCACTTTTTACTCTGCAATAAGATACCCTAATAAGAATAACTCTAATAAGATACCCTAATAAGCATTTCAGATAATGATCTGAAATGTTGCCTTTGAATAAATGGAAGGTGGCTGCACTGGCAGTTTATGGTGAGACCTGTTGTTACACCTCCACTTCCCTAAGAGGGTTGGGTTATCTGCTCAGGGCAGAGCTGTGCAGATCCTTTGTAATGCTGGAGTGAAATCATCCATCACCTTCTCCCAGCAACTGATATGTGTGCTTGCTTTTGGGATTCTGGTGAGAGGACTGACCTGATGCCAGAAGAAACCACAAATGCTGTAGGACAAGCCTGTGACTGTGTTAAAGCAGCCACAGCACCATAGCCTGGTGTCAGAAACACTGCAGAGGACCAAGGTGAGCTGTGACATCTGAGGGCTGTGCTCCCTGTCCTGATTAGCAGTGCCTGATGTCCTGACAAGCAGTCATCCCTGGCAGCTGATGTTATTGAACATTGATACTTACTGAACACCTAGAAGAAATCAAAATGCAGAAACACTAAAGGATGGGGTTGGGCTATTTATCTTATTGAGTTGGCAGAAAGATTTGTGCACAGGCTCCTTGTGACAAGAGAGAGGAATTCCACAGCACCAGCTGGGGTGGAAGTGTCCTGTTCTGTCTTTGCCCTTTTGAAGAGAATTTGGTGTAGGCACATCCTTGGTTCAAGCTGATGGCCTCAGAGTTTCTACCAAGGGTGAAAACAACCTGGTGAAGGAGGAGGTGGGATCAGCCTCAAGGAAGAACCACAGAGCTCCACCAGCTCAGCTTTGCTGAGCTGAGGTGATGAACCCAGTGCCTGACACCCATCAGTGTCTCCAGAGCAGATGCTCAGATATAGACTCATGGCTTACAATCTATCTTTGTTTAATTTAGTGATTGGCTTACTCTCACGTCCTGGTTTTTCTCTGCCCAAGGGAACAGTGTCATGAAATCATCGATGGTGTCCACAATGGCATCAGCTAAAGCCTGTTCCACAGGCGTCTGGCCTGCCACACCTGCGGGAAGCAAGCACATGAAGGGATGTTAGAGACAGCAGCAGCAGGAGTATTTGATGCCCCAAAGGTAAACTGTGAATATTTTCATAAACATACATCTTCTCCAGGTCTTTTTGATGCTAACAATGTGGATTTGACTCTTTGCATCCAGGTGCAATTGTATCTACCTTTGCTTTTCCCAGTTCTGGCCTTGTACAGCCAGCCAAGGTAGTGAGTTGTTCTATCCATTACCTGAGCCCCCAGCCTGAACATTGTTTCTGTATTGTCTCTGCCTTCTACCACACATTCAGCAAGGGTCAGCACAAATTCCTTTCCTTTAATCTTTGCCCATCCCAGTTTTCCATGTCCTTCTCCATCTCATGGTCTTTCCATTTTGGTCAACACACCCTCCAAAAGTGCACTTGTGAAAGTCTGTTTCTCTTTCTCTATATCCTGCCCACTCAGCCCCATTCAGAACATTTTCATGACATTCCACCTACTTTTTATTCTTTCATTGTAATCGGGGATCTCAGCCAAACTTTGTCTTGTTTACAAATCTGCTTTTCTCCCCTGTAGTTCCTTGGCTTTCCTGCAGCTCTCTTAAAGCCTCTGCTTTTTCTCCCTAGCTGTCACTTCACAGACCTGCACCTATGCTTTCAGCTCTGTGCAGGTTCAGATCACAGACTGCATGCCCTACCTCTGTCAGGTCATCTCCCTTACTGGAACTTTGTGCTTTTGAGGAGAGGGCTGTGCCTCTCCTCTTGGGCCTCAGGTTCTGTGATCCTTCAGCTATGAGCTGTTGGTGTGGGCACCTAAAAATGCCACTTCTTAATTTTAAAGGATTAGTGATGTGTATGCAGCCTTAATGGCAGACCTAGCAAGTTTTCACCATGAAGTTGAAAAGATATCGTTTCCCTTCCATGCATGATTTTCCTGCTGTAGCTGACAGCATGACTAATTCTGGGAGGAGCCCATGATGGTCGGAATATGCTCTAAATCCCAAACCATTGTCACTGGTGAAAGTCAATCGAAAAAAATCTGAACTTCAGACTGGAAAAAGCAGCATGGCTCCAGATCAGCCTCCCTACAGGAGCCAGGGAGGGAGGAGTCTTGGGTGGAAGGCAGGCTTTCCCACTGTTTTTCATCACCAGGTGGGCTTTCCTCATTCTCCTCTCTTGCAAGGAGTAGGATGTACCAAAGCTGAAGGAAATGGGCTGGAACAGAGTATTGCAGACACGCTTGAAATGTGTTGTGTTAGTGCCTAGAAGAATAATGCTATGAACTTCTGCCTCCTTCCTCAGTTAGCAAATGGGAGATATTATGAAAGGCAGGCTACATCCGTTTGCTCACAGAGTAAAAAAGTAGCATAGTACTTGCTTCCCAGCCCCCCTCTTCAATTTGCTGATGCCCAGCATTCCATGGGCACATCTGCCTTCAGCCAGACCAGTTTTGCAGATGGTGTTGAATGACAGCTCTTTGACCTAAAGCAAAGCCTGGCCACTCTCTTTGATTACTTGCATTACTAAGTCTCATATAATTTTATCTAACTGGTTGTGTACTTCCACAGCATGTGAGTATTTAAAGATGCAAGTGATGTCAACATCTCCTCTAATCTCTCTGCTATCCCAGAATTGTTGCCTAAATCTGCTTCAGAGTTCTCTGCCTGCTGAGATAATCTCTAATGCTTCCAAAACCTCCTCCTCCTGGTCATCTCTCTGGTTAGCCTGGCAGGTCAAAGTTGAGCTTTAGGGAAAACTGCGCTGACAGCCTCAGGGAAATCACAGGTATGTGCCTTCTGTCATGCAGGGACAGGTGGATAAAGCGTACTGGCTGGAGAAGTCAGCCCAAACCCCAGGCACTGGTTTCATTTTCACCATGCTGGTGTTGATTTCTGCATGGTTAGGCTTTCCAGGCTGTTGGTTTGTTTCTGTTTTTACTGTGGATGTATTGTTACCTGAATGTTTGATGTGAGCTCAGAAGGGAGAAAGAAAATAGTCAAAGATGCATTACCTGCTTCTCTGGCAAGGTATCTTGCTATCGCCAGGCTCTGGTGAATGATAACTCCATCTACTTCCAGAATAGGGAGTTTGCCAAATGGGACAGCTTGGAGGGGAAAGGAAAAAAGAAAAAAACAACCAAAAGTTAAATCATAGCCATTAACAGTGGGAGTCTGTGACAACAGTAGTTTTACCATTCAGAGGAGTGTAATAGCACTTAACAGTTTGACACTGCTTCTATGGAGAAATGCATGGACTAAAAATAAAAAAGGTTAAGGATGTAATCAGAGTGCACTGCATGAAGACAGCTGTAGCACAGAAACCAGGGGTGCATTTCCTGTTTCCTGGCTTCATGCTGTAGAAGCTGAATGTGCTTCTATATACCCAGAATTCTTTACACAGAGAAACTTTTCAGGGGAGTATTAGTTTTTCCTTCTCTATCCTGCTTTTTCCTCCCCAGGAAAGTGACTGCCAAGGTTAAGTAAAGTACTGCTGAAGATTTCATACTGCAGGATGCAGCTGGGACATGAAGCAAGAGACTGTGCAAATTCAGAAGCATTGATTCATTTCAGAACGTGCATCATGACAAGGCATTTCACTTGGTAGTCATCACTGAGACAAATATATCTTTCACACTCCACTACAAATCCTAAAAAGATATTCAAATTCACCTGACGTGGCTTGCATTAAAAAAAAAAAATATCTGCTAGTTATAGGGAAGAAACCTCCAGATTTTAAGTATAGGGGAAAACAAACTAAGCAGGTGTCATGGATATCTGTAAGGGAGTTTTAGATAATAATCAGTCTCAGTTTTCTGTTGTTAATTTCATAGTTACATGGAAACTTGGACTACTGTTTTGCTGTGTTTTGGAGAAGCTGCCTGTGTGGTATGAAATGGAACTGGAACCTTGGAGCAAAGGCTTAATCTGGGGAAAACAGTTGTGTTTAGGGCAGTGACTGCAAATCTCTGCATTTCCAAGGATGCTGTTTCCAAGTACGTAACTGCAAGTGCTGACCACAGCTAAATGCTTTGTACCCAATTTTCATCTGCATTACACTTTATATAATTAAGATTCATATCCACTTTAAGTATCTTGTGGTGTAAAAAGGTGGTAGTGGAAAAGTGAGAACACTGGCCATTGAAAGCATGCAAAGTGCTTTCAAATCCAGAACTGTCTTTACAGGGCAGCTGGAATGACACCTCTACTCCATGAGCATTTTTAGTTGTTAATGAAAAGGGGCCAAAAGTGATACCTTATGCATTCATAACTGTTCAGCAAGGCAGCTTCATAAAGGATGAACACTGCTCTGTGGTTTAGCATGCAGTATGTGAATCATATTAGGTACCAGGTCCTAGATGTTAAGTCCTGACCTGAAACATGAATTTTGCAGTTGCACAAGACATCCAGGACCCCTCTGTGCCTGTTTTTCGTTTGTTTTCCCTACATCTGAACACAGTACTCATGATGCCTTTTTCTTTCCTTAAGTTTTAGCACACTGGGAATTCAGTATGAATTTGGATGCTGATGAACAGCAGAAGCAAGAGAGTTCAATGAGCATTAGCTGCTGTACCCCAGGAGAAAGCAGGCCCTGCTGGCTGTTATTGAAGCAATAATAGACCTGTTGCACAGAAGACTTCCCATGTTCATTATCCAGAGAGCAGCAAGGTCCTGCCAAGTCCATGTTTTGTTCCATTGAGAATCACTGAGAGATGACAAGTTATATCCCCTGAATGCTTCACAGGGAAGCTCTCTGGCTATGAAAACGAGAAGAGCCTTGGTTCTGTGCTCTGGGTTAGTGGTGCACAGGGCCCTGAGCATCACTGCTCCAAAGTTGCAGAGGTGTGTAAGAATGTTTGCTTATGTGAAGCACATCTTTCGGGCCAGCACAAGCAGAGGGGATGACAGCAGGTGTGACTGCTGGACGTGCCAGTGTGGTCAGCCTGCAGCCTGCTCCACGTCCCCCCAGACCACACAGGGATGTACAATGCCTGACAACAGGAAACAGCAAAAGTGCAGCCAGAGCAGGGTAATGGCTCCCCCCATGAAGGAGTTAAGCAGCCTCTTTTGGAGGCTCCAGTAGGAATGCTCTGGGGTGATGCAGTTCTGGCAGGGTCAATATGACTAAGGCAGTCTGTAGCAATAGCTGTCAAAACAGACTGTCACTCACTGCTCAGGTTGGGAAACTGTGAGACTGGGATTGCTTCATCTCGAAACCCACAGATATTTTTGCTGCTGTGTTTACATACAGGAGAAGTCATCTATAAATCCCAGCTTTGACTGATGTTTCACTTTGTGGGTCACCACAAGAAAAATTAAAGCCAGTTTGTTATTATGGTGGGGTTTTGGGGGGGTGTTTGTTTGTTTGTTTGTTTGTTTGTTTGTTTGTTTGTTTAAAGAAACCCTTGATTACAACTAAAGGAGGGAAACACCTTTCTGAACAGTTAAGGAAAATAGACTATGGTGTCAAAGTCAGCTGACTGGCAGAGCGGTAGTCAGCTCTCATGTTCTGTTTCTCAGGAATCTGGTCATTTCTGAATTCAAGGGAATTGCTATTCATTCCCTGAAAACATGACTAATGTCTACAAAGATCATCCTCCTCAGTACTGAGGTACTTTCTTGAATACCTGGTTATTCTTTTCTGAAAGCGAAACTGAGCTTGCAATTGAAAATATACAAAGACAGCTTTGTTTTGTGTACCTACAGTTGCATGACTCTTAATACAGTTATAAAATTAATAAATGAGATCAGACTTTATTTTGTTATACCATAATATCTAAAAGGATTTATGCTTTGATTTATAATGACACTTGGGGTTTGTTTGTTAGGAGGTAGCAAATCTATTGCTATCATTACTGAACAATGGACTCTTTAAAGAGTAACAGATGGTAAATGGTAGATGCTCCTTCCTTTCTTGTGTATTCAAAATGCTATTTGATTTTTTCTTAGCAAGAACAGGGAAAATTGGGATTTAATGTAAACATAGATTTTTTTCTAGCTGATAGAGTGCATGTATATAATTATACACTGATTTTGTTGATTATTGAGTTAATAAGCTATAAGTGAGTGTAATTCTAAGAGGTTTGAAGAAAGTACACGTGCTGTGCAGATAATTTTAAAAATCCATTGTTTCTTCTTGGGTGCAGGCTATTCTTGAGCACCAGAAAGTACAGCAAATATTCAGGCTGTTTTACAACAGAAGAAAATAACAAACACTAGTCAGGAGGGAAGAAAATATTTGTAGTACATTTCCTCCATATCTGAGGAGGAGGTATAATGGCTTACAAAGCTGTGTTTTCAGTCTGGATAAATTTAGGGAAAAAAATCTTTGCCTTTGAAATGTTATTGTCTAAAATTCATGTAATGACCAAAATTTTTTGGAACCTGTTGTAAAGTAACTTTTTCCTTTTGTAGTTTAGAATAACAGTTTTCCCAGAAGATTTGTTACTGTATGTCTGAGTTTGGCTGCTATGAGGAAGAATGAATTTTCTGTGAAACTTGGGAGTCTTCCTTCTCCAGCTGGAAAAGAGAGGGGTGGATTTTTGTTACGCAACTCGTCCTAAGGGAGGATGTGAGGAGCCTTCACAGTGGATGGACACAGTTTGATTGCTGGAGGTAAGGTTGGGGTTTGACAAATTACCTTGATGTGGCCTCGAGAAACTTGGCCAGTTGCAGAAAACCACACCTAGGCCATATTCTCAGGGGTTCCAAACAAAACAGAAACCTCTCTGCACAAGGGTTTAAGCAGTCTTACCCTTAGACTCAGGAATATGGGCTTCTGTGCATTGCTTTGACCTCCTTTGGTGCTTCTGGCCCAATTCTGCTCATTAACCTGTTGGAGGAGATGCCCAAATGCCCCATGTGCATAAGTATGGTACTAAACCTGCTGAAGCTTTCTGAGTTTTGGTGAAAGGCATGGTTTGTGTGACTGCAGATGAGCAGAGCAGGTAGAGTGGCTCCTGCCAGGCTCCTACTTTAGAGGAGCAAGTTAAAAGCTTCTGTGTGAGAGATGTTTGGGTAGAATCAAGGTCATGGGGGCAAGGCATGAAACACCATCCATTGGGGAGCCATTACAACAGAGCAGCAAAGCCAAGGTACTGCAGGCTGAAAGGATGTTAGTGTCACTTTGCTGGCTTCTCTCTCACCCTTGTTGTTTTGGGGGCTGCTTGGTACTTATGTCAGTTTAAACCCTTGTGTATCCATATAGATGTGTTTTCCATGTTTTTCAAAGCAATGTTGTCTTACAATGTTTCCAACTCCCACTTGAGCAAATACATTTTGAGAAGGAAAAGCAGGAAAATCTATTGCTGTCACCATGCAAACAGTGTCATTTCTCAGGCATGCACAAAATATGACCTTTCCTGTTTGGTTCCCGCTTGCTTTGCCGCTCATTGGAAGTGCAAAGCTGGTGGATGCTTGTATTCCAAATTTAGATTGAAAGAGGAAAAGGGGTTTTAAAAAGCCTCCTTTTTGAATAACTAAACCTGTACTCCTCTTTAAATTGAACTTTTATCAGCAGGTTCTTGCTTTTCAGATTATGTTGGTTATTTATTGGCTTTTTGCATTGCATGCTGGAATGAAATCTGCACAGTCTACACTTGCCATGAAGGAAGCCTTGACAGAGGACAAGTCCTCAGGCTGATCTGCAGTCCGTCTTCTCCTGGCCATGACCCAGTGGAGGGTGCTCCTGTGGGACTGTTCCTCTGTTAGGGATAGGGAGGGGAAACACAACAGAGCTGAGCACAGTTTTGTCCAGTCCTGGCACATAGGCTGGTCAGCTGCTGGTGCTGTGCTGCTCTTCTTCCCCATGCAGATACAATTCTTCACTTTCTCCTTCCCTTACCTCTTTGTTCCATTTTCACTGATCTTAACTTCTCCATTATTCTTCTCCTCATGTCTGTTCTGTCCTTCCAACATGTTCCCCCATTTTTCCGGAGCTGACCTGCCCATGACTCATCCTGCCCATGTTGTAATTGTCTATGACTTTGGTGCAATGCAGCCTGTATTTAAGTGCTTGATTATTGCTCAAAAGCTGAATAATTAATCATTTGGTAATCAAGCTTAGATTGGCTCCATAATAAGGCAGCTGGATTGGTCAAATGTGGGGGCAAATAAATGTCACAGACCTGTTTCTTACTGCAATATCTGTATCAAAATAAGTTCTCCTTTGCCTTGAAAACTGACCATAACTGCTTTTCCTATCCATTCATATTTAAATTGGATCATGGAAAACAAAATAGAAGTTTTGCATCTTCCAATAAGAAATATAAAAAATACGTATTTTTTTAATGGTGACAGAGGAGCAAGGCACTTGGGAAATGGTAGGCCCAAAGCTGGAGGTACCTAGAATATGAATCTTCTAGAAAGGGATGATAAGGAAGATGCAGTGATTTAATCTCAGCCCAGGTTTGGTTTTATTACAACTCATATTCTCTTTGGAAGTCCTTGCCAAGCCCTTCTTGTTACCTGAGACAGCTATGTACACACTTTAGTGGAGCTACATAGAAAGTCACTCAGGAAGCAAAGCAACTGCTCCCCTTTTGACTGAGGAATTTTTGTCTGGTGTCAGGTGCTTCTCAAGATTTATCTGTTATCTTGGGAGTATTTTTAGGGCCATTAGTCTGTCAGGTTTCCTAAGGATCTTTCAAGCACCATTCTACACATCCTAAACTGTTTATGGGATGTTTATGGCCATCAGAGCAGGAGAAGCACCCTTTGCTATGATGATAAAGTCTGTTATTGCCATTGCTTCAAACTGCTTTAATGAGCCACAGATCAAAAGCTGTTGCTGCCTGCCAGCCCAATATCGAAGGTGGTGGTAACTTAGTTCACCATTACAGTTCATTTTCTGCTGTATCATGACTTATGTCAGTGCAAAGATGCTTTCTGTGAGCAGTCCACTGTGTGGGAGTACAGATCTTGTATGAGCCTGTTGCAGATCTCGAACTGATTGCCCTTTAAATGGGGGCATTGTCAAGTCAGAGTGTGTTGAGACTGAGTTTGTTTACTTGTTAAAATAATTATTGACTTACATATGGTGAAGCGCTAGGGAAAGCTGCTGCTTGATATTGGTCTGATTTTTAAAATTCTGTGCTAAGACAGGACAATGCTAATAGTTGTACACTGGCTTTTTGAAATTTGTTCATATTCTAAACTGCAGTCCTTGCTCAAAATCATTTGCTGGAAAATTTGTCAAGGATGGTCTGATTAGTGTCAGAAGGGAAAAAAACAAATGTTGAGTTATAGAAATGTTAATTTCAGAGTGTATAAGCCAAATAACAGAAAGTTCTTATGTTAGAATAGGCCATCCTTTCAAACACAACAAAAGCACCATTAGGTGTAAACAAAATCAAGTGGGGCAGTATTTCCAGGAAGAGCAATTCACTTATTTGCCTGAAGGTACATTAGGATTACAGCTTACTGGTGGCAGCCACATGAAAAATGCCAAAAAAACCCCTACAAACCCCACCACACTCTTCAGTTCAGGTCAAAAATTAAACTTGCTGTAGCTGCCTGTCTGCTTTCTCAATGGCCTTTCTTAACATTGATCTTTATGCATAGATTTTCTGTTTTCCCATCAGTTTTACAGAACTAGGTCTTTTCCTCAGAATAATGTCTGTATTTCTTGGTTTATATGGTATGATGATTTGTATAGCTTGGTATTTCCTGCAAAACCTTACTTCAATTTTGAGAACACTGCTGAAGCAAACCTATCCTCTCAGATCCCATTCAGATTCCTGACTCCTTGTGCTCTTGGACAAACTTGAATTCTTCAATTTGTTCCTTATTAGCTCAAGAAACATGAAGTATTCTCTTGTCCAAAAGACAAAGCATAATTAGTCACTTAAAGGGTGCAGAGGCATTCGCATTCTAGAACAAGATGTTCTAACAGCAGATTTACCATACAAGGTAACAGCATTGCATCACTCTTGGAATATTGTTGATGATCCCGATGCCTGAGCAGCGCAGGAAACAATGCAGGAAAGTTCTTCCTGTGCTTTTCTTCAGCGCTCACTCCACAAACCTCCCACTGGAGCTTTATGTGTACAGTACGTGTGTACAGTAAATGCATAGCTGCAGCACCATTACCACAAAAACACTGGGACTAGGGACACCCCAGAAATCCTAAGCTACACACTTTGTAACTACATCTGCTGCATTAACAAATGCTGGAGAAGTCATTAACCTTTGGACACTTTTGTTTCTCTTTCTGTGCTCTGAAAAGTTTGCTGGCAGGCTTACCAAAGGTTAATTACACTTTTTCATTTTCTCTGCATAATGGCTTTTAACAGCAGCCTTTATAACTGAGCCTTAGATGAAATTCCATGGCAGATAAGAAGTTTGGTAAAATTCGGGAGCTGCTGCTCTAAGATTTGTGAAGTCATCTGTGCCAAATTCGTACTGGTCTAGGTGTACCTTGAATTTCGGGCATCTGTAGACACCCAGTCAGTCGCTCAGTGGATGGGAACAGGAATGTATCTGCTAATTGACCAGGAAAACATACACCTACACAGAAATAGTTGGGTGCATATCTGAAAGTGCTGTTTACATTTTATGCCAGCAGGCTAAACCTTTGCTCTTCCAATCTCCCTGAACCCTAGCTCTAGCACCAAAGTCCTGGTGCCATCTGCCACCACTGACATGCACATTGCAGACAACAAGCAATTAAGAGGTTTGCTAATTAAAACATGAGGAAAAGGGTTTTTCATGCATAAAAATGTTATGCTGCTTAAGGAAATTGTCTGGAGATCACCTGATGACTATCTCCTCCTCCTTTGTGAGGCATTTCTCATGGTTACTCACAGTATTTCCAGACAAAATGTTCTCCCACAGGCAAATCATTCAGAAAAACACTGAATCCAAGGTAGCAACAAGGCTTTGGAACAAACAGCCTTAAGTGTTCAACAAGACCAATAGCCAGCGCCCCAATCTGCCCTAGGGCACCTAAACTCTGACTTTGCAGGCTGTGACTCAACACAAGAAATGGCTGTCTCCTGGAGAAGGAGTAGGTTTGTACAGGTTTTGTGTGCCTTCACACTCTAAGTTGCATACAGCATCTGCGCAATGGAAAATAAGCCTTGCATTCTCTACTATCCTCAGTCTTCAAAATGTGCCTCAGCTCCCTCCACAGAGACACAGTCTGATGAGGAAAAAGCACTGGGTAACAGGATTCTTGCCCAAGAAGTTAAATGACTGCTGTGTTTAAAAGTGAATGTGACATGAGGAGATCCATCCAACCCACTGCATATACACAGGCATTGTTCACTCTGCTGAGAATTCTTCTGCACAACCCTCATTTGTATCTGTATTCACATCCTTCATATAAAGTTTTTTTCCTCCTTCTATTTTTTCTGAACTGGGTCACCTTAGAAAGAATAGAAATAAATTAGCAGATTCCAGTCAGTCTCATCGTGGTGAAAACCAAAGGGTGGTAAATGTTGAGCAATGGTAAAGGGAATTATAGCAGCATTTGATGTAACAGGAGTTAAAGTAAGGCAATTTAGTATGCAGTTTATTTTGTAGCCTTCAAAAAACAGTAAATTTGTCAAATTAATTGAACTAATTACATAATTACATATTGAGGTGAGATTAAGAAATACCAGACAAATTGCTGTGTACACTTGCATATATCACGTTTGCCTTTACCCACCTGCCTATGAAAGATCTGGAACCAGTTTTGACTGCAGTCTGCAAATACAACATGATGTCCCTCTTTTTAAAAGCTTCAAATATGATGAAGCAAGATAAAAAAATACTTAGGGAAGAAGAAGGCGCACACTTAGGTGCTGCAGCTGCACATTTACTGTACACACGTCCTGTACACATAAAGCTCCAGTGGGAGGTTTGTGGAGTGAGCGCTGAAGAAAAGCACAGGAAGAACTTTCCTGCATTGTTTCCTGCGCTGCTCAGGCATCGGGATCATCAACAATATTCAAAGAGTGATGCAATGCTGTTACCTTGTATGGTAGTTCTGCTGTTAGAACATCTTGTTCTAGAATGTGAATGCTTCTGCACCCTTTAAGGGACTAATTATGCTTTGTCTTTTTAATTTGTCTTACTTCATCAGTATGGAAAATGCCACATAAAAATATACTTTCCTTATACCCTCAACTTTGTTTCAGGACAAAAGTGAGTGTGCATACGTGTGAATATGTGTGTAATTAAGCATGAAAAGCCTTTGCAGAGCTTACACCAGGTCATCTGAATTCTTAATCTCACCTTCAGCTTCTACCCTGCTTCCTGAGAACTGCAGTGAGAGAGAAATAAGCTATACCATGTGGTTAACTGGCTTAAGCGTTTATAACAAGGTTTCCAAAGTCAGTCATCCCTAGCTGAAAGTGTCCCTGTTCCACTGCTTCTTATTCCTCTCTGTGGATCTTTGCCAGTGTTTTCTATACTTGACCACCACTGAAGGCTTCAATTGCCACTTGGATTACAGTTGTGTTTGAGTGTTTATCATTCTAATCACTGCCAACAGGAAAGACCAAACCTACAAAATTTGCACCCTAGAAAAATCTGGTAGCTTGCAGGCTGAGCTTATTAAATGGTGTGAAAGCTTATCAAGAAACATTGCTTCATTAATAGAAGTCACCTTGTGAATTGGTTGTGTCTTTTCCCCAAACTAAAGCTGCAATTTTTCATTCTGGATGTGAAAAGTCATAGCCCATGCAGCCAAACACAGGCCTAATCCATGAAATGAAGACATTGAGTTCCTACCCAGAGTCTTGAAATGCAGGATCTGTTTCGCTTGAACTAAGGCTAATTTAATGAACAGAAATAACAAAACCTTTAAAAGCTGAAAAGAGGTTATTTAAACAAAAAGACATAAAATGGGGTACAATAGCCTGAAGGGTACTTCTGCAAGGGTTGGTAGGGCTAATTCTTAGGAACAATTATTTTTCTAGTACCTCTTTTGATCCTTTTGGTTTTTTCCTTTGCTATAGCAACTGACTTTGTTTTCTCATCACTTTTCCTCTCTGAAGACCTTTCAGGTTGCAAAGGAGTGTCTTTCCTGACCTTTCTCTCCAATTTGGCTTTCTAAACTTAGGGCGAAGTCTGAGATGTGGTCTTTGAGATGAAATTACCCAGAGAAGCTGAGATCAGCGCTCATTTGGTTATCTTTAGGTACACGTAAGCTGTACTGAACTGATAAGGAGTAAAAGCCTAGCTAGATGACAGCAGGTAAGGCATTTCAGATTGTCTGAACGTTTGGATCCAGTCTCCTGTGAGAGCATCAGCAATGACATTCTGGCTGTCTCACCTTAAAACTCACACAGGCTTAACTAAAGCCAGAAGTTAAGTGTACTTCTGCTCACAAAACATATAGGCATCTCTTCAACTGCTTTTCTTTTTGCCAGCATTTCTAGTGGAGCTTTGGCTATAAGTGCTACTCACTTGGCTTGATTTTGGGCCAGTCTGCTGCTTCTATCCTGTGGTCTTCGTACTTCGTGCCCGAATAGGCAAAGAGGTAGCGGCTGATCTCCGCTCGTCCCCGCAGGTTGAAGTAGGTGAGCTTGTACTGAGGCATGCTGGACCCTGCTGGGAGGGGAGACAGAGCTGCTTTACACAGGGTTAACTCAATTCTTTTGTACAAAACCACTGTCTGCTTGGTTTTGACAGACATGCTTGTACAATCCAGAGGAAATATTACACCAAGCCCTGGTGCATTGCATTTTGCAATTGCTGCATTGCTCACACCTTTTTGTTCCCCTTTTGTCAGCCACAGCACTCACAGACGTGGACAAAGATCAGCTGAACATGTAGTTCCTCCTTGAGTGACTCCTGAAAGATGACTTGATTTATTTTTTTTTATTATTCAGATGTAATAGGAACTTGCAGCTTTCATTAATTTCTTTTGTGACTCCAAACTCAGGCCATCTATAAAGTGATTTTTGGTTTGGTTTTGTTTTTGTTTTTTTCCAGATATATTATTCTTCTGTATCAGAAGACAGTTGTTATCTCAAGAAGCAATTTTGTTCAGACCTGCCCTGCTCAGCCCCTACTGCTTATGGAGACCTTCATCCAAGACCAAATCATGAGCATTACCAAACCCTTGTGATTTTTTGCATCAGTTAGTGCTGAAGTTGTATAAGCAATGGCCCATAATTATTTTAGAAGAAAAATCTGCTGTGGAAACCAGGCTACAGTAGTCTTTTGAGAAAATCATCACTGGTTTTTCAGTTTTTGTACAGAACCTAAAAGAAATCTTGAAATTATTTTACTAAGTTTTCATGTAATTTATTTTTCTCCTTTCAGTTCTAGTTAGGAGTCACTTTACAGGACTTCTTTCCCAGGGTAACATGTAAAAACAAAAGTACTTGAGAGTTTGATTGTATAGCAAGGATGGTACAGGAAAGGTGAACAGATAAGGCTGCTTTACATGCAAAGGTAAGAATTTACACATAGCACTTTAATAAGAGAGCTCAGCTGAGATTTGAATGTGCTGGGGAAAGGATAGTAAAACAACCATCTGCCTTCTCACACAAATCAAAACCCTTTCTCATTTTTGCCTTGAAGTAGACATTGCATTTACCATTCTTTTATATGCATCTCATTCAGAGTGTCTGTAAGAAAGCCTGGAACACAGATCATCTGCACCAGGACAGAAAGGGAACTCTTTTTTTCTTTTTTTTTCATTAGTAAATGTCACCACATAATCTCACAATAGAACAACCCCCTGTTTAGTCATCTTGCCTTGAAAACATGTGCTTGAGGAAATACATAATGAGCTTTTCACTTTAGACAGAGAAGCTCTGAAAAGAGCAAACTGCTTTTGCCATTTGTTCCTCTAAAATCAAAGCACGTACCTTCTGTCTTCAGAGTAGCAAAAGCAAAAAGAAAACACAAACAAAAAAAATAGCAAATAAGCACATTAGAGACTGCTTAATTCATTGTAAAATTTATCTGCTGCCCTACAGCACACAGCAGGCTCAGAAGTGAATTAGTAGTGAATGGAGATTCACATTATTAGTGAATGGAGACTTATCATGTCAAATGGCCTAGCAGAGAAGCAAGAACAGAGATGGAAAATTACCAATGGAGATATCTACAAGTGCTTCCAAACAGAGATTCCGTTGCAATTAAGTCAAGCATGCTCTTTTGCACAGTATAAAAGAGAGAGGCTCCAGGTGAAATGAGTTGCACCAGGATGTGATTAGTTTTTTTAAATGTGTTGATTAAGGGAAAACATATTTTTCTGCTGCTTGGCAAAATCAGCTCACAGATTACAGGTGCAACCACTTCTTTCTCTAAGGAGAGAAATTCTGACAAACCCAGCTTTTTCAAGCAAGTTTTAGGTAAGTGGCAGAGCTTGGCTACTTCATTTTCAAATTTTGTACCGAGATTTATTACTTGGTATGCTCTATATATGATAATACAATATATCATTATATACTATGAATTTGGTTATGTGTTTAGAAAGTTAATGTAAATAGAGAGAATGAGATCATAGCAGGATTTTCTTCCCTTTTCTCCCTATTTCTGATGTGGTGTTGTCATTCAAGAGCTAGGAATGGCATTTTTAAAAGAGCATGTGGTATTTGAGATTCATGACAGTGATTCAGGAGCCAAAGGGAAAAAACCCTCAAACCTTGAGTCTTAATTTTCAGGTTTTTAGAGACAAGCAAATGCTACTGATTTAGTGATTTAGTGTCTGTTTCCCTCCTTTAGGAGTGTCCATAGAGTTTTTTCCATAAACACCCCTAGTAGTCCCAGTGCCCTGGATGTGCTACACCGCTCACACATAGCTCCTGTTTCCTGGCTGCCTCTCGCCCACTCAGGCCTCTGTTAGCAAATAGCTGCTGGCAGCTGGAGGGCATTTAAAAGCATAGGAATAGTAGACTTTAAAGGTGCAGTCGTGAGGGAGGAGACAGCTACACAGAGAGAGGGCTGGAGATGGCTGAGGGCAGAACATTCCAGTCGGTGAGTGTGTTGGACAAGCCTAATTCTTACTCTGGGAGCTCTCTGTACACAAAGGCATGTCCAGTCAAGAGTAGTGAAGCGATGTAAAGAATTAGGGAATTTTGGCTGATGATTAGCAAGTCTCTCTGCCTGTTGTGATAGACTGTGGAATAGTTTGGTCTGTCAAGGAAGCAGCGGAAGCTATTGTTTGAGTTGTCTAAAGCAAAGCTAAACAAATTTCTAATGAACACATCCTAAGGAGTAATCAAGTATTTGTAGTGGTGATGCACTTTTAAGCTTATGATTTTTTTTTCCATCCATAAGCAAAAATAAAAACAAAACTAAAACCAACTCCACAAGGAGTTTACCAAAAATACGTGACGTTTTAAAAGCCTTTATAGGATTACTGTAAACATGTTTTTGTAAATATTTGTAGGTTTTATTTTTTATTTATATTTAGTGTGAAATGTCAGGAGTAGTGCTTCCTAAACAATTACAGATAAGTTTCTAAATAAAAGAAATGGTTGTGTTCAGAATAGCTTTTTGCCAAACATACAAGTAAGCTGTTAGGGTTTTTTTTCCCTTGTTCTCCTCTCCCTCATTTCTCCAGTGTGTTTTATAAAGAAGGGGGTCATGAGGAACTAATTAAAACCATTTAAACCATCCAGAATTACTGAATTATTGAAAAATTCCATTTCTAGGGGAAAAATATCTGTTTGGTGTCTTTGAGTTGATTTTTGGGGTGAAGATATTGGAGACTTTTTTGGAGGTGGAGAGCAGGAAAATCTATCTAAAATTGTTTCTCTTCTTTTAGGTTAGTCATGGTTTAAAAATGCTGAAAGATGGTCTGGTGGGTGGACTTCAGTGCCCAGACTTGCAGGCATTTAGCCACCTTCTTAATGCTAATCAATCTGTTCAGGTGAGTTCATTGCAAAGCCAGGTGTGTATAAAAGCAGGAGGGGGTGATTTACCTTCCACCAATAAACCTGCCAACTCAGCAGTATTTTTCCAATTTTTATCCTCATGAATACATGGCTGGGACAGCTCTGTACACCTGCCCTGTCCTACACTGACAGCACTTCTGAGAGGAAAGGTGATGTCTTTACAAACAATTTGATGAACATGTGGGTGTTGAAGTCTTTGAAATGGATCTTACTGTCTTTACTGACTCTGGGCTGCAGGTTGATTGCAGAGCCCAGGCAGCTTGGTCTCCGAAACAGACAGGGGTCTGCACAGCCGGAGTTTCTGAACTTTGGGCTAAAAGAATAGGTTCAAGGGGGGATATGTGGTAGGTGGTTCAGGAAGCCTGTACCTTCCTAGTGCCTCAGCCAGTAGGGAAAGGAAGAGGACAACATGCAGCTGGGAGTTTGGGATAACAGGAGGCTGCGCCCTCTGAAACCTCAAAAGAGAAAACCCCATGGGCAAGTGCCCCAGTGGAATCTCTCCCTTTATTTGAATAAAGTTTCAGGACTCCTACTCCAACTTTTTGGACATAAACCTCTAGTATTTGTGGATTTTCCTGACACTTCAGTCCCAGTTTCACTGCATACAGCTTTCAAAGCCATGAACTCAACAGCTTTAAATTTACTAATAAATTAGCTTTAATACTTTAAAGTTGTTGACCCACTTAGCTGATTTTCCAGCTTTCCTCTGTGACTTCTGAAAGCCAGCTTAACTGGCTTTAACATACCTTTAAACAGAAGATTAATGGATCTCATTATTAAATTAAACTTGGAGCCACTCAGTGACAAAATCAAACAGGAAATCTGAGAGAATGTCAAATATGTGTAAAGTTGGCATCCGCCATTATACTCATGGGTCAAAAAATCATGGTGGAGTTACAAGTGCCTAAAAATTTTATCACACGTTTCAAATTATTTAAAATTGTTTGTGGCTTTATGGAGATACTGTATTTCCTGATGAACTTGGGATGCTTTTATTGCAGTTGAAGCAGGACTGAGCAATGAATTTGAAAGCTTCAAGCAAGATCAGAGTTTAAAAACGGAGCCCAGGAAGAAACCAGCATTTTCTGGGGACTGAAATACTGAGTTTCAGATAGGCATAGTACAGAAGAGAAAAAGCACTGGCACACTGGACACTGCTCAGGCTGATTTTCATCTACCTGCAGCATTCAGCATCTGCTTGCCAGTGTTTGGTCCTGCGTGCCCAGCCTCAGAAAAATTAAGTACCAAAACACTGCTGGGCTCTCTAATGGAACAGTGTTTCATCTCTCTTTTGGAAAATCCTGCCCTCAAGGTAATACCAAGCAAGTATTCTTCAGGCTGGTAACAGGCACCAAAACCTGGATGCATGTGAGGAACCAATTAACTTTTATTTATGCCTCAACAGAGGCTGCCACCATTTTAAGAGTCTTTAAGCAGACAACGCCCTCAGAAAATGGCAGGGAGCTCTGGTGGGATTCACCTGGCAGCATGCCTCAACATTGTCCAAGTTTTATGCTACTAATTCATTTTTTATCATGGGGTGGAAAACTATACAGAGCTTTACTGCATGCTATGTTCAGGAGGCAACTGGGACATGTGAGGGAGACAGAGGCCACCGCCATTTTAGGGTCTCTACGCAGACAAGGCCTTCAGAAAATGGCGGGAAGCTCTGGATGTGGGGAGACTTGGCCTGGCAGTCAGTCAGGGGAGGAAGCTCCCTCCACTGGGCTGCAGGTGGTGAAACTCCTGCTGCCTGGGAACAACTCTCCCTGACTAGACCCTAATCCCAAAGTGCTCAATGGGATTACAGGAGGAGCCTTAGCACATAAACACAGGTAACTGCGCCATAACCAGGGCCTGCTGGCTCCATTTCTAGGGGAGCAGGAGGTTCATGAGGAGGTTTGGCTCATTCTGCCCTGCCATTCTGCTTGTCCTGCCTCAGCCATCTGGTCTTCCCTGCCTCTCTGTTCCCCTTTCTATCCACCTCTGGTGATATAGTGTTTCTTTATTTACACCAAGAAATCTGTTCAAAAGAATCCCTTTGCGATTCCTTTGCAGTGGCACGTGACAATGGCAGGTATTCAGTGTGTGAATTCAGAGAAAATGTTTTGAAATAAGGCAGCACATAATTACATTTTCCTGCATAGGGTTGTTAGTATTTGAGATGACAGTCAGCAGAGAGCTTTCCCTGAGTGAAAGAGGGGGGAAAAAAAAACCAAAAAGAACAGAGGGGAGTGAAGAGGAGGAAAAACCAGCTAAGTTGAGCTATGTGTTTACATGCATCCAAAGTATGACAAAGGGCTTGTGGTGCAAAGTCCCCTTTAACTGCACTTTGTGCTGCAAGAAATTAAGGGTTTTCTAGCCTGGAGGTTGCTACGATTAACATGAGAGGATGTAAAAGAGCCCAGCTGTTCCCTCTAGGAAACAAGACTAGTAGGGTTGAGGTAAGGCTCATCTGGGTGTTTCTAGAAGTTGGGACTTGAACTGTGTGCTTGGAAAAGATGATGCACTGCACTGTATTTCTATTCATTCAGCATGAGGGTTCTTCATTAATTTAGGAGTCGCTTATGGAAAGCATCACAATTAGTGCCTGACACAATGCTGCCCAGGCTGTGGGCCTGCCACAGAAGGGGAAGCTGCAGGTCTTTGTCTGCCAGGTGTCACTGTCCTCTCTTGAATTGCAACCAGAACACGACAATGATTCAGGAGAGATGATTCAGTCAATGGATACCTCTTAATTTTATTGTAAGACTAAGCTTTTATAACCATTCAGAGTGTTTTTATTGTAAGATTAAGCTTTTATAACAATTCAGAGTTGCTAGAGCTGATTATATATTCCATTTTCATTATTTTGCAGGATGAAAGTATAACAACAAATCAGCTTTCACTCACGTAAGCCTACAGGTATCTCTCTGCCAAGAAGACTCTTACTTTATGAATTGAAGTTTGTGTCCTCCCTAAGCACTATTCTATCCAAAGGTGAGAAGCTTTGCAGACGTTTTTTTTGGTTTTTTTCCTAGTGCTGTTTTCAAAGCATTTCCTGGTTTTTTATGACATTTTTCTGCAAAGTTAGCCTGAAAATCAAATAAGTTTTGAAGCAGATGCAAACCCAACAACCTGATTTGGATGTCCTACAGGGGTGGATGGGGCACTGCAATTTCACCCAATTCTTATATTTACTCATGTATTTCTGTCACATACACAGTCTGAAATCTTAAAATTAGTGTCAGCCAAATGTCTTCCATTAATAGTAACACTGGGATTTCAGGGAAGACTCTTTCTTGTCTTCCTTACTCCCAGTGTGTAAGAGCATACAGTATGGGTAAATGAAGGTGGTATAGAATGTAATCTTACCCCCTAAAGAGTTGCAGCTGAACCAATTATTAGATATTGGGAGCAGGCCTGATTTTAACAGGCCATACCTGTAGCCAGTAAGAAGAGTGTTATAAAAGAATGGATTGGTTGAGGGGGAACTGAAGTCAGCTGGCTGCTGTGAGGACAAGGAAGAGTCAGTGCCTAGAGGAGCTGCCTACAAGAAACATCAAGGAGGTACGAAACTCTAGCAATATGGAACCTTTGCAATGTAATGACAATAGAACTCTTGTAATATATGACAACACCAGTGACAGGGCCATGGGCACAAGTAGTGCTCATGTCAGCTAGGATACTCAAATTAGAAAATGAAAGGTGAGAAGCTGGCTGGGTCTCTGCATATACAGATAAAAGAATCTTTGCACATTAAAGGAGCAATCTTTCTTAGGCCGTCATCTCGGGAGTGACTTGTCTTCTCCAAATATGAAGCACAGATTTTTGGTTCTGTTCCTTAGGGGTTGGGGAGAGTTGTGTTACTTATGGAGTACAAAGAAAATTCTTTAACCAGGAAAGAGACTTAGTCTGTCTTGTTTCACCTGAGAAACATTAAGAACAGTAAGTTCAATTTTGCCCATATTTGCTTATTGTCCTTGTCATATATGTGAATTCCTCATCCCTGTGACTGGAGAGCTGAGCATTAAAGCACCATTCTCCCTCCTCAGTTTTAAAATGATGTTTTAGCTGTCCAAGTGAGACTTTCTGCCTTCATTTGTTTAAATTTTCACATTTCAGAGGAAGGAACCAGAGAGACAAGACTAAAATAGTAACTGTAGAAAGCAAGTAAAGCAAAACTTCCACAGCTGTAACTTTATAAACTGCACAATGTAGGAAAGATAAAACTATCCTCATGCAGTATTTCTTTTATTTAACCAACATAACAGTCAAAGTTTTGGGGAAAGGCATAATTGTTTATATTATTGCCTTTGAGCAGTGCTGAAAAGGCAGAAACAATGCAAGGAGCAGCCTCGCCCTGCCTGTGGGTGTGGTGCTGCACTCCTACTGGTTACTGATCAAATTGGTTGCTGCAGGAATATCTTCAATTTTTTTACCTTAAGTGAAAAAATATTACAGATTTATGAGATATTTTCAGACTTTGAAAATGAATAATAGTACTGATTTAATAGTTTTGGTTAGTTTTTGGTTGGTTTTTTTTTTCCCTGCAAAAGAGGTTTTTATTAGTTCTTTTTTTTTAGCAAAGAGAATAAGCAATTTTCTGCCCAACCTTTTGGGGAGAAGGATTAGAGAATATTGGCAGATTGATGGAAGACTGCAAGTCTTCCAATGGAAGATTTCCACAGCAGTCAGTTTTGACAGAAAATAAAACTAAAAACTCTAAGTAATTCTATTTGCTGTCAGCTCTCAGTCTGACATAGGTTCTCTTTCTGAAAATTGATGGTCTCTTTTCCCACTCTGGTCCAGTTATAGAAAATAAACATATGGAATTGATATCTTATATTTCTAAGCCAGATGGCAATCTGGACCTTGGAAAGAAAAGAGAAAAAAAAATCTGTGCATCCTTTTCTGTTTAATACACAAATCATCTGAAGTAAATGTTTGTGGAATTTTATGTAGGGCTGAGTTTTGAAATAACAAATTCCAACTATAATGTATATTTCTTAGCATGATTTTCAAGGTTAGATTCCTGGATCACATAGAGCATTATATAGATTTAAATTCTTTTTTAGAAGGATTTTGCATGTGCAGGCACCTGCTGTGCTGCTTATTTGTGACCCGTGGGGGAAATCAGCATCCTAAAATGAGAAGAGGTTTTAAGACATTACTGTGACAATATTGAGTAGCCCTAATGGTTATAAGTATTTCAAGTGACCTGATGAGTAAAACTCTACTGTCTGAGCAAAGCCTGATCTATCAATATGAATATGTGGGTTTAAAAAAAAAAAGGAGCTGTAGGAGACCTTAAAGCAATTATCTCTCCAAGGAAGCTTTAGGCTTGATTTGCTGATGTGGAAAATCAGAACTCAAAAAAATCCTTCAAGAACACAGGAAAAAAACCACTTGGTTTTTTGCTGATTATTTTTAGAAAAATAACCACAATGTATCAGTGAAAGAGGAAGATAAGAAAGATATGAAAGGGTGTTGTTTTTTTTTTTAAAGTGGGAGTCCAGTGTGAATGGGCAGTGAGTGGGTGTCCACTGTCAAGACTTTTTGAAGGAGAATGCTAGACCCCAGTGGGTTTCCCTGAGCTGAGTTTGCGATTGCCCCTCAGGCAACTGCAATCAAACTGATCGTAATTAATTCAGATATCTGAAGTTCACCCTGTTTGAACTGAAGTGAATGAGGGAACTCTCACATGTCAGCAAGATTAAGGAGGCAAGGAAGTGGTGATGGACAGGGCTTTACTCAGCCACTTCAGCAGTGTGTCCTCAGTCTGCCTGGTTTGCCACACCCTTCCCTTTAGGGCCTGAGCATCTGTGGTGACTTTGCTTTCTGTCTGATCCTCAAGCTTTGGATTTGCATCTACTTGGTCCCAGTTTTATGTAGACAACTTTTGCAACTGTTTTGTGCAGCCTCTTTTAGACTAATAAATTTCACACCCAAGACTGTGAAATATTGGTAAATAAAATTGCAAGAGATCTCAGGAAAGATGCAGACAAGGGAGTGGTTAGGATCCTTTCTCAGGAAAAACTACTTAAGTCTTTTATATCCACATCAGATGTTCCAAGAATTCCCAGAAGCATTTTGTGGTAGAACAAAAGCCTAAATAATCTTAATGCTCGCCAACCCCATGTCATTGCTGTAAAAGTCATGCCTTGCATCTCTCTCTGCACCCTTCAGATGAATCAGCATGACCTAATAATATTCCTACAAAGCTCAGAGCTCAGCTGTGAGCAGCTTAGCTCTGTGTTGTTTAGCTGGCTCTCCAAAGCCAGATGCTTTTTGCCAGCATGAATCATGTCCATTTTCAGACCTCATAAGCCTGTCCAGCACAAAAATTTTCTAACTGTCTTGGCCACCTAACATCTTTCCTTGGATGTGGAAAAGTGGGCTTTTTTTCTGTCCCAGCCTTGTGTGGGTTTGAGTGTGTGTGTAAGTGCAAGGGGGAGTAGAAGCACCAAATCGTTCCCCCTGCTTGTCTTAACTACTTTGCTCTTGACCTGTTGCATATCATGAATGTACGGTATAATTTGCTAAAAACTCCCCAAACTTACAGGCATGAAAAAATTAGATAGGCTTTTAAGCATCCCTGTAGCAGGTACAGATTTGACTGGGAAAGGTTTTTACTCACTTTGCAGAATTCTCCAGCACCCCCCACTACCTGTCCTGGTCACAAATTCCTGGTGTCTTCCTGCTCTGCCCTGCAGTACATGGCACAGACTATTGTGCCCAGGAGGCATCAGTACAGTGGGCTGGGGCACAGATCTCAAGTATTTTCAGATATTTTAAAATTCTTTTCTTAGCCAGAGTGAGCCTGAGGAGACCCAGAGCCTTGCAAAAGTGCTCCTCAGGCACTGCCAGTCTCCTTGAGAGCACCAGCGGCGCCAAATGTGAACCTACAGCTCTGAGCAACACCAGTATGTAAAACCCTAACCTGTGTGTTCCTACACTTAAGTAGAAAATACCTTCTGAGAGGCAGCTTGCTGCCAGTTTCTCATGGAAACTGCAGCTAGTCTGGCTCTGGGGCAGTTCCAATTGCTGCGTGCCTGGCACAGAAAAATGGTCCTTTGGCTGAGGCATGCAATTACACATCACACATTCTTTTTTGTCACACATCAACTAAACTAAGCTTGTGAGACAGCTTAAAACTTTGTTTGCCTTCCCTCTTTGCATCTGCTACAAATACAAAGAATAGTACAGTTTGCCTGGTATCACCGAACATCCTTGTTTTCTGTCTTTTTCCATCTCATGCTTATTCTTTACAAAAGTCATTCCAGCAATATTTTTAGTTACTTCTAAAGAGAAGCAAAAGTAGGCGTTTCAGTTTTTCTCAGTTCATTGTTGTGGCTTGTTTTCTGGGAGTTTTAGCAGATTGCCTCGAGATCAGACAAGGTTCTTCAAAGTGGTGGCACTTTGAAATGTATATGTGGGATTTGGCTAATTTTCCCCCTTCTTTCTTTTTCCTTGCGCTTCTTGGACTAATTGTAAAAAGGGTAAAAAAAAAATCACCTGTTTGAAGTTTGCAGCATATATGGTAATTCTCCAGCAGGTGTGAATGAGCATAGCTTCCTGTGCTCCTTGCCAGCCCAATGCCAGCCCTGTCAGTGGCTCCTGGGCAGCATAATTACTTTCTGGTGAGATTTTGATCAAGGATGTTTTGAAAATGAGCACCAACTTCAGTTGGTCCTTCTGCTTTGCAGCTGCTCAGGAGAAGGTGGGACAGACAGTAAGGAGAAATGTTATAAGCAAACCCTTAGGGCAGCAGAGCACGTTGGGCAGTGGCACAGGAGTGTTCTGCACTGGCTAACATGCTTGCTCATGCAGGAACCAAGAACTCTTTTAAGAATTACTTGGTGTAAATTTTCAGTTTAAAGTTTGGAGAGCTTCCGTCTTATTTCTATACAAATAGATTTGACTGTGTGCCTGGGCATGTGTGCGTCTGCAGCAGAGAGTCATTTACACGATGCGCACATTTTTAGGTAGAGGTGGTTTCTATTTTGGATTAAACAAAACAAAAGAATGAACAAAAGTAAACTTAAAAAAGACTGTTGTGTCTTTTTTTCTTTACAAATGTTGCAAGTTTTGAGTACAAAAGTACTTGTGTTTACAAACAGTTGTAAGGAGTACAGAAGCCCAGGAAAGATACTTTTATAGCTTTGATTTGTTTGCTTGGATAGTCTGAACTGAACAGGGAACAAGAGACTGCTTTTAACAGAGGAAATGTGTGTGGGAGGATTATGTATATAGGCAAATGACAGCAGTTAGAAGGAAAGAAAAAAGTCCTCAATGGCTATTTAGAGTATAATTTTGAAATAAAAGACAAGTAACAAAAAACCTTTGATAAGGAAAAAAATTGAGTGAGTGGAGTCAGATGCAGGAGATTTTTACTCTATAGAATGACTGTGGGAATTAGGACCAAAGTATGTTAATCCACTGGTTTAGAACACAGGAATTTGAGAAATGAACAGAACAGTGCACAAAAATGACCTGCAATAATTGGCTGGTGCTGCTTAAAATTCATCTAATTTCTCTGACGTTAGCCTAGATTTAGCTTGGTTATGTAAGTGAAAGCATTTTAGTCAGCCTTTACATCTAATGGAATATTGGTTTGAAATGGATATTCGCTTACTAAAAACTCCCTGCAGAATTCCCAGACCCTCCTCACACTGATTTCTTGGCTGATGAGGCTGTCTTTTCTTGGCAAGTACCTAGACACACAGCCTGATTATCCAAGTAGCTCAGCATTGACTGAGCAAGGCACTGATGAGGAGCAGCGGCTTGGTTCTACAACACGCCAGTGATCTGCCCGTTTGCCGCTGGAAAGCAGATCACAGTTCTGAGCAAAGTCTAGTTTTAGTGGTGCACGTGGTCGCACAGATGTCCTCAGCGCAGCAGGCACAGTGTAAGGATGCCTGGAAGCAGCAGAGAAGGCGCATAGATGGAGTGCTTGAGTTACACTTGCAGCCACCGTACCGAGCTGCTCTCTGCCGGTAGCACCACTCAGAGAGCCAGGCTGAACACACCGAACAAAGCTCTACAAATTAAGCACTCTCAGGACGTGCTCTACACGTAGCATAATCTGACAGCCTGACCTCGCACGCAGCCACTGTAGCGGTAGCCTAGGGAGGGCAGAGTAGGATCAGAAGCAGCAAGGGGAAAGAGCGGAGCCGGGCTGCAGCGGCAGCAAAGCTGAAACACAACTCACTCCGGTGCGGTGTACGCAGTCCGTTCCTCGATGCACAGGAACCCCTCTGAGCGCCGACCCCGAAAAGGCTGCGGCGCTCGGGCACGGGCTGTTAAATACGCAAACCACCCCCTTCCCATGACCGCCTGCATGACTCTCCTCCTCCCCCGTCTCACGCACACGGTATCTGCATCATTCCTGATAACGAGCAAGTTTGCTGACTTGGGGCTAGCAGAGCATGCTGACTCCTGGAATTCCTTGGCTTTTGTTCAAAGCAAATTTAAAGTGATAAAGTGCCATTTGAATCTATATAATAATAATAATAATAAAGACGCTGAGTAGTTGAATCAGATGATGGGTGTTTTTTCTAAATGTAAAATGTGTGGAACAAGTCAAGTAATGTCTTTTGTAGATTATTTCTAACTAATGTGAAGCCCACACTATTTGATCTATTTAGAGAGGAATGCCTCAAGCAGCTGCAAACAGAGACACTCCAAAACGCTCCACTACCAGCACCAAAAAAAAAACCAGAAAAAACCACTCCAAAATGCTCCACCACCAGTACCAAAAAACGCCAGCTCCTAAACCTTTTACATAAAGAACCAAGTGTGATTTTAGTTGGTGGTTTTGGTAGGTGGGGTTTTTCCTATCAGCAAAGAAGGATTTGTGGTGCAATCTGTGTCCGTGAGTAATGCACATTTGTAGTTCTGGCTGTCGTGTTGCTGCTTCTCGTTTGTAGTGGATGTTGTGCTTTTCTGTTTGTTTTTCTTTTTCATTGTACTTCAGCCTTAGCAAAGTCCATTCGATGTTGCTCTGCTTTGCTCTCCTCTGAGCATGGGACCAGAATGCAGCAGAATTAGAGCAAAGTTTTCTGATAGTAGAGTGCAAAGTGTACCACACAAATCTGCTCTGAGGCTTTCTTTGTGTCAATAAACAATTGTGTGTGTGTCCCCTGCAGGTGCAGGGAGTGGTGCTAACCAAAGCACTCTCTCCTGGCATGAGGTGATAGATCACACTCTTAATCATTTGCTGCAGGTCAACTCATTTTCATGTAATACATGTTTTTCCCTGATGTAAACAGTTGAGTTTTCACAAAGCAACAGCCTTTACTGCTAAGAAAAAATTTAAGAAAAGAACTTCAAAGTCTCTTCTAATTGTGACTGATGCATACAATAAGTCAAATTGATGAGGCTTACCTTGGTGGTGGCACTTCCATGCTTTCAGATTTGCCTTGGCTGCAGATTTATGCTTTAATATTCCTTTTCTCCAGAATATCACCTTGAAGGTGATGGTTTCAAGTGCATCCCAGAATGTCAAGTTTCAAGTGCTCTAATACCATATTTCATCCGTTTTTAATTGTTGACTTTTGATAAAGCAGCTTATCAGTAAAACAGTTGCTTCAGTTGCAGAGAAGCCGTTTGAGGCTTTTTCCTCATTTCATTAACAGAAAACTGAAGGAATGTTTATGGTTCTAAAGAAAACAATTTGAAACAAACTTATTTTATAAACGCTCACAAATTTTGACCAACTAGGAACTTTTATTTATTTTAATTTGGAGCAGAGAGTGAAACACAGCAGCATGTTGTGGGATCTGGTTCTCAGCCTTCTCAAAGGGAAGCAGAAGGTGTTATTCTCCAGGAATTGTTTTCAACAGACAAGAGGGTGGCAAGGTTACCAACAAAAACATGGTAAAGCATTAGTAAGCACACTGGTAATCTAACATTTGCTTTCTCTGTGAGCCATTTAAGGAGTTAAAACTGTACCTTCACTGCAAGAGTTCCGTTCACAAGTATGAAACACAAGTACTCCTTTGTGCTACAATTATACCTTCAATGACTGACCAGGTACTGAAACCCCCTTTTTCCCTTTGCTTTTCCAACCTGTAACAGGAGTGTGCTGGGGCCACATTTTTCACTTCCTGTTTTGAATGGGTAACTGAGTCGCTGTCCGGTGGAAGTTGCCCTCAGGCAATGCATCATGGGGCAGGCATTATTCCCTCCTCTCCCTGCTGCTCTGAGGGTCAGTCAGTGGGATTTACAGGGGCACCTATCACTCAAGCTAAATACAACTCTTTACATGATCAGGAAGAAGGCTCTCCTAAAGAAAAAGTAATTCTTCCTTTCTGCCAGATATGGCTCAATGCATGTGAATTATCAAATAAATTCCTCTGGTTTCTAAAATGGGAAGTGATTTATGCATACAATTTCAAAATAATGAAGTTAGTAGTGCACTGCCCTGATCTAACCTTGTTTTCATTTGCTGATGGTTTCTTACAGATTAAGCTCTCCTTTTCTGTTGCCCTTTTGGCCTGCAACTGCTGATGACAGCATGAAAAATTGGCTGAACTGCTCGACGAAGCAGCCGGGCTGGGACTGTGTATCCATCTGTTACATGAGGCTCCTTGCCTAAAGCATCTTTCACCTCTCTCCAACTTCTGGAAACTTCAGGGATGGGAGAGCAGACCAGTCAAGATCATGATGTATTAAACGAAGCATGGATAAAACCTGGGTGCAGAGACATCCATTCATGTCCAACACCGTTCCTGGGAATGGCAGTAGCAGCACTTTAGTGGCAGGAGCTGCGATCAGCTGTCTCAGGACTCAGCAGCTGACCTCTTGCCCGTTTGTCTTTTGGTCATGGAGCAACATAAAGGTTTCTCATGGTTAGCTGAGCCCCGTGAACAGCTCTGTGGGTGTATACCTGGCAGTTATGTGGAGTCACCCAGTCAGTGAAAGGATGTGTGTTTCATACAGGACATTTAAGTCAATGACACATTTCCTTTCTTGGTCAGCATGGGGCCTCTCCTTGTGGTTTGAAAGCCCTAGATAAATGTGGAAGAACTCGCATGGATTGAATTTAAATCCAAGATTTAGTTCAGCAGATGTCCCTTTCAGGGCATTCACAGGCTATTAGAAGATCAGTACACTCCAGGCAGATCTCCTGCCCCATGACTCCTAAGTGTTAAGGGATCCCTCTGCCTACTGACTTGTGGCCAGAACTTCTCCACCTCTTCTGTCCCAGTTGCTGCTCCACCTTGTTGCTTGGGAACTGATAGTTAAGCAGAAGGTTTGAAACAAAATGTAGCATCTCCTGAAGTTGCCTGTATTCTGTTGCAGGTCTGTGCTGAGATAGCTTGCTTACTGCATGTGCCAGGAGAAACAGCCACGATTCCTGCAATCTTGCTTTGGGAACAGTAAGAGGCCAGCTCCCCAGAGCTGAAATGGGAGTAAGCACATCACCACAGTGCAGCTTTTTCCCTGCTGGGAAGGAAATTCCAACCATTTTTTATGGTGAGTCGACTTTTGCACTTCACAAAACACAGCCATCTTATCAAGACTGGTAACCTGCTGTTTGTGCACCTATTTGTGTGTTCAAGGGAATAAATCCACTCAAGTCAGAAGTTTCACTGTAAACTTAGATATAGTCATCATGTTCACTTCCTTAGTAATTTCATCACCTACCTCTGCCTTGTTTGGTTGTTTGTTTTTTTTTAATTACAGTACTATGCTGCTATTAGAGACTTGAGGAAACTAACATTTAGTATATGATATGGGAAGTGAATAATTACAAGTTTCATCATTTTCAAACCACTTAAGGAGGCATATTAGGCCTGCAAAATGCTAGACTCACAAATGTAGCAAAGGCACTTGCTCCTTTATGTTTATACGTAATAGAGCTCAGCAATTTCCTGAGCTTGCTATTGTCTTTTAGCAAGCAGTAAATTCAGCCAGAAAAGTACACCTTCAGAAAGACCTAATGTTGGACTTTTGCAGCTTAAGTTTGCAAACATTTTGAACAAAGAAATGCTGGGGGGAATATTGAAAGTACCAGGTATTTATTTTTTTGAAAAGTTGACGCATTTAAAGTTTATTGGGAATTGATGTTTTTGTTGCCTTTTTTTTTTTCTAATTTGAAATATTAAAAAAAAGGTTAGCCTATTTGAAAACACCATCAGTATCAATATAAGCGTGTTTCTACATGTGCAGCTTGCTCTGCTCGTGAGTAGTCCATTACATTTTTATGATACTTTGTTGAAAATATACAGAAGAGTCAAGAATGCATTTCAAGGAAATTATTCTTAATCAAATATCCTTCCAGTGTTACTGTAACTCTAGTAAAAGGCCATGCTTAATGATCAATGAGATCATTACACAAGCAATAATGAGATTTGCTTTTGAAGCAGAGCAGCTTAGAGAAGCAATCAACTACAGACAAGACTGCAATTTTAGGGTTTTAAGTTTAGCTGATAACTTTTTTTTTCCTCTGCTCCTGGCAGCAGGGAGCTTTTGTATGTACAATGAAAAGCATCAGCTGAAAGATTCATCTTCAAGTTACTACATGGAGAGCCATACAGAGCTGTCTGTTAGACACACTTCCTCATGTTCAGAAGTGGTTTCTTGTCTTTATTCCTAAGTAGGAATGTTCATATCTACAGGTGGTTTTTTAACACAAAAGACCCTGATCCAAAGCCCAGTAAAGCTGGCCTAAGGACTTGTGGGCTATCGTCTCAGGGGCTGGTTTTGCCATTGGGAATTTGGGCAGGATCGTAATAACTCATTTAGTTGGAGCATTTGGAATTGCCTTTTCTAGTGTGTTTGCCTCAGTCCTGAGCTAGCTGGCAGACTATTTGCTTGATCTTAGCACTTCTATTTATGAGAAACTGGCCAAGGCTTAAAAAGCCACTTACCCTATAGAATGCAATTATCCCAGCAGCTTTTCTGCCTTAGCAGAGGACGCTCTTCCCAGCTCATGGGGAGTTACATGCATACATGACAATTAAGTAAAAATTCTTGATGACTAGCCAGAGAACTCATCTATTCAGAAGATGCAGTTCTGCACAGAGACACTGAATGGAGCTATGTCAGCTGATGGCTGACCCCTACCCATTTGAGGTCTCTATACTGAAGCTTTGTTTCCTGTTACATCCTGGAGAAATTTGTCATGGAAATGAAAAACCACGTGGCCAGGTCAGAGCCGATCAGCTGCTTTTCTAATTTCAATTAAGGTTTTGTTATCTCTGTTTAAAAGGGAAGGAAAAGTTAAGAAATAAATAACTGTACAAGTTGCTGAAGATAAGAGAGCTTTGTTCCTCATTTCGTTCATGTGGTCAAAGTATTGATGAAAGCTGGGGATGCTGTCTGCTACTTGGATAGATAAATCATGAGGTTTCACCCCCTTGTGGGCCCTTGCAATTGTATCACGTTGCATGGACAACTACGTAAAGGAATCAGATGTGCTTTATGAGCAGGAGAATAATCTGTGATTCACAGAAGTAGGTCAATGCAATTAGTGAAATGTTAAGACTCGTAATGTAATGTAACATGTGCTGTCTGCCTGATTCCATCCACATCAGTTTCAGCAGGGATAACATTAGACAAATGTGTTACTTAACAAGTAAATGAAAGCTTTTGAAGGGAAGCCTTCTTAAAAACATGAAGCCCCTTCATATCACGTACAAGTACTGGACGGTCCCACTCGGAAGCCCCCAGGGAGTCCTGAGTAGGCACAGGACCTGTTTACAGATACACACTTGGAGGGATGAAGGAGGAGAAATCATTCACTTCAACAATGTGAAATTTGAGACTTCTTAAAAAAAACCCAGTCCTTTCATGCTGTCCTTTGTGATTCCACAAAATGAATCATTGCATATCACAATTGCTTTCAAGGAAACTAAAGTGGATTGAGAAGAATGTGGTTTAAAAACTTGGTTGGGTTTGGTTGGTTGGTTTGGTTCTGTTTGTGGGTTTTTTTTAGTTCTTTTGGGGGGAATCTTTGGAGGGGGGTGTTGTTGTTGTTGTTTTTCTTTTCTGAATTATTGCTGTAGGAGAGGTCTTCTGTTCCCTGAAGTATGTGAGGCACTCACTGTGTCCCCAGTGTATTGGTATGGTGAAAGAGGTTAGAGGAAGTATAATATATATTTTCAAAAACTATTTAAAATACCAGATGACAAATTAACTTGTCTAGCTAAAACACTGGATTCTTTTGATTAAGGAGAAATTTTCAGGAAGAATTAACACCACTAGACTGAGGTAGTTCTCGGAACTTATTGCAGAGACAAGAGGAAGAAGGGGTAGATCTTTGTGCGCCAGAAACAAATTTGAACTCTAAAAACAGGGAAGCTGGAATGTAGAAGTCATTACAAGATTAACAGAATAGAAAATTGCCGTGAATTTATGAGCAAGAAAATTATTTACTTGTTGTTTTGTGCTTAAGGAGAAAGGAACTCTGCATGTTCAGCTTCTCAAAATAAAAATAATCTCACATTTGGATTGCTAGTTGTTCTTCCTCCTCCCTGAATTAAGCAATAGTCTGAGGTGCTGAAGCAGAAGTTACTTAGGTGTTCTTTGTCTGAATTTCTACTGGCAATGGAAAAAGTAAAGTAGGTAGGTAAGAGTGGTTTAGTCTCCTCTGTTCTTTGCTCCTTTCATCTCTCTGGTGGTTTCTGGAGCTCTTACACAAGTGCAGCTCCACCCCTGTGCTGCCAGAGGATGTGACTGTGCTGTGTGTGAGCCACACGCAGCATGAGGTGACACTTCTGTCTGGCTGGGGCTCTGAGGGACTCCTGCTGATGTGTCCTGCCCTGTCCCACAGTGCAATCCTTGAGGTGATAGTGCAATCCTTGGCCTCAGCCTTTCCTTTTCTGGGGGATGCTGTGATCAGACCTGCAGGCATGTCTTTAAGGGTGCTTGCTTCCAGTGGCTTGAAGCTCAGGGTGCAGTCCCCAGGTAACTGTGTGTGGTAGGCAGCTGCAATCCTAGTTTGCTCATAGAAAGCAAAGAAGCACAGAGCTAGGGGCAGAGACCTGGAGGCCATTTCTAAAGCTAGCTATAAATATTTCACGTTTTTATCTCTGTTTTGTGCTTCTCTATAGTAGTTGCAGGCCCCGAGAACAAAGCAATGTCTTTTGTTTTGTGGTTTAAAGTACAGCAGAAGGGAATGGGAGCTAACATTTGGTTGATGTTAGACAGGTGTAAACTACGAAATTCATTAAAAATTAGCAACAACTGGACACAATTAGAATGAGAATCAGCTGGGGGAAGTTCTTCAGGGAGAGAAACAGGGATTGCCTTTGGCTTTTTCTCAGGTGCCAGAGTGCCTAAACTAGCCATGGCAGCATGTTTTTGAAGGGTGATGTGGACCAAAATGCAGTTCTCAGCAGCAGTTGTGCTCCAGGTTCCAACTCTGATAACCAGACATGGTGGTCAATATGAAAGAGCAGAGCAAAACTGCACTGTCTCTTCACATTGCTTTTGTAGAGGCAAAATGAAAATAAATACTGTATTTTCTAGTAATGTGCTTATTTTAGCTTTGGGGAGATATTTGGAGGTGTTATTAAGTGCCTGATACATTGGGTAGACAAGATGCGTCCATCAGCAACAAACAACCAGAGGCATTTACTCATAATGGTGCAGTTTCCAAAGTGGCAGAGATGACACTGAGCAAAGTGCCATAGCTGGAGGAAGTCTCTTCAGGGTAAAATGAACTAATACAAAACTACTTGAATTTCGGTTTTCTACGAGTTAAAAATTATTCATCAACTTCAGTGATTTAATTCATATGGAGACCAGAGCTTACTCTGTCAGGATTCCTGGATTTACCTTCTTTTCTTTTCAACATAAGAGAAAATAATGTGAAATGTCTCCAGCTTTCCAGAGATGGGACTTTCAAGGTCAATATCAGTACTTTTATTGCCTCATAAAGGGAAGCCTGAAATGATCAAGATTCCTGTCTGGTGAGTTGCTCTTAAGAGATTTCTGGTTTTGAGTTCTTGGTACTCTGTCAATCATGACACTGTGAAAACATTTCTTTCTACCCGCTCTTCTTTTTCCAATGTACTTTTCAGGAGATACAGATGGCAAAACAGTCTCTGAGATATATTAAGACTTTCAAACAGCCACTGTTCCTTCAACTATATGTTCTTGTCCTTTTCTGCAGACTTTCAGGAATTAAAATTAGTAGAGAGCCTCCAGCTTTTAGCAGATGCTGCCATATAACTGACTTCATCCATCCATCAAATGCTTACTGTGACACTCTAAAGGGTCTACACATATTTTGTCATTACATTTATAGAACTTTTTGTTGTTGATTTCAAAATACAGAAAGTCTTAGTGATAAACTGAGTAGTATTTGCAGAGCAGTTCCCTCTTCCTGTAAATAGCATTAAATGACTTAGAGGATGAGAGAAGTACAATTGCATTTCAACAGAAAAGTTTCTCTGTTTGGGTGCAAGTGCTTTGCTAGCAGAATGGAAAACAGAACAAAAATTGGAAGTACAGTGAGTAACAAGACCAAGCTCTGTCCTATTATAGGCTTTGATATTTTTGTCATTGTTTAACGCCGAAAGGAAAAAATCTTTGGATGCTAAAGAAAAATACTTGTTTTGAACATACTTTGGACTATTCTGTCTGTCCTCATAAAACTGTAGGAAGACATAACTTTCTTGAACTACAAGTTTTTTGATGTTTATCCAAAATACTTTCTGCAATCTTAAGGGTTTTGCAACATCATCTTTATCAGTATGTGTTTTTCTTAGCAAATATAGATAATTTTTTTCCAAGAGTTTTAAGTCCCTGTGTAAATTGTTCATTTCTCCATGATGATTTTTTATTTTAATGTCTTGACAAATAAGATTATTTCTTACCTGCAAATCGTTCTGATACTGTGATCTATGTAGAGATATTTTATTGCTGGCACATAATTTGACACATTTTATGCCAAGCATCAAAATCATGAGTGTACAGCAGCCCATGAGCAATAGAGAGTTCCCCCCAGTAGATATGGTTAAATAATCACTGCACTTCTGGAAGGGTGCAGTGAGAATCTGATAAGAGGTAAGCTGAGCCAAGAAAGTGAGACAAGATAATGTATCCATAGATTTTCTGTTCCATTGTGGAGCTTTTCTGGGAGTCATTGTGAAATGATTCACTTGTCCAGGCACTGCTCCCTTTTGTTTCCACTGATTCAGAGAGTGCAGGAAGAGAGGAGCAGCCTGAAGGATCTGGCTTGGTTGTTGGAGTGGGGTTGAATGTCAAATGTAGGTCTGCACCAGCCTGGTTTTGTACCTAAAGATAAAGTAGTGGTATTGGTGCACCCCGAACATTACAGTCAGTCTGACAGGCTGCCTGCAGGCAGCTTTCTCACCTTTCTACCAATCTCATGACCTGTCTGAATGAGTGATCAGGGAGGGTTTGCTCATCCAGGTAGTCTCCTGAATTTCTTAGAAGTAACCCAAGCCAACCTTGTCTCACACCCCTCTCATTCTCCCTGCTGATCTACACGTAGCAAGGGCTGCTGCTTTCCCCTCACTCAGCAATGGCAGCAGCTCATTCAGATCCCTGCTGGAAGGGCGGTTGGAGTTGCAGTCACAGTCTACATCTGAGGCTAAGTGAAAGCTGAGGCATTTGAGAGACCACCCTGGTCCGTGTGCAGACAGGGTTGTAGGATTGGTGTAGGCCTGAGAGAGACACAGAGCTCAGGTACTGCTGTCTCCTTTCAGATGACATTTTCCCCTTATCCTGTTCTCCGCATTGCTGTGTTTCCCAACAGGAGAGGATGGTGTCACACTTCCTTCTGTGCCTTCTGTGGAAAGTGCAGAGTCTCCTCAAGTGGTGAACACTCTCTCTTTATCATTGCAATGTGCAGAAAGCATTGCAGAATGTCTTCACCACACTGTGTACATCTCCTCCTCCATACTAAAATACTCCCTGCTGAATATTGTCTGTTTTGAAATTTCTACTTTTGCTAAATTTACTAAGTCTCTTTCACTTTTTAAACTCTGCCTGTGTACAGGCTTCCAGTAATACACTGCTGTTTTTCCTCTAAAGAAGTAGCAAAATCACTGGAGAGTTCTGACTTTTTTTACCACAATATTAAAGAAATTAAAGTAGGTTTGTGTTCTTGCTGTATCATACTTTTCAAATATTTTAAAGGAGATGAGTTAGTAGCTGAAATTAAATATACAAATTCATTTCAGAAAGTTGCTATAAAAGCAAGAGGACCTCTGTTGTCTGCCTACGCCTTGTATTGTTGATCTCTTACCATAATCAAACGTTAGTCTGACGACAAAGGAGATGAGAAATGTCCACAGATTATGAAATCCAGCTAGTGAGGTAAGGATCCCTCTTTTCTGGGTTGTCTGTGGAGGTTTCTATCCCCATTATAAGCTAAAAAGTGACATTTCTCTTTCCAGCCTGAGATGAATCAATTAGCTTCTGATAAAAAGGCCTTCAAGGACCTGACTTGAGACACAGTGCAGTGCTCTGGAGTAAAGGTACAGTAAGAGTTTTTCTGGAAGTAGCTGTATGTACATGTTAGTGTTTGAAAGCAAGGTAAAATTTTGTCACCTTCAGAAATTCATGTGTTGATTTGGTTACTCAGTGGCTCAGGAATGCATTTATTTGCATTCTCAGGAGGAAAAATTAAGGTAACGGATTTTAGTTCACATTCTCAAAGTGTAGCGCAGTTTACACTTTCTCACAAGATTTATTTTGCATAGATCCTTCTATTCCTAAACAGAGAAATTAACTGAAAGCAGTCACAAGGCAATGCAGGGATTATCTTTTTTAGCATAGCAAGTTACTGGAAAGAGAATTTGCCCTTTGTATGACTTTGGTTGCAAACTCTTTGGCTGACCACTAAAGCAGATGACATGTTTGTTCCATTGCTGAAGCTATCTTTGACCTCATTTTCTCATGTCATCCCCAACTAGAGGCTAATCAATTGGAACTATTTGGAGTTACTTGTACCCAATGAAAACTACAGACTATCCAAAAATGATGTTACTTGTCCAGGAACATAGCAGTAATAAAATGCCTTTAAAGTGTTGCTGCTGCAGGTTATGGTGTTGATGATAGAGTAGTTTAGGTTGGAAGGGATCTCTTGAGATTTACTAGCCAAGCCAGTCTGCTTAAGCAGGGGCAGCTCAGGCCTGTGTCCAGTTGGATTTTTAATAGGTTCATAGCCTGTTTCTGTGTTTTACCACCTTTAGAGTTTAAATAGTATATCCTTGATGGAATACTGAAGATGGAATTTAATGTGCTTTGCTGTATATCCAGCTGTTTCTTCTCCAGGCTGACCAGTCCCAGCTCTTTCATCCTCTCCACACATGACAGATGTTCCAGTCCCTGAGATGCTTTTGCAACCTTGGGCTGGTCCCACTCCAGTAAGTCCTCATATTTTTTAGGCTGGGTTGCCCAGAACTGTGACTGGAGCTGGTGAAGGTACACTCACACTTACTGGAAGCAACAATCTTAAACTGTTTGTGGACTTGTGCTATTCTCTAGGCAAAGTTGGAATACCTAAGTAAATTATGCAAATGTGAGACTTATTCCAGGAAGGTGTTGTGCAATCTCCATTTCTGTGGCGCTTGATATGAGCTCTCAGCACTCAGCGTAAAACTTTCAAATACTACAACAGAACTGTAGAAACAATATGGCCTCATCATGATGAAGTTGGATTTAACCCATTTATTCCTACATTACATTCTTGCAGTGCCAAATGGTGATGTTAATTTTTCATAAATTAAATAGAGAAGACAGTTCATCAATGTTAAAATCGCTGGCATTATGACTCATAGCTTTTTTTCCTCCTCTTCCCTATTCAGGCACAGTCCTGAAAGTGGCCTTGTTTCTTGGTTTGAAATTGGTGACTCTCTTCCCAGTCACAGGATGGGAGAGTTATTTAGTGAGTCCTGAATCACTCTTTGATTCCAAAATAGTGAGGGCAGGAGCCTGGAAACAAAGTTTCACATTATTATGGATGATACTCATGAGGAAATGTGATTCTGAGCTTATGAGTGCTGTACGATGAAAGTTCATTAAAGTGGTGTTGTAAATAGATTTACCAGAAGAAACATTTTAACTTATTTCTAGATATAAGTATTGATCAAGCAAAGAGATCAAAGAGTGCTGAGTAAGTAGTCCAGCTATGTTAGACCTCTATGCCGCAGAGAAATATCGGAAATTGATATTTAAATAAAAATTTCTTCTAATAGCACATCGATTAAAAAAAATAGAAACTTTAAAAATCTCCCCTAACTCAATGGAAGCTATCAGTGATTTGACGAGTCCAAATGTTTACTTATCCTCATTCCTGAAGAATAGTTTTCCTCTTGCGGAAGCTAAGGACCTGCCAAATTGGCTTATCTAGCCTCAAGTGTTCAGAGACCAGTTCTTTCCAACTGTGTTTTCCAGTGCATCCCATCTGGCATTTACTGCACTGTTCCTGCCTCCCACTACTGACATATCACTCCCACATGGTAGGTAGGGCTCTAGTCAACATGCCAAACATGCCAGGCCCCTTGGAGAGTCAGGACAGAGGCTGGATGTGAGCTGGTGTCCCTTGAAGGCAGGCTGGCAGCACTCAGGCACTGCAGTGTGCTCCTCACGTGGACAGGAACATACCTCCTCCAAGAGGTTTTCCTCCACATGACCTCAGCTTACACGCTTGGGGTTTTCAGTGGTCTGACAGGTTGGATTAAGGCAATTTCTCTCAGGTAAACAGTGCAGGTAAACGCAGCTTCTGGGGCCTTATGCTGGCACTGGACAACAGGGTAGTAGTGAAGAAACTACAAGAAATGGAGCATTTTAGGTGAAGACCACTTTCCAGGAATGGATAGAAATGAGACCCTGACTAACAGACACAGGGAGGATGTAAAACACAGCTTCAGCTGCATCTGTGTAAAAGACAGAGGAACACCTAAAACATAAGACACTGTAAGCTGATTTGAGGCTAATATTTCTGCCTTGAATACTTGTGTTCTGGGTAAATATTACTTGGCTTATTGAAAACCAGCCAGTCACTTGTAGTTCCAGTCATTCCCCTGATTGGCAGGAGGGTACTTGCCAGACTAAAGCCAGGTCTGTGGGGCTGGTCAGATTGACTGGCAGGAGATATCCTGCCTGACAAAGGCAGTGGGGTGCCTTTGGGAGTGCCCAAGTGTGGTTGGATGTGCCCTGTCCAAAGACAGAGCTTTTGGACTCTAAAAAACAGTTTATGCGTTTAGAAGTAATTCAACCATCAAAAGCTGCCATCATATCAAGTAAACAAGATCATAATATGAGAGGAGATGTAAATCTACTCTGAATTAAAAGGGGAAAAATGTCATTCTGTAGGCAGCAAGCTATTCCATCTCTGCCTCTTTTAAGTCCTGGTGAATGTTCTTCAAAAGAATTATTGGCGGTCAGCATCAGGAGTGGGATACTGTGCTCTGGGTGAAGCTCAGCTCTGAGTGCAGCTCCTACAGCTTGGGTATGAATAAAGAATGGTTTCAAAAGAGCTTCAAGACAGGCTTCTGTCAATTATTGACACCTTTGTCGCCAATTATTGATAAAAGTAGGGCAAAGGTAATATCATTGTGCCACTACCAAATAATATTTATAAATCACAGAAGAATACATGACAGGTTATCAAGGAACAAGTGTAAGGAATATTGGATAAACCTATACATAATTAAATCCAAGATAAAAAAAATATATAGTTGTTATAGGAGCACTTAATCGGGAAGGCTAAGGCAAATTACTCTTTGGAATATGTCCGTGGCAACTGGGACAAAAGTTAATCTAAAAAGAGAAAAGCAGTTTTCCAGGCCATGTCTCTTGCAAATACTCTCTGCAGGGGGAAGGATATATGCATATTTTTGTAGGGTTGAATCTTAACAACTTCTTTCCCTCATTGCTAATGTTATTATTCCATTTGTCTGAAATGAATGTTTTTAATTATAGATTCATGGAGTTGCATCTCAAATTCATCATGGCTAAGTGCTTTACTGAATCTAGATGTAAATGAAAAGCTTGATAGAATGAAGTATAAATAACTTTATAAAAAATCACCCTCATTAGGAAACTCATTTGAGTGAATGAAGTGAGTGAATGATTCCATTTTCCATAAACATCCACTCACATTTATGAGTTGCGTGGAAAATTAAATCATTATTGCACAGCCACCAAAGAACCTCATCGTGGCCTAACTTTTCCAGCATGTTGTAATGTCTGCCCTCATTTATTTGGTGTTGCATGCTTAGTTTCAGTTTCCAGAATATCTCACTGCATTGAAGATGCTTCTGCTTTCAGCTCTGAGGAGATTGAGCTCTTGTGCTGGGCAGTGCTTGTGCACTGGCAAAAGGTGATGCTGAGATGGATTTGTGGGTGGCACTTGTTTCCTTGTCACAGGTTGTGAAGGTCCTGTGAAAGCAGGGCTTTTAGGCACTCAGGAAAGGCCCCCTGGCCGGTACAATTGATCACCCTGCTTTGGATGGTCTGGTGAACTCATTCATGGCATTGGTTTGCATGTGCTGCATCTCTTAAAAATAATGCTGTCTTCCATTCTTACCGTGTGTGGCTAGTACAAAATATCCTGAGTGCCTGCTATCTTTTGAATATCAGCACAATATATTCCATAAGAAGCACATAAAATAACTCGGCAATGAAACAATTAATTGATTTTATAATGAAGCATGGAATCAAATAGACTTTGAGATAGAGTTGAGAGAAGCTGGTGTCTGATCTGATTAAGATCAATGTTATTTTCCGTTTGTTAGAGCCCAGGGGCCACTGGTGAGGTCATTTGGTCTTAGCTTAGTGGTCATAGAGCAGTTTGACAGGTTTGGCTTAGTGGTACATGAGTGACAGCTCAGTCTTAGTAGGGTCATCAGTGCAACAGGGATGTGGTTGCTTTGATGTGGCCAGATTTATATCATCGGGAGGAAAATGGGACCACAAATAATTCAATGGGTTCTGTACCTTTTGATCACATAAGAAGTTTTTGCTGAGCTGGAATGGGGAATTCATTGTCCCTTTGAGGTTAAACTGAGTGTACTTTGCAGAAATACTAGACATCAGTAGAATCACGAATTTCTTGGGTTTAAATCATTACCTTGAACAGCAGGTCCAAAGAAATTCAAGATGTTCAGCTGCTTTTGCTCTGTGGCGTGGCTTGGTTTTGTTTTCTCCGTGGTGCTTTCCGTGCAATCACCAGCCTGGGAAAGATGAATTTAAGGGGGCAAGACTTCTCTGTCTGGATGTTTTGCATCCACCTAGTTCCCCATGGACTTATGTTTGCACAATGAGGATGTAATTGATAAATGTCTTTAAAAAACTTCTTTGATTTGTAGCCCAATAAGGGCATCTCAGCACCAGAAAACTGCAATTGTATAATTGACTAGTGGCTTGGGTAAGGAAATGTTCTTTACCTTAAAGTACAGGCAGAAAACATTAATAGAAGAATTTCTAGGACAGTAATAATTACACTGACCTGATGCATGCTACAGAAATCTCTCAGATTGAAGGGGACTATTATGAGAGCTTAGCAGGATTTAGAATTTACCCCTGTACAAGGAAGCCCAGTGTTTGCACACAGACTTTTGCTGATATAAAATCCTCATGATTCAAGGCCTTTTCCTGGGAATCCAAGTTCTGAAAGACCAGGAATTTACCAATGTAGAAGCATTTTCAACATCAACAAAATATTTTCATACTTCAAAGTTTGTAGAACACACATGACTTGAATTACTGAAATGCACTTTTTAACTTCTCTACTCACCCAGATTTTCTCATTTTCAGCGCCTTGGAGGGGTGGCCAAGGGGAAAAGCATTTTTTCAGAAAAAAAATCGTATAGCAATTCTTTCCTTGCCAACAATTTTCTAATGAATTGCCTTATTTACTTACTCCCACACGTTAAGCAGTAGAAGCAGAAAAATACTTGCGATGTCATCACTGGATGAGAATGGGAGTCAGTATATTCTCTCTGGGTGAGAGAGAAAGGTAGTTTTCTGGTTTGTTAACTGCTAGAAATTAAGTCATGTCAGAAGCTCAGGAAAATGAATTACACTATTTTCTGTACAAACCAACGTGAAATAAAATAGGGGGGTTTATGTTTTGGTTTTTTTTATATTCTAGTCTACTACAGTAAACTTCCCATAAAATCTGTGCTTTCCTGGAAAATCAAGAGCTCTTGGTTAGTTCTGTGTGGTACACTGAAGGTGTATTCAGTCCTTTGCTCAGTTCTTGATTTTAGCAAAATTTTGAATGTTGATTATATTAATACATCTCTGCAATATCACACTGATTTTTTTTTTCACTGCATTGCTAACTAAGGTATAACTAAGAAGCAGAACAAAATGTTTTAATTTTTTTTTTGCCAGGATAGGCAATGTGAAGATGAGCAACATGTTAAGTAAAAGAAATATCTGTCAGTACATTTTAGAAGACCGCTTGAGGGAGTCCTTAAGTGGGCAAGTCAAAGCAAAATAGTTTTCACACAATCAAATATGGTTGCAAAAATTAATCAATTTAAATAATTTCTAGCATGTTAATACCTGTGTAGATATACTAAACTTATAGTGATCTTATCCTTGATTTACTACATTAAAATGATTGATTTTAATGGGAGGCTGGATGGCATTTTGGCAGTGGGGGACAAGACTGTGGCACTGACAGTGGGATGTAAACGACTGCAGGAGCCCCTCTGCTAAGGGAGGATATCTGTTAGCTAGCTAAATATAATTTCTGAAGGGTGGACCATAGGATGAGTAAGGTGTCAATTCTGTTGTGAAATGTCCCTCTGGAATAGTGGCGCTATTTTAAGAACAAAATGTGGCAGACACTTTACTATGGGAGAAGCCAGCACTCCATAACTCATTGTCTCTTCACTTTTCACAAATTTCAGCAGTTATCCATAGCCCAGTGAAATCATCACAGAGCCATTTTATTCAGCTGAGTCTTGCTGCTCTATGTTCTTGTTTTGAGCTATGGGTGAGTGCAAAGCAGTAGGTGAGTGTAACACCATTTTATGACTATAAAACCATTTCATGCTAGACCTGACAAATGAACAGCATTAGCTTTGTTAGCAGACTTTCCTTGTTCTTTATACTGAGCAAGGATCCTGAGGGTTTGAAGCATTATGTAAATCTGTTAGCTAATATAGGCTAGCAGATTTTGAGAGATCTGGCTTTTACTACAAGTTTACAAGGCTATTCCAGTTGTTAAGAAGTCAGAAGTCTTGGTTATAAAGACTTGGGAAACAGATCCATCAGTTTTACAAGTTTACAGTGCTGCTGGAAAAGGGCCAGCACTGTAACACTGGGCCCTGGAAATGAATGAAACATTTTTCTATTAGCTCATATAGCTTGCAACACCGTGGTAGCTGAGTAACTTGCAGGTGTTACTGCATTCATCCTTGCAGTATCTGAATAATCCAGGGTAATGCAAGTACAAGAAGCTATAAAAATATTTCCACCTCTCTTTTGTGGGCAAGGGCCCAGCAGGGGAAAATCCCAAAAAGCTTCCCTTTCCCTAAAGTTTTAAGCAATTTTTTTTGTTTAATTAACATTAACATTTTATCTATGGATACTTCTTTGGTTTAATCAAACTTACTTTCATTCTGCAAAAGGTACAAAATAAATCTATATGGTAAACTTACAGATTCCATAAATTTATGGGGACTATTGGTCGCTTTTTGGGAATACTTTGCTTTCTATAAAATGTGAAGGACATGCACTAGTTAGCATGCTCACCCTCAGAAATTCTGCTTTTATACTTCTCTCTAAAATCTACCAAATATCCTTTTCTCCAGACCAGTGAAGGTTTAGTAGAGTGTTTTTTAACTTCCGTTAACTTTAACCAAGAAATTTATTTCTCAGTATAAGCATCCAAAAACCACAATTTTGGAAACTAAATCTAAATCTCAGACTAAGTTTCCTGCGTACGTATTTCTCATGCCTTGGAACCAAAAGTTTTTTGGAAGATATTTTTGGAGCAGCATTTGTAAAACTAGAATTAGGAGTTTGCTGACACCCTGGTTGTTAAGGGTGCTGAGTTGCACTGGCTAGCTATATACAGACACTATGGGATGGGACTGCTTTGGAATGCGTCAGGAACTGTTTATTTTTTAGAATCTTTTTAATCTATAGTTTTGTCTATGTAAAGACTTTGACAGTTCGCAATTTAGACAGCAAGTTCAAGAATCTTCTTGTTACAAAATGCTAAATACTCGTCTTACTTAATTACACAGAGCAAATGAATATTGACAGTGATTTTAACTAATTAACATAAACACATGTAGCTTGAGCTAAAACAATGCTTGCTTGTTCATTTGTAGGAAGACAATGCATAAAACTTTATTCATAAAATCTAACTTTTCTTCTAGAAAGCTTGTCTTTTTTTCTCACAAACTTAAAACCCTTTAACTTTATAGATTCCCACACTGAGTCAACTCTTCTAAACAAAAATAATTATGAATCATCACAATTTTCTAAATCAAAAAGCAGTTCTACATATTCAGAGTTTTGACTGTAGTAAATCTTATAGTGTGACAACTCTTAAATTAGATTAGTGGCTGTAATTGTTGCACCACAAACAAAAGAAAAAGATGCCTTCAACTCCTCTTCTTTGACTTGAATTCTTATTTTTGATTCTCTCTGAGATGCATCCTCCCTGCATGATGAGATGTATGACATGACTCAGAATTACCATGTTCAGAAGATTATATCAATTCAACATTTTGTTTCCTGTCCAGAGGTGACTGCTTCAGTTAAGTGGTTGTAGAGGAGCTGTGGGATCAGATAAGAGGTTACGAAATTCTCTGGAGAAAGCACGAGGCTCTCTAGGTAACGCAAAGTCAGTGGTGATCAGGAAGCAGGGAAACAGTAATGCCAGGGCAGGAAGTGGATGTAGAAATCATTATACGTGCCAAAACTGTTAAGACTAATAATTAGTATTAGCAATAAGTTATGCAGGTATCATCAGATCACAAGGAAATAGTGACAGCAAATTTAACAAGATGTTTATGTAGTTAATTCTTTGATTGATGTTTTGTTTTTAAAGTGCTACAATGGTAATGAACACGTTGTGCCTTCAGCGGGGCCTCTAAGTGAAGTAAAAACAAGTTGGTGCATGGCTAAAATGGAGGCTGCACAGTTTTGCCCGATGCCGCCCTGTGCATCATGCCATGTTCCTGTTACACCAAATCAGGGTCAGGGAGGTCTGAAGCTAGAGGTCCTGAAAGAAACAAGAAAAGGGAGAAGATGCAGCCTCAATTGCAGAGGGCAGACTTTGGCCTATTCAGGATGCTGATTTGTGTGCCCAGATGACCTAGAAAGCTGGTGGCATCCTGGCCTGTACCAGGAACTATCAGCAGGACCAGGGAAGCGATTCCTCCTCTGCTGTTGGCACTGGTGAGGTCTCATGTCCTGTGCCTAGTTCAAGGTGCCTTTGTTCAGGAAGGACATTGAGGTGCTGGAGCATCTCCCAGGAAGGGCAGCAAAGCTGGGGAAGAGTCTGGAGCACAGGTCCTATCAGGAGTGACCGAGGGAGCTGGGGGTCTTTAGCCTGGAGAAGAGGAGGTTCAAAGGCGACTCTATCACTCTCTGCAGCCCCCTGAAAGGAGGGTGTAGCCAGGTGGCCATTGGTCTCTTCTCCCAGGCAACTAGTGACAGGACAAATGGACACAGTCTTCAACTGTGCCAGGAGATGTTTGGGTTAGATATAAGAAAGAAATTCTTAACAGACATTGGAATGGACTACCCAGGGAGACAAAGGAGTCACCATCCCTGGAGGTGTTTAAGGAATGACTGGATGTGGTGTTTAGTGCCATGGTCTAATTGACAAGGTGGTATTTGTCGGACTTGATAATCTCAAAGGTTTTTTCCAATCTAACTGGTTCTGTGACTTGCAGAGTACAGTTCTGTGTTGGGCAGACTTTTAAAAAGTGAACCAAGTGAAGGATATAGAACAAGAAGGGCCAATTCTCTTAAAGTAAAGGCCAAATCCTGGTTATTTGTGCCCAGAAATATCTCTGCTTAGAAAATACAATAAAGGTGGTTTTTTGATGCATGTGTGAAGATCAGTGTTGTAAACCAACTTCTGTTCTCACTATCCTAACACAAATAGATAAGCCAAATGGAACCTTGTGATATAACAACAGAAGCTGGCTCCATGACTTAGGAAAAGTGATTTGTTACTCAGGACCAAAGGCTGAAAGAGAAGCGGACAGGAGGAATAATAAAACTGTGTTTGTATCAACAGCTTTTGTTGAAAAACAACTTAATACTGCTCCTGTGTGTTATACCAAATCTGAATTTGCCGACGTTCAGCTCTACAAGTCTGAGATGAATGAAGTGACTTTTGGATTTAATTTTTTAATTTAATAATAACAAAACAACTATGGCAAATCTTGACATTTGAGCACAGGAATTTTCCCCTCCTTAACTTCTAAAGCTGCACTGTGGCTGTGATGCTGAATGAGGTGTCTCATCTGTTTCCTCAGTATTAGCTGCTGGTTCCTGGCAGAGCTGCAACATTGAACTTAATGGTGTAGTTGGGCAAATACTGCAATTCTAAACATACTTGAAAACTCACAAACCTATGCTCTCTGCCTGACAGAATCTGCTGTAGGCTGCTTTGATTCCTCTGAAGCAAATTGGATTACTTCTTGTTTCTAATTGAGTGGTTCCAATGATTCCTTGAATGGCAGTATGCCATTCTGACTCATGGAGCTGGCACGAGAGAATGGATGGTCTAACTACATTTTTTTCTATCTCTGAATTTTTGGTTTCTCACTGTTATATCCCTTTGTTTTAATCTATAAATTAATTTGGATAGAGGCAGAGCTGTTGCTGAAGTGCTTAAACCTCAAAGTCATGTGCTTTGTTGCCAGAGTGTAGCTCTGTCAAAGAAACATTAGTTCCTATTCCATGTGTCATTTGGGAAAAAGGTGGGGAGAATACTTGGGACTATTGGGAAAAGCTTAACAAGAGTAAGGAAACTCAAGAATTTATTTAATACCATTTATCTGTTGTAATATGCAGCTATATTTCATGAGTTTAACTGTAGCAAAGCTTGCTTTACAATCTAGCACCCCTTTATGCTTCTGAAAGAATGAGAAAATGCTTGTTTTTTTCTGTAGGCTAGCCTTCCCCTGAGCTGAGAAGTTGGATGGATGTTGTATTAAACACGTTTACAACAATACATACATATTACAGTAATACATTACAACAACAGAGTCCATCCCCTCCAGGGGCTTTTCCCAAAGCGTCCAGCCAGGAGCATCTGCAGCTAATCCAGCAGCGATCCAATGAAGGATATTGCTGCAAGACTGCCACAGAGCCCTGGCACGTCCAAAGCTTCTCCAACCCTCTCCTGGGGTCTACCCTCGTGGGGTCAGTCTTCTTCTGAGTCCATCCCCTCCAGGGGAACTCACCATCTTCTCCTGGGACTCTCCTGGTCCTCGCTGCAGCCATCTCTGGGACTCTCCTGGTCCTCGCTGCAGCCCTCTCTGGACTCTCCTGGTCCTTGCTGCAGCCTTCTCTGGGACTCTCCTGGTCCTCACCCTCTCCTGGGGTCCTGGGATTCTTCATCTCCTCCTGCAGCCTTTACACCAGCCATGCAGCTCTTGCATTCTTCATCTGGCTCTTACAGTGTTCCTTCTGCTTCTTGCAGGCTTCTGACTCTTACTCCGACTCTTACCCTTTTATGGTCCTTGTACTTAATTGCTTACAGGTGTCTATGCCACTTGTTCTTAATTGGCCCCAGCTGCAACTCATTGGGGAATACTGTGCCCCCTTACCATTCTCCCTACAGATGGAGAGTTCAAAATTGTAGCTGCCAGAATAAATGATCAGTAATGATACAGTTAACTTCAGCAATGAGGACTGTTCCCTATGTCAGGAAATATTTTTTGACTTAAATCAATTTTTTATCAAAGTGTGTGCATGTGTGCACATGCATGAGGCGCTCTGAGAAGTTGAGAGTGTGTGATCTGACCTGTCTGTAGTTCTAATGCAAAATTTACTGTAGTGTTTCTAAATAAAATTGTGGTTTAAAAAAAACCCAAAACAACCTACTCTATTTAAAGTGTTTAGGAGAAATTCAAAACCTCTTTCAATCAAACATTAAATGGTCCCTTAAGTTGCTCTATGTAGTTCACCTGACAAAAATGTCCTTTTACCCTGCTGTTTTAATATCTTATTCTGTCTGATTCTCTGCCCTGCAGTTTTGAGCAGAAGCTTTGGGGAAAAGTATCCATTCCTGAAAGTCCCTAGAGCAGATTGGTTTTTTTTTTTACATTCTGGCTATCGCTTACTCACTATATGTTTGAGGAAAAAAAAAAAAAAAAACAAAACACCTCATTTCAAAGCTTTCTTTGTTAATGGTTTCTAGACCAAGCAAAACTTTGTTTCCTTTTCAGGAAACATGTACATTTGTGATTTGTGTTATGGTTTCTGTGAGAAATGTGGGAAAGAAGCTACTTGTGGGAGTACCTGTTGCAAAGGGAAGGGGGATACCAGGTGGTTGAAGAAGCTCAGACTCCTGAGTCTTGCTCCAACTTCTTCTGTGGTGCTCATCAAGTCTCCTCATTTGTATGCCCTGCTCCCAGGCCAAGGGGTTTTGTCTGAAATGTTTCATTTTAGTGAAGTGCTGATTTTTTTTTTAATAATACTTGTTTTGATGAGGAATGTAAGTGCCTCCTGATGACTTCTGTACCAGATGGGAGAGGGATTACAGGAACTCATGTGGCATTAGACCAGGAAAGCCAAGAAATTATCTCAGTCTGAAAGAGAGGGAATTTTAGACCAGAGAATGTTTGGTGAAGGGAAGAACAGGGTTTTTATTAACAGGTTTTTCTGTTCTTTCTTCTGGAGAAAAACTCAGTGAAGGTAAGTATGAAATCTTTTTCTGAGGCACTGCTTTCAAATAGTGTTTCCTTCTTTTTTTCTGGAACAGAATTGAAATTTTCGAAGATAAAAAGTCAGAAAATCCCATTTGAAAGAAAGATTAGACGATTTGTGTTTATTTTCCTTTGCTTTTAGCCCCTGCATTTGAAAACCAGTCTCAGATTCACGTGAGATTATCATCCAGAAGGTATTAGTGATGGCTTCTTTTTCTAGCAGAGATGAAATTCAAGTTTCTTCTAACCTCAGGATGAATATACTACTACACATCTAATTCAGTTACTGGAATTGCTTCTGTTTTCTGAGATAAGAATCAGCAATGGTTTTGCTATTTGTCTGAGTCTTGAGGATATTCAAGTCAAGACTCAAGCCAAATTTTTAAACAAGTTTGTAGTTTAAATTTAATTTTTCTTCTGGTTCAGCCAGTGCTTTAGGGCAATGTCATCTGAGGAGCAATTCAAACCACAGGATTATTTGGCCTGAAATGGCTGAAGAAATTATGGGGTTTTTTTTGCATCACAGATGCAAAAAAGATCCTAGAATTTTCTGAGATCTGAAATACATTGCCATCTAATTTCAGGGGAACCTGGATTTTAATTCTCCTGATTTAGGAGGTGGCTAGTGGGAATGGGTCACTCTGAAGGTTTCTGCAGAGCTGGGACTGGTGTCTGATCACTGAAAGGGTGAGGGCAGGGCTGAGCTCAGAAAGGTCACACCACATATGCTTCCCTCACTGTGCAGAGCATCACCTGGAGCACACACAGAGGCCCTGTCACCGTGTCAGCAGGGACCATCAGAGCCGTGTCAGGGGCTGGACTGGAGCCCCTGGAGCCAGCACTTAACAGGACGTAGCACTATCTGCTAAGTGTTTGGGGCAGTGGCACAGCTACTGCCTAAGATGTATTCCTTCTGGATTGGAACAATTGTCCCTCTGACTCTTCAAGGACGTGTGGGTCATAGCTGCTTTACATCCAAGTATATTCTTCTATCCTTTGTCATATAGGAACTGAAGACCTATAAGGGCTTCTTTGTTTCAGTGTCTCTTTTAAAAAGAATGTCTAAAATAGGGAGCCAATACCAAATTTGGGGTTCTTAACCTCATTATTTGTCTAAGCATTGATAGGACTGATTCATTCAGCTGCCAAGATGAAATCCTCCAGGCTGGCTTTTTACACAAAAGGATTTTGTTCCAAGCATTTAAAGTGTGAAAATGTTTCTATTTATAGAAATGTCACCTTTGACCAGAAATGGGAAAACTTCAATATAGAAGATAACAAAACAACAACAAAATCTGTGTGACTGTCACTGCCATGACTTTGACAGCAAAAGTTGTGACTTTTAGGGTTTTTCCATAAGCTGTTGGAGAAAATTCTGTGATTGAATGAGGCCAGAGAAAAAACTTGTTACTTGTAAGTTAGTAAAAAATCAGAATGTCTTTCCTGTGGAAAACACTGGTATAATGAAAAGTGTTTTTAAACTCACTGTTGAAAGTAAAAGAGATTGTATTTTGAGTAAATTTTACAGTATTGGTGGTGTAGCAAAATGTTAATCTGAGATCCCAGTTCTAGGACAGGTTCATTTCCATTCCAGTTCAAACAGCCTTTCCAGAGGGCACACAGCAGTGCTAGGCATGGTAAATAAGAGCTCAGATCTCTGTGCTCAAGGCGAGTGTTTCCCCAGAGCATTATGAAGTTGAATTCCTCCCTCAGGTCATTTGACAGTTGCATTTCTTCCCCTGCCATTTTGTGTCTCCAGCAGAGATAACATTCCTTGGCTGTGCCTTGATGCCAAGGACCCTCTCCTTGGGAGACAGGAGCTTCAAGGGTCGTGAAGATGATAAGCATGGCTAAAAATCCTTTGCTGTACCTGAGAAAAGGAATGTCTTCAACTGAGGAATGAGATTAGGTGTGGATCTCAACTGGGTTGTTCTTTCCATGGGAAAGACTCTGGATAAGGGTAAGCCCGTGATGAAAAGTTGTATCTGTGTGCTGGTAACTCATTGCTGCTGGTGGAAAAAGGGAATAGGAGGGATATCAGCCTCCATGAGGGAAGGGGCTTGGAGAAGGGGATCGGAATTATGCTGAAGCCCCTGTTCATGCTGGGACCACCACCTCCGGTACGTTCAGCTTCTCACTCTTGGAATGAAAGCAAGCAAAACTTCTCTAGGCTTGGCAGAGGTGAAGGAGAAAGAAAAGACAAATGCACAGTTAATCACTGCCATTGGCATATGCTCTGTTAGTGGGGGAGGAGAAGTAAAGAGTCAAGCTTGTACAGGTTTACATTTTTGCTAGTGAGTGACGTGTGCAAAAGATGTGTCCTAGATAAGCATTGTTGAATCTTCTTTGTCCCCCAAAAACTGCAACTGAGAGATTTGCATCCGAATTCTGTGACTAAGTCTAACCCATACCTTGATGTTAACTGACTGCATTCATATCCTAAAGCTTAGATTATACTGTAGAAGTTCAGTATTTGAAAAACTGATAACCCTACCTGAGAAGCACTTGACCAAGGAGTGTCTTGAGTTTTTCCAAGCCCTAAAGTTTCTACAGTTGTTTCATTCACACTCAGCTGGCCTGATCTAGGCTAACACTTTGTTTTTCTTTGCAATTAAAATATTTCAGCTGCCATGTGAAATATGTGAGACTTTTTAGACTTGTCAGAAACTCAGCAGGATGGCATTGAGTGTTTGCACAGCAGCTTATAACAGTCCCAAGAATAATTCCTGGATCAACTTTCTGGCTATTTTTAAACCAGTGAAAAATATGAACTTTTGAATAAATCCATTTTGCTCCTTGGCTTTTTATTTCACTGTTGGTTATTTGACAGCTCAAAACACATTTCCAAACATGTCTCTCTTCCATCCTAAAATGAGCATGTGACTGTGGATTACCCATCAGACTTTGACAGTCTTTTGGTCCAACAGCACATCTGGAAAGGGATTTCTGTTATTTCTTTTCTTTTTAAAGCTAGAATGTACAAGTTCACTGGCCATGTGTTTAGTTTTCATTGAACTTTTTTCTTTCTTCCAGTTTTTGTTGTTTTGTTTATAGCTTTTTAATAATCATGCTGTACTCACCTTGTTTTTTGCTCTTCAGTGATCATATTATCAGTAGTCATAAGTGTATCATATGTAGCTACTAGTGGACAGAAGGAGGACTGAGATTCCTGATGTGACTGTGAGACAAGTGAAGCTCACTCCCATCCCACTGAATCTGAAACCTAGAGAAGCTTTTCAGTGCAATTCTGCTCCTTTTGCTATCATATATAGTAGTCTGTAACTGAATTTAGCCTGCTTTGCTAATCTCAATGTTCAGAGACTTCCAAGGAGCTGGTCAGGCTGTTGTCAGACCCATGTGCCTTAGGAAGCAGCATATATGAACAGTCTGTTGTGTGTGAAACACCTTTGACACTTGCTGTGTTTCCAGAAATACAGCTGCAATGAAGGAAAGATGACTTTGGTGAGGGCTTAGATCAAAGTTGACTGTTTAAATCAATTAAAAGGTGATTGGTTTAGATTACATATAAGAAAAAAGTTTTTTTGCAATGCTGGTTGGTAAAGCACTGGAACAGGTTTCCCAGAGAGGTGATGAATCACCAGGAAACATTCAAGGGACTCTCTCTGATCTAGTTGGAGATGTCCCTGCTAATTGCACCTCTAAAGGTCCCTTCAAACGTGAACTCTTCTATGATTCTACATTTCTCAGTGTGCAGCATTTCTTGATTGACCACTGGGTCTGTTTTCATGCCTGGATGTTTACAGTCCATCTCTGCTCTCACTCTGTCTGGTGAATATAACACTCAAGTGTTGCAAGGAGGGGGACTGTCGCATGTGAAGGCACCTCATGCTGAGGCAGGTGCCCAGAGGAGCTGGGTCATGAGACAGCCTGCCCTGGGCATGGCAGCTCTGCAAGATCTGTGGTAAAGTCATCATCACCAGTGGTAACTAGAGAAATACTAGCAGACTTCTTCTAAAAACTGATTAATCCAGGATTCAGCACTAATTCCAGCTGTTGACAATTATGCTCTCCCTGTGGCTTTGCTGAGGTGTGGTGTTTGTCACAATAGATCTAACCTGTTAAACAGATACTGCTTTTTGCTCCACCAGGGCTGCCTTTGGTGACAGATAAAATGATTCCAGTGTACAGAGGACAAGGTCCTTCACTTTGTTAAATTTGCCAACTGCATTGGGAGCCTGAGGGATGGAAGGTGTCATAGAAATATAAAGTGCTATTACTCATCCAAAATCACTCTACTCTCTTTTCCTAAAAAAAGCCCCAAACAACCATGGATACTTCTTCCCTGCATTTTGTTCAATGCTTGGTTGGTTCCTTTAAATCTGCACACAGAACTGCTACCACTTAGTGCCTGGATCTTGAGTGTGTCTCAGACATTTTATCTGACCTTTTGTTAGGCAATTATTTCTCTTACCTGTTTCTCCAGTTACTTGAGCAATCTGTTTTCTGTGACCAGTTTTAAGACACTGATTTTCAGTGTTTTTATTTAAACACACAATGAGTTTAAGCATGCAAGTGAAGTTCATAAAGCTCAGTGAGTCCAAGCACTTTGTCTGGTTGTACTCACTTGACAGGTTTACTGTATTTTCCCATGTCCTAGCATTAAATACAAACAGCTGAAATAGAAAGGCCTAATGAAAAACTAATCTTGATGTGAGAGCAGGAAAGAGAGATGTGTGGGACAGGAATTCAGTAATCCTCTGGCTGGAGGTTTAGCTGTACCTAAACACTGTCATTCATGGAGCCAACTTAAATTGTCAGTCAAGAACCTGTCAGTCTAAACAAGTCTGAAGTGTGAAGAAGTTTGCTTTAGTTGGCATTTAACTTTTCCCTTGGTGTTTAATTCCTACCTTTAATCAGAATATCTCACAGAAGATAGGGTTCAGTTTGATCCAGCTATGTGAAGTATTGCATGTAGTTGGCTTGTCCTCAGAGAAGTTTCAGCTCCGGCTTGCAGACATGGGAGTGAACAAAATGAGCAAAGAAAGCAGTTCCTCAGAAAGGACATCTGAGCAGTTTTTCAGGTCTCAGGTTTCAGAGAGTGGCATTTCCAGTATTTTACTTACTTCTGTAAGGAAAGGAAAAAAGGGAACCCTCCTATGCTTGTTAAAGGGCATGATAATAGATATATAGGGACAGATAATACAGATAGTAGAGTTAGATAATAGGGTTAGATAATCTCTCGTGAGTTCTCTGTTGCCTTACAGAAAATTTAAACCACACTGGAAACAATATTAGCCAACAAATTATAAATCATCAGATTCTAAAACTCACTAATGTATATAGTAGCTCCAATATTGTGTATAGATTTTCCTCTGAAAGGCAATATTTATGGAAAATGTTGTAAGGTAACCAAAAAATGTAACGGTAACAATATTGAATGTATGTGACACTTGGTGGATTTAAACTTGGAGCATATAAACTAATGGAAAGAAGTGAAGTTTGCTCCCACACAGATCTGTAGCCAGCAGATCACAGGGATCAGGTGAACAGGCGCACCTAAAAGGTAAAGCATCATGATGCCAACACACAACTGACTGAAAGACACAGCTAACAACTGGGCATCTTCAGAGCAGGAAAGCAGAACCTCTCAGGTCAAATGATTGAATGGAAGTGAGGTGGTTCAGTAGGGAATGAAACCCAAGGATGAAGTAATAATGACACAAGAGAAGTCCCAGGCAGTGCCCTCCATCCCAGGCTGCCTGCTCGGGACTGCAGGGCAGCAGGCACAGCCTCAGGGACTCACTCTGAAAGGGTGCCCAGCCTCGGTGGTGGCACCACAGGGGCTCCAGTGCTGCCAGGATGGGCTGGGCAGGGACAGCCAGCTGGGCTGCCCTGGAAATGAGCTCCTCTGTGTGCCCATCCTTTTTAGAAATATATGTATATATACACACATATATATACGCACATATATGCATACACGCACGTACACATATATTTGTGGGTGTGTGTATCTATATATATATATATATGTATTATTTTTTAAATAGTGAGGTATTTGGGTGTGGATGGGGTTTGTTTATTTGTTTGTTTCAAGTCATCTGTTTGCACTTGGAGCAGCAGTGGTGTGGCCAGTGAGGGTGACTGACGGGTCGTCTGGCTTGCTGGGGGCGATGCTGTGCTTCGATCGCTGCCGGAGCTGGCAGCCTGGCAGCCCAGGAGGGGCTTGCGAGCGGCTTTTTAAAGCCTGGGATTTCCAGCGCTCCTCAGGATGAGTCGCAGCTCGGCAGCCCTGCACAGAGCAGATGTGCGGAGGGGAGGGAAATGCTTTCGGCTGAACCCAAAAAGTACGTGCCAGGAGGAAGGCTTCAGGAAGTGGGAGCTGGGTAGGGAGGAGGGAAGGGAGCATTTCTCTTCTGCTTCGTTTTCTAAGAAATAATTTAAATTGATTGCTTCTTCTTTAAAAGGAAAATCTCACTGAAGTTGTTTTAATGTGAATTTTGATATTTCTTTTCTGTGTGTGTATGTTTATATATTTTCTTTGTGCTGTTTTGTTTAGATTTTTAGGACTGATTTGTAGTCTTGGCTGATGGGAGAAGTGGTTGTGCAAGGGGTTGGTGTAGCAGGAGGTTACTTACGATGGTATTTGTTGCATCATCAAGAGCTGACTGATTAAACCTTATTGGATCTGATCCATAATAGCAAGAACATTTTTATGAAAAAGGAAATATAAATGAAGTCCTAAAGCAGATTTCAGAGCTGTTATCCTTTTGTGGAACATATTAATAGAATGTAAAGTGACCTAAATGAAGTGCTGTAGAAAGGCTTTTCAATAGTTTATACATTAAGCTAGGATTATTTGAACACATTCATAATGAAAAGAGGATTTTGTTGTGCATTAAAAATTAGTTATGATGATTTGAGGCAGAAGACTGAGATAAGTCAGCAAGCTAAATATAAAGAATTTGTGTAGCTCTGTAGCCATACAGCCCCATCCCCGTATACCCTGACCTTATACCATTACAATATTTTGTAGAGATTTTAGTACAGAAGATTCACTGCTAAATCTTTGCTAACTTGTGTGGACTTAGTTTTATTAGCCAGCCCAGCCCTGGCATTCAAAGAAGTCTATGAAGAACATTTGTTTCTAGTCTGAAGAGTGGAAGAGAAAAGGAATGCTGTGGGAGAAACTCCTCTGGGAGGGAAGTTGTGGATTTTGTTTCATTGCAACAGGTCCTGGAATAAGTGAGACAAAAAGTTGAGGCAAGTTTTTTACAGAGTCATTTAAAGTAATAAATAAGTGGCAAATGAAAAGGAATTTGAGCATATAACTCATAACTCCAAATTATTTACCAATATTGTGTTCTGGCATTGCTAAAGGTTTTAATTTTCAGTTGGTCTTTTTAATCCCTTCTTTACTGCAGTGACCCTTTTTGCTGTTAAATTTTTTCTAAAGTTTCTGAGGAAATCCAAGTTTTGTTCCCTGTGATTATATACTCGCCAAATTTTCAACTAATTCACATCCTGTATTGCTTTCTCTTGCCACAAACTTAGCTGTGCAAAATCACGTGTATTTGCAACTAAATAAGTTGATCAAGGGATCTAAAGTTGAAATTTGGTTGACTTTGTTTGGCTGCCTTGAGAGGTTGCAAATTATCCCCCCTAGGATGTCCTGTGTTACCAATGCCCTGAGATGCCAGCCTGGAGAGAGAGGGTGGCTGCTGAGGATGATCTGCTTAGTCCAGCAGGCCCTGGCTAAGAAATTGGGAAACAGAATTCAGTGCACAAACAGGATCCAGGGTAGAGATGTGTGTCTGAATATTGTTGCAGGTGGTTAATCAAGGCTGGTCGCACTCCTAAACCCCCAGGGCACGACAAAGCAGTGTTGCTGCATGAGATGATTGAGCCTTTGGTATCAATGTACCCGAGAGATTTTCAGAGTTATGCAAACTTAATAGAAGCACGGAGCTGCAAGACATTGCAGCTGCAGTACAAGTCAAACTCTCTCAGTCCTGAAAAGCAGGAAACCTTAGTGTATAGGTGCAAGGGAATTTAAGTAGCTACTCATAATGCAGCTGAGAGGAAGCACCAGGCTGATTTGCATAAATTGGTTGCAGGCTGCTAGACACTCTTTATAAATTCTGTGATGAGGACAGCCACCCTAGGAAAGGTTTAAATAAAACGATATTGCTCATATTTCACATGCAGCTTTGGTAGGCACTGGGACTTGAAGGCGTGCTTGGCAGGTAAATAAGTCAGCAGTCAGAAATGCCTGGTACAGATGGCAGTCAGTGCCTGAACATGTGATGGGGCACATGCAGAATGCAGGGCATGGTTCAAGGATGCAGCCTGGGGCTGCTGTGCAGCTGGATCACCCCGTGTGCCTGGGCCAGCCTGTTACAGTGAGGGCTGAGCTGGGAGTTAGCAGCTGATCCTGCTGACAACAGCCCAGGCACACGGGGTGATGGTATCAGCAGCTTCATTTGACAGCATTTGCAAAGTTTAAACATACCCTAAGCAGAATGCCCAAGAAATAAGGAGATTGACTGTTATAATTTTTGCTGATCCCTCTGGACTGACTGCCATCAGCACAGCTGTGCTACCAGTGAAATGACTGAGTAGGTGAAACCAAGCCCTTGCTGGCTGCGTGATATAAAGGGCAACATTTAAACAGCTCCAGTTAATCTAAACCTCCTAAAGCAACAGGAAAGAGCTTACTTTGTGCTTTGCAAAATTAGCAATGCCTAAAAAAGAACTTGATCTCAAGTGACAAGGAAATTTGTTTGGGTTTAAATTACAAAAAGGACAAAGTACTTTCACTGAACTTTGTGCAACCAATAATGTAGTACTCAATAAATTACTTGCCTTTTGTTGAGAAAGAAAAGTATGCATAGTTTCTTATATACCTGATATATTTTGCTACAATTTCTGTACTGAAACTTGTGCAAGTACTCAAATGACGTAATTGTCTTTACTATGAAAGGGTCAGCATGGCTTAGAAACGTGCAGTGTTGTTGTCACCGTGCAGTTGCTGTCATAAGGGGTCCCACTCTCCATGGTGCTGCAGAGACCATTGCACCCCAGCTGAGTGTTAGCAAATGAAGGTGACTTCAGGAGCACCAGGGAGACTCTTAGTGGATCAATGCTGGCACTTTGGAATGCCCCAGTGGCACTGCTGTAGGTAAGTGCCAGTCAGTTACTCCTCAAGCAGCTGGTGAGGGAAGGCAGCATAGCTTAAATGCTGGAGGGCTGCAAGATCTGCAGTGTTTGCCATCCCTCCTCCACAGCACAAGAGGTAGCAGTCTGATGACGTCCTGGGTAATGCTTAAAAAAACTTAAATAACCTATTTGTATCCGAATTATTTTGTATTTAGAATCGGTGGCTGTTGAATTGCTTTGCACTCTGTCATTATCTCATTGTTTGATACCACAAAACTAATAGCAGCAAACTTTTGCTGAAGTTCAATGCAATTTTGCAATTAATAGTAACTATTTGTGTTCAGTGGGTTTTTACTCCTGGAGAAAATTTGAATATGTCCCTTACCCCCACAGCAGTTGTAGGCAAATTGTTGCATTTTTCCATTGAGAGATGGTCTTTGATGCAATGCTTTTCCAGAGCTGGGTGGGCGGAGGTAGTGTGAACTCAAATCCCGATGGACATGACTTGATGCAGACACAGTGCTTTCTTAGACTTCCATTTGTTTTTTGAGATTCTCTGATGTATATTACTTTGCTTGCATTTTAAAATGCTTTTTAACATAAAGGTTTTTATGTGTTCTTTAACATAAATGTTATTTTCTGTAAATGGCACTTTTCTTCTTAAATCAGAAAAGGCCTTGTGCTGAGATTTTCTGTTCTGCTAGTTCATCCTGATTCCAAGCTGACATTGCCTCCAAGCAGAGGCAATGTAGGAGATGCTTCAAATGTACGTCATATCCAGAGATTATCATGAGGATGAGAGGAAGATGATGTTTCCTAATGTAGATGTGCTAAATTTTTTGTTAGTTTTTGTAGAGTCATGAAAAGTGGCCTATGGAATTAAAACAAGGGACTACATTACAATAACTGCATCATCCCTATTTTCAGTGGGTAACACAGTGGGGTGCAGAGGGAAAGGATGAAAATTCCTTCACTGTTGTATCAAAATTGTCTTGATGCTTCTCCAAACCAAAGTTCCTTGCTTTTGTGTAAGATATTGTTTCTTCTCCCAGGATAAGCACTGCCATGAGATAATTTTCTAAGAGATACAGACATTACTTATACTATACATACCTATTTCCCTCAAATGTGTCAATTTATGCTTTGTTAGTTTAGTGCTTTAGAAATCTAAATGTCTTGATTGCTGTAATTTATCTCGAATTATGCTCATATTGCAGTTTTTATTAGTTTGCAAGCATTGCTTCAATCTTTGAAATGTCTTCAGTGCTGCAGTAGATTTCTAATTGTAAGTGGAGCAGCCTGTTTCACTTGTTCTTTTGGAGACACTGGTGTCTCTTCCTTTAGCAATGCTTAACGCACAAGAAATGTGTAAGTTCTTCAACCTCCATAGGACTTGAAGAGCAACGACCTCCTTCCTGGATGAGAGTTTGTTTTACTCTTGTTTTAGAGAGTTAAGGGTAGTTGTACTGCTGCCAGAAGGTTTCATGTGGCAATAAAGATTTGCCTTTTGATGCTGAGATAGGTCTCCTTGAACATATTTCACCCAGTAACTACTCTTCCCAGTCATCTTGATTATCTCCATTACCTGTGCTGGCTAGATGCTTTATGCTGAGTGTCTAGTGTCAGACTAAAATGCATTGGACTTAAGATTGTATCAGTGATCCAGTTAGATTCTCTAAAATTAATCATAAAACACCTTAAAGGTGGATTTTCGTGATGCTTAGGCACCTAACAGTGCAGATAAACACGAGGGAGTGTTTTCAGCACCTCAGGAAAGCAGTAGGTGTTTTGCCAGCAGTGCAATCAATAGGTGTGAAGTGCCTAAGACCTCTGGAAATCATTCTTTTAATGTGGGATTTAAAGGCACAGTAGCAAAAAGAGTTGCAAATGAAGTGGAGCACTTAACTGCAGCCTCCCCGTGCAAGAAATACTGTCTCTGCAGAGATTATCAGTTGAAAGCATCTAAAGTCTCTGGTGTAAAACAGCATTTAGGTTCACTTGGCTCTTTATGTCCCCAGTTTCCTGTGAAAGTAACAGAAGATTGGTAGGAAGATTTTCAATTTACTGAGACAGAATACATGTCCTCAAGTAATTGAAATCATATTTCATTTCACTTATGGCTTTAACCCTTATTTATTAACTGTGAGTTTTGAAGGTTTTATTGCTGGCATTATGGAATATTTTATGTTGGAAGGGTAGTTGTCAAGTCCTACCACATGCTCCAAGCACGGCTCACTTCAGTATTTTGACGTTCTTTATGTTCATTCCCTGTGCACCTCTGGAAAGCGTCTTGTTCTGCCTTCTGCACACCCCACCTTCCATGCATAGAGGAATATTAAACAGACCCAAGCAGATATAATATGGAATAATCTTCAGTTTAGAGTGATCAGACAATTCTTTGATCTAAACAGAAACTGAATGCTACACTAATATCACACATGTGCTTGAAGTTAGCAGATTGAGAGTGTTCACTTGCTCTATTCCCCATGTTCTTCCTCTTAAAAGCATCTGTTGCCAGACTGCCAGGTGTGAGACACAGGAGATGGTGGGGCTCTGATCTGACTACTTTTAGAAGATTTCATGTTCCCAAATGTACATGATAGGATAACCAAGTGGCATCAAGAAGTTGGGTTGCCCTCCACCCTCACCCATGCCACCCATGACCAAAATTTCTTTTTGAAGTATGGAAATTACCCTAGTTGGTGAAAAATATCTCTAGTTTCAGACCTTTAGCTAAGAATATTTCCTGCAGAAGAAAAGCTGGGATTTTTACAAATAGTAAAAAATAGAGAGGGAAATCTACAGTTCTTTATGCATAGCTAGTAAAAATTGTAAAAAAGCGTCATTGTAATGTAGCTAAAGTGTAATTCTATTGTTATCACAGTATTGTATTTCCTTCATCATTCACCACAGTTCTTCATAGGTGACAGAAGAATTCTAGAGCAGAGAATCCAGCAGGAACTAAATGACCACATTGGTGAAAATTATTAGCTGTTTGTATTTTAAAAAGTAGCATTAGATACACTATATGGGATTAGTAAAAGTTGTTAACATCTTGCCTTGGCTGATTTATTGGGATGTGCTTTCATTTTGTAATCAGCCTTTGAAAAGTCAGTGTCAGCCGATGGGATTTTTTTCCACGGTCCTTAAAAATAAGCACAATATTTCATGGGGTCTAGTTAAACTGCAGGGCACTTTTCTCAGAGCAGTTTCCATGCACAAATCTTCCAGTAGCAGTTGAGTGCGTCTCCCCAAGAAGCTGAACAGTGGAATGAAAAGACTGCTAACATCTAGACAAGGTGAAGGATGTGCTTTCAGCTGTCAATAGTAAGGAAGAATTTTTTTTTTAATTAAAATATGAAAGGTCAGCTGTCCAGAAGCCAGAGTATATGTTGAAACCTCAGAGCAGAGCTCAGAAACCACTGGCAGAGATCAGAATTTCAGTGTGTTGCCAGCTGTGGACAGGCAGACATTTCACCGTGTACTTCTGTTAAATCCAGTAATGGGAGCCTCCCTTGGGAGGTGAACTCGTGCTGCTGTGGCTGATGGAGTGGGAGAGGGATTGTTCCAGGCTGACCATGGGTACTGTGGCATTGCCTTGTCAGCTGTGGCATTGCCTTTTCAGCAGTGGCAGCTGATCAAATGGCTTTTGACACGTGGTGGGCAGGCTGCAGCAGCAGCATCCTGGTATGAGGCATCTGTGGCTGATGAAATGGGAACTGCAATCATCTGGTAGCCTGGGATGAGTGAAACAGAGCAGGATAAGCTACAGGAGCTCAAAGGAGGCAGAGGAGGGAGACCAGATCAGGTCAAGAGCCCAAGTTATCCCCAAGGGTTACAGAGCAGAGTTCAAAACACTCACCACCGGGTGGCATAAAAAAATAAGATTTCTTTTTTAGGTGAATTTTGTGTGATTATTAAAGAGCTCCAGTTAGCAGCAGGATGCTCAGAAGGAGAAAAATAATGTATGAAAATATGCTACATAATAAGATTAAAACAAATATTTGCTGTAGTTTCTCCCTGATGACTGCTAAATTTCTTATATCGAAGGACTTAACCAGCATATCATGTTCTGGCCACCCATGTTTTTAACATGCTCCAAGGCTATAAAATAGATATATGTCCTGAAATTTCTGCCTTGTTGTTGCACTGTGCTAGCAGTCATCTGTTCCCTGGTGGCCAAATAAATATGCACTGAACTGTGATGGTCCAGCTAATTTTGATGCAGTGTCAGCATTGATTAGATTTGTTCAGTGTGCTGCCTGCCCGAGCATGTACAGCTTGGGTTGGGATTTGAGGTGCATTTGGACAGAGTATCAGATAGTTTTGATGTCATTTATGGCCAAGGGGACAATATGGTGAGTGTCTCAGGGGTCACATTAAGGAACTGTCTGTGCTGGCATGCAAGCCTGTGAGAGACAGCAGGGGAAAGATGGACTGAGCCCCCAACTCAACTGAGTGTGAGCAGCTTCTGGTAGTGGGTTTCTATTTGCTTGTTTTTCAAAATTTCGTAGCCATGGTAGAATTTGGTTCTTTTATGTTTAAGACTAGAACTGGATGCATTTAAATAGAACATAAAATTTCTGTAGAAGAAAATATTGTGAAGACCTCATTAATGTTACCTGTCTGGATTATACAAGTGCACTAATACTGGAACAGAAATGTTCTCAGGAAACATGCCTTTGCTACCTTGGCTTAAAATTTTCAGGTCTTGAAATTAAAGTCCATGGCCTCAAGGTTTGATTCTAGCAGCATGGATTCAGGAGAGAAAACCAAGTGCTAATTATTTGCCAGGTCTTTCCCACAAAGTAAGGCTGGGCTGTGCAGGCATGCTCCATAAAAAAAAACCAACTTGTAGAACATTAGGTGATCCCTCATTTTTGCCAGTGCCTGCCCAAGCCATGCAGAGAGCACGTGGGCTGGAACACAAGTTTGTTTTTCAACTGGGCTGATATTTGGAGTTGGATTTTTTTCTTTTGAGCTCTGACAAACAAATGTGTCTTTTATCACTGATTTCAGCAGTGCATCTGACGATGTACATAGAAAGCAATGTCTCTGTGCTTTCCAGAAAGGGCTTTACATTTTAAAGTACTTTTAGTCAGTCTCCAGAGAGATGAAAATATGCCCTTTGAGAGCTTTGCAACTAGCAGACATATATTAAAACTTAAATTCTTTTTAGTCTCATTGTTTGCTACAGATTGCTATGTTATCATTTTAATATAATATCATTAATTTAGAAAACATCTGAATTATTAATATCTATTGCTTTTACTGACTCATTAGGCTGGATATGTAAAAATCTGAGTGTGCCTGCTTTAAGTATCTATCTGATTTATTCTTGTATTGAGAACTTGATGAGGTTTTGATGGTTTTCTCTTTGGAGTTTTTTGTGGCAGGTCAATGTTTATTGCTGCCATCCCCAGCCATGCCTCATTAGATTGCTTACAAGAAGTTTAAGTACAGATATTAAAGGCCTGAAAGAAAGCATCTCATCAAAGCAGAGGCTGTGCTAAACAAGAGATCTTAAGGATACAAATGAGTCCTGAAATCCAGTGCTTTGTTTCAGCTGGCCAGAAGCCCAGAAACAAATTGCTGGAATGGAATCAACTAGAAACATACTTTATTGTAGGAAAAAAAAATCTCAAGGTTTTCCCAAAAATTTACAATGACAGTCTGCATGAACACTTGCCTGGTCTGGGGCAGGTGCCTGACTTTGCTCCCTACCCTGTTATACACAGGCAGTTCCTGTTCTTCTTTGTGACTTTTGGATGGGCTACATGGAAGTCACACACATTGAAGTCCATTTGCTAAACCAGTTTTCATTTTGATTAAATACATACTGTAAATGTGTGTTTGAGTGCTCCTGGCTTTGGCATGTGAACTGACTGGAACAACTGTGGAAGAGGACTGTCACCCAGAGGCTGATAAGGAAAGCAACTTCTCCACATGTGGGTGATCACGATTTGACTTGACTTTCTGAGGGCCAAATTAATCTGACCTTACTGTGTGGTATTGGAACACAGCACTGTCATCCAGAACAAGCAAAGTTGTTGTCTTGATTTTGTTTGGGGCTTTTTTAAAAGCCCAAAGATATTAACAATATTTTCCAAAAATCTTGATTTTTAAATGTCATCTTTTGTAAAATGTCTGAGGATCACTAGTTCTGCTATAGTCTCTGCACAGCAAAGACCTTCTCTTTGCTGCTTCAAGAGTTCCTAGTACAAGATATTTCATTAAGCACCAAATTTTGTTGTAATTTCAAACCAGATGGTGCTTTATACTGAAATTACCTGGATTATATGGACTATCAGTGAAATCATAAGGACCTTGGCAAGTACTATCTGCTAGCTAGCACGCTTGGATTTCTCCCATCTCAGCTAACATACTTAACATTGTTTAGTATTTTTCTTTAAAATTTTCAGGTGTAATGGTATAGACAAGATTGTGAACAGCAATTCAAACGTCTATGTTGTGAATCCACAGAGCAGTTCAACACAGGGAGATTGCTATGTTGTTAATTTATTTCCTTGTTAGTGCACATTAATCCCCCGTGTAAGCAAGCCCTTCCTTAAGCTCATTTCAGTGTAAATCATTTCCACAAGATGAGCTTGCAGCCATGAGCAAAACCAGAGGGTGAATAAAGCTGTGGATCATCTTACATCCACCTAATGCCAATCATACAACCATTTCATTCCATTTTCTACCCCTACCCTTTGAGGGGGACCTGCCCTTGCCCTCCTTTTTTAACAACAATTTTTTTTCTTCTGCATTTAATTAATTTTGTCTTCTTTATTCATCTTAGCATCTGAAAAGCAGAAACAGATGGCTGTAATTATTTAGCCATCATTTTATCGCTAAAAATCAAAATACAAAAACTCTCTTAGAATGACTTTCCTCATCTGTTTCATGTTTTCCATCTTTATTTTGGGAGAAATATGGGAGAAAGTTTATTTTTCTATCTGGTGCCTGCTTCCTTTGCCAGATAGTTGAGGGACAACTGTTAATTGTTTACTATCCTGAGGATCTGTTAGCTTCACTCCCAGGAAAGCCCTCCAAGCAGCCACGTAGGTGACAGTGTTTTGATGTTGTAGTCACTTCATATGTAAGGGTAAGGCCACATCATAATTTATGTGAGTTGTCAGGTCCTCCAACAGTTCATAGAGTCAAAATGCAAATGATTGTAGCATTAATTCAGAAGGAGTCAAACAGAGCGAGCACAGAGCTGGCAACTATGCCAGAAGCTGGCCCTGGTGCAATTACTGGCATCTTCATGGACCGGTTGTTTACATTTGGATTTTTGACCTAAACAATTAGGTCATTCTGGATGGTGCCTTTGAAATGCTCACTCAGGAAATGGATGTGTCTTCAGCAGAGTGCTCAGGATTCTGTCCCAGGACCAAAATCTAGAGGGAGGCAAAGCAAGTCTGGGGGTAAAATGGACCAGTGAACTCATTTCAAGTAAGCACTTGAAAACTGAAAACTTGGTTCACCCATTAAATATTCAATATATTGAGTAAAATGGAATGCCTTCCTTCATTATCATTATGTTAAATCACACCCTAAAGAGAAGGAGCAAGACTAAGGCTTATACAGAACAGGTTTTTCACTCTACATTGCATGGCTGTGGTGATACTGAGCATCCATAAATACAGTTGAGATGGATGTGTTGAACCCAGGTCAGCTGTACATCACCATAGCGTGAAACAGCTGAAGGGGAACTTCTCCCAATGTATCTTTTGATTTTTTCAATTTTTTTTCAGTTGCATTCTCAAGAGGTCTAAATTTGGAGTTAATAAAATAGAAGTGATGAGGCTGAAGTATAAAGTCAAAGTATTGCACAGTATATCTCAGTGACAAAAGACGGATACAAAATCTGTGCTTTACCAAGCCTAAAAGGCAGGACCTTCCCCGCAGTACAAACTAATCTTTTGCTGATTCATGGCAGCTGTCACTGACCATTTGACACATAATTTTGGCTCTAAGAGAGGCTAATATGGATATAATACAGTAAGATTCATCAGTGTCTATAGTGAATGCAACCTGCTGTATGTAGCTGCCATCCTGCTTACCAAGTTATCTGGAAAGATTTGTAATAGTTACTCTAATTTTCTTGGGTTAAAGCACTCATAGTAACCTGGAATATTCTCCTATAGTTTCATTTTATTCTTACTAGTTGTGGAAAACTACATGTACAAAAAAGTAATACATAGAGTAGTAACAGCTTTTGAGAAGATGCGTAAAAACCAGCTTCTCCTTAAAGCTCATCACTAAACTTGTAATTTCTTTTTTATATTTCTTTTTTATAAAGGTTTCATCTTTATATGGTAAAATATTTACATTGGCAAGTATTTATCTTGTTAACTAAAACTGCTAAAAGGCCAGTTTCTCAGAGCTGACACTGTAGGAAAAGAGAAAAAGCCTAAATTTGATTACTATCCTAAAACCTTGATCATAGTGCTACTTGCATCCAGCTGGATGTTATGCTGCATGGAAGATGGGTCTGTATTAGAAAAGCAGCATTTGTTTACCATAGTAGATTTTAAATTCTCAACCTTAAGAGTATTTGAATCTTTAAATTTAAACTTTTCTATTGTGAAAATATGCCAAATTGGTGAAATACATTATGTGAGTAAAATGAAGTATATATTCTCCTTGATTAGCTTACATCTATTTGTACTGGTTTAGCCTATTATTATTTAGAAATTTTCCACAAGTTTAATGAAATTATTTTTCACCCAAGTTGAGGTTTTTGAAATCTATCTATGCACACACACACATAGATATGCACATTTCCCTCAGATTCAAAGGGCAGTGTTATAAATGGCTCTCGGTCTTTGTCAGCTTGCCCCATTTCATTCAGCTTGGATGCCTGCCACATCCTGCTCTCTCAGGGTAACACCAGCAGAGGGAATGAGTAGCTGTCTTTCCATTCAGATCTGAAAGTTATCTGACTGCTATTAACATTGGAGCAGAAGTTGCCATGGTATTTCATGGACTCCCCTGGGGGCAAGATCCAAAGTGTGTAATCTAAACATCTCTCACTTCTCACTGAGATGGAAGGCTCTGTGTAATCCCTGCTATTTATTGCTTTCCAGATTCCACTCTGTAAGCATCAATAGTTTGTATTTCATCCTGTTTTGCCAGCAAACTGTAAGCTGAGTTAACAAATGTGTCATGTGAGATATTTTTCAGCTTTTGACACAGCTCACCACCCGCAAATGACTAAACGAGGCCAAAATGTTCAAGTCAGCTTCTCTCCAGCATAGAGATAAGGTGAGACACCTTTGGGTGTGAAATTCGTAGTCCATTTCTCAAATGAATTTCTGCAACAGTGAATTCCCATATGTTGAAGTAAAACATAAATCATATGATGGGCAAGTACTGCTTGCTCTGAATTACATTTATATAATAGCCCTCTATATAATAAACCCCTAGGTAGAATCAACTCCTTGGCATGCCTAACAAATAAGCTGGAAAGGAAGAAAAAAAACGAAGCCTTTTCCTTTCTCCCCAGTTTAGCTTCTTTGGTATGCATTGCCAGAAATGTGGCAGGGTTACAATTCAGTGCACACACCCTGTTAAGATTAATAGGTTTGAGAGAGAAGGAGAGGCATTACCATGCTTAACTTGCATGCCCCGGCAGCTCTGATCTGAGAGCATGGTGCTGACTCTGCCTGATGCCACCAGAAAGCCATGACTGCTTTCTTTGCTGGGCCACCTCACTGTGCCCTGCCTGCTCTTACACGACCTCTCACACCTTTCTCAAGGGTAAATCCTACACATGGTGGCATTTTTATTGCTGCCTAAGCACTGGAAATAACAGTCATGACCCCTGGTGCAATCAGCACCAGCAGATGCTCTCTTCCATTTCTTCCTACTTTTACAGTGATGTGATCTCTGTATGGTGAAGTGCCATATAAGCAGTAGCCATCCTGTCAAGGGCTGAGTCTGTCAGATGGCTGAGAAGGCTTGAAAGCACCTTCCTGCTTTGAAGCTATAGCTTTTGTACTTTTTACTACATCGTTTCAGTCCAGGGAGCTTTGTTGCCAGCATTTCTGCCCCAGACCTGCTGCCATGTAGGTGCTCAGGGTGTGCAATGCACTTCACCATGCCCTTCCTATTGCCAAATGCAGCCTCCCCAGGGCATGCCCCAGGAGGGTGACAGAGTTGGGGGGATAATGCCCTCAGCTAGGACGGGGGGGGCTATACTGTGTGCACTTGACAGATGAGTGGGGAATATAAGGCAGAAAGGAGAAGCAGCAGTATGGGAGATTAGGAGGTAGCAATGGGAAAGAAAGGGTGTACTCATCATTTTAAAAATGGCTGCTTAAATACTACAAGTGGTTATCATCACATAGTTATCGTATTAACCTGTTCTGTCACCCAGCTCCTCTCTCACTGGCCAAAATCAGCCTTATCACACACTCCACACATTGCTGGGCTATGCCGTGGAGAAAGGGGGTGAAGTGAAGCAGGTGCCCAGCTGTGGCAAGGTGTCACACCTTTGACTCAGCTCTCCAGGTCTGATGGCAAGTGTGAGGCTTAGCTGCTTGTAACTTGGTAAATAAGAATCTCCATGAGGCAATTTGGACTCTTCTCATTGCTAATGCTAATGTGAGCTGAGTGAATTAGCTGTAGGCTGCCTTGCTGCTGTATGTAGCCAGTGATAAATCTGACTTTGATAAAAAAAAATACAGAGGGAGCCTATTCATGTGCTGAAGATACAGGGCAGTGAAAGAGGTGTCAAGACTATTTAATGTATGTTTTCTTACACAGGCAGTGCTAGTGCTGCTATTATACCTCTCATCTCCCCTCTTTTGCATGGAGAATCCCCAGGTTTTGTAGCACTGAGTTAGTATATAGTGAACATGGGGAGACTCAGGGGATTTAATGTTTGTAAGTGTTGGATTTGATATCATTGTTCCTGAAAAAACCAAAGTGAGAAGTTATTTCTTGCTGTCAGTCTGTGTTGTCAGCCAGCTCTGTGCCCCAGAGTGCAGCAGTTTCCCAGAACGAGTTTTATGCTCATGCTTCTTTGCCTTTTTCACATCATCGTCATCACTTCCTTAGTTGTCTTTTCCAGTCTACTTTCTCTGTTGCTCTTTTCTTAAGATAAATGTATACTGTCAACATTGTGAAAGTTACCTGAGGGAAACTTGATTACAGGGGATGTGAAAAGAACTCAGAAGTGTGTATTTCATTTGCACAAGCTGTGGAAGTGAATGCCAACAGCCTGAGCATGTGTTCCATGGACTAAGGGTCCCAAATGGGCTAACCTTTCCTTTTCCTCTGTTTTCCATTCAGGGTTTGACCATGAGTACCCAGCCACACACTGTGACCAAGGCAGAGATCCCTGGCCATGTTCTTTACACCGTAGGAACGTGTGTGCTTATCATTGGCTCCATTGGCATCATTGGAAACCTCCTAGTCCTCTACGCATTTTACAGGTACAAAAATTCCTTTTGGGGTTGATCTGAGTGGCCTTGAGTTTCACCTGTGCCCATGTGCAGATTTCTGCATTGCTTTCCACTTGGATTAAATCTAACGGCAACAAATGTGGGGGAAAAGAGAGGAGAATGCAACCCTACATGGATGAAAACACATCCATGTGTATCATTGACAACCTCAGTGTAAATTCCTGATAGTTTAAAGAATCAAATAAAATGAGAAAAAAATTGTTTTATAAACAATTTCCAATTGAAAGTTTAAAGAATGGTTTAATACTTCTAATGATAGAAACCACAGTCTTGCAGCTGTAGACTTATTCACTTACCCTGTAACATTTGCACAAATACTTGACAAACAGTGACACTCTTCCCAGGAGCCCAGTGGTCCTGAAAGGACCAAGAAGGCAATCTGCTGCATGAAATGAGCTCATGCCAACAGTGTATTTCCTGCTTCAGGCAGATCATAGGATTTCTGTCAGTTTGTGTGCTCTCTTGGTGGAGTAATAGGAGGCCAAAGCTACTGCAGCTAGAGTATACAAAAATCACATGGAGAAAAGAAACATCTGCCCTCTGTCCTACAATGTGATGATGGATTTCAAAATCCTCTGCATTCACTACTTGCTGTCATTATGTACGATGATGCAGCAGAGCCTTACAATGCTAGAGACACCAGTGGGGTTATGAACCAAGCATTAGTTTCCTATTCTTAAATGTTTAAGACAAATAAATTAGTTATTTTGAATAACAGGCTTCTAATATGATTTAGAGAAAATGAATTCCCCACAACTGTAGATACCTTCGTGACTTTTAAAATGCAGCATGAGCTCTGTATTTTTCTTGAAATGTGTGTGGTTTATCTGGTGTAATAAAAACATTAAATTGTCAAAGTAGGAATATCTGCATGGACAGATTAGCACCTGGGAATGTATGAACTCTGCACTCTCTCTTACCTTGTTTTTGCAGACAGTTATGAGACTCAAGAATTTATTAGAATTGCAGCAGCACTGAGATGGCTTTCTCACTTTCTTTTTCAGTATTTATCAGCATAAGGATAGAAATTCATGTTAGCTGCAAATACTGATATTGCAAAGAACATCAGAAAGGTCTCAGTTGTTTTCCATGGATAAGCTTTGCTTGCAGACCTCTGCTTTCACACTGCTTGTGTTGTGGTGTTTAATGCTGCCTGTTCATCTGCAACTGACAGGTTTCATTCTCTCTTATGAGATGTATATAAGCAAAAGCCCTTTCTCAAATCTCTGTGTGTGCTGTGCTCATGCTGTAGCACTTGGCAAAGGTCATTTAGCTAGTGATGTGTCAACCACTTCAGGCCAACTGTGTCAACACACCACCTCAGATCATCAGTTTTCATCAGGTCATCACCAGAAGCAGATCCTTTGGCTCTGTAACTTTCTTCAGATGTTCCTCATGTGCAGTACAAGGCACAATCAATATCACAGCACTCCTAGGGAACTGCTCTTCTGAACAAATCCATATTTATCAAGACAGCTGAAACTCTCCTTAGCTTGAAGAGGAAACAATCTATTTTATGGCTCCTGGTCTTTTCAATCATTATGAAATGACTACAGCTGTAGCTGCAGTAATTGACTGATGATTAGCAATTGATTCACTGCAAGTAACCATTGATTTCAACTTGGACAGTATTTGTTTTTGCTAGTAAGCGAAGTTAATTTTATAACTTTCCACTTTGTCTTTTTAAAACTATGTATTTCTCATGTTTTTAAGCAACAAGAAGCTGAGGACTCCCCAAAACTACTTTATAATGAATTTAGCTGTGAGCGACTTCCTGATGTCGGCTTCTCAGGCACCCATGTGCTTTGTCAACAGCTTGCACAGAGAATGGATACTTGGAGACATAGGTACTTTTCACCACTAATTCACACCTCACCAGCTTTATGCTACCTGCACCCTGTTTCACAGCAGCCTTGGCTTGGGCCATGGCAGGAGCAGCACAAATCTCTTGAGTCACAGCCCCAGACATTGTCAATCAGTGTGATGTCACAGCTGTGATTCTTTTATCTTACATATTTTGGAAAGGAAGGAGTCAAGATCCACATGTAATCACGTCACCCTTTATCTTGTAAGGGAGGTGTTATGACTGAAAATAGGTAGAAAAGTTTTAGTAAGTTGTAAGTATTTTTTCTGATAGTTAATACTTTTATTTAGAAATGTATGTTGATACACATTAGCATGCTTCTAGGAATCTCATATTTGATTAAGAGATTTAAATAACAGTAGTCTTTTGAGGACTCAGCAAGTTCAAGCCTTTTTCTTTCCAACTGCAAGAAAGAAAAGATGATCTATACTGAAATTAAGACTGAAATGAGGGTATTGCAAGAACCTCAGAAGGCTCAATGGTAGTTGATGCTCCTCATCATATTATGGGTGAAAACTTGCACCCACTGGTGGCTGTACAATGGTGGAGCAAGCCCAGAGACCGTCTACTGTTCAACAGCACAGAAAGGACTCTGTCTTAGTTTGAAGATATTTTTAGTCTTGCTCATCCCTTTAGATAAAATCAGTGCAAAGTACCATGCTGTCACAAATGAAGCATTTGATCTGGGTTGAGTGGGATTTGGTCCTTGGTTGCAAGTTACTTGTATAGACTTTAGAATTCTGCTTTAAGCTTGGGTCTGGTGTTTTTACTGCCTGTCACTCCTGGTGGGCTCTTGTTTATAACCACATGGGGCAATGCAAGATTTCAAAAAATGGCTGATCTTTCCACAGGTTGCTCCATTAAATTCAGCATAACTTTTTCCATCTGGTAGTGTAGTGCCTGAATGCAGAGAGGGTTAAGAGGTCTGTTTCATGTAAAAAATTTCAGTTCTTTTAAAAAGTGCTGCCATTAAATATAGGAGTTGGAGCTATGTTTTACAGTTGGTCTCTTAGTCACCAAATTTAAACTATTTCTGCATTTTTAAGGCACATAAATCAAAGTAATTTCTTGAACCACCCATCCATCATTAACAGACAGATGTCTGCTGCAGTGTGTTAAGATCAATATATTGGGCAACAGTCCAGGAAAATATAACTTTAATTAGATTGGATTTTCTTTGAGGCAGTTTTCCATTGACAGAACATTCCCAGTTGCAGCCTGCAGTGAAGTAGGACTTGTTTAAATACATATATTTGTATTTTATGTATATTTATGCTTTTCTAATAAACAATAACTATGAAAATGTGAAGCTAAGAAAATGCTTCTATTGAGAGAAAAGACCAGAGCAAGGGAAAAAACCAGGGAGATTTATATCGATGAGCTCTGAGAAAAAGCATGGCTCTTTTCAGGAAAGCCCCTGACATTGCCATTTCCTTCTTCAGGCTGTAACCTGTATGCTTTCTGCGGGGCTCTCTTTGGGATAACCTCGATGATGACTCTGCTGGCCATCTCTGTTGACCGCTACCTGGTGATCACAAAGCCCCTGCAGTCCATCCAGTGGACTTCCAAGAGACGCACCATGCAGATCATCGCCCTGGTGTGGCTCTATTCGCTGGGATGGAGCGTGGCTCCGCTCCTCGGCTGGAGTATGTTGTCTGCTCTCTCTCTCCTAGCATTCCCTGTGTGCTCTTTTTAGTCTTGCTTGGGGTGTAAAAAAAAAGAGTTTTCTTATCAGTCCCCATGAAGATGCCCTGCCACCACCCGATGGTTTGTTGTTGTAGCACACATCTGCACCTACTGCACTGCACAAACTCTCTGCCCCCCTACATCCAGGGTGTGTTAAAGCAGAACAACCTACAGATGGAGTATTAGGTATGTACCTGAGAGTTCTGTAGTCAGGACCTCCTCTCTATGTGGGCACTCACTTCTCAGACCTCATATATGGTGTGTAGTTTGGCTGGCACTTGAAGACCACAGATACAGAACAGGGTTTATTTTAATCACTTAGTGGCTGGATCAGCACCTGCTCTAACCTTGGGTGCATGTGTGAATAATGTGTTCAATGTATTCCATAGGTTCTTATGTGCCCGAGGGCTTGATGATATCCTGCACATGGGACTATGTAACCTACTCCCCTGCAAATAGAAGCTACACCATGATTTTATGCTGCTGTGTGTTTTTTATCCCCCTGGTAATAATATTCCACTGCTATTTATCGATGTTCCTGGCCATAAGGCGTACTGGCAGGTAAGCAATCTAGCTGAAAGAAGTATATATCCCTTTTTGTGTAACAGAAGATTTTCTCAGTTTCTTTAGCTGCAGAAAAATCTGAATCAAAAATTAGTCTGAATTGAAATTGACAGCTGTAACAGGAGAACTATTTTTTGTCAATTTAAAACTGGAATGGATGTATGAATTTCAGGGTAGAAGAAGTCTCTGGTGGTTCTAATCTTATTCCGCTGTAGTAATTAATAGTACGCCAGATACTTGGATTGAGTTATTTGCATTTCAGATTTGCGCTACAAGAAAACATGTCCTTGTGTATTCCAGCAGTTTTCAGCCTCAAGGGATAATAAAAAATGTGTAGCAATGGGGGAATCATCTGCCTTTCAGCTGTTCTGTAAACAAAACAGTCCTCACATTTTTTGACAGTTTTATTTAAGGCAAGCATCCCAAAACCCATCATGCTTCACTCAAGCATCATAACTACATACACAATATTTGGCTATGCTTGCTCATATGTTTTTCCCCAAAAAATTTTGGCCTGTGTTTGAAATGAAAAATCAGCAGGGTGTTAGATCTGTAAACTAACATCATTCTATCAGTTATTTTTCTACTAATGGCTTATCTTTGGTCTGATCCAACACCAGCTGGTGCTGTGAGTCCTTTCTGCTGCTCAACTGTGTCATCAGTTCTGATGGCTTTTCTCTGCTCCTGTGTGCAGGCACTTGTTGAAATAATTTGGCTTCATAACCCTAAATTCCACTTTTATAAGTACATTTATATATGTCTAAAATGAAGTTCTTTCTGAAGTCTATTTTTTGGCCTTTGTCTTGGTTTTTATTGTGCTTTGCGTATGTGTACTTGATACCAAGCAAAGGAATGCATCCTTAAAATAATGGTGCCTTGTACACCCATGGAGCACAGTGGACATAAGTTTTTGTTATGCCTTTTGCAAGGTCGGGCTGGATGGAGCTTTGAGCACCCTGGTCTAGCTGATGGTGTCCTTGGTCATAGCAGGCATTGGGACTAGAGGATCTTTAGGCTCCCTTCCAACCCAGGCCATTCTGTGTTTCTTTGATTCTGTTCTATATTTACAGTGTACCAGCAGGGACTTTGTTACCCTTCTGGCTGGTAATTAATGTCTTCAGCCTGAAATATATCTCCATTTAATAACATTAATATGTAAAATTTGTTATTTCTATGCTAAAGAATATAAAATGCCTACCTATATAAAACATTTAAAATAAAATGTAGGGTGTTTGCTGTGAGAAGAGAGTTTGATTTTTCATAACAAAAGTATTAGGACTTCCTGTTGTACCTCCCACTGAAAATACTCTTTAATAAATAAATCTGCTGGTAAGTAAAAATGTCCTTGCAAGTGTTTGGGACAGGTTTCTCAAAACTGTCAGGGTATTCCAGCATGCGGTTACCTCATGAATTGGAATTTCTGCAAGCTGTTCCTACCTTGAAAAGGAAAAGACATAAGAATTGATTTTGCCATCCAGCTGTGCCTTTTCTTGCTCCACCTCTAAAAGCAACACAGGGCAAGAGATACCAATTTCTGTATCTTTGCAGCCTGAAACCCTCCTTGTGCTTGGGATAAAGACACAGCAGTCCTGTCCTGTAGTGCCAGGGGTTCTGACTCAGCCTTACAGGCAAACACAACACTTGCAACCACATTAATTACCTTCTAGGGTTTTTAAATATCAGAGGAGAAAAGAACAGTTAGAGTGGTGAAATACAAAATTTACTTAATTTTGCATATTGCTGAGAACATATTAGAGGTATTGCTTTTTTCATTGTCCTGCTGAAATATCTGTATTTTCCCCCCCTTACAGAGATGTTGAAAAGCTGGGGTCCTGCAGCCGGAAATCCTACCTCTCTCAGTCCATAAAGAATGAGTGGAAGCTGGCAAAAATTGCTTTTGTGGTCATCATTGTGTTTGTCTTGTCCTGGTCTCCATATGCTTGTGTCACCTTAATTGCCTGGGCAGGGTAAGTGGAAGAGCAATCCAAACAGCAGGGGTTAAGCAAATAAGATTCGTACTATCATCCACATGAGGCAAATCTCCTTTTTGAATGGGTCTTAAATAATTACTACCTTAGAGGTGATATTCATTCCTCACTATATCCTTGTGAATGAAGCAGAAAAGGGATTATTTATCTATGCATTTAGAAACTATTATGACTTTTTAGTCTTAATATTTGGTACACAATGTTTTATCTCCCACATGATGCTTTCTTTGTATAAACTGGAGGAGTTACCTCCTTTATCTCCTAATACCCTCCTTTCTTCCATACACTGCTGTCTCCTCCACCCATTTTTCACAGCACTGGTATGTTGTCAATGCATGTTCTACTCTTCAAGGCCCGGTTGGATGGGGCCTTGAGCAAGCTCATCTAGTGAAACATGTCCTTGCCCATGGCAGAGAGGTTGGGCTGGATGATCTTTAAGGTGTCTTCCAACTCAAACCATTCTGTGATCCCATGATTGTGCTTATGCTGCACTGACATTGGTCACACCTGACTGACTGTGGGAGCTTAAAGTCTGAAGGGAAATATGGGTTTCAAACCACTTCCAGTCCTCTCTTCCTTCTGCTGTACTCAGAATTGAGGCGCTGACACGCATTATTGTGCAGCACACATGCTGCTGCTGAAAGATGGTTTTGGTTTGATTTCTATCATCATCGTTGATTTCTATCATCATTCACTTTTCCCAGATGGCCACAAAGGGGGTTCTTTTGTTGGAGTTTTAGTGTTTTGTTTTTAAGGTTGTTTTTTATTTGTCTATTGTAGAAACAGGGAAAGTGATCCTTTATGATCCTAGTCATCCTAAAATTACTTGTTATATGTCTTTGGTCTTCTTTAAGTGAATAAAACCCAGTACATGCTGTCAAATTCAAACCTTTCCTCTGAGCAAAGAAGTCACTGGAAAGAATCAACTTTACAGGTGTATTTCTTATAAAAAGATATTAGCACAAAACCAATTTTAAAGAGTAGAATGTTTTAGTAATATAGTATCCATGTAATCCATGGCATAGCTGTGTGTAATGTTTTTGCTTTGTTTTAGTCGAGGCAACAGCCTAACACCATATTCCAAATCTGTGCCAGCAGTTATTGCCAAAGCTTCTGCAATCTACAACCCCATCATTTATGCAATAATTCACCCAAGATACAGGTACAGTAAATACATAGGTATGTAGTATGTGTACAACTGTACATGCAAATGTGAATTTTTTACACAGAACAAACTACCCTCATTCCTTCAGCCTCACCCTGTGCAGTGCATGTTCCATGTTCCCACACTGACCAGGCCATGGTGGGCTCCCAATGGTCAGACCCAGCTGGTACATGGCAACTCCAGATATGGCCTGGGGAGTGGCCAAAAGAGAACAGTCCTTCCTTTCACCTTTCCTCACCCTCAAGAGTCCTGCTCTGCCCTGTGGAGCTGCACAACACCATGACTGACAGCAGGAGAAGATGATGCTCAGGTCACCTTTCATCATACCAGAGACAGCCACTACAGAGCATTCTCTAGAGAAAAGGTCCCCACCAGTGAGGCTCCAAAAATCACATCCTTACCAATTTAAGCAGCTCTATATGCATATGTTCAAGGTTTGGTTTTCTGAAGAATTTTTTTGCAAAAAATTTTGGGACACTGGCAGCAAAAATTACTTTATTATACCAAGGGGATATACTTGTTACAGACCTGCCATCCAGCATACCTGTAGAATTTTTTGCAAATCTTTCAAAGCATAGCTACCACAAAGTGATGTTTTGTCAAAAGTTCTGAGAAAACACAGGGATGCCATGGTAGGAAATGTGATAAATGTATAAATACCACTAGATGGCAGGGTTAGTCATTGGTATGAGGCTTGTTTCACCCAAGAAGTGGAAAAGCTGGTAAATTCCATTGCCTGACAACTCAGACTTGGGAGCTGGAAATTGAGTTCATTGTTTAGGATGTCTGATGCATGATAGTGTGGTTGTAAGAAAAGTGAAGGTTTCTCAGAAGGCTGGTCAAAACACACCCAAAAAGGGTGAAAACCTTTCACCCTATGATTCTGTAGAATCATAGAATTGTTTGGGTTGAAAGGCATGTTAAGTATCATCAAGTTCTCACCACCTACCATGGGCAGGGACACCTTCCAGAAAACCAGGTTGTGCAAAACCCCATCCAACCTGGCCTTGAACACTTCTAGGGATGAGACATGCACAGCTTCTTTGGGCAGCCTGTTCCTGTGCCTCACCAGCACCACAGTAAATTTCTTCCTAATATCCAAGCTAAACCTTCCCTCTTTCAGTTTAAAGCCATTCCCCCTTGTCCTATCCCTATATGCCCTTGTGAGAAATACTTCTTCAGCTTTCCTGTAGCCCTCATTCAGGTACTGGACAGTGCTGTAAGGCCTGTCCAAAGCTTTCTTTTCTCCTGGCTGAACAGCCCAACTCCCTCAGCCTATCTGCAGAGGAGAGGTGCTCCAGCCCTTTGGTTATGTTCACAGCCTCCTCTGGACTTGCTGCTTCAGGTCCATGTCCTTCTTGTACTGGGACCCCAGAGCTGATGCAGCCCTGCAGGTGGGGTCTTACCAGAGCAGAGCAGAGGGGCAGAATCCTCTCCCTCCCCTGCTGCCCACACTCCTCTGGATGCAGGACATGATCCAGGACACGTTTGGCTTTCTGGGCTGTGAGTGCCCATGGCTGGGTCATGTCCAGCCTCTCACCCACCAGCAGCCCCAAGTCCTTCTGGGCAGGTCTGCTCCCAGTCCATTCTCTGCCCAGCCTGTGTTTGTGCTTGGGATTGCCCTGACCCACACACAGCACCTTGTACTTGCCCTTGTTGAACTTCCTGAGGTTCCTGTGGGCTCCCCTCTCCAGCCTGTCCAGGTCCCTCTGGATGCCATCCTTCCTCTCAGTGTGGCAGCCACATCCCACAGCTTGGAGTCATCACCAAACCTGCTGAGGGTGCTCCTGATCCCACTGTCCCTGTGACCAACAGCGATGTTAAACAGGGCTGGTCCCAACACCCACTCCTGAGGTCACCACTCTCACTGAGCTCCATCTGGGCACTGAGCCACTGACCACAACTCTTTGGGTGTGACCACCCAGACAACTCCTTTTCCACCAAGTGGTTCATCTGTCAAATCCCTGTTTCTCCATTTTGGAGACATATTTTGCTTGAAAATGTCTGCTATCATAACTAACAGTTTTTGCATCCTCCAAAAACCATCTGAATTTTTTGAAGTCTGTAGAGCATTTTAGTTTAGAGTAGGAGAATGCCTAGTTTCTGATAGGTTGCAGAAGTTCAATGAGAAGTTTTGATGGCTGTCTGATGTGTTTAGTACCCATTATTTGTTTCTGAACCAAAGTTATTGTGTTCAGTTTATTATTTTTGCAAGGAACAAAAGGTGGGCAAGGTTGCCCAGAGAAGCTGTGGATGCTTCCCTGGAGGTGTTCAAGGCCAGGCTGGATAGGGCTTTGAGCAATGTGGTCTAGTGAAAGGTGTCCCTCCCACAGTATCAGGCTTGGAACTGGATGATCTTTAAGGTTCCTTCAGGATCCCTTCCAACCCACACCATCCTATGGCTCTGTGACAGTGAACTTCTTCAGTCAGGCTTTTCCCTATCAGCAGTGGCTTCTTAAGACTGTTAAGGAAAAGACTGGAGTCCACAACAAGCTTTCAGACATTTTCTTTATAAGTATCTTGTTTTTATCTTCTTTTATTTTTTTCCCTGCTTTCTAATCTGTATTTCTAGGCACATCAACAAGATAAATTTTTATGGATTTGTGAAGACATTTCGTGCACTTGGGAGCAATCCAGTCAGGAAAAGAAGTAATGTTCAGTCCCTTGTGATGAATCAAAAATGCAGTTTCAAAACTGAAAAACCCCTACAGTACACTAATAAGTCAGTTGGTAAAAATATGTTGGCAGGACCAATTTTGCTTCAACAGTGTATAATGAATATATATATGTTAAGGTTATTATTTCTGGATAATTTCCAAATCTTCTAATTATTCACATTATGCCTTGAAACTAATTTATTCAAGCACAGATAAATGGGCCAGTCTGTTCAGGCCAAAGGGTTAAGGGTTTGAGCAGGGATAATTTGTCATTTTATATTGGAACTACTGAACCAAATTACATCTAAATTATTTTCCAAATCTTTCTAGAAAGAGGCATCCAGAAATCAGAATCAAGAGTGTTCAAATCCAGCTCAATCCACTAGCAAAACAAGATGCTTTTTTGCACAGAGAATTCCTAATACTGCACATCTTAAAATCCCAGCAAAACCAAGCCTTTTTGTGGGGTTTCCTTACCTTAAACAATGGAGGAAAAAAAAAGTACATTCTAGTGAATGTAACTGAAAATGTTACAGTGACCTTTGTGCTAGCACTTGGCTTCTAAGAACTGGTTTGAGAGTTTGCTATATTCCTCCTCATCTACCCACCCCCCTGCCCACTCATTCCCTACCTGCAGAAAGGAGAATAACACTTCTCCTTAACAGGACTCACAGGAGCAAGCAAATGTAAGTGAGGAATGTACTCAAAGTTTTAATTTGTGGAATGCTCTTTTGTGGGGAAGAAAGCTTTCACATCTTTAATGACTTGCATGTTGTATCTGTGTTCTACAATAACTCTAACACATTGCTATGTTAGAGTTATTGCAGAAACTCCCTTACATTTTGGGAGTTTTGGGTTTTGGAATAATTCTTTCATAGCAAACAGCAAATTCTGCAATGCTGTGTTTCCAGCTGGCTCCCAGGCAAAGCAGAATTACACAAAAAATATTGGTTCAAAACTCCTACATCATAAATAATGAATAATCACAAATAACTTTGAGTTGCAGTATTTTTTTGAAGTTACTTGCAATTACTATATTACTTACTATATAAAAGTCACTTTAGGTGACTCTTTTATTTCAGATTATAGGAATATCATTAAATAAGTACCTCCATTTATGCCTTTTATTTCACACTTACAATATTAAAACTCCCTTCAAAATCTGTACTTTCATCCCAACCAGCAAAATGTCCCTCAATACTCCTCCCAAATATTAGTAAAATAGAAATTCTGGTCCCTCAAGACCTCAAAAATGTTCATATGTTTTCCTTGAAAGTTCACCATCAGACATTTATTTCCTGCATCTCTATCATTAGGAGACCTCTGTGCTGAACCTCATTTAATAGATGGATGGTGTGTTTTTCACAAACTTGAATTTGTCAGAGGGAAGTAGTTCAGCTTAGCTGGGGAAGAAAGCTGGCAGCTGCTTTTCAGTACCAGACTGAGGTCTTCAGCCTGAAAGAAAGTTCATGGGGGCTTGACATTTTCTCGTGTCCTCTAAACCCTTTCTCAGGGCCTTTTATTTTGTGCACAGCATTAACCATATTTTTTTACCTAGCACCATGTGAGCACCCTTCTGCCCCACGCTGTTCAGTGAGCCCTGCCTGGTCACCAACAGGCATCTGGGCAGGATCAGGAATGATGGTGCAGGCAGCTTTTTTCAGTCCTCATCTCCAGAGCAGACACAGATCTGCTGTTCACTTGCCTTTGAAACTACAGAGGAAAGAATTGCAGAACTGTTTAGAGTGCGGTGATGATGCCAAATATTGAGGTTTGGTGGTGGTGGGTTTCTTTTCTTTTATTACAAGCAAGTGACCTCATTTCATGATGCCAGAATCATGTCTCTTAAATTTTAACATGAGTGATCTTTTGTGAGAATAGAAATGATGATTTAAAATGTCCTGGTTATTCAACAAACCTAGTAACTATAGAAGCAAAAGGTTTTACAATATACACCTGCTTGACTTGCATCTCAGTGTAAAGTCAATGTACTGACATCCCCCAGTGATCCATGGTCCTCTGCATCAGTTCCTTGCCATATGCCTTGTTGCTGCCTCACTTCTTGACCTGTTCATTTTTTTTTTTTTTTTGGTCCCCATTAGCTTCATCTGTTGGGCTGAAATAATGGATTGGGAAGTGCTGGGGAGGTGTTACACCAAATGAAGCGTTCTGACTAGCATTGCCCTGTGAGGAGAAAGGCCAGCTGGCATTGCCCAGGGGAGGCTCTTGGACACTTCTGGTCCATGCAGGGGCACAATTGGGGTCAGGAGAAATAGACTCACTCAGTCATGACTGAGATTATTATTTAATCAATAAGGCAGATTTGGGGTCTAGACCATCCTTCTCCTCCATGCTTGTACAGTGTTAATTTTCACTAGGAGTTTACAGTAGCTGTCATGATACAAATAATTAACAACATCTGATTCTTCTGGCCCTCTTCCTCTTCCCTTGTTTCCACTCATTCTGTGCCTTTGCACAGTGAAGACCTTTGTACCAACTAGCCTGAAATTTTCTGGGTTGACATTTTAAATAAACCATATGCAATCATGCTCTTCAAGATATTTTCAATTCTTATCACTTACCTATGCAGCTCTTCTGTGTGTGTTTTGACACAAGGCCCAGAAGGACCTGTTATTTTCTTTTCAGCCTGTTGAGTTGTTTGCACCAGCTACCTGCTGTTTGCATGTAATCTTTAAGACCCCCTTAATGAAAACAGAAGCTGTGTTGATGTGATGGAAAGAGACAGCATTTGCACCACATGAATTTCAAAGCCGTGTCTTCAGTGTGACAGGTTTGGCTTTTTTTTTCTTCTCACGTTTTCCCTCAGGAAAACCATCCACAAAGCTGTTCCCTGCTTGAGGTTCCTTATACGAATATCAAAGAATGACCTCCTGAGGGGACCCATAAATGAGTCATCCTTCAGGACCTCTCTCTGCAGCCACCACTCTCTTGCTGGCAGGACCAAGAGCACTTGTGTTTCCTCTGTTTCTGCTGGAGAAACTGTAAGTCTTTTCTTCTTTCCATGAAAGAAAGTAAGTATAACATTTCTCAGCCTCTAAATAAGCAACACTATAAATACATATTCAAAATTAGAGAACAGAAAAGGGAAGGGGGAGAGTGTAGCTAATTTTTTTGGTCGTGTAAGGTCATTTCTGCAAAGCTGGAAGTTCATGGATGATGATTTATGATCATAAAAAGCATTCAGGCCAGCATATCTGTGTGGTTCTGATGCCTGCTGGGACCAAGGATGTTCAGATTAAGTCTTTAATGTGAACTAAAAAGAGCCATTGTCAGGCACTGCCTGTGTCACCAACCACTGGCTATGTTAGGTAGCTTGATGGCCTGGAGGACAAGAAAGCAATCTTCCATCCAAAGTTTTATAACTTATCCAAAAGGTCTCTTATTATTTTAGAATAAGTCCATTTTCTGTAGGATGGGAAATTTTTTACTTCTTTACCTGAATTTTAACCATGAGGAGTGAAAGGCTCCTGCCCCTAGAGCATGGCGGGATGTTTTGTAGGAACATACCCCAGGCAGCAGTAAGGATGGTGACCGAGTGAGATAGAAACAAAAGAATCCCTTGACACTCTTCACAGCCTCTCTCAGTCACAAGAAGCTTTCTGCCTGCAGAGATGCTGGGAAAGTGGCTCCTCAGGGGGATGGCAGCCATAGCAAAGTCTGGGCTGGGGCTGGCCCTCCTGGGGACCTGTGCTGCTCCCCCTCAGTTTGGGCATCAGAAACCTCTCAGAGCTGCCACCAGTAACCTCTCACAAAATTATAAATCCTAGGTATAGCTTTTATACCTTTATAAATACCTTTATGTATAAAAACCTAATTTTTCTCCCATTACTCCTTTGTTTGATGCCAAATGAAGTAATTTCAGCTACATCATCCTGATCCAAGAAGCTTTCTGTTCCTCACTGTTGGTCACTACTCGGCTTTGGTTTGTTCATGTTAGCAGGTGATTGCATGTATTTTGATGTGGGTGCTGCTCAAAAAGACAGGATAATGAGGGTAAGAGGCTTCAGCTTTTGGCACAACTTTGGCTTAGGGGAGTCTCTTTTAAAACCCCTGCTGTTAGCAGTGCACAGCACTGTGCTGTGCTGAGTTGATGCAGCCAAAGGCAATTGTCCTTTGGGGCAACTGACAGCTCAGTGCAGCTGTAGAGGTTTTAGCTGAAACAGCAGCTGCTGAAATAAAAGCTAAGCTTGATGACTTTGGCGTGACAGCAGGACTGACTGAAATTTTGGAATGCTCCTATAAAACATTGATGGTCAAATAATGACACCAGGAATACTGGCACTGTAAAAGATGCAGCTGTTGCCACCAACATTTTCTTCTGTGTGTTGTGTACATGTTAGTGAAGGGAACAAACGTATTTGTGATTCATGTCAAGGAACATTTCATCCAAGGAGTTTTATTCATCAGGTGAGGGGAAATAAAAAGGTGCCCACACAAAGATGTATGAGCAAGGTGATGCAGAGGAATTATGCACTATCTTCCCATTTGTGTGGAGCCCTGTCTGCCTGTCTGGCCTCTGTCTATCCGTGTCTAAAAGCTGGTGTTGGAGTGGAATGATCTCATCATTGATAATCAAAAAGTAACCACAAAGTAAGGGATGACAGACGGCCTCACCCCAGGCCTGTAAAGGGAGGAGCACTTTTGCAATGTCCCATTTGTGCTTCATTACTGACATGCTCTTAGAAAACTAGAGCAAAGCCCACCCACAGTCTCCCATGTACTAATGAGGGTTTGTAGAATCAGCAAGCTCATGTAGATTGAGAAGCCCTTGGTGATCTGGATATTCTGCTGGGATATATGCAGACATGGTTTTGGATCTGTCCATGTCCAGGGTTTTGTATCAGCTGGTGGCCACACAGAATGCCACAAGACATATTAAACAGATTGATTGTATTGGCTTCCATCTTTAGAATTCAGATGCTCTGCAGGTATAATGTCGCATAAGCAATGAGATAAAAAAGGGTGAAAAACATTCTGGTGTTTAAATAAATTTTCATTATTTCCACGTTGGTTTTATTTTTGGTCAGCAAGCAGAATAGTCCAGGGTAAGTAACAAGACTGAAAATAAAGCCTCTCCCCAGGAGAGTTTTGAGTGTGAGACCTATGTTAGAATGGCTTTACTTTTCTGTGAATGTGCATGGGTTTTGCTAGAGTTTGAGAAGTTACAAGAATTTCAGAAAGGATGCAACTGTCTGAAATCCTTTATCAATTTGTGATTAGACCTGGAGCAACGTAGAGCTCGACCCTGTGGAGCCAGCTCAAGAGAAACTGAAGCCTCGCCGAAGTCATTCTTTCTCCACAAGTGTGAGACAAGAAAAGAGAGACCTGCTCCCAAAGACCTGCTGCTGTGATGCATCCACTACCCAAAAGGTATGGAAAAAACTCTCAGCTGAGTACTCTCCATTTTGGTGCTAATCTTGCTGCAGGACATCATCTCTGGAATGATAATTCAGCTTTTGCCCATCTATTTCATCTGTGGGCCTTATTTATACTGATTCCAACATCCTCTTTCTCCTTGCTGTTATTTCTTTTCTTCCTTTCTTTCTTTTTTTTCTTTTTTTTTGTGTGTGTGTCTGTGTGTGACAAGTGAGAGTGCCAGTAATGCCTAATTAACTTTTTTCACTTTTTAACTGATATTTGCCTGTTTTTGGAAAGCCAGCTGTGCTTAAAGCTCTGAAGCTGCATTAAGGTATAGTCAGTAGCATCAGATGGAAGAAGATGAGTTCTTTGCCTATTTATTGTTCCTTCCATCATGGTCCTTGTGTCCATACTGTGGCAGTCTCCTTTTAGAGTAAAGACAAGTCTGCAAAACAGTTTGACATGATAGAAGCCACCATTTTCCTTCTTTTCAGTGTACATTAAAATGTTTTATTTTTGTTGAGGGGGAAGATGAGAAAGAAACTCCCATTTCTCCCTAAGAGTGGGAGAGTCTGGCAGCTGCCACCCTTCCCTCACTGAGAGAGGAGATGGTGAGTACTCAGTGCATCCTCTGTGGATGCATCACCCTCGTTGGCCAAACCACTGAAGTTTGGTGCCCTGTTGTTGAGGAGCACTCCATTCCCTGATGGGGGCAATAGGTCACCCATGAGTCAGCTTCTGCCAGATTGTAACACCAGTTTCCAAATGAGTTTTTGTATGGGTGTCACAGTGTCAGGCATACACCAGTGCTGCCTTTTTAGGGAAAGACTGATGTGGCTTACAAGCCCCTGTATGTGCCTGGATTGAGTAGCACGCCCTTTTTTGATGGAGGCACCCTTTCATGGGGTTACTTTAGTGCATGTCGACAAACACCCACACCTTGGGCAGCTACAGCATCTGCTTCTGTCCCCTGTGCTCCCTTCCAGATCTGATGGTAATTGTCTAGAGACAGCATGGTTTAAAGCAGGAACTGCTCTGAAAATTTCCAGCCACCTCATGATCCAATTCCTGCATGCCTCTGTCCTGTCTTCTTTCATGTGTGTCATTAAGATCAAGTCCTGAGAAACCTTGTTCTTTTCCTGTAACTGTTGTGAACAGTATTGGAGGAAAAACAGCAGCTTCAAATGTGGTGTCAGACAACATGGGCTCAAATCTCTTACTTAGTTTTGCTGCCTTCTTCAGCAGCCAAGTGTGTCCAAGGTTGTAGCCAAGTGGCAAAAGATACTGTCTCCAGGTTCTGGAGAATCACTGGCTTTCTGTCTCACAAGGAAGGAGAAGGGAAGTAAATCTCAGGTGGTCTGCATGAACAGTTCAGCAATAAAAGAAATAAATCTGAATCTGGAATTCAGCAATTGTGTAGCCTACAAGAAGGCTCATGTGCTATACTTTGCCTTTGAAAGACATCTCTTGAATTACTTTGATAAATAACCCTTTAGACTTTCAGTGGCATTCACTGAGCTATGAGTTTATTTATACTGAATGTTTGCATTGAATGTTCAAAGCCTCATTTGCTTTTCTTACTGTTTTCAGCAGAGACTCCTATGTGTTGTGTAGATCCTTTGTGTGTTCATTGTAGCTCAATGCAATGCATTGCTATTCATACTATCAGAGCAAATATTTATTTGTCAAGCTCAGTTAGAGTGTTTCACAATAAGACCACCCATTTATCCTTTAAAAAAAAAGGAAAACTCCAACAAACACTAAAGAAGCACCAATGCATTTTTTAATATTTATTTTAAGGTTTTAATAGCATTACTGGATTGTCTTTGACTGAATTCCAATTAGATTACTTCCAAAAACACTCAGTTGTGGACAAGCCAGTCGGTGTCCCAGGTTTGGTGCATTCCAAAGCATAAAAATGCATGTGACTGTTTTCTGTGCTGCTACAAAGATATGATCCAGCCCCATCACTTACTTCAGTTATGATAGTAACAAACTTGATGAAGGCTAACACCTGGAAATTTAACATGGCAATGAAGAGGCTTTTCTGGAAGTATTAAAATGGGAGTTTGGATACTTGATTTCAAAGAAGAGAGGTCAAATGTCCCCTCTGCAATCAGATTTTGTTTCAAGGGGATTACCTGATGTGAAAGCTATTAAAAAAACTTCTAAGTGGGTGTTGTGCCCACCAAGCCACATCCAAAAGGAACCTGTCCTTCTGTTGCAGTGTAAACAGCACTTGAAACAGGAAGGAGTAGTTTTGGAGTTGGATTTTTTCATTCTATTATTATCTTTCATATGGAAGAATGGGCTTTTCTTCTCTGTCACACTGATTTAAACTACTTTTTTTAGCACAGTGTGCTTTCCTACACTTGGTAGATACAGCAGCTGGAGAAATCATTATCAATGGGGATTTGTGAATGATTCCTGCTTGTGGAGTAGAATGACACAGAACTATGGGAATTCACATGGAAATGAAGTAAAACCTGTACTTTACTGTAAATACTGGTTTTCCCTCGAAAGTAGGGACTTCTAGTTTATATCTCCATCTGACGCAGTGGTTTTATCACCTTGATTGTCATTTTTTTTAAAGAAGCCAAAACTGATTACTTATGCCTTCCCTTGCCTATGTATTTGAATATTAACTGACACTTTCAAAGCTTACTTAATTGACTCTGAATTGCATACTGTGCACAAGAGTTATGGAAAGAACACAGAGGCCTTGCAATCAGAGCCAAGTTAGAAATCAGAATTCTCTCTAAATAGACAGATAAGAAATTTTTTGCAAAGAAAGTCTTTATTGCTTATTTCTTGGAGGAAGCACTTTCCAATGTGTGAATGCAAGGCCACCAACTTCCCTGCGGTAGTATCAGAAGCTTTTGGGGAGAGACAGAGATTGTCACAAGGTTGACAGAACTTTAGGAGAATAAAGAATGAAATGTACTTGAGTCTTATCTGAGATCTCTTCCATGAGAAGAGAGAGAAGTGCAATAATGTAGTACCCTGATAGCACAAGATGTATTAAAAATGAAGTAATACCAGTTCATTAATGATTAAATAAGTCAGATACAAGCATGAGCTATTGTTTTCTTCTTCTTTTTTCTTCTTTTCAGCCTCTGCTGATATTTGAGTACATCTTATTTTGTTCCATTTAATGTTTTGCTTTCCAAGCAGTACATGTTAGCTGATCATGATTTTCCTTCAAGTTAATGATTCAAGTATTTAGAAAATTGGGCTTGTGGCTCAAATATTGACTAGTGGCAATGAATATTCCAAATGCTGTTTTCCACAGCCCCATGGTGTCTGACAATGCTAAATCTTATGTCTTCACTCCAGGTTTCGCTCTCCTCCAGTTCTTTGGAGAAGGTGCTTGGGCAGCCTGTCCTACCCAGTTCCTCTGCAGCACTTATGACCAGCTCCTTGAGAGCAACTTCTCTGCCTGTCAGATTGAATAGCAGCAGTGTCACCAGTGGAGACTCAAGTACTTCCCATATGGCAACTCAAGGAAGTCAAGTGAATGGAGTTGTGGACTCTCTCACTAGCAATGCAGTCCCTCGCATCATCATCATTCCTACCTCAGAGACCAATCTGTTTCAGGAAGAACTGGAAGAGGAAGAGACTGATTTATTCCACTTTCATGACAAAAAGGGCAATCTGCTGGACTTGGAAGGGCTTAGCTCATCTATGGAGTTCCTTGAAGCTGTTGAGAAGTTTCTATCCTAAGTTTGTCAAAAGAAAACTTTCCGGTAATTATTTTCTTGGCATCTTCTCCACTTAATTATACCAAATAACTGAAGCCTTGTAGCTTAGATCATCAGATTTTTTTTTTATATGTTTATATAGTAGTCACTAGGCAGCCTTCAGATTTATCTTTGTCCAAACCAGCTCAGGCATGGAAACAGGCTTTCTTTCAGATTGTGCTGCAGGAAATGAGCAGTGGAAGATGTGGCAGCACAATCGAGTGGCATTGGTCAAGGAGGCTGCCTGATCTGTTGCCACTGATGGTGACACGGTGGGGGTGCCACTGATGGGGGTGCCAGCAGAAGGGAAAATGACTGACTGAGAGAAGGGTCAGCTGCTGAATGCTTCTGCTATCTGCACATGGAGCAGCGTTCCTGTTTTGGCAGCTCTACTCTGGACAGCGATCGGAAGCACCGTGAGACCGCAGCTTCCACCAGCCCCAGCCGTAAGGCAGATGGCTACATGACCTAGTACTAGAGTTTAATCAAATAATTCTCAGCATTGTTTTTGCTGTGTTTTATTTTTTAAATAGGCAGCATGCTAAACATAAGGAAAGAAACTGGTGGTTTTTCACTGGGAAGTGACTGATTCTCAGCTTCCAATCCTCTGAAGTTTAGTGGTAGAAATCTGGATTTTACCTCAGCATTAGCATGGTCACCTAAATGTCAAAATGCAAGGTGCTATATGCTAAAACATACAGTACTGTAGAAGCATTTAAAGTACCTTCAGAGTTACAGCCCTGATTAAATATGTATGTATCCTAACGAGTCTGTGATTGAAAGGGTGAATGCTCACAGCTGGCTTGACAAGTCACTGACAAAAATAAAGCCTTGGCTGATGTATATCATTTGTCTGTTCAGAGGAGGTTCTTATCTCCTCTAAAACAAACCAGCAGATGTCTTCTACAGGTCACTTACCAGAGGCCTTCAAAGTGGGTAAAACATCATCTTGGGGAGGGAACCACACAGTACTGTGGTGTTTGCTACAGGATCTGCACTTAGATCATTATCTGTGGTTACTCATTGTGTGCTCATTTTATCTGTGCTTCACATTATGGCTCAGGCTCACAGGACTCTCCTAGCATTTTATTCCTAACTGCACTCTTCCTTTTTTTACTCATTTGCCCATTTCTCCATGTTTTCCCTTTCAGTTTCTGATTTTCAAACATAGACAACAAGTTGAACTACATTGTTCTTCACATAATATCAAAATATATTAGTAGAAATCAGGTGCTTCTCTGGATATAATAATGTAAATATTTGGTCCAGGGAGACTAATAGCATTCAGACATTCAACAAGAGAGTGAAAGTTTATGTTCATAGTCTCAGTTTATTTCCTTGGCTGTATCCTAGACTGTGCCGAGAACAGTGAGAGAACTTCCAGGTTTTGTGTATTGCACTGCCTGATCTAGGGAAGTAATTTCTCTTTGCCTGTTTTCCTGGTGCAAAAACCAGATGGGAAGCATAAAGTGCTTTTAATTATTTTTTTTCATGACAAAAAATGGTAACACAAATCTTGTTTTCAATGATCTAGACAGGACCACCACTAAAGAACAAATTAAAACCCAGAGCAGCACAAGAGGGTGAAGAATGCCTCCAAACTTGCACACCCGAGGCTCTGCAAGGTGCCAGATCTTTGAGAGGACTGAGACACTTCCTTTTGATATAGGCTGTACAATTTTTAGAAGAAGAAAACAAAAAAGGCACTAGTGGGTTACAGAGGTGATTGCTGTGATGGGATGCCTAATGCAGCAGTGACATTCTTAATGCTGCCATTCTGTGAGGTGCTCTGCTGGCTAGAGACCCTCATACTTCCTTACTCTGGAAAGCAGGGAGGAAATCGGGGGTGGAGCCCCATCATGCAAATGACTGCCTGTGTGTATGCCTGGTGTGTGGTGCTGGGGTCCAAGGCTCAGCTGGGGCAGCACCGGGCTGTGGTTCCTGCAGCCAGGCTGCCAAAGCTTGTGCCCATTGTGTGCTGAGTTTTCTAACAGGGACAGGAATCATGCCAAGGTCATCTGCAATGAGCTCAGCAATTCCAAGGGCAATTCCTCCATTTGAGGACTGGCACAATGAGCAGACAGTGCAGGACAGCTGCTGGGGACTGGGACAGGACGTGCTCACTTGCAGTTCCACAGCGTCAGGTTTTCATACACTGCATAGTTTTGGCCACAATGAGTAATCAAATGTTAATTATGTATTATGTTCATGGGAAATGGGGCAGGCTTAGTCCTAGACTAAACATATTGTCCTGCCATCTTGGATTCTTGTCCCTTTTTTTTGCTGAACCTGCTCTCTCTGATTTTTTTTCCTACACCAACTGTGCAGTCAGTGACCTTACTTCTTGCATTTAATATCCTCAGCTACTGCATCTCTTTATTCTTGATCCAGATGTTAGGAAGCAAGTGTTCTTTCAAGGCTTCCAAGCCTTAGACCTGACTTGTACTGTTGTAATTACTCCAAATCACAATAGAAAATGCATTTGGTGTTCCATGTTATAAAAACATACTGGGCAGGATGTAGGCAGTGTATTGCCATAGGTTTTGGCAGGATGAAGAATGGAAGACCTGAAGTCATAGCCAACAAATTCCTCCATATCTGAACTTTTGCATTCTACCTGTTAGCCTACAAGAAGGCTCACCAGTGATCTCTTGTATGTGTTTGGTACTATTACTGTGCTGGTACTGTGAGTGTGTCTCAGAAAATTAGCAGGCTTGAGGTATGTGCAAACAATGTTTCACTTTTATGCTGTTAGTGTCATACACTGTTAGTACTATTGCTTTGGAAGCTGCTATCAAGATTACTGCTTGTCTAAACTGATGCAGGCTAAAATACTAAATGGTATAATGGTAGAGAGATAAAATCCAAAGTTGTATGAAATACCAGACAGATTAACTGCACTCACTGTGAGACTTGTGCAGAAACATCAGTCACAGAGTAAATTAGTGTCAAACTGAATACCGCAATGCAGGAGAATTTTGCAAGCTTCTCTGTTGCCACGTTAGAATAGATGGCACATAAAAATGTACACTAATTGATGTTGCTTCCCATTTCACAAAGGAATGTATTGGTTCACTTAAATGGAATAAAACATTCTTAGGAGTTAAACTGAATTATCCATTGTTTGTTTTCCTTATTTAATCATTATTTTTGGAGCCAAGAGGAGGAATAAAAAAGTTGAGTCAAAGTTTTTGAAACCTGTGCTCTGATCCAGTAAATAGTAAGATAATATATATATGAGACTTTATTTTCAAGTAATTTAGACTGCTCAGGTGCAAGCACACACCTACTTAAGTGCATAACATCTAAATTTAGAATTCACCGGCTGGGTAAAACCTGAAGTTGCACAGCTACTTTTGAAATACAATGACTTCAGCTGGGATGGCATGTATCAAGTGAACTAAATTGAAAAAAATTAGCCAAAGTCAATACGTCAAAACTGTGATAGCAGACTTTGATCTTTGACCTACATCTGAAAGTTAATGAATAATTGTTTGTTTCTGCTAAAACTCTGTATAGCACAATTATAGGATGTGTTCCAATTTTCATGAATAACAGAAAATCCAGACCACAAATGTAAACACTTAATTTTTTCATTTGCAATGGTATTTTTTAGAAGCTAAATCAATGGTTAGATAAAGTTTTCAAATAAGAAAATTTACTTACTTGAATCTTAATGAATCTTGCAGCTTTGGGCTGGTATGAAACATGACATAATACTACGTTCTTCCAGAAAGCTCACTCATTTCCCAGACATCCACCCATTTCCCTCCTTTCAGGAGACACACCTGAACAAGAAATTTTGGCACCAACATCTAACCTTATTTGGTTTTAATCACATTTTCTGTGTGTATTTTGAACCTTTCTGGGTTTGATCCACTTTATTCGCCGAGACCTCGTTTCCTTTGTTCTTCTGTGTTTAAACCAGAGTGTAATTTTTCTCTCTAGTTTAAAATAAAAAAACACCAGTAGAAAGTCACACTGTCCTAAGGATGCCATTTTCACCCTCGTGGCAGCAGCAGGACCAATCATCACACCGGGCCAGCAGCCAAACCCTCACAGGAGGACAAGAGCACCCCAGAAAGGTAGGGATGGCACCTGCAGGCTGCAGTGACAAGCAGGATTGGGGGCTGAGGGTTACACACCAGGGGTTGGGGTTACAGGACACAGCAGCAGGTCTGGGTACAGGCAGGGCAGATAGTTAGGGACCAGGGGTCAAAAGCCAGGGGCCAAGGATGAGGGGTAAAGGATAAGAGTCAAGGGTCAGGACATCAGGAATCAGAGGGTAAAGAAAATACTGAACAGTAAATACCCTCTCTTTAAATTTCCTTACTTTCCCCCCAGCCCTTAGAGGTTTTTTTTTGTTGTTTGTATGGGTTTTTTGTTTGATTTTTGTTGTTTTGGTTTTTGTTTGGTTTTTTTAAAATTGTTGTTATTGTTGTTGTTACATCTGCTGTTTACTGCTTCTCTGTGCAGGTTATGCTTGATATTTATTTGTCTGGTTCTTTCACAAGTACATGAAAGCAAAGCAAGTTAGTGGGGAGATGAAAACTTGGGTACATATTATGTAGCAGACTCCTTTCTCACAAAGGAGTAATCAAAACTTCCCACAGTGCTTGGGTTCACTAAGTGCATGGACCAAGTGACTGCAGGATGAAGCCTGGTGAGGTGGAAGCAGCCAAGATGCATCTCCTGGTTTATCTCAACACAAGCTGATGATCAGTCCTTGCTCTGCACCTCATCCAGAGCCTCAGTCTATAATCAGTGTTCTGTCTGCACCTTGAACAGACAAGTATTTAGGTGAAAAGTTTGGTGCTGGGATGCCTTTGTTGTACCTGTCACTTTTACCCATGTATTAACATACACTACTAAGAGTTCAAATGTCTGTCCATGTATTTTACTTGCTTTATGGTGTGTCTGCATTGCACTCTGGTTGTATTTGTTAGTGATACAGGTTGTAGCAGGACATGAAAAGCTAACTGCAAAATGTCAAAGTCAGGTGTAAATCCACTGTTAGTGATTCTCCCCTCTACCAGCACAAGAAGATGACTGCATGCCAGCAATCCTGGGGCCAATATTTCATGGTAAAATCCCTTGAGAGAAAATTTCTGTAGGGATGATTGTGTTATACAATATATTGACTTTTTTACTCTGAAGCATTTTTCCGCTGTATCCCGAGTTATGTATCATGTTGGCATTTTTATTTAAAAGGTCAGGTGCATTCTTCACCTTAAAGCAAAACTCCAGAAGACCCTTGTCATCTTCAGGACCTTGGTCCTTAGGGTGATCCCAGCCCTTTCCCTCCATGCCAAGGAGCAGGTCTGTTCTGGAACAGCCAGACATGTGCTAGTGGGTGCCACATGAAATTGGTATTTTCCAGACATTTATAGGGAGCTCAGTGTGCATAGATTTTCATGGGGACGGCAGAAGATGCTCCCCTAGAGTTTCTCCTTGCCAAATTTCTGATTCCTTTCCACTGCAAGCAGGTGGCAAATATCTTCAAAGGAACAGATGGATGTATTTAACATTAACAACTAATTTTCCACAGGCGTGTTCTTGGAAATAAATGATCCCTATTTCCTGAGATGGAGGGAAAAAAAATCCAGCCCAGAGCAGACTGCAAGTGTGGAAAATGTGAAACTGAACACACTGGAGTTTGGTAAATGTAAAGCAAATGAAAACAGCAGCTTAGAGTGGAAATTGTTGATCCACCAGAAGCAACAGAAGGGCCAATTCCATCTTCATAAAAGATATAAAAAAGCTGTATCCAAGCAATTAATTCAGCCAGGTCTTTTTTCCTAACCCTATGGACAATCCAACAGAAGTGAGCTCAGAGTAATCAGCAACTTTTTCATGCTTGGGTCACTGTCACTATCTGGGTACCAGCACGTGGAGAAAATGGGATGAAAAGTTTCTCTTACAGGACCAAACTTCACTCACCTTGTTAAATGCAGCAGAAAAAGACCAAGGGTGATGTACTCTTTTTACACATCTGGGATGAAAAGTAGAATATTCAAGTGAAGTGTCAGTGACAGACATCAGAGGCTAGTCTCAGAAACTGATTGCCCCAGCAGAATAATAATAAATTCCTTAAAAGTGTGAATACCTACAGAAACAAATCCTGCTATTAAAAAATGTCTTGAGATTACTTATTTGCTGATGGTTTTAAACAGGCTGACATTGTTTTGAGTCTCAGTGCTTGTGTGACTGTCAGGAGAGTGCACAAAGCAGGAGTCCTGCTGAAGAAACACAGTAAATTTCCTGACAATGCACAGCCATTGAACAAGGAACTGCTTCTGATTTGCTAAGGAGGAAAATTGCCAAGAGACCAGTAGGATCTCTGTTATCCTTTTTGTAAACTTTAGTGGAAAAATTGCATGTCCCCTAAGGTATTTTGTAATGTGGAAATAACTTGAACTTCAGCTGCCTGGCCAGGCTGAGTCCACATTGTGCTATATTTTCTTCCTCGCTGTCATGCTACCTAAAAGCCACACACTTTTCTGGGGCTGGGAATTGAGGTGGTGTGGCCTTTTCCTCCTGGCACCAAATTGTCTTTCCATCACAGTATAGCTTAAAACCTTATTTTGCTGCATCAGAGCCCAGCAGCAAGTGTTGAACTCCCTGACAAGCCCCTGGGGCTCTCTCCTATGTGCCTTGTCCCCCTAGACTTCAGCCTGCCAGATGTGCTGCTCTGAGAGGCCAAGAGAAACAGGCAAGTGAAAAAAAGGCTTCTATGCTTTTTCAGAGTTTTACTATCTTGCCTATTTTGCGAGTGACTGAAGCTCTCTCTTCTCTTCTCTTCTCTTCTCTTCTCTTCTCTTCTCTTCTCTTCTCTTCTCTTCTCTTCTCTTCTCTTCTCTTCTCTTCTCTTCTCTTCTCTTCTCTTCTCTTCTCTTCTCTTCTCTTCTCTTCTCTTCTCTTCTCTTCTCTTCTCTTCTCTTCTCTTCTCTTCCTTTCCCCTCCCCCTTCTCCTTTCCCTTTCCTTTTTTTTTTCTTCACATAGATGCTTTGGCATGCATCCCTACTGGCATAGGATGCTTACTCAGAAAGCGTTTGGTTTTCTGCTGGTCTGATTTATTTTTTCTCGGCGATGATTTTTCCTGGAGCAGCTTCTGAGCAGTGCTGAGGGTGCCTGGCAGATGGTGCTTCACAATTGGGTTGTTCTGCCATACTGTGGTGCTGCTGATGCACCAAGACATTTGCTTTTGGGTGAAGCTCTTCCTCTCAGCAAGAATTAACAACTAAACTTTCCAGAGGAGAAACTCCCATGGCATGTTTCTGTTTTGACAGATGTGCTGTTTCCAAACTTGTGTAAAGAGTAGCTTCTAACCATCCTGCAAAGTCTGATGGTTTGAGTCTCTCTTCTTCACATGCCTCTGTTTCAGAAGAGACTGTTGTGAACTTTTGGAACATCACTGCTGTTAAAATACTGAAAACTCCTATACCACAGGCTACAGGAAAATCGGCAGTTCCAATAACCCAAGCTTGAAAAAGGGAGAAAATCAATCTGTAGGTGGGAATCAATGGAGATATCAAGGTAAAAGGCAAGGTGTTAAGGAAGTCCCTTCCATTTGGGCTCCTAAAATCTGGGCTGGACTCCAGTGGACACAGTAAGGCTCAGGAAAAGTGATCACAAACACTCAAACAAGACAGACTCTTAACATTATCATCAAACTGGGTAAAAACCAGAGGACTACCACAGTGAATTTTCATGAGTCTTGAATTTTTTTCAAGCTTGTTTCTCCAGCCTGAATAGATAGAAACAAGACTTTTTTTTTCACAGAAAAATGGAAGCCCCGCCCAACCATACATACGCAGACCAAGGGTTCATGGAGTCAATATCTTGTCTCCAACAGTGACCAGCAATAAGTAACCACAAAGAGAACCAAAAAGGTACCACTACTTTTCTTGCTCTTCTCTCCCAGAACTTCTGGTGATTCTGTGCCAGAAATTATATTTAATAAGCTTTAACAGACCTCTTTGCTTCCATGGATTTATGAAATCACTCCTGGGACTCATGTGAAAGCCTAATTATGAAAACATCCCACAGGCTCTGCAGTTCAGTTATGAGTTATACAAAACAGAGCCTCCCTTAGCTTACAATTTCATTCAGTGCCCTCCAGTTCTTGTGGGGTGAGGGAGAATGGATGATCATTGCTTGGTGGGCACCTTCCTTGGAGCCCCCTGAGTCTGTACCACCTCCACTCATCATCTTCTCCCAGGTGAGTGTCCCACTCTGTTCACCTGCATCCAGGAGCTCCATCCCCTTGGCATAGAAGCACAGGGAAACCATGCACACCTTGGGTGAACTGCAAAGCTGCTCTGGCTGCTCATCCAAGGAGGACATCCTGTGTCATTTGTCCTGGTCCTTGCCCCAGACACCCTGCTCTGGACCCTTGCCTCCTCCTCTCCCAGCCCAGAGTATCCCTGCTCTTATGACAGCGTTCCTTTGAAGCTGTGCAAAAGTCTGAAAGACTTGGAGTAGAAATGTGACGTGTTTGCAGTTACAGTGTTCACAAAGTATTTACAGACTTTATTTAAGCAGTTGGCAAGCACTGTGAGGAACAACTTATCAACAGGCTATCTCTTAGGTCTTCTGAGAGGCAAGAAAATGTTAATTATCCTCATTTAACATAGGCAGAGGCTGGCATAAAGTGTGAGCAGACAGTAGCAGTGTTTCCTCCTCTCTCCAGCCCAAACCCACATACTTCACACTCCCTGAATGCAGGATGTGGTCAAAATCACTGAAATATCTGGGTTTCAACTCTATGTATTACATCAGAAATACAAAGCAATCCCCTAGATCCAAGCAATGCAACAACTAAAATTTTGGATCCAAACTGGGGTCAAAATTTTGCCTCTTAATGTTTCTATCTGTATAATATGTTGAATTTCAATGACAGATTCAAATGCAAAAGCTCTAATTGTCACAAAAACATATGCCTGGGACCTTCTCCAGGAATAATGAATAAATAGCAGGCACTGAATTAATATTATCCTCACACCTTAATCTAGCATGCCTTATGAAAGTAACCAGAAATTAATATAAACATTCTTTTTCTAAGGGCAGGGTTTCCAAGTCTTCTCTCTCAAAGAGAGAGAAGTGTTGCCCACATTTCTATTCCAGCCTACAGGATGTTTCCTTTTATGTTCAGTAACTGAAATTCTCATCTCAGTATTATCAAACACTGGCAATGACAGTGAAAGTCCCAGCATCTTGTCAGTGTCCCACATGGAAAAAAAACCATATTATAAAAATACTCTTAAAAAATCAATATTATTCTTATATTGCCTTTGAAGGGAAAGCCCATGGGAGCTCAGAGGGTCTCCCAAACACAAGTGAATCAGGTCTTCCCTCACACAGGCTGGAAGGAGAGAAAGGCAAGGGGAAACTGCTCTATTTTTAGCTGCCTGAGACATGCAGACCTCATGGTGATGGGGAGCTGATAATTACATAAGAAGTCATACCAAGCTTTGCTATTTAGGTCTCTCTGGCCTCTTCCTTATCTCAAGTGCCGTACTCGCAGTTCCCGCTGCGAGTATCCGTAACCAAAATACAACGTGTTTTCCTGGAATCCGTGCCATGAAGTAATGGGCTATTTTACAGCAGCTCTTTTCCACAGCCTGTTCTTTCTGGCTAATGATTACAGCTAGGCACTGCTGCCATGGCTATATTGGTATCACAGCATCTGCTCTAGCCCCACTAGAAAGCCGTGAGGTGACTAAAAGAGGGTCACTTACCTTCACTGGGGAGGAGGACCTGTGTTTGAACAGACTTCCAAACATTGTGGTTATTCCCCCCACCGTGCTGCTGCCAGCCCTATTGAGGAAAAGTGTTTTACACAGAAAATGCACCTAAAAAACCTTCCAGTCACTAGCTTCAGTTCCTGTAGCTGGATGCATCCTGGGTGCTTTCACACTGCTGCAGCCCAAAATGCATCCAACCATGTACCAGGGGCTGTCTGCAAAGGCAGGCCGGGAAGGACTAGAGTTTAGTCACTTCTTTTCTACATCAAGGGTCTTTCAGGTATTTCTTCAATTCCCGGTGATTAATTTAGGGATTTTTGCATCATTCCTGAATACCTACATCCCACTGGGCCCCTCTCTATGTCTCCATGTCTGCTCCATGGGTTTTTTCCCCAGTAAAAACATTTTTTTTCCCAGTTCCACCAGCAGCCAAAGAGGCAGGCAGTGGAAGCAAGGAGGCTGGTTTATAGGTAATGGGCAAGGCAAGCTGCAAAGCCCTTTAGTGGCAATGTATCAGGAAAAGCCACGTATGTTAGTGCAATTTGAAGCAGTGATGGTTTTTACAAATATAGCCTTTTATTCTCCTGCTGCTCCAAAGCACTGAGAGGAAACAAGGACATTAAAAAGGAGGCTGTGGCCTACAGCTCCCGGAATGTCCTGTGCCACATGCCATAGGGGTGTTCTTGGATTTCAGGTGTGCAGAGGCCATATCCAGCTCCCGGGCACCAGGGTGAATGGAAACACTTCTCCTCACATTATTAACACAGGGCTAGATTCCCACTGTCTAAATGCAACCAATTGGTTGAGAGTTTGGGGAGAAACCGGAAATGCCGGCAGCAAAGGTTTCTGTCACATTACACATGAACAGTGCTAGAATTAAAAAAAAAAGGGGAGGGGAATGAAAGGTCTCTCTATTTTTATATAGCAGAGTGAAAGTATTGGGTATCTGTGGCAATATTTAGTCCAAAGAAAAGTGTAATTGAATCCAAGTGACATAATGAGAAAGTGTCTGGCAAAGCCTGGTCCAGGGGAAAAGTAGCAGGGATCATTGCCATCTAAAATTTAATTTTCTAGATGAATACGCAATGGAACTGAAAGCTCTGGTATAGCTAAAAGCTATTGTATGGGAGAAGCACACTGTTTTGTGGGCAAAGACAGAGGTGTTGGCATTTTAAAGCAGGAAATGTGTGGACCAAGAAGTGAGGGAGAACGTTTTAGTGTTGTGGCTAAAAGTTGGAAGATTTCCTCAGAACAGAGCAGCAAGCAGGAGCACAGTGGGGAAGAAGCAAGTGCAGACTGATGGGAGGCAGGATGAAAACTCCGTAAAACTGGCACAGCAGGGTAACTTGGAAAATAATACAGTTTCTTTCAGTCTTTCAGACACGCTTCTGCTCAGCCTTGCTACCATGGCAGGTGTCTCAAGTTAACATCAGGCACCATCTGAGTGCTTTTGCTTCCCCTTATAAATTTGGCCTGTGAGGGGGCTCTTGCAAAGACAGAGCTCTAGGTCTGGGAATGTTTTTCTTCCCTCTTTAAGATCCTGAAAGACATAAACAATGGAATGCTTCGGTGTAAACAAAATAAAATGGGTCAAGCAAGAAAACCTTCAAATACACTGGAAAGAAGAATTCAAAAGAACAGGTAAATTTGAGGGGGCAGACGATGTGATTGCAGCCATCATCTCTGCAGCAGTCTAAGGATGTGTCTGCTAATATGGCCTTTAAATGCTGCACCTTTATATCTGTATGCATGATGGATGCAAGGGGGAAGAATCTGTTGGAAGGACTGATTTCTCCCTGGTGCTCTGTCTGGCTGAGCAGCTTGCTGTAGCTCATTTTACTGTGAGCTGCTGGTTGTTACAGCCCCACTGGCCCTGGCAGCCCAGGCAGAAAATGTAACTATTAATTATAGCTACTTGTTTTTCCGCTAATTGCTTACAGTGTCTTTTGTGGGACAGAATGCAACTTGCCATTGGTTCTGTTCAGAGATACACAGGAGTTTATTAAGAGAGGAGCTATGTGCTAATTGAAGAGCAATTGGGCTTCTAAAACCAGGCATTTTTGAATTGGTGCTTGTCTCTTTATTTGTAGTTTCACATGCCCTGACCTGCAGGAGAAATGCAAAGGGAGCACAAGAAAGGAGAACTGAAAATCAAATTGCTGGTTTGGCACTGGCCTCTTTCAAAATGCATCTCATTAAAAAAAAAAAAAATAGATATATATACGCATATGCATATGAAAGCACGTTGCCCAAAGAGAAGCAATGCTTCCTTGGGGATTGCCAGAACCCCTTTTATTTTCCATTTTTAAATGGTAAACATTGCTCTAAGACCTGACCTTCCCCTCCCTATCCTATCTGTTACCTAAAGCTGAGAGATGGAAGGACTGGAGGTCAAAGTTTGAGTTCAGCTTCCTGTGAGAAAGCAGAGCTGAGATTCCTTAAACATGTTAAAGCTTTGCTTTAAATGGATTGCCTGTGTCTCAGTTGTTATGAAATAGTTCTAAAGGAAGTATTTACATCTTTAAATGCATTCTTTCTTGTTTTCCATGCTTCTTCACCGGAGGTAACAGTTAACTGCATCTATGGCTTGGCAGTTCTCCTTTTTTCATTTTTCCTTTTGCTGTTTTTCAATGTTTTCCTAAACATAGCCAAATTTTGAAAAACTGCAGCATAACAAAGCAAACGGATGGAAAAGGATCTCTGAGTGTAGTAGAGTGAAGGGGGTGAGCAGAAGGAAATCCAGGCTTCTCTACTTCAATGGAAAAGAAACCCCAAAGTTGAAAAATCTATTCAGAACAGTTTTCTGCATTTAGGTGTTTTGTAAAAAAATTGAATAAAAGAAAAGAAATTAATTTTTGGCCCATCTGTGTCCAGCTCTGGTCCATGAAATCCTGGTCCCCTCAGAGCTTGACCAAGACCAAATTGAGAGACAGTCTTAAAATGCTGATAGCCTTGCATGGTTTGAGCAGCAGAACTGAGCTGCTTCGTTACGTTTTTGCAATATTTTATATGCAGCATTGAATACTCAATGGCTATTTGCCTAATGGAAAGGAAAATGGAGAACACATGGACTGGATTAATAGGGGGAAAAATTGACTTATTTTCCTTTTTTTTCTACTGGCTTGCTTTCACCTACTTTGATGGAATTATTAATGATTTATGTTGCCATGAAATATATATAGCTAGTAGAATGATGCTTTAATTAGGGCTAAAGTGAAAGAACAATGGGCATTTCAAGTGTATGGCAGTTTTGGGCAGGGAAGTGAGCAAAGGAAAAACAGTAGAGGGAAACAGTCACTAAAATTGTGCCTAAAATTCACTTTTCTCTACAATAAGCAAAAAATAAGCTGTATAGTATCCCCTTCTCCTTCCTCTGCTATCTGGGAGGAGAGATCCTGGAGCCTCTCTCTTTAGGAGAGGGGCTTCAGGGCCTCTGGCTGCCAAAGGGGAGCTGTACATTGCAGAGCTCTGGAAGAAGGCATTTCTTCATTTAAGTGGCAAAAGTAGAAAAGCTACACTGAACCTCTCAGCTTTTGTTTGCTCAGCTATGGAAAGACAGAACTTGACTCATGTGTTGTTAATTGCCATTGACAGATAAACCAGAAAGAACCCAAACTAGCTGAGTTATTTGTATTCTTTTTTCCAGTTCACTTGAACTGGAAATCAGTGAGATGCAATAAATAGAAAGCCGTGAGGTTATCATTCACAGAGCCACTTTTCCTAGCAGAACTGTGCTTTAAATCAGCAGGACTGTCAACCCTCTGACACAGCCAGGCTGTAAATACTCAGTCATCGCTTCATTTGGGGTGCAGGGGAGTGGTGAGAAAGGAATGACCAAAAGCTTTCCCAGAAATATGCTGCCCTGAGGATTCATTTGTTGAATAGAGGCTGTGCCAATGCATTACTCTGCCAGCCTTGTACCTCTATTGAATTCTCTGCTGATTTATTCTCACTATCTGCATTCCCATGTGTGAATGCTGTATCTTTCTCCATTTGGTTTCAGTATCTGTGGACTGAGGTTGAATTTTACAAGAATCTTTGTGCAACAGGACATGGCAAATGCAACTTTGCCCTCTTCCCTTTTCAGTTAGTCTCAGTGTTTAATGCTCTTCTCTTATGCTTTAAAAACATGCTCATTTTGGTTTTTGGTTTTGGTTGTTTTTTTTTGGTTTTTTTTTTTTTTTTTTTTTGCTTAAAGAAAATAATAAGAAGGTTTTAAAACTTTATCCACTGTCTGTAACTCTGCAGGAATTAGTCTGGATACTGGCCTTTTGCAATACATGTGACTGGTCCTGATTGTTTGGGTTGGTATCTGAGGATTAAGAGATTTGGGAAAACTCATTCACTCTTCCATTCTTTCATGATCCACTCAGATTCTTTGGCTGATTTTCTGCCTGCCCAAAATGGGGAAATGGAAACAAAGACGTGGGACTCTTCACAGCCAAGAAAACCTTCCACTTGTCACTTGGCAGGAAGCAACAGGATTCCTGTATGATGGATTTGCTCCCACTCCATATTTTTCCTAACTGTGATTTTGGACTTCATATTGCATACATTGATGCTGAGCTCTTTATATCAGATAAGAAGTCTGACACCAATTTTTTCTCCCACTGTGCCATTGTACAGATGCTAAATGGAAATAGCTGTGTCAGGAAACACAGTTGTCTATCTGCTGCTAAAAGCAGTCACTGTTAAATTCATTAGAGCTGCTTTTTCAAACGGGTAAAAAAAGAAGTTTCTGTTCTTAGGATCATTATACACCCACAGCCAGAAGCCCATTTCTTCTACTGAAGATCGGTATAAACCGCTTCTTGCGCCTCCAGTAGTTTTCATTAGCAGAGCCAGTGGGAGGAGAGGCCTCCTGGGATATGGGAAAACACTAGGTGTCATCAGTGAGGTTTCCTCTCCCGGCAGGAACACATGCATTCGAGAGCCTACAGCCAAGGCTAGATAGACTACAGCATCCCAGCATCCATCTCCCCAGGATCCTGATGCATTCTCATCAGAAAGCCAGGAAGAGTCTCTGAAATCCCTGTCTCAGACAAGTCTAGGCAAGGCTTCAGGTTGTCCAGTAAAAATCATGTCAGGATTAGGCTTGGTTTTTAAGGCTATTTTTTAAAGCCCACTTTTATGAAGAATGAAAACATTATTAAAATACCAAATGAAATAGCATCTTTTTTTTTTTTTTTTTTTTTTTTATTTCAGTTATCAGTTAGATCTTACTGAGGACTTTTTTTCTCTTCGCTGTTGCTTTTTCTCTTCCTCTTTGCACAAATCTCTTCCCAGAGTGTCCCTAAAATAAAATGGGAATCACTTTGTTGTTCAGAGAGACCTTTTTCTGCTGTTGAGATATGAGCAGCAGTGTACCAGGTGCACAGGGTCCAAGAGAATCTTTACCCAAAGAGGGCAGGGAACTCACTAAAAATTATGTTTAAATTAAACAAAAAGTCCCCCAAACATAAAAATTACAAGGAGAACAGAGAAAAATGTAAGAGGTTGAAGCTGCTCCAACAACTTTCAAAGTTCAAATTCCTCAGGCAGGAAAAAAAACCTGCTTTTGCCTCTGCTATGACTTCAGTGTCCTCTACTGAGTCTTCCAAGCCTTGGAGAATAAAAGGGTCTTGCTTTGACCAAAAGGAGATAGAACCATTGTCTAGAATAATAATATTTTAAAAAGGTAGCCATCTCCTTTTCTCTTCCTCCCGGTCATCTTCAGTGCCAAGGTTACAAGGATGGAGGTGGTAGCCAGCAAGGGGCAAACTCCAAAAACAGAGAATCCATTTTATCTATCTTCCACTTCTTTTCCTAGACATATGTGAATTATTAATACTGAAGAGAAGAGTTTTTTCCAATATGTTTTGGGTAGCTAGAATTTTTATATTCTTTTTTTGAGATCTACTCTTGGAGCTGGTAGGAATGAGGGAGTTTCATCTGTTTGTGTTTAGGGAATAAACTTGCCACAGATGCTCCAAATCTTCCATTCAGTTCTTGCAGGTGACAGCTGTAATGGCACTAGAGACTTGCAAATCCTGGCACCCACACAGTCTAGCCATAATTTTGGCTCATAAACCTCTACAACATCACATTTCACAAACGAGTGTGCATTCTGGGCTAAAAGAAAACCCTTCTGCCTCCCTTGACAGTTTTGGCAATTACCTGCTGTAAAAGAATTGTGGCTCAAGTGGTAGCAGCTATAAAACTAAGATCTATATTTAAGATAAAATCTAATTTAGCATCTATGAAATTAATGCAGACTCTTTTCACAGAGTCTAAAAAGTAGATGTATGGCCAAGTCAGAGCCCCTTTGCTGACTGGTGCGAATCCTGGATTAGACAGAAAGAATACACTTATCCTTTGGAAAAGCAAGAAAAAGAAGACATTCAGGAAATTGTGGTGCTTAAGGAATTAGCTGTAAGCAGAGTAGATGGCAGCATCTGTGGGAGAGAATGCTGCCATAAATAGCAAAGTGTGGCTTAAAGAGTTGGAAATTATGGAATAGCTTTCTATTGCCATTAAGTGGAGAAAGAGTTTTTGAGTCAGCCCCATCAGGAGAACTGTCACGTAAAAAAGCAGTAGCTGACATGATCCTGAGTCATGCCCTGCAGTTACCATCCAGTTTCTGTGGCTACTTCCTGAACAAAATGATTTCTAAACAGCAGTTTTTTCATTAAATCATAGAATCATGAAGGCTGGGAGAGACCTTTAGATCACCAAGCCCAACCATCCACCCAGCACTGCCACTGTAGCCCCATAACCAGTAAACCAGCACCAGATGCCTCTCAAACACCTCCAGGGATGGTGACTCTACCTCTCCCTGGGCAAGGCAGCCTATTCCAATGCCTGACCACCCTAACAGTGAGAGAATTTTTTCTAATACCCCCCAATCTGAGGAAGAAATAGACTTTTCTCTGGGGTCTGCTTCACCTTCCCAGCCAGAATGGCTGTAGGTGTTAACTCTCAGCCACACACACTACTGAGGACTGGCTATGCCTCACAAAGCCAGAGGGAAGGTGGGCAATGTGGTCCTCAAAATGACTGCAAATAAACACTGAGTAAACCTAGGAAGAAGGTCAGTGCTTGTGGAGATTGCATGGGAAAAAAATCCCAGTTCGCTCTTCATGCTTTGTCCTCTGTCAGAGCTGGCCATTTTTTCAGTTCTTTGTCCATATCTCTGCCTCTGATCCAGCTCCCAAAATTGTTCTTAAGTGATGGACCTTGCACATCTCTCATAAACCAAGAGATGCACAAAAACTATTGTGGGCCTAAAGGATGCATTAGCTCAGCCTTTTCTCGGCTGCATTTTTCTCCTTTAAATTCAGCTGAAATATTACTTATTCTTAACTTCTTTATTTCCATTGTTCTGAACTCTCTATATAAAGGGATGGCAGGGCTGCCTCTCACCTAGCTACCTCAGCTGGAGAACAACAGACAGTGTGGAGTGAATCCAACACATTCACCTGCAAGCCCCATGATGTCTTCTCCACACCCACATCTGGCACACAGGTAAGAAGCTTCATTTATCTGATCCTTATCTGCTTCCCCATTTTCAATCTGTTTCCCTTTCCCTCCATATGTTGTTTAGATCCTTGCAAAACTGTTTGCTTTAGCATCTAAAAAAAAAAGAAAAAAGCCCAAAAGCCCTATGGCATGGTCCTTCTTTCTTATCATTTTTCTAGTAAGCAATCCCTGCTTTTAAAGTGGAAAGTGTTTGTTTTAGGTTCTTTGCCATTGTTCCTCTGCTCCTGTTGAGATATTCTGGAGTTGTTCCTTTTGGTGTGCCTTAACTCATCTGCAGAGTGAAGAAAGCAGTTAGCTTGATTTAAAGGTGGTCAAGAGCCATTTTTGAGGAATGGGAAAAGGGAGGAATCCTTCAATCCTTTTTATCACCAGATGAGCTTTTTTTCACCTCTGTGGCTGGCGGCAAGACATTGGGAAGAGAACATTGTTCTCTGGAGGAGGGTTCATAACTTAATGTTAGCAGAATAACTCCACCCTGTCCCCTTTACATCTTACAGAGAATACCATTCCTTGCTCTCACTCCAAGCCTTGGGGAATTTGTGGATGCACACGTACATGGCCAAAACATAGTTTTGAGTGGAAGTGAAAGATGAACACAAGCAAATAAATAGACACTCAGAGACTGTGAGATGCTTTTTAAAGCACGAAGGGTCTAGAGCTATCTTTCCATTCAATCCCCTTCGTCACTGGGGGGGCTATTCTTAGAACAAGGGTACACCAAGTTTTCTGCATCCATTACATAAAGGCTGTGAGTAAATCTTGCTCAGTTCCTTGCTGGCCTGTGCCATTTCTCACTAGAGCAGTTTGATTATTGCCATGCTGGTTGTTGACTGGGTCTTGGACAGTCTACAGCAGGAGTAAAATGCTGCCCTTCTGATGTGCCCTTCTTTTGGCACTTGCTGCAGAGTTCTGTCCAAATGAACGTGCAGGCAGCAAATGGACATTGACCCCCTGCCTACGTGGGAGCTTAGATCAAGGAGCAGAACTCCCCCCAGTTTGTATATAAATAGAATTGTATATAAAATCCCAACACCATTAGCTTACACAAATTGTGTATGCCAATCATTCTAAAAATTCTTTCCAAGCAAGCAAATCCTCTATAAATCTAAGAGATAATCGAATGCATGTCTTGCAGTCACTTTACACCTTTGGTGATCTCATCAAAACATGCCAGTGCTCTGCCAAAATCCATGACTCTGTCTGTAAATTTTAGCTGTTCCAGGAAGTTTGTGCACCTGATGCAATGTTACTTTTATTAAACCTTCTTCTTGCTTTAGCTCTTTCTTTTAACTTAGCTAGGGTTAAGAGAGGTGTGTAGCCATTGGAATTTAACTGAATGTGAAGAATGATCACTACTGGAATGCTACATCCAATATCTTGTCCTTAGCTAGAGAAATGGATACTTCCCAAAGACTTGGGGCAGGGCAAAAGGCCATAAACTAGTAATTTATTCCTGCTATTTCAAAAGTTTCAAGGATTAAAGATTGTATTCAATATCACACATTTTTAAGACAAAGTGATAATATAAAATTATTCCTACATTTCCTTTATATTTGATTTCTTCTACAGCAAGGTGACTTGTGTTGCACAGCCTTGTTTGCTACTTTCCTATTCTGCTCATATCACTCAGTCCTTTGTAAAGAGACTAAACACCATCCAGAAGCACAAGTGAAGTTGCCTTGTCCCAGCTGCTCTGGAGTTTGCTCCAAGATTTCAGTCTTGCAAGGCTGCAAATATCCACCCTTAATTTATTCCACCCTCTCTCTGGGATAGGAAAATCCCACTAAAGTTATTTATCATCAAAAATAAGAAAACAGATTTTTGGCATTAGCACAGCCAATGGGACATCTAATACTTTCTGTTTCAAAATTTACTCTGACTAACTCTGCAAGAAGCCCTTCTACAATCCCATGCATACCTTAACACTTTTACAGACATTAATTTATTTTAAATCCCTAGTTTTTTGGAGAATTTTACCAACTTAATTTTTTTTTAGCCATCCCCTTTTCTTGCAGTTTGTTTTGTAGCTTACCAGGCAGTCCTAGATCTGACGTTTTCCTGAACTTTAGGGAGATAAAATCTATTTCCTTTCTGCAGTCTGGCAAAGGAACTCTTGTATCCAGGAGAGCTGTGGAGCGAGTCTTACAGCACCGTTGTTTTTTTTTTTTTTTTTGCTAATATGCTTCATTTTGTCCTGGTTTTCATTGGCATCTGCATCCACCTCCATTATATGAAAAGCTTATTTACAGTCCTGCATATTTCAGGGCTTGAAATAACTATATATGGCTCACTATTTTCCCCACACATTTTCTCTTAAGTCAGACCTTACTAACAGGATCTCAAGTGACTGACTACAATCCCTGGCTGCTAGAGATGTCCCCAGTTTTGGCAGTCACAGTTTGGTGTGCCCACCTTGCTGAATTCAGCCCCACTAGCTGGCACTTGTGATGAGAGCTGTCCCTGGCAGCACAGGGACCTGCCCCAGCCCCATTCGTTGTGTGCCTACCCAGGGATCAGAGCATTCCTGACTTCCCAAGAAATCACTGGAAGGTCAGACAGAACACTATGCAGATGAACTGCTCAAATTCTTGCAGAAAGATGAGTGAAACAGGGTGGAGGAAGTTATGCAAAACTCTGGCTAGACAGACCCCAAAAAGGAAAAAAACATAAGCCCACGCCCTCTGTCTGGTGATCCTGATGACTGAGCAACAGTGGAAATGTGTTTATTTGCCAAAAAGAGCTTCCCTAGTGCTTAAAAGGAGCTGTGTACACTCATCCCTGTCTTTTCGGTCCTCTTAAGCACTTGCATCTCCAGTGCAAGGAATGAAAGGCTGGTCAAAATTCGTCACTGGAATGAAATGTGAGTTTCCTGCCTCACTCATCCTCTCCCTCTTCCTTTCTCTATGAATAGATAAGGAGGTGGTTCTCTCCAGAAGGGTTGTTTGCTTTGTGAGGCATTTCAATTGAGTGCCCGAGGCTGTAAGGTTAATGCTGCAGGACAGGGTGTATTGTTTCTCAAGTCAAGTTCTGATTTGTGCAAGAAGGAAAAAAGTCATTTCTCATACTGTTTTCTCCTCTTGTAGACAGATGATTAGAAGCGATTTTTTGCAAAGGTTTTGGTGAGACATGGAAAATGTACTCTGTTGTCTCTGTTTGCAATCAGCCCTTCTCGTATTTTTTCCTTCTAATCAACTATTTTGAAATAAGTCTGATTAGCCTACTCCTAGCACATATTTTGGATTATGGCATTGTAAAATGTTTTGTGCTGTGTATGTACTGCATACACAATATAGTATTTTCTTAAATCTATTATCGATTATTTTTTCCTTTGGCACTTCCTGTCGCATAAACAGAGATAACTGAATTTGGATGTGAATTTTATGGGTGGAGAGGGAAGGAAAAGAGGAGGTGGAGGGGAAAGGAGCAGCAAATTGTTCTGCAAAGAATCTCTGGGCTGGAGCCATGCTTTTGTTTGAAAACATAGATATATATACCCAGTGACTGCTAATGTTAAGAATAGCATAATGGCAACAATCTATGAGAAGGCCTGAGCTATAGGTCAGGTAGCTATTAATGAAAAGCACCTATGGCACCCGAGTGTCACTTGCCACATGTTGGATTCATGTCTTGGTGCCAAAGGTTGTTTGTGGGATGAGGGAAACCAGCCCATAGAGGTTAATCTGGTAATTCTTGTATGGGCCTCTGTCTCCACAGAAAATTGTCATAATCCCCTGACTGGTCCAGTGAGAAACATACTGAGCTTAGGTGAGCATTGCTGCCCTGTTAGCAGAGGCCTGGGAGCAGTCTGGGGTGGGGGAAGGAACAGGGTCCATGCTTATGATGTGGTTGTGTCCCATGGAGGGAGTTTTTTGAGATTTTTCCCTGCTGGGCTAGGAGTGGTGGAAACCTTGCCCACAAAAGAGAGGTGGAAATATTTTTATAGCTGCTTGTACTTGCATTTCCCTGGATTATTCAGCTACTGCAAGGATGAATGCAGTAATACTTGCAAGTTACTCAGCTACCATGGTGTTGCAAGCTATATGAGGTAATAGAGAAATATTTCATTCATTTCCAGGGACCAGCTCACTGGCCCTTTTCCAGCAGCACTGTAAACTTGTAAAACTGATGGATCAGTTTCCCAGGAGTCTTTATTACCAAGACTTCTGACTTCTCAGCAACTGGAACAGCCTTGTAAACTATTCAGAACATGCAAGATGCTTAAAATAAGCTTGCAATTAGCGTTCCCCAGGGTCTTGTGCTGGGCTTCTTTTCCCAAAGACTCTTTTCTGTCATATTTAGCACACAGAATTGGATGAGGCTCTCTTGGGGCTTATCTCTGTCAACAGGAAAAGGGCACTTCTAAATGAAATTAAGCGCTACTGCTCCCTTCCTCAAAGGCAAACCCATTGCAATGACTAAGTTATGTCTCCAATCAGCTTAAAAAATTCCAAACATTGGGATGACTTGGATCCGCTTCCTGAAGGGCTTAGCACAAATATGTGTATAACTGAATTTCAAACATAGTTCTGCATGTGAATTAAACTCCACAAAACACCATTACTTTGGCTTTTGCCATATAAAGTATGAACTCATGTCTCTCTCAGCTGTCCTACTTTGATATTCTTGTCCCTCTGTGTCATTAAGGCAACCACTTCCTGAGTGAAGCCATCTTCTGTTTGCTGGTACCCAGAGCACAGACCAGGTACATCATCCTTACACATGGGATAGTGGATTCCTTTTTCATTTTCTTAAAGGCTGTCTTTGGAGAGAGTCTGTTTTTGAAAGTTTATACAATCTTTAGACATCTAAGGATTATATATATATATATATATAAAAAATATAGAATATGATATAAATACATATGTAAGATAGATGACACAAGGCTATTCTGGTAACACTATTTTTCCCCACTAAAAAGGAAAAAACAAATTGCCCATGCATACTTCTGGATGATGAAAGCCACGAGCTGTGCCCTTCCCCTTCAGTTTCAGGCAAATAAAAAAACCAGGAGCAGAAGAACCACTTTGTTCCCCAGCCCTGCCCCCGGGTGTATAAATAGCAGGCCAGGCAGTCCTGTGCCCGAGTGGCTGCTGGAGTTCCACTCATTCCAGGCATCTTTGGACACCCTCTTATCAAAACAGAAAGGCTGACTTCACTCCCGCTCTCCCCTGATTGATTTCACGTTGGAAACAGGTAACAGACAGCTTCCATTGTCCTTGAATTAGTCACCTACTTCCAGAGGTCAAACAAACAGGCTGAAGGTCCCGAAACTCACTTCAGCTAATTGCTGCCAAAATTCCTTCTCAGCGAAGTAAGCAGGGGCTGGAGCAGTCCCGGGTGACAAATGCTCTCCAGAGAGAGGGACACAAACCATCCCGAGCAGGCTAACGAGGGGTATCGAGCTACACGGCTGGGGAGGAGGCGAAATGCGAGACAAAGTCCAGTGCCAATTTTAAACTCAGGAGCCAGAGCCACAGAAAGTTCCTACTTGATTTTAATAGGCTTTGAAGTTTTGGTCAAGCTGAGGTGCAGCTGAGCAGTGGCATTAGGACATGGCTGTCAGATTGAATCCTGGAGTCCTGGAGGCTCAGTTTTACACTGGGCACCAGCATGGTCTTTACTTGCTGAAAGCTTTCTGGCATCAACACTTCCTACCAGCTCTCTGCTTTTGTATTTTTAGAAACAATGTGAGTTTAGACGCAATAGGTGGTGGCTGGAACTTTTCACTCTTCTCCCTCTCATTTTCACTGTTTTCTCCTTCAAGCTGTTTTCAAGCTGTTTCTTTAACTAGTCTCTAATATATTTTTCTGTCACTTCGCAGAGACACTGCAGGTACTGCTGTGCAACCTGTGTCATGCATTTCAACAGGTACACCGTGCCTAAAATGATTGATGTCACTGTTCTACCACTCCCATGTATTCTTTAGAGTGAAAGCTTTGAGAGTGAGAGGATTGTTTCACTGTGCTTTGGAGGGTGGTTCTCATGCAAAGAGAGGGAAAGTGCAGACGTGTGCCCAGCTAATAGGTTGCAGGCACTTAATGTTCCTCCAAAGTACTGTCAGCTCCTGTTTAACCCTGGATTGATTGATGTGACTCCACGTCCCACCTGCAGCTGCGTAGATGCTGAGGACAGGCAGCTCCTAGAACCAATTGCATCAGGTCCTGCTTCACTTGCAGTTGTTTATATATAGCCTGACCTCTACAGGAAGCGGCTGGTACGTTTTTCCATATGTGGGTATAGTAAATAAGCTCAGAGACCAGCTGACCTATCCATAGGTTTGATTTATCCAGGTTAGGTGACCACCCTGCTCATAGGAAGCATGGATGAGAAATACTTCAACAACAGCATTTTCTTTCTTTTCCACTTTCCTTAAATTGTCTCTTAAATTGTCTAAGAGAGTATTTTACCCTTGCTTTAACAGCCTTAAACTCTAAAATACTGTTTCTCCATTTCTACTGTTTCTTTGTTCCCTATCCTGTTTTGAAACAAACAGGGATCTCAGCAACCTGCTTTAGCTGAAGATGTCCCTGTTCATTGCAGAGGAGTTGGACTAGACGACCTTTTAAGATCCCTTCCAACCAAAACTAGTCTGTGACTCTATGACACCGCTAAGTGCTCTGCTTCTGCTGCCTTGTAAACATCAGCAAAATGATGTGCTATGTGTAAGACATCGGGAAATGTAATTTAATACTGGCTCTCTCTGTTTCCATCTCTGCTCAGACCTCTTAGCAGTCTTTGACTCCTGTGGCTCTGGTCTGAACATCTCTCCAGACAGAGCTCACAGCACTTCTGCGCTTTCCTCCCAGCACGCCTTCTTGCTCTTGCCAAGGGCAGCCTGTGTCAGACTAACCTCACAGCTGTCCTGTCACTGAGGTTATAAACAAAGTCAATGTGTCAGATTTCATTCATCCAGGGCTTCAGGACAGCATCTCATGTTCTGCTTCTATCCTTACACTGCCAAAGCCATTCATTTTCCTGCCAGGTGAGTAGAAAGACTGCAGCAGGGAAGACTGCAACAAGAAGTATGATGCAGAAAGGTAGTTAATGGAGTTTGTTTATATATTTGTATATAATTATATAAATATATGGTTATTAAAATTAAAAGGTCCTGAAAGCTTTCCTGCTTAACATTCTCACAGTAAGCTGGGCACAAAGACTGCAAGTTTGCTAATGACATTTGTGGATGACAGAAGTTGGGAGGCCCTATCAGGAGGGAGGAAGATCTGAAAAATGTTATGGGAAGAACAACAATGTAATGGAGTTGAATTTAGAAGCATAGATAAGAAAAGCAGACATATGGATATAATTTATCAGTAAACTGAAATTCGGAGAAAAATAGGAAAATGTTTAATCAACTGGGCAATTCTCCAGTAGCTTTGGAGCACCATTATGGTTTTCTTTGGAGAGGGAAATGTCATTCTGGGACATGCAAATCAAGATGTTTCCAGTGGAAACACTAAATCCATGGCAGAAGATGACATCAGTAAGGTGTCCATAGGACACTACATATGATTTTGATGTCTCATGCACATGGAAAATACAAATCCGAACAGGTGTAAGGAAAGGCTACTGAGATCACCAGGAGTGCCACGATCTTTCCTTACAAATGGAGGCCGAGGCAACCTCGGCTTGTTCAGTCCAGGAAAAATTAAGGTTGACACGGGATATGGTTTCCCTCTAAAAATACCCAGGAGTCAAACAGCAGTGAGGGAGAACTATTTAAACCCATATGTGACTAAACTTAGTCTGGAAATAAGGTGCAGGTTGCTGGACATTAAAACAAACAGAGGCAAGAACAGTCTTCCGATGGGAACAGCTGAGACAAGAAAAGCACAAGCACTTCTGAGATGTAAATTCATTTGGGAAGAAATGCTGTAGCATTTCAGGAGGAAAAGACTCAGGCTTGATGGCTCCTGGATCCACCCAGGGAGGGCACAACTGTTTCTGACAGTGAGAGGTGCTTCTATGTACCTGTGGTCCCTTCTGCCCCTCTTGCTCATCTTGATTTATGCACAGAATTTTGACCAAAATATCAGAACAATGCAGGTTTCAGTCTTCTGGGGGTGACACCCAGATCTGTGTGGCAGCCAACCTTGCAAAGTCAACAAGGAACTGGTGTTTTCACAAATAAATCATCGCAAAACAATTCACACCTAAATATGACACGGGTGTGTACAAATTTGGTTCAAATTCTTAAGATATATAAATACAAGCTTCTCTGGTGGGTGTTTCTTTGTTTTCCTGCTGTTCTCCTCTGTCAGTAAAGTTTACCTGTATTTTATTTACTGTGGGAATAGCTATTAGTTGATATAATATTTTATGTGGGCAGCAGTTAAAATAAGATCTCCTGAGCATGTTCTCTGATCTTACTGCTCTCATGCCTGTTTTGTATTTCTCTGGGGAAAAAAACCCCAAACAACTCTAGAGGTGGTTAAAAAGGCCTAGAGAGGTTTCTCTGTATGCACAGATTTTTGTATGGCTTTACCTAAGCGGTTATACAATCCAGGGCAACTAAGTCAATCCAACAGAAAAGATAAGTTGATTTTTTTCCCCCCTTAGTTTTCTTCCAAACACTTGTAAATGTATTGTTAGACCTGTTGATACAGTGGGGTGTCACTGCTTTGGACTATGATCATTTTTGTACCAGTTCAGTTGTGTGAGCTGGCTGAAGGGCTTGGACTTGAGGATGATGTGGGGTTGTGGTGGGGGAGCCCCAAACCTGGGCGTCTGCTGGGTGCCCAGGCCGAGCAGCAGCACAGACCCTATAAAAAGCCTGTGCTTTTGTGAGTGAGTGGTGCTGCTAGGAATAAAGCAGGGGAGCTGCCTGCTCACCTGCTGTGCCCCCTGTCCAAGCCCCTGTGCCTGGCTGCTCTCGACCTGCCAGGCTCTTCCTGCTGCAGCTTGCACCCACTGCCTCCCTTGCCAAGGCAATCTATCACGCACAAATCTACAGGCAAAGCTGCACCTCCTCTCCCGTGGCATTAATTAATATAAATAACTGCAAGGATCACTCTGAAAGTGTGGCTGTTTACCTGCCAAGCCCTGCTTAATTGGTATTCGTAGTGGATCTCAAACATAGCTCAAAGACATCACTCAGCAAGCCCTTCCTGCACAGCTGATGGACTGTAATTAAACCACACCAAGGCACAGGTTTCTGCATTAACCATTCCTTGCCATTAAGGAAAAGGAAATCAGGGCAGGCAGCTCCCTTCAAGGTAAGAGCGGGAGAATTGAAGGCATTACTCCCCTAACTCTGCCAAAAAAGGTAAATCTAATTTTTTTCCGCCCTCCTTTTTTCTTCCCATGTATTCTCTATTTGAAGAAGCAGAAAGGGCTGTGTCAGCCTGGGGTAGAGTAATCCAGTAGTTAGTTGTTAGTAGCAGTGAAGGAATTTGGAAGAACTGGTTTCAATTCTTTGACAGTTGATTCCTTGCATGTATAAATGTTTATTGCCTCTGGTCACCATCTGTAAAATGAGGCTAATGCTTCACAGCAGGGCTGTGAGGATGAAGCTGTTCAGGTTGTGACGTTCTGAGAAGCTTCAGATTGATTTCAGTCCCTAAATTGGGCCATGTTTAATGTGATAAGAAGATAATCTTAAGCTTCTGAAAAGGTTAATTGTGTTTCCCGGAATGAAGAGGTTTAGTTGCTGTTTCATTGGTTTGGACACACAAAGTAGAAATGTTTAACCTGTGGCATGGGCTGTGACATCCACATAGGTGGTCCTTCTCTTACCTGAGGAGGAGGGAACAAAACAGATATTCCTTGCTTAGAACCAGGACTGACCAGGCTCCAATGTGTCTGCTCAGTCACTAGAAAGGAGTCCGGTAATAACATACATTTCCCCTGTTTATGCAATTTACCAAGATTCTAGAGACACTGTAAATAAGAAAGTATTTTATTAGTAATTATTAATTTCTCTTTACAAAGAACAGCACCAGTAAATAAAAATTAAAGAAGGCTTGATTAGCTAAAATAAAAATCGGGGTATAAAAAATACTAATAAATCCATTTATAACATTAAGAGCTTCAGTGGCTAGAGTGGGAACACCAACACTGTTAACTTTTCAATCTGATGAAAACCGCGGGTTTAAAAGCTGTCATGATCACCGAGATGGGGAGCAAACTGCTGTCAGAGAGACACAGCTACAGCAGAAGTAACACAAGCAAACATGCTCCGTGAGAAAATGGGCTGATGACAAGTGGTGAAGACGGTCAGCACAGCTGCGGGGAGAACAGGGCTCTAAGAGGTGAGAAAAAAAGGTGACAAGTAAGAGAAAACTTGACCATCAGGGTTTCTTTGGCTGACAAAAATGTCCCAAGGTGAATTGGGTGGGTGTAGCTGCCCGGCTGGCTGGGTGCTGAACCTCCTGCCAACCACATGGCTCCTCCCATGTGAAGAAGTCTTTGGGCTAACTGGGCTTATTGTGGTAAGGATGTATGAGAGGACGCAATTCAGCACAGGCTATCTTTCTGAAACAGGACAGGAAAAACAGAATGAAACAAACAACAAAACCACAAAACACCAAACAAACAGAAAAATAAAAGTTCTTCTGTGATACCAGTTCTAGGTGGTTTGGGCTTCACTGCGACCAACGTGTAACAGCTTGCCCTGTCAAAAGTTGACTGCAGTCTCTGCTTCTCAGAAACACATAGAAATTATCTAATTTATTGTATTTTTTGGCGGCAGAGCTATCTTGGAACTGGAAATAAGCTATTATGTTCCAGATGATATTCACATTAACGTCTTTAGAGAGAGGATTACTTTGTGCCGAACAGCAGTTATACACTAAATGTAAATATTTACACTAGCTTTACCTTTGGAAAGCAAAAGTGAAAGTAGCAGTGCAGTAAAAGCACAGCTTGTAGTTCAATGTTTTAGCACACAGAAAGGTAATGTTACATTAAGTGGTGTTTAATTAAAAATAATTCGACAGTGCATTGTTAATCTGTTCATAATTTATGGGCTACTTTTCCCATTTACGAATACCTCTCTCTACTTCACCACCGCAGGTGATATTCTCTGTCAGTTTTGTAGGGCCCGTTACCAGGCACCTAAGGCATTTCATTAGCATTTAAAGGAGACTTAAGTGCCTGAGTAATTCTGACATAGGCTGTATCTTCCTGGCTAGCTGACTACTGCATTTAATTAATTTCCAGACTCTTTCCTTCCTTGTTCCGAGGGGAAGATGTAAGCTCTGTCTAAAATCCGGTAGTGGTAGGAAGAACAGGCAGGCTACAGTTCTAGCTGCTGCCGAGGTTTCTTGCTTGGCTTACTATCTCTAATTTTGCTATTCATCTTAATGAAAAGCTTTCTCTCAAAGAGGAGAATATTCGAAAAGCGACCAAGAATGGAGCGATCTCGAGCTAATGAGTTGCCTCTATTTCCGTGCCCTGTGTCTGGAGGCAAAGGAAAACAGATTCACTTGTTACAAACTGATCACGCCACAGAGAAGTGATGACGGACCTAAGGATGAGACTGCCAGCTCTGAGCTGGGAGTGGCACTGGCCCTGCTGCGATGGGTGGGTGTGGAGTAGACGGCATGCAGGCTTGCCGGGGCTGAAACCTGCCGGAACACCAAGCAGCAAAAGTCTCTCTGCACGTCCTTCTTCGGTCGTGATGAATTAATGTAATACTGTCTTGAGATGCTGCATGCGCAAGCTACTTCTCCAACAGGAAAAGCGGAAGGCTTTGGGAGAACTGAAGTTGAAAAGGATGTTTTTCACTAACGTGGCAAAGTGCAAAATCAAGCAGGACCACAGGCTGTGTGCCATGGTGAGCTGAGAGCAGGTTGCTACCCAAGCAGGCAGCACAGGGACATGCTGACACTGGAGATCCAATGTGAGTCACACCGGGGTGTAGGGTCCTGGAGCTTTTTCTACCATAATAAATAAAACAGCTTGAGAGTGACCCACAGCCCTTGTGACACAATGAAAAATCCCTCTGTTGGGTAATTTTTACCTCCATGAATTAAAATCATGTGAAAGGCTGTTTGCGTAACGGGGATTTTTAGTTTTGCCCGATTGGAGAGACCTAATAGGAAAAGAGCAGACTAAGGAAGGAAGATTTCTGAAACAGTGGTTTGGCTACAGTAGTGGGAGGTTTAGATGCTTTTCTTTTGAGATGCTGTTTGAGGCGCATTTGTCCTAATTAAAGACACACAGCTCAGTGTTAAAACACTGTTAAAATCCCCTTGTTAAGGTTCACTGAGCCAGGGCTCAGAGGATGGGACAGGCCCTGGTTTCATGCACACCCAGGCACCTAGGGCACAGGTTTTCTAACCCAGCATCAGCTCCAGCCTGAGGGCTCCTGTTTCGGGTAGCCTGTGGGAGCAACAGGCACAGCAGGGCCAAAATCAGGCTCAGGGCTGCACAAGTGACAGTAAAAGCAAGGGACAGTGCTCTGGGGCCAGAGGGGTGAGGTAGGGCTGTCCATTATGAGGAATGAGTGTTGTGTTGGATGGTGATAAATAAGAATTTAAAGCTTTTTTCTGCACTCCTTCTCCACAGTAAAGCCATGCTTGAGGAGGGTCCTGAAATCCTTTGAATCCAACTGATAATGGCACTGTTAAGTAGATGCACATTTCTTTCACAGCCATTTTTACTTGTAATGACTTCTTGTCGTGTGAAGTTTGGCAGGAACCTCAAGGCTCACCAAGGTGAGGTGCAGCTGAATGTGACTCCGAAGCACCGCTGTTGTTTCATCTTCGCCCTATTCCTGCCTCTCCCAAGGCAGCGGCCGTGGCTGGCGCTGGCACGCCCAGCACTGCTGTCCCAGCCAGCCCGCCCCGCTCCACGGATTGATTCCCAGCTGCATTCCCAACTGGACAGTCCTCGTGTTAAAGAATTAGTCCTATAACAATCTGATCAAGCATCACCTTAGAACCTGGTTCATTTAATGGACCCACTCCTACAGCGAGGCTGTGCCAGAGACCTTAATTTCTGGCGGATCCCTTCCAATTTCAGAGCTGATCTTATGCATGGCTACTCTATACCTGTTTGTTCTTGTGCCAGCCTCCTGTCAGCTCCAACAGCTCTTCTGCCTCGCCGCCGTTCCCCCGCTTTGATGTCCTCAGGGGGCGAGTACATCCCTGTCATTCCTCACATTAAATCAGCCAAAGTCCCCTCTTTCCGTAGGCTCTCCTGCTCCGTTGCAGGCTGAGGGGCTTCCCCCCACCCCTGCCCGGCTCCGCAGCCCTTCCCTCAGGACGGGCACACGGGGAGCGGCCCCTTGCGCCTCGCAGGTGCGCCCGCAGCTGCGTCTGCGTAAATCAAAGCGGGGCGAAAGGGAGCGCTCCCCTGTTAAAAACCAACCAAAACAACCCAAACCACACGGCAAACCTGCGCACCGCGCGGGCTTTCCGCTCCTGCCGCGCTCCGCAGCCCCGTCCCGCGGCGGCCGGGCAGGGCTGGGCCGGGCCGGGCCAGGGGAGGAGCGGCGGCAGACGGAAGTGAAAACAAGAGCGGGGGGCCGGAGCTGCCGCCTCGCAGACGCGCTGCGGTGTCCTCGCCTCTCCGCGCTGTGCCGCACTGCCGGGTGAGTGCCGGGGCGGCAGAAAGCGATCGGAAAATAACCGGGAGGGGAAATCAGGCAAAAAGTCAGTCGGCTGGGCGCGGTTTGTAAAGCTCTTCCGTGCTTATTTTCGTTTCATTTAACTTCTGTAAGCAAGGCGCGCAGCTTGCCGTGGTGGCGGAGCGCCCGGCCGGGGTGCCGGGGTGCGGCGGGGGCGCGGCCCGGCCCGGGGCAGCGCCTCGGGGAACCCGGGCTGCCGGACACCTGCGGGGCTCCTCGCCCTCAGCCGGGCGCCGCCGTACCCCTAAGGCTGCTCGGGCACAGGGCTCCGGTGTGCCCCGCTCCCCAGTGCGTCCCGCTCCCTGGGCTTTGGGGCACCCACGGGGCTGCACGCCGGCTGCCCCTGGAGCGGCTGGGGCTGTGCGAGCGCATGGAGCCGAGACCGAGCGCTCCTGGGGGGAGTTGTGGTCCGCAGCCTGCGCTGCCCGTGGGGCTCCTCGTCCCGGGGAGGTGGGCAGAGCGGGCTGCTGGGGTGTTCGGGGGCTTGTGCCGTCCCTCCGGCACGGCCGCCCCGGGGCAGGAGGGCCCCGCTGGTGCTGCGGGACCGGCGGCTCCGAGCCCGGGCGGGCTGCGGTGCGGGCCGGCGTTCGGCCGGCGTTTGAAATTCCCCCTGGCAGACGCACCGAGCGTTTGATCGTCCAGAGGAAGGTTTCACCCTTAGCTGGTTTGTTTGCACAGTGCTCCGCACGTGAAGCGAGATTGGTGGTTCGCGGTGTTTTCCTTTAGCTGCTGCCCTGGCAGATTTTAAGTAATTTGTTAAATAAAACTTTGAGCGGGTCTTCTTTGTTTGCCGTTCCTTCCTGGTGTATCTGTCGGGCTAGAGATGCAGATATACCAGAATTAAGGGGGTGAGAAAGGAAAGATGAGTGATGCTGAGTGTGATGCACGGTATATCAGCGCGCATTTTCTTACCTCCTATTTCTAGTTGCTACAAATGAAAAAGAATGGTGTCAATTCCTAACAGAATTAATTATTTTTCCTGGGTCTGTAGCTGTAACTAGTTGATGATCAGTTAAAAAAAACCATAAAGCTACACAGGTGCTTTAGTTTCAATTGCCAGGTAAAGCCTGCCCACCTGTGTGAAACAACTGCACTCTATGTTGGTCAGTCGATGTGGCTTGCTTTTCTGCAGTCTCATAATTTACAGTGACCTGTCACTGCAGCGGTTTTCGTTTAGCGGGAGTAAACTGAACGTGTATTTTTATGCAGAAAGAAATCTGTGACTAATTCAGATCCTCTTTTTAAAAGAATTCTGTGCACAGGGCAATTAAACAACTTAGTTCTCGCTTTAATGGTGAGCAAGCCTCCTAAGAATCCTAGCTCGAACTTGGCGGGTACTTTTCTTCCTCTTTAGCCTCAGGAGAGCTCAATCTTGTGTGCTTCCCCTTCTGTTCACTGGTGCTTGTCGAGGTTTTTAAGGGTGGGTTGAGTCAGCGCCTGGGGTCAGAGCTGCCCCTTTGCTGGATGCCAGCAGGCAGTGGTAGGTTGGGAATGGCCCAGTTACCCTGGCACCTCTGGTACAAGCTCCAAATTCTGCTTCCTTTATATATATATATATATATATATATATATATATATATTTATCTTGTGCTCCCTAATGCCAGTAGCCCTGCTCTGGTTACCTGAGTAACCAGAGTAACTTTTGTCGGTGTGAATAAAAAAAAGTCTGAGTGGACCTCTGCTGCTTTGGGAGGTGAACCCAAAAACGCGCGTTGTGGATGACTCTCTTGGGGAGTGACATCCTTGCATCGATGGGGGCTGTGCGACAGCCCTGCTCTCATGCTCCTTGTGGGTGGGCTGCATTTGGAAAAATCCACCGCCTCTGAGAAATTAACGTGGTCCCCTGCAGTGTAGGAACAGCTAAACGCGGGCTTTTCAGAGTTTGGTGGGGTTTGCAGCCGCCTGTGGCTGCTTGGCTGAAGGTCCACCTTAAATGTCCCTATATGAGTATGGAATCTGGCTGTGCCCCGGTGTAGTCTTACACCAGCCTGCCCTGGTGTGCTCCTGCCGGGCTTCAACTCTACAAAAATAGACGGCATCCACTACCTAAGATGTCATTGTAACATTACTTATCTGAGGTGGAGCTGAAGCCCTTATCTTTGACGCTAAACAGCGCTTTAATATCTCAGTTGCCTTTTAAAGGTAATTTGTTAGCCACATTTGTGGAGAGGGAGATGCTTGCATTTTGCTTCCTCAGCATTGAATCGTGACTGTGGATATTTTGCTTTAGTTCACGGCTTTCATTTTGAGGGTTGGTTTTAATACCTGTCTCATCTGTAACATCATTCTGCCACTATGAAGCTATGCTATAAAAATAAGAAAGTCACAGGGACTTTATTTTCGTCTGACTAACTGCAAAGTTGTGATGTTTTTGGCATTGTTGTGTTTAGAAATAAGCTTTGAGCTGATGACAGGGCAGCATATGATACTAATTTTGTTAGAAATGAATGTGCTAGTAGTGCTAATGTCTTCCATACTTCAGTTTAAGGCTTGCTATCAATTCATGCTTGTCTCAATACTGACTTTTTTTAAGCTGGGCTTTAATGCTGGATGGTTTTACCACCCCTGCCCCACACGGTGTTTTGTTAGTAAAAAGTAGTTGTCAAACATTTTGGCAGCGGCAGTTCTCAAAGTTTTGTTTCTTCCTAAGCTATGGAGGGAAACAACATATGGGGAATAAAAGCACAAGTCATGACAGACCTTGTGTGGGGTTTTTGGCTGTTATGGGGGCAGGGGAATACAGCCAAAGAAAGACGGTTTTCAAAATTGCAGACAGTGCCTTTTGTTTTTATCATCTTTAAATTAAATCTCTAATCCTCTTCTGCAGGCATCAGTTCTTTGGATTTGGTCGGTGAATACTAAACATCATGAGCAACTACAGCGTGTCTTTGGTCGGGCCGGCTCCCTGGGGTTTCAGGCTTCAAGGGGGCAAGGATTTCAATGTGCCTCTGTCTATCTCTCGAGTAAGTGCATTTGCTTCTTTTGCTACATGTGGGTATCTGTTATGCTGTGGCCAACCCACAACCTTCAGACAAAGCCATTAATTATAGACACTGGGGCTCCGCTTGCCCTGTGGCACGGAGGGCTGTTGGGGGTCGGGGAGTGAGGGATAGAAAGAGGGAAATAAATCTTTATTGTATAAAGGCTGCAAGAATATTAGCTTAGGAAGGACTTGTTCATTTGAAATGGTTGTTTTACCTGCATTTGTTTGTTCAAATAACAAAAGAAATTACCCTCGAATTCCCTTCCCTGTTCCCATCCAGAAAATAGAGATGCAGAGGTTGAAGGCTGACAGGAAACAAGCAATTTACTTTGCTGGGCTGAGCCTGTGCATTTCAAATGGGAAGCAGTGGGGGAAAATCACTCGTGTAACACTTGTTTATTCAGCAGCTCTTAGCTGCTCGAGGATCTTGTGGTGTCTGTTGTTACAAATCCTACCATTTGTAATAAAAAAGTACTTAAATGACAGTAGTTGTAAATAGCAGTTCATCAATATGTGTCTGAGTGAACGTGCCAGTTTCTCATGAGTGTTTTATAGAGTATATACTCTGAACTGGTATTCAAAGGATTTGAGGAACTAAGTCAAAACAAATATGATCTTTGTACCCAGCACTGTCTAGCTAGTTTCCTACTTTAAAACTGTGTTTTCAGGAAGGCTTGTCTTTCACTGTGGGCTAAGTTTCAAAGCTTTTGCAGATGGCTGAAGCACTTTGCACATAAAATATAGGGACAAACTTTGCAGTATTGAATTTCTAGAATCACTGGAAATCTCTGAGTGAAGGGACTGGCTTTTGATGGCTTTGTACCCTGACACCTTTAAATCTGATTAGCCAGGTGGAATCATTTATATACAAGTGCCCCCTCCTCTGTCAACAGCTCCCCTCACCCTTCTGCATTTTCATGGAGTTTAGTGACAAAGATGAATTATTTTTTACACCTGTTGGGATAGCAGAATTTATACTGCCCCGGGAGATGGAGCGGGTTTCTATTTGGGTTTATGCATCATGGTGATATTTTTAGCTAATCTTAACTAGTGTTTCAAATCCTTCCAGTTCGTTTAGTCTTGGCTTATCTTATCCACTGGTGGATTATGCTGGTGAAATTAAAAGTACAGTTTGGCTCTGAAAAATTCTTTTTATATAGCTAAAATAGACTGGAGAGCTGTAGAAATGCCTGGGTACTGATTAGGACAGTTGATATGTGAGACAATAAGGGGTTGAAAAGCAGTTTAATCTTGGATTGCAGGGACTTTAAAGCTGAACTGTAATTCAGTTTCTTGTTCAATAGCTGATGAGAAATATGAAGTGGGGATGTGGATGGAACTCTACTGATTTGGTGGTACAAGGGTTTACAAAGGCCCAGGAGCTTGCCTGCACAGGGTCCTGTGTGTGATACTGACGAGCAGTTAAGCGCTATAGGCAGTCAGCCATGTGAAACAAAGCACTTTGGGAAAGGGTAATACTTTTTCTGTACAGGCCTCTGTTATCCTGGAGATCTAGAGTGCAGTCCTGCCTGCCTGTAAGCAGGCTTCCCATCTAAAAGAGGAAACATATGTTGGAATTAGCCTAGACTACAACTTTATTGCAAGAATCAAATTCACTGTCGCATGGAGTAGCCTGGAGGAATTGGCCTCAAGAGCTACCTATAAAAGCCTCAGTTATGGGATTTCCCTAATGACAAATGTCAGTGCCCACAAGAGCAGAACATAATGAAAGACGGGGTCTGGTGTGGTTTTGGAGCTTTAATTTGTGCATGGGCGGGGAAGCACAATCTCCACTTCACCTCAGCACCGCTCCTGCACTGTGTCTTCGTACTTGCACCTAAAAGTATGCAAGTATTAGACTGCCCGGTGCCTTTTTTTTTTATTTCCCCCGCCTCCTTTGGATCAAAAAAAAGGCTTAGCTCTGGTATGCCAATCCAGCTTTGGCCCGATGGTTTTTACTGGAAGAATTCAACACCCATGTTCCTGGTATGCTAGAACACTGTGTACAATTCACCCCCCCAAGCCGTTCTTGTCCTGATGCAGCATAAATTCCTTCCTGTATCTGAAGGCTGCTAATTAAATTATTTTAGCAAAACAGTAATGAGACAGCATAATTATGTTCCTTGGCAAGGAACATAATCTTCGGTTTTGTTTGGTTTTTCATTTGTCCTCTGGAAGCTGAAGATGAATGCTGGGCTGCTGAGGGCTGATTTCCTGCTTTAGTTTAAACTCCTTGAAATTAGGTTTAAATAAAGTGTAGTTTATGAAACACAGAGAATACACTGGTTTCTAAAGATGTTTATCTGAAAAGTTAGTGTCTTCACTAATGATTTGAACAAATTAAGATCTCACAGTTCCTCGAAGAAAGTTTTTAGTAAGTCACTAGAGTTTGAACAGTTTGAACTAGAGGATACAGTTTAAGTGGGCGTATTCCTTGTTGCCTCTGAAGGGTATAATGAGCTTGTTTTGTGTCCTTCAGTTGAAATTCTTATGGTCAGCTAAGACTAACGTTCAGGGGTAGCATTTAACTTTTCATAAATTAGTATATTGCAGACTAGTCAGAACTTCTTACCAATAGCAACAGTTATTGCAGGGTAATGTCAGTCACTTTATATAGCTGAGTGCTGTAAAGTTGCTATGTTTAATTATACAGCTGTACACATTTCATGGGAAGCAATAAACGTGATGCTGGGGTTGCTGTGATGTGATGGTTATTACATATAGCAGTGTAAATATACACCGTATATGCACACAGTTATGTGTGCATACATGACATGTACGCATGTCCATATAGCACAGATGCATGTGCCACTTGTTTCATGAACTTGTATCTGGCTGGACTTCACCAGGGTGGCTTTTCCCAGTTCTCCTCCCTGCCTGGTGAAGGCACTTGTGTGAGCCCTGCAGAGTGCCACTGCACAGGTCAGGAATTTAACACTGGGAAGCTGCTGTGGGGCGGTGGGAGAGTCATGGGCGGTATGGTTCCCATGAAGCAAGGGCCCCTGGGAAGGAAGTTGTGAAAGTAAAAAGGGATAAAGGGAGGGTTGAGGTTTATTAACAGCCAAGTGTTGAAGTGGCTCAGGCTGCCACATGTAAGTGTACTGTAGGGCTTCCAGGTAGTGAATTCTGAGGTGGCATTTGTGTAACAAGAGATTGCAAACTGTGAGCAGCTGGCCTGCAGTGATGAATGCAGAAATTACTAGAGACCAGGTGTGCAAACTTAGATTATTCTGAGTTGCTGTTCTTACTGTTTCCTCGTGGTGGTTTATGTTAATTAAAGAAGCAACTGATGTCCTTATTCCTTCAAGACCTATACTACCATGCAAAAATAAAAAAAAGAAGGGAAAGCTAGAAGAGATGAGAACAAGATTTGTTTGCACATGAGTTTATTCTCATTCAATAGAAGTAACAAATGCAGTTTTGGAAATAAAGTACTCCAATATATTGCTAGGTGGGATTCATGAAGTGGCTCTCAGGCATGCTAAATTCTATATTAACAGAATTTGGGGTTAATAATATCTACAACATCTATGTTATTTAAGTGCAACACAGTAGCTTTTAAAACTATCTATGCTTCTTTTGACTTTGAATTAATATTATATTTGCTTTACTTTTTGGCAAGTTGATTAGTTCCCCATGCTTCTTTAACACAGCCAGAATAATCTCAGTAAGCATGACTAACATTAGAACTGTCAAAACTGCTGTCCTCTGCAGATTGAAATAAATGGTGTTTGGTATTGATGATGTAGTCATTATTTTGGGATGACCTGTGAGAGGTTTGGATACTTGTTCCAAAAGTGTGCTTGACATGTTAGTAGCTTATCAAAATTTTTGTGATGTAGTCTCTAAAAGGTACTTCTCTCTGTTTTATGGCAATATTTATGACTAGAAACAAGGAAATACTTAATCAAAGCTATAGTTTAAAGATTAATATAGTCTGTAGACAATATATCCCCTCCCACCCAATGCACATACATCAGATGCTTTCCTATATTTAAGTTACTTTCTTGTTGAATCCTGATGACAGGTTTAGCTATTGTCATTCAGAAGATGTTTTGCTGTTTGTTTTTCTCTTGCTGTAGGAATTAAATGGAATACAGTTGTGTTGAAATGCTTGACCTGAATGACAGCTCTGTTTTTCTACTGCAGCTTCTTTCAATATGTTTCCCGCAGCTTCTTTCTGCTTCACTGATCACTTTTCTTCTTCAAAATACCCAAAACAAACAAACACCACTCCTGCCTCAGAAATAACCACTTGGTTTTGCAGTTTTCTCAGTTTTCATTATTTCAGCTGTTTCAAGGATGTTTTTGTGTTGAAGTTGCAAGCTTATAGTTGACAGAATACTCATGATAATAAGTCTGTTGGAAAGAAGTACGCTCAAGGAGTAGGTGGGAGAGCAGCCCACCTTGGAATGAAGTAGGGAATGTGCAAGTACAGCACGTCAGCTGCTCGGTATTCATCCCACATGAGCATCCTGATGTTCTTTATGCTGATATTGGGAGGTCATTAATATGTATGAAAATAGTGAGAAGACAATAAAGGAAAATGATGTTTTGAATGGACCTGGAGCATGTCAACTTTGACTGACTAGAGTCTGACTGAGCCTCTTGCCCTTGTGTTTGTGTGAATTATTTTATTAAGCTGTATGTGTCATTTCCAGTAAAATCAAGTTTTGTGGAAGTATGAAATAAGTTATTTCAATGGAGGGCTGGGGAAATAGTCTTTCAAGCAGGTATGTGAATAGGAGAGAAACATTAGAACTGCTGGCCTGGCCAGTGATAATTGTGTCAGTAACTTTATGCTTCATCCTGGAAGCTGCTGAGAGCTCCTGACTAAACCCTAGCTGGCAGCTGCTGGCATTGGTGTGCTGGGTTGATTTGTTACTGAGTTGTGATGGTTTGCACAAATGCAGCTGAAGATGCATTCCACTGCTGCAGCTGAGCTGGATTGGGAACTGGCTGAATGGCAGAGCTCAGGGCTGGGATCAATGGCACAGGGTCTAATTAGAGACCTGCAGCCAGCAGTGTTCCTCAAGAGTCAATCCTGGGTCTGGTCCTGTTCAATTTAGGAATAAGTGACCTGGATGAAGGGATGGAGCGTCCCCTCAGCAAGCTTGCTGATGATAGAAAACTGGGAAGAGTGGCTGACACAGCAGTAGGCTGTGCTGCCATTCATTGAAATCCTGTCAGGGTGGAGTGTTGGGCAGAGAGGAACATAATGAAGTTCAACAGAGCACTAACACAGAGTCCTGCCCCTGGGGAAGAACAACCTTGTGCACCAACACGGGCTGGGGACTGATCTGCTGGAGAGCAACTCTGCCAAGAAGGACCTGGAGGTCTGCAGGACAGCAAATTCCATGAGCCAGCAGCGTGTCTTGGTGGCCAAAAAGACCAGCGGTATCCTGGGATGCCTTAGGAAGAGCAATGTGACTGTGCTCCTGTACCGATATCTGATGAGGCTGCATCTGGAGTGCTGTGCCCGGTTCTGGGCTCCTTAGTACAAGAAAGACAAGTAAATGTTGGGGGGGTCCAACAAAGGGCTGTGAAGACGAGTAGGGGACTGGAGCATCACTTTTTGAGCGAAGTCCAAGAGAGTTGAACCTGGAGAAGACATAGCGTGTGCCCAAGACAAGGGACAGCAGACACAAACTGAAACACAGGAAGCTCCATCTCAATATGAGGAAAAATTTCTTTATTTCAAGTGTAGCAGAGCACTGGAACAGGCTGATGAGACAGGCTGTGGAGTCTCCTTCTCTGGAAATATTCAAAACCCACCTGGACACAATCCTGTGCTAGCTGTCGCAAGTTAGCCTGCTTTAGCAGCAGGGTTGAACCAGATGCTCTCCAGACATCCCTTCTAATCCCAAACTTTCTGTAATTCTGTAACTTCCTGGCACAGGTCAGAGATGCTGTCAGACATCACAGCCTGTACCTGCTGATGCTGCTCCTAGAGCAGCAAATGCTGTATTTTACAGGAGCTATCAGTACTTATGAAATCAATAGGATTTGCCAAGATACCAAGCAAGAAGTGTTATTCTGTTCAGTTTAATGTTGTTTACAAGATGTGGTTTACTGAAAAATATGACAATGACAAATGAGCTACCAGCGGCAAAGTCTACATCCTCTGTGCACCAAGTCCTGAAGGAGCAGAGGTTTTCCAGGTTTTCCTTTGGATAATTACAAAGTTCCCAGCTGCACAAGTGGCTTAATATGAGCAAGTGTGCTGGAAGCCCTAAGAGTGCTGGCTAGTGCTTCAGAGTTAGTGTAGTTGCAAGCAACTGTCTTTAGAGAGCTCCACACTTTAACCTAAAGATGGGAAGAGAGATCTGTTGGTATGGATGTAATTTCCTGACTGCCTCTTGTCTCACTGTGCTTTAACATCTTTGTGATGGAAATTGGGAAAAGGGCTGTTTCCTCTGACCATTTGTTTTCCTTCCCTTGTCTGTTCTGCTGTGTGGTTTAAAGAATGACAGACCAGCACTGGTGTGTGGGCTTGGGAAGAAGGGAGGGCTTGGGGGAGAAGAGGCGTAAGAAAAGTGTCTGCATCTTGTTCTCTTCGTGACCTTATTGGTTAGACAACCTCTTCAGACTGAGTAGGAAGAAAATTTTAAAAAAACCAGTTCCTCTGCTGATGTCATTCCACCAAAGGTGAAGCTGACTGTACTGGGAGAAAAAGGAACCAAAGAGTTTGTAGCTGAGCGATGTCTGATGTTATGTGTGAACACATTCTTTTTACATTAAAAAATGCTGGTTCTTCTTTTTCCCCTTATAAGTGACATTTTAGTTACTGTATGAGGAATATAAGGTAAATATTTCATGATGGAAAAACTAAAGTATTTGTTTGCAGTGTCTACTTCTCAAAGACAGACGTAGTGAAAAAATAAACTCTGATTAGATGTTCAGGGCAGATGCAAAACTGGCAGTCCTTCCAGAGGCCAAAAGACAGGAGCATTTATTGAATAGTAACTGCAAAATATTAGGCATGTTTTCTTTGCAAGTATCTTGCCCTGGAGGCCTGACAGCTTCCGTCGACTTCCCCACCATTTGGAGATGCTATTTTTAGTGTAACTGTTTTTCTCATTATTCATTGGCCGATGGCTATCAAAAGGCATTGTGAGAAGAGACATGGTGTTGAAAGGTTTGTTTGTTTGGCTTTGGTATGGAGCCAGGAGATAACATTGTTGCCTTTTTTTCTTTTTAATTATTATTTGTTTTGACTTTTTAAGAATAGTTTTCATATGTTACCAATATAAGGGAAAGTGTGAGAGAAAACTGTTTCTCATATGCCTAAGGCAGTGGAAATATGGGAAAGGTGATACTCTTCCTGCCAGTGGTCATAAAAAATGAAAATTGAGGCTGAGGTTAGTTTGAACAAATATGAGGAATAGAATCATTGAATCATTTAGGTTGGAAAAGTCCTATAAGATCGTTGAGTCCAACCACTAATTCAGCAGTGCCAAGTCCACCACTAAACCATGTCCTGACGTGCCACATCTACACATCTTTAAATGTCTCCAGGGATGGTGACTCAACCACTTTCTTAACCACTTTCTTGGGTAGCCTATTCCAATGCTTAATAACCCCTTTGGTGAAGAATTTTCTATATATCCAATGTAAACCTCCCTTGGCACAACTTGAGGCCGTTTCCTCTTGTCCTTCTTGTTTGTTGGGAGAAGCTGACTCTCACCTTACTACAGCCTCCTTTCAGGTAGCTGTAGAGAGCAATAAGGTCCCCCTGAGCTTCCTTTCCTCCAGGTTAAACACCTCTGGCTCCCCCCACTGCTCCCCATGAGACTTGTGCTCCAGACCCTTCATCAGCTCCCTTGCCCTTTTCTGGACACTCTCCAGCACCTCAGTGTCTTTCTTGTAATGAAGGGCACAAAACTGGACACAGGATTCAAGGTGTGGCCCCACCAGTCATGAGTACAGGGGTACAATCCCTTCCTTGCTCCTGCTGCCCCACTGTTTTTGACACAAGCTAGGATGCCATTGGCCTTCTTGGCACACACTGGCACACATGGGCTCATGTTCAGCTGCTGCCAACCAGCACCTCCAGGTGCTTTTCCACCAGGCCGTTTTGCAGCCACTCTGCCCCAAGCCTGTCACACTTCATGGGGTTGTTGTGACCCAAGCACAGGAACTTTTCCTTGTTGAACCTCATTCAGTTGGCCTCAGCCCATTGTTCTGTCGAGTAAGTTTGCTTCTACAGGTGGCTGTTACAAGAATAGAGACAGGAGGGATGGAGGCCACTGCTAAGGCCAGTGCTCCATGAGTTTGGATGACAGCAGTGAAAATATGACAGAAGTGCCTCTTTAGATTCCCTTGCTATGTGAGGTCCTCAAGCTGAATTTGCAGAGGGAGGTACTATGTTTTCTTAGAAGAGCAGATATGGGTTCCCTCCCTCTTCCCATTTATTTGCTTCTTTCATTGCTCTCCTTTCAACACTGTCAGTTACTCAGGTGGTGTCCCACACGCAGTAGCTTTTCATCTTGTGTCACCTCAAGGCATCAGTGCAGTTTTGTGTAGCTGCTTGGTTATGCTATCCTGAGTAGAGAGGTAGCATGGGGAAAAATGACATGCAGTAAGTTGATGATCTTATCATGATACACACCCTTAAAACAGATTAATAAGTGGTGCACCAAAAACTGTACACCAAAACTACTAAGTAGCCACAGAGCACAGAGACTTGTAGACCAGAAAATTTCAAGTGGAATAGTCCATAATATTTTACCACTATGGATTAGTATTGCAGTTTTTTTCTCATTTTGAGTTACTTTTTCATTTGAAACTTCAGCTTAAACAGTTAAGCTTAGTAGATGTAAGAGATAGTTGAAAGTATTGGAACGAATGAACTCTTGCAACTGCTGTCAGCTGTGCCTGTAGCAAAGCCCTAAAGTAAAATGTAATGCCTTGTGTGAAGTCCCATAGGCTAAAAAGTAGATCTTGCCAGGTCTCTAGTAGTCCTGTTGGAAAGGTCAAATGGTTTGCATGTTAACTGGATATGAAAGAAGTTTGACTTATCCTGGGCTATATTAAGGAATGATCTAACTCAGTATCTAGTTTTTCCTTGACAAGTAATAAAACAATGTGAAGTACTTGCCCTGAGAAGGCAACAGAAAATTTTATTTTGTGCTAATTATTTCATAGGTCTTTTGAAGACCTGACTAGTGATTTAGATGCTAAACCTGGATTAATGTAGAATGCATCAATTTCAGGAGGGTAAAATTCCCTGTTTATTTAGCTTTTGTATTTATGAATGTAATTGGATTATGTTTAGTTATTCTTGCACCCTAAATTTATTCAGACTGTGGAGAAAATGATCCCAAGTGTCTCTAAGTGTGATGCTGTATTGGTAGCAATGTCATTTGAGATTTTTTAAAAGAAATTCTCTAGAGCCAAGGCAAAATGCTGTAAATATAAAAAACGCACACATAAAGGTGTATTTTTGTTATTAAAAAGATGGTATCACTTTGGTGGAAACTCTAGCTATGGAACATTTTGTTCAGAACCCTTGAAAAACAAAAGCAGCTTTGCTGTGCAAAAGCTCCCTCTGCCAAGCAGAGGAGCTCAATCTCAAAGTTTATAGTGCATCTGCTATTAAAGATTTTTCTATTTAATGTGCATCTTATACATGACAAGCCAGCTGTAGTTTTGAGTCCAGTGTTTTCTACCTCTTCTCTTTGTGGTTCTAGACTTTGCATTACATTGTGGAAGACATGGGGTGACGGGTTCATGGGATTGTTTGTCTACAATTTGCGTGTGTATCTGAGCAATACCTTCTGTGCTGTTCTAATTTTCTTTACCTAATGCCTTTAAAAGGAGGGACAAAAGCAAACAAAAAGTCAGGGGAGATTTACAAGCCACAGAGCCTGTGGAGGTAGGGTTGGGCTTGCTTTTATTAGACCGATAGGGAAATGGAAGCCTTGTAAAGCTTTAAACATCCAAGACCTCTTGTTAAATTCATAGAATCACAGAATGGGTCAGATTGGAAAGGACTGCAGTGTGTCAGCTGGTCCAACCTCCCTGCTCAGTGTCATCCCAGAGCACATGGCACAGGATTGTGTCCAGACAGTTCTTGGATATCTCCAGAGAGGGACACGCTGCAACCTCTCTGGGCAGCCTGTTCCAGTGCTTGGTCACCCGCACAGTAGAGAAGTTCTTCCTCACAGTCATGTGGAACTTCCTGTGCATCAGTTTCTGACATTGGTGAGGTCGCCTCTTGGTCATTTCTCCTTGAGGCTGAACAGGCCCAGCTCCCTCAGCCTTTCCTGGTTTGAGAGATGCTTCAGTCCTTTGATTATCTTTGTCACCCTCCACTGGACCTTCTCCAGGAGCTCCCTGTCTCTCTTATCCTGAGGAGCGCAGAACTGGACACAGCACTCCAGATGTACCTCATCAGGACTGAGTAGAGGGCAGGATCACTCCCCTCGACCTGCTGCCCATGCTCTTCCTAATGCAGCTCAGGATCCACTTGGCCCTCTTGGTTCCCAGGGCACACTATTGGTTCATGGACAGCTTGGTGTCCACCACTATCCCCAGGTCCTTCTTCATAGAGCTGCTCTCCAGCAGATCAGCCCCCAGTCTGTGGGGGTGCATGGACCCTGCAAAAGCCTTTGTTGAATTTCAGACAGTTCTTCTGTTGGCTTTCTGCAGCTGCTCATCAAATCACAGTGTTCTGAATCTAGACCAAATGACAGTGTTCTTTGGTAGTATGCTAGCAGTTGTTTAGAAATGAAAAGGCAACCCCCAAAATATATATTCAGGATATATTTAATCTTTGGGGGATGGTGGACTAGTTCTTTGTGGAGGACTGATTGTTGGAATCATGACTTGATCAAGTGTAATGTAAAGAGTCATCAGGGGCCACAAACAGCCTTGCAAAGGAAGCAGTAGTGGCTGGAGAGCCTTGCATCCTACCTGGTTCCTGAGTTCCTGTCTTCTTTAAATATTTTTTTAATGCTGAGAGATGTGAGGAAGGCCCCCTTCCCCAAATATTGGCACTCTCAAAAGTGGGAATAAGCTTGTGTAGTACCAAATTGTCCTCTTGGATGTGAATTGGCCCCCACCCCTGTCAGTGCTACTCACAGGCTGAAGAAGGTTGACAGAAGAAAACCTGTGTTTGCGTTTTTGTGATGGAGCTTAAAGCCAGCTCCACAGATGAAGTTCTTCCTCCATCAGTGCCCAAAGCAGGGATAGTAGATGGGAATGGTGCAGCAGAGGTTCTCTCAGCCCAACAGGCTTGGCCCCAGGAACTGGGTCTGCTGGCACAGTGGCGGCAGATACCTGGGGACAGTACAGGCTGGAAGTGCCGAAGCCAGACTTGCTAGGACATGTCTGTCAGCGTACTAAGCTGTGAAAACTGCCACTGAATGCTTATTAAATAACCACTTCTGTCAGCTATGAATACATTCTCTTCTCTCCACTTTCCAGCTGTCATATTTTGGTAGCTGGCTAGAATCAAAAGTCACTGTAGCTGGGGTGTACATGAATCTCCTTTGAGAGGATAATTTGTAAATTAAATTAGTTTGGCATTGTGCAAATCAATTGTAATCCTGTAAATACTAATAACCCAGGCCTTGGCCCTGGAAAAACACTCAAGGAAAAGTGCAACTGTGGGCATATAAGTTGTTACCATAAGATGACACTTGCATAAGGCTCGGCCTATGTCGATGTACATCACGGCTCAGCACCTTGCAGTTTTGGTTCTTCAAATTTGTTACCAGGAAGAAAGAAGCACAGACTTGCTTGGAGGAGACAGTTGACCTTTCCCAGACAACTTTCTACTTTGTCTCGAAGATGCATGAGCCAGTGATTGTTAGCCGAAGAGAATTGACTAGCAGAGATGTTTGTGTGGCATCCAGAGAACTCAAATAGAAACAGGCCTTTATCAGACAGCCAAATTCCATCAGTAAATCAAGTGCTTTAGTAGTGCTAACTCTTGCCCTGAAAATGTAGAAATGCTCCATCCCCTTTTCTCTTAGCCGTATGCAATTATTGCATAAGTTATAATTTTTAAGGTAGAGATTACTACCCTCAGAGCATGTCCTTTTTTGGGTGGTTTTGTAAAACTTCTGAACTGCTGGTTAAATAATTGAGCTTATGAACAAAATACAGATGAGTAGGTGTTTTTGACTGAAAGATCAAATTTTGTGTAAATGTCTAGAAATGCAGTTCACTTCCAATGTGAAAACCTAGAGATGGTTTCCGTGAGGTGTGCACTTAAAGGTTGGAGGCTTGAATTCTTGCACTATCTCTCTGGATAAAAGTATCACCATCCCTCATATGTCAGAGGGAATGTGATACTCACTGGCAGTGGAGTAGCTCTTTTGTGGGAGTATTTTCCTCCATTGACACATCTCCACTTCAGCTTTAAAATGTGCAAACTGCTGATCATTGAAACTTAAAATTACATTAATTAGTTTTGACGTCTGAACTGATGAAAACTGCTGCTGTTGCAGTTGACAGCCCAGATCAGTGCATACGTCTGTTCTGGATGGTGTGGGATGAAATAACTGGAAATTGCTCACAGGAAACTCTGATTATAGCAGTCAAAGGAAGGATTTAGGGCAAACCAGTTGGTATTGATGCTTTACTTCGTAACCTCCTACCACTGTGGAAGGCCAGACTGCTGGGGTGTTCTCCCACTGCTTCCTCCTTGCAAATGAATGTAAGGCATACTTTTGGCATTGGGATGGAGGCAGATGGGTGAAGTACAGGATTTTGGATGCCTTAGTCATTGACGTCAACTGGTTCCTGACCTCATCCACAGGATGGAGTGCCTCCAGTGTTTCTGCTAACTCTGAATGCCTGCTCTGTCACTCATTCGCTCTGTACGTTTTTTTTTCCCTTCTTAATTGCATGTCCTAATTTTCTCATTCCTGCTTTCTACATTCCATTTCAGAATTCTGTTTCTTTAGCAAGGAATGTATTCCCAGGGCACAAAGTGAGGTTTTGTAGAGATTTTCCTGTCCTGCTTTGCCCTGATGATGATTACCTAATCAGCCTCTATCCTGCAGCAGGGACTCATTCCCTTGAGAGAAATTTCTGTATGACTTGGAAGGGGCCTGGATATGGGAGATAAGGCCTCACAAGAGGGAATTCCACATGAAGAAAAATATTACCCAGAGTGAGGGGGTAAAGATGAGCGTAGTGGAATGTGGAACTGCTGTGCTTCTGGGAAAGCATACACTTGAGAGGGGTGGCATGCAAATAGTTTAGACTTAAGCACAGTGACATTTAAGTAATGATAGTGTCAATTCTAGGAAACATTGTGCATAACAATGGGCATTATGAATTAGGAAATAACCGCACTTCAGTATTTAAGATAGCTAACCACTCAAACTGAATCAGTTGGTTTTCTAGTGCCATTTTTTTCAGTTTCTGATAAATAGGTTTGAGTACTTTACTTTGTTGCCTGTTTTATCAGAAAGGGGAAGGTAGTTTTGCAAGAACACAATTTGTACCGCCTTTAAGTTTTGTCTTTCCTTTTCTTAGCCTGAAGACTTATGCCTTACTGCTGAAATAATTCTACCAGGGTTTTTGCTCTTAGTTATTATTTAAGAGAAATGCTGTTCAGAATCCATTATTACCTGTGATGCTAACAGGGTTTAGGATTAATAAAGCAAATGAAGGGATAGGAATAAAAGAAATAAGAATTAGGAACCAAAAAAATCACAAACTAAAAAAACATACAAAACCAGTGAATATATAGCATGTTTGTCAGAGACCTCCAAGTGACAAATGATAAGAGCTTTGGACTCTAAAGCAGTTGGTATAAGTGGCTATAGGGATAGCTTGTCTCTGTTTTGAATTGTATTAGTACTGCATTGCAAGTCTGTAACCATCCTTTTCCTTCCCATTTTTCCGAGCTGTGCCAGTCCTTGCAGAGTGTAGTTTGTCCTGGGTCTACTGTGCCCAGCACTGGGTTTCTGTTATCAGAAAACAGGGCTGGATGCAGGCAGCTTTTGCTTTATGGGTGTAGTTACAGGAAATGCTTCAGCATCAAGAAACAAGCTACTCTTTTATGAGCAACTGGGTGCCCCTGGATTCCTGAATAAATACTGTCAGCAGCACGTGCATGTTTGGGTTTCCAACCCAAAAAGCATTGCAGGCTTCTAGGGAGAATTCTGTAGCTGGTGTTACATGTGAGGTGGAGAAGTGGGTCTAGAGATTTATTGTGGCCTTTAGTTTCCTGACAGATTCTTGACCTTCCTGGGCATGACTCAACTACGTATTCCAGTTTCTTGTTGCCCAGTGTGTGAGGCTGTCTTTTGGAGCCTGCCACAAGATCCCTTCTGCACTCCCAACATCATGGCAAACTTAGTGGCTTCTTTCCCTCAGCTGCCTCAGGCCATTGTGATTCAGGAGGGTACAGGGGGTTTAGGTGTCATTTGCCCATGAGGCTGATACAGTGTAAATGACCCACTGTCATTTACAGTGGGTTAAATGACATAAAGATGGTAGCAGCTTCATTGGCTTGATCTCTGTTCATTAATAATTGGAGTTTACAAGCCAAGTGTGGTTAAAAAGCACACAGAAGATACCAGTTTGGCCATTCCCCCATCCCTTTAATTCACACTGGGAGGAAGAGTAAAGGTTGTTGTTGAAAGGCTTGAATAAAATGGAGCCAAAATCTGTGTCATCAGAGGGGCCTCACTGCGATGCACCAGATCTGAGTTCGTTTTGCCAGTTGTCCCATAAAGAGGAGGAAGTGCTTTGTGATATGCGCCAGTAACCTCATCTGGATGTTAATCAGGACCACACATAGCTGTCTTCAACCTCTTGCTGTCTTCCTGCGTGTTGAAGAGATAATCCTAAAGCAGCCCTTCCAAAACTGCTGCAGTCAAGATTATAAAGGAAATCAGTTACTTTTGCTGCTGCTGTTCTGGAGTGTCAAAGTAACTGTGAATTTTTGGGAGGGGAACATTGCGGGGGGTTGCTGTTAAGCTCCCAGTCCTTTGTATTGATGTGCTTGTATCAAAATCTGAATTCAGTTTAAATCATCAAAATAATCCTTTGGTCTTGCATTGCAGATTTAAGAAAAGTAAGCTGGAAAACCCAGCAAAACCCTCAGAGTGTATCTTGGCAATAAAACTGTGAGATTAAAAAGCACTACTTATTTCTAGGGCCTGACTCATGGTTTTTGAATGTGTGAGGGTGGCAGTGCTGGCCGGTCAAGTAGCATTATAAATATTTCAGGACTTTTGGGCACAGAGCTGTGCCAAATATTTTTCTCATGTTTGGTTTTTTTTCCTAATTCCCGAAACAAATTTTTGCAGATCTCTTATAATCTGGGTTGTGTGTGTAATTAAACAGACAACATGTCAAATCTCAAAACTTCTGAAAATGGTGCATCAAATTCAAGTATTTAAATCAATTACATAGTGACCAAAGTGTTGTTGACTGTCTACAAGCTGTTTTACTGGGACATGGTGTATGCAGTTTCATGTGTATGTGGTACAGGAGAGTGAATTATGGAGCAGCTGGCTTGCTAGAGATCTTCAGAACTAAACAGTGCATGGCCTGTGTGGTAGAATTTTACCCTGTTAGGAAAGTAAATCCAGCAAATTGGCTGATTATTAATGGTGGCTCCAACTTCTGGTGTCAGCATATGCAAAGCAAAAGCGGTGGTAGTGGTATTGTGTGGAATAATTGAATAAGTCTTCCTGCCTTCCAGGAAGCCGATGGTGCCCTGAAACTCGTTCAGCCAAGTCCTAAATGAATTATCCTCTGACAGATTGTGCTCTGGGGGAAGTATATTTCTATTAGTTTTCACAAGGCATTGCAAGTTGCAGCAGGCGCGGAATGTTAAAAGATGGAGAAGGCTTTCAGTGGATGTGTGTGGGAATTTCTTGCTCAGGACTTCATTAAGCTCTGGGATGTGGGGTGCTGCAGGCAGAGAGAGGCAGCATGTCCCCTACCATGCCGCAGAGCCATTTCTGGCAGTGCAAGCACTGGCCTTGTGAATTTCTTGGTTGTGACTTGACAGAAACACTGAACAAGGGCTCTGCAAGCTTTAAAATGGGAGCTGAGCTGGTAATTGCTTTTCTCCAAGTACTGAATGTGCAAATGTGAACAAGCTGCTTGGTGCAGTACTGAAATAATGAGGTTGAGAGCTATGTGTGGGGAGCAGTGTGTGGAGGGTCTCTTCTGCTTGTGGTACTCTGGATGAAGAAAATGAATGAATACATATGCTTATTTTTGTAATTTGTCTATCTGAAGCATGTTGAGTCCAAACTTCCATGCTATGTGGATGGGCTCTTTAATGAAGAAAGTTTTGAGCTTCCTTTGCCTTTCAAGGATTCAGAGTCACAGAATGGGTCAGGTTGGAAGGGACCACAGTGGGTCATCTGGTCCAACCTCCCTGCTCAAACAATTCTAGAGCACATGGCACAGGATTGCATCCTGTTCTTGAATATCTGCAGTGAGAGAGACTCCACACCCTCTCTGTGCAATCTCCAGTGTTCAATCCCCTGCACAGTAAAAAAGTTCTTACTCATATTCAGGAGTTGGAACCTCCTGTGCATCAGTGTTTGCCTGTTGCTTCTTGTCCTATCAGTTGGCACCACTAGGAAGAGCCTGACTCCATCCTCTTAGCACTCCCCTTTTAGATACTGAGGTAACATTGATGAGGTCTCCTCTCCTGGGGCAGCTTCCCTGGTTTCTTCTGGTCTGGGGGAGGCGAGACTTTAGCTGGTGAAAATTCTGTATTACTCCACAAAGCTTATTTGTGTTTGCTGCTCTTCTGACAAATATGTGACATGTGGGGGAAGTCCTTGTAAATCAGGGATGGAGCATGGCAGGCAAGATTGTGAGGAAGTGTTGGAATAAGTAAATAGTGGGTAATAGTAACCTGAACCTTTCTTGAATATATGTAGGAAATATACTGCTTTAATTATAAATATGTGATACTTTTCAAAAGCACTTCACATAAAGATGCTGGAAGTAGGTATGGGAAAGGTCTAGATGATGTTGCATACATATCTGGGCTGGGCGCAGTCATTGTAAACTGTGGGGATTGTAATGTGTGTAAACTGTCATGACTTCTCCTCTTGCAGAGAAGAAAGAATGTTGCTTACAATATGTGCCTTATGTCTCCATATGCTATTGTTTAAAATGAGTAACTGAGAGCAGAACAATGAGAACGTAACAAATGTGTAAGCGAATTACTCTACGCAGTTATTACAGGACATAATTTCAGTGCATTTACTTTGAAGCTGGGTTTCAGTGCAAGACAGGGCTCTATATTGTAAGTTAGATTATCTCTTGGATTTTTAACCAACACATTGTGGGGAAAAAAGTTAATTAATACAATCCCCTTAAGAGAAACTCCAGCCTTAATATCTTTTCCTTTCTTTATTTTGTTCACTCTTGATATAGAGGAATATGACAGCTGGCATGATGCCTCCTTTTTGAATTGTGCCATTTAGCATTTCTGGCAGCTGGATATGTGTGGAAAATTGTATAGCGACAAATCTGTTTTTCATACCTTTTGTAGTCTGTTTTTCATCAAATAGAAAAATGTTAATACCCCCTGAACTTTCCTTCTTTGGCTCACCCATACAGTAATTTACTTGAGCATTTCCTGTATGCTGTCTCTGGGTATGGAGCTTGTACTTTCCATCTTTGCTTCATTACAGATCTCCACCAGTGTGGTGCCTCATTCCTAGGCTTCTTGGGGTGCTTCCTAGGACAGTCCAGATTTGCACACTGCAGCAAATTTGCAATGTGAAAACTTGTGGAAGGGAATTTATCCTACTCTGAAGTGAAACTTGAAACAAAGAAGAGACTAATAGAATGGGTTGGGTTGGAAGGGACCTTAAAGATCATTTAGTTCCAATGGCTCTGCTGTGGGCAGTGACACCTTTTGCCAGACCAGGATGCTCAGAGCTCCATTCAACCTGGCCTTGAACATTTCCAAGGATGGGGCATCCCCAGCTTCTTTAGGCAGCTTGTTCCAGTATCTCACCACTGTCACAGTGAAGAATTTCTTCCTGGTATCCAATCTAAATGTACCCTCTTCAATTTTAAATGCTTCACTTTGTGGGTCTGTTGGAATACTGTTAGTATTTCCTATATCCCTTAGCATAGTTTCATAAATTATCTGGTTTTCAAGGGATTTTTCCTTGCTCCTATTAGTGTGCTTTGACTTTGGTAACTTACAAACAAATGAAGAATACAGCATAGAGCTGATTTGGCTGTTGAGTGACTATTTTACGTTTCTTCAGGGTGCCTGAGAAATTTTGTGTTGTTTGTGGGCAAATTCCATTCAACTCTGCCCACTGTACTTTAGTCTATAAGCAGATGCTAAAATTTGGACATTCGAACCTGTGGGTATTGGGATTGACATCATTGGTCTGGAGTGGTCACCTCCTGCCAGCACTCTTCTTAATGATCTTACCTTCTACAACTTTTCCTCTCCACTGTTTTTTTTCTTTTTTTCCTTTATAGCGAAGCTGAAATAAGAAGGTGATATTTTCCTTGCAAATATGCCTTGCTCTTCCACTTCACTGCTGGTCTTGAATGTAGATGAAACTGTGATTTGCTTCTCTTTTCCAGTTCTTTTAAGACTTGAAGGTCTCCTGAGAACTCAAATATTTTTGCATTGGAGAAAAAGAAATCTTAGATTATTTGAGCCAGGCTACCAAAAAAAACCAACCAAAATTAAAAAATGCGGGAATCAAAACACAAATAGTCACGCCTTTTAGGGGAGGATGAGATGGTATCTCTCAATAAGCTCCTCCTCATCAGCAGTTATGGAAAAATTTATTTTGGTTCTCCCAAGAAAATATTTTGAGTTATTAATGAACTTTGAAACTTGATTTAATGTTATTTTCTTTAGTCAAGAATGTCTCAAAGCTCTTGAAATGCCAACTTATAAATTCTTGCAAGGAATAAACAGACTCGTGTTGACATAAGTAAGCTTTTTATGTTTATTAGTTTTTAGTGTAGACAAAAAATGTGCATGTATATGTCTCTCTGCCTGCTTTGTTTTAATGCTGCAGAACGGTGAGGAGGGATATGTTGCAACACTAAGTTTTTTGTTCAAAGTACAATCTGATCTGCTGCCAGCAGGCGCTGGAGACCTGTCATGCCAGGCTCAGCTTTTTATTGATGCATACCAGCCCTGGCACAGAGGTGATAACAAATACCTGCAGGGGTCATGGCTTTAAACGTTTTTCAGCACAGCCCCATTACCAAAATCTTCAGGATCAGTATGTATTTATGCATTATAGCTGAGTGTTGCAGTTCAGTTTGGGGTAGGTTCAGTGTCTGCAGGCACCCACCACAACTCTAGATCCAGGATTAGGAGCTGGCTCCCATGGAAGGCAGGATCTGCCCTGGCGCCTCCTGGGGAAGGTGTGGCTCGGGCTGTGTCCTGTAGGGCAGCTTCATACATGCAATAGTTTGCTATGGCCTGACCATTCTGCTACTTGGCAGCACTGTGAAAAAAAAAAGTGATTGCTAAATTGTGCGTGAATTTGAAGTGATAACCAACCTGATTTGTGTGTTTTCAAGCCCCTTCCCTTGTTGGGGTTTCAAAGAAGAAGGGATGAATTTCACTGTCAAGACAGACAAGTGGCAGAGGTCTCAGATTCTTTCCTCTTGTTTGTTGCATTTCACATACCTGCTGGAAGCACAGCGTTTGTCGCCTGCCCTGTGAAGGAGCAGAGGTCTGAGATGTTTCAGTGCTTTGTTCTGTTTTTGCCTTGCCCTTTAGCGGGAAGTATGTGTGCAGGTAATGCCCCAGCTATGGCACAGGCTGTCCCCTGTCCCGCCTGACCTGTGTCCCCGAGCGTCACACCATGTGTGCCCTGCCCTGCCTGCCTCTGCTGACCTCTCTGCACTTTCTGCTATTGCTGCCTGAGCCCGGCCCTGGGAAACCACCCAGGCCCTTCCCTTTTTGCTCAGCAGACTTCAGGTGGATACTTCTGAATGCTTTTCTTATTTCTGCATTAAAACTTGGCCTTTGTTCACACTTAAACAGTGAAGATTGGAGCTGTAAATCAGATCAGGAGACCAGAGATCACAGCTAAACTCAGTTGCCAACTCAGCTTGTTTATCTCTGTTCAGTGCAAGACCCTTTTCCAAGAACCTATGGCATTTTTTCAGTGCCTTTGGGATACTGCTGCCCGTCTGGATTTGGCAGAAGCATTAACTGTCTCCTGTAATTCTTAAAACCCTAAAGCTGTGGCACTGCTGTGCTTCACCAGAGAACTGGACATGAAGCCAAAGGTTCATTATAAAGCAGAGCAGTAACACAATCTATAGCAGAATATTAAAGTGACGTGCTGGCTGGATGTGCTGCGGTTTTAAATAACTTGCATTCATGTCCCCTGAGTGCCAGATGAAAGTTTAGACCCTTGCTGGGCAGCCCACACCATGCTTGGAGTACACTGTTCAACACGTAGGCTCTGGGGCACCAGTGTCTCTTTTGGAGACTTTTCTCTATCATTTGCTCTTCCATTTATTTTTAATTGGACTTTGGGGGGTGGGTTTTTGTTTGGTGGTGTTTGTTTTGGGTTTTGAAATTTTTTTTTTTGGTGGGGGAGGGGTGTATGTGCTTTGGATTGGGTTTTTTGTTACCTTTTTATTTTTAAACCAAATTAAACTCACAGCTCTGAAGACAAAGCTCTTGCTTCCTAAGCCATTTCTGTCTGGAGATAAGTGGCTATGCGCCATTTAATTCCTGTTCCTTACCACCCTCATGCCTTTAGTAGCACTAAATTAGGATAAAGTGATTTTATTTTTACTTCCAGATGATATATATGGGGGAAACAGCATTTGACCAAGATTAGATTTTTGGGCAACTGTGCTAAAATGCGTTAATTAGACACTATTAAAATTTGAAACTACTATTTAGAAATATTTAATTAGGCAGAACTAAACCATCTGTCATTCCATCAATGGATCCAAAAGATCATATTTCTTGGAAAAAGAAATTTAAATCTTTTTCGTTAAGGGTCAGGGTTGATGAGCCCTGAGACTAGTACTAATTTCTTTATTTGGTGTATCCCAGAAACTTAGAGGGGCTCGCCTGGAATTGCCTTTGCAGTGATGTGTATTTATGTGGTTTACATCGTCACTAAAAATTCTTTTCCAGTCTTGGGGTGCTTCCTCTGGCATGACAAGTTGGGTCTTTACGGTTTGAGAGCTCCTCTGCTCTGTTTCCAGCAATCTTGAGTAGGAAGGTGCAGCCTGAAGCACTGACATAAATCTGTGTTGCTTCGATCCTGCTATTTCCCAGACCCTATGTACCACCCCCAGCTGCTGTGCTACTGCCACTGCTCATCCATTCACATGGTATGCTAAGAGAGCACAGAAATAGACTTTGTTTTCATTTTTGGTAGGTAATACCATCAGCTTTTCAGTTAGGGATATGTGCTCTTTAAAACTTGTTTTTCAGGAGAACTACCTGTAACTGCAGGGCATTGTGTTATTGAAGTGTCATGTTTAGTGATATAAATTGGAAGTTAGAGTACGTTCTTCCTTTGTTTTGGGGAGGTTTGTGTAATCCTGCCCCAGGGACATGAGATTTCCTCACTTGTGCTGAGAAATTAACCATCACTTGTTGCTGACCTGGGTTAGCTTCAGTGATATAAATCTAAATCTATGCATATCTAACTAGTAATGCTTCACAAATGATTTACTTCTGATGCCTTAATTTTCTGTATCTTTTGTGCACCTTTTTGTGCACAGGGCTCTGTGTTGCTGTCTCTCCTCTGGGCTGTAATGAGCACACTTGGATGTGTTTGAATGTGATAGATGATTTTGTTCTTAATCAGATTGTGCTTGATCACTGTTGTTCCAACCTTCCTCTTCTACTGCTAAGTTGCTGCTTCAGCTTTGTACTCCTTAGGATGATGAAAACCAGCCTGCTTGTGTCTTCTCTGTGAAAGGGGGAGGAATGACAGCTATTTTATGTTCATTGAGTGCTGTGGTTAGTGTTTAGGAAGTGCATGTGATGGTAACAGACAAGCAAGGAGGTCTGGTGTAACCTCAGGCAGGTTAATCACTCCACACATTGACATTTGAATACAAACTAAGCTGCACCAGAATTTTTTTATGTCTGGTTGGTATTTCTTTTATTTTTTGTTTGTATTAGTAGCTTGCACTGGCCTAGAAGAAGAAAGAAAGATAATGTTTTGCTTATGCAGAAAAGTTGTACTTTTTTTTTTCTCCTCCTCAGTTTAGTAGGAATGCAGAATAAATGTGCCTCTGCCCTGGTATACATCTTGTGCTGCTGTCATTTTTATTTGAGTTTTGTATGCTTTCAAGTCTCAAACGTTTGAGTTTCCTCCTTCCAGTTAAGTGCAGTGGATTGAAGGAATGAACTGATTTGCTTGGGCATCTGAAGGGCTTGGAATTTAATTTCTTCATCAGTTGATTTAGTTTCATCATGGTCTTCAATATGAGTCTTGGCTACAAAATACAGTGGTGCCAGTGCTGGTCCTTCCATTGGCACATTTAGTTTGTTTAGTTAATGAGAAACCATAGAACACCTGGTGAAATTCATGTTAGTAAGAAGCTGCCATAAATAGGAGACAGGTCCTCTGGAGTGATAAAATATTCAGAGACCCTGGGAGTGGGTGGGCTCTTGGCTTCTGGGGATGAAGGAGGGCCTGTCCCCTTGGGATGGATGCTGTCCTGGGGGTGCCAACCACATCTGGGAGCTAGCAGGATGAACACCTGGGACAGAGATCTTGGAGTCACCAAGTGACTGGTCCTAGTGGGAAATGGGAATTGTTTTTGTGGCTCTGACTCAAGGTGCAGTTGGCTGGTAACTCTCAGTCAGGCTAACAATTGTCCTTTAGTTGCTGCACAAGTGACTCCTTGTGTTAGCAGTGATAGTGGAACACACCCAAGAGAGGGGGGGACTGACCCTGTTACTGCTGCTGCAGTCAATTAGCATCCCAGTAGGAGTGCCCAAGTGCCCATATCTATATCCATCATCCTGTGTTCATGCATTCATTTGGAAACACTTGCAATACATTGATTTTCCCCCTCCCCCTACGCACAAGTCCTGGTTTGGATTCTGCAGTTTCCCAGGCTTTGGGAACGTGTGTGACAACGTGCTGCACTCAGTGTGTGGCCCTGGAGGAGAGCATGTTGACTTCTTCTTTATTGGTGGGATCACTGAGCCTTTTGTATTGAGTACACTTGTTAAAGCAGTCCCTGTCCCATGGTTATGGTGTGAGGTAGAAGGGTTTTGAGGAGGTCTTGCACTGAGGGAGGGTTAAAGTATGAGGTAAATTGGTTAGTATTAGATTTGTAAGGGGATGTTGTTACCCTTGCTGGTATCTGGCCCAAAGTTTGCATCAGCTGGAGTTCTCAGCAACAATCTGCCGTTTGGCACCATGGTCTCATCCGTATTTCTGTAGTGACTTACTCCCTCAGATGATTTCCTTGGAGCAGATGGCAAGTTGCATGAACTTTTCTTGTGGTAAGGAAATGAATACTGTGTTTTAGCCATGAATGCTCTGTCAGTTTGTGCTCTTGAATAATACACATACTGTAAGAACGAACTTCAGTGTCTCCATTTGACCTGTCAGGTCACAGATGTCCATATGTGGATGGAGAAGAAAACATACAAAGCCACACTAACCTGCTTTTCCCCTAACCTCATTTATAAGTGGGCATATTTCTGAGAAGATGTTTTGCTTCCAAGGTCTCCAACTTTATTCATGTTTCTGCTTATGTTATGCTTATTGTTCCTTCTTGCTAGCATGGTTTGGCTGTTGTTCTTCATCTCTATACTCAAAAAGCACTGCAAAACCTCACCTGAGAGAGGCTTGTATTGTATTCTATCAAAGGTGAAGTATTAGCCCTGTTGAACTTCTAAATAGTAGCTTTGTAAGTGTGTTATTCATTTTGGGTCAAGAAAAGGTTGTGCAAGATGCTCATCTCCTTCAGTTCTCACATTTGTGTGGCTGTTGAGTTGGTGACTTGTAGCAGAGTGTATGGAGATCAGAATACTATGGTGTGCAAAAAGTTATTATAGCCTTCTCCAGTTAGTGCTCAAGAGGTTAAAGGACAATCTCACTGGAAGGCTGGAGGAAAGAGGAAAAAAAGCATCTTCCACTATGTTGCAAGCCTTTCTTGTAGAGGATTTTTTTTTCTCAATGTAACCAACTGCAAGACTCCTGCTGAAAGTAATACAAGTTTAGCTTGCCTGTGATTGTTCCAGGTCAGCATAAATTGCTTCATGTGAGTGAAACAAAACTTTAAAGTGAGAATTTAATCATGTTAAAATAATTTCAGTATCAAATTCAAGTAGGGATAGGTCTTACATTTTTGTAGCCATGTCGGTGCTAATTATTCAAAATCTTGATCACAATGTGCTCTTGTTTTTATTTAAGGTATGAAGATCCTTTATTCTCAGCATGCCTAAACATATTTTTTGTGGCTGTAATTGTGCTAAGTTGCTGCTTAAGTCTAGCAGCTTAGAAGACAGGGAAAACACCCCTGTGCTCCCTGGAAAATCAAACCTTTTTTTGGATTAGTGGTACGGGCTGTAACTGAACACTAGTGAGAAGCATGAAATGCTTCCAGACCATTCAGTGTCTGGAAGAGCCATTCAGGGACGTGTGCTGTAAATCCAGGACCTGCCTCTGGTAGGTTATGTAATTTTAGGATATCTGATGCCTTCTAATAGGTGGCCGGAGAGGAATGTCTGAAGCTGTTAATTTCAAGGAAGACATGATGGATGGCTGTTTGAAGAGCTCAGATCCTTCAGTGGCATTTTCATTGTTCCCTTGAACATTTCCTTATCTAAAAGGGTTGAATCAGAAATGATGTGTTTATGATGAGAAAGCTCTCCCCTAGAATTGGTTTGTTAAAGAGGCAGGAAATATGCAAACAGTGCATTTTCGGATCAGGCTGATGTGAATCCTTGATGTCACCAGCTCATATGACATGAGAACATTGCTCACCAAAGGTCACTGGCTGCTCTCACTTTCTGCTTCCATGAGTGTTGTTATTACTGCCTTCTACCTGCCGAAGCAGGACTGGAGGTGCTATTGGTGTTTGGTGGTTGTTAAAGCCTGCCTTGAGTCATGGTTGTGGGTGGGAAGCCACTGGACTCTTCTGGTTCTGATGGCCAGCCTGAGTCTGTGATGGCCTCAGCATGACCCTTCTTATCCTGCCTGATGATGTCTGGCGAGGGAGAGAATGGGCAGGACTGTGATATTTCTGCCTTTTTAAAAATAGTCCCATAAACTAAAGGTGGAGCCCCAGTGATTTTGGAAACTGTCTGCATTCCCTGTCTCACCTCAATATATGGGGGTGGTTTTGCTCGGTTGGGTTCTTTTCCCCCAACCCAAGTTTTGCAGCTGAAAGTTGATTTTTTTTTTTGTCTTGAGGAGCTGTTTTGCAAACGTTAATGCACTGCTGCTCAAGGTTTCTGTCTCACTGAAATGAGTTATAGGCTAGTGTGTGCTGAATTGTGTGTTTGAATGTTTGTCACAGCTGATGGATGCATCCTGCTGTGGGGAAGGAGCAGGTACTCGCTTTGCTTGGATATTCCCACCTGCTGTTTTTAGTTGGTAGGTGAAGAGATATTCTCTGCTTTAGAGAGGTATAATTTTTCTTGGATTTGGACTGATGTGGAGAATCTGAGGATAAGCTTTCAGCAGTAAACATCCAATATTTATTCTGAATATCTTTTTATTTTGAAATTGTCTTTCTTCTGCCAAAGAAGAAAGTTGTCAGTCATACTACCAGCTTTCAGCAGAGCCTTACTCATGAGTGGCCTACACAAACTTGAGGTATACAAAATTGAGTAACGATCAGGGTAGTAGGACAAGACAGAAAAACCAAATCATCATGGCTGCAGCCAAAATATTGGTCAAAAAGAGCACTATTTATAAGGACCAGAATATTTTCTCTTCTTTTGGTGTAGTTGATGCTGAATTCAAGAAAACAAGATGGAAAAAAAAGGATATACCCATTGTTATTTTTTATAAAACTCTTCAAAAGGCTTATTTCCAGCAATTCTTTAAGTAATGTTTACTTAAAGAAATTACTTGGAATCTAGCAGGAGTCTTCCTACAGTAAGAGTTGTTGCTGTTGAATAGTTAGTGAAAAAAACCCTGAAATTATGTGCCTGAAAAGTTTAATGGACTTGATATGTCCACTGTATGATCATATTTTTCAAAAGCCTTTTCCTTGTGAGTTGGTCAGCCTTTTACTCTTTAGCTTTGAGGGCATTTAAGAGGCTGTATTTGGATCTCAGAGGTTGAGAAGAGTTTAAATCACATGGAAACCTGTGGCTCCTGTGTGAAGGATCAATATTTTGTACAGTTGTCAGCAATAATAGGAACATAAAACATCCCCCCCCAACAAACAAGCAAAAAAACCCAAAACAATCCACACCAAAGAAATCCACAAAAGAGCCAACAAATCAAAAAATACACCCAAACCCACCAAACAAAAATAGCAGAAAAAAAACCCCTGCAGGCTTTCCATACCATCTGTCTTGGATCAAGTTGGATGAATGAATGCATACTGTGTTTTTGTGTTTTGTTGTTTTACTTGGAATTGTTTCCGAGCTCTGCCTGTAACCACCAGTGTATATAGGATTTTTTTTTTTCCAGAATGCTAGAGCAGTCTTGGTTTTAGTCCCAAAATTTATTACTCTAAATGATTTAAATGTCTGTTTCCTTAAATATGACAATATTGATTGTAAACTCTGCTTTGGATAGGGAGGGTTTCTTTTTCTGTGTCTTCACTTTGAAATGTCCTCTGATTTTAGTTTGATAGTGTAGGGCTACATATGTACAAATGGTGGGGAGAGAAAAAAAGAAAGTGAAAATAAAAAAAAAGAAAATACACCAGAGAGCTGTCATGGCTAACAGGCTTAAGCTTACAGGATTCCTGTGCAAGCCCAGACTTTGAATGGCCGGACACATTCCAGTGCAGAGTGTCAAGCTGAGAGCAAGGGGTAGATTGTTGCAGAAAATACATTTGAAGGGTTGAGTTTTCTTCATTGTGTTTCCAGAGCTATTTGATAACCAGCTTTATTCATTGTTTAGCTGTATGTGTAATTTTCTGATCTCCAGATTCCAAGGAAGAAAAAAATATGTTGCAGCATAACTCAGGCTTTAGGTTACTATAATTAGAGTGCAACTCTCAGCAGCAAAACTCAGAAGATGGCTAAAATATAGCAGCAAGAAATTTTGTCAAAGTTCTCAGCTGCAACAAGTACACAAGCATTTTCATCTCTGGAGCTTTAGTAAGGAGGTTTTGCATGGGTTTATGTTTAGTCTTGCATGTCTTGTAATGCATTTGGCAATTGAATGGTAAAAAAAATTTACTTAACATGAGGGTCTTAGTTTTGCAGTCAGAAAATTTGTCCTGAATAGCTCCCTTTTGCTCTGGACAACTGCTTTTTGTTGTACACTGCCTAAAAAAACACTGATAATTTTCAAGTGGTCTTCTCACACAGGTCTCTAGCATAGAGGACAAATGCAGTTTTATTTATATAGAGGTGTGTATAAGAATAAATATTTATACACAAATATTTTCTTAAAGAATATATATGTATACTATGGTCTATAGTAACATACCCAGTGTTTTACATCCATAAAAAAATGTATACACAAACACCCACACCTGGAACTTCATTAAAAAATCACATAAAAGTAATGTTTAAAGTCAAGCAAACTAAAACAGTGTATTGCATGTGTATATATGTATATGCATATAAAATGGAAAATTAAACTTGAAATTGTTATATGTTCTCATGAGCCTTATTAGCTGATGATAAAGATTTGTGTGTCTTAGCTAAAAGCAGCTGTATGAATTTATTAAATAATATGCAACTGCTTTAAAATGTGTTTCTTGTTTTCTGAGGAGGGCTTTTTATTGGACTCTTTTTCTGCAATATTTCATCTTTGGGGTTTTAGCCAGTATGTGACTGGCTTAAAACAAATGACTGCTGTAATATTCCCTTGATGTATAAAAGGCAAGATACCCACAAGGACTTACTAATGTCTCCTATTTTTGTTTTATTTCGTTGTGCTAGAAGTTTGCATTTGACTAATCCTAAGGAGTTCTCTCTCCATTGCATGAATGCACACACATACAGAACTGTGCTTTTGCGTGCTTATGCTGTCAGCATATTAGCCATCATTGGTTTATTTGTTACTCCATGCACTTCAGAGCATGCTTATTTATCTAAACTGAGTTGTCATCTTTCACATGTTTAATATTGCCTTCTTCTTCCTTGTTGCCAAAGGGAGTTGCCATAAGCCTTAGTGCCTTTATACTGAAAATATGATGCCCCTGTTGTTGTAGCATGGAGGAGTTTCTGCACTCATGCATTTTTTTCTGTATTTCCTCCTTGGTGCTGAGCTCCATGCTCAACAGAGAGCTGGCAAAAGTGCAGCTCAGTCTCCAGCCTCTTCTGCTAGTTCTGTGGGTGTGGTGGCTCTTTTTGCTGGGCTTGGGTTTCACCTTGAGATGTGTACAGTTATTGCAGAGTGATACTTTGGGGTGGCATTCAGGTGAGTTGTCCTCTCTGGACAGATGATTTGTACCAATAACCAATTCTAGGAGTGTCTGAACTTGCCTTCCTTTTCTCCTTACTTTATATGGTGCAGCTTGATATTATCTCAGTTCTTTGAAGCCAGCAGGTTGTTTTCTGCTTGTTTATGCATGCCTGGATTCTGGATAGGTGGAAAGTGAAGCAATGGCTGGTGTATCACAAGGGATTCAATTTGTAGTAGCATTTTCTTGCCACTGGCTCCCCACTTAATTCTCTGCTTTGCTTTCATGTGTAGAATTACATCATTAGTTGTGTTTCCTTCTTGTTTCTGCCATGTACAAGGCTCTTTGTCCTGGGAGAGGTATTGAAAAGAAAAAGTAATCTATCTTTAAATTACACAGTATTATATATTGTGCTATTTGTATTTCTAAATTGGATATTCTGGCAAGCATGGGGTGATTGCATCACATTTAATGCAGAAAAGGTATATCCCATTAAGAGGAGCTAAATCATAGACCATGAAAGCTTTATGAAAACAAGATGACACATATTTGGCTACTAAGATTAATAAGGAGATGGATGTTCAATTAGTTCAACTAATTTTACCATCTGTAAAAGAATAAACATAACACTGTCTGGGAAGGGAGGACACAGACCATTTTATGCTCTGCAGACATTGTCGTACGCAGGGCCTTTACAGGACGGGAATTAATTTCTTTGGAAGTAGCTGAGCTCAGTCCCTTTTGTTGCTTCATACTTAAGCTCCTTTAGAGAAAACTAACTCTGCTTTGCTTTGTTTTTGTTTGGAAGGCCCAGCAATAAAACTTAGTAAGCTTTCAAACTGTTTGCTCCAAATGAGAGAGGCTTGAAGCTTCTGTTCTGGTACAAATCAAGTGGCTCCTGAGGAGTTGCCTGTTCGGCAGTCCTAAGAAATCATGTGCTTTAGTTGTGGAGTTAATTTGTGTTGGCTGTCCAAGAAAAACCCCAAACTCCCCAAAACTAACCACGACTGGAGGAGAGACATGCAGGTCCCAAAAGCTAAAGCAGTGCAAAGTTTGTGTTGCGTTGCTAGCTACATTTTCCTTCCATTTTCCCTTTCTGTCTCTGAAAAATTAAGTAGGCAGTATTTTTTACCCACTGGCATATAGTTTCCCAGGGAGGAACCTGGATCAGTTCTGTAAACTCTCTGAACAGAAGAATAATCATCAGAGAGAAGAGAGCCAGTTAAAATAAATAGGGCTCTTAAGGCATGCTGGCAGCATGAGAACTCAACTGAGCTCCTTGAGAGAATGCTTAGTGAAAGCTAAGCATTCTCTCAAGGATGATAGGGCCTTAAATATCTTCAGACATTCTGGCACATGACTGTAAATGGTTTTCCATCACTCAAGTGTTTCAAATGTATTTTAAAAAGTTTTTTTGGAATTACCCATGTGCTTCCTGCAAATATGATTCTAGTCACAATGTCTGAATTATTTTTCCTTAGTCCTTTTGACAACTTGTTTTTTGTCATTGTGACATTATTTCTTCTCCTAATCAGAACATATAATTATGTCTTGTTAGTCAAGAAGTTATTGCCCATCCTATCTGGGTGGCAGTCTTTTCATGTCTGATCTCCTCAATGCTAGTGGCTTGGAAAAGCAAGACCAGATGCTTAGTCTTGTTACATACCAACAGAGCTACACTTGAACAGAATAGTTTCTTTATCCCTCTTTGATGTGAGTGTGACTTTTCACTCATTTTAATAATCCTTTGAATTCCAGTTGGTGTTTCCCAGTGCACAATTAATACACATTTTAACTTGTGTGTTAGTACCTGGATAAAATGTTTAAGCTTCATGTCAAAGACATGAGTTGTATCAGAATTGATTACTGTAAGTAATTAGCTACTTCCTTTTCGCACCAGCAAGGTCAAAAACAGGGATTGTACTTTCTAATAACTGCTACTGGACTTGCAGTAATCACAAGATAGTGGCATTCTGTCAAAAATTAAATATCCTGTCCAATATACAAGGAATCTTTTCTGAAGTTGTTTCTGCTTCCTTACATCCTGCAGCAGTTGGATTGTCATAAGGGAGGAAGTAGAGGTAGCAAAGGTTCTTGCTTACAGAAGAGCAGAGCTGCGAGGAATCCGTGATCAGTCAAGCCATGACAAGTGAGAGGTGGCACCAGTTAATAATCCTTCTGGCATTAGCATGTGGAAACTGTTCCTGCTTATTGGCAACCTGTTCTGGGACAAGAGAGGGAAGCTGAGAGCTGCTACTGGCATTCAAGTTCATTTGTTTGGTGTTAAGTGATTGAAAAATAAAAGAGCACATATTCAAGAGCACATTTTCACCACTTAACACATGGTATTAAGTGATTGAAAAACAAAAGAGTACGTGGTGCAGTTACTCTGCTTTGTAAACCTAACGTATATTTTTGGATCCTTTTCTGCATTAACCCAATCGTGTGTAAGAGTGATCTAGGCTATGTGGTGCCTCTCCTGTTTTAAGTAGTCAGTGTCCTCTCATGCTTCTCTGTAGATGCATAGCTCCACATCTAAAGCATGCATGGATAAATAGAATGAGTGATTTGTGCATGCAACACATCATTTAAAGTGCCAAAACCAAATTATTTTGGTTTTATTTGGTGGGTTTTTGTTTATTTGTTTTTTGTGAAAGACAGAGATAAATATTAAAGGTTGTAATACAGTAAGAGAAGAATTTTAAGGAAAAAAGAGAGGGTTGAAACCATTAATCTTTTTCCTAGAATATGAACCCGCAGGCATGCTCAGCCATGTTTGCTTAGAGGGAAAACTCAAACTGTTAGTTTTTCTTTGACATAATTTCTGAATGTGGGACTATAGGTATACACAGCTCAATCATGTTCAAGTATATGTTGCTGTCAGGGTTACTGCTGTCAGAGCTGAGAATGAAATGTGAGAGATGGTTTTGTGGTTCTTTGTTGGCAAAATGAATGGATGCCTGTGGGCTCTCCCCATTTTCCCCTGGGCTGTAATGAGTGAAAGGGCTGGTTTGGGTCTGCTTCAACCAAGTCACTGCTGCATCACAGCAGTGGAGCTGTATATGGAGGGAAAGGGATGAAGCAGACCTGAGGAATGTGGGAGGACAGGCCAGGAGGTAAGGGCAGCCCTCTCGCCAGGACTGGGATGCAGCCTGCTGTTGGGGTCCACAGCCAGACCAAGAGGAAGGGTTGATGCTTTGTCTTACACTTTTCTCCTTATACGTTATCTTTAATGGTTATTTAATGGTTGTGCTGTGCATGCCTTGGGTTACAGCTTCATGAATCAGTCTGAAAACACCTTTAAAGTTAACAGGGAGAAAAAAGGAGGGAAATGAAAATGTAGCAAGTGGAAGTACAGCCACATGGAGCGAGGTGAGGGCAGGGTTTCATGGTGGTGATACATAGCAAAGTACTCTCGTAATCAGGCAGGTTTTCTGACCTAAGCTAACTTTGATCCTTGCTTTGTTTGGGGAAAAGCTTTAGCTTATTTAGAGGACTGCCTCATAACCCCTTTTTATAGCTACTTGTGTCAGCGCTTTCCACAGCAAACCCTGCATTAGAATTCTTATAACTCAGCTGTATAAATTTGATCTGGACTTTAAAACTGTCATGTGTGTTCTTGATTTGGAAGCAACTATCAAAGCTGGCTGGCTAATCTGTTGGCTATGTGAATAATATTGCTGTAGTAAAGGCTTGAGGAACACGATACAGCTCTCAGTTTCCATTGAGTGCAGAGGAAGCTTATTTGTCACAAAGAGCAGGTGCTCTCATGCTTTTTTTTTCCCCTCATGCAGAAGTTTTAAGCTGGACCTCAAGTGTCCCAGACATGCCAGGAGTGTGGAGTGTAGGTTTTTGCTTCCTTCCCATCAGGGAGGCAGATGAGGAGGGGCTTTGGTGAGGCATCCCATTAGGTATATCATGCTGGAGCACTGCCTTACCCTATTTGTGCTTGTGGTGGTCACTGTTGGCCCTGAGTGTTCCATGGTCAGGCTCTGTGGGTTGTGAGGTCCTGGGGGAGCAGGAGTCAGGTCAGATGTGCTATTTTTGTGATGGAGTTGGTGCTGCTGCAGAGCATTAGTGTGTGTCCCCCTTGTATTTTGGAGTGAACTTCTGTTCCTCTCTTTCATTAATTCACCAAAGGAGTGTTTCTAGCTTACTTTTAGCTCTATGTATGAGGTTGCTGTTAAAAATACTGATTATCAGTGCAAGGTGATACTTTGGCCAGGTGAAAGAAAGCTAGGGATAAACAAAGTAGTGGCAGGTAGTGAGTGTAAATATTAGCATGAAGTGTATTGTAGCAAGGAGATAAAGCCCTGTGGTTTGAAAAGGCAGGACATTGTTTGATAAAAGAGTTTGCCCCTTTGCTTGTGATGTGATTCTGCAAAGTTGCTCTGTAATGTTCTTTCTCTAAATGAGTGTGTTGTGTTTTAGCTTTTACTTACTTAAAACTCTTTGTTATAGGGAAAAATGTAGACTAAAAGAGAAGCTGAAACAGTAATGCCACAGAGATCATTGGTTGCTTTCTGCTTTGATTATTGATGACTTTAAACTGAATTGCTACAGCCAACTATGGATCAAATCCTTGAGAGGTAAAAATCAAGCTGGAGGGATATCAGCTAGCCCAGAGAGTTTTAAATCAGGATCAATGAGTTACATTCTCAGAGGAAGTTGCAGATGACATTGAACGATGTTTGTGCAATAGGAGAACATTATTTACTAAGTACAAAACAGTTTCTTTGGAAAGTCATTGTGATGTACCATCATACAACGTGGTTGCAGCTAGCATAGATTCAAAGCAAGCAGTTTGGAAAACACAGAAGGCAGCCTCCATCTTTGGTCAATAGACCTTTGTCCTATGAGTGACTGCAATTTAAGTAATTCCTTTATTACTGCGTAAAAGCAAAATAATGACAGATCAACGAAGAGTGGCTTGTCACGTTTTCTTCTTAGTCATGTGAGGGAGAAATAGGTGGTTTTGTTTTAAATAGAAATTAATTAGGTTGGATATTACATTGTTTTAGACATAGGTGCACATATGTGTGCACACATTCAATTGCCCTGGAAAGACTTGTTCAAAATATCTAATTGAAGCTTAAGAGTAAAGGTAAAAAGGCTGTTGGTTATTGCAAAACAAAATAGTGTGCGGGCTAAAATTTAGCTCAGTAAAACAGTTGTATTCTTGGGTATTCTGGGCTGTTTGCATTTCAAAACCTGAGTTGTAGTACTACGCTGAGATTACTTTTTATACCTTGATTTTGAAGTCTGTCCTGGATCAAGAATTGCTTTACTTTTGTTCTGTCTCCATTTGGAACGTGATTTTGGACAGTATTTGTAATTTTGGAATTCTGCTGTTGAGAACCAAAAGAACAACAATATTTTCTTATTTTTTTAAGATTTTTTTTTGCCGAACAAAAAAAAAATCTATCATTAGATGGGTGATTTTCCTTGTGTTTGTTAAAAAGCATCCCGTGCATCCCTGCATGGCACAGCCTGGTTTTTGGCTTTCATCCATGTCGCTGATGCCTGTGGAGGGGCAGAGGTTTCCTGCTGGGGGCTGTGGGAGTGAGTGGCCTCGGCAGGTGCCTGGTCATGAAATGTCTCTCCTGCTTGCCTCCCCTTCAGTCTCCAAATGAGTTTTCCAGAGCAGAGAGACGTGGAATTAAGTAGGAGGAAACATTCCTGGTTTGGCAATTTTGTAGCTTTCAAGTCTGTGGTGTAACATCAAGGAAAAAAGTTTACTTTTTTTGTAGCTCTAATTCATGATTGACTTAAAAAAACTGCCTCATTCTGTAAATACAGAATTAAAACAGATCCATCAAGGATTTGAAGAATATTTGTGGTGCTTGGTGGTTAGTTGTATTATTGGATAGCCAGTTTTGTAATTTTATTACTATATTCTTTTCCATATTTTACTGCTATACGCTTCTCCTGTTGCATTGTTTCCATATGGTGATACAGACACATTTAATAAAGGTATGTTATGGATCACCATTTTTTCCAGGTAACTAACTCTGTACTTTATGGGTCACTGATGCAGGATAATGTTCCTAAGGTTAAATTTGCACTGTAAGAAAAAAAAAAATCACTTGTACAGAACACCAGAAAAAAAAAAACTGGTCAAAAAGAAGCAATGAGATAAATCTGTAGATGATAATATGTGATCTTCAAATATTATTTATATGTCTTCTATGTTTGCTGAATATTTTTAAAATCTGGATGGAAAAAAATAAATTGAGTTTGTGACAAGAAATATGGGCCAAAAGGTAAAACACGGACCAGATTCTGGGTGGAGTTCAGAATGGAGTCAGCTAATCAGACTATCTATGCAGGTTTGGGTTGAATGTGTACACAGCTTGGTATATGTCATCTTCATTGTGTATTCCAATTTAGTGTTTGTGGTGGTAATGTATGGTTCAGCCTCTAAGAAGGGTCAAAAGGGAGGCTCCCAGGGTCTGCAGTCTGAAAAAGATCCTTAATTATTTCAAATGTTCTAATTCCTCCTGCTGTGTTCAGTGTAGATGTTTTCTTTCTTTACATAGTTGTGATAATATTCCTCTTGCACCAGTGGTAAAACTGCCCTTGTAGCTTCAGTCCCACTTCAAAATAGGTGCTTCAGAAGCCAGGGTTGCTGAGTGATATGTGATGGTCACACGTGTGAGACAGCCCACTTGGCAGACTTTGTTTGGTCATCAGCAAAACAGTGTGTTTATTGTTTGGCGCTTACTTTTATAGGCAGTTCTAACCCCTCAGGTCTGGACAGCCACTGGTCTAATCTTTAAGCCCCTTAGACTCTGAACCAGGGAAATGCTTGTACTTAAGGAGAGATGTTATTGGCTGAAACCTCTGTCAGTCAGCCCAGAGGCTGGTTTAGCGAACTAGGCTGGGTTTCTTATTTATAACCAGATTAATGCTCAGTAGAAATCAGCTTGTACTGAAACAGCTGACCAGTACTTTCAGGGAATACTCACGCTCTGGCTGAGATTTCTTAGGAGTATCAACCTCACCTCTCCTGCTTAGTGACTCAGATCTCTTATTCAGAATCAGTAGGTGTTAGTTAGAAGTCTTATCCACTCTGTCTTGATAAGGAGATTACTACTCCAGCATCCCTCTGTGTGTGCAGTTCTTCACAGTCTTGTCCAGTAATTTGCTTCAATACATCTCTGACAGCTCCACCTCTAAGGCATACCCAGGTCTCTCTCTGTATAGCAGGACCCATGGACATATCTAGGGATTCATCACACTTCTCAGGACCTGTTTTTAGGAAATTTTGTCCTGGAGTTTTACTGAAATGATTTTATAGCAGTCTCCCACATGCACTTGCAAAGAGTTTCATCCCCTTAGGCAACAGTTTAAGAATGACCTCTTGAAAGTTGGGTGGTTGGTTGTGGGTTGTTGTGTGTTGGCCACTAGAATTAAACAGAAATGCTTGGCTTTTTTTTTTTTTAATTAAGAAATTTGTTTTCATTTACATGCCTGGGGATGGTAAGGCCACCCACTCTTCCATGAATATAGTTATCCTGAAGCTGGCTTTTGAAGTCTTAGTCCTGGGCAGTGTGTAGGTTGCTTTTTTATTTTTTCATCACAAATTGCAACATGTCAGCATCATGTGGATTTGCACACGTTCTGAGAAAGCTAAATTTTATTCACAAATCACAGCGATCCATTTGACCTTTAGCTTTTAGCACCCCTACGTTCCTTTCCCTTTTCCAGACCTTGCTGGCAAATGTCAGCGTGCTATAACATATCGGTTTATGGCAGGATCTGTTTATGGCAGGTCCCACCCCTCACCCAAAGGTTTGAGGAGCTTTCCTATAAATAGCTATGTTGGTCATAGCTTTCTATATGCTTGTGAGCTTCCCTGATTGGTGTTTTATAGTAATCAGGCCTCTTAACTCACAATTTGGGTATGAACACCCAATTTTGGAGGACTTTTGGCTTTTTGGTTGAAGCCTTTTGTAAAAGGATTCACAATACAACTTGAAATTCTTATGACTTCAGCAAGTCAAATAATTTTTCTGAAATCAGGATGTCTCCTTTTTCCTTTCCCTCTTACTTGACTTCCTTGCTCTGCTATCTTTTCCTTGTTAGCACCCTCTGGTTTTAACTCTGGCTAAAATAGCTGTGTTGATTTGTAATGCTGAGGGCCTGGCTGCTATTTTTGAAAGATAAGACAAGTCTTCCTTGATTGCAGGCCTCTTCTTTCACCAGGTTAACATCAAATGGGAGAATTTTTCCCATTTTGTTGAAAATTTTCTCTGTTGTTTTTTTATCTGCTCAAGATTGCTATTGCAATCAGCAAGTATGGAATTGATGTTGAAATTCGGTGATTCACTGAATGTGAAATTTCTTGAGTTTAGTCTAGATGTTGTCAAATGGTAATATTTTTGGAGTTTTGCATTTGCATATATCTTGCAACATTATACAATATTTTTTCTCAGTGAAAGTATTTGTCTTCAGATACCATCCAATACATGTCACAGCTGTCATATATTTCTAGTTACTTGGCTTTTAGGAAAGCCTTAACCATATCAGGTAGGCTGATGGGACACCTTCCACAGGTTTAGCCTACACAAATGCAGAGACTGAGCCCCTCATATTTCATGCATTATTATCTGTTTACCCACAGATTGTTTTCAAGATATAACCTCACTTCTCCTGTTGAAGTGAATGATGTATAGACTGGTGGCTGTACTTTGTAAAATAACACAAGGAACCAAGACTTCTTGGTCCCTACTGTATGAGCTAAAACAGGGACAGTTAAAAAACAAAGGAGATTAAAACCTTCCTTTGGTGTACCTTTGAAAAGTCATAGAATCATAGAATTGTTAGGATTGGAAAAGACCTCTAAGGGTCACCAAGTCCAACTGTCAAGGTAGCAGCACCATCATATTAACTACTAAACCATGTCCTCAGGTGCCCTATCCATGCATATTTTGAACACTTCTAGGGATGGTGATTCTACTGTTTTCCTGGGAAAGCATCTTCCAGTGCTTGACAATGCTTTGTATGAAGAAATTTTTCCTAGTAAACTAAACCTCCTATAATATGACTTGAGTTTGCTCTCCTCCTGTCATTTGTTACCTGGGAGAAGAGACTGACCCCCATGCCACTACACCTTCTTTTCAGGCAGTTGTGGAGAGGGATGAGATCTCTCCTGAGCCTCCTTTTCTCCTGGCTGAATACCACCAGCTCTCAAGTCATGTGCTCAAGTACCATTTTGGCTTAAGGTGAATTCTGCTTTTGGGAATGAAGATAAAGTAATTGTGCTGGTTGCAGTACTTCCCTAGAAGCAGTGATTTCTTCAGGGAACAGACTCATGCTTGTAGGCAGAGGACAGAGTTGGCAGGTTTTGCATACACAGGGCTAGCAGCTACATCTCTGCTGTAGGAAGACTGCTTTTTTCAACTTCTCTGCTGTTGGAAACATAGAGGGAACTTACACCTCCAGGATGTTTTTTCAGCCTGCTATAAAATGATTAAAAGATTGAGGACCAGGGATATAAATCAATGCATAGATCTTATTATGTGTTACGTTAATTTCTGTTTCTGTTCTTGGGAAAGAAGGTAGTTGAAATTCAGATGCATCAGATGAAAAGATTGATTTATTGTTCAGTTGGGGCCAATAGTGAACTTTACAGAGGTTTCTGTTGCAATATTGTTTCATTCAAGTGGACCAAAGCAGTTGAACTGAACTTTGGCAGTGACCTTGATCAAAGAGTTAGACTTCTCAAGAAACTTTTCTTATCGTAATCTGAATATACTGCAGGTCACTGGGGCCTGTGAACCTACTGAGAGAAAGGCAAAACAATGTCCTGCAAGCAGTCTGTCTGTGATGTTGAACTTTTGACTTTCTGGTAGTTGTAGCTGGGGAAAAGTCAGCTTCACTATTAACAGAGTCTTCCCTGCTCATGACCAGTTTTTGATGAATAAATGAATGTTGAAGAGATTTTTAAGTGGAAAATTTAGATTGGAAAAGGCTGGCTTACAGCCTTTCTCTCTCCTCAAAATTTTATATATGAAGAGAAAGGTGGCTGGAACTTGTAGAACTTGGAGTGCAGGAAACTGTGAATGTTTGTCCCTGCTTGTGTGTCTTTGTGAATGTCCATAGCTTCCAGCCAGTAAAGCAGAAATGAAGTTTGATTTTGAGAAGCAGGCTGTACTATGCAGTTCTTTCCTGTCATTGAAGTGAAATAAGAATGAATACCTATAGGTATTGCAGCAATTTTCACAGGGCTCACAAATGAGAAAAGATAGCTTGTTTTTTCTCTTTGCATGAAACAGCACTGTGAATAAAATACTGTGATTTTGTGTTCAATATAAACATAAACCATCCAAGTTTCTCATTTACCATTCTTGTGACATTTCAGCTTAATGACGGTGGCAAGGCAGCCCAAGCACATGTGGGGATCGGTGATGTGGTTCTCACCATTGATGGGATAAGCACAGATGGCATGACTCATCTAGAAGCACAAAACAAGATCAAGGCATGTACAGGCAATTTGAACATGACTCTGCAAAGGTAAGATAGCTTCTTCTTTTTTTTTTTAAAGAGAATTGATTATCATCCTGACAGTGGTTTGGAGGATAAAAATGTGTAAGTGGTTTGGCAAAGTCTATGGAGTTAAATGTCAGGGATTGAAAGATATGCTGCCATAGCCTGTAATCTGTCTTGATTTACAGCATTTTAGAAAACTTATTAGATGTTAATTACGTGGCTTGACAAAGACTTTTTCCAGCTTTATGTCACCTATTCTATTTTCTCTTCCTTTTGAGTTTCAGTTTTGTTTAATTAATCTGTTTAAAAGCAGGTCTTATTAATGCTTTTTTCTCCTCCTCCAAGTGACTAGGAACATTTTTTTTGGTTAAGTCCTTCAGCACCATTCTTACTGGCTATAGCAGAATGATGGATTTAAATAGTTAACCCTTGAGTTAAATGGATCAAAATAATTCCACTCAGTGTCTGGGAGATGTTTCCACCGTGCAATTTCCACCATGGTGATACCACTTTGCCACCAAGTAGCAGCCTCCCTTTGCTAATTGAAGTGCCTGCTGTAGAAGTTACAGCTTGGCCCAGTCTCATTATTAAATCATAGAGTTTATTGAATCTGAGCATATCTCTGGTGTTGCCTGGGACTCTCTTTTGGGAGTTGTTGCAGGAGGGGAGCAGGATGCTCACATATGGGTTATGGAACCTGAAGTACAATGAGCAGCAGCGCAAGCAATACATTCCTCCAGTTCTCAAAAGCCTCCGAGGGCTAAATATTTTTTGGTAGAAGATTGCTATTTTGATTCAATGATGTGAATGAACATATTGGAGGAGATTGGCCTGTGAATCCATCACCTAGGGAAAAGCATCTCTTCTTGTTTTCAAAGAAAACAGCAGCAGTTGTAGACCATGACTGCTGTTCAGGCCTGCCTTCAACAGTGCAAAGTTCCTTGATGAGCATTGGTTGAGGTCCATATCATATCCCTTCACCAGTTACTGACTGCTTTTTGTGGCAGATTATCCTCCCCTTAATGAAAGGACTATGTCTTTCAGCGAGTTAATCAGTATTAGAATAAAAAGAGGTGACGTGGTTGCAGATCTGACAAACATCCATCTCCAGGGTGGCAGTGCTTGTTCCCAGCCCCAAGTGCCATGTATTAGAATGGTTGTGTGAGTGCTTTCTTCAGTAAGAGGCTGCAGTTCAGCACTGCTTGTTGTTTCTTGTTTTTCCTGTTGTCCTGTGCTTCGGTGCTTAGCTGCCCTGACTAAGGGATTCCCTTTGCTCAGTCTGAGGAAGGGAGTACCTTGTGGTGTGGTTCATGCCTAGGGCATCTCCCTGAGTGAAACTCGTAAAGGTGGCATTAAAAGTTTCTTGATGAAAGACAGGTATTATACCAGCTCATTAGAAGAACTACATGTTGTATCTAGTGTGTCATTTGCTTTTCTGACTCCCAGGGAGACGGGCAGGTCGCTCCAAAATGCGCTTTCCAGGACCCACTGAGTCACAGGCGGATGCGTTGGCCCACTTTCTCCTGTCATCATAACTGTATGGGCAGGGTCAATATTGGATATAGGAAAGGCATGGCAGGTGTGTCCCAGTCAGGTAATAACTTGTCTGAGGCTGCTTCTGGTTAGGTACAGAGATGAGTGGTTTGAAAATCAAATTAATCATGGGTTAGCCTGATCCCCTGCTGTTCTCAGCCTTCCCACTTAGTGTAGCATCTGACTCACCACTGTTGGCTACCTGACAGCTGAAGGCTAAGTCAGATTCAGACTAACAGTGACCAAAGGAATAGCCTTGGTCCTGGCATCTGGGGGTGTGTCTTGTAGCTCTGCTGCTTTGCAGTCTCATGGTCTAAACTGTTTTGAATTTTGCATGTAGCCCAAGAAACCAAAGATGTGCAGGCAGTGTTCTCCTGGTTCCTCTGCCTGTGAACATTTCTTTGCCCTGCTCTTTAACAGATCTTAAACAGGTTGTTTATTTGTTCTTTATAGCCTGGAAGAAGATGCTTCTTGGAGTCAGACTGACTCATGTTAACTGGAGATGATGGCTGCCCATGGGAAGGGAGCCTGAGAGTATAAACAGGGTGGCAAGATAAGCCATTTTAATATTGAGTGTTCTCCAAAATTATATTCTTCTGTTCCTGCCTCTTCTCCCAAAATGAAACAGAAGGAAGGAAAATATTTTAAGCTGTTACTCTTCACATGCAAGATTAAGGAGATACTGTCAATGTGAAGCAAAGCTGGCCTTCAAAGTATGGGCTGGTGCCATAGAATAGAAAAATCTAAGACATATTTTATTTTGCTATTACTGCTTTTTATTTATCTTTTGTTTTTACTTCTGAGATTTTATCTACTTTCGCACAGTCTGCTGATAGTTTGGACTACAATGCAAGGATGTTGAGGTTAGTTTTGAAAGAGTCCGTCAATTCTGAGATACTGCCCTGGTTTGCTGCTGCTTTAAAAGAACACAATGGTTGGATGGTTACTGGTGTTACTTTGAGCATGTACTCCAGCACCCCAGTTTGCACAGTGGTCAGGGCATGCTGACACTTCACCTTTTAAAAGCTACAAAGGAAACTTCTGTAGTCTATGGCAAAGGCAAGAGAGGAAATTCTTTATTATCAGATTCATTATTGTAAATATTTTAACTTGATAGTTAACCTATTTAGGTTTTTGCTTGGCTTCCTCTCTTCTTCATGTGCAAAGTAGAAAAAATAAAATTAAGAGAAACTAAACAAGGGGCAAGAAGTAGCTTGTCTGGAAGATAGTTGGAAGGGATAGTTAAAGTTCTGCCTTCAAAAACCTTTACTTACAGATTTAAAGCAGTATATTTATGCAGGCAGATATGCAAGTACCCCTTGTGGAAAACCAATTTAGATGTTTTGTAACTTGTAATTTAATGTTGGCAAAATATTTGAAGGGCAAATAAAATCTTCCCTTTGTTCCATGTAAGGCAGGATTGCAGCTAGGTTTTTTGAACATGGAATTGCTGTGTGCCCTGGAAAGGAACTGGAGGTGCAGCTGACACAATTGCAAGTCCACTTTGCTTAGAGCTTGCTCAAATACCAATGGACAAAATTGTGCTTTGCCAGCTCTGTGTGCAGTAGTAGGCGCTTTTCATTTGCATGTGTTGGCAAGTATTTTCAGGTGTATGTCTTTAAAATCAATATGTTCTGTAAAAAAGTATCCTTATTTAGTACAGAAGTTATATACTTTTTTTTCAGTTCTGAAATGAAATTTGAATGTAGGCATGTTACTTGCTCATTTTTCATATTAAATTGTAGGCACACAGTTTGTGGTAACTGGCAGTGGGGCTGTGGCCAGCCTCATCCCCAGTGGGCTGCAGCTGTGAGCAGCAGGTGAGCAGCATTGACAGCAATGAGCCATGGAGTGCCCAGGGGCACTGACCCATCACCAAAGGGAACAGAGGGCACACAGGTGCAGTGCATGGACATGAGGGTATAAAAGGTTGGGCTGAAGAACAAGAAGGGTAGATGCTTGAAGCCGTCTGAAGTGGTCTGATGTTACTGGCTATGGGTTTTGATATTTTATGGTGATAGTCTGTGTCTCATGGCCGTCTCAACTGAGACATCATATGACTCAAAAATATGGAGTGTGGGGTTTTTTTTCTCTTCTTTTTATTTTGTAACTTGCAATTTTAGCTTTTTGATAAATCTCCTCCCCCTCCAATTTTTGTTTCTATTCATCCCTCGCTTTCTGCGATCTTGCTCTTTTGCACCCCAATATTTCATTTTCATCTACAGCCATTCCAGTTTCCCATGAGGACAGATGGAATCCAGATGCTTGCTTTTTGGATATATTTTCAAGTTCAGTAACTTAGCATGGACTTTTATAAATAAATCTCTAAGCTGCTGAACAGCTAAAAGCCGCCACCTATTTTTAAAATATTATTTTTGGGGATTGTTTCTCTAGAGATTTGCCTTAATGATTCTTTTGGAGTGAGAAGGATAAAGAATTGTGGATTTCTAGAGATGACTGAGATCATGATACCTGTGAAACTTCTGGGAAAAGTGTCACCAATGCAGGGATAAAAGAGAAAAGATGGAAAGTCTTGGGTGTTGTTTTTCCTTTCATGATAGAGAACATATTTATCTCTCTATTTAGTAAAACAGATCTGCATGGGTATAGTTTGCTTTATAAAGGAATTTCTTTCACTCTGTCTATGAATTTACTAGTTTAGGACAAAAGGCATTGAGATTGCTTGGTTTGGGAAGCGAAAGGAGGGTTCTCCAGGTTGTTTACTCCTCTGTTGCTGTATATGTTGCAGTGCTTCTTTGTTTGGGTGAAAAAAATTTTCTGGGTGCAGTAATTTGGCAATGAGCAGATCCTGTGGTTCTGATTCCAGCTCTTCAGTGGAGAACACAGCTGCTACAAAGCAATAGATGAATTTCAGTGATGGCCATAGGCTTGGTGGGTTTTTTCTCCTAAACCTTTTTAAAACATGGGGTTGCCCAAGTGTCATAGGTGATGCTGGGGCCTCCTGGGTATTCTTGATGACCTACAGGACTCAGATAAAATTTAGATGAGCCTTGGGGCTGAGTTCTGCAGTTGGTAAACTCAAAAGCCATGACATTTGTTTCAGCTGCCTGCCTGAGTATGAATCTTTATTGTACTGTCTTCCCTTATCTTTTTGGTTATTCTTTCAGGACGCATGAAGTCTAGGCTTTTAGCTTAAGGGCAGCTGAAATTCTCATCATTTAAGATGGGGTAAGCGAGAAAAAAATGTTATGGACCATTTTTATTCTAAGATCTTTTTTCAAGTTAACCAATTTGAAAAGGTTTTTCAGCAGTAAGACTAGCTTAGTATGCTTTTTTCTTACTATTTTTTGCTTAATTTATAGGCTTTACTTTAGATGATGGTTAAAACTCATGTTTCAGTCCTATGAGTCATAGGTTCCTTGGGTGGGTATTTTGTTTCCCTAAACCATATATGGATGAGCTTGAGGAAAACTATGATAAGAATGCATTCTGAACTCTTATATTTTTCTCCCAACTTTAGTCATCATCATTTCCCTTACATAGGTATTTTGACTTTAGCTTGGTTCTCCAGTGATTTGCTTTTTTAGAAAAGTAGAAGCTTCGTTGTCCTATGACAGTTGAACAGAGACAATAATAATTGGTTGAAAGACACCATTGTTTCAGGAATATCAGAACTAAGTGCTGGATGATTAAGGAAATAATTTCTTTTTAATTAAGAGAATTGAGATACAGAAAATTTACAGAACTCAGCTGAGGCATTATGGCTTGGCATATGTAAACAAACTGTGGATTCACTGTTCAAATGCTACTCAAAACCTTTGGCAACTCATTCCCTAAGGCTAATTTGTTACTTTCAATCATTAATTCTAGTTTTCAGTGATTATGCCTGAAAATAACTAGATGAAAACCAGTGCTTCCCAAACAGACATTCCTGTCTCTTGTTTAGCTATGTCACTAAGCTTTGAGGTGGCAGCTCATTCAGTGGAGCCTGGTGAGACTTCAAACAACCCTGGAGAACTTCTTGTGCTGTGCATTGCAATGCAGTCAGCTGAGTCGTCTTAAGTCCTTCTGGTTTATCTCACTCTGAAATTAAGTGATATTGAGTTAAAACATTGTCCAAAAAATTCAAAGCTAATGAATGATGCTGGTCTTTTTTTTTAATGCAAAGGGTGTTGTATAAATCTATGCACTTGTTGGAAGCAAGATAGGAACCTTTTGCTCCTAATTTAGGAGCTGAGCAAGTTCAGCTAGCTAAGCCATGCCTTTGGAAAGCCTGCCCACACACTAAATAAATGGAAGGGTACAGCTCTTGCTTCCAGCTGAAATTCAGAGTTGTCTTGTACATAGCACTTTGCTGCTGGTCAGGTAGCAATTAGATGAACCACAGAACATGCTGCAGCTAAGTGAATCTGACAAACTAAAGGCTTGCTTGCAAGTTCAAAGGAGAGTTGCTGGGATCAAAGTGGAAGGTTGCAGGGTAAAAAACAAGAGTTCAGTGACTGGTACAGGGTGATACCTACCCATCTGCCAGGAAAATGGGTGGGACTGAGGACGAGTTAAGCAACAGTAATAGCAGCCTTTCTCACATCGTGTACCTTAGAGTTTTGCTGGGAATCTTTACAGCTGCAAAAGATTTGTAAGGGCTGTGCAGTTTCTTGAGGTTGCTGCTGTAAGTAGCATAGGAACATAAATACAGTAGTAGATAAAGATGGTGGACAATGGCAAGTGCCAAAGGCAGATTGCTATTTACTGAACATCAAAATTTTTCCTTCAAATTTAAGTTTAAAGATGTTTTTTCACTTTTAATTTCAGGTATGTTCCCCTCTGGCCCACATATAGTTAATACCACCTCAGGAAGTTGAAAATGAAGCAAAGTGAGGTTAAAGAAGAAACATTGATGTGTTGGCATTTTGTTTTTTTTGGTTTTAATTTTGTTTTTAGTTTGTTTACTACCAGGGAAATGCAAAATGTCGCCTCTGAGTTGCAGCAATTGCATCCATTTTACAATTATGTTTTTGAGGTTTTGTCAACATAATTATGTCATGATGGGTTAAACCACGGGCAGTCAGATTAAGGGGTTATTTAAAAATGTCACCTTCTTTTGTGTGAAAACCAGGAGGCCATCATCAAGAAACTGTCTCTCACAACCTGAGAGCTTGTAAGTTCAATTTGGGATAAATTTTCAAATTCCTACCCTCATAGTCCAAGTCCTTGACAGAGTAAAGGTTGGTAAGGTTGCTTGGGAGAGTAGCTCAGATGTTATAATCAGCAGAAGCTGATAAAAAGCTGGAGAAGAGATAAATTGAGGCATCACTGTTTGAACAGTAGTGAGTGATTGTGGTGGAGGTTTGCACCTGAGAGTCCCCTGTGAAAATGAAGGGAGCAAAGTTTTGGATCCTAGAAGTTCCCATCTGTTTGTAGTGGATCAAGTGGTAACTGAAGTGCCTTAATTGGTCATCTTGCTTTTTTGCCTTAACCAGTGAGAAACATCTGTGCCATTGCTTTATACAAACTGTTGCGTAGCACATATGTCTGTCAAATTTCTTAAAAATACTACTTGTTCTCAGACAAGGAAGTAAAGTTGAGGTTGGTTTGTGGGGGGTTTTGCTTGTTTTTGCAGGTTTTTTGTGTTTGTTTTAGTAATTTTGCTGACTCTATGGATGTTTGCTTAAAGCCTGAAACCATGCATATCTTTCAGATATGTTGGGATTAGCCTAAAAACAAATGCTGATCATATGTTGTTATATAGACTGCATTCTTTCATTCCTGTATTTAAGATGAATATGAAAATACTTGCCTTCCATTATAGTTCTGCTAAAGGGATGAAACCACTCTGATGTATAATGGTGCTTTTAGAAAACAAAGATTAAATTGTTAAAGCAAAAAAATGCAGTGCAAGAAATGTGGCTTTACACAAGCAGATCATTAGAAAGGTAATAGCTTTGGCTTGATGTTTAGGTGTACAGTAGTTTAGGAGCCTATTTTCACTCTATTATGAAACTAAAATAAATCTGTATTCTGATTAGATCTGACACAATTGATTTCTGTCTGTGAAGACAGGAGCAGTGAAGGTTTATTCACATATATTTTTCCTGAAATGGCATAATTCAGTAGGAAGTATCTGGAAATTAAATAATCTTACTTGATTTTGGCATGTGCTAGATGGACAGTGTGCCTCAGTATGCAAGGTGAGGACGGGCTTGCAGTGCTTTGCCTAATGGATGAAAGACTTGATAATGATAAATGACTGCTTGTGATTTAGAATAACTTGCTGAAATACCAATAGCTTTCTCCTGTCCTACAGATTTTTAAAAAAACCCCAAAACTTGAGTTGAGGAGTATCTCTGTGGACAGCAGAGAATTGCTTAATGAACTCCACATTGTTCAGTTCATATGCTCTTTGCTGTATGGAAGAAGTAACATTTGCAAGCTGAAATTTAATACAGAAAACATCTAGGCTGGCTGAAGTTGTGACTAGTGTTACTACGAGTCTGTTACTTAACAGCATTTTCCAGCTTGCAAACCCCTTTAAGCTTTATATTCTGCATGTTGCAAAGCCTTCTCCTTGCTGTTGAAGGGCGTAAGCAGAACGCGAGGTACGTGCTCAAACATCCTCACATTAAAGAGATCTTTAGTAACATAGATGCTTCTAAGGAGTAGATTAAATGTATTTCCAAAACATTAAATATATGTATTTTAGGAAGGTAGGAACACAACTAAGCTAACTTTCATTATGAAAATCTAAAAAAAACAACTCTTGAAAACCACAGGAGTTAATTTTGCTGACTGTCAGTATCCTTGTGATATTACAATAAAGCTTCTGCTTAAGAGGTACAAGTGCCAACTTCCTACACGACAGGAAAGAAGTCTCCACTGACAGTGCAATATTAAGTCAACCTTTCTGTGGCAATTATATGCCAGGTGCTTTGGACTATGCCACTGTTGCCAAGAGCTGTTGTGGCTGTGTAAGAACAATCCAGGCACTTTTTACTTTTCATTGTCTCTTCACACAGGAGATTCTGAAAGGCATGTTGATTTCTGGGGGAGGGGAGGAGGGGCATTGGTTTGGGGTCCAGTTTGGGTTTGTTTTAGAAATGGAGCTGTGGAATAGTTCAGATTTTGATGACTGATAAGAAAAAGCAATGTTGTTTGCTCTTAATGTGATTTCCTGGCTAAGTCCTGCTTTTTAGTTTTTCTGAGGAAAAGGTTTATAGCTGTGTTTCAGGAAGCTCTCTTGGTTACTGCTTTCCTCCCTTTTATAAATAATCCCCAGAGGGGAGTGTAGGTTTGTTTTTTTTTCTTTAATGAGTTGCAGAAAGCCATCAGAAAAGTGATATTCTTAGGTTTTTGTTACATTTTGTTTAATTTGAAGTTATTTTAATGAAGTAATATTCTCCAGGAGGCCTTTGATGCAATTCTGGCTTTCATTTCCTTATTTTCTAATGGACTTCTGTGGTATTTATGGTGACAGTCACCAAATCCCATAAACACTGCAACATAATGTAGAAAAACATATTTATATTTCTCTAGTAATATTACCTGCTGTAGGCAGCAGCTGATTACAGCTGTTTTAAAATGCTCTATTACTTGCAAAATGTCCTGCATTACTGATCTTACTATATCAGGTGGGTTTTTATTTGTCAGAACTGATGGAGTGGTTAAGCATAGGTTTTAAATTTTTAGTTCCATTTCTGTTTTTGCAGCAGACTTGGCTGGCTTTTAATGTTTGATTTCCTAAAACTAGACATTTCCTTTTAAGCAGATAACCTTTATTTGCCTTTCACATAATCAGATTTGATCTTGATAGCCATCGAGGCTCTGAGGGCTTCGGTAGAAGATACTAAGAAAAATAAAGTATCATGATAAGAAATCAGGGATAACTATTACCAGTCATTTTTGCGTAGTTCTTTGTGAAATAAAGTTTGTGTTCTTGTGGGAACACAAACTCCCCTCAAATATTCTCTTGTTGTTAAGAGCCCCATAGGCAAACACTGCTTGTTGCAGTTCTTTTTAGGTTTTGTTAATGATGTGGATCTGCTACATTTGATGTAGATTCTTTCAACTGTTAAACAGTATTTTTGTTTTGGGGTGCACATAGGTTTCATTTCCCAAAGTGAAGTTTCCTATAACAAAATAAAACTTGAGGAAAGGTGCACCTGAGTGTTCCAATGAAACACTGTCGAGTTCCACAGCCCAGTAAAAGAGACCTGAGTTTTTCATCTTCCAATGCTGCTGTTAGTTCAGTATTACAAGTGAAATCTAGCTTTGCCTTCTGGTGATTGACTAACAAAGAACTGTGTATAAATTGGTGTGTGGTTTGGTTTTTTTTTTTAATATCCCCACTGCTTCACATTTTCCGGCAGGGTGTGTTTGGCTCGACGCTGAATAGGATGTGTTTCAGTGGATGTATTCTGGACTGAACACTCAGCCTGAAAAATAACAAGAGAGTTAAAAAGCAGTAGGGATTGCTTTGTCTGTGTATTGTATCAGTGAACCTGTTAGTCTGGTATCCAGACCCACTGTGGCTGCTTTCTGATGATTCAGCGTGAGGGGGGAGTGAGAACTAAACCGTGCCTTGTAACACCCGCATGGTGAGAACCTGGGTGCTTACACAAGACACGTGGGTTTGATTATCATAAACACTTGTAACTAATAATTAAACTGGGGTCTTATAGGCGTTGTTTCATGTATCTATCAACATAATTCTTGTCTCAGACAGGCTAACAACATTGAGGTGTTTTTGCTGTGTGTAGATGAAAAATATTTTCTCACACTGATTTCCCCCCCCCGCCCCCCCAAATGCACTTTCCTCCAACTTTGGTGCACAGTGTATCCCCACTTTTACCAAATTCAAAGTGAGTTGTTCAGGCAGAAAGTCAGACAGTTTTCTTTACTTATTTCTGTGCGTCCTCTTTTTGCTTTTGGTAGGGTGTGTGCCAGATCTGAGCCTTTGTCATCTTTGCGGTTTGGGGCTTGAGACAGGAAGTCTTCAGGATTCATCTGACACTTCAGTTTAGTCACAGCTGAATCCTTATTCCCACCAGGAAAAAAAAAAAAGCCCTTTGTCTTTTCAGTTGCTCATGTGCACATTCTTTCATTCATGGAGAGGCAGCAATTTCTGGCCTTGACAGGACTTGGGCTCCCTGCTGGGGCAGAGGCCCAGAGGATGTGCTTTCCTCCTGACATCATGGTGCTTCTGGTGCAGTCCTGTGCTGCAGCCTCTGCCCAAAAAGTGCTCAGAAAGGAAAGTTTCTCTTCCTTCCTGTGATGAGTAAGGAGGTTTGAGAGACCCTATCTCAACTTCATAAAAATTGTCAACTGCCCTTTCAACCTGATGCATTTGTTTGGTGTTTGTGCTACAATCCTCCTCTGTCTTGCACACGACCCGACACCACTGGCTGCTGCTGGAGATGTCAGATCCTTGCTCTCCCAACCCCGAGGCAACTAATCAATACAAGGGAAGTGTTCCTGCCAGTTTCAGGGAGCTCTGAGAAGTGGGAATTGGGATGTTAAGAAAAGCAGGGAAGCAACTGTCAGTAAGAATATTATGTTTCAAAGAATTAGGAATCTTTCAAGTAAGGACAGCGTTAGCAGAAGTGGCACATCTGCAGCACAGAGATGTTAGGGCTGGATCATTGTGCTGAATGACATCTCTTCTGCAAGGATAAAAGATGACAAAAACTTGCCTTTCGTCCTAGTCCATGAGAATTTACCAACAAAAAAAGCAGCAATAAATGTATAGAGATGAAATGAAAAAAATAAGCTATTGAAATATCTCAAGAACACTTGAGGTAATAATTTGTCCACTTAAAATTCTGGGCAGTTTTCTTCACTTGTGTAAATTCTGAAAATGGAACTCATAGATACAGCGAGGGACTTGTGACTGCTTGAACCAGAACTGAACCTGGATTGTTTGTTTTTACTTAGTGACATCTACTTATCTTATTAATGGAGTAAGTTTTTCTTGTTCTTGCATATTTTCTCAGTTTAGGCTTAATTACACTTGATGCTAACAGTGTTTGATCCCTACTTTGTAAAAACACTGGTGCATATTAAGCTTTAGCTTTTTTCCAGCATTCCTGTGGCTGTTTTAGCTGAGCACTTTGTCTGTTAACATGAAATCTGCAAATCGTTTCAATCTCTCTTATATTTAAATTTACAACAGATTTATATGCTTTCATATTTTGGAATCTTTGATAGTCTTCTTAATGCCTTAAACTTCTGAGTTTATGATGTCTGCTGAGTATTTTCTCCCACGGTTTTGGCAAGCCTCAATTTCCTCACATTTCAAACTCTTGCCAAGACACAAGTTGAATATAACTTGGAAAACCCCAACAAAACAAACAACAAAACCCCATGAAAATTTGATGTTATATTTATGTGGGTGTGGCTGAGGACAAAATCTTCCAAAATAAATGTGCTGTGTGATAGGTTGTAAGTCATTGTCTGAGAGGCACAACCTTTATAGAGAGTCTATGTCAGCAGCTAAGACTGGTTTGAAGCTGATGTTTGATGTTGCTTTCTGTTTGGAATAAACTCTTCACCAAACAGTTAAATGGGTTTTCTGAGTGGCAGTTGTTTTGGGGGATTGCTTCTTTGGCCCAGTCTGTTGTTTCTGTTCAACCTGTGACTGATTGCTGCTCTGTAAGAGAGACCATCTTGGCAAAAGGGATTGGATTATACAAGTAATGTGAGTTTCATTACAGGGGGGAAGGACTTTTAACACTCAACGTCTTTTGGAGGGAAAATGACCAAACCTAGTCAGTCAGTCTTATTGACTTATAGTATCTTTTTTAGCTCCTAAGCTTCTATGCAAAAAATGGAATGTAGTATGCATTCTTAAAATGTGTTAGAGAGTGTAGGAAGCCAAAGTTTTAATGAGGACAGTGACTTCAGAGGTAAGTAATGCTGCTTGATTGCTAACTGATTATTTTTCCTTTACATATAAAGACCCTCCATATGAGCAGACTGTAAGTCTCAGTGACACAGGAGTCACTAAAATGCACGTACTGGGCTAAATATAATGTATAACAGGTTTTGCAAGTACTGTGTAATATTTTCCATTCAAGGCCTCTCAAGTACTGAAATTTTTAAGTGTGCCTGCTGTCAATACTGATCTTGGAGACGATTGACTGAAAGAGTTGCCAGTTATCTCCATTCCAAGTCTTGGCAGGAAGGTGATGGCTGGACAAGTCAGTCATTTTCCGCAAAATCTTCTTAACTCATAAGTGACTGCTCCATTTACTTGAGATTAAGTGAACGCTGGACTAATATTTGTGTATTGCATCTCTTGGAGCTGCCTATAAAGGAGCAATTTTGAATAACTTAATTATGTAGAGAGTATGGTTATGGGATTTTGTAGCTTTTGACTCGGCTAAAGGGAGCTGTCCTGGGGGAGAAAGCTCCTAGTGCAAGTTGGAGCAAGGGCAGATGGAAGTTTCCCTTGTGGCAGGGCTGCTAGACTCAGGTGGCACAGTATTGTGAACAGGGGCTTACATGGAACTTGGGGAAAGTTCAAGTTTCAGCACAACTCAGATTAACAATACTTTGGTTAAAAAACAACAACAACAAAAGAAAAAAAATCGATATGAAATCTCAGTTACCATATAGAGGGTATTTTGGCAGGAAATGGAACCAGGAAGAAGAGAATTAGATGTCTCATATAAGTGACACTTTCTAGCCACTTCTGTGAAAAGATGTTAGGTTGGGTTTTATTTAGGATCCAGATAATTTCAGAATATCTTATGTCAATTAATAAAATCTGTGAGTCACTTTATTTCTTTTAGTCAGAAAGAAATGATCCTTACTTGCATTTGTCACTAAGATTAGCTATTTTTGCAATACACCATGTAGTTGTTGCTTACAAATCCTATGGTATGCACCATGTAGAGGTGAGTGGAAGTAGTATGCCAGTGCTGAAATGAGTAATAATCAATTCAATGTTATTTTTAATAATTTTAAAGCTGGTGAGTGGTGTGGGGGGAAGGTCAGGGAAATCATGAACTGGTTCAATGATTTAATCTGGTAGATTTATCTTGGTAGGAAGGATGGATTCATAACTTAGATGTCTGTTTCTTTTTTATACTAGAAAGGACAAATGTATTTTGGGATAAAATATATTTATAAAGTTTTGAATTTATCTTCATGTGGAAGAAAAAAAGGTTCTTTATTTAATGGGAAAGACTTAATCTGCTATAAAAGATAATGGAGCTTGAGGCATTTATCAGCCTTCCTGGAGAAACATAATGCCTTGCAGGGCTGAACCTGAACTGCTTCTGCTATCAACAAGTAATTAGCAGACAGAGCACATTGTCGATCAAGATCTGACTAAAGGACACACTGAAACTATTCCTTCTGGTTGCGTTTTCTTTCTTTGCAGAAGAGAGATGAAAAAGATTGTAAATTGTTTGTGAGTTTTTCTGAGGATGTACTCTTATATTTTTATTTTAAAATTACACCTTTTATTTTGATCAGTATGGTTTTCTTGGCTGAGGAGGAAGGAGGAGTTTTTTTGCCTCCCATGCATCAGCATTAGAGAGTGACCTTTTGTTAATGATAGCTGCACACTGTGGGTAAGGCCAAAAGGAAGTATGAGGGTGAGGTGGAGTATTGCAAACTTTAGATATTTACTCTTCACTACCCTTTTCATTGTATAATTCTCCCCAGTGATTTTATTCATGAAAAATGTGAAGAATTCATCCGATTCTTCTCATGATGCACCATGTTCCTGCTGTTTGGTTTTGTATTTTTTTAAAATCCATGGAAAACTTGTCTCATGATTAGTCACTGAATTAAATTACCTCTTGACATTTTCAGCATTTGTTTTCCTGCCTGTCTGTCAGTCTGAGTGGGGTTTGCTTGTTTGTGATGCTTTTGTTTGTTTGCTTTAAGTTGCTCTTCCTAAAGAGGGTCTGTCAGCTGCTACATGTGTAGGTAAGTAGAAAAGGCAATAGGAGATACAGAACATGGCATTAATGGTCTAATGCTACTCCCTGCCTTAGATCACTGTAGATTACTCATGGTCAGGCAGGGAGGCAAAAGGGAAAACTGCCAAAAATGGGGCAGGACCCCGATGATCAGATTTCTGTGATAGTAGATATGAAAGTCTTTCAATGTGGGATTAGAGAGCTATTGTAGTCAATCATTTCAAACTCTGTGCTTCTTGGACTAGTTGAGCCTGTAGAAAAGTCTTGGGTAGATGAGGACCAGCCCTGGTGAGAGCTCTCCAAAAATCAGGCCTTGTGCATGTGGCTGCTAGAGTGAAGATGATTATGGGATATCACCTAGGGAGACCAGAGGATGGCTGGCACTATTTAGTTGGTTTCCAAACCATGGTAACCCAAGCTTTGTGTAAACACACAGAATATTTTTCAGGACTGTGTAGAAATGTTTCCTTGTTTTTGCAAAAGACTGCAAAAGTCTTTCACAAGTCAGTGATTTATTTTCCTCCTTGTTTGTGGATGTTTCCTGTTGAAGATAGCAGTTGGGCCAAGAAAAATTGTATTGGTCATTGGTCTGCTTAACATAAATGTGTTATTAAGAGATGTCTGAACAGTTGAGCTTTTCATCTTTGTCCAAAGAGATCACTCAAGAAGTGCATGCCTAAAAATTTATGCCTTTCCACGCCTAAAGATTCTTGTAGGAAGCAGCTGAGACCCATGACTTTATTTGCCATGAAAAAATGCCTTCAGGTAGTAGAATGTGAAGTTGCACTTCTCCCCATGGCTTGCCAAGACACTATCTTTTAGTAAAGCAGCGTCCGTATAAAAATAATTTGGATGATCAAATCAGCCAACTGTTTGTAACTAATATGTTCTGCAGTCAATGAGCCACTGCTTTCAAAGCTCTTATATTTCAGGTAAATATTTAAAATGTTCTCCCCATAACTGCTCTTTCTTTTGTTAACATTGAAACAGTGCGTAGGTTCTCCCATGTGACTGGTGGGCATTTGCCATTCACACTCTCAAGTAAAACCCCTCTACCCATTTCTGCTTTAACCTGTGCAACCCATACAATACCTTTCTGAAAGTTCAGGGGCTTGTTTGCTAGCATGTAATTTGGCTAGCATATGCCATTGACCTTGTATATTTATTTTAAGCTGTGTCTCTAATTATTTAGCGAAAGACTTAAACTGTGGCCAACTTGAGATTGTTTCTTTATCTTCACTTCTTAAAATAGCACAGATACCTCAGTGGCATGATCTTTGGTGACATTTTAATTCTGTTGGCACACTTTGAAATAGCCAGCTGGGACATCACAGCCAGACATCAGTTTTGAAGCCTTTCAGATACCATCTAAATGCCAAGCTTTTGAGTAGTAAAATAAAGCATTTATATATAGATTAAACACCCAGTAATCAGAAGTGCATTGCAACACGTCAGTAATTGTGAACAGCTGCATCAGAGCAATGCATCTGTTAAAACTCCTTCATGGCCCAGATTACATTTATTTGGTCCAAATTACTCATGGGTATAAATGTGTGCTTTGGGCGGGGGGATACAAAGAGTCATTTGGGATGCTTTCATTTGCTGAAATCAGTCCCTGATTATATTTTATTAAGAGAGTGCATGATATAAGGAGGCTCACAGACATGTCTGAAAATAATCCAACACAGATTGTGCAGAGCAAACAAATGCTGCTGTAAGAGTTGCATGGTGCTTGTGTGTCTAATATGCTGCAGTTCTGCTGCCTGCCTTCAGGCTTTAGCTGGATCTGCAAAACACACAGTGCTGCTACAGAAGTACCTTATCATGGAATGTCTGGGCTTGGAAAGGATCTTAAAGATCTGGCTCCAAGCCCTGTTCCTTGGGTATGAATGCCTCTCACCTAGATCAGGCTACTTGAAGCCCTATCCAACCTGGATGTGAAGACTTCCAGGGGTGGGGCATCCACAGCTTCTCTGGGCAACCTGTTCCAGTGCCTCACCACCCTCAGAGTAAAGAATTGTTGTCATATCCAGTCTAAAACTAGTCTCTTTCAGTTTAAGGCCATTACCTTTGTAGACAGTTCCTCACCATTTTTCTAGTAGGCTTCCTTCAGATATTGAAAAGCTGCAGTAAGGTCACTCTGGAACCTTCTCTTCTCCAGGCTGAATAACCCAACTCTCTCAGCCTTTCCTCATAGGAGAGATGCTCCATCCCTCTGATTATCTTGGTGACCCTCCTCTGGACCCAGTCCCAGTCCATGTCCTTCCTGTGCTGGCACCCCAGAGCTGATGCAGCCCTGCAGGTGGGGTCTCACCAGAGCAGAGGGGCAGAATCCCCTCCCTCCCCTGCTGCCCATGCTGCTCTGGATGCAGCCCAGGACAGGTTTGGCTCTCTGGGCTGCAGGCATGTGTTGCCGGCTCATGTCCAGCCTAACATGGTAGCAAACTATTTACAAAATGGAAACAAGAATGCCAGGAGTGCTCTAGCCTCTGCTTTCATCCCAGTGTGCAGCTATAAAAACAATTTGTAGTAACAGCTAATGTTATTCTGTGCCTGTTGCTGACATGTTTTGTGCCAGTGAATGTTTGAGGACTGGAACATGAAGTTGAAGAAATTCTTTCACTGTGATGGAAACCAGTCTTGTCATTGTTGTCATCATGCTGCTTTGTGTCTCATTTTTTCCTTGGTGTTGTTATTAGAGAAAGTTTTCGGCACCCTCTGATTCAGCTGTAGAAAGTTATGTCCTACAAAGGAGACCAAGAGCAAAGCTGTCAAAGTCTCAAGCTAGGAAATACAGGGGAAGCCTGTATTGGTGTGGGGAACTTTGCTTTGGAAGTCTGATGTGCTTTTCGTGCACTGTAATTTCCTAAGGAATGCAACAACACAGATCTGGTTTTGACTGTGCTACTAATTTACAAAGACCCTGATTAAAAGCTTCCTGAGAATTGCATAACTGTACTGTCTGTAGTTGTTTGGGACACTGATCTTTTATTTTTGTTTCTTCTCTATACTAGTTATGTAAGGATAAGTGTTTTTAGAAAGATCACAGAAACTCAGTAAAACAATGACCCTCTGCAAACATTAGGCTGAGCTTTCTTGCTGCTGCTTTGAGGGTCTAGTGTTAGGGTTAAGTCAAATGTCCATCAAATTCAATAGTTTAGTGAGACTGCCAGAAAGATAGTGAGCTTGAAGAAATTTGACCCAGGTCCAAAAGTATTCTGATCAAAAGTTTTTAAAGTCCTGTTGGTTGACTTGCCAGAACCTGAAGTAGCCTTGGGATCTGGCAGTTGCTCGGTAGTAATGCGTCAGTAGTGGTGCTTCCTGCGCTCCTGGCCAAGTCCAGATAAATGGAAAAGCTTGGATTTTGGAAAGTTTAAACATTTCTTAAAATATTACTCTCCTTATCTTTGAATTTGAATAGCATGTGAATATATTTGAGAGAGACACTTTTGTCCCCTTTTTCAGAAAGCGGACCAGGCAGCGGGGATTTTATTTGGCGTTATCTGGACTGTGGGACATGCTTGATGGCATTTATTTAAAATCTTCTGAAAATTGACGGAACAACATCAAGAATGGAAACGATTTTCACTGTTTTGTCTACTCTGGGATCTTAGTGGGTCAAAACCTGATAAAGTATGGGTAGCTTACTTGACCTAAGGATGCCCAAGTTCATTTTATCTCAGTCAGCTGTGTAATGTGTGTCCTTTTTTCGTTCATAAACACTCATCTCATTATTTGGGTGCCATGAATAATGTTACTTGTCTCTATTTACACTTTTGTTTTCCCACTGCAGACTATGCCCCACACCTGTTTCTTTCCTTTGAAAAACACATCTCTCCAACACGCATGGTTTATGATGCTAACTTGCAGGCATTCTTTAATTATAAAAGGATATGTGGTGATCTGTCAAGGGACAGTTGTCTCTAAATGGATTAAAAGAAGCTTACATGGTTTATATATGGGCTGTGCCCTTCATATGCTGAAAATAGTTCAAGTTAGCTTGATCTGGCCACATAGTGTATTTAGTACCTATGCAGGTAACTGATTATTTTCCTAAGCTCAGATAGTTAATTTTGCACCTCTGTGTATGTGGGATATAAAGAATAGGGAAAAAACCTTCAGAGAAGTAAGTGAACTGACAAGTGTTGTTAGATAAACTGTTCCCAAGCTCCAGCCCACAGGAAAGAATGAGACACTGATTAAATAAAACCTGTGCTCTGCCATGCAAGTTCTCAGCTGTTGAGAATCAAAATTTTAGTGTCCTGACTCATCAGCTCTTGCCACTTTCCTCTAGTAAACAGTAAAATGAGAATAAATTAATGATTGTTTGGAAAATAAATGTTTTCCTGAAAGATAGCGATAGCGTCATGAAAACAGTATAAGATGGGGTGTTTGGTAATGTTGGGAAAAGCAGACAAGTTTTCAGGTATAAAGTATTTTCTAGAGGTCTGAAAAACTGCTAAATACAAATTGAGTAACACCACTGTGAGTTAAACTAGATATGTATCTGTTGCACCACCTCATGTCAAAGTGAGCAGTAGCTGCAGAGTTGAGTGTCCAAGTATGAGCTGAATCTCACAGCTGCACTGTTTTAAGGGCTTTTTTCCACACAATTTTTTTGAATAATTACTGCCTTTGATAAAGTCCAGGATATTGTCAGTAGAAAGTCATGTCTGTGGCACAAAACCCTATGAGGTAACAAAGGCACATACTGTGCCTGTCAAATATTACTCGCTTTGGCTATGAGGCAAGATGAAAGTAATGTTTGCAGCATTGTGACAGATCGCAACAGGCTTTGTGATGATCAGATGTTTTCCATCAGTGATTATCTGCCCACAAATGCAACTTAATTCATATGCTGTAAGTGTGCTGTGACTGTTACCCCCTAAGTATTTTTAGCTGAGAAGGATAAAAGGTAATTTTTTTCAAAAACTAGATGGTGGGAAAGGAAAACTTCATAGTTAGTGAGATCAGTTGGAGTCAGATGGGCTTATTAATTTTTCTCCTCTTGCATGGTTGTTGCGAACAGCAGAAGAATAACAGGACTTTGCTTTATGCACCTTCACTTAATAATTGGGTCTTTGGACAATTTATTGACTGCTGGAATGAACTGTTTAAGGTCTCTGCTGCTTTCTTGCTTAGCTTTTGCAGTAAACAAAATAATTTCCAGCTGCAGCTCATAGTGTGATAGTTCACCTTAGATTTCTCTCTCCCTTGAAGGCATGGTGAGATGTGTTGGACAGGTTAACTTGAGGTCTTGATATACAGTTGAAAGGAAAACACAAGAAAACTGCCAAACTGAAGTGTTAGATATCTAGAACTATAGCAGACAGCTATGTTGAGACATAAATAGCTTTTCTCAACTTGTTAGACCTGTAATACATGCTGCTAAGCCAACGACCTTAAATATATAACCATATAAACAATACATGGAAATGATAAAGTGCAAGAAAAACAAGGGTCTGTAGTGGAAAAGTTAACAGCTTCTGGCAAGTGCATGCTCATTAAATTGACACAGTAATAATTCTGGCATGTGGTTTTTAGTGCTTCAGCTGTGCTACCCCCAGCCAGTGCTACCTGTGGTGGTTTTCCCTTTGGGGATGGCCTGTGGGAGCCCCCAAACATCTGCTGCCATGAGGGCTGGTTCAGGTGTGTGCTGGTATTGTGTTAGGTCATTGGCTGGAGACAGGAATGACAGAACTCTGAGGATCTTGTGACAAACAACTGGGTTTATTGTTCAGTGCTCCCTTTTATAGGGGGTTCAGAATTCCTGCACTTGAACAACTGATTGGTCGGGGTCTCTGCACCACCCAGCTTGCTGGCCAATGCTATGTCTGCATTTAGGATTGAGTGGGATTGGCTGGGGGTCCTGTGTTAGGGTTCAAATCTATTTTAGCATTGCTCACCTAGGGGCTTTGACGCTGTGGAGTCAGGGATGGACAAAATGACTCCATGGTTCAGAAGGCGAAAAAGAGATCCTTTATTAAGAGGTGGTGTCCTTTTATAACCAGGATGGCTAAGGTGAAATCTGATTGATGTCAAAGTAAAAACCTTTCACACTGTTGGTGAACTATGAATAGAGCTCTCTGAAGATACATATCTATAAAGAACATGAACAGAAAGAGAGATAATACTTGTTTTCATTTTTCTTCTCTAAGCTTCCCAGGCCTGAGGCCTGGGAGAATTGTCTTCCACTGAACTGAGAATCTCCACAGGACTTGTTTATTTATTTTCTGTAATGAACTGGGCTTAGCTGAATTGGATTTCTGTTTAAGACCAGATTTATGTGTGCAGCTACAGACCAGCTGGCTACAGAGTCTCTGTGGTGAAAAGGCCCCTGACAGCCTTTGTGGCACTTTGCCAGTCAGGTCCTGTGCTCGTGCACCTTCAGGAGGAGTATTCATCCCTTGCTGCTGGGGTGACATGGGAAGGAAGAGAGGTGTCTGATGGGCTGAGAGGGAAAGAAAATTGACTGGTTTGCTGGTAGGTCCCACTGAGATGTCAAACAAAATCTTAATGAGATTCCTGACCTTAATGGGAAATAACTGAACCCATAGCGTGTCCTATTAAAACAAGCATGAGTTTATCCTTTTAAAAATAGATTATCATCATCTTTCTTTATTGGTGACTACTGCTGTGTCCCTGGCTTTTCTGGAGCAGTGGTTTCCAACAGCCTTGCAGTTTTCATCCCATTTGGTTAGCTACACTTCCACTGTCCTTCTCAGACTTCCTGGAAGTGATAAATGGGTGAGCTGCTTTGTAGAGGAGAGGTGTTCTTAGTTCCCAGAAGAAGTAAAATATAAACTAACAGCTCTCTAAATTGCCAGATTCTTCATTTGAGGAAAAAAATGCTCATTCCCACACACACACTTAAGGGAAAAAAATAAAAACCAAATAAGGACGTGCTTGGGAGTGGGGAGCTGTTTGTGGTGAATTTCCAGTTAAAATAGATATGACTACACTTTTGAGTTTATTTAAACAAAGGAGGTAATTTAAAAGGAGGTAATTTAAACATTAGTCACCATATTGTGGAAAGCACTGGCCAAAATAATTCAGGGCTTAGTTTTGAGATTTTTAAATTATTACATAGATTTGATGACAGACTGAAGTCAATGTGAAGCTGATCCCTTTTTTTTAAGGGTTTTGCAGGACTGACTAGATCTGTGAGTTATTTAGACCGATGCTTTTCTTTAAGATGTCTGTTTTTAAAAGGTAGCTTGCTGTGTTAAAATTATTATCTAATAAGCACTAATAAAGAAAATCAAACATGTAAATTCTAGTTTATTAGAAAACCAGATATAATTGTTTTATCTTGTCACTTGCACTTAGCTGTTATGGCAGTACTATTACTTAGCAAGACAGCTTTAGGAAGGCTTAAAGAAAAGAAAAATGTAGTTATACCAAGGCATAACTGATAAAAATTATCTTGATTATTTAGACATACTGAGCTACCACAGTATCTAGGCTGCTTTATGACTTTTCTAAGACAACTGGCAGTAATCTGCCGTATGGGATTGTAAGGCATTGGCATACTTGGTACTGGGGATACTTTACCTGTCCAGGCTTTAACTGGTGGAGTCATGGACAGCTGTGTACAGATGTGCTCTCGTAGTCAGGGCTAGCCATAACATGGGAACTCCAGATTGCTAAACTTTCTGCCTTCCTGGAAGCAAAAACCATGTTTTCAAAAGCCTCTGACAGAAGGTGAGATAAATTCCGTGGTATTTTTTCCTTAGCTTTTTGTTTGGTTTTGGTTTTGCTGTAATAGAATAAAATATTATCTGCCTGCACTTAAATTCTCTTTACAAATGTATTGGTAGGGTTGCCACAGACCACAGGAATGAGACTCTGAGGAGTAGTTGTCTTTGGGAGGTCTTAAAAACAGCTAAACCTTTGTGGATAGGAATACCAAAGCAGAGGGCAGCTTTTTTCTTTCCTAAAATATCAGCACTGTTTATTTTAACACATAATGATGAAATCACAAGCCTTATTTAAATTTAAGACGTGAGACCTAAATTTGATTTGGCCAACTGTCAAACAGCCAGAAAAGCAAGAACATAATTTTTCTTTCTTTTACCTGATCTAGTGCTTCATTGTACCCTGGTGTGCTGGGGAAGGCACACTATGAGGATGTGAAGCATTCTGTAGAGTAAACCAAATGAACACACATTCTATTAATTTATTCCCTTTTAAACTTAGGGAAAGTGTAGCATCTGTTGAGAGTGACTCACAAACTAGCTCTGTTCTAGTGCCCAGCTGCCCTCTGGGTGCAGCACTGACATTTCCGCTGTTTGATTGTAATTAACACTATTTGTCATAATTTGGTATGTTCAACTAAATGTAAGCTAGCACAATAAACTAGAACAAAGGGAATGACTGATGAAATAAAATGTTGACAGCCATCTCTAAGCAACCACAATGACCAGAGTACAGATTTGAAAACATTGCTGTTTCTTAAGGCAAAAAGGAAAGAAATCTTTTTATTTGCAGTGACTGCAACAGTTTCCAATTTTCATTGAGTTCTACTTAATGATGATTTTGCTGCCTCTGCTTTTCCATGTGTTGGGCTGTGAACAGGTTTGCCATCTCAAGGCCACAGATGCTTGCCCTGGCAAGATTGCTGAAGTGCTGATGTACCAAGTGATGTTGCCTGGGGCAATGTGTGCTTCTATAAAACTGTGAGAAACACAGTTATATGTTTTGTATTAATGTATGCAAGGAAACCATTTCTGAAGGTGTGTAAGTTGCAACAAGAAGCAAGCTTAACAATTTTCTTCTTCTTCTATTGTTGTGAGCCAGAGCAAAATTGGTAAGAAATTAATTGTGTCTGTGATGGAGAAGGGGCTTGTGTTTAAGGAAGAAAAGAAATATATTTGGATTGTTCCTTTTTCTGTGCTTTAAATTATGTCTGTGTTTGTTTTTATTCAGATAACCCCTAGTGAAAGTCATGGCTTGTTATATATGTTAAATGCTTTCTGCTTGTCATCTTTGTTCCACGAGTTGGCTAATGTACAGAAAGCAAATTTATTTAGCTTTCTCCCCTGTCAGCTGAAGTAAAATGAAGCTAACCAACAGAACTGCAGACTACAATGGCAAGACCATGAAAAATTCAGGTTTTCAGAAGGAAGATCTGGTCAGTGGCTTTTCAGGGATGTAGCATCTGCTGCCAAAACTTGTCTCCTGATGATTCACCAGCTAGGAAAAAGAAGTTAGTTTTGAAAATTGGAAGGGCAGGATGTGAGACAGGAAGGGAATCCTTCCTCTTTTCCAGCCTTCTATTAGAAAGGTTCAGTTCAGAACAACAAATAAAGTTCAGAGGAAGTTTTCCATCATTGACTTCGTTTGGTGGACTTGGCAGTGTTAGGTTTATGGTTTGGTTCAATCTTAAAGATCTTTTTCAACCTGGATGATTCTATTACTTGCTGAAGGTGCTGCACCTTCTTGTTATATTTTTCACAAGAGTTTGAACAATCCTTCTGGTTGCAGAAATACCAAAACAGCAAACACAGCAGCTATATTAGTACCAGAGCTGTGTGTTCCCATTGCTTATAGACGGGCTCATATTAGCACAGTTACCTTCTTGTGACTTCCCCATTGAGTTTTTCATCTGCTTTTTAAGTTATGGGTACATTACAGTCCCCTGACTAAGGGGGTTTAAATGGGTGGGGGATGATGGGGCTTTAAATGGATTTCAGAAGAGACAGCTCTGACATGTTCTTTGGATTCTAGGTTCAATGAAGATTTAGAGGTTTAGTGGCTGAGCCTTTGCTTCCATAATGTTGATTGTTGAGATAACAATGTTGCTGTTGATCAGTCCTTGAAGATGGTGTATCAAATTGTACTTACTGCAGAAGCATGAAGAAGTGTAGTTTTAGCTTTAATAATGTTTTTCCACTTACTGATAACTATAGAAGGATTCTGTCAAAATGCTTGTGTCCATTTTTTTGTTTTTTTTAACTGGGTGAAATACTTGGAAAATGAATGCATAGTAGGGGAATTTAAAGAATGAATAGTTTTTGTTGGGCCTACTGCTTACAGTTAAGAGTGGACTAATTCATTTTCCTAATAAGGCTGCTCTGGAAGTTGGAATGTTTTGAATTACATTAAATGTCATGAAAGTATTCATCAGAGAGTATTGTCCTGTGGTATGTTTAGACAGTAAATTTGATCATGTTTGGTCAAAATGAGCTGTTTACACAAGCTAAATATAGCTGGGGTTTTTTTCCCTCCTATAAAAAAGAAATTACTGATGTAGAAGCTGTGCAAAAAAATTGTGCGCTTTCATTTTCAGTAATAGTTTGTCAGTAAGCAATGACTGCAGCTGCTGTTTTTGTTGTTTATAATAATTCTTATGAAGTTTGATACAGTAATCATTTGCCAAGGTCTTTTGTGTGAGTTGTTTATAATAAGGCTAAATACTGAGCTCTTATGTCTTTGCTTTGTTTGTATGTTTTTGAAAGTATTGCACAAACTAATATGCTGTACTGCTAGTTTTAAATCATTCAGAAATACCATGCTTCAAGCCATCCTGCTTTTTCTAGTAAGTAGTAACAGGGCAAGTGTGTCATCTCACTCTGAAAACCTTTATCATCAGTTATTCATACGTTCAATGGGACCAAGCCTGCATGAAATCCTAATATGTTTAATTGCTAGGTGGCAAGTGAAGTGCTAACAGCTAAGAAATATGCATGATTCTGCAGTTTAATTACTTTTTGGCTGTGCTGTTCAGTGGTATCTATGAAAATATTGTGGGAAATAGCCCTGAAGGAAGAATTTTCTTAAATGTGTGTGTTGGATGTGTTTTGCTTTTAAACTTGAAGTGTGCATTTCCTTTTGTACTGTCTTGTCTAACCACCATGCATTTTTCACATTATGATCCTGGTGGCTCAGTTTGCTGGGTGAACATTTTCCTTTTACAATATGGGATAAATCACAGATTTTTTAGTCTGATTATGGTCTGAAGTCAACAAGGCCAAGTTAAGCTGTTTTAAATATGTCTGGGGCACACAAATTTATGTCCTTGGTTCAAGTGTGTTTGTGGGGAAAATGTTATGTTGTCTGTCTTTTTGAAAGGAACATCGTGAACATTTTGGTTATCAAGATTTTTTTCTCCCCACCCTTTTTTTTCTTATTGTATTATATTTTTGAAGATGAATTTTGAAAAGTATGTCTTCTGGTTGTCTGGTAATAGTGGCATGAAATTTTTGCTCAGCACTATGTTGATGAGTATAGAGGCAGTGTAATGCATTGCAAACTCAAATTTTATTATTTTGTAAAAAACAAAGAAAAATAATTGTGTTCCTTTTATGTGGCTTAAACAAAAGTCCAGCATTAGCACAGAAAGATTTTTTTTCTCAAGTGTGAAATGTGGGAGTTGACTTGAATAGTCAATATCTTCCTAATTCTTCCTGTTTGTCCAGCTTAATAGATACATAAAACATTTCAAGTTACTGTATTAAAAATGAACAAAGGTACCTAAGGTAGAGATGGTCTTAAAAAAAGAAAGAAATGTTTCCGTATGTATTGGCATTATTTTCTCCCTTCTTGTTGCTTTTGTTACTGCAAATTGACAACTCTGCAATTAGGAGTGATTAATGATGCACCCCAGTGCTGTGGAGGGGCCAGAGGTCAGGCTTTCATAGGCTGCACACTGTGGGAAAGGGGAGAAGGGACCTGTTCCCCAGAGCAGACAAAACCCTCTCTCTGTTGAGAATTGCTGTTGATGTGGACATAATATGTGTCAGCAGCCATGCACGAGTGGGGAAGGCCAAGTGCAGAACATCATCTTCTCATGCTATGCATTTTTTCCCTTATTTTTTCCTTCTTTTTTGTTTTCTTTTCTTCCTCCTGTCAGCATGGTACCTGGATTATATATATATTTCCCTTTATTGTAAGGTAGATGCTGAACCTGCATCAGGATTCCTGTTGCTGGGATCTGATGAGCCCTGAGGGCCGTCAGATGACTTTGGGGGAAGGAATAAACATTGTGAGCAAATTAGTTAAGGGGAAAAAAAAGAAGACAGAATGGAAAATTTTAAAAAAGAGTTGTTAAAGGTAACAAGTGTGCCTAATTCCATTGTAGCTATCCGTGTTTTTCTCGTAAAAACTGGAAAGCTGGTTTATACAGTAGAAATGGTTTTAAAATGTAGCCTCTGTTAGCTGATTTCCAGTTAAATGAACCTTTTTGCCTCCCTAGGAAATTGTCTGATGGAAATCAGAACCCAGCTGCAGTTTTTCAAAACTTTATTCAGAAGATGTGTTGGAAATATGACGCAAATGTGTCAAAAATCCAATTTTCTACAAGAACAGCATGAAAACACTCAAGTGTACCAGCAGCAATGTTTGAAAACAAAATGTTACTATATCAGATTTTTTGCTAGGTTTAATTTTTTTTTTAATTTTAGTGTACATGTGTGTGTTTTTGCTTGTAAGTATATGCAAATCTGAAATAAACCCCGATTGAATGAGATGCTTTTTACCTGTAATATGTTGCCATTTCAATTTAGATATAACATCTGTCAATTCTTTATCTACTTAATCTTTTTCATCGCCATACTTCCTTTCCTTCCCACCCCCCACAGTAGTCTCAGTATGCCCATTGTTTGGGAGAGATTTTTTTTGCCATCTACTATGGAATTGCAGTGACATTAACCTCAGTTTGGAAAACCAAAGACTGTGTAAAAATTTTCTGTATTATTTAACTTGCCAAGTTCTTTGGGAGGATTTGTGTTATTCTAAAAGGAAGTGTTCTGTTTTAGGCCTGTATATGGGCTATGCACTATTTTAAATATAAATACTGATAGATTGATAAATTAATGAGAGCTGTGGAATTATGTGACCGTTTCTTGTGAAAGAGTGAAGAACAGAAAGCAGATTGGAGTTGAAGTCTCTGCAGTGATGATACAGAATTATGAATTTATAAACATAATAGTGCTTAATGCTAGATGCTAGACTTCCTAACATTGTATCTGGAATTAATTTGGTTCAGTTTTGCCTTTTTGTTGTATTAACAACAGTGTTGTAGATTTAACTTGAATACTTCTTGTTTCCTATAGTGGAAACAAAATGATGTATTTTACCTATGTATGGGTGGATGTGGTGAGGGGAACAGTGAAATGCTTAAACATTAAAGAATTCGTTTTTTACATTTATGTTTGTTTCTCTTTTCCAGAGTGTCTTCTATACAAAAACCTGATCATTTTCATGTGACAAAGGTATGTTCATCATCAGAACCAAGAAATGTAGCATGTGGCACTAACTGTTACCCATCTGTCAAACCCTGTTGTGGATAAGCACTGGCATTCAGACTTTCAGTATAACATGCTTCTTTTCCATGTGTTACATTGAGAGTATTGCAGCATTTGGATCTTTTATTACTTTTTTTCCCCTCCTAAAAAAGAATAGAGAGGGCTGGAAATGATTATCAAAAAGAAAAAAAAAAGGTGAATAAATGTTATTCTTCAACTCTTGGAACCTTTTTTTAAGATATTGCTGGTGTTTTACCTCTGTACCTAAGAGAGAAAAAAGCAGGTAGAATTTTTTCGGCACTGATTATTAAAATTTTTTATGGGGATTTGTTTATTTTAATGGACACTGAAATCTTTCCTGGTATTTGAGAGAAGCCTATCCAAATATTACAATTTCAGAGAACAAGTCCCCTGACTTTCCTTAATGCCCTGGAGAATTACTTGTTCTTGAGTTCTTCTAATTTTTTATTCTATACAACAGCTTCAAAATCCTCTTTCTGATAAAAATGCTGTTTGCAAACTTGAAAATACTTATAAATAGCCTGTACTTGAAAAGCCTCTCCAGTGGACATAATTAATGTGTAGTACATTACTGTTCTGCTGACCATGACCTTTAAAGGTCACAGTTTGGGGACAGCAATGTTAAAATGTAGTTTCCAGCACAAAACCCCAAGCAAACAAGAAAATCAGATTTCTTGAGTGTATAATCTGACATGGGTGTGTGGAGACATTGGGGAGCATCAATGTGCTCTCGTTCTGCTCTTAAAGGTCTTAGCAGCAGATCAGTGTGTGAACACTTGCACATTCCATTTGTGTATGGGGAACGTGCATATCTCAAATTGGGTTTGAGACATGGAATGTGGATTTTTCTACAAATATCTGGTTTTTTCCACATGACTTACCCGCTGGGTTTTGCAACAGAGCGGTTTTTCAGTTTCTTGTGAGTTTGATTTGTGGAGTGTCTGTTTTGGATATGCCAAGAGGAGCTAGCATTGTGGAATTCCATATTGATTGTGCATGTTGGGATTATTCCCTCTCCTAAGATGCACGGCTCATCTTGTTTTCCCATACATTTGGCTGCACTCTTGGTAAAGCTTGCTTCTGTGCTTCGCGCCAGGTGGGTCATCTGCCTCAAGAACAGCTAAAAATCCCTGCTGAGGAATGTGCATGCGTTTGCCGTGGTTTTGTGTGTCTCTGTTTTGTTTTTCATCCCACATAGGCAGAACCTACCGAAGTAGTTAAGCCTGTGCCCATTGCCTCTGCTGTTGCACCCAAAGCCACTGCCACAGCCAGCGTGGCTTTCAATAAGACACCGAGGCCGTTTGGAGCTGTAACCTCCTCCAAGGTCACCTCCATCCCATCACCGTCCTCCGCCTTCACGCCGGCGCAGGCTGGAGTGCATGCTAACGCCAAGCCTAACGCTGAGCCCTGGCCGCCTGCGCCGGCGGCTCCTAAACCTGCAGTTCCTGTCCCACGGCAGCACGGCGCCGACGGCGCCCAGGACGCAGCCGAGGGGCCGCGACGAGGAGGCAGAGAGAACCAGGGGGAGAGTAAACAGCAAAATGGGTAGGTGGGATTTCATTTTTTGCTGTGAGGGTCTCTCCTCACAGGAAAAAAGCCGGGCTTGTTTGAGGGCCAAGGGAAACACAGCTTGGAGGAGTTGTTTACTCCTCAGAAATTATTTTAAAAGTGATATTTCAAAGGGCACCAGCTAGACTTTTGGTGATGGCTTTTCTCACGAGTGACACGTCAGTTTATAGAGTGTCACGGCTAAATTGAACAAGGACCATGGAATGCTTTACATGATTTGTTCTGTCACCACGTTCTGGACCTTACAACAAGCCTGGTATTAATTTCCATGTCCAATCTCACTGTGTATTTTGACACCCAATACAGTGACTGAAAGCAGCAGGCACTCAAAAATGCAGAGCAGTCTGTCAAGAAGGGTCAGTGGGTGCTGTGATGGGTGGGAATGAGATGCTCTGGAAGAACAACCGTGACCCTGGCAGAACCAGTGGGAAAAGGTCCCAGAAGGAGGCAAAGGGACAGATATCTCACTAATTCTCTGCACAACACAGGAGAAGCTTTAAGATGTTTTCTAGGAAGCTGATGGGGTTAAGCTGTTTTTTTGCAGTGCTATAATATAAATACCTCAACTTTAAATTTGACCTTCACCCGAAACAAGCAATGCAGATTTAAAACATGAGTAATTTCCTTATTCAAGTAATTGTTTATGTTGAAGTGGGCATCAGAGGCTGAACATTTAAGGCACTGTAGGAAACATAAAAGGCTTTATCTAGTGTAGCATCTAGACTAGTAAACAATAGATTAGTAAACTAAATTGAGCCCAGCAGCAGTCCTGGGAACTCAGACCTGCAGCAAGATTTTGCCTAGGGATGCCTTGGCCTCTCCCAGAAATTCCTGGGCAGAGTCTGGGAGCTGAAGCCCCTCAGGGACTGGTTCCCAGTGCCTGCTGTGCCTGGGGGAGAGGAGGAGGCTGGGGATGAGCAGTCACATGCCAGTTGGCCTCTGTGACCAGCAGTTGAATTAAGTAGTAAAAAGAGCAGGAGTGGAACTGTAGGTTTCTCTTCAGTTTTAAGAATGTGAAACCTGGGCTTAAAAGCTAAAAGCTGTGGTTACTATTTCCCATCCCGCAAAAGAAAGGGACTGGAAGAATAGGCCTTGTGCCTCTCCTCTCTGATATTCTCTCAGTTTAGAAAGTATATGAAGAACCCTACAGAAAGGTAAACATCCATGCCAACTAAAATACTGACTAAATTGCAGTTTCAGTTGAGTTTCTTATGGGGTAAAAAAACCTACTTCTTTAGGTACTTATTCCCTTTATGTTGTAGTATGAACATTTTCCATGTGTGGACTCATAATGCAGCCCGTATGCGTTTTATATTGCACTGTAGCCATGGTAACTTCCAGCCCTTTCTTAAACAGATGATGGCAGGAATCCACTCTGCAAAAAGTGAGTTGAGTGATCCCAAGGACTTGCTCGCTGCTGGTGCAGTTGTTGAATATACTTGGCAAACCCTCTCTTATCTTTCCAGGAATACTGTTTTAGCAAATAACTGTGTAAGGAGTATTCAAAAGCAGCAATTAGTACTGAAAAAGAGGAACAATAGCAACAAAATTATGTCTCCTGGAAGGAAGCGCTGCAGGCACAGAGTAAGCACTTTACTATCAAGATGGGATGACTGGATGAGTGCTGCTATGTGCCCTACCTTACTTAGAGGATGAATAATACCATCAGAGGGGGTGAATAATCACAGCTGAGAGGTGAAGAAATCCCTGTCTCACTGTCAGCCTTGCAGATCTAGTTTAGAAAAGTTTGAAAACATTTCAGAATTGTAAAAACCCACTTTATATTGCAGTCCTTCTTACAATATTGTGTTTGGGCTGGCTAAGTATTCTGCAGTCCTAAAGCACAAAACAAAAACAAGTGGACAAACCCACTAAAGTGGTTATATTGGTCTGCTGCTACACTACTTAATTTTACCTAGAAAAGTTAAGTTTCTGCAATGATACTTGAATATTTCCCAATTGAAAATGGTATCAATGACATCTATAACATATCACAAACATTGAAGTTTGGAGTAATTGGTCAGTCTGAAATTATTTCCATTTTGTTTCTGTGATTTGTAGGATTCATTTTCTCAAAACATGCAGAAAGCCAACTTGTACGTTGTTCATAGATGGCACTGCTTAGCAAATGCAGTTCTTTAGACATGCACCTTGTTATACTCACAATTTCCTCCCTTCCTCTTGGCTTCCCTCGAAAAACATTCAGGATATAAACTATGTGACTTCATGATGGGAAAGGAAGTTTAATTTCCCTTGTTTAGTTCTGCCTTAGAAAGCAAACAGTTTGCCTTCCCTAGGCTATGTGCATTTGCACTTTTATCAAGACCTTTTTGCCTGCTCTTGCATGAAGATGTGCCTGCTGCTTAAAACAGGTAAGATGTCCACAGACTTCACCCAGTTAAAGTTCAGCTGGGCTAAAATTTTCTCTTATAGGTTCTCTTATGTTTGTAAGTTTGACTTATGTGATACAGGGCTTTACCAGAGCTTGGATTTGGAAACTCCTGTACTATTTTAAGAAGCAAAGAATTAATTAACACATCAAATACTTTTTTTTCCCTTGCAGATAGCAGCAGCGACAAAGTTAGTATCAGAAGCACCGGACTTGAATTATGGTTATTTTTCCTATTGGAATAACCAGCATGTATTCTGGTTTTGCAAAATTTCAGCTCTTACAGAGCTGCATATTTAAATTTTGCAAACAGCTTCAGCTTTTCTCAGTGTAATACATTATTTTATCTGCATTGGACATGATGTGACTTTGCTTTTCACTGTGCTACATTTTGCAGCTCATTTTTATTCTACAAAACATTCATGTGGTGTTTGCGTGTACTGATAAATTCTTGGTTCATTGGTGTTGGTAATACAACTAGTAAATGGTGAAATACAGTATAAAGATAAAATCGCTTTGAGAACTGTGGAATGAAAGGCTGGATTCTGAATTGATACAGGAAAAGAAAATTTAACGTCCATATACTCTGATTTGTGCCTATTAGGATGATAAATCATTGAGGTTTTATTGGTTTCTCTTCTCCCCTTGCTTCAAGGCTGAGAGCCTGTCTCACTGAGGTTTCCTTTGTCTCTGGCGCCACCTTGTTGCCTCATTGAGTCATTACTAGTAGACGCTTAAGCCTTACAAAGGAGACTAGTAGGACCAGAGAAGTCGGTGGGATTTTTTTCTTTATACCACTTTGTTATATAACAAATGTGAAAGACTGCTTATTTCACTGGGGTACTTGTTAGAATGCAGTAAACTGCACATAAATTATAAAGTTTTCATGTATTTCCACACCTTTAATTACTGCTTTAACTGTCACATTTCATTTTTGCTATTAACTGTTTAAGACGCTTTACTCCATTTTTCTTTGTTCTCCATCCTGAAATTGCCACTGCCTTTGTTTCTATTCCTCTTTCTCTATTATCAACTTTGATATGTGATACACGCTCTTCACTAATATTGTGTGTCAATAAATTAAATCTTTTGTACTGTGCCTTTCACATTCTATCAAGTATTAAATATTTTTTAAAGCTTAAGTTTTTACTAATGCATTCCATTTAATAGGCCTGATTCTTACTTGTTAACAGGTAACATCATTCCTCACTCATTTTCCACCTTTCTTCCCCAGAAATACTTTAAACCATTAAAGTACAGTGAGGAGGTAGTGTCAAAAATAAAAGTGACTTCTAAAGTTTTGTTGGGTTTTAATTTTTAATACTATTAGAAATTTTATGTCCTAGGAGCTAGTTTTTCACAGTTTTTCTCCTGTAAATTGTGTAAAAATAAATGTGCACTTAGCAGGTCTTAGAGATTAATGCTTTGGAATAACAAGTGTAGAACTTTCGGAGTAATTTATGTAGTTTGAGTCTTCTGTTCCCTTTTCCCAAATTGACACATTCTTTATATCACTTAATGGAAGCAAAGCTTTTTGATCCTGTGCCCTTTAAAGTCGTGCTAGTCTAAGGATTGATAATAGTCTTGATAATAATGATAAGTCTATAGGTTACTGTAGGGAAAGTTTCCAGGTGGAACAATCACCCCACTGCTTTTCTTTCAATGAGGATATCTCCTCATTATGCCTGAGAACGTGGCCATCTATGCTTTCAGATGGCCTGGTTCTGACCTAGGCTTTGCCAAGTGCAAACCACTTGGTGTGTACTGGGTGGTCCTTGCATGTGCACACATCTGTGCTGTGCCCCTCGTGAGCTAAAGGGAGAATTTGTCAAGGGGCACCTGATCTGCCCTGGGTAGATTACCCTGCTTTACCAAAACAAATTTCCCTCTCATCCCTATAGGGAAATCACCATGAGTTTAATTAAAGTATGTGAGTTCTGTGCGGTGGTTTTAGTAGTAGGCGGAGAATATGGCTATTATTTGGATTTTAGTGCCCTTTCTCGCAAAACTAATTAGAATAATTAGCTACATTTCTGTTTCATTTCAGCTTTCTGACTTTTTCTTCTTTTCTTTTTTTCCTTTTCCTGTTCATGCTGGGAAAACTTTCTTTTTCTGTCTTACTCTGTCGCCTCCAAGGAAAAATCCACCCAAACGGTAAAAGTCTAAACGTGTACGTCTTGATAATGCTGTCTTTTACTGTTTCTAGTTTTCCATCAGTGATACAAGGAGAAATATTTCAGAGGGTTATTTCAGGGGTTAGAGTAATTGTAAAAGGTGTGTTTGGTTCAGAAAACTTCATCTGTGTTTAGCTGGGCCTTAACTGCTGCCCTTCTGCATCGCAGCGCAGAAGCTGCCCTTAAATGCTGTGAGAAGTCACAGCTGCATCCGTACCTTTATAGCTGGTGTGAAGTGAGGTGCTGTGTGCAGCCTTGCACTCACTGCTGTGTCTGTCCCTGGCGCAGCCCCCCACGGAAGCACATCGTGGACACCTACACGGAGTTCTACCACACGCCCACGCACAGCGACGCCAGCAAGAAGCGGCTGATCGAGGACACCGAGGACTGGCACCCCCGCACCGGCACCACCCAGTCCCGCTCCTTCCGCATCCTCGCCCAGATCACCGGCACGGATCACAGTGAGTGCCTCGGGGCAGGGGCAGTAATGGGCAGTTCCCCTGCACAGACTGGGTTTTTAAAGCTGGGACTCAGGGGAGAGAGAGAAAGGGAAATAGTACTCTAAAATATTTCCCTCTAAATATTACTCTAAAATAGATAATAAAGTAAAACCCTTCCATTACTAAGTCCATTACTAAGGATCCGTTACTAAGGATTTATATATTGCTGGACATTATTCTGGATTGAGCTGAATTAAAATGTTCTAGATAAATCCTAAAATTTCAATTTCTACTCCCTAAGTTATTGAAAGATTCATATTTGTTATTTCTTTTCCCCCTGTATCACCAAAATGACGACATTCCTGATCAAATTTAGTGCTTCAGAAAAATCAGGTGTTTTCTGGCATGTGGAAGGTCTTTGTCTGTCATGCAAAAGTATGTGATCTGCAATGGTGTAACCAATCAGAAACGTAAATCCATAGCTCCTCCGTGGTTATGTTTCCACCCTCTACTTATGCTATGGTGTGATTACTTATATTGGTGGAGTGCAACAGGTGATGTGGTGAATGTCATTCCCAGTCATATAATTTTATGCTAAAACTTCGATTTCATGTTTTGCTATCAGCCATAAGTCACTGGCTGAGATTTGTAATTTTGTGTGAAGACCACCAGAAGTGCTGTCAGGGGCTTTGAGCTCTCATTCTTCAACTTTTCTCAGCTAGAGCTGCAATAATGAAGGCATTGAGGAAATTGGACCTCCTCGCTGGGGGGAGATTTGATTAAATCAGCTATTTCTAGAAGCCAGTGATAACATTTCCCAAAATAAGGGTTATTGTCCATGTGTGATAAATATTCTGACTTTGGACTTGATTGTTTTGTGGTCCTGTGTTCAGTTCCCTTCATCAGTCCTTGTAAGGGCAGAGTATGGGACCTGAACATCAAATAACATGTTATTCAGTAAAGATGAATTTATCATGTTGACACATGCTGTAAGAGAATTACTGCAACTAGATTTGCCGGCCTTAAAATCAGGACTGGGAATTTTGCATTATCCCTTGTGCAGACCTCTAGAACCTTGGTGGAAAATAGCCTGGCTGCAAACAGACGCTTGGATTATCACCTGGTAAAAACCCACTGGATGTTCATCCAAAAGAATTACCTCTTAACTTTCATTCATCTTCACCTTCTCAAATCACTTTTCTCAATGCCAGCATGGAGAGTGGGCCAGGGGGAAGGGCAGAGACCAGCAGGACCACTCTTCAGCAGTCCTACTAGCAAAGGGGCTCTTGAAGTTCATGGACATAACTCCTGTCCATTGGGGCGGATTTAGAATCAAAGAATCCTAACGAGCCTTGTTGTCATTTGCTGCTGTAGTGAATGCATTGGCACAGCAGAGAATGTCAGTATTGTGGTACAGTGTCTCTAGTGCCCTAGAAAATAAAAATTTTCTGTTTTCCTTCAGTGAAAGAACCAGAAAATGAAGCTGGGAAGAAGACTAAGTGAGTTTACATTTTTATTACTTTAATACATTGCATGTTTTAATTCTTAACTTGTAATGTTTGGTGCACTTGTGTGACATCTGGGTGTTTTAAAATGTTCCTTCCCTTTTTGCCTTTTACTTCAGCATGTCAAAATCAAGATCTTTGTCTCCATAGACAAACTTTTTTAAAAGCTGTTGGTGCAGTCCAGTAGTAATGTTTGTGCAGGAGTTTGTGTAGAGATTTTTTGCAAACTTGAACCGGTTAGGCTGCCTGTATGAGGTCAGCTTGTGTTTTCCTTTTGCAAGTCTTATCAGACATTTTTGATTTGTGAGTGTGGATCTGATTGCAAGACATAGCTGGGACGTATTGCTCTTCTGGCTGCGAGTGAGGGTCAGCTGTCTCCTTGCTTTGGGATAAGCAGTGTTCAAAAGGACCACCAACCTTTGGCTAAATCTAATGGCTCTTGAAGTCAGTGAGACTTTCTTTACTGACTTTCTGACTTTGACTAACACTGGATCCAGCTTTTTGACAGAGAGGAAGACAATGCGATAGAAATAGTGCATGGAGTTTGCATGCTCACTTGTGAAACTGCTTAAGACAAACTTTCTTTCTTTCTTATTTTTCTTCTATCACTTCTTTTCACAGGGAAAAGGTTCCCATCCACGTCCTTAGCCCCAAATATACAAAATTACGTGACTGGCACCATGAAGTCTCAGCACGTGTTCTTAATGTCCAGTGATTTTACCCAAGTTGCAAAAGCAAAATAAAAACAGTTCCTTCCTTTCTTCTTTTCCATCTGCTTTGCAAAAAAAAAAAAAAAAAAAAAAAAAAGAAAATGTGTTTCAGTAGCCTTTCTGCAAGAGAAATTCTAGTCTTTTCTATACTTTTCTAACACTTTCCTACTGATGTGTAAAAAATGAGATGAAATGTTTTTGTGCTAATCATTAGTTGACAAAAAATACATATTTAAATCTTAACAACTTGGGTGGCTGAATCTCCCAATGTGGGGGAGGAGGAGATGGCTGTTTCAGTTCTTTTTTCTGCCTGAAAGAAATCATTTGCATTGCTGAGTTTGAGTTACTGTAGGCTGTTAGAAAGCAGAAAATTTTGATCAAATGAATAAGAAATTGTGTTGCCTTGATTCTGGGGCTGGGGGAAGATGAAGAGGGGATTGTATGCACTTATTTCAAGTTATCATACTTACCAGGAAAACTATCTTGGATTTCATTAGATTTTCAGCAGGTCAGTTTTAGAGTGGTTGTAAATGTTTTACAAAGTACAGTAAGAAGACAGACTGCTTTTAAGCAAAGAAAAGAAAAATTTAAAAAATTATTTTCCAATGTTTTGAATTGAAGTGAAAGCTCAATATAAGGATTCTGCTGCTTAGACTAGTAATATGTTCATGTTTTGGAAAACTTAAAAAACAATAATTGAGCAGAATGTTGCTGTGTAAGAGCTTCAACACATTTTCTAGCAGGGACAAGATTAGACAGTAATATTTATTTATTTACAGAGTGAAGGTTATAGGCTTTCTTGTGTTTATGAAAGCTTCACAGCCCTGTGGTTCTCATGTAAAATAATGTATTATAGTAGCTACACATCCCTTAATTTATGCATTTTGAAGCTTGGAGAGTATTTTAATAAAAGTTGCTTTTATCTTAGCTCTGTCTGTTTTTCTTTTGAGTCTCTTGGACTCCTTGAATCTTCTTCTCTTGCATGGGGCTGACATTTCATGGCACCTTCACAGCCTGTAGGGAGAGAAACAATTAAATACCTGCTGCATAGTAGAAACAGTCTGAATTGTTTAAAACTATCCCAGTGTTTTATTTCCTGATCATCTTAAAAATGGGGTATGTGTTTGTGTTGTTGCAATTGACACGAGATTTGCAGGAATCAATAAAATGATCAACCCTTATGGGAGTAAGAATTACACGAAATAAAGCTCGCTGTCAGCTTTTGCAGCGCTTGTTGAACCAGTTAACGTTTGAGACCTCAAACAAAGGTGATTGGGAAGCACATGTAAAAGCCCAGTTTCTCACAACTGCTCAATGAGAACCATTGCAATTGGTTTGGGTTTCTGCAGCTGACCTACACGCTCCTCTGATGGAATTGCTCCTGTGAACAGATGCTTCTGCAGAAGACTTGGCGGGGTTGTTTTTCTTTCCTTGCACAATGTCAGAATTTGAGAGGACCTTTGGAACCATTTTAAGTTTGATTTTCCTTTTCAGATGGTTTGTGCTACTATACAGTACAGCAGTAGCTTATGGTATTTGTCATTTTATCTTTAGGAAAAGACAAACAGAAAATGGAGACTTCAGGTAATAGATAAGTTATCTGGCACTAACAGTCACCAATGTGGATGCCTAACACTGCACAGATTTGCCCTGGTAATGATAGCCCAAGGGATGTCACCTCTTGCACACTTTTTGGGTTAACTCCTTAGGGACAGTAGGGGAAAACATTCACTTCTGTAATTTCACAAAAGAGTGTTTGGATGAGAAGTGCCAATCAGTTTAATTTCCATTCCCCTCCATCACATAACTTGACAATGAGTCCTGTGCTACTAAACCCAAGTGTGTTACTGAGTGCACATACACCACTATATAATAATTTGATTATTGAGTATTGCAAATTAAGGTGGCAGTGTCAAGTAGTGTATTTAAATTGTTCTGCTGGGTTTATATAATTTCTTTATGAACAGAACAAAATGTGAGCATTTCAGAGACCATCAATGCAATGAAAACTGTGAAATATTAGAAAGGTTATCACTTAGATTCTCTGTAAAGGTTTATTTTTAAGGACAAAATGGTTTGGCCTTCAGGTATTTTTATGTTCTGGAGATGTCCCTAGGTAATGAGAATATTGTCATGTTGTTATTAAGCTTACCATTATGTTTATGTATCTTACCAGCTCTTATCCTTTTGAAGGGTGAGTTGCTGTAGTGAGAAAAAGAAGAATAAACACTCTTTAAATAATCAAAATAATAGAAGCCTCTGTTTTGAGTAAAATTAAACATAGTAATAGAGTCTGTCTTTCAAGGAGATGAAAGTAGTTTGAGAGAGACAGCCAAATTATTAGTTTTCTATAAATTCATTGTAAAAACTCCACTAGTTCCAGAAGTGGTTTATGAATGCGTGAAATTAATTTCATTTATTGCTTCAAAGATGTCACCTCTTCATCCACTATCCCCATTGCACAGATCTTACTGGCATTCAATTTTGGACTTTTTGTTACTGTTCTCAAAAATTGACCTCTTTTTCATTTGTATCTGACAAACATGCCCTATTTCATGTCTGATTCCCAGCATACGTCTGATCTTTGAAAACATATTAGGAGTGGTTTTTTATATAAATGAATAAGCTTAAATTTTAGACATCTCCTAGAAATATCAATGTGACAATGAAATGGAAACTTCTCTTTCATCAGCAATCTTCAGTAAAATATCCCAATTTAATAATATTCAGCTTTTCAGGCAGGCATTGTCCAAGACAGGTGTTCTGTGTGGTTTTTATTATTGTTTATTTCTAAATTGTAACCCGCTAGGGATTTTTGTTTGGATAAAATAGATTTTTCTCTTCAGCAGCTGGAAAGACGGGATATAGGAATAGAAAGCCCTCACCTAAATGTGTAGATTGCAGATTTTAAACCAGTTACTTAAAACTTAGAAAGGCAATGTCTAGCCTTTGTATAAAGTTTATGTGATTTAGATTATTTCTATGTCTGCAGTACCCTATTTCCAAGGTGTTTGTTTTAAATGTTCACTTTTAACCATCTCCTTTTGAGCAACCAGCTCTGGATTTGGTTTTGTCCTTAAATTGTAGAGTCAATTCATTGTCCTGAGTGAAAATTTTCTGGATTTGTAGTTTAGTTGATCCACAGTGACTGGAAAATATTTGTCCTACTCTTGGTCAGTCTTGAAACAATCTGTCATAAAATCATGTATTTACTTTTCTCTCCTCTATGTCATAAATATATGTAAAGCATGCCTGCAGATCTACCTGATGGAGCAGGAACCCAGGATACCTGTACTAATTTGAATAAAAAATCCATAGCTACCCCAGCTTTGGAGATGCCACCTGCACCAGAATTTCCATCCACACCTTTACCGCCTTTGAGGTCTGCTCCCTGGTCATTTTAAAATCTGTTCAATAATTTTCAGCACTTAAGGTTCCCTATTCTAATAAGATACTTAATTCTGTATACTAACATAAGAAAAAAAAGGCAGAAATGCCTGCTCCTGTGGCTAATTTAGTCTGCTCAAAACTTATTGTTGTGATTGCTCTCTACCTTGTAGTTTAATTTTTTTGTGTGTTTTACAGTCTGGCAGGTGCTTTTCTTCAAGTAGAGCACTTTAAGAGAAAAATTTTTAGATTATTTTTTTCCTATAACAACTGAATCACAGAAAGGGTATGAAAAATACTGAGAAATACATAGTGTAATGTTCACAAAACTAACCCCACCAAAAATTTGGAGCAAAAAGCCTACAAAGCTTTGGTGTGAATCTCAGTAGCACTTGTGTCACTTTCAGTATTTTCTAAAGTTGTTTTCTGTCACATAATATAATCCCAAATTAACGTCTTCCATATTTGTAAATGTCCAATACTTCTTGGCTTTCTGAGTTTTAAAGCAGCAAGGATACTCTCGGCCTTCACTGGAAGTGTGATGCTCCTTAAGTGTGTTTTGCATCATTTTAACCTCTCAGTTTTATTTTACTATCAGTTTCATGGTCTTTTTGGAGGTTTTTTGGGGTTTGAGTTCTTTTTTACTTCTCAGTTTACTAACACTTTCACGCACAGTGTTTCCTCTTCTACATACTATTTTAATGTGGATTAAAAATCTCTTTCTCTGTGTGTCTTCACTTGGGTTTTTTTACTGTGAATGGAGTGAAAACAATGCTAGACCAGAACCTGCAGCTGCTCTTTTGCCGATAGCAGATTCCTGCCCTGGCAGTGTCCCTTCTCCCAGACTTTCTGAACATGTTGCTGCACCAGCTCCTATGAGGTAAATCATTCACAGGGGTTTTGATTCAGTTTACAATCTGTCCTCTTCTAGTCTGGGTTTGTCTGCCTTGGAGGAGAGAGGGTTGTTTGTCATTCACTTAAAATAAACTTCATTTAGCCGCTGTGACTAGGGATTTTCCTGGAAATGATAGGAGGGGGAAGGAGAAAAATTAGATAAAAATGAGGAAATTCATGAACAGTCTTGTGGATACTAATTGAAACAAGATACAATATTTAGTGTGTATATGCTGTCAGTGGTTGTCCACCATATAATGTGGAGTAACTTTTTAGTGGTCTCATCAAGTCAAAAGTGAATATGAATTTAGGAATATAAAAGTCATTTTCTAAAATGTGGGTTATTTAATTTGTAACACAGTGTTGTGCTGTGATGCAATCACGGAAGACTAGGAGACTATCTGGCAAATTTCCTGTCACTGGCCCTGGATAGTTTTACTGGCACTTAACCTTGGCAAATTGCTGGTGCTTTGAAGGTAATTTGTGAGTACTAGACAGGAACAGTAATTTTAGGTAGAAGAGAGCGACAGTACTTTGGAGGGTGATTGATTGTTACTGTTACTGAAGGTCAATAACATTTTCTCATGGATTATCTTACATTGTACAAGAGTTTTTGAGTTCCAGGTAGCATGCACAAGCACAAAGTCATAATATGAAACAAAGCTGTTCCTGTAAAAATGAGAATTAAATGAGCAGTGCCTGCTCCTGCCAGGCCTTAGACAGACATTCATGCTTGAATAAAGTATACAAGAATACACTGATGCCTACACCTGTGTGGGCTTTCTGCTGTTGGAAAACTAATACTAAGACTTGGAATTGACCAGTTTTAAACCTCTAAAGCAGTACTCTCAACTAGTTGAGAGAAGAGGAAATCTGACATCAAAATACAAGCCTATTATGGTGTCTTTTGAGGACATTTTTGTTGTCTGGGAGAAGCAGGTATGTTCATGAGTTAACATGAGCTTAGGCAGGATGGGATGAAGGCTGGTGGGTTCTTTCATGGTGACATTTGGCTTCAGCCAATACAGTAAAGAAGATTTGGTTGTAATGTTTTCAGCAGCAAATTCTCTTAGATCAACAAAGATTAAAAATACACACCGAAGATGTATGACGGTACTCCTGGTGATTTTATTTTTTAAGCAGAAAAGCTGGGATGAAAAAGGCAGTGAAAAAAGTACTGCTTAAGTAATTGATTTTCATGTCTACCAGTGAAACTTCAGTATGATTACACCTACTTGCCCCATCCATGGATGTGTGCAAGGCCAGGTTGGATGGAGCTCTGAGCAAAGTCTAGTGAAAGCTGTCCCTGCCCACAGCAGGAGGGTTGGAAGTAGCTGACCTTTAAGGTCCCTTCCAATCCAGCCTATTTTATGATTCTGCTGAGCTGTAGATGCCTTGCAGATACCACTGCAGTTACTGTGTTCTGAGTACCAAGGAGTCTTCTCTAAATCCTAGCTCTGCATCTGAATCCAGGCAAAAGAAATTTGAATCTAATCTTACTCAAGACTTATATCTCTAAATGTTGTTATTTGGCAAAATTAACCTAGCAAGCTTTAAGATGTGAAATCTGAAAAGCTGCTATGTTCTGACCATTGGTTCAGGATGACAGCCAAAGTACTTTTACAAGTATAAAAGTAGTTGGTAAGAATCTTCTGCTCAAGAAGGGCAGAAATTGGGGCAGCTTCTGCAGAGTTGTTGAGGGAAGTTTTAGCATTGGGTGTGGGAAGGAGAACAAATTATTTGATGCAGCTGTGTAGTCTGGATTCTTCCCTGAACTGAGAGATCATCAGTGTAGCAGTTACAGTTGATATTTATAAGTTGTTACTGAGCAGATGCTGCTGCTTTTATAATGCTCTTTTGAGTGGGAAATACAGCAAATCTGGTCTTCAAATCCCTTTTTTAGTAAAATGGTAGCTACTGGAAAGCTGCATGGAGCAATTAATGAGTGCCATGTCACGCTTTTAGTAAAGCAAAATTGGGCCATCCAAGGGTGAGTAGACTTGCTCTTGCTACTGAAGCCTTGAATTTGTTGGCAAGGACTCGCCTAGGTCCCTATTTTCGAATGGGCTCCATCTTTTCTTGGCTGAAGCTCTGTAAATTTTATCAGCCACTACTTAACCACCAAGAAGGAGAAAGCTTGCTGTGAAATGTATGGAGGATCTGGATTTGATTTCTAGATTAAAGTTAAGTGAGCTGCTTATAAGGTAGACTTCATAATGCTTTTTTATTGTAGTTTTAGTTCTTTATTGAGTCTTAAATAGTTGTATGTCTATATAACCAACTACTGTAAGTTATAGAGTATTATTTATTACTCTGTTTCATGTATGCGATGTCCTCCTGTAAGTTTAACAGTAAAATATTTAAGAACAGTGACAGCCTTTCCAGGAAGTTGCAAAAAGTCATCTCAAGAAGTAATCCTGGCAGCATTGGGCTGTGTAAACCACAGAATCTGGCATTTCCAGAGAAAGTGTATGACTAATATTAAACAGATGTGATGCCAGCAGGTCTTTAGATTGTATTTTATAGACATGCCTTTTACAGTCACGCAGACCTACTTTTATATTTTCTTTCAATGGAATTATTCCTAATATAAATACAAAGACTTAGTAATAAGTAATAATAGGTATTAGTCCTGATATTTGTTGTGTACTTTTTCATAAGTGGACAGCCAAGAACATTCTCTGCAGAAACTGTAGTTTGAAAGAAGGGGAGGTCTCAGTCTGACTGTACTAAAACTGTCAGAGTTTTTATGGTTTTTTCGGTGTGATGACAAGCAAGAGGAAGCAAAATATGGGGGAGAAATACTGCTCTCTTGTGGTGAATGCTACTTGTCTTTCTGCCTGCTTTTATTATGTAGAACTTTTGTTTGAGAACCTTTTGGGAGTCTTAGGCAAGTGTACAGCTCATCTTCCCTTCAATCATTCAGGTTTTAAATGCCAGCGGCCAAGTAGCCTCAGTGTCTGAAGTGTCATCTCCTGACACTAGGTGTAGTTTCTTGTATACTGATTGTGCTCTTGTTCAAGTTTATTATATTTTAAGTAACTACCCAAATAGTTTGGGTTTGTGGTTAAACAAGCACTCAAGCTTTAGCTGTAAAAATGCCTCCAAGAATTATTTTCAGCATGGTGTGATTCCCAGGGCATAAGTATTTGGTTCCTACAGAATATGCAAGAATTACAGATGCAAGAATATCAACTAGAAAGAGTTTGCTATTGCTAATTTGTATTTCTAATCAAACGAGAAATTTCTTGTCTGTATTATTGGTTCATTATAATTACTCATGAAATTAACATCAACTAGGAAGATAACCGTGCCTGCTCCAGATGCAGCAAGCTCTTTGCCAGCAGATGAAGCACCTGCTGTCTCCAAGATGTGTGCTGTGGCCACACAGACCACCGAGTTCCCCCTGCCTGCTGACCCAGCTGGGGGGCTGCCTTCTCCAGCTCTGCATGCAGGAACAGCCCTCGGGCTGCCTCCTGCCCTTGCCAGGTACATCCGAGCCAGCTGTGGTAGAAAGGTGCAGTCAGAAACTGCAATTTTACACACATGGAATCACAGAGTGGTTTGGTTTGCAAGGGACCTTAAGGATCATTTAATTCAAATGCTCCTGCCATGGGACACCTCCCACTAGACCAGATTGCTTGGGGTCCCATCCTACTTGGAAGTGAACATTTCCAGGGTTGGGGCATCCACGGCTTCTCTGGGCAATGTTTTCCAGTGCCTCACCATCCTCATAGTAAACCATTCCTTCCTAATACCTAATCTAAGTCTCTCCTCTTTAGATTTAAAGCCGTACAGTTTCACCTGATTCTTTTTTTGATGATGATGCTGTCCAGATGGAGCAGCTCAAGAGTTTCCTGATCCTCATAGTGCTGTGGCAATTTATACAGTAATTAGAAATTCAAGTAGTTTTTAGGCAAAAGTTCTAAAAATAATTTAATAATTAAAGGAGCCTTTTGATGGAGGAGAAAAGCAGTCATGGGTAGGAGATTCACTTGGGCTTTGTTGGCAGAAGTTGGTGATATGAGGAGAATATAGGCACCCTTGCTACAAAATGTGTGTTTTTAAATTATCCAGTAGTCCAGTAAAGTTTTTGGAGGAGAATACAGGCTTTAACTTGTGTAGTGATGGGACATCCAGAATATAAGTCTTTACCAATAGGGAGAGAAAGTGCTTCCCTCAGTAATTAACACTACAAGATACCTGAAAAAAACATACCTGTTTTGTTTGTTTGTTCATGGGTAAGGTTAGCTTTAGGAAAAAATTTTAAATGAACTCCTGAGCTTTAGTTAGTATTGCCAGAGGTGTAATAAGTGCTTGATTAATAACTTCTCTTCTCTTGCTGCTTTTGGGCAGGCATGAAGCATCTCTGCCTACTTGTGAAACAAATTCTTTCAATAAAATCTCAAGCTTTCAGTCTAAATCATCTGTAAGTCATACAAGGTAAATATTTTAAGGTATATCTACAGCAAGCTGCTAGATGTAAGCAAGGTATTCAGGCACTAGTTTTGCATTTAAATCTGGCAAATGGTATATAGTTCGGTACATATTTAGAGTGTTCTGTCCGTCTTTGTAGTAATTTAAAAAAATATACAGCAATTCAGTAGATAATCTTGAAATTTTAAAACAAGAACCCAAGTTAGAGGTTAGAAATTGTTGGAGTTGTTTTAGACCCAGTCTGAGTTTTTCACTTTTTTTTTTTCTGTTCAAATCCATTTCCACCTGTAAAATAAGTAGACAAAATGAAAAGGAGGTTACATGCTGAATTTGGTAAGGGTGGACCTGCAGATGTTATATCACTAAATATTCCAGTTTTCTATGTTAACTGTTTATTATGAAAAAGAGGACAAGGTAAATGATCTTCAGGGCTAATTCTGTCTACACCATGGAGACTTAAATGGATCCATGTGGAGAGTTCTGGGCCCTGGTTGAGTGGGAATGACCCAGGCATGAGAGGCAAAGTCTGCGATGAGGAATTTAAAGGCTGACAGATGCTAAATGCTCACTTGATGAGGGAATAGTTTTATTTGTGGGTGAAATCAAAATTGCTGTTCTCTATATTAGTATTCAAGTCGCTCACACATTGCCTGATGTGTCTGTGAGCTGGAACCTTCCATAACTCTCCAGTGGTTAATGTGGTCTGGTGTTGTACTGCATCTCTGTCAATCTTTCCTACTTTCTCTGTTTTCTCCTGCATTGACTCAAAGCTTCTGTGCTGCAAAAGTAATGCTGGAAGATCCTTCGGGAAATCTGCCAATCCTTGGACCCTCTCCTCCTCCAGCTCTTTCTCCTTTTGAGCAGAGATCAAAAATTAAGAGCATGGCTGCTGCTGCAGTGTCTGCTGCGATTGCTGTCCGGGCCAGGTAGACATCAACTTCAAAAGGAATGTTTTATAGGTTTGGTTTAAGGAGGTTCCAGTTCACACAAGAATAATTGGTCCCTGGCAGGGTTGTGAAATCAATCGGCTCTGTCACAATACTGGGCAAGCCATTAGAATATGTCCAAAGCTCCCATGCCCTTTTTATAGCTTAGCTGCTCTGAACCTGGTGAGTAATTCCACCATTCTGTTCCTCATGATACCTGTTTTACAGTTCAGTTAGTAAATTAACTGTAAATAACATTTGTGTTACGTGAGTGACAAAGAGTAATCTGTAACTTTGAGGAACTTTTTGATGCTTGAAAACAATAGCTTGCTGAGTTCCATCTAAATCTTTACTGCATTGCTTGTTATAAAGGCTTGCTTAGAGCAGACATTTTGACAATTTTTTCAATCATCCATTCATAATGGTAAAATACTTTTTAATAGGCAATAATACTCATTTATTTGTATTTCTAAATTGCATACATGTTCTAGGGTGCTAATAAATTATGTACATTAGAAAGCATACACAAAATCAGAAAACTAAAAAAGATGAAAACATTTTCTCATTTTTTAAAATTTTACTTTATTAATGGTAAAAATATATGAAGAACATGCTTCTCACACCTTAGTGAGTTTTCTTATGCCTCCCCTGAATTGTGCAGCCTCCACTTTGTGGGCTGCCTGTTTAGACGTAATTCCTGCATTAGTTTTCCTGTGTTCAGTTTCTCCAAATAGATTTTTCATAAGGGCTTTTGGGTTGTCCGTGGTCCCAGCCATCCTGATCTTTGTGTGGTCACCTCATTTGTTTCTGGGGTCTTTTTACACACTTGCTAGACTCCACGAGCCTAGTGCCTACCGCTCGCTGCTGGATGCGCTGCTCATCACGCCTGTCGCAAAGCCTCCCCTGCCGGCCAGCGCGCCCTCCAGGAAATCCACAAGTGCTCTGGAGTTGCCAAAGAGCAAGAGGTATTGTCCACGTGTGGTGTGTGGTTGGCACACAGGGACTCACAGGGAGCTGGCTACTCCTTCAGAGCACATTTCTGTTGTCTGCATGCTTGTGCCTGTCCTGGTGTTTGACGTGAGGTTAGCATCTCCAAACCCTGCTCGTTTCATGTCTTTGCACACCTGGACTAATGTGTGCACCCTGGACCTGCTGATGGTGTTTGTGCAAGTCCACCATACTAAAGCAGAGGTTTCCTTTCCTCACTGGCTTCAAGTGCCCTCTAATATGCATGGTGGTGCTTGTGTTGTGTGAGGAGCCTCTGAGGGAGGCAGTGTCACTCTGCAGAGGCAGCCGGAGAAGAAACACAAGATCCTGGCTTGAAACTTCTGTGTGGGTGAATTATTTGCCACAGTTCCTTGAGCAACTAAGCGTCATGTTAGGTTATTTTTTTAAAGCTCACTTTGAATGTATAAAATCAAATAACTGGCATGCAGGCCAGCAAATGACTGTTTCAAAAATTATTTGCTGTCTCGGCTCTTTGTTCCAGTGCTGATTCTGTTCAGTGCACAGGACTGTTTGTTCTCCTTTCCTGACCGCAGCGATGTTAATGCTTGCTTCAGCAGAAAGCTGCTTTTATGACTTCAGCTGCACAGGCAGGAGTCTGCTTGGTTATTTTACAGGACAGTGTATATTAAACTGTGCTAAGGAAGAAATAATCTGTGCATTTTCTTGTACCTATTTATATTTTCACAAGATTTAGACCCTTCTAGAGATAAGGCCCAACTATAAGTAGAGCTGAGATCCACTTGATGTAGAAACTGGTGTTGAGTAACAAGTATTAGTTCTTTTTTTCTGTTTCATGGCTTCCAAGGTGACCTCAGTCTCTAGAGAAGGTTAAAGTAGCCCTAACCTCAGGGAGGAAAAACAGTAGTTTATAAGACACAAACCAACTTTATTTGTATCAAAATTTCTAATTTGTAGCATATCCACTTAAAAAAGATAAAAAAGGAACATTGACAGAATTGTGGTGATATAATACAACTTAAAATATCAATTTTATTTTTGCCGCTGAATGATCTTACTCGAAAACCTTTTATGTATGCATTGAAAGAGAAAACCTCTTGAGGAGTTTTGATACCTGTCTGTGCACTACAGATGAAGCCCAGGCCATGCCATCAGCAAGACTTTTTTCTTTAGCTGTGGTGTTTGTTTGGTGATACTTTAGTACAGTGAAAACAAATTCTCTTGACTTCCCTTTTCTTTTTTTCCTTCACTCACTAATGTGCATTGTTTATGGCAAGTGAAGATAGGTTATTACATTAATGGAAGCTTTCTCTTTCATGAACCTGTAACTGGCTTTCTGTTTGTCCATTGTTTGCTCACCGTATGGGGGAAGCTCTCCTGGTATTGAAAATTTATTTTTGGAGATGCATTCGGTATTGGGATTCCCAGAGTGTCTCCATTCAGTTGTTGTCCCTTGCAAGTACATGGGGCTGTATGTTGGAAAAGGCAGGAAACAATGTAGAACTGGTTTCATGCTTCCACAGCTGTGACAGTTTTGGAGGGGCTTAATCTATTTTTCTCTTCCAACTGACAGAGCTGGGGAGAGATGTGCCAGGGAGTCAGAAGGTACACTGGGAGTACAGAGACCATATAAGCCTGCCCAAAAGACCGTATCAATATTGGATATATATCAAGATTGAGGCTGAATGGCTTGAAATAAACATCCATGGATTTTTAGGGCGTTTTAAACCTAACCTTTAAACTTGTGAAAAGTGAATCTCTTAAGCCATTGTAATATCCGGGTTATCCTGGTTATTCAGGTTGCTGCTGCAAGGCTGTGGCATAAGTTGATAAAGGAAGAAGATGATTTTCAGGCTGTTAGGGACATCCCAAACAGGATATGACCTAAAATCTGGGACATGTGATATAGCAGTACATTTTGTCTGAGAACACTCTGTATAAAACTGCATTTTAAAAAGGATTTTTGCATGAATAGCCAGTGTTGTCCTGAAGACAGCATAGAACAAATGAGGGTAATGATTTTTGGTTTCCATATTAACATCCTTAGTCCTGAGCTGCTGCACTGGTAAGGAAGGAGAGGTTAACAGTAGATGGAGCTGAAGAAATGAAGCTTTGTGCTGTCTTGTCCTATTGAATAAAGGACCACAGCCTTTGCTGTATGGCTTGAGAAACATGTAGGAAAAGAAGATAAATGTAGTGTCAGCAACTACATATTGTTACTGAATATCAGCAAAGATTAAGCAAAACTAGTCAATTATGTCAGGAAAAAAATAATAGATTTGAGTGAAATGTACCCATTGAATGTGAAACTAGGTATTAAAATGTCTTTGCATTAAAATCCATCTAGTGACATACTGTGATATATAAATGAATTTAATGCTGAAAAGTTGTTTTAAATGGCAGCTCACTTCATTCCACAATAAAATAGTTGATAAGAAAGGAGAGCTGAAATCTTACGTCCCATAACTAAAGAGAAAAGCATATGACAGAATGCAGCAGACTAACTGGTTCAAATAGAACTAGGACTGTTTGACTCAGCCAGGAAAGCCAAGTAATAAACTGCTTTGGAGTTTTCTGGCTCTTTTATATCTTTCATAACTTTATTGGAAAGGTAATGAATCTATTTTACCAAGGTAGCTTAGGCTTCTTTGCATTATCTCTGGGGACAAACTCAGGAAGGTTATAGCTATAACAAAAGCAGGGTGTTGATTCTCTTCTGCAGTAAGGTTCCTCCAGATATATTTCCCTTTTATCCCTCACTTCACTGTCTCTGCTCCAAAAAGCTGGCTGTCTAAAACTGTTCTGTACTGGGTTACTGCCAGAGTGCGTGACCTTTTTCTGGCTTAGTAACTGGCCTGAAGTGGTGGTGAGCATCCACATGTTTTCTTCCCCACCAGACTCCTCTGTAATGGGCTTTTTTTGGGGGTGTGTAACAGCTATGCAGTCTTGCACTAAGCTAAGTGTTTCATCCTAATGGCAGCAAGGATGGCCTTGAGTTTATGGGGCTTGCGTGTTTTCGAACAAACGACACATATGCAGCACAGGAAATTATGTATTTAATGTCTTGCATGACCAAGAATTGGAGCTCTGCCTTAAAATTAAATCTCAAGGCAGAAACACTGGGAAATTTTGGGAAGCACTAGCAAGAATGGGTGTTGACAGCCCTTTTGTTTTTGGCATGGCTTTTTGTTTATCTTCCTGATACCATGCTACATTCAATTACTTTAAAAAAATTGTAGTCTCACCTTGTGAGATGAGCACTGGTGTTAATTCTGAGAGAATACATACTCTGAAAGGTGCTTTGAGTTGTTTCTGTGGATAGAGCACTGCTTACAGAGGGGTTACATACTCCCTCCCTGTAATTTGATACAGAAATACCTCCACCCAGATGACTTTCTCTGCTCTTTCTTTCTATTACTTTATTTTGCTTTTCTTCTTTCTAGCAAGATACTGGAGCACTGTTAGGTTAAGATGAAATATAAACACTGGGCTTGTAGTAGGGATAAGGTCAGCACTCAGTGCTTCTTGGCTTCTGTTTCTCTATTTTTACACCAGAAAACCCTTACAAAAAGCCATCTGTATTTCCCTTGTTCATGGAATTTTGTTGCCATTCTCATACCTGCCTTTTTCTGGTTTCCTATATATATATATATATTTTTCAGCTATTGTGTATTTTGATACTGGACAAAATGTAGCACATGATTTGTATGACAAACAACTGAGGCCTGAGATCCAGATCACAGAATTCCTGGCTATCTGGAGAAAGCATTTACAGGCTGTCCCTTAGATACTACCTGACCTGTCCTGTCAGCAAATTTCCTCACACCACAGGGGACCTGTGCCCCACTTCCACAGTTGTTCTGGACAGCAGAGCAAGTTAGTTTAACAAGATATTTAAACCATCATTTATAGCCACAGAACTATTGATAAAATACTGATGTACCAGACTGAGCTGTGGGTTCAGTTATTTTTACAGATGGATAGCCAATATCTTACACTTGCATGAGGAGAAGGTCCAGCCAAATCCCTTGAACCTGGTTGAGAAAGTCCAAGTAACTTGGCCCTTGTTATCATCTCACTGCTCTTAGAAGTTACATGACATCAAGCTCCATTCTTTTCAGTTATTTAGTAGGTCCTCCTTTGGCTGATAACAACATCTCCATTATTAGCTTCTTTAAAGTTTGTGTGAAGAAATTCTGGACAGCATTGTATAGGAGTTACCATGGAAGGATGGAGGGAGGTTTAGGCATCTATAGCTCCAGACCACGTGTTTTTCTTCTCTCTTTTTGTTTGTTTGTTTTCTTGGGGTTTGGTTCGTTGGTTGGCTTTTTGGGGTGTTTTTGGTTTATTGGAGTTTTGTTTGTTTTTGGTTTTGTTTGGTTGGTTTTTTGTGAGGTGGTTTTTTTTTTTTTTTGTGGGTTTGGTGTTTTTGAGGGAGGAAGAACCATCAAAAACCTCTAAATACGTTCAGAAGGATTTTGCAGTGCAAATTTTTAAAAATGCCTATGAAGTGCATTCAGCCTGGTCTCTGAAATACTGGTGCTTATATAAAGTGTGAATTGGGCCCACTTCCTCCCTCATAGGATGAGAAATTACTATTTGCTTTTTCTAATTTTTTCCCCCCACTTTCCATGGTGCTTTTGTTGACCAGGAGAAAGGGTAAGTCTGAGGAGCCTTTTGTGAGCTCTGAATAAAGTTTGCACTAGCACTGGAGCCTTGTGTGTCCCCCTCAGACCTCCTGACTGGCTCCCCAGAAATTTGTTTGTTTTCCATACACACACTTACTCTGATAAAATAAGGCTGCACTGTGTGGTAGGAGCTGTTCTCCATGGAATTTCAGGCGTGTCTGTTAAGGATAAGCTAGCATATGTAAAAAATAGAGAGGTGTCTTTGGCTTGCTTCTTTGCCAGACGTTTTTCTTGGACTGTTTTTGCAATCTGTTTCCTTCGCAACACACTTCCAGAATTATTTTGATTAATCTTCCCATAGCTTATTAATCTAACTTCTCATGGGTTTTCAGGACACAAGACTGAGTCTGACAGACTCATGTTTCACTATTCCTTAGTTCTTGCAGTGTTAAAACCCCTTGCCCAAAGGTTGACAGCAGGGCATACACAGCTTGCAGGAAATGTTAGCTTGCAGAGATGAGCCTCATGTTTGCATTAATTTTTATCTTGGAAAAATTTGATTTTTGCTGTAAGTATTCATCAGGTATAGAAGGAGGAGTTTAAGGGTTATGGAACAGAGTTAAAATGTTAATGCTAGAGGCAGAAGGTAGGTGTGTCATTAATAATATACAAGTGTTCTGACATTTAAATGTTCTTGACCTGAAGCTGACCTGTGAGTGTCCGCTGGGAAGTCTGAGAAAGTACTCACACAGGGCTTGGTAAATACATTAGGTTTATCATTCCTCCCTCAGCTTCCCAGTGGCAACACTGAAAAGCAGGTGGGAGCTCTCTTCCATAATGTGTTTATTTTCTTAAATTTCAGTATTTTTTTCTCTTCAAATCCTGTGTTTTCTAGATGGTGAAACTTGGGTCATCATTGTCCAACCTCGTGAGTTGCAAAATACTAGTGGGGCTAATTATGGGCATTGTACAGCCAGTTGTAGAAGATAAGTGTGCTTCTGGAAAGATCCATCACTGTATTTGTAAAGTTGGATAACAATAACTAGAGTTTGAGTGTTTCTCAGTGTAGAAAAACATGAAGTAAAGTGTTGAGGAGTTAACTTTGCAGCATGAATTTCAAGTTCAGTTTAAAAGGTTGAACCTCTGATGAGGGAGACGCTGCTGAGGATGCAGTGCATTTTTGAAAGTGAGACAGAGATGGATCAGTCTTTCTGCAGAGAACACTGTATGTGCACTCACAGCCAACTGACTGGAGGCTGTAATTCCAGAGAAATGGTGCATTATTTCATTTAGCCAGCCATAGGTGGGCACTGTCGCACAGTGGAGACTTGCCAAGCTGCAGTAGCAGCCTGCCTGTTAAGTTAACAGGCTGAGGTGGTGGCTTGAGTTTATTCAATTTCTGCTTTTAAGAATCAGACATGCAAAGCAAAGGATGTCCAAGACCTTTCAGAAGTTTTGCCCTGAGGCCAGTAACATTCTCTCTGTCCGAGTGATGGCTTCAGGCTTTTCCCTTGGGAAGCTTCTTACTTGAGGCTTCTGGCACATAAACTTCCAGAGGTGATAAAAAAACATCAGAGGTAGCTTATACCTGGGTTTATAATTGTTGTTTAGTTCGGGATCATTAGGGTTTCACCTAATTTCTAAATGAAAGCCTGAGTGTCTCCAGCATTCTGTTGCTTCAAGAACTGCCGTACCATGTCATTCACAAGCCTTAGGATTTGACCACAAAAATAGCAGCAGTGGAGTTTCCAATCAGCATTGCAATGAGCCTTGTGGGCTTCCCTCAAGATGCTTCCTTGTCATCTTCTCCCTGGAGGGAGCCGTTTTTGCTTGTCTGAAATCCATTTTTGCTTGTTGAGTAGCCTCTGCTTGTAAAAGATGGCTGCTGGGTCAGCAGGATTTTTTATTTCTGACTGATGATTTGTATTATTTATGACTTATATATTCCAGACAAAGGCAGTGAAGAGGTGCTAGACTTGAAAAGTTATTTGACAAGCAGTAATGAGCTTCTTGGATGGAGAAGGAGGAAACTTTCTTTTTTTAGCACCAACAGTGCTAACAAGGAATTCTTAAAGTTGCAGTGGGGCTCTGGCCTGGAATGGGTTTGATGGGTTACATGTCAAATATATTCAACAGTAGAGAAGGATGTTTCTGTAACAATGAAGTTGCAGACATGCACTTTTTTCATTGTGGAAGCCAATCCTAAACTACCTTGTCATTTTCAGCCACTGCTGCTACTTCACATCAGAGGGTACTTACTTGTCCTTTTTCTTTCAGTCTGCATTAGCACTTTTATGCCCTGCGTCTCCACTGCCCCAAAATCGGCCTGTAATAAAGACTTGGAACATGAGTCTCAAAGGAATCTAACATGCACCTTCAATGCCTCCATTTGAGTTACACAAATGTCTTTAAATATCTTTTCAGCATTTGAAGATAATGGAATGCAAGGTCTCACTTTGTGCTTCTCTGGGCTTGTGCACACTGCGTACAGCAAATCCACCAGTGCTGGTTACCAAAGCCTGCAATTGCCATAGCTGTTACTCATTAAACTGAGCATTCAGATTTATTTTCCGAACTGTGAATGACTTTTTTTATCCCTTACCTGGAAGAAGATTTTAAATACATGAATTATTTACTCTGTAAATCTAGTGAAAACAAAAAAACCCAAGGTTATGAATGTGTGTTTTGGCCTCATGGTGTGTTCAAGTTGTTGCATGTCATACAGGCAAGGTAATGCTGTGCATGTGCAACACTTGTAAAATAAAAATAGCTCATGGATTTTTACTTTACAAACTTGGCACAGTTTGTAATTCTGGGAATGACCCTGGTGAAAATACACATGGTGCACTTGTGCTGAAAATTTGTTTTTCTTCAATAGAAGAAAGAATACAAGGCTTCCAGTGTGTTATCAATGGGTTTCTAAATTGTGCAAAATATGTTTTTGGAATGGTATTTCATGTATGTATTTGGCTGTATTTCACAATATTGTTAATTTCCTGGTACATTTGTTTTGCAAATGACCTTAATTAGTAATTACTCCTCTACTTTGACTGTTTTAAATAAAAGTATTTATTTTCAGCTGCTCAAAGGCAAGTGAGAAATGAAAAATTTTCTTGCTATCAGTGTAATTAGTGGCTGCTTGCACTCCATGTGGATTGTGATTGAGTTCAGTTTTCATCATGTGTGTTTTTAAAGAGCTAAAAGAGTTCTGCCAACCCTTAAAGTATAAAAGCAGCTGTAAAGTGCTCTAAAGAGGCAATATAAAATATCATGCATGTTGTTTAATGACTAAAGAAACTTACAACTCTTTTAAAATGAAAATTGTGAAGGGGTTTAGTTGACTCTGTTGACTTTTGGCAGACCTTATTCAAATGTCCAGTTCTTAGAAAGCAGCTTCAGGGTGTAACTACCACAGCATTGTTGGTGATGACAGACTAGTGGGTGCTGCATTGTTACACTGGGGTGAGGGAATGTCACTCCACATGTCCTTTTCACAAGTTCTCCTGTTCTAGCAAGAGGCATTTATTTACTCTTCCCTGGTTTCTGAACAGTGATTCCCTGGAAGCTGCCCAGCCTGCCCCGGTGAGGAGCATCCCTGCCTGCCAGGACAACGTGGATGTGAGACCTGCTGCTGCCAACTCCTCACCTGCCACAGTCCTCAAGCCAGTGGCACCCCTGGGTTCTGCCAAGGGTTGGCAGCCTCCAAGCCAAGCAGGTAACTTCCAGACAGGCTTTTTCTTGCTCACCTAAAGGCCTTTGGGTGGCTCAGCAAAACAAGCTTCACCTTGGGCGTAAAAACAACAGGCTTCAAATGGCTGTTTGTGGGTTTTGAGAACAGGCCAGTTTGCTGGGAAAAGAGGAGAAGAAAAACCAATTTAGCCGTTTTAGTAAACCGGTAGCCCTTTGTAAGCAGCCTCATAGATGCAATTAGTTTCACATACAATCAAAATCAATTGCCTCATGCCTCTATTAAAGACATTTATACCAATCAATTATATGTATATACACCCCACAGTTTCATCTGGGTGCTTCCCATGTGACTGTAGATTCAAGCATATCCCATGCTATTCCAGGTAGGAATGTTGACATATGTTAATATTACCCATATACATGTTTTCCAAGTGATCTTTTCAGAAGTACTAGTTAATTTAAAAAAAAAGATTTAGAAGGCTGAAGCACTGGAGTGTTTGTGTATTTGACATCTGTAGGTTTTATTTGAGCAGGGTGCCAGATTATTACATAAGTTTGAGTTGCAGAGGTTTGTGTAGAAGTTCTTAAAAGGACGATTCACATAGCTTCAACCTTTGAATGAACTTTGGTGATTTCTAAACCTTTGAACCCACACCAGAATGTGTTATATCTGGAAAGCATTCTGTTTTCTTTATGAGCACTCCTAAGTTATTAGAGGATACAGATAACGTTTGTATGTGTAACTGTGTACCTAAGTTTTCATAGTATTACATCCAGCATTTACTTGGGTTAATTTTTTAAGCTGAATCAGTCTTTGGTGCTGAATTAAACTTGTGTAGTAATTTCAAAGGAACTGGGAAATCTGTATTATTAATTAAGCTTTAGCTTCAGATTTTTCTTGCTAATATGAGATGAGTAGTCTTGATTCTCTTTCTGACAGGATCAATTATGCTAAATAGCTCTATTTGTTTTTGTTCCATGTAAGGGTTTTCCCTCTTTAGAGGTATATCCAGTCCCAAAATGGAACTGCAGAAGCTCTGGCATGAAAATAAAGAAAAAAAATGCAGTGTTAAAGCTGCATGTTTTATAATGGCTTTGGCACTGCTGATTGAATGACTGCTGAGGTTGGTAACATGTTGGTGTATTTTGGTTGGGCTGTGCAGTTCTGTAGGAAGCCTCAAGATGGCAATGCACTGTCATTGCTGTTCTTTCCTGGCAAATAGTGACTCTGCTAATGAGGGCATGGTAAAGACTTCTTAAAATTTAGATCAGTTTAATTCTAGCATTGTTTTACTTCTCTGAGTGTAGCTAGCATTAGAAGGGGAAAAAACCTTCAAAATAAGCAGTAACCACAGAAGCCCCAACAGTTTTTAAAGTTACTTTTTTGGTAGCATGTGTGCTTAAGGCAAGCTTTTGTGGGCATGTCATAATCCTGCATTTTTCTAAGTGATTGGTTGTGCTTTACAGTTGATATAACTTTCTGTGTCACCAAGTGATGAATTATTTCACTTGCATAGAAACCACCCATGATATTGGAGTTTCTGTAGTACCACACTCATTTTTAGTATGTTGGTAGGTGTTTCACTGCTAAATCCTACTAGCATGCTCTAGTATTAATAGGAGTCAAATGTTCAAAATAGCCTTTTTTTTAAGATGTTCATGAAGGAGAGAGTTTTAAAGAGATTACTTAAACTACACTTTATTCTGTAGTGCTCTGAAAATCTATGCCTATGCTCTTGCATAATGTGAAAATCTTTTTTTGTTTTTCCTTTTTTTTTTACATCAGAGATACCGAGTAGGCAGGTGAGAGGGAAAGCCAGGCAGAGAATTTTTGATTGTTATGTTCCAGAACAGCTTAAAGAAAGCTTAGAAAGTTCATACTGGTAGAGAAGCTGGTGGAAAGAAATGGTCATGAGGATGTCAACTTTGTGCTGTCTTGATGAAGGGTTCTGAGATGCACTAAGTTCCAAAGAAGCAAAGCTGTTACCTCTCCCCAGAAATATTGGGGGAACCAGAAATAAAAGCTATAGGAGAAAGAGGCATTGAAGACTCAGAGTTCCCTAAAACTGGAAAGTACAGGGAAGATAATGCAGAAGTGTGAACGGCAGCTGCCCAGGAATTAACAGGGTGGGATGAGTACAATGTCCCAGGTGCCAGAGGAGTTTCAGTTTGCACCTTAGGAACACAGACAGTCACCCACTGCCATGGGAAGCCAGTCAGTGCTTGTCCCCTGTAGGTGGAACGGCAGTCAGACAGGTAAAACTGTTCCAATAATTGAATGCTTTGCTAAAATTAGTCGGATGTTGAAGAAAAAGAAAGACTATAAGTGTTTCAGAGAATGCTTGGACTTCAGTTCTGCTGTTTCTTTACAGTCTGTGAGCATAAAGTTTTCCTTAAAGTAAAACTTCCAGTGCTCCACAGGCCAAACAAAATTTGGCTTCATAGGCCATAAGCCTGACAAAGTTTTAGACTAAAAAACTCCTTTGATTTCATAGCTGAAGTCTACCTTAGGAAATAATTAGAAGGAAGATACAGTCTTATGTAAATGTGTAGTGGTATGCTATTAATAGCAGAAGTGTATTGGGAGCACAGTTTGGTAGGTTTGATACCACTCACTCTTCTAATGAATATTGTTTCTAACACCAAGTTGTTTCCAAAGCAAAATAGGCATGCCATAGGATTTTGTTTGTGCCTGGGGAAGCTGTAAGGTGCTGATTGATGGTGTGGCATGAAGATTACCAGTGATTTTATTAAGTTCTCTGACTACAGAGGTCTGTCATTTGGGTAGACAGCATCTTGTCAATTATTAGTTGGAATCTCTTTGTTGTACAGACCACCCAGAGAATACCTTGTTGTTTTGGGGTTTTTTTTTAATAAAAGTATTACGGCTTTTTTTTTTACCTTCAGTGTAGGGGCTTGGGGTGATTTGTTTGATTATTGTTGGTTTTTCTTTTTTGAGATTGTGCAGAGATGCCTGAAGGTGTCAGGGATTTTGTTGTGAGGTATGAGCTATTTCATGACCTGGCAACGTGATGGTTCAAAGTTGAATGGCTGAGATAGTGAACCTGGAGATGCTTCAGGGATTGGTTTTCTCTCTACAGAAGTGTCATGATCTGAGTGGATCTCACAATGATAGCACCCTTGGGTCTGAATTATCCTCATTGGCTGTGGGGGCCATTCATGGAGTACCCATGAGTGCTGCTATGCTAGTTGTCCGCTATGCTAGTAACAGAGGTTTTATTCCTCTTTGGAACAAAATCATAGTATTACAGGATTCCTCAGTGGTTTGCTAGAGGAAAAGAGAAATGGCCATCTCATGCTGTCTTTTAAGGCATGGGTAAGAGGCTCAATAATCTCCAATTTTTTTCCTATTGTTGAAACAAGTGAAAACACACTGTTACTGTGTGTTCTATGTGCAGACTGGAATTTATAATAATTCTCACTTCATTTTTCTCGAACTTCATTATGAAGTTCTACTCATTTACCAGAGGCAGAAGATTTTTGCAAGATTATTTTAAATTCAAAGATTTAAATAACCCAGAGCATCCTGGTTACATTGTAGTGAGCTATTCTATATTTGGTAGCTATGACTCTACACTTAGACAGCATGGTTCACCCCAAGGAACCCCAAAGCACTTTCTAGTCCTGGGCAAGGACACGATGCATGCACAGGAATGGCTTTCACTCACCACTGCCACACAGCCACCTCGTGGGTGACAGATGACAGCTGCTTGTCAGCGTGCCTTGACATTCCACGGCAACTTGAAAGGAAGTGAATAGCACCGTGGCAAATTGAGGACAATCTCAGGAGGTGTAATTGCCTGGTAAGCACAGCTACACCAGCTGGAGTCAGTCCAGGAGACAAACTGTTCTCAGGGAGAGTGTAGCAGGATCTGTGATGGTCAGAGGCGGTCAGGACTTCCAGTGTGACATTTCTCACATGAAATTGCCTTCTCTTACCTGACATCTTTCAAACCTGTTGCTGGGGGGTGAGCTACTGATGCATGGGGACCGTAGGGGCTGTGTGCCAGGCACAGCACTGCCAGTCCCACACCCTGCCTTCCAGTCCAGGAGCTGGGCAGGCAGCATCCTGTTTGCTTGCTGGGGTCCCGTGGGATGGCAGGGGGCCTGTGGGGAGCTGTTACAGCTGGTGGCCAGAAAGGCTGGCTTGCTTCTTGGAAAGGAGAGTTTCATTGCAGTCGATGCCCTTTGTTCCTCCTGGCGTTTGCAGTGAGCTAGAAGAATGGGATGGGGAAGGTTTGTGGTAGAAGCATTCAAAACCGGTGTTTTAAGTGATCCTTTACTCAGATGTGCCAGTTTCCTTATTCCCAGGGTCTCTCTCAGCCTGGTATCACTGGGCTATATAATCCCCTTCCAGCAGAGCTGCGAGGGAATGTCAGCATATTTTGCAATATGCACAACTGTCAGTTGCCTAATCCTGAGCAAGCACATGTGTTAAGCACATGATCCCTTCAGCAGAGGGAACACACTTATAAACTGGCTGGCTGCAAGCACGTAAAAAGTACTCCCCAGACAACTTTGTTTTAAAAATTCTGCTATTTCCTTGAAATTGTTTTTGTGTACTTGGTAACCTTGAATTTACCTTCTCTGGAGTTATCCATAGGATAACTTTCTTGCTGCATTTTCTTTTTTATATCCCATTCCTGCAATAATATTAAAATTTTAAAAGCCAAAGAAAATGCAAGCCTGTTCCTAGGCGTGGCTTGACATTGTGCTCAATTGGCAGTTTGAGTCTTTGTTTCCTTCCTTGCTACTTATTCTACTACTTATTTATGTAGAGAATATGGGATAAAAATTATATATCAAACTGTGGAGTTTGGCCATCAGGGCAAAAAGTATGGAGCTGTGGAGAGGGAGGAAGGCACTGAGATACTTTGTGGTATCCCAAAATGCTTGTACTGCCAGTAAGTCCTTAAGGGATTAAGTACCATAAAGGGATGGACTGCAGCACTTTTCGTCCTTGTCATTTTTGTTTTTCTGTGTTTCATTTGTATTTGCACCAGCCCTTATGTCAATTCTGTTGATCTCAGAGGCTATGCTTACCCCGGGGGGGTGTAAGTTAAGTTGATAGCTTTGAGAATACTTCTGCATGGAGGTATTTCCAAAGCAACCAAATATAAAAGCAACCAAACTATTGTGTCACCATCATGGTGATCATAAAGTTCTGCAATTTTGATTTTAGGACCCTCTCATAATAACTTGTTTCCTTTGTAGAACAGGAATTTCAAGGCAGGACTAATTATAGGAGCTCAAAGAGCTACTTGCCTATTGAGGGCCAAGGTCTGAATATGGGGAAGAAACTGGGTTAACGCTGCTAGTCGTTAAGACAAATTCTTACATTGTTAGTATGGCTTCTGTTAAAAATAGGTCCCAAAACAGTTCCACCATTTTTCACTGAAAAAGATTGTTCAAGGTTGCTGCTCCATGATGTAGTCACGATTCATGAAAGCAGAAAGCCTTCTTCATAAAAATGTTATGATTGACAGGTCAAAATACAAAACCTTTCTGATCCTGGTTTATGGACTGTAATTCATTTTTCATCTAATCTAGATTATTATATCATCATGTGACGGCAAACCACAAGAGTTTGTTCTTACAAGTTAATTAATGTGAAGTCACTTAGCCAGCAAAACCCATTGTGAAACCAGAGTAATTTATAAATGTTAACCTTAACTTGATGGCAGTATGAAATTTCAACCCTTGTAGAGTTAGTGAAAAAATTAGTGTGTTTCTAAAACGTGAATGCTTATCTTTAAGAAGGGGCAGATCATAGTAATGATGCGCAAATGTACCACCTGCTTTTCAGAGACAGAATGGCCTAGTGTACCTCAGTACAAGATCTGCTGGATAGAAACTCAGCTTTTCTGTTACAAACATAACCTTAGACAATTTTCTTATGTTTTGGTTTTGCCAAATTCACGTGCTATTGCACAAAATTGGTCACTTAAATGAATTATTTGCAGTACTTGGACAGATGCATGTTTCTTTGTGTTCCTTTAAACAGAGATGCAGAGATTTTTTGGCTCTATGCTTATTTCACACACATCAAGTGGGAACATTCACTGATTACCCAAATTCGATATTCATTGTCTTTGATTTGTTAAAAAGTAACTTCTTGTCACATACTGACTCACCAGATCAGTTCTTCTCCATTAGTTATCACCAGCTCAGAGCAGTGGTGTGTCCTGTTCAGATGCACAGGTGTAGGGCATTCAAGAATTATGCCTAATATTTGTTCAGCAAATGAAAAGCCAGAATTCCTCTGGTAAATGCATTTATTGGAATTCAGTGTTAAACATCAGCTTCATGACACTGACAGATAATTTACACGAGACTGGACAGACATGCTCTCTGCAGGCATAACCCAGCTGTCGAGTTTAGAAGAGGAACTAAAAGCAAGGGGGGTAAAATCTTATCTGCAGAAAGCTACCACATGGGTTTCTATACTGCCACTGCAGAGAAATGCAACACTGTAGTATAGGACTTGGTTTTCTCTTTCTTCTTGAGTTGCTTTTTCGATAAAAGCAACGCCAGTTGTGCCAAATTTGTGACGGTATGTGATGTAACAAATCAGAAGGAGACAGGCTGAGCAAGCCAAAACCACCATACTCATTTTAATTGAGATGCTTTACAGCTAATTTACCCGGAGCCTTTCCAGTTGAAAGGCTGGTTACTAACACAGGAACTAGTCCCTCTAGTTGCAGGGGCTGTTGAAATGGGGCCAAGGTGACACCTGTTTCGATTTTCCACGGGTGCATACAGCTTTCACCCAGCATTTAAATACATGATAATGGTTTAATTCGTCCTGTTCTGCCTTTAATCAGCAAAAGGAGTTTAGCTCTGACTGTGTTTCCAAGACTTCGTGAGAAACAAAAGAAACAACTACAGAATACAGGGGTTGAACTTTGTTTGTTGGGAGGAGATTTTTTTGTGGTTTGGCTTTTTTCTCACCTTGTACTTGTGCTGTAGCATTCTGCACTGAACTTGTATGATTTCATGTGGGTCTGGGAGTGGATGGGGTGTTGCATGCAGCCAGAGCAGTGAGCTGACAGCAGAGCTTTTCAGACACGTTGCTTCATCCGGCCATCTGTTTGGTTTTGAGGGAATGAACAGGAAGATTTCTTACACTACAGATATATTACGAAAAGTCAGAGAATTGGACGTATGAAGCTTTATATTTTCCATTTATAATACAGTAGTTTGATTGCAGTGTATAAATCACTGAGTTAGAGCGCTTTAAAATGAAGTTCTGGCACTCCCACTGCTTCAAGTAGCATTGTTATTTATAGATATTACATGAAGGCTGATGTTATGTTTAAGTGAGCGTTAAACAGTTCAGGCTGTTGTATTGTTGCTACGCACCAGAGAACCTCTGTCAAAGTGACTTTGGCACCGCTGCGTATCCGCCTTTCTCCCTTTGTCTTCCAAACCTTTCAGCAGTGTTTGCAGTTATCCATGTGCTCAGCGATGGAACAACCTATTGTTAGACTAACAAGGGCAAAGTCACGCTGGGATTTTTAAAAAGGGAAAAAAAAAGAGGCAGTTCTTTACCCTGCCTAAAAGATTGTTAAATATTAAACTAGCCATACCAAGGAGTTCAGTGAAAGCAAACACTGTGGGTTTGCTAAACTTAAACCTAATAAAGTAAAAAGTTAATAGTCAGGGACAGAGTCTTTTTGGTTTTAGGGAAAAAAAAAAAGACAATACATCATTGCAAATCAATGCTGCTTTAGAATGTTTAATTAAAAAGAGTGAAGGTGAAGCGAAGCCTACAAAACTCCAAAATTTGGCCATAGACATCTTCTCATAACTTGCACAGAACCCAAATCTCTCTGGTACTCAGGTCAGAATAGCTCCTGCTGGAGTGTATAATTCTTATAAATAATTTATTTTATTTATTAATTGAATTTATTGATTTTAGTTTTAAATCTTCAAACCACCCACAAAAGTTGCTGTCCTTTGTCTCATTTCAAGCAACAGAGGTGGCAACAGGAAAATATGGGTGATTTCCTTTTCCATTACTAATCAGTCACCATTTGCAATTAAAAATGTGCATGCACCTTGACACATCTTGGATAATGGGGCGTCTATCTCCCCAGTACTCCTTGAGAACAAAGCTGCTGATCATATGTGTAAAATATAAAAAGCAAAGTATAAAACACAAACTACAGGAGAGCTCAAATGGTTGCCAAGAGTTGAGAGGTTTTCACTTAGATTGGGTGCAAAGATTTGTACCTACTTTGGCATTCCTCATGTGCCCTGGTAAAATCTTCTCATTGCAAGAAAAAAAACCACCTGCATCAGTTTTTTGGGCCTGATGTTTTTAAATCAAGTAGTTGAGTTTCAATCTGAAAGATTTCCAAGGGAATAGGGAAGAGAAAGGAGGGGAAGAGAATATGTGAACTCAAAGTATCCCTATCCTGTCTGCATTAAAAAACATCTTGTCCACTGGAGTGTTAAACTTGCTGTTGAAGTAGAAGGAATATATGGGAAATATCTGTGTTCTATCTAAACAAGAAAACAGGCCTAATATTTGAAATTCTCTAGCTGCAAGAGGAGGAGTAGTGTTGGGAAAAGTACTGAGAATTCATACAGATTTAAGTGGAGCATTATTAGTGGAGTTTTCTTAAATCAAAAGCAAACCAACTAAACGAAAGTGTCACCACCAACAAAAAATGGTCTGTGGGTTGCAGTGGAAGTAATGAACCTTTGGTGAAATTACTGAAGTGTTAAAGGTATGTTTGTGGCCTGTGGAAAGATAGAAGTGGCCAATAAAAGCTATCCTCCTGCTGGTGTTCAGAAGGAAATGAGGAAGATAAAAGGCTGAGGTGCAAATCAAGCAGTGAGGAAGGGAGAATGATCTATGGTGGAAAAAAAAAAAAGAAATAAATCTAGAGAACTATAGAAGGTTTACAAAGAAGCCAGTATATCAAATAAGGTATTTGATATAGGTATAAATATTACAGTACTTTACTGGTGGATTTTTGACTGTGCAAGACGAACAAGGTCTTAATGTGATTACCAGCAAAGAGAAGGAGAATCCTTGTGGGAATGCTGGGGGCACAAATTGGGAGTATGGGCAGGGAGTGTCCTCAACACTAAATGCCCAGATTGGTGTTGCTCAGGCCACAGCTCTTGCTTGACACAATATTAATTTGTGTGGTTTCTATTATGTTTTGCTTAAAAGAGAGTTTCTGTTATAATGTGATGGACTATCTCCTTCTCTCACTTTTAGTGCTTTAAATAACTCAGAAATGACTGATCTAACAGCTTTGTAGAGAAGGTTTACATAGACAAATTCTCCTCCTGGCCGGTAGTAACTTTGAAGTTCAGTAGTATTCAGAAAGCATCATTCATAAAAACAGCAATAATGAAAGCTGTAATGAGAACAAAGAAAAGGGAGCAATTGTGATGTTTGTGCTTCCCCCCTCCCCCCTTAAGCAAGCAGAAACGCTTTTTTTAGCTACACAGTGCAAACAAGACAGCTGATGTGTCTGAATGGGCTTTGGGATTTAGTAGATAACCCAAACAGAAATTAGCAATACACTAGAAGCTGTGTTGCAATTTGATTTATGGCAAAAGCTGTCTTCAAACAGATTTGGGTTTAGTGTGTATTCCTGTCTTCTCGTGAAATGGGATCTGAAAATTGAAAAACCATGTGTGATGACAGAGGAGGAAAGTGCTATTAATCAACACCACTTTTGTTCATGTCTTCAAAGCTGTTCTGCCACCTTTTTCATTTTTATCTCGTCCTAGGTTTTCAGCTTAGCAGGCATTTATAATCTAAAGTGAGCTACAGTAGCGGAGTGACTTGTTCAAGATCAAGTGCCTCTATTCCTAAATTCTTTCCGCTCAGGAACATTGAATGTTTCAAAAATAAAGGTGTTATTTTTTCAAGATATTGCAAATTCATTAATTATACATGAAATATAGTCTTGATTTAAAAATTAAAAAAGAAATAAACTAAAACAAGCAAACTTTATCAGTTGTTATCAGGTTCTGAAAAGGACCCAAAAATGTATCAGTCTTGAAATGATCTGAGAAATTTTCATAAACCAACCACTCAAACAAAAAAAAAGATATATACAGAATTTTTTTCATACACAGAAAGAATAAGCAAAACCACGTATTGAGCCCATATCAGCAGGTTAATACCAAGTCTAATTACAGTACAAAAGTATTGGTGTTAAACAGTATTTCTCTTCCAGATGTGTTAGCCCAGATGTGAGTAGAGGAAGGGGTTGCTAAAGTTCATGGTAGTGTTTTGATTAAACTGTGCAGTGCTTGGCTATATTCTGTAAATAGCACAATATTGGCATTTATGTTGGATTTTCTGTGGATTCAGTGTTGCTTAAATCTGTCTTCTCTGTGAATTAGTATGGCACTTCTCTTTCAGCAGGGAATGCAGTGTTTGGCCTGAAAAGTACTTGCAACTTTTCTGTAGGACAGAGGCTGCTCAGTATTGCATTAATGGAAATGAAGAGAAACAATTTTTCATTTTTTCCCTGGAATATATGAAAAACAAGAGTGGACAAATAGCACAAAGATTAACAGCACCACAAACTAGATTTTTGGCAAAGCTTCATACCACTGTCGTGACCCTGGTGTTAGAGAGCTGCATCTTTGCAGCAGAAGCATCATCCTGCACTGTCCAGTGTCTCGGTCATTGCTTGGTTGTTTGCCTGTGAATTTCCACTCGGGTCTTAATTTCACTCCTTGATTTACAAGCTTTAGCAAAACTGTACTCAAGACAGGGCACCAAGTAAACACTCCAAGTTTCTTTTGCCTGTGGTTGCAAACAAAAGGCCATGGAAATGTGGGCTTTTTTATAATGTACTTGAAAAAGAAAGATACTTCCTCTTCACAGGAATAGCTGCTCCCATAAAACCCATGTTGTTGTAGCTTGAATGTTGCCAAGGTACATATATCAATAGAGGGAAAATAAAAGCAGAGGACTGCTTGTTTCTTCACTACCCTTACAATAGTATCATTTGTGCCTTTCGTTTTTGTAAATGCATTTCTCAAACTCCATAAAAGCTTATGTCTGTTCTCCAGCTCTAAAACCCTGAGTACACATGGAAGTGTGTAGTGTATACATTTCTGAAAATGTCAAGGTTTTATTTGTGTCATACTTTTATAAGGAGGATGGGAACATGACCTTTGGAGTGCTTCAGATTGGCAGAATCCACTGATCTAGACCACTGTTTAATTTCAACGTAGAAACAAATTTTGCTTATACAGTACTGTAGTTTAAATTCCTACACATGTTGTATTGAATGCATGTTCTTGTTTAACATGTTAGTAATGATGTATGATCTATTGCACTTGCTGTGAAATTTTTTGAGTAGGTATGTCATTTTCTCCTGCCTCTATTCATGCACTGATGTTCTTGGCTTCAGCTTTTGTATCTAAAACAAAAAAACGCCTTCACAGACTGTATATTCTTTTACCTAACTTCTTCAACATGTTAAAATTTGTCCACTACCTCTCCAAGTTAGCCAAAACCATTCTGTGTTATTTCACAGACATTTCATACAGTAGGTAGGACTTTCTTGGTAACTTATTGGGGGAGGAGGGGAAAATGAGTACTTTATAATATGTTCCTTTAAGGAGGCAGGTATACACTGGATAATGATGTTAGGCAAATACAGTTGGTTGCTTGTGTTTCAAGTTAATTTACTTGGTACTGAAAGATGGTCCTGTAAAAGCTTTTGGCATTCTTTCCCCAGCTCCTGTCAGTGGATGGACATCAAACAGTATTAAATCACCTGGAACAACTGCCCCGAGTGAAAAAGCTGCAACAGCACCTCAGCTGAATGAGCAGGACACGTTGGTTCAGCGGGCGGAGCATATTCCAGCGGGGAAGCGCACTCCCATGTGTGCACACTGCAACCAGGTCATCAGGTCTGTATTGCTTGCTGGGGCACTTTTGGGATGTGCAGAATTGGCTCTATGGCCAGGCCCAGAGAGTGGTGATGAATGAGTGAAATCCAGCTGGCCACTGGCCACCACGGTTGCTCCCCAGGCTCAGTATTTGAGCATGTGCTGCTTAATATCTTAATCAATGGTCCAGACTGGAATCAAGGTGACACTTAGTCACACTTGTAGGTGACTAAGTTGGGCAGGAGTGTTGCTCTGTTGGAGTGTGGGAAGGCCCTGCAGAGGGATCTGGATAGGCTGGATCAATGAGCTGAGGTCAGTTTTATGAAGTTCAGTAAAGCAAAGTCCTGTGTTTTTCATTTGGGTCACAACAATCCCAGGCATCACTACAGGCTGGGACGGAGTGGCTAGAAAGCTGCCTGGCCAAAAAGGACCTGGGGATGTGGATCAGCAGCAGCTGAATATGAGCCATCAGTATGCCCAGGTGACCAAGAAGGGCAGTGGCGTTCTGGCCTGTATCAGCAACAGTGTGGCCAGCAGGACCAGGGCAGTGATTGTCCCCCTGTACTCAGCACTGGAGACTACACTTCAAACCCTGTGTCCAGTTCTGGGCTGCTCACTACAAGAAGGACATTGAGGTGCTGGAACATGTCCAGAGAAGGGCAGCAGAGCTGGGGAAGGGTCTGGAGCACAAATCCTATGCGTGGGAGCTGGGAGTGTTCAGCCTGGAGAAATGGAGGCTCAGGGAGGACCTTACCCCTCTCTACAGCTGCCTGGAAGGAGCTTGCAGTGATGTGGAGGCTGATTCAAAGGAGTCAGCAGGTTTATAGTCAGGTCAGCAGTCAGTAGTACTTTTATCGTTCTTCTATCATCATAGAAATAATGTTCCTCATGTGATAGGACATAGCCACAAGATGTGATGGGGAGGTTTAGATTGGATAGTAGGAAAATATTTTTTACCAATAGGGTTGTCCAGCACTTGAATAGGCTGCCCAGAGAGGTCTTGCAGTCACCATCCTGGAGCTATTTATAAGATGTGTAGATGTGGCACTTAGGAACATGGCTTAGTAGTGGACTTGGCAGTGCTGAGTGAACAGCTGGACTGTTTGATCTTACAGGTCTTTTCCAGCCTGAATGATTCTAGGATTATGTTCATCCTGCAGCCTCTCTCACAGCAGGGCTTTGTTTTGCTTTTGTGGGTTTTGATTCTTTGGTCACAAGAGGTTTAAGGCTTCATTTTGGTAATGCAGAATACTGTTTTCATGTGTGGTTTATCTAACAAAACTGAGAATGAAACTACTTTGGAGGAGAAATACTTTGAACTGCTAACAATCACAGTCCTACAGTCCATTTTACAGAGAACCAGAAAACTGGATGGAATGGAGTAAATGTAAGAGGAAAGAAAAGTAAGCAAGTTAGTTTTCATGTATACACCCATTGCAATAGAGTTGGGACTATCAGCTGGTTGGAAACCAAACAGAGCATAGCCATGGAAAGACTAATGTTGATTTCTAAAGTGTAGTTTCTAACTGAGAAGAAAAATAACATCCATAGAAGAAAAGCAAGTGGTGTTTTAACAATTACTAGGACTGTATTGACAATAATTTACTGTATTGCTGGACTTCAAGCTCTCTGATGGGCTCCCTGGCCTTTGGACATTATGGTAGCTATTGTCCTTGACTTGTATGACATGGGTGCAACACAAACACAAGTTTGCCAATAGAGATTAAGTTAAGTGAGTTCTGCTGATCCCATAAGATATGCTACCATTAGCCAGAATTTTGTATGGAGGAAGAATTGCATCTGGGTTGCATTGTTCAGTCAGTGGTTTCTGACAATTAGCCATGATTGTCTCATTCAGGGAATTGTAATTGCTTGTATTGCCAATGTGCAAATCATCCTCGTTTTCATCCACCTTGCATTTTATTTCCCTAAAATAGAAATCTTGTAGAATTATTGAAAAAAATGCATTCCTCCAAAGTGTTTTCTTCTTGCTTATTCAGTCATTTGTGTTCTTAAACTACAAGGGGAAAGTAATGTTTTTGCCAGAAATTCTAATAGTAATTTTAAATTTACTTTTCTATATCCCATGTTTTCAGTGGACGAAATAAGAGAGCCTGCATTATGTTTCACCAAGATTAAAGAAAGAGACTTTTATTGATTAGAAAGTTCTGAAAAATTAGGAACTCCATGAGCTGTATAATTTTCATTTGTTATAATAGAAAATCAGCCTTTCCACCGTGGGTTTTTGTAGCCTCTTGAGTCCTGGCTTGGATTCTATATCAGAACCAGCCAATGCAAATCACTTATCTTTAGGGGTGAACTGAGTCCAGCTTGTTTGCTTCTGTGAGATTTCTGTTGTGGTAGTTCACTACCAGTTCAGTTAGCACGGGGGTTAATTTTACAAGACTCTTCACTAATGGATCAGTGATGTTCTGGAAAAGTTATTCCTACTTCCACTGGATACATCAAGGAAATAAAATAAAAATATATGAACCTAACCCCCGTGAAGCAATAGAAAATACTTTTACACATTCTCAACACAGGTGCACCTATGCATCTTAATCCATTTTTTTCTTCATTGAAAAATCAAAGATTAATATCAGAAAAGCATAATTACTGTTGGGGTGAGATTCATCTGATTCCTTGAACAGTTTGGCCCATATAATAATTCTATCTGCCTTTAGTATTCTATCCTTTTTGTTCCCTGCGATTTGGATTTGTGTCTAGTAAATAACATGCAAGAAACTATTGATTTGCTTTTTTGTGCTGTTATTTTAGTTTTAAACCAAACACAAAGTGCACTATATGCTGCATCTTTCATATAATAGGCTTCCTTGCCTTTTATTTAGAGCAGTTGTGGTTTATCAGGGTGTGCTGGTGCTCTTGCTGTGGAGTCTCAGTCCTGAGCAGTTCCCCTCTCCTCTTGGCCCTTAAATCACTTTCTGCTTCTCCCCACTCCCCCATTTTGATCACAAAAAAGGGATGAGCTGCTGCCCTCTAAGAAGGGCAGTCTGTTGGTCTGTGGAGCAACATTTACTCCTTAGTGGATAGTGAGGGCAAACTGCAGAGGCCCCACTTGACTGTACTTAAGCCATTGTCACCTCTTGTAAGTGACACCTTTTCATGAATAGTAATTGGTACCCACATCTGACTTCTTTGTAATTTGCTGTTGGTGTTTAAATCCTTATATTTCTTCATATGTTAAATGCCTGCTCAATTATTAAAAGCAAGTGTTCTGAGATGAGTTGATGTGCATTAATCAATGCCAAATATGCCTCATGTTCACAGCATACAGTGGATGTGGAAGACTGCAATGGCATTTTGAGTTCAAGTTTTAGCATAATTACACTTCATGCCCTCAGTGGTAGCTTTACCTATGAAAAGGTAGGAGGAGGATCAAATGGCATTGCATTGTACATGTGTTTTGAAGCCAAAATGCATCCTGGAGTTGGTTACTTTACACTCAGGCGTAGAATAACCATGGCTGGATGAGCCAAAACCTTTCTTAGAGATACCTTATAACTTTTTAATATATCTTCAATTATTCACACAGTGATTGTCTGAAGGTTCCAGTTTTTTCCAAAGCTTCATTAAGTAAGCTTTTCTTTCCGTGTCTAAAAGAATCAAAGCTGGAGGCAAACTAAATTTCTCTTGATCTACTTGCTGTGACGGTCTGGCAGACTTCTGGCATTTCCTGATGAAGACTTCTGGTTCCCAGACAGCCTTACCAAGTTCTGCACTGCAGAGTTGGCCCTTCCTTTGAAGTCCAAATGTGTTTTCTCTGGATCACCATTGAGAACATACCCTTTGGCATGGCTGCTGTGAATGATGACTTGGCTTTGTCATCTTTGCATAAAGCTTAATTGTTTTTAAAGGCAAAAAAACACAAAGGAAAAAGTATAAATGGTGCTTCCCTTCAGCATCTCCTGTACACAAATTGTATACTGTGGCATTTTCAGGGGAGGAGAAGAAGAAACTTCTAAGAATGTAGAACTGCTGTATGGTTAACTGTGAAGTGATTGGCCTTCCTAGCAGATGTGGAAAGCCTTTTTGATCTCTCTACCACCAAATTTCAGTTCTGGCTTACTATCATAATACAAGCCACATGAGAAACGAAATTACTGGTGTACTAATAAAATACATCACGATCATACTGATGAAGTTATATTCAGTTATGAACATTAAGTCATTGAAATTGCACTTATGTTTCCTTTAAGTTGCTTACTTCTCCTTTCAGTTTGCCCCAATATCATTGTTGCATACAGAGAACCCAGATGTCTGAGGTGACTACTAAAATCATGTACCTTTAGAGCGTTTGATTCTGCAAATACTCTTGTAAATCAATCAGAATCTCTTTCCAAAAAATAATAAATAAATGACTAGTTTGTTTTCATCTCTGAGTTCTGTTCACGTGGTCTAGGTGGTAATGCCAGAAATTTGTTCAGAAATGCTCAGCAGGTCAGAGTAGCCTGGGGTAGAGGCACATTCATAGCCAACTGTTGCCAGCTGGGTCATCCCATATCCCATTTGGACAGTAGGAACATGGGTTTTAGCAGTGCTTTTGTAAATATGTTCTAGTTGACGGAGGCATGTGGGATTTTTATTGGTTTTGGTATTAAATGGGGAAGAAGTGAAGGATGAAGAATCTACAGCCATCTTCCTAGCATTGCATCCCCCTAGCTACTTCTGTCGCGTTGTGTGAGAGTGGGCATCCTGCCCCTTACTCAAATTGGGGCTTTAAAGTCCTTTTCAAGTTAATAGAGGAAATAAATACCTTTCATTACTGGAAGCTATCATTTTGATGGCAAAATTATGCAGAGAGTGGGAACACCTCCAAGTTCTGAATATCATGTTTTAGTGTATTTTACATGGCAGGTATTTTTTTTTCTTTTTTTTTTTTTCTTCCATGTGCTTTGGGCAGCTTTTAAGTTGCAGGAATCATTAAGCCACAGTATCAGCTTGACATGTTTAAACTGCGGCCTGATTGAAAGTAAAATTGTATTTAGAAAGTGTTCCGCTGGACATGTGTGCACAGGGAGCCAGTGCACTAATGGAACACCTCGCAGACATTGTGCAGGGCACAGCCCCAGCTGTCTGGGGGCTTTGGGAGAGGAACTCCCTAGGTGTGCTCACAGGCTGTTCCTGCTCTGTCTGCGTTCCTGAGCACTGTCCTGAGTGGCTGACCTCAACATGTCAGGGCTGTAAACTCTGGAGAGCTAAATGCAGCAGATGTAAAAATTCCTTCTCCTCCCGTTGCTGGCATGCCTGCTTCCCACTGCAGAGCTGAGCCTGTCATTTCAGTGCAGATGGCCAGAAACTCAATCCTACCTGGAGCTGGGAGGGCGTCTTTAGTGTCAGCCCCGTGTTAATGAATCTGTTAAATTAGCCTGTGCTGACATGGTGCTCTGAGGGCACTTTGTTGTACATAAGGGCTTGTATTGTTTGATCAGTACATAACTGAGAGGGCATTGATGTAAAAAGGTGCTTGTAGAGCAGTGGGTGGGTATCAGGTTAGGTCAGTGTTTGCACTGCTCAGGCATCCGCTGGGAGAGGGGCTGGAGAGCTGCACTCAGCTCTCTCCTTAAAGCTTCTCTTCAGGAGCCCTTTTCCACTCTGTTCCCTCCAATAAACAGGGGTGAATAAAAGAAACTGGCCCAGACTAAGTATGTTCATCATCTTACAAGGTCTTTGGGTTATCCTAAATCTTTGAGTCTATCCTGAGTCCCTTGTCTTGGACTTCCTATCCCGCTGAAAATACATAACATTGCCAGAGAAAATGTAGAAGAGAAATTACAGTCTTTACACTCTATCCTTGATGAAATTGCCCTCTGTTCTCAGCCCACTTATATTTCCATTTTAGAGTCAACATAAGCAAATTTCAAGGTGGATTGAGGTGGGGGTGGTGGTGGTTTGTTTTGGGTTTTTTTCTTGTTTGTTTGGTGTTTTTTCCTTTACTGCTGTTCCTTTATTCATATTAAAATCTAACACAAAAATGTTTTTGTACCTTACTTGATTTCCAAAAAAATGTTTAGCAGCAGGTGGTCATATTAGTACCTTTCAGGTTTTTATAAGTGCAGCATTAGATCAGAAAAAAAAAGTAAGAATTACATCTTTTCACTTTTCACTACTTGAAAGAATTACATCTTTATTAGTGTGTTGGAAAAACAGGAAATCTGGTGAGGGAGATGAACCACAAAGTTCATCTGGAACCTAAATTCCGGAAAGTTGAGTGTTGGTGGGACCTTGGAGGCACCTCTTTAAAGTAAATATGTTCACTAAAGAGATTAACATACTTAATATATTTTCAGATGAATATAGAGACAATGATACATACCTGGGATTCATGAGTTACAAACTGAGAATTTTTTGTTGACTGAAAATGGATAAGTTTCTTTTCTTATTAACTGCATTGCATTAACCAGACAAATGGTATTAAAAGTATAGAGTTTTTTTGCATTTGCAAATTATAGAGGAAGCTGCGTGTTTGGGAAAAAATGGACCTATTTTAGTACCAAAAAAATCTTCCTGTAACTAGGATGATTGTTCTGTAAGAAACTTGTTGGATAGGAACAGTGTTTGAATTTTTGTCTTAGAATAAACAGATGTTATCTGCTCCTGGTGGGGTCAAGTCTACTTATATTTGTAGTCTCAGTATGAAGGCAGACTATAGGAGAGCTGATCGTGTCACTGAGTCAAATATCACTTTGCAAGAGATGGAATTGGGAACATGGAAAACATCTTCTTCTTCACTTCCCTAGCAGACAGTTCAGCACTGTATTTAATGTAGTGCTAAAATAAGATTTCTGAAATGCAGTGAAGTGAAAAGAATTAGTGTTTATTGTGGGCAGGCATTTCTAGGAGAGAGTTCAATGGAGATGGATACAGTAAACACTTGGAGCTTTCTTAGAGCCTGAAGGAGGAAAGAGGGATGGAGCAATGTACATGTGTGAACAGTGTAGTAATGGCACAGAGCTATTGCAGATAAATCTATTAACAGCTTTTGCAGGAGCCAGTCCAAGTGCTTTTGCTGACAATATCTCTTTTTCCTAATCAGAGGACCCTTCTTGGTGGCTTTGGGAAAGTCATGGCATCCAGAGGAGTTTAATTGTGCCCACTGCAAAACCTCCATGGCCTACATAGGATTTGTGGAAGAGAAAGGGATGCTGTATTGTGAGGTCTGCTATGAGAAGTTCTTTGCCCCTGAGTGTTCAAAGTGCCAAAAGAAGATCCTTGGGGTAAGTGACCAGTAAGTGGCCTGTTCTTTGGTGGGAGCAATAATCAGAGTGTTCAGTGCTTCTCTGCTAGGAAATTCCATTTTACCTGGCCCAGTCTGCATTCTTTAAAATATGCTCTTGACACACCTCTTCTGCGCTCATCACATTCAAAATCTGCCTTTGGACCTCCTAATGTTGAACCTTTTCAATGTCTTTGAGAAAAGGTGCTGTAGGCTCCTTGGCTCTCCTAAGCTCATCTCCTGTTTTCATGAAGCTGTTCAGTACCAAATTTTCCTGAGCAACATGCTTTTAATTGGCAGCTTTTTGCAGAATGGGAAGGGGGAAGTGGAGGAGGGAAGTAAAAAGAAAAAAACCTCCTTGGGTGAACTGAGCATTAAGAACACACTGCTTGCTAGATGAGAAGTACTGAAATATTCCCAGTGTTAATGTAGATGGAAAGACGCGTTCTCCTACTGGGTGCTGATATTGCTCATTTGAGCCTGCCAGCTGATCGGCTGCTGTTTCACTGCAGACAGCAATGTGTCTGCATTCTTGTGTAACTGGGGTCATGCAGGGCTCTGGCAGCACAATTCTCAAGTCATATTTGGCACTATAGCATCTTCCAAAACAGCACAGAGCAGTCATAATTTTCTGTGTGATGTCTTCTGATTAACTCTTCACAGACTTCAGAAGAAGGGAGAGATGCTGCCTTTCTTATTTCAGAGGCCCATTATGGGTGAGATCCTGATTCAAACGAAGAATTTGAACAAATAAGTTGTTAAAATATGTCCAACTCTATGTCAAACCTTCCAAAGACTCCAAAGGATTGCTCATGAAAAATAAGGAGATGTACCATAAATAAAGCACCTCATTAAGTTTAACGTCGCAGAACTTGTGTGCGCAACCCATTTTCAAAGTAGCAGCAGGAAACAAAGTATTCTTGAAATGAATCAAGTGTGGAGGCATGGCTACCACAATTCTAGTCATCACATCAAAATAATGTGTTCCTAACACTTTTTCTAATCCCCACAGGAAGTAATAAATGCTTTGAAACAAACTTGGCACGTTTCCTGCTTCGTGTGTGTGGCCTGTCATAACCCCATCCGCAATAATGTTTTTCACTTAGAAGATGGTGATCCCTACTGTGAGACGGGTAAGAAGCAACACAACCAAAGTTTACTGCAGCTGTGCAGGAAAGCAGAGCTCAGTAAAGTTGGGGAAAAAAATAATTCCCTTTTCTCAAGCTACACATTAGAAGCACCCCAGCAATTTCACGCAACTTTGATGTGTCAATTCAAAGCAGTAACTGCTGCTGTAGACCCTTTAGTTTGCAGCAGGAGAAGTTGGTGAGGATTTCTTCATCAGCTTCAGCAGCAGCAGGCTTCTTGTCACTGATTTTTACCTATTCCTGTTAAATCCTCAGCTGGAGTATCAGTGATACATCAAAGTGTTAGTTTTAGGGTGACTTTCTGGTTGGCTTTAAAGTAATCTGAAGTTTATGTGAATCTGCTTATTTACCAACCACGAGCAAATGCCAGTGGAGTAATGTGGTTTTCTCTGAATAGCCTTGTCCACAGCCTGAGGGACTTCCAAGAGTAAGAAGTCTGTCCAGATAGTTTTTTTGCAGAATCAAGGATAAAAAACTGTCAGGGGAAAAATACAGTGATACTGTTAGAGCACTTGAAAGCCTGATGGATGAGCAATATTCCATGCATGATGTGGCCTAGAAATTCATAGCATTTCTGGTTTGGTTTTTAGCACTTCCAGCTAATCATAACATTTTTTATAAAATCATAAAATAGTTTGGGTTGGAAGGGACCCTAAAGATCATCTGGTTCCAACCCTTCTGCCAATGCCTCCCACTAGATCATGCTGCTCAAAGCCCCATCCAGCTGGCCTTGAACGTCTCCAGGAATGGGGAATCCACAGCTGCTCTGGGCAACCTGTTCCAGCGCCTCACCACCCTCACATATTCCTATTATCCAATATAAATGTACTTTTTCAGCTTAAAGCTATTCCCCTTGTCCTATCACTACCTGTCCTTGTAAAATGTCCCTCTACAGATTTCCTCTAGGCCCCCTTCAGGTACTGGAAGGTGCTGTAGGATCTGCTTGGAGCCTTCTCCTGAGCTGAACAACCACAATTCTCTGAGCATTTCCTCAAAGGAGAGGTGCTCCATTTCCATTCCTCTGAGCATCTGTGTGACCTTCTCTGGACGTGCTCCAGCAGGTCCACATCCATCCCATCTTAGGAGCCCTATAGCTGGATGCAGGACTTCCAGTGAAGTAGATGGTTCAGAATCCCTCCCTTTCCTGCTGGCCACTCCTCTTGTGGTGTAGCCCAGGATACAGTTGGCTTTCTTGGCTGTGAGTGCACATTGCCAGGCCATGCTGAGCCTCTTGTCAACCTATTATTAGTAGTATGAACAGTGTTTATTTAAGCTGGTTTTCTAGTTCACCTAAAACTTTCCATGTACCCTTCTGAGCTAGGAAAGAAATAAGCAATTTGTAAAAGAATTCCCACAAAATGGAAAAGAGACAAAATTGTATCAAAATTATCTGTTTTTCCACACAGTGCATGCTGTGTGGGAGCTGTCAGTTGGACCCTTGTTACGGTTTTCCTTCTACTCTTAGGAACGTTGCAGTTTGTAGAAATGGATTGGCTAGAAAAGATTTAGCATGAAATTCTAATGACCTCTTTGGAGCTTAGATTTCCTTCTGAGCTGATCCCAGAGTTGTTCATAGTGCGTGCCAGGGAGAGTGCTAGGTACTGTAAGCATGAGGGAAGTAGGCCAATTTATCCAAAATTTCTCTTGTAAGAGCTGCTTTAATGAGAAGTTGGCTGATACAAAAGGACACAGTAGGTTATTGCTAACTTGGTGACAAATGTAGGGTAGGGTGTTGCTCCTATTGAATTAGTGGAGCAGCAGAGGAAACGGGTATGTGAATGCCATCCTCCAGTGTGACAGCACGGTGAAATTTCATCCTGAAGCCATGTGAAGCCCCTAATCCTGAAACCATTTGATGATTCAAAAATAGTACTGGACAAATCAATAACTCCCCTTTGGGTGGAAAGCTCATGACAGGATTTGTTCTCTTAAGGTTCAGTTCTTGTTCCTGCCACCAAATGACCCACATGTCATGCAGTGCATTGATTTGTGCTACTGTTACAATTCCTGTGCAAAATGTGCCTTTTTCTATACTGTGAGCGGGAAAAACTGTGGTAAGATGTCAAGTATACTACACTTCTTGAAAAGTTTATTTCTGAGATAAAAAGTTTCTAGTGCAAGTTAATGCAGACACAATCTGTGAGGTGTTATTGGCAGTGATACTTTGTAATGGCTCTGGCTCACTAACTAGATGTTAATTTGAGTTATATTAATTTTTCAAAGACTTTCAGTCCAGCTGGAGTTATGAGTCTATGACTAATTTTAAAGAAATAAGGAGTAAGTGTCACTGCCAACTTTCCTTCTTCCTAGTGCAAAGGAGAATTCTAATTTTAAATCTGTATTTGAAATTATAACAGCATCAGCTATTAGTATTAAAGTGGGATTAATCTGCAGAATGTTTTGGGTTTAGATGTTGAGGCTAAAATTAAAATAAAAGTCTGGATATCTACAACTTTGAACATTTTTTAAGTGCAGAGTTAGTAGCCTAGTTTTGAAAATGCTGTGCGCAGGAAGCACTGATATGTGACTATGTAAGAAGTCTGCCTTGGAAGGCTTCTGTGGTATCGCAATTCAAGCATGCAAAAGAAAGCTGATGCCCTTCATTCTGCCTTATCTACTGCCCTTTCTTCAGAAGAAAAGCCAATAAACTTATCAACACAACCACAGGCCAACTAACAAAAGGTTTTAACTGCTGGCACCAGGAAAATATCAGTAAGATTCTGTATGACCACAAATGTAAAGAGCTGAAAGAGTACGGTCATGAGGCTGTTCCCTTCAGGGGTTTTGCACAGGTCTGTCCTACCATTTGATGTTTTTATTTGTCATTCTTTTTAAACACTTAAAAATTTATTCCAGTAGCATGGATTAGTGGGGGTGATCAGTGAAGCAGTTTCTTGCCACTGGCAGCTATCAAGGGCTTTGCTATTCCAGAGCACTTGTACTCCCCATCCTGTTGAGATTTCTCCTATGATGATTCATTTTCATGGAGGTCATCACACAAAACACTATCTTAGGAAATAAAACCAGGACTTTTTTCTTGGGCTTGGCACATCTGATGATCCTCTCTGGGCTCTACTGCAGTAAGTATTAGAGCTTCAGCAGATGTGTACAGTCTAGGTGAGAAACAAAATCCACTTCTACCCAGCTTCCCACCCGTTATAATTCTCCTTTGAAAATGACCCCTGGCATCTAATTTCCCTGTCAGAGACAGTGTTACTATGGTAGTAACACTCTGTTACTGGTAGATGGAGTCCAAAGCTTCATTATGGCTGTCACTTTGACTGTAGTTCATCTTATGAGGACATAATGTTGCATGATGTGTTTGCCATGGTGGTGTGAGGGTCCCAAATTCTCTCATGTTCTAGCACTAATGCCACTGCTGTCTCTGCAGGAATAAAACATTTGCTTCCTAGAATGGGGTGTTTGAGAGTTGAAATAAGTGGAAAAGACCAGACAACTTGGGTTGAGGAAAATGAATGGTTCAATGCCATTTGTTTTAGTCCCAGCTCCCTGAGATCGTTGGAGAAGCTTCTATATAGTAATGAAGAGGAAGGGTTTGTTGGTTTGTTTTGGGGTTTTGTTTTGTTGGTTTTTTAAAAAGTCGTGTAACGTACTTTAGTGACTAGAAAGGTATTCTGACTTGATCCAAATTTCTGGACTCTAATTAGGACAGAAGGCTAATGATTACATGGTTTTGAGTAGTGCAATCTGGGGCAAAAACTGTACCAGAATGTAGGTCAGAGTTCATTACTCTCTGAGAAGGTCAGTCGTGTGAGCAGCTGGGGTGTGGTTTCAAAGCACAGCTGGAGAGAACATAAGGAACATGTAGAGTTCATGTGGGTGCTCTCAAAGAGTGCATTTCCCCCACTCGAGCCCACGGTTGATCTCAAGGAAATGAAACACCAGGAAGATGGAAGCATTGCCCACTTGAAAGGAAGAGGAAGAGAACTGAATTAGCAAGAAGTCAACATCCCTTTTGATCTAGGAGCTCTTTATTCCGTGTACTCAGTCTAATAAACTTCAGCAAGTTCAAATCTATTGCCAATGAAAGAGCAAAGATCTTGAAGGGTCAGTACTGCTTTTCTGCATATGCTTTAAAAGCTGTTTATATCTCTTTGCAGATTACTATGCCCTCTTTGGTACGATGTGCCATGGCTGTGAATTCCCCATTGAAGCTGGAGATAGGTTTCTTGAAGCCCTGGGCCACACTTGGCATGACACCTGCTTTGTATGCTCTGTAAGTAAAGCTGGTCTGCCTTTAAACAAACCCTGGCAGCAGTGCTAGCCTGACCCATATGGGAGTTAACAGCTCTAACCTCTCTCAATCCCCCGAGCCCAAACAAAGAGTGCTTTCCCAGTTATTTGGAAGGTGTGTTGCTATTGTAAGCCTTTGGCACGGGTCTGAGCAAAGGTGTCCTGGATTGCAGCCCTGTGTCCCAGCATTTAACCCTCGACATTTACTTCCTCAGAGTAAGTGTTGAAGGTTCTAAGGGAATGGGCTGTGTTTCCAAAGTAGTAAGAGTGCTTTTGACATAAGGACACTGTAGCCAAGGTATTGCTTACTAATATTGTATGACCAAACAAACCTTAAAGAGAAGCCCCAATATTAATGATTGAGGGTTTTTTTTCTTAAATTCTGAATCTAACTCTGCTCCCACTTACACATCTCTTAAGAAAGGTTATGCTTACACGAACCACTAGTATTACATTAAAAGGTAATTCTTTTTTCTAAAAAGAAAAGCTAATTCTTACTCTCTGAATATATTTGTGCATAGGACAATACCATGATTTGGCATTCTGAATGGTTATGGTGTAATTAATCCATCTGAATTGGGTGTTCTTTTGTTTCTTACCCTATTTCAGGTATGTAGTGACAGTTTGGAGGGCCAGACTTTCTTCTCCAAGAAGGACAAGCCACTGTGCAAGAAACACGCCCACTCTGTCAACATCTGAAACTTGGAGTTCGTCTTGTGTAACAAATGTACTGAGCAGAAAGGTTAAAATGTCCATGTTCAATAATTGGTTAAAATTATTTATACCAATTTTTTCTAAAATGTAAAAGTCATGTGGAAACTTGCAGAAAGGATTGTACACTAATTTTTCAGAATGCTTATCATTTATGATTTTGCTTCATGAAAAGAAAGGTATCAGGAATTGCACCCAAGCCAAACAATTAGAGTGTCTTTATCTCTGCACTTCACACATTACTGTATTTCATGATTTTATGACCACATTTATCTCTGTTTCATTATGAGAAGTGAAGCATCTATAAAAGTAAATACCTGATATTAGAGGTCTCAGTCTTGCTGCTATTCAAGAAATAAAAGGAGTTTGGATTCAGCAATCCCAATCACTTTATTTCAGTGATGTTTTTAAAGTGTGTCCAGAAGTATTGCAGCTAAACTCCATTAAAAAGAACTCAAAGTAAAGATAAGATTACACAAAATATATAGTTCCAAAACTTTTTTTTTTTAATCTGATATTTGTATTCAGGAAGCTTCCTACATAATTACATGTACCTATGCCTTTGCACTTGAATTTCTGATGGGTTTGCAAGGGACAGAGGTTTTTACAAAGCATTTAAATGGCTATGCTGGTAAAAAAAATATTTAGAAGGTGCCACTTAAAACATAAATGGGATACTGTTCTGTAACTCATGTACTACCAGAACACTAGCCAAAATCCCATGCTGCTGAGAGTGTGTTTGATAGAATGAAAATGTCAGATGAAATCTTAAGGGAGCAGGGATTTCAACTCTTGTGTTTGCAGTTCAGGTTTTAGGTAGCTTTAAGTGCCTTGTGAAGGGGAAATTGTGCTGAATCTGCAGGTAACAGCGTTTTGTATCCAGGATGTGAGATTCTGGTGTTGAACGAGGGAAGCTGTTGAAGTGCAGCTGAGGACATTGGTTTTTTCTCAGTACATTCTTTACCATGTAGCTCACGAATATGTATATTGGTGGTGTGCCAGGTAGCATACTGAAAACTGAACTTTCTTACTCAGCTATTAGGATTTTTATTAGTTAAGGATTTATTTTTCACCTTTCTTCCAGATGTAGGGAATGTATTGTTAAATGATATTCCATTGGTTTAAGCAGCTCAGTACCTCTCAGATCTTGCAAGGGAGCAGAGAGACAATGCTGTCATTATGCATTTGCTGCTAGCCAGATCAGCTGATTCTGTGGATTGATAGGAATTTTGCATCCACACAGAGAGGCAGCACAAGAGCAGTGCACCAGCTCAGTCCCCCTTAGCCTCACATTAGGGCTCAACTGGTTTAATTGGAGCAATTGCAGGCAGCCAGGGAGGAGGTGTGCTCCTCTGCACAGGGTGAATTTGCTTCTGCAGAATAGTATAACAGTGAAGGGGGCTCTCTTGGGACCAGAGCAGATACCTGAAGGAAACTGAATTTACATGCTGTTTGATTCAACTGGAGTGTCAGAGTTGAATTGTTAGTCTTTAGTGCTCTTTCTAGTAGTAGACATTAAAAATAACCATTTACTGGTTTTGTTGTTGTGGGGTGGGTTTTTTTACTGATTAAAGGGATAGTTTTATCCATAAAACCATGGATAAAAAAGTAAAAAAAAAAATTGCTATGGCTGAGTAAAGTAATTGTAATGAGGAGCATCAGCAAAAGAGGAGGAAAGAAAACCAAAATTGCTGTACTGAAATATGAAAAAATATTTGGCTTTTTATTAATTCAGTGAGACAGGTTCACATTGTGGGGCTGTTTCACTTTATTTCCTGAAGTTGCTTTTATTCAATATTACCACGTTTCTTTTTTAACTTCCAGTGGTACAGAAGAAATTTGGTAAATTTGGTGAATGTTGTTAAATAAGAAATTTGGTGGTACGGTATAAAGCTGTTTAAAATGTTTACACTCTTGTAGGTCTACCCTTTTGTGAGTTTGGCTGAAAAACAGAAGGGTGGAAGGAGACTGGACAAAATACAGTAACATATAATCCAGGTTGCTTTTAAAATTAAGTGGAATGTGGAGAAATGAGACCTACGGACTAGGTTTCAGTGGAGCTTTATTGCACATGTGTGAGGAAAGAGGGGGAAATGCACAGGAAAAGGCATTCCATAATTTCTGTGATTCAAACCTTGCAATTTTAACATAGGATAAAAACTTCTCAGTTTGTCATTGTCCTTAAAATCCAGTTAAATTTTGTTTAGCCTCATAATTTTAATTGGAATTTTATTTTTAATCCACATGCTCTAGGGTTTGAAATTTTGCAGTTGTTAATGAATTTGAGGACAAAAGCCTGAAAGGCTCCAATAGAACTGCTTCATTTAGCTGCTTTGCTTTTTAATTTCTGCTTTTATCTATTTGTTTAAAATTTTAAAGGAAGCATAGAGTCACTGATAGATAATGAATATTTAATGGCTTTACCAAATTATATAAATCAATTAAAAGGAACATAATTTTTATCGTTATTTTAATAAGTGAGATTTTAGTAGAGCACTTTATAATAATGCCATATATCTCACTGAATATTTATTACCTTTTTTGTTGTTGTTGTTTAGAACTATTTCATTCTGGTATTATTTTGTTTTATTTTAAGCCTGCCTTTACCTCTAGAATCTTTTGGGGTCTGAGTGTATGTGTTTAAATATACTTCTTTCTACATGCACATGTATGCACATGCATCAAGAGACATAATTATAAATGTGCATTTGAATGCAGACTTGACATAGCAAAAAATCATTTGGGGATTTAGTGAGATTCCCAACTGCTTTTCACACAACACACATATAGCATTCATGTTATGAGGGAATGTTACAGTCAGGACAGATATATTAGTTACCTAACTACTGTATATCTTTGCATGCATTTTCAGTCAGGCATTGTTTTTCTTCCAAAACTGCCTGTGAGAGAATTTGGCTTAACTCTGTTTGGAGGTAGAATGTCTTTATAAGTGAATAATTCATCCATGATGACAGTTTCAGTACGTTGTAATGAAATAATTCAGGATTACATGTAAATATAAATGCTTAATATAACAATGCCATAAACATAAAAGCAGGTGTTGAGTTGTGGTTCAGTGTGTGTTGGTCTGTTAATTGTGTACCTATTTCTTCACAGAGCTACTTGCATCATCTAGCCATGCCAGCTGCTTTGCAAACATTGTTTTATGCTAAACTACCAGCTCTTAAGTCCTGGTGATTTCTTTGCTTGTGTTTAATAATCTTTGGTATTAAATTTTGTCTGTTCACATTTGCAATTTTAATTACAATTGAAAAACATAACAAGCAAATAAACCCTACTCAAAACCTGAAATTCTCTGTCTTCACTTATTTTGTGGTCGTTGGATACTTTTTTTTCATGAATCACAGCCAGTAAAGGAAAACCATGATTTTACACACAAATAGATAGCATTTGAACTCATTCTCCAGGTTTTATGCGTTTTTTAGCTCTGTTTTACAGGGAAGGACCAGGGAGTCCTGGTGACACCAAGGTGACCATGAGCCAGTGATCCTCCTCTGAGCCAAGGAAGACCACGAACCTCCTGGAGTCCATTAGGCAGAGGATTGCCAGCAGATGGGAGAAGTTATCCTTCTCTGCTCAGCCTTGGTGAGACCCATCTGGAGAGCTGAGTGCAGTGCTGGTGTCACCAGTACCAGAGACATGGCTTTACTGCAGTGAAGAGCGAGGAAGGTGGTGAGGGGCATGGAGCATTTGTCATACAAGGAGAGGCTGAGAGAGCTGGGGCTGCTCAGCCTGGAGAAGAGGGGACTCAGGGGAGGCCTCATCAATGTCTACAAATACCTGCATAGGAGAGTCAAGAAAAACAGCCAGGCTTGGTATGTAGTGAGAGGACAACTGTGAAGATGGTAAACATTGGCACAGGTTGCCCAGAGAGATTGTGGAGCCTGTCTACCTGAATATACTCAAAACTTGACTGGATACAGCCCTTGGACTAGTCAAGGTCCCTTCAGCCTTGGTGAGTCTCTGATTCTTCATCTTTTTTCAAGATGGATGGAAAGGTACAAATACTGTGTTGAATGCTGTAGAATATGTAACAATGTAAAACTTACATCAGCCAAATACTGTTTATTTGCTGTCCTTTCTCCGTTCTGCTGCCCATCTAGAATACCTTGCACTGTTTCTCTGGAAGGGTTTAGTGTTTTTCCTTAGTTGACACTGTCCAAGGAAATACTGCCTGCTCTGGCAAGCCTTGTCTGATACCATACTCAGCCTTGGCATGCACCAGTCTCTGTTTTCACCATGGGACACTTCACTCTCTGCTCTGACAGGGCCAGTTCCTTCATGATAATACCGGTCTGGTAAGAATCCCTTAGCTGAGGATCCCTTAAACAGGCAAATGCACTGTTGTATTTTTACCTTTATTTACACAGGCAAAGGAAAACACTGCACACAGCTCTATAAAATTTAGAGGCAACTTTACAGAAAACTTGCCTCCCCTTCAGTGTTTAGGCTGTGAGCAAGACAAACGCAAGTCTATTTGCAAACAGTACATTAAGCTCCAGAAGCCAAATTTTTAAAGGCATGAAGTCTGCATTTGACATTTTAATGGCAAAGGTTTGGTTTCTATCAATCACAACGTCATGTAACATTAAAATGCACTGACCAACAAAAAAAAGAGATCTGTCATTCATTCATTAAGATGCTGTAATCCAGTGTAAGATTTATAGGCTTAAAACGCAATGGTGTGTTTTCACAATAAATCCACTTTCACTGCTCAGCACAGAACAAATCTCTCTGTCACTCAAAATATTTGCTGGTCAAAATGCCTATATGAGATCTTCAAAGGGTTTCTCACAAAATTGCATATAAATCCTTTTACCAGCAAAGGCTTAATTTAGGTTCAAGTTTTACTTTCTTGGGATGTCGGTTAATATCTTGTGCTCAGACAAGATCTTGGTTATATCAGAAACACATAGGGCCTAATTTATTATTAGCAGTCTGGTGTTAATTAGGAGGAATTACCAGAAATAGTTTGCTTGATGGAAATTTATTATGGTATCACACTTTACTGATGGTGAAATAGGAGTCACTGAAAGAGTACAGCTCCTTCTCATAACCAGCTAATTAATAAGGTGCCAAAATTCCTCTGAGAAGGGTTTGGTCCTAACTATGGGAACCTCACAGAGCAAATGGTTCCTATGCAATATTTAAAATTTAAAAGAGGAAAAGGGAGACGAGAAAAAGCTGCCCAGCAGAAGTCTCAAAAGTGGTATGGCTTTTTCTTGAATTTATGAAAGAAAATATTTAGCTGTGTTTCCAAGCTCATTAAAGAATGGCTTTTCTCAGACAGAAAAACAACAGCTAATTTATAATCTCGTTTGGTATGCTTGAACTTGGTTTCAGTTTTACTTGTGCATACTGCACACTACAGCTTGTAATTTTATGAATTGGGCTTATAATGAGCTTTTATATTGCTCTTTATTGCTTTGCTTAATGGTCTTTTTCATTATCATTTGCCAGGAAAGTTGAGGTTGGCTTAGATAGGAAACTAAAAAATAGTGCAAATCTCTGATAAGTTCCAACCCATTTTGTGTATGGTAGTTTGGGGATAGAAAGCCACTGTGTTTTTAGAATTCTCATGAAAGTTGTGTGAGAAAGGCATGTTATAATAATATGGAGTGAAAGGAAAAACATCTCTAAAGAAATTTAAAATCACCCCACTAAAATTTATGCATGGCTGATTTTTGAAAAAACTTAAGATAATAGGGTGTGCAATTGTAATAAAGCACTTTTGTATTTGCACTGAAAATACCTTGACCTGTTGAAAAATATCCAGCATCTTGGATATGCTTTTGTCCAAGCTTTCTCCTGTACTGTGAGACTAAGGATTTTGTCATTGTGCTGTGAGTAATATTCACATTTTCTGTAGATCAGAGTTGTTCCTTTTCAGTTCTCCTGTCTTTGCTTCGCTTTTTCTTACTGCTGGGCAGTGCCATTGTTTGTTTTAAAATACTTCATTATGAGATAATCCTGTCAGGTGTGTCCCTTATTTCTCTTTGTGATGCATCAATGAAATGTCAAATGTTCCTTTGGTAAATATAAACTTTCAGTAAGTTTTGTCATGCTTTTCCAAGTGTCAAGTTTTCCCACCCAGAAGTTTCCTCTGGAAAAATATTTGGAGATACTAGACCAAAATGTAATTATATCCCACATAAAGTCTTTGTTTCTCTTGAAATCCATCAAGCAAAAGGGAAACACGTGAAAACAAGTATAGGGCCAAAATCATGGATAACCTAAACAGGTACAATATCACTGATTTCAACTTATTCCCCTCCAAGTTAAAAATTACTGGTATCAAAGCTATTTTAATTTCATGCTTACATTTGTCCAGTGAGCAAACTCAGAATTAAGGATTTGATCTTTGGTTTTATCAGGATTTCCTTTCACCCAGGATCCAATCTTGGACTTACACTTGGCTTTGAACAACCACAGTGAAGTTTATCTGCTGTGTGACTTTTTTTTTTCCACACTTGCTACCCACTGACAGTCAGTAGAGGATTCAGGGAAATTCAGACAAGTAGTATCTGGAGAATAAAATAGGATGGACTTTCTCTGAAATAAATCAGTGTGTGTAAGTGGAAGTTAAATGATGCTACAATAAGGCTGCAAATCTGTCTTTAAATCTTGCGTGTTATTGTTTTGATACTTCTTTTTAATTTTTTCCAAGTGGGTGTCTGTGGTGGCAATCAGTTTCGAGGTGTGCTCTGATGAAGCCTATTATATGCTACTCCCCCGAAAAATAAGTCCTTTATAAGGTTGTAGAGCTTTGGCATAAGTTTCCTAATACCATATTAATCTTAAAGGCAGTTGCATGGCTGTAAGTAGGAGAATCTTGTATTTTTCTGTTCAGTCGTAATTAGCATTTGAGGATTGTAGTGTCTTGTTGGGAGCACTGCATCATTATTCATACAGCATGATGCATTGCCGTGAAACTGGGAATAACAATTTGGGATGTGGTGGGAGTAATGTGGTGATCTTTGCTCCACTACACAAAGGGTGCAGATAGTTAAATGAAAATCTGTATATGGGAGCTGTGGAATGCCACCTGCATCCTCAGCTTCTTCCCTGGATAGGTCCTGCCACTGGCAGGAGCATCCTGGTGACCCTGAGCCTTTGTTCTCCCACATCCAGAGACCCAAAAATACATCTTTGAAGGCTTTAGGTTAGGTTTTTAAACCAGTATACATTCAAGGATAATCACTGTTGAGGGCAAGTGTGAGCCTACTTTCATCAATATGTGTCTATGTTGATATAATTACTTATTTTTCAGGGAGCATGTTGAGAGAGGACTCTAACATCTCCCTGGCAGGGGTTTGCAAAATCAGCCAGGATGGAAATTGGTATTCAAATCAGTTTTTTTGAACAGTAACAGTGTTTGCTATTCTGTCCTTCATGTCTTGCCATGATGTATGTACAGTAAGCTTCCATCTCTCTCCTGGAGGGGAAAAAAGGTGTGCTACACAGAAATTTTTAATTGTGCTTTCAGTCACTGTAAAGACAGAAAGGAAAAGTGAGCTACAGCAAAGGGCAGGATTCAGGGCACAGTGACAGGAGGAAAGAGGAGGAGACAGTTTAGAAACAGAGCAAGGGCTTGTGCAAGTCAGGCTGTTTTGTCAGTTGTTTCTTGTCAAAGACTGATGAGCACATGGTCTGAAAAACTGGGATAATTTGGGAATGGCAAGGTAAAACAGCTGGCAGGAGCTGAGGATAACCCAAAGGGGAACCTAAGAGGCACACAGACCTTGCAGCTTCATGGGAAGGGCTTTTCCCTCTCCGTTCTACATTTATATTCATCACCAAATTGTGCGCATTTTTTTTCTGACAGCTTTTTTCTTTGAGGTCAAATAACTTTTTTTTATCTTCATGATGTACATGAGCACAAGCAAATCCTTTTTTGTCACCAGCTGATCTGGGGCTGCCCAGAGGCTGAAGTGAGATTTGTTTAACTTTTCAGTGCCAGCTGCTGCTTCAAATTGCACCATCCCATTTTGTGCTGTCTGTAGGTAGCAGCCCTATCTCAAATTCCCCCAGGGCTTTGCATCTCTGAACTTCTTACAGCTCTTGGCCTGGCCACCTCTGACAGAGCCCACTGGAAGATTTTGCACAGCAGCTGTGTGGGGCTGTGAGAGCAGAATGCACCTCGAGCTGCTGCACCCTTGTGCAGTATTATAACTTAGGGGCATGAAATGGATTGCAAAACCTCACCTAGTCACTACCATGAAGTTTTTTGTGTATTGCTATATGTAAAGTTGAAGCCTCTGTTCTTCAAATGCTGTTTAAAATGCTGTTCAGTGAGGCACTGAGTGCCAGAGCTAAACCATGTCCCTGTGCAAGGGGCATCCAGCTGCTTTGGGAGCTGACACATTATTGGAAGCTTTTTGGTCTAGCTCAAGGACAAACAAATCCATTGCTTCTTTGGATCAGTGGGCTTTATAGATTTGCATAGTCTGTGTCAGCTGGATATTGTTAACTGCTTGAGGGTCTGATCTGCCCTTTGTCATTTGTCAGTGCTGCCTTGTTTGGAGATCCTGTCCATCTGGAAGGACACTCTGCCCCTTCCCTGGCCACCTGCCCCAGCTGTGGTTGGAAATGGCTCTGCACTGCTGTACCACAGCTGGCTGATGGGGATGCTGGAGGAGTGAAATGCTCACCCTGTGCAGTCTCAGGCAACTCTGCTTTGGCCAGGCTGGTGTCCTGGACCATGGATTGAGGAAGTATTCAGGAGCTTCTGCTTTTGCCTCTTGGTCCATGTTTCCTTCACCTGGAGCCTGTCCAGCCCCAGCTCATGTATCCCTCATGAGGCAGGATAGAGATGGGGCTCTGAAAAGCACATGGGATGAACTTGGGAAACATTTTAATGCACCAAGAATTTTCAGTGTTTGGGAGTGAAGGACATAGCTTAGCTCAAAGGAGTGCATTTAATCATAGAGAAAATGGGACAAGAACCACACAAAAAATATTTATCCATCAGTGTTCTCACTGTTTCTCACCAAAGAACCTGATAATGTGATTGTGCTAGGCGAGACTAACATGCTGCATGATAAAGAGTGTTTTCTGTAATTATACATAGTTTGGTGTTTATAAACAATAAAAAAAGGTGTAAATTTACTTTAGTTTTGATCCATCAGCTTTCTGGGAGCTTGTTCATCTGAGTTCCAGCATCCTTAAAAATTGGGATCTGCATGTCAGCCAAAACTTGCCATGCAGGCAGTGGGACTGCTATGGAAAACCGGAGCACGCAGTAACCCAGGGTTGTTTCCAAAGAGGACTGAATTGGCACCATCTGCTAATTAACAGCGTCTTACTTTTCAGCCTTACAGATGTTCTTTTAATGGAATATAATTCATACAGCAAAGACAAATGCTATTGTGTTTATAGCAATGCTCTTGGTCTGGTTCAAAGCTCAAACTGTTAGGGGTTTGGGGTGTAAAAGTAAATCCGAGCGACTATTTATTAGCAGTAAAGCCCAAGCACAGCAGTCAGTGATATGACCTGAGTAGTGTAAAATCTACAGGGCTTGTGTCTATGCAGCTACAGAAATGAAGACCTGTCATGGTTTAGCCCCAGCCAGCAACTAAGTACCATGCAGGTCCACGGAAAAGAACAAATAGAGATGGAGAAGGAATTGATGATCCAGGAGAAGTAGTGGTGCTAGCAATTCAAGCAAAACAAGATCAAAGAGGAGATTGCTTTCAGGTGAGGTAAGCTAAATATTTTCCTTTTTTTCCTACTCTACACCATCACCCCCAAGCTTAGACAGAAGCATTTGCTCCACTTTTGTCATAAGATAAATTAGACAGAGATATTAAGCAAACTGTTTATTTTGTATTAATTCCAATAAGTCTGGTTTTAATTTTCGTTCTTTTGTTTTGGTTGATATATGGATAATCCTCTGCATATGTATGCAAAGAAGAGAAAGCCTTATGTTCTGCCTCATAAAGATGTAAAACAGAGCACAGCCTGCAGCCCTTCTCTCATTCTTGGTCACTCAGAGCAACACTGTTACAGCACTCTGGGATTTGTGGCCTGGGATTTGGACAGGGAAATGCCTGCTGGAATAAGGCAGAGACTGCAGGTGATTGTTATTAGGACATTGTGCCTGGAACCCAGCAAAGCCCTGAAGCACGTGCTTCCTCTTAAACATGTGAAAAAGTCCCCTTGAAGATAACTGCTGTATTAGGCTTTGACTTCAAGCAATCTGTCACAGGTATCTTTAAAATAATATTTGTAAGGCAAGTTTATCAATGTTTATATTCCTAACCATTTTTTAAAAATTATTGTTGTTTTGAAATTGAGCAGGCCTCTTCTCTTGCGTGCAGATCCAGGCAATCTGCACATTTTCTAAGCTACTCACATTTGTCATTTTGTGTAAAAGGTGAGTTTTATCAAAATGATTCATAAAATTATTATTACACTGCATGGCTGAATTTGAGGATGGTAACAAATGTAAATGATGTTGAACCAGTACAATTGCTCATGTGATTCTAGTTCCAGTGTGAATCTTCTCCTGAAAGTTATGGCTGCCTGAGAGCCAGCAAATGGCAATTTTTGGTTCTAGACCACTGACATATTTAGTATCTGAAATTATATGTCAGCATAGTTCAGAAGAGCTGCACTCATTGTGACTGTGCAGTCCTGCTGCTTCCCAGGTCTGTGTCCATGTCCCACACACCCTGTGGAGTTACAAAGCTTCCTTCAAGTCAGCAGCAGTGACCTCTCAGTTCTTGTTGCATGGAGGTCTAAGATGTCAAATCTAAACTATGTCACTGATCCAGAGCTGGGCAGATTCAAGCTAAGGGAGTTTTATGGTGGAATTAGAGGAGGAAATGGATATTTATAGATGATGTGAAGAGAAAAGAGGCCATCTGAAGCTGGTTAGGTTTGGTTCTGTTTGCAGACACAGCAGCAGAGACAGGAACTGTGGAATTGCCACAGGGCTTGGCCTGGATGGCTGCAACTGCTGGTAACCATTGCATCTCTTTATAAGAAAGCAGCTGCTGTTTTTCTAGGGGATATCTTAAAACCTCTTGTGTTTTGTCAGTTTCCCCACTTGAGTTGAAGAGGTTTTTCCATGTATGATGTCCTTGGCTTTGTTCACCAGCCTGCCCCGCTGGCGGGTGTGGTTTTCCTTCTGCAGTGCTATGGAGGACCCAAAGACAGCGCCGTGGAAAGAAGTAAAACAGGACCAAGCAGCCACTTACCTGTCAGGAATTAGACCACCTTCATGTGGGAGAGTGGCTTTAACTTTTAAACGTCCTTATGAGAATTACACTGTGTGCTAGAAACCTGACACCTGCAGTTTTACAAGCGAGTCTCAGGTGCCTCCCAATCCACTAGAGCATAGTAAGAAATGAAAGGTTTACAGAGAAACTTAATTCAGTGGCAAATTATTCTAACAAAACTGATATCCCAGAGCTTGCTGGGATAATTTGCCTACTGAGGCATAAAATCTTTGCAATAAGGCAGGGAAGGGCGTGGATATTTTCAAAGAAACTAGGTTCTGTAGCTGTAGTTCCTAACTCATGGACACCCAAGGTAGGATCAGCCCCATCACATTTTTCATGCTTGCATTTCAGGAGTGGTTCAGGCTACCATTGCTGTTTTGTGAGGCTCCCAGCTTCCCTTCTCCCTGGGGAAAGCATGAGGAAGACAGATGCAGGTGCTTTGTAAAGGAGAAAGGAGACAGCAAATGTTTGCATCTTTGCACAGCTCACTTAAAGACACTGTCTAACGACACCTATTCAGAAATAAGAAAAAATATTACAGTGCCTTTGCACATGGAATACCTAGGAGTAACTGAAGGGAATTTATTTAATTTTAAAGGCCAGAGACTATGGAATTGAAAAGGGTTTGATGTTTCTTTCTGAAGAGACTACATGTTAAATTGCTGTATAAATTATATATAAAATTATATTATCTTACATTTGCTCAGGATTTGGAGACTCTCTAATAGGTACCATTTAACTTAAAAATGTCAGAGCCCTTCCCAGCAAATTTCACCTATACTGTATTTAATATATGGCACTTTTGCATAGCCAAAATTACCTTTCCCAAATAAGTTTCAGCAGGGATTTACAGCCCTTGTCTTCTTTACAAGAATAGTTCACACTGGCATGTGGTGTGGGTTTACCCAAGTGGACCAAGATAAAGGGAAGCACTGCCTCAGATCTTGATATGATTATTTGCCCATCTGTGTAGTCCTCCTTTGAATATTGCCAAGATAGGAAATATAAAGTGCCTTTAAAATGTCAAAGTCTTTAATTAAAAAGCAAAACAGTGACATCTGAAGCTAATATTACAGGGGGAAATAAAAATAGAAACAAAGCGTAGGTAAGGACTTTGATATGATTAGTCAAATGCCAGGTGAGCCAAAACTCAGGCTCAGAGGGTATTTTGAGGAAAGCAGTTAAAGTGATGGTTGCACTGCCTGCTTGCTGGGAGCTAGGATTGTCAGCAGAGTGTAGGGCTTTTTCTTCCAAAATGCTAGCACTGAGAAGCTGGAACAAGAGAGGTGGTTGGGATGTGTGCAGCATCTCCTGGGACTCCCACTCTCCCTGTCCTTGGGCAGAAAATGAACCAAAAAGGAGCACGTCCCATTGTGCCACAGAGCAGCTGTGGCTGAAGCCAAGACCTCAGGAGAGGTGTTGCTGTAGTGTCCCCAGCCTTGGTCAGCTTTAGGAGCCAAGGGAGCAGGGTGGGTGGGAGCAGCCTGGCTACGATTGCTGTTCCAGCAAGGAACACTTCAGTCCTGTTCTCTCGCTCGTGCCCTGGCCTCAAAGGCAGGGCAGGAGCCACCCACTGTCCCCTTCCCCACCTTGCACCAGGGTGGCTGTGCCTGCTCCAGGCCAAAGGAAATATGCTCCAAGAGGCAGGAAGGTTAGCTCATCTGTTGCTTATAGCCTGCAGTCTTTGTTCGCGATGGCAACTATATTGGGAGTTTTCTTGGAATATGTGGCTATAAACGGTCACGGGAGTTCCTAGAAATATCAACTCCCTGTGCTCCTAACAGATGTCACTGCATTCAGGCTCTGATCACGCTTTCCAACCTTGCCCTCATCTTGGAGGCCCTCCACTCCCTTCCTCCCCACAGACAAAAGATGCTGGGCTGCGAAATGCAGGGGGCAGATGAATGGGGTTTGTCATACACATTTCAGCCCTTGTCACATCTCCCAGGAGATGCTTGTTACCCAACGTGGAGTGACTGCATTGCCCTTCAAGTACTCAGCCTGCAAACATCCTGGGCTGGTCCAAGGGAAGAAAGGGTGACTTCTTTGTTTGTTTGTTTCTATAGAGTAAAGTGGATTTGATGGGAGTCTTTCAGAAAGCAATCCAATTAGCTGTGGCTCTTTGAGAGTAGAAAAAGGGAAATTGAAAGGGATATCACACTTTTTTTTTAACTAGCAGTTTGCAGTCACTTTCTTTAGATATCCTCTTTCCTAGCTGATATTTCCTCTGATTTATTCTGCTGCAGAAGTGGACCATTTAAGTGAGTTTTACGTAAGTCCTCTTGGCCGTCTTTCAGTTCTCTGCATGTTTCAATATATTCCACTGTTAAAAATTTTAAAAGTAGGTGGGGAAAGAGGAAATTTCTGGTTAATATATAACAATTTCTGAAGTCCATGTGCCTGGACTCAATTTTTCAGGGCATTTTTCCAGACATCTAATGATGCCAGAAAATAAAAATAGCCAACTAGCAGGACCTTTCCTAAAAACTGCTCTGCAATGCAGCAGAAGTTTCATGGCCCTCATCAGGTCCTTTTCTACTATCACTGGGGAGAAACAAAACACTATCACAAGCTCATAGGAAAAAAAATAAAAGTGCTATATAAAATTGGTATAGATGATGAAGTTCTTGTAGCAGAAAGAGTTGAAGTTAATATGTGATCTTTTATGTAAAATCAGAACAGTCAGAGTTGACTAAATGGTCTAGCTGAGCTTTGCTTTCAAGAGTAGTGGAGATGTCAGCTGAGCAATTGTGCTCATTCACTGCAGACCACAGGGAGAGCAGCAGGCTGGGCTCACACACCAGGCTGGTGCTATTATTATTGCTATTACACACTCTGTGGGCAAATAGAGGCATGTCTGGAACCAGGGTATGCAGTCCCAGAGGTCTCAGATAAGTTCAGATGCAACCATTGAGAGAAATATCTTGGATCTATTAAAACACCCTATTCATTTTCAAACATATATATTTTGGACCACAAGTTCTAAAAGCCTCATACTGATAAGTTTCATGAAGTTCAACTAATGAAAAAATAAATGTGAAAAATGAAAATAGAATAAGATGGGGATGTTTTTCAGTTCTTTTTCACCCTCTTGCTTTTGAAGATATATAGTAAAAGGAAGTACATCTTGAAAAGAATGTGACTTATGGATTTGCCCATGAAATTAATCGCACTGTATTATCTTATTGGGATATTGTGTTGCTCAGAGAGGTTGTGTAGTCTCCATTCCTTCAAGTTTTTGAGTCCCAACTGAATCTCTGAATCACTGAGCAACCTGGTGTGCCTTACTTCCAGCAGGAGGCTAGGCCAGACACTTCAGCAGGTGCCTTCCAAACAGAATTATCCTGTGATCCTATCAAGGAGACAAAGAATTATAATTTTAATTTCACACTTGGGGGCAAAATTTTGTGCGTTTGTGTGTGAGAAATGCTCTCCTTGATGGAAAGCAAGGACTTAACTGGATTAATATTTAATTTTACACACTTTCCAGGAAATGTTGCTGAAAATGCCATATCAAACCACCTTCTATTTCATAAATAGCTTTCTATGATTTTAGGTGTGAATGAAAATATTACAAAATGTGGAAATTAAATAAGTGACGAAACACAAGAGTGGTTAATGACTGATTAGCTTGGCAAATGAATTAACAGGATAGTGTGAGCTGTATTAGCTTACTAGGTTGAACTATGTGTATTAATGATAACACTCTGTGCAGGATTAGCATTATGAGCTCTTCAGCTACTGCTGAAGCAGAAGAGCCAATCTGCAATAATTCCAGGTTCACCCCATTCATCCTACCCATGGTTTACACCAGCTGCCAAATGTTATCTATGAAATTCTTACTCATGTCTACATTCTTATTCCTGGTTTGGCTGATAAGAAACTATCTGTGCTGCTAATCCGTATTATACCCTTTTTCTCCCCTGTCAATTATCTTGTGGTGTTGTTACTTACACAATTCCAACAACATGCCTGGAGAAAAATGGATGGATAAGAGACCAAATCTGAAATCTTATGCTTGTGCTGTTCATAGTATTTCAAACTCTTCAGGAAAATATTGTTTCAGTTGGCTCAAGCTATTAGAATGAGCATAGGGGAGATGCTTATTCTTGCCTCCATGTGTGTGTATATCTTGTTTTAACCTGACTCCAGCCCTACATAGCAATGTTCATGGAAAATTCCTTGCAGGTCACATTCCACATATTAGCTTAGCAGCTGAAGGATGCATAAATTCAACAGCAAGAGAAAAATTAAATTAGGTAAAGGGAAAAAATGACTATTTAGTGATTTAAAGTCACTTAGACCTCAGCTGGTTTGGGTTTGAACACAAGAAAATGAAACTACATGGGCTTTATGTGAAATCTCTTCCATCTGTCTCAAACAGGAAGCCAAACTTTTTGTCGTGTGGTTAGATATGAATTTTTCAAACATGTTTTTCATAGATCCTTTCTGAGTTTATTGTGACGCCTTCCAGAGGTCATGGTACAAGTCACTGTAAATAGATTAAATTACCATTCCTGTACAAAGAGAGGAGTGCACACAGTTGCTGGAGTAATCCCAGTCTGACTTCCCAACCTTTTGTGGTTGTTTCAAATAGCAAAGTGAAAATTTCATCCGTGTTTCCTTTGTCTTTGCATTTTTCCAAGCAAGTCATCAATTTCCTCTTCACCCGCACAGCGTTACCCAAATCTTTTCACTTGAAGATAGTGATTTATTTTATAAAACTGTTACTAAAAGGATCCAAACTCAGTTAGAGTGACTCCGGGAGATGCTTTATGTATTTTGGATCCTTAAAAAGACAGCTGACTTGAGAATAACATGACAGAAGAGTCCCCTGTCATCTTTCAAGATGTTACATCTAATGGGTTGCAATTTATATGGGCAGAGAGTTCAGCTCATTGTGGGTTGTTATTTTCATTTAGTAGACCATGTGAAATTCTGATAAAAGATAATCTTTATAAGGAAGATGCAAAGCAGAGAAGTTATCTCAGAAGCTTGAAGGAAAGTATCATTTGGAGTTATATTGTTTTCGAAAAATTATTTAATGCACAGGGCCTGTCCTGACTCATTTGGCCACATAAAGAGATACCAGAGCAAATGCAATCACAAAGTTTAAGGTGCTCATTACTGCAACTAGACATATGTACAGTATAAAAACCCAAAGCATTGTCGTTTAGAAAGAGATCCACAGGTTTAAGGGATAGAACAGCATCTGGAATTGTGGTTAGCTCTACATAAAAAGTTCACTTTTTAGAAGAATTTACAGTAGGTGTCATTTTAACAGTTGGTTCTAGGATTCGGATCTTGCCTCATGAATTTGCTGCACAAGGGATATGAAAATACGCATTGATGCAGACATTAATACATGTAATTTTTTTTAGTCATAAATCAGTTATGAAATAAAATAAGAAATACTTATTTCGAGGTTTGATCTGTCATTTGCAGAACTGGAAAAATCGACGTCCCAGGACATTTCAGTGCTCAGAAGAAATTGGACTTGGGACTGTGGGACACTTCTTTGCATCTGGGCAGAAACTTGCTCAACTGCTTGAGGTAAAAATAATGGAGAAAAGGGAAAAGGTTTTTTTATAGGTGATTCAGGTTTCCTAATGTAATATTAGAAGGTACCCTGGAGTTTTACATTTAGGAGAAAGCCAAAAGAATTACACTGCTGAATTGATAAGGGCAGAATGATCATTGATTGTATCATATTCCTGGCAAACCATCACATGGGCTCTCATGCCCATATCAAGTGTGCTTATGGGTATAAATATATGTGTGTTTACATAATGTGTACATGTATATGTGTATGCACTGGGGTTTCTGTAAGATGAAACGGCCCATATGCTTTTTCCTGGGTTATGCCCAGCACATTCATTTAATTATTCAGCAAGAACATACACTACTAAATTCTTAGACCTTTTTCTTTTATTTATCTTTCTTTGTAAAGGCTTTGATACCTTCTGGCACTGGCTCATGTAGTCAGTAGAGTGCACTTAATGGGCCAAAGGCATTTTTATTACCCTTTAAAATGTTTAACAGAGTTTCTGTATAATTTCTCAACATGTTCTATTTGTTTATTTCTGTATATTTTTGGTATAAAGAGGTAACATTGCAGTGTAAGGTTTTATTACCTTGGCAGTGTCATCATTAAAGAAATATCAATCTTTCCATGATGTGCCCAATATATTTAGGAGCTTACATTATGGACATGGAACTTAATTCCCAGTGGGTGTCCCGATAGAAATGTAAGATGCCAATCATTATATTCTTCAAGTTTAAAAGAAATTGGCACTTTAAAATAGCTCAAAATCTTTTTTTCATATTTTTTCTCAAGTACAATAAAAAAATACCTCATTTTTCTCTGAACAGTGAAGGGATTGATCCATCACTTCTCAGATATTATCATGGTTGTTACAGGACATAGTCTGAGATGAGATTAAAGCTCAGTCTCAGGAAGTGACAGTCAGTTGCTGAATGGCTTAACCTTGCTTTTACCATTATGAGTGAAATGCAAGTGGACTGTTTGATAGGAAACAGATGAAAATTGAAGTGCATATAATCTGGATTTTCTCATATGCTGCACACAGGGAAAATAGTACATATTTGGTCTTTTGAGTTGAAAATAACAGCAACATATTAGTCACTAAAATCATACATTGTTTGTGTTTGCAATGCTGATTATTGGATTTGATGTTTTTTAACTCTGCCAATTAAGTACTCTGATGTGCACTTGATTCAGAGCAGATTTTTGAGAAGGACTGATCAGTAATTAGGATTTGGTTATAAAATCCATATGAGGGAGTTGCACTGAAATGTTGGTTTCTTGTATGCGGAAGTCAGACGTCACTTTCTGGGTTTTCTAGGTATAGTGGCCTTATTAATTCACTGAATGTGAGCATAGCAGACCACCTTCTAGACACCTGGTGGGTGGCAACACAAGCACTTTTTACTGCCTGAGTTCCAGTCTGTTGCACAGCTCTGTAGAAAGAAATGGTTCATGATTATAACAACTCAGAGTCAGATTTCGTTTCTGAGCTCTGCTGAGCTTTGCCTTTCAATAGGCAAGAGGCAGCTACAGCAACAAGCTCCTCAGTATTTGGAACCTCTTTCTCATCCCTATGTATATTTTGTAAGGATTTTTTTTCTTTTTTTGGCAAAGGAGACATAGCAAGAGGCCAACAGCACAGTTACCCTGTAGGTTACAAGTCCCCTCCCAAATGGTGCTGAGAAGCTGGAGTTCTGCAGATGGAGAAAACCACCAGATCTGTGGTTTGACCCTGACTCTTTCATCCCCTCTCCTACCATATACAGAACACAGAGGTTCAAACAGATGCTAGATCAGAGCCTGAGTCCAAAGCTACATCAGAGTAATAAATACAGCAACTCTATTGCAGAGCTCAGTATTTTCAAGTTTAGTGCTACTCCCCAACTTGGAATAACTCTTTAAAAAGCACCAGTGCTTGGAAAAATACCAGCACCAAAGATGTATTTGCTACTGTCCTGGTCTTAGTGGCTGTGGTTCCTCTCTTTTGGAACAAAATGGTCAAGGCATAGCCATGACGTTTTAGATGCCTTTTGTGGCACAAAAAATATAATTCCAGAACTGTCAGTGCATGTTGTGAACATGCAGAATATAGGAAATTTGTGAACATGCCTATAGATATGCAGATAAATGTATACATACATAACTGAGAATTTAGGAGTGAAGATAAAATGTGCAGGAGGCCACTTTCTTGTTCAGTTTGCAGAGTGAAGCATCACTTTGTGCATCTGTCCGGGAAGAAACTGATGGAAAATAAGGAGATTGCAGTCAGTTGTCCATATTACCTGATATCCTAAACTGAAGGGAGATGAGTAAGCGCAGCATCAGCTCCTTCTATCATTGCTCAGGATTTCCTGTTTATATCTTTATTCACACCACCTCTCTGGAGTTGCTTTCCCAAAGAACTAGCTTTCCCATAAAGCTCTGGGGCAGTGCTCAGCCAAGAAGCAGGTCAGAGGCTCCTCCTGCTCGTCACTGGTTTCCCTGCCTTGGGAATAGCTCTAATCCTCATTGCCCATCCTTGCACTCTTGGGATCCACAGTGAGGAATATAACAGTTCATAAATCACAGCCTATCAACTTCTGCTGAGTGTTTCAGAGCCAGCCCCAAAAGCCATGTGCTGCAGATGGAGCAAGCAAAAGAAGCAATCAGGTTCCTGCTGACACTTGGAATCTGCTGCCCCAGAAACAGTCATTTTTTTAACGCATGACTGAGAGCCTTATTTCAATCAGGGGTCTGTGCCATTGGCTATCAGCTGTGATGTTGTGGAGTTTGCTGTGACAGGGTACTCCCTTTTCCCAGACCAGAGTCTCCACTCAGTCTCTTGACAGTCTGCCAAGCTTTGCAACTGGAATGTGTGAAGTTCAGTTTTGAAACAGTTTCTTTCCATCATTCCTGCCTGTTTTGATCTAGTATGTGAAACAGGTTTCTACTTTTGTTATAGGATTCTTGTTCATTCTTGCCAGATTCAAATTCATTATATAATCTAGCAGCATCAGATGACTGCCTAGGAATGAGTAGCAGATGCATCCCCTGAAATACAGAATTCCTTGCTACAACCATGCATTGGTGACTTGATAGCCACCACTACATTACTGGATTTGTGGCAACAAGGGGCATCAAGAATTTCATAAAACCAAAACCAGATGTAATGAGCTCTGAAGAGGGTGTGATGCAGAGCTGGCCTGCCCCACTATAGAAATGATGGGGAAAACATTTGTCCTGGCACAACCAGACTGTCATGGTAATCCTTTCCTGCCTAAGAGCAGCTCAGGACTACCCTCTCCAAGGAGAGCCATTGCTGTTGTCAGCATTGCTCTGGTTTCTCCATTTACACACTGTTGTACTGCAGGCAGACACTGCAGCTCTTCTTCAATCTGCCAAGGATGACACTGATCCAAGCTAATGGATGAGGTCCCTCCATTTGATGAGAGGCTTTGAGGCTGTAGCCTGGGTTTTCAATCCCACTGTTGGCACAGTGAGAAAGAAGTTGCAGGTAGTAATGGCCATGAGGCTGCCAACTGCTGTACACTTGAGAAACTTGGAAAGAACTTCTGAGAAAACTGGCACGACTGGCATTTTCCATCCTTTTTTTTTTTTTTAATAATCATCTACAAAAACCATCTGTCTGCTACTGCTACCAGCAAGCAGTGCAGTGGAAAAGGCCATAAACATCTTAGGAATCTCCATTCAAAACTGCTCTGAAAAAGCTGGCTAAGCTGCAGCTTGACTCTGGAGGTACCTGATGCCTCCAGGATCTTTCCTGCTTGGTGTTACATTCTCCAGATGCCTCAGGTGGAACCTTTGAACATTTTTACCCTCATGTTCACATGACTAATCAACCTAGCTGTTAGTGTGGAACTAAGCGAAACACATCAAGGTCTTCAAACAGTGCTATTTGCCCCTGAAGTCCTTAGCAACAGGTGATCTTGGTGTCCCCAAAGTGAAGTATAGCAGTTGTCTGTGCAAACTTTTTCAAAGGCATATTTAAGTCTGAATGGACCTGGGAGGTTTTTTTAACAGTGTAGTACCTACTCCCATAAATAGTGATTCCCTCAGAAAAGGAGGAAAAGACCCCAAACGCAAGACACAAAGCATTAAAAGGCCCAGCTACTGCTTTTGTCCGGTTGTAGGCATTCTCAGAAAATGCCTGCTACATACTGAAACTATTATGTTCTCACAAAATGAAGACACAGCTGTCTCTGCCTCTTAAAGAATAGCTGGAAGAAGAGAAAAAGCCCTTCTTTTTCATTAAACATCCTAGTCAGATTATTCACCAAGTGAGAGGATATTTCTTCCAATATTGAAGGGAATACAAGATCAGAACGTTCCATTTGTGAAAGAGCTCATGCTCATCTATAGATCTGTGTTTTCTTTCAGTTTTATTTGTCTCTGAGCAAAATAAAAATAATAGTAATAATTCTGTATTAATTGGCCCAGAGGAGATGCATGAAAATTCCTGGATTTTCATCTTGTTCTTCCAGATCATTTGTGTAGTCACAGAAAGCTGGGGCATGGGTGAGTCCTTCGATGCTTAGGCAGGCCTAGAACTTCTTCCTGTCCTCTCCAACCCATTTTCAATGATGGAATAGAGGAGGCAACCACCTTTTAAGTAAAGAATTATGAATGGGATGAGACCGCTCAATCCTGAGTTTCCTCTTCCTGTCAGGTGCTTTCACTCCAGCCCTGACCCCTGACAGCCCAAAGTCTCTCACCCTGAGGTGAGGTACTGCTGGGAACATTCTTGATATGGGCTCAGTGCCCTGTGAGGCTTTACAGACCGAAGCCCTTCACTGTGTCCCCACTTATCCAGCTCATCTCAGAGATGTCTGTCCCTGGATCACATCCTGGGACAGATATCCTTATGCCCCATGGATGTAGCCATGGTGAGAAGAAAAGGTCTTTCTCCTAAGTCCACCCCTGCATTTTGCAAAGCCAGGCACAAATTAAAGATGTTCATCAACAGTCCCTCAAGCGGATGCTAGTGTGTCACAGATCAACTGTAGATAGACCACAGACCAATCCTCACTAAATTATTTGCAGGTTTCTCTTGTAGATCAACAGTTGGCAAGAGGTTTTCCAAGACTGACTAATATATTGTATGCATTGTCTTGTGGATAATGAATGGATGCACATCTGTGCTCAATACTTTTGTGCCTTTCAGAAATTCCCTGCATTCCACAGATGTGAAATGAGATCCTTCAGATGTGAACAGTGCTTTTGAATTTCATTCACAGCTAAAGAGGTTAATAACTTGATGACCACAAGGAAACCATTTAGAAAACAAAACTTTGCCTTTTAGATTAATTAATGCAATTTAGTAATAGCGGTCATTGTATAAAATATGTGTTGGTCTTTATTTTTCTGATGGAAAACCAATATTAAAGAATCCCAATGCCACACTGGTACATAGTGCACCACAGTGTTGGATATTTATACCACAGCTATCAGGGTTTTGTAAGTCCTTGCTGGTGATTCCCACTCTGCTTATTAGGGGAGCTCAGAGTTTTTGTTTCAGGTAACTCTAATTATTAGGACTGTCAAGAGCAAGTTGAACTGTAGGGAGAATTGTAAGGGGGCACAGTATTCCTCAATGAGTTGCAGCTGTGTTAACACCTGTAAGTAATTAAGAGCAAGGGACATAAAAGGGTGGAGCCGGACAAAGAGTCAGAAGACAGCAAGGAGCAGGAAGAAGACTACTACAAGGAGAAGCCTGCTCTGGAGAAGCCTGCAAGAAAAGCTGCATGGCTGGTGTGAAGCCTGCAGGAGGAGATGAAGAATCCCAGGACGCCAGGAGAGGGTGAGGACCAGGCGAGTCCCAGAGAGGGCTGCAGCGAGGACCAGGAGAGTCCCAGAGAGGGCTGCAGCGAGGACCAGGAGAGTCCCAGGAGAAGATGGTGAGTTCCCCTGGAGGGGATGAATAATCTCAGAAGAAGATTGACCTCAGGAGGGTAGACCCCAGGAGAGGGTTGGAGAAGCTTCGGACATGCCAGGGCTCTGTGGCAGTCTGGCAGCAATATCCTTCATTGGATCGCTGCTGGATTAGCTGCAGGTGCTCCTGGCTGGGTGCTTCAGGAAAAGCCCCTGGAGGGGATGGACTCTGTAGTTGTAAGGTTCACTGTTATATATAAGTATTGTTGTAAACATGTTTAATACAACATTGAACAAGCCTGGGTTAGAGACAGGAGGGACAACTTGGGGAATGACTATTGTAAATTTTACAAACTGCAGCCTGCAATTTCTTCACAAATGCTAAAGCAAGAGGAGATATGTGGGTGTTGAATTCTGTGCTAGGAGTGGGTCACTTCTTGCCTTGAGACAGAGGGCATGCTGTAAAGGGCACTTTGAATTTTTTTTCAAGGCCATATGCTAATATTTTTCATTAATAGTTGAATTTATCTCAATCTCATTTCCAGGTAAGAGCTGCTGAGTCATAGAGTGGAGCAGAATAAGCAATATGACACAAGACTTCCATAGTCCATCGTGTTCTCTACCCTACATGAGTATATACCATACATGGCTGCAAGCAGGTCATCACTTTTGGCCTACACTGAGGCTAATTTTTGGAATAGAGTAGGTCTGCACACTCAAGGTGAAGACATTTTCTTGCTGTTGTCCAATATTCTTAGAGGGATTTGTTTAAGTCAAAGTATAATTGTGTACCTGTGATTCAGATAATGAATATGCAGTGCAGTTATTTACAACAGACTGTATGAACATCATCTCTCTTTCTCTTGCTTCCTTTATATTATTCCACTGTGGAAGCCAAAACAAAAAATTTTACTACAAAAGGCTGGGTGGTATCACAAGACCTCAGCAGCAGGTACTGAGGTCTCCTGGCACAATCCCCACTGGTTTTCCAGATCTGGCAAATTACTACTTTATCTATGTCAGAATTTTTCAATATTTTTAATATTGTTAGGGTTTTTTTTCAGTCATACTGAGGCTCTTTCCAGAAATTATGCATGTTTCAGATTAGTGCATATGAAATAGTTTTTTCTGTTGTCCTTTCATGGTCCTCTAGAAGTAACTCTCCACCCTTCTGGGTTGAAACCTCCTTATCTGCATGTATATCTGCACTGGGTTGGGTGTGCTCTTTTTAGCAGGAATAAACAATCTCAGGGAATGAATAAGCTGTCATAAGCAGCTTTGGAATAAAGAGCAAAGTCATGGAAGGCTCAGAGCTAAAAAGGTTCTTTTTATCAATGCTCATATTCATGGTTCATAAAAATCTAATTCAGAATGTTAGTTTACACCCCTCAACTCCCTCCAGAAAAATCCATTCAGACACTGTGCATTTGTCATTTGTGAGCCAAATGCTGACAACCCTGGTATTATCCCATCTCACAGTCCAAGAAAAATCAACTTTTATCTTAGGAAAAATGATTTCACATATCTAAAATACTGAACTTTTTTTTAATGGAGTTATGTTTGTGGTGCCTTGCTGTATTACAGAGTTAGTACAGCAATCTGTCCCTTGATGGTTTTGTATTCCTCTTAAACAGGCTCAAAGAAAATAAGAGCAATAGCTGTGATGCTGAGGTTATGGAAAGACCAACTTCCAAATGATAGTGAATTAAAAGGAAGATTCCTGCCATATATTTTTTATTTATTAGCATGTTTCTCTGTGAAAGACAGGAGCTCTCTTTTGCACGAGTCCTGTGGTCACACAAGCAGAGGGTCTCTAACTCAAGGGGTTTATGTGTGAGCAGAGAAGGCAGATGGGTGGGAGGACAATGGAGGTGCTGGGGCCAAGCAGCCACAGCTAGAGCAGCCACTGCATCCCAGTGGCCTCCCTGGAAAAGCAAATCTGGCCTTCCCTGAAGACATCACCTTTAACTCAAGCAAAATATTTATTTAGGTTGATTTCCTTATCTGGAAGATGTGGGAAAAAGCCAAGGGGCTCCAGGAGGACCAAACATTAAAACAGCTCTTTTTTTTTCCAGAAAAGGACAAAATAATATACTTGCAGTGCTAATTTTTTTTAATCTATCCTGCATAATTTTTATGGCAAAATATGAATTGCACAGTCTGGCCTTTGACATATTACTTATCAATGGGATTTTTTAGCCATTGGTCCCTAAGAAGGGCCCTGTAAGCCAAATAAAGCACTTTGGCACGCTGGAATTATTGGTGCTCACTACAAGCAGAGAATAAAATGGGAATATTCTACAATCAGTGATGGACTACAAAACAACAGGGAAGGAAAATGCAGGTAGCTGATCTGGGAAGGTGATCCACGCTCTATTCTTGCTCCCAAATTTGTCAAAAAATCTGCTGTAAAAGCTCCTTCAGACAGGCAGGTAGGAACAGCTTTTGGCTCTGCTATTAGTCCAGCTTGTGTCAGGTTTGATGTTGCTGGGAGAGCTGTGAGGGTTTCAGGATAGACAAGTGGAGAGATGTCCATACGTGTGTGGAGAAGAGTAATTCTTCCTCAGGTCTGCAATCAAACAAAGCTCTGAAGCCTGAAAGCCACAAGAGTCGAGTCTGTAGGAAAAGGTGTGTCCTGTACCAAACAGAGAGTTTTCTCACCACAAAAGTCAGCTCTTTAAACAGGCTGGAGAGACCCCATGCCAGTGAGCCCTGTGCAGCTGCAAAAGCTGTCCAAAGCAGGTCCAGATGCTCTCTACTGAAGTTGCAGGCAATGTCCTACAATAGTCCCCAAAGCAGAGGAACTGAAAGGAAGGAGTTTCAGAGGCAGGGTGGTAGCCCAAGCTAAGCAAATAACTGTTTTGTTTGACATTCTGCCCAAGGCTCATAATTGAAATAAAAAGCTCTGACCTGTAAGAAACCCTGGGTGTGGTGGAAAGTGTTTCCTGGGCTGGGGGAAACGGGCGAGCCGCCCTGTCAGCTGCCTGGGGCATGGGTGAGCAAATACATGGCCCCTGGCTGAAAAGTGATTATGATGGGAAATATTTTGCATGGATTCATACTTGATGATTTTCAGCATTACTCAGGTATTTTTGTTTTGAGGCTTTGGTAGAAATTTGTTCTTAAGGGAACAAGTTTTATTCTGTGAGAATAATCCTATGAAATCAAAGTTGCTGATGCTTTAGCACAATCAAAGTTTCACTTAGAAGGCTTAGATTTTCCAAATTAAAATTTCCCAATAAGTGTAAATTTCCCATAAGTTTAATCCAGCATGGCAGAGTCCACTGATAAGGGGACAAGTCATTTTCTGGAGTGTGCAAGTCCTGTTGAATCAAGATGATGCAACGTGAAAGACTCCAGAAACAAAGCTTCTCAATATGCTGTCAGTGTGGTGTGAATACAGCACAAGGCAGTGCACATTTGAGAGCAAAAATAGATGCATGGCCCTGGCTCACAAAGTACATTTAAAACAACATAATTTATTATCTGAGCTATGGCTGACAACAATCTGTTCCCCCGTTTCAGCCAGATTTTCAAACTTCACTGAGCTCCAGCTCATGTGCCCATCTCATGCTGATGTTGTCTCACTTTGGACACTGTGGGCAATGCTTCAGGGTAGCTTACATAGGGTGCAGAAGCAGCATCATTACAATTTGTAAAAGAGATTGTTTTAATCCAGGAAACAATAGAAACATCCTGTAAATGGTGAGCATCTGGTTCAAAGAACAAATCTCAAACATTACATTATTACTACTGGGAACTGTGAAATGAGAGTTCACTTTAGTAGTCCTCAGCAGTACTTTTTTCTGGTAAATGTTGCAGTGTTGGTGAATGGAGTGTATATTTATGGAATAGCTTTGTTTTTGATGGGAACAGTGTAGCTCTGATGAGGCTCATGTCTGCAAACCGAGAATTTCATCGGGGTATATGAAGATTATGAGCCATAATATTTCATTATTAGATGCCTTTAAATATGTACAAATTGGCAACATGACAGTCTTTCACTTAGTGAACTGATACTGAGGGTGATCTCATTGTTTTCTCATGATTTATCAAGGAATTAGAATCCTAAACAGTAGTAAAATGCATTCAAAAGTGTTTGACCTTGACCAAATCATGGCTTTCAGTTTAATTTTATTTTTCATTCCTTGCAGAGACTTGATAAACCAGATAAACTGACCCTGAGTTTTGCACCTGCTGTAACTTACTGTTTGGTACTATTTGGAATTTCTGTTGTGCTTTTGTGAGATACCCAAGCATAACTATGCCAGTTTACCCAGCACAGCCTGTTCCCTTCACTGCTCCAGTATGAGCTATCTGCTGTTCCCAAATTCAGTGACTTTCAGAACACTTCAAGAGAATACATTTTCTTGAAAAGAAAAAGAGAGGAAGTCAACAGTGTCTTGTATTAAATTGTTTGTGCTCCAATTACAGTTGGAGAAGCCTCCTGTGGAGTATGTCCTCAGATTTTCTCAAACAGGGCAAGTTAGGGGAGATTTTGTTATCCCTGGGACCTTGAGAGAGTCTCAACTTTTGATGTTTGCATTTTTTCTGTGCAAAACAATAAATTGGAGAACAAGCTCCAGCCTTGAGCAATCTCACAAGCTCCCCACCTGTTACCAATATGATTATGTTAACAAGCCCTAATTGCCCAGAAAAGCCCCACGTGGTGCTTCCACCCACACATCCTACCCAGGGTCTCCATTGACAGTCAGGATTGCATCCCTCTTCTTTCTGAGCACAACTTTCTCCAGCCCTGCCTCCTGCTGCTCCTGCTTGGAGCCCCAGGGGTGGCTCACACCTCGCCCCATCGGGCCCACCAGAGGAGCAGCTCTGCCCAGCGCCCAGGTACTGTGGGGGACAGGGTCCTGGTGAGCAGGGGTGTGACTGGTGCTGGGGGGGTCACTCAGCTCCCCCTGAGCGGGGCAGCCCCTCCTGCTGCTCCCTGGCACTGCAGCCTGGCAGCTCCGTGTCCTACACTCAGGCAGGGCAAGGGGGGGAGAGCATCCCCGAGCAGCAGCAAAAAAGCAATTTGGTGCCATCCCTGGATGGCACCCTTTCCTTCTGTTGTGTGAAACACCCTGCTCAGCTTCGTGTCATCTGCAAACTTGCTGAGGGTGCACTTGATCTTGCTGTCTGTGTTGTTGATAAAGATATTAATGAGTGCCACTCCCAAGGCAGAGCCCTGAGGGACACTGCCTGTCACCAGCCCCCACCTGGACATAGAACCATTGACCACGCAGCAAATACCTTCTCCACTCCACCAAACACCTGTGTCGCAAATTTGGAGGTAAGGCTGTCATGTGGGACTGTGTCAGAAGCCCCACAGAAATGTGGGTAGACAACGCAGCGTGGTCTTCCCTTGTTGCTGTCACTCCTTTGTAGGTGGCTGCCAGATTGTTCAGGTGTGATTTGCCCTTGGGAAAGCTGTGCTGGCTGTCTCTGGTCACCTCCTTGCCTCATATCTGCCTTAGCATGGCTTCCATGAAGATCTGCTCCATGATCTTCCCATACACAGGGGCCAGGCTCACCTGTCTGTAGTTCCTCAGGTCTTCCTTTCTTCCCTTTTTAAAAATAGAAGAGTGGTTTTCCTTCTTTCAGTCAGGAGCTTGCCTGACTGCCATGACTCTTCAAATATGATGGAGTATGGCCTGTCAACAGCATCAGCCAGTTCCCTGAACTGGGAAGTTGGTGGAAGAATCTGGAAAGGGATATAACTGTCCCTGTATTTTTGGCCAAACAGAACTTTGAATCCTAATTCAAAATACCCCAAAGGCAATGTTTTGTATTATAGACTCAGCCCTTGTGTGTTGCTCCCCTGAGTAAAAATGAAATTAGCTCTCCAGAGTATTCCACTGGTACAATCTTCCATTCAAGCCTTGCATCTTTGCTTACCACCTAATGCACCTGGCAAACCATGGTGGCTGCTCTTTATGTTTTCAGACAAGTACAGATTGTTAGATGTGGATTGTTGGCCTGGTTCTTCCTTGCACTTTTTTTAAATTTCTTTTTTATTATTTCCTTGCTATAAAGCCTTTTATGTTATTTTTTTCTTTTCTTCCCTACACACAGACCTTTTAATTTACATGTTCTTTCATCTGGAATCTCAAGGCCTTTGATTCATATTTGCTCTTTGTTTTGATGTACGGAAAAAGCTTAAGACATACTTGGCTCTAACAGCTGTACAAATTCAAACCCTGGTAAGGAAGAGAAATATTTGAAACCAAGTCAATCCTGATCTATTTAAAGGTTTAATTTACCCATAGATATCAAATAAAAAATAAAATCATCATCTATATTTTATTACTAAATCTTAAAATAATAAAATCAGCTGTAGTTTACATGCTTGTTGGGTGACATTGGGTGTTAGGGAGGAGAGAAAGCTGAGGTTTGCTTCCAAAGGATTCTTGTGAAGTGACTTTGAAACATGGCTTAAAGGGTAATTGCTTTTCCATCATAAAACTTTTAAAGGAGAGTGATTTTCCAGGTGTTTGATAAACACTTTGTTAAATAATACATCTAACATAAAAGGTTCAATGAAAACCTTTATTTTTCAGAAACTAAGCATTGCAAAGAAAGTGGAAAAAACCCAGCTCCTCCTATGTTGTAGCACCTCAGCCAGAAAAATGCAAGGGGATGTAACCAGAGAGTTACAGGGGTCCAGCACTTACCCATTATTGACTGCATTCAGGGGGAAGTCAAGAGGCAATAGTAACCGCTTGAAATTTTAGGGCAAATATATTAATAGATTAATTAATTTTTTTTCTCTCTTTAGCACTGTTCACAGAAATAATCTGCAACTGTAAAAATGCACGTAACTTTCCCCAGTCTGGAAAGTAAAAAGGAAAAACCAAATAGGCATACTTTTAAATGCTTTCTCTGTAATGTGTTGCTACCTTGAAAAAGCTCCTCACACAAGTAGCAATTTTTCTAAGTCATGATGCTTATAAATAAATGCAGGAAAAATGCTGATGCTTTAATAATAGAAGTCTTCAACTTGTAGTTGTGGGATGGTGGCTTTTTTCCTTTCTGGGAATGGTTTAAATTTTCTGTCCCTTGTTCAAAACATAAAATGAATCCAAACTATGTATGAGCCATCTCTGGATTTACAGCCACACATTTCTGCCATCTTTAAAACTTCAAAGGGTTAATGCTGAAGACATAGATAACTTTTTCCTGGATAGATTTGTGGGAAAAGGTGTGGGTGTTTTGTACAAAAGAAAACTGGATCCTCTGGTTGAAAGGTAGAATAAAAAAACTTTTCCTCCAGTGTGGTGTATCTTCCTGAGACCTACTTTAATCCCACAGGAATATCTGTTTTCAGGAGTAAAAAGAAAGTCTGTGGGAGGCAGCGAAGGACACAACTCAGCCAACAGGACAGTCTTTCTTGTTTTCAGTATTTGCATCCTCTGAGATTTACCTCTGCTGGTCAGTGCTTCTTGTGCTCAGTATAAATGTGTCTGCTGAGGAATACCCTTTTGTGCTGTTTCCCTTCCATTTCAGTCCCCCAAATGGGGCTTTGGTGGGGCTCAGACACTGCCCATAACCTCCCATCCACTGCTTAAACCTTACAAGGCTGCTCCACCATGGGAGTTTAGGGGTTGAAAGGGGCTGAGTAGGAAGGGATTTGTAGGCTGCATTTCCATGTTGTAAAACACTTTCCAGAGCTAGCAGGAGCTGATGCTCTATGGGATAACTTCTTTTTCACTTTGGGAGCTGGAAGTAAAATACAGTGATCTCATATATATTCTCTTTGTGATAGATGGTGATGAAAGTGACTGTCCCTCATGCTGCTGCTTCTTATTGTTATTACAATAATAGCATTATGAAAAGGTTTAAAGGAGTTTTCTGCTACTCTGATGCAAGAAATGTTGTAATTCTTCCTCTGCATTATGCCCCTGTGCATGCATGATACTGCCTGAATGCTTGCAGGTAGCCTGGGTGTGTTTATCAGTTTTGATAACCAAGCCTTTAAAAACTTTTTATCTGCCTAAACAAAATGGAATAAACATCAGATTTAGCTGATGCCACCATACTGGTAGCAGGAGAAGAGAGAAGAAACACCTTTCCATGATGTCTCGTTTTACCCAAAAGTCACATGGAAGCTACTAAATCATTATTTTCTGTGCAAGAATATGTGGTGCTCAGGGCCTGGGAAAAGCTGCTCGAGGGAAAATAGTTTGGTAAGAATGAAGGAGAGCAGGGGATGGAGGCAAATAGACTGACTATCATGCAAGGAAGTTATTTGTTGCTGGAAAAATAGTTCCTGGAGTGGCAGCTGCTCCCCTCTTCCTCTGTTCTGCTTCCAGCACAGCATCAGGACTTGAAAGGATAAAACTAACTGTGGTCTCCATGCTTGGGTTTGGAGATGTCTGTGTCCTGCTGATCTGCTGAAAAACATATTAGTTTAGCAAGCATTCATTAGCAGTGACTGCCAACATTTATGCCTATTTGCAACTTTAATCTGCTAAGACATATTTAGGACTCTGAGGGACTTTTACTACTGTCACCTCTGCAGCATGAGGAGACCACTTTCAGTTTCATTATGTACTTATTGTGAAATAAGAACTCTCCATAATAGATGGCTTTCTAGCTAAGTACTACACTGAGAATTAAAAAAAATAAATCTGACTTTATTTTCCGCCAGACATATATCCTGCTATTTTTTTGGCCTGGGTCTCAGAACACAGCAGAAAAATAACTGCAAACCACTTTCCATGTAGTGTCTTGTTGCTTCTTAGAGAGTTTGGGTAATTTCACTGGTGGTTCTCCCATTCCTCATCTATGTCAACAACTATAACTTTTGGTATCCAGTTACTCTGTGGTCCTGAATCTGAGGACATTTCTTTGCATGGCTTTTGGTAAAAGCGAGCTATTTGAGTTTACTCAGTTCAACCTTTCAATAAAGCACCCTAAACCCAAGCAGTGCCCTGACATCCTGTTTGGATGCATGGTCCCATCTCCAGCAGCCTTTATAAAGGACATATTGACATAGGGACCTGTGCGTCTGAGCTGCAGCACAGTCCAGGAGAGTGGCTGGGGTAAAAGGTCCTGGTGGGAAACTCAGGATCTCTCTCATAAGAAGTCAGGGTAGGGCAGATAATGTTTCCCTGGTTCCTCTTGAAATTTATGCAATTACTGGATTGACTGGACCAGGAAAAGATAGACAGTGTCTACAGCCTCTAGCTAAGAGCTTCAGTCAGAGTGCAAAGGGTCCTTTCTCAAATGATGTTTTTATTTGTATCTCTTACATCCCCTACAATTTTCAGTATACAATTACACTAAGTGGTGATTTTTGTGTGTGTGTGTGTGCTTCTTTAATAGTATTTACCTCTGGGTTGTTTGGTTACCATTTTTATGATGGAAAATTGGTTTTAAAGTTTTCTCTTTCCTCCTGATAGCATTACAAAAATTTAAGTGCTTTTATTATGATATTTTTCTTTATTTTAGAAGAGAAGCTGTAATAGGAACATTTGGCCAAATGACTGGCTTCTCAAAGTTTCAATATGTAGTCAGGCTGTGCAGGGGAGAATATGCAATGATGAATATTTTCAATCTGAGTAGTGTGAAGGCACGGAAAAGCCAAGGTTATGAAGGGGATGTGGTGGCTGATTTCTGGATGCATAAACTGTTTTAAACATTTTCTTGCTAGCAAATTTCTCTTTTTTTTAATAATGAACTGAAGACAAACTTTCCTCTTTATGGACATTGCACCCATTGGCTTTCACCTGGTGTAGTGCTCTGTCATTAACTCATTAAAGGACTCACTCTTTGGAGCCTCATCAGGAGAAAGGCAGTATCCTAAACCTCTGGAATTCATCTCTGCAGAGCAGGAGAACAGCAGTCCAATGGATTGTGTGACATGGCAGGTCCTGAAAGCACAGCACATCAAGGAAGGAAGGAAGGGGTTCCATAACTTCAAGGGCATTTAGCTGTTATTTTTAGAGTTATTTGACTGACAGATCACTATGCAACAGTGATGTGTACAGGGAGAGTTAGTGAAATAGTGCTGGAGATGGTTTTAGTCTGATGTAACTCCAGTGCGATGACAATTCCCTGGCTCGTAGTGGCTTTTTATCCCTGACACGCAACGTTCTACTTGTCAGCTTCCTTTTGTTTTCCATGGCTTGTTTCTCCTTGCTTTCCACACCATACAACAGTGAGCAAATGAAAAGGATCCTTTTATGAGTTAATGAATGCCTTTTGTGCTTTTACATATTCCAGTTTGGGCATAGGAGAAATACTTTGTATGGCTGAGCCTGTGGCAGGCAAAATAGGAACCTGCAAATAAAAGGGCCCCTAATTTAAAATGAAACCCTGTTCCTTGCTACAACAAGAACGAAAAAGTCTCTCAGCATGGGACTTCCTTGCCTTGGGTGGGTCCCTGGTGCAGAAATCCACTGTTTTCTTACTCCCATTTTTCTGATCAAGCCTGACATTCTTAGAGGAGGCAAAACATGACCAAAGGAAGATCCCAACAAAGAAATGTATCTTTTCCTATGCAAACTGCAGATTTCATCAGGCTGTCACCAGGCAGCCGTATGGCCTGCTGAATAAAAGTAAAATAGCTTGAACAGTTTTGTTCCAAGAACTTTTTATGGCTGCTTCAAGACTGAGCCCTAATCCTTGTTTTGATGTCTTAGGGAATACCAAGAACTTCTGCTGTCTTTGTGCGAAAGGTCAAATTTTATGCCCTGTGACAACACAGCTGCATTCAAGGAAAACTGCTGTTGTTATTGCCTTAAATTGGTCATTTTATGCTCTCCAGAAGGTCCATCTCTTTTTCAAGGGTTTAAATCCAAGAGGAAATCCCACTAAGATCAAATAACATTACAGAATAGGAAGAATAAGTATATATGCACACCCTATATAGGCATGACAAACAGTAATTACAAAAAACATCTCTATTGTGCAAGTCTTAAACTAAGGAATTTTAAAAGGAAGAAAAAGCATAAAATATGCTCTGTAATAATGAAATTATTATAAAAGAATGATGACAGACTTGCTTCTAATTAAAATAACACCTGTTGGATTAAGTTTCAAAGAAGTGATCAAAGAAAATACTGAGCAAAAAACAAGGAACACAGTGTTTAGTAGATCAAAACATTTAAAATGTTTCAGAGAAGCATGAGATGTAGAAGAGGAAAAAAATTGGGGATTATGTTGGGATTATGCTGAAATTTGACTAAAGGAGCAACACTCCTGAACAAATAACATTACATTAAACTAATTAGAGTTTAGAATATGAAATTGTTAAAGTTTGCTATCTCAGCTGTTTCTTTAAACTGAAAAAGGGATTAATCCATATTATAAAAATAGTTAGTGGTTCAGAGGGCAGAAGCTATAAAATACTGCTGAAGTTTGGAGAAACAATAACAAAATCCAAAGAAAGTGCAGTCTGTGGTCCAAGTCCTTGGAAACCATAGGCATGCGGAGAGCTCTTTGTGCAAGTCCCTTTACTGGGCTTGGGAGCAGTACTGCTATCAGCAAGGTGCACGTGGGTGCTTTGGGATGTACCCAAAATCCAGGATGTTTTGTCTGCAGTTTAAGACTGCGTGGTTTAACTGCAGTTAAAAACATCACAGCAAGCAGATTTATTTTCAGTTGGAGGGTATTCTTCCCCACTGCTGTTGTTGTATAGACAGTTCTCTGTTTTTATTTTTTTTTTCAAATTTCCTCTGAAGGTTTTTTGCACTGTAAACTTTGTTACTCAGTGAAGATGTCTAGTGTTCAGTTCTGATGGCTTTCAAGCCCCATTTAATTCAATAGGGATTGTGAGTGCCAGAAATTCATAAGAGGACTCCAGCACACTGAAAACTTGTGGAGGATGTTATGGCTGACTGCTGGCTCCTCTTGCTGGTGAAAGATGCTGAGGCAGGCAGCCAGCCAGCTGCTCTCCCCAGGAGGGAGTTAGTCCCTGGATCTCAGTTTGGGAATGGCTGTCTTAAATAATTTTGTTCAAATATAGTGCCTTTTATGTTCTTTCCAATTCTCTGTCCTTCTCACAATTACCATTTCACATGGGAAACATGTACTCTTTCTTCTTGTTCCTCTCCTTTTATTGAGATGGGCTGTCAGTGTTCTGCTCTCAGTGTGTTACATATTTAAACACATACATGTACGTGTGTATCCTATGGCAGAGTGAGGTAACAAGAAGTGAATTTGATACTAAGCTTCTAGGGTTTGCACAGAAAACATGAAACAAGACCATGCTACATATCTGCAGACTCAAGCTATGCTGTTTGAATCAAGTTTTGGCAATTAAAATGTGTTTTATATGTTTGGGTTTTTTTTATAAGCATACTACATGAGATATTGTGTGAGTGATCAGTATGTTATATTAGCTGATGGGCAAAAGCATTTCTGACATCATGGTAATTATCTCTTTCCTATGTAATTCATTAGCTGGCTGATGAAGGATTTTGATACTCTGTTTATCACAGTTTAAGGGCTCATTTGAAAATCACAGCACGGCACTACAGACACTGTACTCCAGGAAACAGATGGTAGAGAGCCATCAGCTGTAATCTGTGAGTAAACTAAGACAAGTGAAGTTGGGTATAGAGTTTTGAAAATGAGATGTAATTGTGTTATGGAAGTGTAAGAATGCTGTGAAATAATCTTACCTTGCCTGTAAAGCAAAGAACAAGCTCTATTTAATCTGGAATGATAATGCCTTTTTAAATATTTTTTTTTGCTGTATTACTGAAACTTCCAGCTTTGGTGCAGTAGGAAAATCGTGATGTCTGATCAACAGGGAAATGGGTTTCGTGTGTGTGTTTTTTCTTTTGTGAAATACATAGGGCCACTGAATGACAAACAGACTCCATGAAGTTGTTTACCAAGGAGAAGAAACAAATAAAGCCCAGAGCCACCAGGCTCTTCACAGAGCAGGGAGAACACTACTGTTCTGGAAAGCACGGGAGAGAACTTGCTTCTGAAATAGAAAGGATTATGTTGTCTTTCCCAAACATAGACAAAAGGTGAAGAGATCACACAATATTTGTTTTTCCATTGGATGGTTTATTTGAATGTGTTTAGGGTGGCCGGGGGGGCGAGGGGAGGATTCTCCTCCGCTGGCAACACGCAGCATGAGAAGAAATTGCAGAGGAGTGCTTGACACTTAGAGGTCAGGAAGGTGAAAGCACGCCAAAAGCTCTGCTAGGAGGCTCAAACATTTCTGTGGTTTCAAGTGTTTACCTTAGCAATGATAGAAGACTTAGACAATTACCCAGCAGTCTCAACAGTGTCTTGTAGGGCAACACTACTTCTCCTTTTCAGTAATGTCACAGGGAGCCTGATGTTTTGAGCATTTTCATTCAAGTGTTGTTATAATCAGGTCTGATATAATTAGGAGTTAAAGAATGGTGGCTGAAATGATCCAGTTAGAAGAGATTAACTGGAGCTTGTGGGAAGAAAAGAGAAATTGTGGGGCCTTCATTACAGCTCAGTCCAGGTCTGCATATTTTCTGCTGCTGCTGATTCATCATAGCTAAGAAGGGCATTCATTTTTGAAGGTTTGCTGTATGTTTTCAAGGAAATTGATAAAATCTTTTCCCTTTTTGGAGTGCTGTAGCACAAATCCTTGATTCTCACATACTCAGTAAAGAGTTAATTATTTTGGTGCCCCAAAGAAAACCACACTTTTCAGTTTCTCAGTTTGTCAGTGTGAAGCAAAGGTGTCCATAAGGCCTCTTTCTCACTGCCAACTGTTTCACTTTATGGCGCTTTTTATTCAGTTACACCTTCCTTTTGTTCCTTCCTATTTGTTTTTATGTCTTCTTTTCCTTTTCATCCCTCTCTTTATTACTTCCTGAGGGTGTGTTTTTCTTTTCTCTTTGAGTTCTCTGTTTTCTAGGTTTTTCTTGTCAGCGCAGCAGCAGTAGATATTCAGTTGTTATTTAGGAGAGCCAGTACTTCTGTTTGCCTTGGTCATCTCTTTTTTGTCTGAAGGAGATAGAAAAGGGAACATAATTGAAAGTGAAGTATCTCTGCTGAGAGGGAAACCTTGGGCTCACAATTGACAATATACCTGTGTTATAGTGAGCTGTGGCTAGGATACAGGCCAAAAAGCATAGAGCATGAAGTGCACAAGGACAATTTGAATACACCAATTTCACAAAATAGCAGTGCAGAAATCTTGCTGTAACAAGCCTTCTGCTAGCTTTTGAGCATTTCCAAATTTGCCTTGTTGGCTAGTAATAAGATTTCCACCATGTCAGTCTCTACAATTAACTGAGGTTGTTGTAAAGTGGAAAAAAGACCCCATGCCTACAGGAGCAGGGAGAGGATAGGTTTGGACTTAAGAACAGGGAGACATGCAGTTGGAGATGGTTTGCCCTTGCTCTCTGTCTCTGGCCCAAAATATTGGAGCCATATTCTGCAAATTAAACATTCTGAGTTAAAGAGGGATAGACTAGCTCCTGTGTGTGTGAATGTAGCACTAATGCACCAACCCACTTGAGCAATGAGGGAGTATGTCAACTTGAGTGAGAGAAACTGAAATTAAATGAGGTTAGCTGATGTCCGCATGCCTGGCGAGTGTGGCTCAGTAGATTTGCCATGTGAAGCAGCTGGTGCTCAGGCCAAGGTGTTTGCACTGCCTGAGACCTCACCTGGTGCATGGGATGCCTGCTGGCCCCACAGTGCATTAGAGGCACTCCCAGGGTGCATTTTTTGGCTTACTGCTTGCAGTCTGTGCACTGAGGTTGCTCCACCTCTGTTTTAAAGTGAGCTCCTGATGCACACTAAATTGCTAATGTGTTGTCCCTTGAACATTCCCATTTTAAATTTGCATTTTCCTCATCATAACATGTTATAATGGGCTAAATTGTGGTTGTAAACTTCTAATATAATAACTTAAGCTGCTGATCTGTTATTTCCTTTCATCAAACATAGAAAAGAGGGAAGCAGTAATAAGATAGTGGAGAAGTTAAAAAGCCTGGGCTGTAAGGCAGCACGGGATGGTTCTTGCCTGCCTATAGGATGTAGTACAAATTGCAGCAGGAGTATCCACATCGGGGCTGTGGTGCTGCCTACACTTAGCAATAAATTATTGCTGACACTGTAAACGCCGTGCAATGTATCGGCGATTCATCTTTCAATCGCCTGTTCCCACGCTGTCCACTTTATCTCGATTGTTAATTTAATCCTGGCAGTAAATTGCTTCCCTTCTCTTAAATCTCCCCGTCCCGCGGGGCAAGCGCGGGGGCCCTTGGGGCGGGTGTGTGTGTGGGGACCTTGGGGCTGGCTCCGGGGCTGCCGATGGATGCACAGGGAGGGCACCCTGCCCGTGCAGCCCCGGCCCCGGGGAGCCACCGGGCAGCGGCGGCCGCGGGGGGGCGGGAGGAGGAGGAGGAGGCGAATCCTGGTCCGGCTGGCCGGGTGCGCGAGCACTAGTGGGAGCTGGAGAGGGCGAGAGGAGGGGAGAAAGCCCCGAGCCACCCCGATCCTGAGCAGAGCGGCTGCGAGCCGGGCGGGAAGGGGGAGTGCGCGGGAGGCAGGAGGGGGCGAGCGCGGCGGCAGCCGGGGCAGAGAAGGCAGCAGCCGAGGCAGAGGAGGCAGCAGCCCGGGCAGAGCAGCCCCGCGGAGCCTTCGCAGGCGGTGAGGACGATGAGGAGCCGGAGCCGCGCGGGGAGGGGGGATGCGGCGCGGAGATGCTGCGGCGGGGCGGGCGGGCACCTGCGCGGCCGGGGGGGTGCAGGAGGGTCCCGGGGGTCCTCAGTGCTGCGGGGGCAGCGCCCCGAACGCGCCCGGAGCCTTCCAGCCCTGCCGGGCGCTCGGGGAGCCGCGGCCGCCCGGCTCTCCCCCGTCCCGTCCCGTCCCGTCCCGTGCGGCGCTGGGAGCGCTCGGCTCGGCTGCCCCGAGCTCGCCCCGGGGCCAGCAGCTGCGCTGAAGCGGGTGAGCGGCCACAGGCGGCTGGAGCGGGCTGCCGGAGCTGCTCTCGGGGCACACGCTGCCCCTGGCTCGGTACGGTCTGGTTACGCGTGCACGGCACAGGCTGGCGGTCTGCAGCGCTCCCGAAATGAACTTTTAAATCAAATTGTTAAGGTACATCTTGTTTGGTGACTGCGGCGATGGAGATAGTTTGTCCTCTCTCAGTGAACCTCTGGAAGCGGGAATATCTCGCGCAGCAGTGCGGTATTGTTAACTCACAGACTTTGTCGCTTGTGATGGACTGATGTGAACTCTGATTTACCGGCCGGATTATAGCAGGCGATGTCTCCGGTGGTGTTTTCAGAAACATAGCGTTGATTTAAGGACCTGCTGAATGTAAATGACACTGAAAGTGTCACTGTTTAGGAGTCTCTTGTAGATAAATCTAGAGGTCTGTCTAAGCCTCCTGGGTCTGACGGTGCAAAAAACATTGCTCCAGGGAGAGTAAAAATAAGATAGGCATGGAAGGATAATTTGCCAAAGGCTCTCTCAGCATGCAATGATTTGCAGCTTGGATGCTTTCTAAGGGAGAGCTGGTGTCTTTATGGCACTGACTGATTTTTTCCTTTCCATGAACTGCTGTGAGTGCCCCTTGATGCTGCGTAAACTTTTAACAATATGCTGTGAGAAGGAAGTTCATAGCCTTAACTTTACACTTTAAACTCCACAGCATTTTATTCCGAGTCTTTGATAGTACCTACGTCTTGATATAGAGTTGGTGCAGAATTGGTCTCTGTTCCTCTCTGTCCCATTCACACTTTTATATACTTCCAGTGTGTTCTCTGTTCCTTTGCAGGCCAAAATGCTCTCTTCTACGTTGCCTAAAGTGTAGCTGAAGAGGAGGGAAATGAGCAGAGGCATAGTTATTTTCTGAGAATGGACCATTTTGAATGACAGGCATGTTAAAGTTAGGATGTTAAAAGCTGCAGTCTCTGTGAGTAACTCATGGAAGCAGTGTGCATTAGCGTGACAGAATGGCTACCGTGTGATTGCCTACAGGGGACAAAATCTCCTCTGTCTGATGACCACCATGGCTTCAGAGCACCAGGTATTCCTCCTCTCTTTCACTGGTAGAAGCTGCATGAGCAGGGAGTGGGTTTATTTTGGTGGCTTTTGAAAGCAAGGAAAAACCCAACCAGCATTTTATTATTCGAGTGATATGATGGACTCTAGTCCAAATGCGCTTGTAAGAAGATTCTCTGGTTTTTGTATTGAAAGTTTGCATTGTTAGGAAACAGTTTTGCAGTTATTTCAAAATAAGAAATCCATCACAGTAAATGCAACCTAAGACCTTGACTCTCTTCCCACAACCTAGTGCCCCTGCTTGGCTTCAGCTGAGCTGCCCTTGATTGACACTTGTGCAATCAGGGAAAAAAAGCCCTCAGGCCTTTGGGATAGCTGTATCTGTACTTATCTGTGTGTGTAATCCTGACTTATAGCAGTCCTTCCTGTGGGTCAGTATGCTGAATGCTCTGGCTGCAAGTTGGCTCTTATATCCTTAAAATGAAGCATGTATTTGAGGGGGGTCCATTTTAATTGGTGCACTTGTGTAATTAAAGTGATGCATGTGCTGGGGCCTTTGCTGCAGCAAGACTGGAGCATTCATCTCTTGACAGAATCGAGCCCTCAAGTTTTGAAACTCCCTTTGAAAGAGCTTTGATTGGTGATGATGTAAACTGACAGATTCACAAAGGCTGTTCCCAGCGTCTCGTCTTTCTTGCCTGTTTCTGTCATTCTTCCCTGTGCATTGTTTCCTACAAAACAAGACTTTCAATAAGTAAGACACAATATCTGTTGCCAGGTGTAAGGAAACAATGAGAGGAAGTCTGATGCTCAGGTGGGAAATGATGTGTTAGTACTCCCAAGAAATAAGATTAACTTTTTTTAGAAGAAGAAGGTTTATGAGCTGCTCAGTGTCTTAACAGCTGATTGCTTGATGCTGACTACAAAGCACTGGTCCAGACTGTAAGTCCTGTGGGGAAGGGGCTGCTTTGCTTTGTCTTACAAATGTGACACTTGATGCAGTGTGCTGGGGAGAGTGGAGGGCTGCCTCTGGGTCCAGCCTGTGCTGCTGCTAACAGCCATTCCAAGTTCACAGCCTTCAAACAGAATATGGGCTAAGCCAGAAAAGTCTCCAAAAACTTGTAATAGGTATTTTCTACCAATCTTAGGGTAATTGCAAGGGTAGGATAGTATATAAACCAACATGGTTATCTTGGTTGTCATTACTCAACTTATAGAGTTGGGGAAGACTTAGACATATATTAGAATGTGCTGTAAATATGGCAAATATAGAACAGAAACAAATTAATAAGATCTATTCGTGCTACCCCATAAAGCAAACTATAAAATATATCTTAGACTTATTACCATTCAGATTTTTGTTCCTTTTCAGAAGATATGAGCGATTTTTAAATTGTCTCAAACAAACTGAGAAGCTTGCTGCTAATAGGCAAAATTTGGAGGGAACTGCTTTGGAAACACTGCAGTTTAGTCTAAGGTTCACATGTTAAGCTTTTTTTTTTCCTACTGCACGTTCTAGATTGGGCTTGATTCTGGTGAGCTCTTTCCTCATGCTGTTTTGTATTTGGTTGAGGTAGCAAAGATGTAATGAGGGTTAATAAGTTTTGAAAAAGTCTCGAAATTGTAACATTCTCGTGGTATCTATGAGTTGCATTGTGCTATATATCAACAACCTCGTTCTTTTGAGTGCCTTAAAGGAGAAAATATTTATCTATGACAGCATCTGGAAGTGCTGGACTCTTTTGTAATAAGGAAATGACTTTGAGGTAACTAGAATGCCTTATAATGTAGTGTTTGATTACATTATACCAGTTTTTTCATGCGTCACATTACCGAGCTTACTTTTCTCTGCTTAAAATGTCAACACCTCATCAAGCTGCAAAAAAAAATAAATTCCTATGTGATCAATTATTCTTTATGATCTGCCCACGCCAGAGTGTGCATGGAGACCCAGGTGTGAGTGCTTACACAGTGTGCACAGAGAGGAGCATGTCTGTGTCTGTGGTAATACAGGCAGTATGTTCTAACTGCTGTCACACACAGACTGTGTTGCAGGATAGTGATAAGCAGCCAAACCCAAAGGAACCTCATCCCTTTGGCATTGTGTCTCAAGGCTGGGGTCCCCAGTTTGTCACTGCTCTGGCCTTTCTCTCACAGGATCACTCATGGGGGCTGCATGCTCAGCCCAGCTGCCTGCTTTGCTGCTCCTTGTCACAGTGAACATCCTCCAAGCCTATGTCAGATTTGCTTATAATTGGCCAATAGACTCCAAACTTACTAGAGAGGGTATGGCAGATGTGTTTATCCACAGATAAGCAAGTCTAAACACTGCCTTGGGAAAGTAGGCTGAAGGAGTTATTTTCTGTTGGAGTCAGGATGCAAAGCAAGTCCTCCTCTGGTGGTACAATGGCCAGCAGGGAGGGCATTTGCATGTAAGCCACGGTCACAATTCTGAGCCCATTATATAATGGGGATATTGGAGCCATCTGTGGCAGCTTGCTGGACTGCAGATACAGGTCCACAGAGTTTGCAAACTCTGGGTGTAATGAAGAGATTGGAGCAGCAATGTGAGCGTGGGGAGAGGACCAGAGAGCATAGGCTCACCCTTCACGTGTTCCAGAAAGCTTTTCCAATAGTGAATGAGTTTTAGTATGCAGGGACATGAATGACACAGGTCTCAGGAAGTTTCTTCCCCTGAAACTGACTGTGTTACATATTAAAATTAATTCAGTGCTGAAGTCAAAATGCATTGCTACAAAACTCTACTCTGTGATGCCATTAAGCAAAAGATTGCAGTTTCACAGAGCAGGATGAATAAAGGCACTTAATTAAAAGTGTTCATTCCTTAAAGCTACCATTATTTCCTTAACATGAAAATAACTGTTGCTGTTTTGCTGACAAAAAAAAGAAATATTCTTTGGTGTACAGACAAATTTCACATCCAAATCCCAAAATACAAAATAGATTGTATATAAGACATATTTGTAAAGTAGCCGCTTAAAAGTTTTTAAAAGGTTAAGTTATTCAAGACCTATTCCCTGAAGCTACAAACGTATTTGTTCATGCATAACTTCACTAAGGAATATTTATGTGAATAAAATTACGCACTTACAGGTTTGTAAAATGAAGACTGTAATTAGCTCTAGTTTGATTCCCCTGCTTCCTAATTAAAAACACACAGGTCAATTAAGGATCAAAGGAGATGTTACCTTTGTGATTATCTTCCTTGGCAGAAGTAGTTGTTCCGATAAATATTTCAATTTCACTATAATCTGACCTTTTGTCCAATTTGCTTTCCCTTATCCTTGCCAATTTTGGCCAAGAAAAAAAGCGTTGTATTTAAAATAGACCATGAAAAGGCAAAATACTAAATCTCATAGTTTGGGGACATATGTCTTTTAGGGGAAAAAATTAATGGATGAAAGAGTATATTTATATGCCTTGGATTGATAATGTGTACATGAGCTGGATCTGGCTACTTTATCTGTCTCTGCTAAGTACACAAATGGAGCTTTATTAGTAACTAGATAGTTGAATACAGTTTCCTTTACGTGCGTGACAATTTGTCTCTTCCCCAATAAAGTGATGATGGAATGGCATGCAGAAGTGTGCATCGAGAGTACAGGTCAGAGGGAATACCCATACATACGTGCTAAATCTTTGCTGGTCAGATTTGCTCTAGAGCCCATTGAGTGTAGGCTCTGTAAGTATGTGAGAAGATTTGGACAAGGCAAAAAAATACTTGCATCCATGCCAGATGTATTGCAAAATCAGGACAGTGTAATGGAGATAAGGTTAATTAGCTATTTGCATTTGCTACTGAAGTTGGATGAGTAGGGCTTTTTTCCCTAACAGGGAATTTCTCTTCAGGCATAACTACCTGGTAGTTTGTTAAAATGAGTAGAGCAAGACTTTTATAGCCTGCAGAAATACAATTAAGTGTGTGCAGGCATCATAGACTTCTTTTATTCATAGGCAAGTCTTGTAGGGTCTTGTCCTACCAGAAAATCAAAGTGGAGGAACCCTTCAAGCTGAGGAGGGCTGTGCTGCTCCAAGGACATGCTACAGGGTGGGTCCCTGTCATCTCTGTGTCTCTGCTTCTGTCCGATGGGCTGCAGTCACAGGTACCTGTTTTAAAGTGCTTTGAGACCCTGGGTCAATAATGAGCTTAAGTCCAAGCTGCTGCTGCTGATGGACAGGATAAAACTAAAGTTACTCAGGAAATTGTTTCACCTTTCATTGCTTAAAATATTAATGCAAATTGCCTTTTTCCTTTATTCACCAGCAATCCTGGGTAGGCATTCAGGGCTGCTGCGTTCAGTGCCTTGCAACTGTTATGAAATTGAATCTGTGTTGTGCTTGGGATTTAAAATCCTGTTATGATTTCTGTCTTAATGATGGTGAGAAGGGCTTTGCCTTAAGATTGCCTCTGTGATTTCTGCATGCAGATTATAGTCTGTCAAGCTTGGTGGTTTTCACAGGACACCCATCACTCTCACATGGTGTGAATTTCTAACGGTAGGAAACATCCATACGATCACAGAACCCTGGTCATCACTAGTCCCTGGCTTCCAGCTGGATTTAACTGCCTTCACCACCATTTCACAATGCTCTCCTGGAGACAGCTCATGGTGTGGATGTGTGCATTCCTTACTGGATAGAATATTGGTTAGACAACTGAACCTTTTCCCTTATCCCAGTAGAATCACTCAGTCTTTCTTTCCACAGATATTAATCTTCTTTTTTGAGTTTGTCTTGCTGCAGACATAATCGCTTTATTAGAGTGAAAAAACAGCACCAGCATTTTCCTCCAGATTTGTTGTATTAATTGGTAAACCTTGTGGGTCTATATTGGGGTTTAATATTCTTGTAGGGCATGTGAGTTCTGCTTGTGAGCAGCAATGGCATCAGAGATATACACCTGTATTTTATGGAAGGGACAGGTTTGTGCTTTTGCTGACAGCCGTCACGGCAGCAGGTAGGTTCACATTTGTGCCTTTGAAGAGGAGCAGGAGCACATTTTAAACCTGAAACTAATTAACTTTTCTCTGATAACCACGTATGACAACTGTTCAGGCTTGTCTATGTTCCTTGTCTTCCACGGCTAAGTCAGAGCCATGGAAAATACACCCCAGAATAATTGTTTGCAATGGGGATTATGCAGTGTTGTTGGGCTGTTCAATGTAGTAGGGGTGCTGCTGGTTGAGGACATGCAGAAATCAGTAGTTTAGTCCAATTAAAAATGAAAAATATGAAGATAACGTTTATAACTTTTTAACTCAGAAATCCATTGCCAGGGAGTAATCAAACTTCTCTATAACTGAATTATGTAATTTCTTAAGACTGCTTCATTTTGAAAAATAATTTTCTCTCCTGACAAGAACCAACGTGATCTCAATGGTACATATGCCTGTGTTTTGAATGTGTGGCATTTTCTTATGACTTGATGTTTTTAAGGTTTTTCAGAAAAAACTTTAATTGAAAATTAGTTTAATTGAAGACTAACACAACCCCAAAACCAAAGCAACACAAAGAATAGTTTCTAATCCTCTGGATTGTAAATTTTATTCTTATTTTTAAATGCTTGAATTATGAGCTGTTAGATTTTTAGTGTACCAAATGCCATTGCTTTTACTGAACTTGGTGCTTAATTTGTGCATACACGTTTTTCTAGCTTTCTGCAAAAGAGTAGATTTCTGCACAGTTTGTGTAGGTACACACTGTTTGTGGTGATTGGCACTGGGGCTGTGGCCAGCCTCATCCCCAGTGGGCTGCAGCTGTGAGCAGCAGGTGAGCAGCATTGACAGCAATGAGCCATGGAGTGCCCAGGGGCACTGACCCATCACCAAAGGGAGCAGAGGGCACACGGGTGCAGTGCATGGACATGAGGGGTATAAAAGGCTGGGCTGAAGAGCAAGAAGGGCAGATGCTTGTGGCCTTCTGAAGTGACACGGTGTTACTCTGTGTGGACAGATGCTTGATGCCTTCTGATGAGGTATGGTGTTACTCTGTATGGGCTGAAGCTTTCTGGAATTTTATGTTGCTACTCTGTGTATCGTGGCCATGTTAACTGTGACATGTGCTGTAACAAGTTTGTGCATAACTCAATTTTTCTGAATCACCTTACCAGTTCAGACAATGTGACTTGGAATGGTGTCAACAAATGAGAGCCTGCCAAAAGGGTTTGATCTATTTTATACTGTCCTTTTACTCTCAAATGCTGCATGTGTATTTGAAATTATTAATCCCAATGTAATTTCTTTCCTTAGCAGTGTTTCAGCTGTTTAGATGAACCATTCTTGTCATTTCTTCTCTCTTACTGCAAATTTCATAAAACTAAAATGCTGTGACTCTACTTGTGTAGATGGATATATTCTCACAGGTTTAATCATTGATGCCAAATCCTTTTAGAAGTTGGTGGGGGCTTTGCATGCAGGCAGGAGTTGTCTTACGTGTATCTAAATGCCTTTTGAAATGTTTGATTGGGATTTTTTTATCACACCTAAATGCTGGACTTGGCTTGAGGTGAAATGTAAACTGTAAATACTCTGATGGACCAAAAGTAGTACTGTGAAGGATAAACTAATGGCATGAAAGCTGAGCTAAGCTTTTTGAAGTGTTTTGCCATAAAATTAAGGATCCAAATGGGCAGTTGCTTTGGGAATAGTTGGAGCATTTGAGGAGCTGCTGTGCCTAGCTCCTCTTTTTATTCTTCCTGCTGAAAGATAGGGTCCTCAGCACTGTCAGCAGGTGGGAATGTGCCTGCTCTGCATCAGTGCAAAGGCACCTGCCTTGCTTTGTCTCTTGCTCCAGCTGTGAGGTGACATAACCTCACTCCCTGTCCTCAAGCAAGGTGAGGTAATCCTATGGTGAAGTGTGGCTTAGCCTAGCTGGCTAGCACAGCAATGAACAATTGAAGATGCTGTCTGCCACAGAAATGAATTCCTTTTCTCTGTGACTCCAGAAAAAGCTATATGTGCAAATGGTGCCTAAGAGATGTCTGAGGTTTAGCTTTCATTTCTTATTTTTTTGTTGTTGTTTTGGTTTTTTTGGTGTTTTTTTTTTTTTTTTTTTTTTTTTTTTGTGCATGTGTGCAACTAATAGCCTAAAGAGTACTTTTAAAAAAAATAATTTGGAAATAGCACAAGGCAGTACCTGGGAGGTAGATGATAACAGTGGTACAACATGTAGAGCACAACGGGAGATGTATAACTGGTGCTGGGTGCTGAGATCCCCAGGGCACTGAACACATGCGAATTTCAGTACCCTGAAACAAGTCCTTAATGCTGTCTAAAGGTACAGCCAAAGGTGAGTGCTGTCAGTGTAACCCTGGGGAGAAAAAGCTCAGAAAAGGTCAGGATTCTTCCTGCTTCTGGTTCTCACATTGCCAAGGAGAGAAGGGACGGGCTACTTCAGGCTGCAGCTGTCTGTATGTCCTACTAATGGTTAGAGATAACAGTGAGCACTGGAAATTATTATAATAAAATCCTTGAAGGATGTGCCCAGCAATTCCTGTGTTCATTCCTGGTGACATCAACTCTGGTGTTGATTTTTTTGCTTTCTAACAGATGTTGATCCAGTTACCTGTTCTCTGTAGGTGTAAGAATGGACTAAGCTGTGGCTTTTCTTTTTGTGGGACTGGAAATTATCACAGAGGAGTTGCCAGCAACTTCAAACTACATCTTAAATGGCAGGCAGTCTGTAAGCTGTGTCATCAGATAAGGAGAGGTGGTGGGGAATGAATAATAAATACATGTCAGGAGTGGAGAAAGATTTTGCACAGAACTACTTTTTTTTTCTGAATCTCATCATCCTTTCCATATTTTCCCTAAGATGTCTAATGTGAAGCATCAATCCAGTACAGTAATTTCTTTGTGATGTTTCTTTAGTAAAACTCTTAGAGACGTTTTCAAGTCAGATTAAAAAAAATATTTGCATTGCTGGTTTGAATATTTTACTGTGATTTGTTGCATTAATACTCCAAGAGAGAAATTGTATTATTTAAATTGAAAGAAATAATAAAAAACAAACATGTCTTGCAAAATACAATTAAAAATTATTCCATTTAAGTATGAGACACTCTTGTTAAAGGTGTTGCAATGATAACTCTTTAATTGATTAGTTAGAAGTAAAATAAATGGGCTGCCTATTTAATGAGTGAAAAAATTAATTGATGGAAGCTGTTATACTATTTCTGTTACAAATGGAAATGTTATTTCCATTTCAGTGACTCTATCTCCCCTTCCTGTGCCATTTCAGTTCTCTTCCAGCTGCTAACCTTTTTTGTACATTTCCCCAGTTCCTTCTTTCTCTTGATGATATTCCTTCCTGAACAAAAGCAGCCAATTTCTGTGCTTGTTGTCAAATAACCAGTCTCAAAATTACCAGCTGCACTCATTCTTCAGAAGATACTCCTTTGTGTACTTTGAAGACTTTTGTTGAGTATTAGCTTAGCAGTATTCATGGCACCTAATGATAATAATTTCCCATCTGATGATAAATGGCTGTTTATAGCAGTTCTTTTCCAAATCCATTAATCAAGAAAGGTTATCAACAAAGTGATAAATGTAACTTTGATTTTTGCTTGAATGTACCATATACAAAGAAATCCTGTTCATCAGTGAATGCATGACAGAGTGCATGCTTTAGAGTGCATAAAAATACCAGGACTGTATGTCAAACAATAGAATATTCTTCTTCTAGACAGTCTTGCACATTCTTGTTTTTGCAGTGTTGTGGCTTGCTTCCTTCTGTCCTTCCTGGTCCTGACTGAATTAGGTTATGAATGTGGGGAATGCTTCCTAATTCCTGTTCATGTGGGGCTCACTCAAAACCTGTCCTTGCACAGGAGAAGTTAGCCAGAATCTATTTTCTGTCTTTTAGCATGGTAGAAGTCACAATGGTGCCCATTGCTTGTGGCCAAGAAATTATATGTAAAAATAATATGTTCTGCCTCTTTCTGAGAACTGTAGAGAAGCCTCACTTCGTTGTGGCAGTCTTCTGGGAGTTGGAAATGGAGATAATCCCCTGTGGTATAGATAACAGTCACGTGGGCTTTATCTCAGTCATTTCCCTTTTCTCATCACGATTTTGAGGCAGCTGCACTTCCTTTGGATCTGCTTTTGAAAGTAGTGCTTGGGCTGGAGCCCCAGTTGCATCTCTGAATGCTTTTTACTGAGTTTTTCCAGTTAGATGCAGATTCTGTGACTGCTGCATTTTGGTGATCAGCTGGCATTTGCAAAGCCTGTGAACTCACCCAGGTAGACTTTCTTTGTTCTTTGAGCCATAACATTTCTTAAGTAGTGCCACCATAGTAGTTATAAACCATTCTGGAAGTGGTATCCATGGGTGTTATTCTCTGCCTCATCTTTAAAGCTGCACTGTTTTATTTTTTTTCATAGAGGTCCATCTGATGCTATAATTGTCCAGGAAACAGGGCCTCACAGTAGTGAGAATACAAATCATGTTGAGCTCTTAGCTTTGAGAGTTTCTCAAACTTCTGTCTGTCTTGAGTATTGTGATTTTATTTTTTTTTCCCAAGCCCTTACATTTTCTTCATGTCTAAAATGATTTAAAATTTCTTTCAAACATCTGGTCATTTACATTTTCTTGAGGAAGGTTTGCTCTCAAAATAGCATTTCTTGAAACCACTGTGTACTTTCTGTAGGTGGTCGTCAACATATGTTGGGGCCAGCTGACTGACTGACTAACAAAATTGATATGTTTATTATTTATTGAATGTATAATATGTTTTTTTTTCCCTCAGATTTTTGGTCTTTTTTCAAATGAAGCTTGGTATTGCTTGGTCTTTGTGCAGGCTGGGTAATTTCAGACCTTACTTTTTACCTTGCTTACCAGATGTGTGGTTAAATGGGAGAATGTCTCCTCAGAAATTAATTTTTAATTTGGAAGTTCTGGCACCAAACCTTTGGGGTGCTGTCTCTTAGAGAAGGTGGACCTGGAGGGGATGGACACTGGGAGAAACAATGAGGCTTTTCACAATGAGTATTTAACAGAACTCCCTGTTTGATTGATCTTCAGCCAGACTTGTTTATTCAGATTTAAGATCTAGCCCTTAAATGTGACCCTGCAGTAAGCAGAAAGCTGCCCTTGTGCTCAGGAGCAGGCAGAAGGGGCACTTGATGAGATGGAGCTGCACATGTTATGCTCATGAGTTATAAGGAAGGAATTGCAATAGATGATAGGAAAGGTCTGAAAAGAAAGCAACAGCTGATTTAGTTCAGCTCAAAATGACCCTGCCAAAAGAGGCAAATGATATCACAAGCTGGAAGGTCATTGTTTCTTTATAGACTTTTAAAATATGTTTTTATCCAAAAAATACACTGGGAAACCTGAATGATGATGAATAAACCACTTTAAACTCATGGGAAGCAAGCATCCTTAGCAATACAGAAATCTTCCAAACTGCTGACAGGAAGGAGATCTGGCTTTATCTTAATGGATATGATCGAACACCCCACTGCTACAGTCAGGTATGTGCAATGGTGCATTTTGTAGTGTCCTATTCTGCTTGACCAAAAAGTCTGGAAACACAGAAATTACGACTTGGCTATTTTACTGATCTTGAGAGTGTCATTTGCCTTGTTATTTTTTGTTAATCAGCTTTTCCCAGCTATAGTTCTTACATCATCAGCTACGGAGATGAATTGCAACAGAATAAACAGTGAAAGAAAAATTAGTGTTTTTTTAGGATAGGCAAATTGTTGTAACTGTGGGTAGCTTCCCATTTTAAACCAAACAAAATGTAAAGTCTGAATAATTCCAGTCACCCTTCCTGTTTATGGCCCAGAAATTCTTGGAGTGCATCCTCTTGCCTTCTAACACTTTCCCACAGGTGGATAGGAAATTTTGGATAAAAAACTTTCTGGATAAAAAAATTACTATTTTATTATTCCATAGATACACAATTTTGTTCTCTGAAAATTAGCTCCCTCTTCTGCTTTTTCCTCTTATACCCTGGGAAGTGTGAAGCTGCATCTTTTTCTGCCCTCTTTGAGGAGAAAAAAATGTGGGGGACAAACTTGTGTTTTTAAAGAATATCCATTAACTTCTGACTGTTTTTCCATTCCTTGTAGCAGTTACTGGTTTTGCAGGCACAAATTATTTTTATGAGGTGTTTTGATTACTTCAGGACATTGTTTTGAAACATTAATGTAATCTTTTATTTAATTTGGTGTGTAGTCAACTGTTGATCTCCCATTATGGATCCAGTTCTTCAGCCCCTAAGATTCTTTTTGTTACTCTCCAAATGCTCCAATTTTTTGTGTTTCTATAGTGTCAAGTGCTAGGTTGGTGCTGCTCAGTGGTTGTCAGACTTTCTGACTGTGTTCCAGTATTTAACAGTGTAGCCTGTGTACAAGTAGAGCTCACATAGGAAGATGTTTTTGTCCTCTCCACAGAATTCAGCTTGGTTATATTGAAGTCTACTGATTTTAGCTGCAAAACGCAGCAGTTTGTGGATTGCAGTTAGTTAAGTACAATTTCCAGTTATAAAATAATTTTCATTTTCACTGGTTATGTATGCTGTGGTCCTGTAATTTAGCTGTAAAAATGACATTTACTTTAGATCATAATGCTATTTATCTTTGTGCATGATTTTAAGTACAATATTGACAGAATTCCTCTCTTTCCTCCGCTATGAGATGGTTCAGGATGAGCATTTTAAAACAGTGTAAAAGCAAGAAAATTAGTTAGATATGTAAACCAGAGCAATTCTATTAGCAATTCTTACTTCATTTTGGTAAACTGCTTTTGCATTGCACTCGCCAAACACTTACCTGGAATGCATCTAGTATTAGTTACTGGAATCTGAGAACAAAATTGTGCATCTGTGGAATAATAAAATGGTAACTTGTTTTATGCAAAAAGGTTTTTTATCCTGAGTCTCCTATCTATCTGTGGGAAACTGTTAGAAGGCAAGAGGATGCACTCCAAGAATTTGGAGGGTAAACAGGGAGGGTGACTAGAATAGTAACCTATTCCAGTATTTTTGTTTGTTTGTTTGTTTTGTTGTAGTGTGTTATATACCACTCCCTCTGTGTTTCCATGCTGCAGTTGTGACTGGTCACTTTCAGTTCATGTCACCACATGCATGGAGGAGCTCATCTGCTGCCTCACCTCTGCAATTTTTCCACGGGCAAGGTGTTTTTGCAAGGAGCAGATTCAGGTGGTCCCTTCATGTGAGTGTAGTTTAGCTCCTGCTAAATACAGCAAGTTTGACACAGATGGCACAATTTTACTCCATTTCATAGAATAGAAGTTGCATTTAATTTAGCTGTAGCCATGCCACTGATGGTTTCTGGGATGTGAGAAGTATTTTGGGTGCTTCCCGTGGCTCAGGGTGGGCACAGGCAGGGATGCTGGCTCAGCCTGGGAGTGGTGTGGGTGCCCAGGCTGCCCGTGGGTACTGGCCAAGCCAGCAGCATTCCTTGTGCTCTTAAGAATTCCCTGGGAGTTTCTGCAGCAGGAGACAAAGGATACAAGCTTTACTTACAGCTGTGTGGCAAGAGGAGCCCATACAGGCATAGCAGTTTTGCTGTGTAATTTCAGACATGCTGCCTTGCAGGATTACTTTCTACTCAACTCTAACCCCCTTTTTGTACAGTTCTCTTATCTCCTAGATTCCAACCCTTCCAAAAAGAGTGGTTCCTCTAGTGGACTGGCTTTTGCAAGAGGGTTATTGTGGATGTGGAAGTGTATCTCACTTGAGCATAGTCAGAGCTAATTTTATTCAAAAACTGGCTTTGCTCCCATGCAGTGGACTCCAGCTGTTCCAATGGATGCTGTTTTTTATCATTGTGCTGGACTACAGAGTATTAGTGTTGAGACTACAGATGCTTTTATCTTGTATAAGTTTTCAAAGACTTTCCCTGCTGGCAGTTTACATTGCTCAACCTATTCTCTTTTATGCTTTCTATATGTAATATACATGGCAGCCACTAGCTAGAGAATCTAATGCAGCAGCTGGTTACACTCTGTATTTCTTTCAAGATCTTGTGCAGAACTTCAAAGTTTACATCAACTTACAGGAAAAATAACGCCTGAATATCAAAGGCAGAAATGAGCAGAATACTCAATAAATGCTGGTGCTGGTCTGAGTGCTTCCATGTTGCTTTGAACACAGCTCACTTATTTCTTTAGAACATGCCCTGATATTTACATTACCTTTCTCTAATTTTACTATTTTTCAGAGTTCATTTATGAACTGCCTTTCATCTACTGAAGGAAAGTAAGATGTTTTATGATGTCATTGGGTTCTCATTAGTCAAACTTGCTTGTTTTTTAATAGGATCATAATTTCATTTGGCAAGCCAAAACTTTATCTTGCCACCCCTTTACCTTTCTCTCTGTTTGCAAAGCCCAGGAAAGTCTTTGTCTGAACATTGTGTTTCAAAGCTAAACAAGAAACCTGTAGACAAAATAATTCAAGTCCCACTTGCAAGGTTGATGGGAATGGCTGAGCAGTGTGTGTGTAATGTTCCTGGAGAGTCCTTGGCTCACTCAGCAGTGCAAGCCCCCCCACAAGACCAGAGCAGTCAGGTGAAAGCAGCCACAGGCTCAGCATTATGGATGAGTCACAGCTCCACTCCTGGGTGGTTTGAGAACACTGGTGAAGAATATTTGGCTAAAATAAAAATGACATCTTCTGGTTTAAGGGCTAGAGAGGAGAGCAACTTTGGAAATAATTACAATGATTTACGAGCTATTAGTTAACGTGCTCACCCATGAATTTGGGAATTAGCACTCCTCTGAAGTCCAAAGAAATTAAGTGAGTTGTAATTCACTCGAAGACAGGTTACTAAGTATAAGAGTTTAGCTAGGAGCTAAGACTCTCACACCTTAACTGCCAGTGAAGTCCTTTTTAAATATCTTTCTTGGTAGGTTTTTAATAGCCCATTCTGACAGGGAAAATTGTCTGGCTCTGTCCATTTGATTTTCCTCTTTCTGTGTCATGCACTGGTTATAAACCCCAGTGAACTTTAATTCTCTAACTCTTCTCCCTTGGCAGTGCTGGGAAATGGACCCTCCTAACGCGTTCTGTTTGTTCTATCCTATAACTGAGGTGTTTTAAGACAGAGCAATGAATACTTGGAAGCCCATGGTCGTTTTTTGGGGGGGTATGAAAATAATACCAGTGCTTGTAGATGAACATATATAGGAGATAAATTACACCTTTTTAAAAGGGAAATATTTATTTCCATTTAAAGACTGCCACTTCTCTTTACTTTGCTGTTATTATTATTATTATGGAATGGTTTGAGATGCACAGATAAAAATGTGCCTTTTTTAACGTTTATGGACCCCAACATCAAAATAAACTTTTGAGATTAATTTCCTCCTCTCTTCCTACTTAGAAGCTGAGTGCTCCAGCAGAAGCTACCTAGGGGAGGGAGCTCTCTGTGCTCTGGGCTGCTCTCTGAGCCTCTCCTGGCAGCAGATCAATGAGACTTCCTGAGACCCTTTCCAGTTCTGCCTTTTCATCTCTTACACAATTCCTTATGTAAAGGTTGCAAGTTTCTTCTTCTGAAGGCTGAATGCCTGCTTTCTCTTTCCCCTGCATGGAGGGTGTTTCCTGATGGTTTTTGTGGAGTTGTGAGGACATTTGTTTTCAATTCCAACCTGGACATCATCATGACTGCTTCATACACAGGGCTTGAGGCTGCCCTTAGCAGATATGCTGCATTTTCCTCTCTGTTATTTGTGCCTTCCTACCTCTACTGGGGCATGCTGGTAGACAACAATCAAATGCCCTTTTAGGCTTTCTTTGCTGAGCTATGTCAGCCAGGGCAGGCAAGGCCAATGTCTTTGCTTCCTGGAAGATGTAGCTGCAGCAAGGCACTACATCTGGTCAGTGATGTAGTGCCTTGTTTGCACTACAAGTGAGGAAATTTGTAGTGACATTGATTTGTGGGCAAACCCCAGGTGGCAACTCAGCCTCACACAGCCACTCACTCACCAGAGTGGGAGAAACTGGAAGGGCAAAAGTGAGAAAACGTGGCTTGAGGTAAGGGCAATTTACCAGATAAAGGAAAAGCTGCATTGCCAAGAAAGGAATTTGTGCACTATGTCCTGTGGGTAGGTCGTTGTTCTGCCATCTCCAGGACTTCAGGGCTTCATCACAGTAACCGGAAGAACAAATGGCATCGCTCCAAACATCCCCTTTTTCTAATTTTTCTCCCACTTTTTACTGCTGACCATGGTGCTCTATGGTATGGAATGTCCATTGGGGTCAACTATCCCAGCTCTGTCCCTTCCCAGCCTTTTCTGCAGCACCATCCTGCTCACTGGCAGGGCAGTGTGAGGAGCAGAAAAGGCCTTGACACCACTAACCTCTGCTCAGCAATAGTGAAATCATCTCTGTTATCAACACTATTTTCACCACAAATGCAACTCACAGCATCACATGAGGAACTACTCTGTAACAGCAAAACCAGGATGTGTTTTCTCATCAGTAGGGTGGGAATATGAATTGGGCAGGTGGGGGGCTAGTGTAGATAAGAGCAAGGACTTGCAAAATGAAAATGTGATTTATTTTTCAAAGGCTGGTGTCCTCAATACAGAGCCAAATCAGATGATTTCTGGTGTGATGTGCTTTCTCTTTTGCCTTTTCTCCCCCAGCAAGGTTAATTGCTCTGTCTGTGTGTCCACATTATTGGAATTCCAGTGTTAGCAGTAAGGGACTGGTGTTACGTGGTGTGGCAGTGACCCCTCACCATTGGGGTGGCTGTAGTGACGTTTTACAGCGCCAGCTTTTCCCCCCGGTCAGTCAGTAGTCTCCTCTAATTATAATCAGGAGCATGGGTCAGGAGCACCTTTCTTGAGATAAGGGTGCTCAGTGCTATTGAGGACAAGTAAATGGTGCAACCTCTAAATACTTTAAAATATTTTCCTGTTAATTTGTTATAAGTTGCTTGCATCTAGACAATCCATTTGTCTCAGGAGTTTCAGAAATCTGGACACCTGACTTGTCACACCATGCATTTGCTTCCCCTTGCATCCCTCAGCTCCATGGTCCAGCTTGCAAGCCTTTGAGCATCCCTAACAGGCTGTAGGTAAAAGATAGCCTAACTGCAATGGAACTGCATGATCTTGTGATATCAAATAGGTATTTCACACAATCACACAAGGGGTCATGCTGGAAGGCCACCTCAGTGTGTCATCTGGTCTGACCCCCCTGCTCAGGGAGGATCATCTCAGAGCACATGGCACAGGATTGCATCCAGATGGTTCTTGAATCATCTCCAGTGAGGGAAACTCTAAAACCTTGCTCAGGGAGGATCATCTCAGAGCACATGGCACAGGATTGCATCCAGATGGTTCTTGAATCATCTCCAGTGAGGGAAACTCTAAAACCTTGCTGGGTAATCTGCTCCAGTGCTTTGCCACTGATGTTTGAAAACTTCAAATCCTTCTTGGTACTCCTACCAAAAAAAAAGGTTTTAACATGTTATGGACTACTGAGATAACATTGAGTATATTGGGCAAGATGGTGGTGGGGGAGGATTCTTTCCACATTTTGCTTTGCCAGTCTTCTCTCCTATATTGCTGGAGCAGAGGGGATGCCCAGGTAGGCTTATTCCACTTGGAAAGTAAATGGGGGAGAGGCACAGCCGGAGAGTCAGGCATGGGTTGGTGAAGAAAGGTTGATGGGAATAGTATTGTGGGGTTTGTAGTAGTGTGATACTTCCAACTCATAATTCTGGTGTTGTGCACATTTAATTATGAAGACTGAGATGCCTCCCACAGAGAAGTGGCGGGTGCAGAAGGACTTAAGTGGGAAGTTGAGATGTAGTTTTTCTTTCCCCACAATTTTAGTGGTTTTTCCACCCTCATATGGCCTTACATTGTTTTTTCACCATCATTTCTTATTCCCTTCTAGTACATAATTTTGAAGATTAAGTAATAAGATTGTGGTGAAGCATCTTCCATCATATTTTCCTGTAGTGAAGTGTAGCAGAAATTATCCTGTAGTGAAGTAAAAGCTGAAATGAATGGCAGTAACTGTGTCTGAGCCCAGCCTTGATTCACCATACCTGCTGTTACCCGAGTGAATGCATTATTCATAATTTACATGATACTTTCCTGAAGGCAATATACTTGAAAGCAATGTGTGTAATATAATGTGTCATTATTCCAGAGCTCTGAAAATGTCCTTTTATAATTCTCCTTAGCAGTACCGTTTATGTGATGTGGAAACTATTTTCTGACACGTGTGCCTAAGCAGTGAGCTCTTTGTTAGATCCAATTAGAATTTCTCCCTTGATAGAGTGTGAGGCTCTAAACCAGTGTTATGCTTGGCCATGGACAAAATTAATCCAGTCAGCTGGGACTCCCTGCATCAACCTTCTGCGATCTCATGGCATGGAACCACTGATTTGTGCTTTTCACATTCAGCAAATCCAAGATTCAGTGCAAGAGGCAACAGCCACACCATTTTCTGGCACAGCAAAGAGCGTGTCAGCACATTTAAAAATTATTAGATGAATATGAGCTACTGTACAATAACACTTTTCCCCACAGAATGGTGGAACTCCTTTCCCACTGGTGAAGAGGGTTTCTCATTTATCTTTTCTTGATTTTTTCTTTTGAGAGTGTGATGGACATGCTATAGATGCTGTGCTCATGAAGATAGTTAAATAGCATTTAAGAAAATCTGATCAGTTTTGTGGTTCTTCTGCACTGTAAATTGTGAAAAAAGGCCCAAACCCCAAACATTTTGTTGATTGCCTATTACTTTGCTTGTTTTAGCGAGTGTTTGTAGCATTTAGCTAAACCAAAAGATTGTTTAAGAAACTTAGCTTTAGGTTGTGTGTTAAGCACATCAATTTCAGATGGAGTAAAGTACTTTCAAGTGTCATGGATTGTTTTTTCCCCATGTAGTTCCTATACTAAAAACTGTGAATGAAGAGTTAGTTGCTGTTCATGCTTTGCTAAAGCAAGAGTGGTAAATGTGATTTAAATCTAATCCAAATCTACAGTCCTTCCTAAGAACTTGTACAAAGGCCAGAATTGTTTTGACAGGTTTTGATCCACAGCAATCTCTGTGAGCATCGAAACGACTCATCAGTTTATTGTGACACCTAAATGCTTTTAAACAGAACCTCTGTTTTTGGTGAGTAACTGTGCTCTTCAAGCATTGCAAATCCATGTTCCTCTGGGGTGATGTGCTGCTCTTGGTGTTCTGGTCAGCCTGACTCTTCTGGCTGTTCAGTGGCTTCTGCAGGTGCTTGCCCAGGCTGGAGAGCCCTTTTTTACCTTGTTGATGCTTCAGACAGCTGCTGTGGAGTGAGGTTAGGTCCTGTCCTGTGCTTGTCATGTCTTTGGGTTGAAAAGTGCTTCATCTCGAACTGCTTTTGTTCCAAGATCAGTGTATGTGTAGGAAAGCTGATCCAGTGCTCATTCCCTGGGAAATAACCCATCATAGGGTTGTTCCTTTTTGCTTCTAGTAGCTCCCAGAAGGAGCCAAATGCTCTACATCATATATAGGAAATGTGACTCCTACCCTGAAGGTAACTCTGAAAAACCCCCAAGTGCCACATGCTAATTGTGATACAACAATCTAGGAAATGCAGCTAGATAGGCACATATTTAAATCATCTGGACACCTAAGACAGTGTTGGATTCTTGACATATTTCTTCATGTATGAACAGTTGCAATTACTCTTCAGGTTTTCATTTTTTTTTAAAGTTAAGTCAGGATGGTAATATCTTAGAAAAAGGACATGACACATTTTCATTATCTAGGTGTAGAGTACAATTTATTGCAATTATTAGCTTAGTTTTAAGTGAGAATTTGAGGGCTAGCAAATCTTAAGTTAGCTCTGCAGCCACAGAGTGATGCAACCAAACTGTATCCTGGATGTATTTTGCATTTATCTGGAGGAATTCAGCAGCAGAACAAGTTTTAGATTGCCCTGAAAAAAACGAATCAGTAGACCACTAAGAGATTTATGGATACTAACAAATATTCCTGAGTGTAACTGGTATATGCAGGTTGGAAGTGTGCAACTGATCAAGCAGATGCTAATTTATGTATCACGGGTTGTGCCTTTTTGTACATAAATGTTGACATCTTCTTTCTCAAGATGAATTGAATTTCACAGTGTTGTGGAAAATTTCCCTTTAAAATTTTACAAAACCTTTATGGTAACTTATTTCTTTGAAATTATAAAAGATAATTTCTTTTGCTGTCAACTAAACAATATATTTTTATGTACCCTCAAGTATAAAAACATCTTGAAAGCCATTATTCAAGTGTAAATAATTTAAACAAAACATTTTTTGTTAGACTTAAGTATTAATTTTTATGAATCCAAAATTTAGTATTGTGCCTCAGCAAGTGAAAATTTGCCAAAGCTGAGAGCAACATCATTTTTAGCACTCTGCTCCTAAATAAAAACTTTTACGAATCTTTGGAATGAAGGTAAACTGGCCTGGGCCTCACTAAAGAATGTCATAATAATTCCTATTTTATAACCCTACCTGTTACAAGTTTGTAGCTTAAAAGATCTGTTCATAAATTACACTGTGCTATTGGGAGAAATATTTGTCAGCTTTTTATTTTTCTGTACTGGATTTACATTTCCTATTTGGAAAAAAAAAATAACTTCCTGTCATGATTATTGTCTGGTCACATTCTGCTGCCTTGCTGCAAATTGTTAATCTAGTATTTTTTTTCCTCAAGTCGTGTTGTTCTCTTGACTCTCCCATTTCATTCCTGCTTCCACCAAGCCCCATCAGGTGCACATTCTGTAAAGCTTTGTGTGCTGACAGGTTTGCATGGGGATATGGACAGCTTGTTCACTTTCATCCCTTGTTCATGGCATCACCTTCTGTAGAATAACTCTGTCTGTAAACCCAATTATGAAAAAACTTTTGGATCATTGTTAACAGCTTTGGAAAACCATCCACATTGACCACGTTACTACATAGGAGGGGTGACTCTTTGAATATAATAAAATGAAATATTTTGGGAATTATCCTAAACATGTGCTTAGGAGAGGAAAAAGGGGAAGGCATAAGCTTGTTGGGAAGGGAGCTATAAACCATGATTCTTTGGGCATCAGCTGAATAGTGCTGCACTGAAAGAATCTTTGTGCAAGCAGAAGAGCATAAGCCCCTCCTTTTGGTAGATTTCTGGTAGCAGTGGAGATGATGTTTCACATAAGCCTTTCACTGCATTCACAGTGTGCTTGACTTTCTGTGTTGGACCTCACTTCCAACAGTGGTAATGTGGTGGAAGTACTGGCAACAGATCTCCTGGAAAAAGGATCTGCATCCAAGAGGAGGAATATGGACTCATGAAATCAGAGTGTATAACCTGGTCTGTTTGGGACTTATGGAAATACCCAGAGTACAGGAATGGTTGGAATTCCCCTCAGGTAGTATTATAAATTTACTGGTTGGTTACCACCACCTACTTCCCTCTTTCCTTTTTCTTGGTTAAATCAAACATATACTGGGAAAGTTAACGAGAAACCATTTGAAGGCCTTATTCTTCCAAGGAGGAAGGGAAGAATAAATACATTTTTTTTCTTTCTTTCACATTGATTTCCTTCATGTTTCGTGTTCAGGAAAGAACACATTCCATAACATCTGCTTGAGCCCTGGTTGAGAATTAGCCTTCAGCTTTCCACTCCTGGACGTGTATTTTTCCTTCAGTGTACAATATTTAGCTGCATGCCATAACCCAGCCCAGCTCTGTTCTGGCAAGATGCTGTGCTCATGTTAGTGCTAAGCATCAGGCACCAATTTACCTGGACAGTAAATTTGCCATTTTAGCTGTCCAGTAATGCTGCTCCACAGAATCACTGGCACTTGTCAGACAGGTTGTGCCTAAAGTATGGTGCCTAAGGACTTTCCAGTTGAAGTCAGGTAAATGAATGTAACAGGGATCTTGCACGCATCTGTGGCAGGACAGAACTTGGTAATCTTTGAAGTTTTCTGTTTGCTTTATTCTCTTTCTTCACATTTTGGGTTTTCTTGAACTCCTTTTTATTTTTTGAAAATTAAACCTTAGGGTTTTTCCCCCCTTTCTTATTTGTTTTGACCCTCCTGTTCTGTATTTTCTTTTGCTTTTATCTTGTTCATCCACTGACCACGCGTCCTTCCTAAAGTAGATTATTCCGAATGAGTGTCTCATTTCACTCCTGATGTTTGTTAGATTGATATAAAGCTATTAGAAACTTCAGGTATGGAAGCACTTTCTCCCACTTTCTATACTGATGTACAAGTTTTTTTGTTTTTTTTTTTACTGTAGACATTGGAGAGCTTAAACAAAGAAGTCCAGTAAGCCATATCAGAAGTACGGTATTTATGAGAACTATATATTTATAGATGCCTTTAAAAATCGATTGTATAAATTGTTTTTCCTTTTGGGGCAACTGCAGAAGTACTTAATGAGCTGGTTTTGAATAGGAACTGGAAGGAAGTAAAAGAATTGCAAGTATTTTCTTACTTTCCATTTGCTATCAAGAGCAGTTTGTTGCTTTGCCAAGTCTACTTTCAGTTCTGTTTAGTCCAAATATGAGCCCAAGAAATTTTCTATGTGAATATAAAAAAATTATTTACATCTTGCCTATCTATGTGAAGGACTGTTGTGCATGTCCTAGCTTTTTAAAACATCAGTGATGTCAAAAGCACCCCCAGCACAGCTCAAGGCTGCAGTTAAAGCCATGCCAGTATTTTTGAGGACTGCAAATGGGGTGTGTTTAGAAGAAACCAAGGACACATTGGGTTAGTATCAGCTGTTATGAACAGTAAGAAATATTTGAGTAACTTCCAAAAATGAACAGCAGAGGAAAAACAGGCAGAACTGTCTTGATTAAAACAGGTTGAGACATGTATCAAACTAGGATATTGAGTATGTCGAGGCTGGAAAGAAGGTTTTTCACTTTCTGCTTATTCAAGGGATGTGCTTCTGGACTTGTGGTCCAGGCAGATGTTATGGAGCCTCTTCATAGAGCCTAAATGCACCCTGGCCCTGACTTATGGACCACAGCTGTCCCAACCCAAGCAGCAGGGTCAGGTGGGGAGTGATGGTGGAGACAGATTAGCTCCGTGCTGACATGAGTTAAAGCTGACTGCAGAGGGATTGCTCAGCACCTGTGGAGATCAGCCTGCCATCTTCAGAAGTGCCCAAATTTCACTTCAGTGGCCCAGTTTGAACAATCCAACTTCAGTTTATAGGTTCTGTTATAGCTTTTGATTTTTCTTTTTTTTTGGGGGGGAGGTGGGTGGAGGTAGTTTGGTTTGGTTTGATTTCCCTTTTAGTTAAAGGGTTTATTGAGGGCAAATAGTCCAGTGCTATCTTCCTTGCTGGTAGCACAGCCACTCAGCTTGCTCTACTCAAAAAAATTTGAATACTCTTTTGTAGGGGTGGGAAGGCTTTTCTTCCTGTTTGTTTAGTTCAGCTTGGTTATTCATTGGGACCTAACAGAACTCAGTACTGGATTCCAGTCGAAAGACTCTAAGAATTGTATGTCTGAATTCCTTTGGAATTTTTAATATTTGGGTGTCTGGTATTTAGATTTTGGCCTCCGTACCCTGTTAATTTCAGTGGAGTTCAAATTCCCTGTAAGGAGGAATGTAAGCTATTTGCAGATTTGCATGTAATCAGGGAAAAATGGTATCATTAAAATCCCAAATTCAGCAAACAGGAAACTTGTATCGACTGTCAGGTTCCTAGTCTGAGCAACCAGTCATGGAAGTTCAAGTACAGCAAGCCAATTTTTTCGGGTGTCTTTTGTATTTTGACACTTGTAGAGGGGTCATTCTCCCAACATTTATTTTGCTGGGCTACTTTTGCTTAGTAGTTTCTTGTTGTTGGTTGTTTTGAGGGGGCTTTTTGTCTTTGAGAGAGAGAGGCTCTCCTCTTCTGTACCATCCTGGAAACCTCTTCTGCCACTGGTTTGTAGTCAGTTTTCTGGAGTGGGGATGGCCAGACTTTCATGCACTCTTCCTGAAGTACAGTGACATTTCTGCTTTCCTATCTCTGCTGGTCACATAACTCCTGATACTTTTTCAGATCTTATTTGCCTTTGGCATGTCTGTATTATGTTGGCAGGTCACAGTTAATCTGTTAGCAATGAGTATGGTCAACAAGGTATTTTCCCTCCTTGAACTTTTCCAGCTGATAAATAGCTTCATTTCCTGGTGCTTCCATGCATCTAGCCTTCCATTTTATGCTACAGGGCTTCATGCTTACATCTCAAAGTTATCCATTAAATTCTGTGTGATATTCTAAATGGTCCTTCCGTGCATTGATTGTATCTCCCGACTTTGCATTAGAAGCTGTTTTTAATAAGGTACTCTTGGGTCTGGTTTTTTATTCTTTTTCCTTGCTAAGTTCACTGGTAAAAGTATTAAATAAAATGACTTTCTGAACAAATGTTTCTGGAGGTAACACTAATAATCTCCACATGGTGCATGTTTTCCCTTTTTAGAGCTCTATGAGCTACTCAGTCCATTCATACTGCTAATATGTACTTCAAGTGTCTCCTCTGAGTTCACTAAAGAATTCCTTAAGTCATGCTAGCATAGGCTTTGTTGAAGGCTAGATAAATGATGTATCTTAGAGATGCTCACGTTTTAGAAAAGAAGAAAGTTAGTCACACATTCTTCTCTCTCTTTTTTAAGTGCAGATGCATTTATTCCTGTTTACTTCAATTTCTTCAACATTTTTTCTCCCCTCTGAGTAATTGTGCTAAAGCCATGCATTCTTCTGGGATCAGAATAACTGGACTTTCTTTGTCCAGACTGCATTTTTTCTTTCTCATGTTATGGGTATTATATTTGCTATTTTCAAATCAGATGGCACTACCCTCAGCATCAGAGACCTATTAAAATATTTCCTTTCACACCTCCTGCTTCATGGGCTGGTGATTCCAGAGCTCTGGAATGTAAATTATCTAGTCCTAAATTCAGTACTTTAAATTATATTGAATTTTGCTGTCATATTGGCTGTGTTTACTTACATGTTCATTAACTAATCTCAGAGCAGAAAATGTAATTTTTTTGCTTTATAAGTTTCTAAATTAAAACCACATATTTGGTAATTCACATTCTCCAGAAATCTTGAAAGCAGCCTGGTAAGCATTCTTTAAAACTGCTTGTAGAATTCACTGGCCCATTAATTTTATCCCAGAAGATATAAAAAGCACAAGCCAATTGACAGTCCAAGTAATGTACATTTCCCAGAAATTCAAAATTGTGGGGTGAAGAGTCATTTGGCAGAAGAATGGCCATTTTCCTTCATGGCTTTCAACTAACTTTTGACTTTTGTTTAATCTGTCGCTTTTTGACATTCCTTTAGTATAGGAGTGAGAAAATGGATGCCCTGAGATCTTGAATGTGAATTTTTTCCTGTCATGTGTCTGATATTCCAGCCCATCAAAAATGTTACTCTCCTTCCAGTTTCCTTTCTAGCCCTCACATATTGCATCTCTGTGCTTCTATCTGTGTTGTGCTGTCATCTCCTTTATAGTCTTTCCAGCTTCCTGCATAGTCTTCCAGACATTGTCCAACTTCCCAAGCTGCCTTTTTTGTGCTATTCCTCAGTATTTTAGAAGCAGTTGCTTTACATAGTCAACCATCTGTGGTTTTAATTTTTTTCCTGAAAATCTGTCTTTTCCACAGGTAACCTGGTGGATGTAATTAACAAAAAACCTTCTACATTGTACCTACTCATTCTATTGAACAGTGTTCTTTATCACTCAGGAATTGTCTGCCTATACACAAATACATTTATTCTCATCTTTTCCTTTAGGACCTGTGAATTGGTGCAGTTTTTTTTTTTTTCATGGCTTGGTGTTTTGGAATCTGTTCAGTTTCTAGTAGTGTGTCACGTTGTGTAGTGGGATCAGGAGCAGCAGAAAATGTGGAGTGTTATTGGCAAATCAGCTGTCAGGCTATGGATGTGTAGGTATAGAGCATTCCACTGTTTTGTACAGAGAGAGCTTTTGGTGTAAAAGGAGGAAATTAGGCATTTGACCTATCATTCAGGAGGTCTCTTCCAGAGCTGCTTTCCTATGAAAAGCCACGGTCAGCCATCACCTTGTCCAGAAATGTCCTCTTCAGGGTTATTCCAATTACTGGCAGCATTGATTGGAGCGCTTTCTAAGTGTCAGCAGCCAGTTTATGGCTGGCTGTCTTTTATGGGTGGACACAATGTGATTTAACACATCCTTTTCATTGCAAGACCACCCAACTGCAGCACTTGGAAGGAGAGAGCTGTGGTCCTTGAGCATGTTTTTATATGCTGTATTGATATGTATTGGCTGTGAGAGTATCTGGTTACACATTTGAGCACTCCCTAGCTGTTCTCTAATTGCTCCTGTTTTGCTCGTGGTTGTTAATGTGTAATCTTGCCTGCTGCACTGAACTCGTATTATTTAAGCTGCTGGGAGCCTGTGCTCGGCACTAAATGTGCAGCTGGTACAGCTGTGGCTACTTCACCCTGCTGCTGTGCAAGCTGCAAGCCCTGCCAAGGAGTGGGCTTGCCAGAGTGCTGACCTGTAAAGTGAGTGCCTTTCATGGAGAGAGAGGCTGTGCTGGAAAATGCTCCAGCCCAGGGCTGCTCCAGCACAGCTCCCCGTGGTGTGAGTGCACTGCAGAGACCCTCTAATTCCCTCCTCGCCTGGCTGAGCACTGCTTCTAATAAGGTTCAGGGAAAAGGTTTAGCAAGTGTAGAACGGAGTTACAATGCTCTGCATTGACTTCAGGGCTGTCCTTTGTGTTAACAGCTGCTTTCTGGTCTTCTTGTCATTCTCCCTTTCCCCCACCCCAAAGCAAGCATGCTCTGGTTTAGAGAGCTCTAGCTGCTAACAGGGGGAAACTCTCACTCTGTGAGTTGTAAGAAAAGCTGAGAGCTGGGGGGAAACCCTCTCTCTGTGAGTTGTAAGAAAGACTGAGAGCTGGGTCTTTGCCTCCTGAAAATGGGGAGTTCATCATCTGACCTGGTATTGCTGCAATGAATTGGGCAGAAGTTACTGGGATGGGGAGAAACTCTTCTGGATGCACTCATGCAGTCTGCTTGCAGTGTGGCAAATAGCACAGTTACTGTATGTATGCTTTACATAAATGTGTACTGTAAATGTACCCAGCATGCTCTGTATTTGGGAGTGATAGTGTGCTGGACATTTATTTTAATAAGAAAGTGTTGGGGAAAAATAGGCAAGAAGGGAAACCAGCTCAAGGTAATTCATTCCAGAGCAGGACAGCTCTTAAACTGGAAGAAATCTGGCTTGAGCCCTTGCAGAGCCAGCTGTGGGGGTTTTGTCCACATGACAAAAGCTCAGGAGCTGCCAAAACTGTGAGTTCTGATTGGATTATAAATGTCTATATTTTCCTACCACCCCTCTCCCCTAGCAGGGTAGGTGGTTGTTGGGGAACTGTCAGAAGAAACTGGAATTGCACAGGGAGGTAAAATCTGTTCAGGATGGCAGGGTCTTTTGGGAAGTCATTCTGATCAGGTACATTTCTCCTAATATTGAGAGCTGGTAGCACCAACATGCAAACTGCCTTTTGAAGCTATGTAGGAGTAGTGGCCCAGACTTGCAGATCCCAAGCCTGCTGTGGATTGCCAGTATTGGTTTGCCATAACAGGTTTTAGATTTACTGCCTTAGGCAAGGTACTTGCTCAGAGGGGCTTCAGTTACCAAGCAATTTTTAAAAGAAGAACCAGCAGCTTTCTTTTAGTAAAGCAAAAGAGTTAGATTCTTGGTATAAGGTTGGAAATGTGATCATAAAAAAGAAAAACTAGGACAATAAAATCTGTCCACAGACTATACTTGATGTCAGCTTTTTCTAGAGGTGTCTTTAGGTTTGTAAGTGTTTGTAAGCTAGAACGAACTCTAAAGCAAAGACCTGACCTACCAGGGTACTTCTGTGGAGTCCTCTGTTTCACAAGATCTTCCTGACTTTTTGAGTTTGTGTTTGAGTAATGTGTTGCCTTTCAATGCTTAAATTGCATCTCGAGACCCTTCTTAGCTTCCTGCTCCAAATATGCAGTGCTACCTGACGACTCGTTGACTGTGAGATTGCTCTGCTCTACTTCAGAGTATAAATCCATGATGAGCACAAGTCTTGGCTGTGACAATCTTTCCATTCCATTCAGTCTTTTTCTCAGGAAAACAATTTCATTGCAGTCATAAAAGTACACTGTTCCACTTTGAGGATACAAAGCACAGAAGCTTGCTTCTTTTCTAGTGATTTTTAATTTCGGAAAGCCTGCTTACAACAGGAACCTTTTCATAGCAACATCATGGCTTATGTTTTCTCTATAAAAAAAATAAATTTAAATTGTATGTGCGGTTTCTGTGGAAAGCTCTCTCCACTATATTTAAAATACTGACGCCTTTGCTACATGACTCAGTTTCTTCCTCTTCTTAGTTTGAAGGAATGTGGTAACATAACATAAAAATTCCTGTTGTTCATAAAGGAAAGAACAGCATTTTTACTAGATATGGAAAATTCCAAGTGGAACACATACAGAGATAAAATACCATTTGGAGATTTAAGAAGTCTTTTATGATTCTGACTTTTTTGACGCAGAGCACGCGACAACCTCACAAATACTCTGTTTTCCAGTGCATTATGGCAGCTCATACTGAGAGAAGTCATGCAAGTAGACAAGTACAAATTATTTAAATAACCCTCTCTTCAATGCTTTCCTGAGAAACCAGAAGACAGTACCATGTAGCATTGAAAACTTTTTAACTCTAACATACTTTGTAGCTGAAAGTAATGCCTGTTTCTGAGTTACTGTTTGTGCTCAAGGGAGAAGCCAGTTCTTTTCCTTTCTCCATATTTTAATAGCCTGGGGACTCTTGTTCCAGGTGACAAATGGCATTGGTTAGGGGCAGCAGGAGAGTAATGCCAGCCTGTGCAGATATTCACTGCCTGATTATGGGTAAGACTGACTGTGTGCAGCTCCCTTAGAAGAAAGGTTACATCACAGGGAGTGCTGAGGTGAGGCAGGGCTGAAAGGATATAGCAGGGTTTTTTCTTTTCCTGCTCCAGTTTTAATTTGTTAGCACACCTGCAGGTCTGGCATTTGTTTTCTTCTTTGCTTCTCCTCCTTTCAATATGTATAAATGGCTCACTGGAGGCAGAACTAACTCTAGTTTTACTTCCAGCTGACTTAACCCCATGCTGCTGCTCCCCAGTGCCCAAATCCCTGCACCAAGAAGCACACTCCATCCTTTTCTTTCTTTCTGGTAGGTAGTTCATGAGAGGGAATTGGTGAATGCTGGTCTTGAAAATACCTACCGAAAATAAGAATTTAACACGTCTCATTTCAGAATTATTTATAATGTTTAGATATAAGGGTAGATATAAAGAGGTTGTAAGAGGAACATGGTTTATTGTTCCAGAGGGACAAAGGATGAAGAGCACGACATCTGCAAAGTTTGGTAATGTGAATAAAACCAACTGGAAACAGATGGATAATGGGGAGCTCATCTCCTACTACAAATCTTCCTGTTTCAAGGAAATGCTAAATCTCTTCTTAGTACCTGGCAGTATTTTAAAAAGGACTTTCTGTATCTCAGAGGAAGTTGATAATAAGGAAATAAAATTATTCTGTTCTCTGTGGGACAAAGATTTATTCACCCAGGTGAGTGAAGCCAAATTTTTCAAATTCAGCTATTGAACCTCCAGTCTTTGGAGGAAACTAATTGTTATAAGGATGAAAAATACACAGAAAACATACCATTTATAAAACACAAAATCAGCTCTATCCTCTTGAGTTGTCAAGCCCAGTTGTACAAATAATTACTCTTATAATAACTTTAAAATCATAGTTGCTTTGATAATTAGTATTAGTATTGTATTTGGTCATGGAATAATTAGATTAAAATCCTTGTTCTTCAGAATGAGAACTGAAAATTAATACTAATGGCACCAGTGTAAATGTCAAATTAATAATAACTTGTTGAGGATCATTTTAAATCATTTGATGTGGTATCTGGAAGTTACAACCAGAAGGTAAGCTAATAGCAACAGCTGAATTATCCTTTTGCCTACCATAGAAGATGCTTTTTCATCCAGAAATACTAATTACTAATTGATGTCATTAAAAAAAAAGCCTTTCATTTATTTGCTTGATACCTAGTGTGCTTAATGCCTTGATATTTTCTGGAGTGTATTATGAATATTTTAGCTGAAGTACACAACTTGAATTTCACTTTGCAACATTCACAAATAAAGGCAGGGTAATATCAAGGTTTTAAAAAATAAACTACATATTTGTGTTTATTTACATGCATGTGAGGCAGTTTCTCTGTGCATTTGCGCAATGGAATGAAACAAAAATTAATTTGTGAAGTGTGAGACATTATCAAAAATGGAATACAGTGATTTTGTGTTTGTGGGACTGAAATTTTCTGTATGTACATGTTGAGAAGTGGCCAAACCCAAACAAATTGTTCTCAAACATTGAACCCTTCAGCCCAACAGTCATATGTTTTTTGCCTGTTGTAAAACACCTTCTTCAGTCCTAAGTTTACTGCTTAATATCTATTAATTGCTATTTAATGTCAGTGCCATCATAGTTTCTTCAGTTCTGTTGCTTAAAAAAGCACTTTGTCAGCGTGGTGTGCCTGCTGTAGCTCTGCTCCCTATCCATGTAACTATCAGCCTGATTTTTTCATAGTGGAGTTTCACAAGTGTAATAAAAGATTGCAGGCTTAGATGGACATGTTTCGTATATCTGTACAGTGAGGTAACAGTGTAGCTGGAAAGTACTACCATCCATATTTAAACCATCCATATTTAAGTATGCTGCAAAGGACAAAATTATGGGAAATTCTCTTACAGGCAAGCAGGTCTCTTCTGAAAAATGAAATCTAAGAAGACACCAGATGCTTGCTTTTATTGAATCCATAAAATCCTCTTATGAAATCTGGTCTTATGATAGCAGCTTGTACAGAAGAAATCTGGAAAACACACATATGTTTTAAGATTATAAATATCTTCCTAATGATCAGGGCATTTCAGATAAGCAGAGGTGAGCAGAGCTAGCAAGTTTCAGTTTCCCTTCTCAACCTGATGTGTTTTGAAAACAAAAATACTTAGCCTCTGGGCTCTAGAGCCTAGTTTTCTCAGCTTTGCATCAGGAGTGGCTGCAGTAGCTTGGGGTGCTGCAGGGAAATGTGATGCTGTGCCTGCAGGAGTTGGGGGCAGAGTCCTGGCTTGTGTGCAGGCTGGCTGCAGAAGGCCCAGGGCTGCTTTGCACCCACACCTAGGTCAGATGGAATTATGGTGACAAGAGCTGGAGATTTTCTTGTGTTCTTGTGTTTTGATGAAGACCATTGATTAGGGGTTGAGGTTTTGATCTTCTAGGAAAGAAAAAATAATTCCAAAGCACTAATAATTAGTGCAAGTTTTTAATTTGCTCATCCCATGTTTTTTTTCCTGTCAGTAATGGGAATTGAAAGCTGTATAACTAATTCCCAGGTGGTTTTTTTCTGTATTTTGTCTTGCAGCTGTAGCAAGCCCATGGCCAATAGCTGCTCTAGTGGGCAGTGACTGAGCCATGACACATCTGTGACAAAAAAAATCAAGGAACTTTATTCCTCAACTAAATGTATACAGCACACTTCTTCACAGAGTATACAGTGTTGGTGTGACTCTTTCCTATGTTCTTGTTTTAGCCCCAAGTGTTGAAATGTTATTGCAGGCTGACAGCTCATTTTGGGTGAGACACTCCTTTGAACTTCCAAGGTGGGTAACCTGTTCCAGCAAAAGTAGGTGCTTGCTGAGTCAGGGCCTTGGTTTCTTTCTACTTAGCAGTGTGGAGAGTTCATGAGTTGGTTTGCATTGGCACCTTTTCATTAGCAATGTTGTAAGGTTGTACACAACAGGTGTGTGCTGTCATGTGTGCCTTTTCTTCAACAAAAAGAAAAATTTATATTTGACAATGAATGCATCTTCATACTGTTTTTGTTTTGATTAATGTTTCTTTGTAATCGACTCTCATTTCCCCAGTTTTAAGTATCAGCATACTTCTGATATTCGTATATATTAATTGAACACTATTTTTCTTATGCAAATTTTGTAGATGCCTTATGCTTTAAGAAAAAGTAGCACTCAATTTATAAAATCTTTGCATGTTGAATAAGATCCATTGCTAGAGATGTCTGAATCCACTCTGATTCCATATAAACCTCTTCATTTTTTTTGTAACGTGGCTTTCTCTTAAAAAAATATCTTATTGTTGGATGCATCAAGTGACTGATGTTTGAGAAGAGACGTGTTTGGAATGCTTGAATAATTCCCATCATCTGCACTGATTTCAGCTCTTGCCCTGCAAACTTTCAGTATGACTCGGGTGTTCCTCTTGTACTGACAGAGAGGAAAAAGCCAGCAGTGAACACTTGCAATGGCCTCACCACTGTTCAGTAGCAGTAATGTGGTTCTGTGTAAATCTAGCAAATCACTGGTACTGGAATAAAAAGAGAAAGGGAAAGCTTGAGCCTACCATGGGCAAATATGATGTTTTAAGCTAAGCTGCTTCTGGTGTTCCTACTGTAAACTAGTGGAACTTGACTCTTGCCAGCAAGCAAAATGTTGACGCCCAGCTCTTGTGCCAGTTTTACCATCAAAATGCTAAATATTTTGTCTGCAATATTATTAATGCAGAGAGTTTATTCCCATTCCCAATCTAGAGGGTCACTAAGATAATAGAAAAATTTGAGTTGGAAGGAACATTGAAGACCACTGAGTTCCAACTCCCTGCCACAGACAGGGACACCTCACCTAGACCTGGCTGCTCAAGCCCCATCCAGCCTGGCCCTGAACACTCCATAGGTGGGGCACCCACAGCTCCTCTGGGCAGCCTGTTCCCGGGATTGATACCGAGCAAGGAAGAAGGAAGGGAAATGGACTGAGAAAGCAGAGCTGTGTTTGGGACAGGATCCTATGCTGTGCTGGGATTACATTGTGCATGAATAGCTCTTTTGTCACAAGAGAAGTAGGACAAGAAGACCTGAATGCCAAGTGTTAACAAAAAGATCAGTACCTTGTACAGAGCAGGAGCTGTGTGAGAACACTTAGTCCTTGTGTAAAGATTGCCCCAGAGTGCTGGAAGGTCAGGGAGACCTTGGAGTTTTCTGCTGTTTCTTCACAGTGGAACTGGAGGCACAACATTTTGACATTTCCATTCCCTCTTCATCCCCTAGGCGTCATCAATATAAACTGGATTAAGTGAGGAACAACCAGGAACTCAGGTTTAGTGACAAAGAGGTATCTTACTGAAAACACAGTTTGATGCTTTACTTTGTAGAAGATACTTGGGCAATCTTTTCATGGTGCTCTCTGATCTTGCCATATGTCTGGATGTTGGAAAGTTAAAACATTTAGGAAGTGTATCCAAAATATAAAACATAAAACTGGGCTTGTTCTGTTGCCTGTACATTGATTCTTGCCACCTTTGGCAGATACTGGTACTAATTCATTAGCTGTCTGTGTTGGTGAGTGAGATGTTAATACAAGTCTGAAGAAAAATTGCCAAGGAAAGGAAAACATTGGAAGAACTCTAAAAATATGTCAAAACCAGTTAGGGTGGTTTTGGGGTTTAATAGTAAAACTGTGGAATGTTTTTAAAAATAAATAATGGAAAAATATGTAAACCAAAATTCTCAGTATATAATATGGTCATTTTCCTTTGTATTTAAGTTCCAGCTTGACACTATAGTAGCTATGCATTATCTTTTGAAACTCCCCTTCTCATGTTTTTATAGAATCCTTTTATATGAAGTGCTACAGTGATTTTGTTGATTTTTGCATCATCTGAAACAGGATGGTCACAGGAGCATTGCTATTTAACTTGGGGTATTTGGGTTTGTCCCTTTTTTCCCCCTTGGTTTCATAGATGGCTTGCTTTTCAATATTGGGCAAAGCTATTGCAATTAATATATGAGGCTTAAATTCATGCTTCATGAACTGCCTTAATTCTAGTATTCACTAACTCGAGAATTTAGAGCATTTTTTACACTAATATTCCTTTCATGAGCTTTTCAGGTGGAATTTTTTTTTTCCTAATTTTAAACTAAAGACTTGGAACTTGCTTGCTAGGTTCCATTAATTGTACCTCTTGAAATAAGTAGAGAAGATGATGTTTTCCAGAACACAGACTTTGAATTGGTACTTACAGACTTCATTATGAACACCTTGTGTTGATGCTTTCACATCCAAAAATCAAGAGACCATAGCTGAGTAGAATCAGAGCCTGCTTCATAATGGCAATTAGCCTTTTATTTATGTACTTTATAAATTTCCAATAGCAAATGAATACAATTTCCAATAGCAAATTAATACAATTGACTGTCTTTTTTTCAAATTAATATATACTATATATAGCACTTACTATGCATATTTAATAGGAAGAAGGAGATTAATGGGCTCTGTAGGTAAAAGTGACAAGATTCTCTTGAAATATTTTATCTATTTGACTTGAATTCCTGCCTGTTTTGAATGCTCACCTCTTCTCAGCTTTTTCCCACTGCATGCCCAGTAATTTAAATTTATGGAGTTGTTTGGTTTGTTCTGGGTTTTTTTTGTTTTGTTGGTGTGGGTGGTTTTTTGGTTGCTGCAGTCGTTTTTTTTTTTTTTTTTTTTTTTTCTCTTCCCTTCCCTAAGAGCAGTTAAGATAAACAGGTACATCACGGCACACACAGTTTGTGGACTCCCTTTCCATCTTTGGAAATCAGTTCCTGTTCCAAAAGAAAGAAAGCAAATAGATGTTTTGTGGTTTCTGAAATCATATTTTACTATTAAACAAACAGGGCTGCCCTTGAAGCCTGAGCCATTGCAGTGATCCCCTACAGAACATGGAGCAATTGACAACTCTGACATTGTTTTTTGTGATTCTTCCTTGAGTGAACTGGAAGAGGGAGCTCATAATTTGGTTTTAACCATTTACTATGCCTGAATACTAAGGCTTTATGGCCCAAATTGTGCAGCTTGCAGACAGCTTTTCCTTTTGAGATACACTTTGTATAGAACCAAGTATTAATAACGATAAAAAATGTTATCGTTATAATTGGACTCAGCAGTTTATCTGGGAAAAATAAATGCTTTGTGTTGTAGGTTTCCCAGTTTTACCCACAGGCTAAGTCTTGTATATATAATTATGTTTTAGGAGACATTTTAAGTGCTAGTTGAACCTTTAACCTGCGTTTCCTCTGGAATAATTACAGGATGTGAAAATGGCCAAATGAAACTCTTACTCATAGAGATTAATAGAATTAGTTAAGCTACTGTTACCTTATGCTTGATTTATATTGCATGTGTAGGTCGAAACAGGCTGTAATGGCATGTGGGTGTTTTCCTATCTTTTTTATACTTGCTAAAGTTTTGCCTTATGTTTATTACTTGCTATGTTATGTGAACTGCTTAAAAAGGCATTTTAGACCACTGGCAGGTAGTTGAATTTCAAAGGCTGGCTCTATTTAAAACAAAACAGTAGTGTTTGAACTTCTATCATTTTTTTTTCTGAAAATAACAGTAATAGAATTGATTCCATCACCTTCCAAGGAAACAAGTTGAAAAAGAAACCTCTGTGGATTAGTAGTCCAGACATCAAATATATTTTGCAGACGTTTGAAACCAAGCCTGAGTCAGCTACAATGGAAGCAGGGAAAACCAAGAAAAATTATTTGTCTGTCTGCATTGCCAAAATTGTTGGAAAAGGTGAAAAAAATAAAAGGTGTCTGCAAATATGAGGAGTGGTATACCAAAAGTAGAACATTTATTTGAACACTCAAGATTGGTGTTAATTCCAATATATTTTCAAGTAAAACATTCAGTTAAAGTGATTTGCCTTTTAAAATTTTATCTGGTGTGTTTCTTTAAAAAGAGAGTGATGCATTGGCTTTGAGGCAACTTGAATTTCAATCTTTGAGGAAACTGTCGAACAGTTACCATCTTAGTTTTCGGCAGTTAAGTCTTTAACAGAAAACTTAAATTTAGAATTAGAGAAAAGCCTGAAATTAGCTTATCTCATCCTATTAGGCAATACTGGGGGAGTTACTAGGTGGGTTTATACCACTCTTCACTGGTGCTGAAGGACTTTTTGTTGGGCTACTTTCAGTTAATGCTTTGCAGCCCCCCATGCTGCAGCCTCTACCAATTAAAGCATTTGGGGTTTTCACCTGGGAAAGGAGCAATTTGCAAAGGTGCTACCAAGGAGCTCACCATGGCTCATTTAAAAATCCCAACAGGTGCCATCTCAATATATTCATTGTTGTTTTTTGAGTTGTTCAGCAGAATCCTATTTTAAGGCAGATGATGATACTCACCTTCTGTGAAGCTCCTGGGAAGGCTTAGGGGGCTGTGAACTTGAAACCCTTAAAAATCTGAGCCACAAGTGGAGGAAACCTTTCTCATGGAAATTTTTTAGCTGGCAACTTCATTTTGAATCAAAGAGCATTTGGCTTAACCCATTTTACCACTCACCTAAAGTATCTTTAGTGAGCTGTTTCACTGCTTTGAAATCCTGGTTTGACTTGGTTTAGAGTTAATGTTTGTTGCAGTGGTTACAGCAGGCAGTGAAAATGAGGCTTATTTTTTTTAAGGTCAGTGAAGTATAAATGCAAAGGAGATTAAAAATCAATTATTAAGTCAAGATTTCCTTTATTCACATTCTATTTACGCTTATCTCTCTTTGACTCCTTCCCTTTAAAGTATTGTACTAATGTAGGAAATAAAAGATTTTCCTTATATTTATTTACATATTTTCCTTATATTTATTAAGACAATACATTTCTGTATTATCTTGGGTTACAGGATTTCTCATCTCTCCTGAAAAAAGTACTCAGTAAGTCCGCTTAGCCTGTATGAAAGATGAGCATCTGCTCTTCATACAGACAACTTATTTCTTTATTATAATGATTCTGTTATGAATTATATCAAATCTCTTTTAAGGAAGAAATCTGTATTTTGCTCCTTCTGTAGAATGGATATATAATGCAGGAATTACAGTATTTCACCAGAGATGCAAGCAGAAATCCTGGAGAAGGGTTGCTAATCTGAATGCAAATGTTCTGTGCTAAGTGTGGGTTATTTTGCTGAAGGGTGCATGTGCATGCATCGAGAAACACTGTGATGGCATGAAGAGAGTTTATGGGCACAGCTGTGTGTGGCGAGGCGTGGCCCTTCACCTGGAAAATTATGTACTAGGATATCTTCACTTTTATCTTTGTGTCATAATGTCTTTTCTTACTGAGGTAATTTTTAAGGAACTTTGAGAAACACAGAGACTGTGGTTGATGGGGAAATCAACTTAGCAAATCATTAACTTCAACAAATGAAACAGTAGGAGAAGGGAGACACTGCAGTATTGAACTAGTGACTGTTCTATGTGTTTAAGAAAGGACAATAGAATACCATGTTTAAAATTGTAGACTAAAACCTCAGAAGTATGACATTAGCATAGGCTTTACTGCAAATACACTATATTGAAATGATGAAAAGGGACTCACAAATCCTTGATTGTACAGTTATCAAATGCTGGTCAGAGAGCTTCCAGCATTTATTGGAATGTCAGTGCCTTCTGAAGTGTTTTTATACTTGTACCATATTTTCTAAGATGATGGAGTGACTAAATATTAGCTAGATGTTGTGCTTTTGGGAGTCATGAATTTCTGGAAAATATCCCTCTGCTGTTGAAGAAATGAAGTTCTGTTCTGGGGAAATTCATCTGGAAAGAACATTTCTTTGGGGGTGATGGGGACCATCTGTGGAATTCCAGCTACGTGAAAACCTGGAGCAGAGATGGGCAAAAATACACCGGGATGCAGGCAGCTCTGAGGAGGTCACTGTGGTAACCTTGTTTAGAGGAAAGGTCTGCATACATGGGCTGACCTTCTGACCCTTAATAATTCAAGAGTAATGTCATACATTTTTCATGCCTGTGCAGCATTTCTGTGGCATAAGGCTTCTAACCATTCCCAATCTTCATATAATTTACAAATGCATCTTTACACATATGCAATATACACACACAGAAACCCTGTGATTGGTATTTAGTATCCTGCCTATGTAGTTTGAAATCATTCAACTCCTAAGTAAACACAGGCAAAAGGAAATGTGCTCCAAGGTTCAAATTGCTTTTCTACTGCAGTGATTTAGTAACTTGCTTTGTGTGTAGTGAGGTGCATATTTTTTTTTTGTTTGGACCATTTGGTTCACAAATGACTTCGTACTCCAGTCTTTTGCTGCTGTTGTGAGATTTCATCAAGCAAGCAGTGTTTGTTCTCACGTGCGTGTTTGTTTGGTTTTGGCCATCTAGCTTGAAATTCCATTGTATGACCAAGTTGCAATGGAAGCCCCCACCCTTTTTCCTCTCCTTCCTTCAAGGCAATGAATTTTGTTCATAAATGGAGAAGATCTGGCTGTCATTTCTCTTGTAGCTTACCTAGCAATGTGGTTGTGCCCTTTCAGAAAGGGGCTCTCTGTTGTGTCCCCCTCCTTCCATCCCCCCAATTCACTGTGTTTTATTTACTGGTGATCTTCTAAATGGAAAATGCAGAGATTTGTATGAAGCCTAAAAATAGGAGAGAAAGGTTTGTGCTCCTTGTTTAAAAGTCATAGCACGTCATGTTGTAAACAAGGATTTAGAATTTACTCTGATTTTTATGCTGTTATTTTGGCTTTTTTTGTTTTTCACTGCCTCAGCCCATAATGGACTGTAATTCTCATTTCTCTGGGTGTTTCTCACTAACTATTTACATTGTTAGCCTTGTTTAAAACAGGAGAAAAAGCACTGGAGTTTTGTAACTCTTTTTGGCAGCTTTTTCCCATTATATTAATTATTTTCTCAGTGGCATGATCACATGCATGGATAATTTTAACATATTTCACTATTTTCATAATCCTATTGATTCAATGGAAGCTTTCACATTTACAGAGAGCACACCCAGAATTGAATGCTGAATTGGATAAACATTTTTCTGTTTTAATTGGCATTCCATGGTTATAGCTTACTGTAACAACACTGATTTAGAGATTAAGCTGAGAAGATGAGTTGATCAGCACACACCATCTTGACACATTTTGATGCAGTGTGTGTGTTCAGTGAGAAGGGGATTGGGTTTGCAGTTCCTCTTTGGAGCACTGTTGTGGGGATCCTGCTTGCACTGCTGTGGCCCTCAGTGTCTTGGGAGAACCACCTGCAAGCTGCTTGTCCTTAGCCAGGTACTTGAATTAAGCAATCCCTCTTGCATCAGCAGTCACTGCAGAAGAGTGCAGCTGACTAATGGGCACCTGCTGCTCCTCTTGTCCTTCCTCAGACCTGATTTTGTGTGCTTCAGCTTTGTTAGACCACTCTGGAGGACATCATTGAGTTGACATCAAGTATGTAAAACGCACTTCAAATATACATATGTGCATTTGTCATCAGGAATGCAATAACTTTGTTCTCTGTCTTTTCCAGCATGCTTCACTTGGTGTCTACAAATTTCAGGGAGCACATCCCACTCTCCTTTACAACCTGTAGCCTAGGGCTCCTTTCATCTCTAACGTTAGTACCCATCAGCTCCACGTGGAAAATGTAGCTACACAGGCCCAGCATTTTACCAATAGTGCCAGCCAGTTTGTGTGTAGAGAGCCAAACAGATCTTTGGACTCAGCCTAGGCCTGAGGCTGGAGCTGAATTTCCAGCTGCTAAGTGTAGGTGGAAGCCACAGTTAGACTCTTAATCTTTGTCCTTTGAAATGCGTTTTCTGACTCTCCCTCTAAACTTATGTGCCCCAAAATGATATTGGAAGTTACTTTAAAGCACATACATAGATGACTCATAATGTCAACACACATGATTTTTGTAGTGCCTTTTCTCCTCTACTTTGGAGTTAAAAACAGCACTAGAATGTTTCAAGTACTACTTTCATGACTGGCTGGAATATAATATTCTAATATTGAAAAGTCTAATAAGTCTCAATACAGCCATGTAAACTTAAGGGATATTTATATACACACATTTTGTGTGTACTCAGACTTTGTTCAAAATCTTTAAACGTTGACTTTGATTTAAGCAATTACATCTATTTAATTACTAGATTTCTTCTCCATGGAGTAACTGGTAACGAGTACAATGTAACTGCATTTCTACTGATATGGAAGCATTAAGACTCTCTGAAATCAAATGGATTATTAATTATACATTGAAGCTGCTTCTCAGGTGTTCAAATATCATAGATTTTTGCATTTGAAAAACAAAGAGCAAAAACCCTGAACAAGCCAACAGCTCTTCCCAAAACATGAAAAACCCCAAACAGACTCGTTTACAATAGCAAGCAGTGCTGGTCCTTGTCTTTGTTGATTATGATTGTTCTGTAGCTTATTAATCCTGGGATAACTCTGACCTAGTTACATGAATTATGAATTAAACTTTACTCCTTGAGCATCTGATTTGTGGTACTCGTGTGCCATGGAAACGGTGACAGCAAACACAGAAGCCAAATTCCCCATGTTCCTTATCTTTGCAGTGCCCTTGCAGGGACTTTTCCAGCTGGAGGAGCACAGCTTACTCCTTTTGTACTAAGAAAATATTTGAACATATTATTTCAAAAGTCAGCCTGAAGTGTCTTTTTTTGTTGGATTTCTGTTGAAAACACGTGGATTGTGTTTCATGCTCTCTGTTTAGATAGGTGCTTGTCATTCTAACAATGAGCAAAGAAGGCTCAGTGTGTGAATGCCTGAATGGCACGGGGCCACAGAGAGGGAGAGGATGTTATGGGGGAATGTGGAAAAGCATGAGCAGGGAAAGGGCTTCATTGCATAGATCACCTGTGGTGTTTTTAGTGCCTGCATCTTGGAGAATCTCTCAGATGGCACTAATTTGCAGCACAGTAAGTACAGAAAATAGGAAGTAATTTAAGAAATGCATTGCAATAGGTGAGCATTAATGGATAGCAAAACTGTATTCTGTAACAACGTTGTAAGAAAGGGCCTTGTGTTCTTCCTGACAACTTAAGCACTGGCAGCCACAGGAAAGCTGGAAAACCTCTGGAGAAGAGTTTATCCATATCTATGGATTATGGTTAACATGGCAGATTGTCAGGATCTTATTGCTGTGTGCTGCAGTTTGCTTTAGCATTGGACTATGTGGGGGGTGGAATATAAGATTTCACAATTGTTACTGATTACAGTGGTCACTGATGACACTTTCCTGCTAGAATCTTGTCCTTCCAAGCTTCAGTTCTTCACATATAAAGATTCATGTCAATTCAATGTTTGCTGGATCTTGTGTGTTATTTTTTTAAAATTTTTTATTATTATTTTGAGCCTCTGCTTGTCTCACTGATATGCCACTAGAAAACTGTAAACTTCAAATTGGTCTGGTCTTAGCAAAAGCTGTACTTTTGTGATCCTACCATATGAAATCATGCAGTCTATTAGGAGAGGAGGAATTGATTTATATTCAGATTCATTTTTTTTTGTCTACTTGTAATTAGATTGATGTGCCTACTCACCATCTTGTCTGTACTGCAGTTCTAATTTTCCCTTATAAAACTGGTAGGTAGAGACAGCTGCAAATGCATTGAATTGATTCCTTATTATCATAATGTTGGGTAATTTGAGAACTCAAGCTGCTGTTGAAAACTAATGTCCAGAAAAATTATCTGGTTTTCTATAATCAAACCATATATTTCTATATGTTATATTCACACATGTTACAAAAAGATACTCATGAAGTTTTCTGTGCATGGTTTGTTTTTTGGGGATTTTCTTGGTGTCTTGTGGAGGCTGCTTCAAGTGAAATCATGTGTTCCTCATGCTGTAACACTTTTCTGTAATCTATCTCCCTTAGAAACTTTCTAATGGCACCTATTAATTTTCTCCATAGATTTCAAATACTATTGATGCTGAATAATGTATTTAATTAGCCCCAAACTTTCTGTGTAATCATTCCAATCTGTGCTGCTCTCTCAGCTTTTGCCTCTAAGGCTGACAAATGGCAGGAGGGGGAAAGGGCACTTTCCTGTCAGTGGCTGTGGAGCCTTTGGTCCTTGGGTTGTCAGAGCAGCTGTTCCTTCTGAAAGAGCTGTGAGAGAACAATGAAAATACTACTTAGTTTCATTTAAGAAGTCAAAACAACTATTAGCTGTAGCAAAAAGCTTCCTTATCTTATGAAACAGGACATTTTTATGGTTCCTGTAGTGTTTTCCATCTTTTCATTGTAATAATATCAGCTTATTTGTGAAATCCTGGATTCTATCAGTCAGAGCTAAGTTCACCTTTCTGTGTCTATTCTTGCAGGGTCAAGAGGAAAGATAAATTAGCTCAAAATTATAGAAGTGTTTTTTGTGCAGTTTAGAGTAAATGCTAACTGAATCCTCTTCACATTTTTATGGGCATTATATTGGCTATACCCCAGTTCTGAGGTCAGGCACATGGATGTTAAATTGCAGCTGTATTGGTATGGTAAAGGACAGTGTGAACTGTACAGCTTAAATTTTTTATTTTTTTTAAATTTTTTTTACTCATTCTTGTCTTTTCTTTCTTTCTGAGTATAAAATTAAGGAATTTTTAAGCCAGCCCACAGAGATAACATATGGTCAAATGCCAGCTGAACCATTTGTTTGCTAGGCAGCTCCTCTAGATCACAGATAGAAAAAATCAAGTCAGTTAAGCAGAAGACTGAGAAGCATTTTCGAATAGGACAACATGCTTCTCAAAACAGGACAACAAGCTGGGAGCTTACATGCAGTATTATGGATAAAGCAGGAAGAGAGACCAGTCTTGTCAGTCAATAGTGAAATTCACCACCATTTGTGTATTTAACATTAGCTTAGCATGGGAAAATTCTTCTTTTAAGGACTCCTTTAAAAATAAGACAGAATCATATGCTTGAAGGTTATAAATGGAAATTGTTTCAAGCAGGAGAGGCTGTGCTGTGATTATTGGGGACATTCACCTGTGGAGCTTACCTACTTGAAACCAGTCCCTGGTATCTGCAGGATGGAGTTGAGAAAAAGAGTAAAAAGGTCTAGAAAAATGGTTTCCAGAGATTTTAGAAAACAGGAAAGTCATGTGAAAATATCCCTATGACATTTTTGCCTGTTGCTGAGCGTGGCAAAATTGAGGAGGATATTATTGTCCCTTTGTGGGAGCGAAGGGAAGAAGCTGTCATTCTTTACTGCCAACCACCCTGTTTAAACTCCTTCAGAAAAAGACTGTGGAAATGCAACTGCTTGCATAAATTGTCAGCTCCAAATAAGGTCCCCACCTATCTTTTAACTGTGTAGGAGGGCAGAGTCAAACAGATTTGAATGAGTTCCGACTGGACATGGGAAAAGGTTCTTCACTGTCAGGGCTGTCAGTCCCTGGCACAGGCTGGATGCAGGGAGAATGCTGTGGCAGCTCCAGAGCTGTGTGAATGCTCTGAGGAGGCCAGGAGAGTTTGCTCAGGGAGGTTTGCTAACTTGGGAAAGTTTTTGGTGCTGCTGAAAGTTGCTCTGTTAAATGCGTGCTGTTAAAATAATTTGGTGATGAAATACTGGTACACATTGGATTGAAAATAAATTGCTAAACCAAACCTTTTCTACCTGTAACTCTGTGTAAATACCAGACAAACCTCTAGGATGTGTAAACACAATTTAACAGAGTATTTCAGAAGAGATATGACCTTATGTGCACAAATTAATGCATGTGAAAAAGCAGAATCCCTAATATTTGTGCCCTTTTCAAAACACTCAGCAATGCAAAGGAAGCTTTCAAAATCTCTCCAGTGAATTTTACCGAGTTTTAATATATGTTGTATATTAGAGATGCATGTGAGTTTCTGAGATATCAAAGAGGCATTTTTGGGGTCACAGACTCACCATCAGCAGCTGGTCTCTGTTAATTAGAAGCAAAAACAAATGATCACAACTACTTCAGTAGGATTTTTATACATGACTCTTCACAGAATAAAAAAAATTCATGGAGATTTCCTTTTATCCCGGAAAAAGGGAAATGGTAATGTATACTGTGAAATAACTATGCCATTACAAGCTAGTTGCATATTTAAAATATAACATCTGATTAGTGACTCTTAATTACCTGGCTGTTTTCTTTAATAACAAACAACATTAATTTCTCCTTTCAAACATCAGCTTATTAAAACTGTAGAATGACAAACCTGCTGTAGGAACAAGGACAGCTACTTGAATTGGCCATTATCAGCAAGTCAGTTGTATTTATGCCCTTGTAAAATTTCTAGGTGTTGTTGCACTGTGGAGGAAATGATAAGTATTTGGCCACTGTTTGGGAGAGGAATGAGCTTGAACCATTATCTAACTCTCGAATTGGTGTTGATATATGTAAAACTACTTCAGATAAGATAAGCAGTGACATTTATGGTTGGACTCAATGATCTTAAAAGTCTATTACTGACCTAAATGATTCTATGATTGTAAAATTTTTGGGAAGCTGTCTAAATGAATAATTTCTGCTCCACATTCTAGTGTAATAATTGAGTAGTTAATTGAAGAGCAAATATAATGAGGTTCTGGTCCTTCTTTTCTCCTTCCTTCTCTACTCTTGTGCTTTTTGTTCAATATGGGAAATTTCTTTTCCTTGCAACATAAACTTTAATATGCTTGCTCTCCAGCAGCTTTCATCATCATCCTTCTGCAGCTCTTCTGTCTTCTTCTTCTCTTCTGCTTCTAGCCTCTATGATTAATTTTCCAGCCTTGTCTTCAGTCCTCTGCAGCTCACTGAAGCTGCAATTGCTGAGGACTTCAGTAAGGCTTTTAAGGATGGTTATACTGCAGAATAAATGAATCTCAGTTTCTCTACTGCTTATGAGACTCTTGCTCTTACGCTAAGACTTCTAGCTTCTGTTGCCATAAAAATCCCACCCTACTTCCATGGAAGGGCTTGAGTTTGTGCATTTGTTACAACAAGGAGGAGTGTTGATCCTTATTTTAGAAAATATGTAAATTATTAGGGGATCCAGAATTATTTTTAGTCATGTGTATGATGTAATCTCATTCTTCTGGGTCCTCTGTTAAGAAGAAAAGGAATACTGCAGTAGAAGATTGTGTAGTGGATTGAAATATTGCCATTTTATTTTGGAAGTGGACCTAATATATAAAAGTGTAATTTTCCTTGTAAACCATTGAATATTTGTTGAATATTTTGCCATCAGTGGGCTGCAGTTCATAAGAGCATTTGCATGTTACTGCTTAAAATAAAGTAGTAAATACATAACTGCTTATGTGCCATCAGTGGGTGTTTTTCCAGAGAGCATCATATTTTTGCCTGAGTATCACACAAGAATTGGAAGGTCTGTATTATTTTGTAATGATTTAAACCTTTTTTCAGAATATCACTAATCAGTAAAAAAATGTTCTTTGCCCACAGGGTGGAGTTCGTTTCTTTTGTTCCTGAGAGCTGAATAGGAGAAAGGGACATTTCAGCTTCTCTTGATAAAGGTAAGACAGCATCTGCTGATAAGGATAAGACACTGTTCATTATTATAATAGAGCTCATAGAGAGTTTGTCGATGGAGGGTTTGTTTATTTTGGGCTTTTTTTCTCAACTTTTGTGCTTTGTGGTAAGTGCAATGTGTGATAATGTAACTGGTATTGGGAATGGAATGTGTAACTCTACCAAAGGTATCAGTAAAGGCTCTGAAGATAAACAGGTACCTGTAGATCAGCATGACAAAGTGGAGAGCAATTTGTTCTACTGCTGGTACTTGTGATATTTTCCATGTGCCACTGAACTGGCCTGCCTAATTTCACTCCATCTTGCCTCCACAAACTCAGCAAGGGGTCTTAAAACCAGTAGAGTTTTCTCCATGACGCTTGTCAGAGAAATGTGTAGCCTTGCCTGCTGCTACCTTCACTGCTCTGTATTGTTGTGTGAGAGTGCAGAGGTTGATGTGAGAGAGAAGGACCTTGAGGTCTATTTTAATTGAGATAACACCTTCAAAATTAAGCAGCAAATAATTATCGTGCTTGTCAGAAGTACAAGACAGAGAAGAGGATAAAACTCTGGAAGTCTACTTTGGGACATGCCTAAGGGACAAACAAATCATCAATGGCTCTTTCTTCATGTTGTGCTAAAAGGTCTGACTTTTTAGAGATTTGTGTGTTGAATTAAAGCCTGCAAGAAACATTTAGAAGTAGAGCATGTAGCTTAGTGTCAAACAGATTTTGACGCAGAAATCTACATAGGACTGTCTTTCCTTCTTTCCATTTGGCAAATTTTGGAAAGTGGGGGTGGGTTTGATGTGACAACTGCTAGTTGTGGGGTTGGTCTGGTTTAGCAGTGACCATCCATGTGACCTTCATGCAATGTAGGTAGAGAGTAGAAGTGTGGCTCAATTTCTGTTCCAAGGGGCTGGAATTCATACATGGTCATTTCTAATTAGCCCTGTGACAGAGGCTGCAGGCTCTCAGTGAAGGTGGTAATGTGCTTTAACCAAGTCAATCACTGCCTATTCAGTGACTGCATCTGCAGATCCACTTTTGACTTGTTCAGCAATGAATTTAACAGGATGGTAGAATGAAGGCTCCAGTTCTATGTTGATATTTAGGCTATTAGGAACAGCATAGCGTAAGTCTACTTCTTGAAAGTCAAATAGTTTGGAAAAGAGGAAAAGACAACTCATGTTCTGTGATTTTTAAATTTACTCACCATGTATAATCTCACAGGTTAAACTGTTGTTGGAAGAATTCTCCATCAATCATAAAGGGAGAAAAAAATTTCCTGCAGAAGTGATACATTTATTGAAGGACTTGTAGACTCCTAGTAAGGGAATATGTTAAATTGCTAAAGATGCAGGGTGAAAAATTGCTAGGCTAACATACATGAAAATGTATTCATAATAATCTACTGATAAATTAATATGGCCTGAGTTTAATCTCATTCTGGGAAAACTCATGTTCAAGGAAATGAGAATTTACTGTGTTAGGATCTAATAGAGTATGATTTCTTTTTCCTTTCTTTTTTCCCCCTTCTTTCCTACACTGGGGAACTCATGTTAAGTAATAAATAAATCTAAGAAAGAACATAAACTTAAATATTTAATAGTACATTCAGTGTTAACTTGCTGGTTACAGTCAAATACTTTTCTTCCCATCTTGGTGAGAATCAGTTGCCTGGGTAAAGCACTGCTCTCTGGTGAAACAGGGTACTCTTGTATTTTCTGAACCTTGAGCAGAAGTTATTGCTTCTTAGAGGTTGCTCCGTGCTTCTTGTACATCCACTAAGCCTTGCTCATATACATATTTATTTATTTATTTTGTATAGATATGTATTTATATACAGAGCTATACATAGGCTGGATTGGACTTGCTGTTTTCTTTCTCTATTTATAAAAGAAAATCAGTATATCTGGAGTCTCTGTGCTGTGTTCTTCCCATGGCTGCACAAACAAAGCAGCAGTACTTTGCTTGCTTTTTGTTTCTTTGTGGAAGAGCTTGGAGTTCACACTTAAATTTACCAGTATCCAGCAGGATTTAAGGACTGCATTTAATGACAGAAATTCCCAAACATAATCGGTGGCAGATTCAGTTCCTGGCTGTGTGAACTGGTGATGGTGTGTAGCTATGGGAGGAATCTGAGCTATACAGGCAGGATCAGCTAACAGTGCCATGGAAAGTTAGTTGTAGTTGTTAAGTTGTGATGCTTCCCCATATCATAATTATCACTTCATCTTAAATACTTCTGCAGTGGCTGCAAGCTTCATGAAGGAAAATCATGTTAGCTGTTCCCTGCTCCTACCTGCAGTCTGGTCCAGAATGCCCTTGAGTATTAATTTAGATTTATTTTCAACATGATACACTTCTGTATTATACACAGATAGTCATGTCTGTAAATTGGGTGTGAGAGTAGGACAAATGCTTTAAAAGTCTGCTTAAAAACGTGCCAGCAGCCTGCCAGCTCAGGCTGCGAAAACTCAGGTCTTTGGGAATGGAAGGCCAAAAACTGCCCTTCAACTTTTCCTACATCTTCCCTCCTAGTTATGATGAGCAGTGTAATTTTTTTTCACCAGAACATAGTTCAAGTTCAAGCCAACAATCCTCCCCACTTCTTCCTAATTCTTTCCTCCCTGAGCCTTAAATCAAAAACCCCTGGGGAGAGCGACACTCTCCATACTTGTCTGGTGTATGCTCAAACACATGCATGTTCTGGTCAGTCTTCTCCCTGAAGAGAGAGCTGTGTCAGAAAGCAAATGCTGTCCTCAGAAATAATATTTGCCTCAAAGGAGCTTGACCTGCTTTGTGATGTTTTTGGAAACAAAGTGCAGGAATAAGCATTATATTGTAAACGAAGCGAGGAAAACAGTGTTGCTGTTTTCCTAAAATAAGAACAGAGCTTTAATACTCCTGAAATGTTTGGTTTGCTGGGGGAGCTGAACTTTCCAGGAAGTTGGATGTTGTCTTGACTTGTTTATTTTGGATATTTCCACTAATTGATTGTAATCTAATTATCCACATCCTAAGCCAGGCCTCTGAAACAGCCAGTAACTACAGTTGGAAAGATTTGTTGTTATTCTTCCATTGAAGGAGGAGAATTGAGAGGTATTTATATTTTCAGTGGTGTATAAAACTGCAAGTGGAGTCACAGAGGCAGTGAAGTGTGTGATGTTTTGTGTCTGGGAACTATCTTTCAGTAACTGTTCTCATGATTCAGTTTATAGGTGCATGTTATAATTTTGAACAAATATCAACAGGGCAAGGCTGATTTGTGTAGAAAATTATGCAAAGGGGACATTTTGTTACCTTTCCTGTCTCATATTCTAACAAAATAGTCTGCTCTTGATTACTGGTAGGCCATTTTCAGCTCAGGAAGGTGACTAAAACCTTAATGCTGGGGAATGCACTTCTTTCTCACATAGTGGCTCATTTTCTTTTGTTTCTAAAAGGCAATGAGTCCAAAAGAGGGAGGTTGGGGAAGGAGTGGATGTTGCTGAATGGAGTGGAACAAGTTACTCAGTTACTCATTCTTCAGAATAGCCAGAAGGTAAACTCAAGTGCACTTGAAAACCATGCTGGTAAAATACCCCATGTGTAGTTCAGGCTGTTAAATACAATGTTTACTATTGACTTTTTTATTGGGTTAGAGAAAGAATCGACCCCTGAGAACACACTGGGAAAAATGTGCCGTGGAGGATGTTAAAAAGTGCCAGTGTAGAGCGTAGTGCTTTGCACCCTGCCACAGCCACCTAAATGTGTTTGAGAATATACATGTATATGGATTTGTTCAATAGACACACACGTGTATATATATAAATATTCTGTAATAAATATACATGCATTCATATATAGGCATATATTGTAGAAAGCAGGAAGATGTGCAGGAAGCTTTTTTTTTTCATTACAAGAGGAAAAGGGAATGAAGGGGTTGATGGTATGATTTACCAGCTAGACTGAAGTTTGGATCAGACTTGGAGTGAGATTCTGTTGAGATATATATTTATAATGCAGAGGGAGAAGAGAGAGAAAAAAGCTAATCAAAGGTCTCTAACGTAGAGGAAGGAGAATTTACAGTTCTTGAGAAATGTGGAACAAGTCTGACACCACAGACTCTTCATGGATAACCTGCTGGTTAAAGTATTAGTTATGATGTGATTAAAAAAAAGACTTATTCAGGTATTTATGAAAAGATGAAAATAAGGTTAAACAGTGGTGGCAAGACCAGGGTAATCTAACCTTTGCAGCCTCAAAGGATAAAAAGCAGGATGTAAACACAGAAGCTAAACCCACCTTATCTTGGTACAGAAAGTACCATTTGCATCTCCCCTGGCCTTGGATAAAAAGGCAAACTGTGAGATGGCAAATAGAAGTTCTAGCCACTGATAGTGTAAACAAACCTATGGCATTAAATGAGATGAATAATTTTCATCACAAGTGCACATCATGTGGATTCATGGAGCTGTAAATTCACTGTTGAAAATGTGTTGTGTGGCAAGTCCAGAGTAAAAAAGGAGAAAGCTGAATAAGATTTTAATTTTCCGGAGTTGCCAGTAGCTGACTGAGACTATTTTAACTGAATCCTGGCATATTAGTAAGAAAATACTGATTACATCAACCAGTGTTGTCTAGTAGAATAGCAGAAAGCACTTTGGAAATAAGTTGGTCATTTTAGTTCCCTGGAAGCTATTAACCTATTGCTGTGACTACCTAATGCACAAAAGTGTAACGTGTTGTGCCAGGATAGTACAACAGAAGCATTGTGATAATGTCATAATTTCTCTTCCCAGAAAAAAACCTAATTTAGATCACTGAAATCAGTGGGACTGAGGGAAACAGCTAAAATAGATCAGGTGTTGCTCCCCTGAATAGTTTTAATTGGACCTTAAATACGTTCCTAGGTAATGTGGTTGGAGCTGTAACACATCTGTCCAGCATGTTTGGGACACTGAGATATTCAGCAACCAAAGCTCTTCTGTGTGTCATGGATGAACAACATATTGCAAATACTGAAACCACACGTGGGGACAGTACATTTTGAAAATTACAGCTCTGTGTCTGGAGTTGAATTACTTGTGTTATATACTGCACAACCTGTTGGCACACTGAATTAATGTCTCTGGAGACCTACAAAAGGAATACTTACTTGGAGAATTAGAAGTCAAAACTAAAGGACTAAGCCTGCTGTAGAGATCAGACTGCTGCACTGAGAAAATCAAAGTCCATGTGTGTGATTTAAACCATGTTTGACATGCCAGGCTTTGGTTTCACCAGGAGACTCACTATGCTATTTGGCTATGTTTTTAAAACCCACAAGTGTAAATTAGAACGAGCTAATTTTATAATCATTCCCAACAGACACACAAGTAATTTAGTCTCAAACATGTTTATTTTATAAAGACACAATCATTCAAAAAAGAAGTGCTGAGAAACCACAAGTGGTTTGAGCAATAAAGACTTAGAGCTTTGGCAAACACGCACATGTTTAAAATGTGGTAGCATTTGTTTAAAAGCCATGGAGTGTTCTGTCTCTTTCCTTGCAGCTTTATGACTGTCCTTAAAGAGTAATACCAAAGAAGTGGGGGGTGGAAGAGTTGTTTTGTTTATGGTGGTATTAGTCATTAATTTAGTTTAAATTCCAGGAAAAACCTCAGTTGTTCAGCCTTGAGAAATGAAGAACAAAATCATTCTTGTTTCATATGCTGCTAGAGGAAGGACTGTTCCTGACACTGAATTGAGATGGGGATTTAAAATATCTTTTTTTTATCCTAAAACTCGATGGATTGTTTATTCTGAAGAGACAGGGATACCCCTTCAGTAGCTTGAAGAAGAAACTGCTCACAGGGTATAAATATGCCATGGGGAAGGGGCACAAATACATTAAAATCCAGATTGGAACATGAGCTTGTATAGAAGTCCTTAAAAAGGTGGCTCAGCAGTTAATGAGCAAGTTCACATATGTCATGACTCCCAAGAGGTCTCTGACATTTTTTTTGGTACAACCCAGAAGGAAAAAAATATTTGACAGTTAGAGAAGTGCTCTACAGTCTTTGGGCCTTACACAATGCATGATATGATGTTATAACTTTTGTAAAATAGTGGGAATAATAACAATACAATTTAGGGCTGGAAAACTGCTCTCAGAAACCCTGGACTTCGTGAGAGCAGAAAGCTTTATCGCACTAAGCTCACAAAGACTAGTTAGTCTTTTTGGTTCTTTTACTAGAAAGATTAAACAAACACCTTTACAAGGGTTATAATGTGCTATCAAAGGTGAGCTGTAGCCTGCTTTGTTTCTTTACGGTGCTGTTTAAATCAATCTGTATTTGCCTCTTTCTAAGCAGTACTTTGCATTCTGTTTTTGACACAAGTATCAACTTGGGGGGGGGGGAGTGGGAAGGGGAGACATTTATTTTACATAGAGTAGGTTTAAAGCTTTTTCTAAAATTTTTGACGATTTTTATATACAGCAAGGTAGCAACCAGACTTTTTACATTTCCCATTCTAAATTGTTAGGATCACAAAACTAATCCTTCATCAGGCAATGTATCATGTTTTAGGTTCAGGTTGTCTTGCTTCTGCAAGAAGTTGTTCAGCGGCATCTGAAGCATAATGCTGCTGGAGTTAATACATCAGTCTCTATTTCTGGATTTTGAAAAGTCTTCAAAATTCAAGCACCAATTTTTCAATAAAGGTAGTAGGACTTAGGACTGTAACTTCTTATAAGCTTTTAAAATTTAAAGCCCTGTGCAAAGTAGGATGGTATGTTTGGGAAGCCAAAGTGATGTGAATTACAAAAAAAATTGTAATAAATGGTTCTTTTAGATGCCAAATCTTTCTAGCATTTCCATAAAACTTCTAATATAAATTAGATGTGAGTATTTTGTTAAGGAATATGTAGCTAGAATATTTATTTTAGGCCTTCAGTCCAGAGAAGTCACAGATTTAAGGAGTTTTTAGGCTTTACGGAATATCTTAAAATGCAGTTAGAACTTTTCATTCAATTTTAGGTAACTTTTTAACATCATGTGGTTATTGATTTTGTTAAATATACCAGACTCATAACTTCAGTGAAAAATCCAATTTTTAACTTGAGTGGAGAAATATTGCCCTGATGAGATGTTAGTGGCTTGAGGAAAGGAATTGATATGAGTACTTTTGTCAGATTTCTGCATGAACTCACTTTGTGCATGTCTTCTGCAGTGTTTTAATATTGGTAATCAGTTTTCCAGCACAGCCTAAACTCTAATTCCAAGCCTTTCTCTGTGGTCAATGTACAAGGCATTGCTCTCACTGCTTTCTGCTCCAATAGGTATGCCTTCACATTGACATTTCCCATCAGAAAATGTGTTTTTTCAGTTGTTGAGTGCAGGTTTCAAGATTTGCCTCCAAAGCTGGAAATCTCTGTGCAGCAAGGGGTTACATGTGGTACATTTATGTCCAGCCAAGGCCAGCAGAAAAGGCACCTACTGATGGCAGTGGATGGTTGAGCACCACTGGTTGCATTCTCCCCTAATATATTTCTGTACAGCTTTTCTTTCAGTTTTCATAGCTGTATGCTAGAAATGTGTTTTTGTAGTTTTAGTCATTAAAAAGTGCTGCCTTTCAGTTTTTGCAGCAATACATAAGACACACTGCTCTTCTGCAAAGCTTTTAATGTACTGTTTTATAATTAATGTAATGTTTTAATGCACTGTTCTAACACTTCCATCTGGCAAAGTTATTTTTTGATACTCAGACATCAAAATCCTCAAATGGCTTTGACTGACCAATCTTCGAATTGGTATTTGATTTCAAGTAGTTACTAAAGTTGAGTAAATATGTTTGCTTCCTGTAATTTTTAATTACAGGAATTTTTAATAATCTAATATTTTACTTACATATTTAATTGTCTGTACATTATTTGCAGTGTGTGTTTTCCTCTTTAATTTCAATTTCCTTTTTTTCTGCCTCTAAGACATGTTGCACATTTTGAGGTTGGATTTTGGGCTTTTCTTTTGGGAATATTGGTTTAGAGAAACAGGAATTAATGTTCAATATGGTCTTTGTATCCCTTTGTTATGAAAAGCAGATGGAATGGGTGATTCCTACTTTTTTTGACTTTAATGGCTTTCAGCTGCATTGAGCTAGTTATGTTTGTTATAAATATCGTTCACCAGAAGAAAAAAGCTAAGCAATCAATATTGCAAAGCTGCAACAACAGAAAGTGTCACTTTGAGAAAATAAGTTGAAAGAAGCCGATTTCAGTCTCAAGGTTTCCACAGCAATGTTATTTTTGATTTTAAAGTATACATATCTATAACACCAACAAACACATGAAACCTTTGAATACTGTTATTCCACATACATCTCTGGCATTTATACCTGTGTGAAGAATTGCACTGAACCCTAGTACTACAAAAGAAAAGAAAGGACCTTAGCAAACGTGGTACTGTGTGGAAAGAGCCTCAGGGCAGCAAGTAGACATTCCTTTTTTTTGGTTTCATACAGATGTGAATTGTGAGACTTCTACTTTCCTTTTTTGCACCCTTCTATGCTTTTAAAATGTTTTCACATATGTAAATATCGTAATTGAGGCTTTGCATATGAAGACCACCTAGAGAACTTATTTTATGAGGATCGCAGTATTGACTTGAAAAAAAAGAAATTTTTTGATGCCTGAAAGCAAAATAAGTAAATAGAAACACAAGGTAGACCTTTGACATTTTCTAGCTCTGGGCAAATAAATATATATATATATATATAAATAATGCAAAATAATCTAAACAAAAAGTAGTGGCAGATATGGAGATTTAGGAATTTTTTTGCATAACTCCATGAATTATGAAATTACATTTTGGTTTTAAATGCTAATATTCTGTAAATAAAGTTTAAAAAAATCCTCTGACATCCAGAAAGTTTAATTTAAGTTTTAATTTTTCCTAGTTGCATTTAAATATATTTATAGGTACCATTGTAATATAAAGTTCAGCAGTGCAAACCAAATTCACAGTAAAGGCTCTCCACCTGAATGTATACTCTAAGAACTTTATACCCAGTTTTCCTCCATTAGTGTATGTGTAGTTAAAAGCTGCAATTAAAATGTCATCTGAGATAGGTGAGCAATGAATTTGTTTGAGACTGATCTGAGTCCAAAAGATTAAACAAAAAAAAAAAAAAAGGATCCTTCAATACTTCAAACATGATGCCTACTTCTCTCTGGCTGCCAAAATTACCCTTGAAGACCTCATTTAAAATTATAGAGATTTACAGCACTTATGTGCATAGTCAACAAAGGGAAATGAAAATGTAATTGCAAGCAGTCATCACAAGCTCAGTCTTTCAGTTAGGTTCAGTTAAAAAAAAACAGTTTATTATGAAGTGACATGGCAAAGTTGGCAGGATTTTGTCAGTCTAAGTTAGAGCTGAATCAGCTGCAGGTAAGAGATAAAAGGCCCAATCCATACCCCAGTGAAGTGAATTGAAAGCTTCCCAACAGCTCTAAGACTTTAAAATTTGCCAGAAGATTTTGACTGTGTGTGGTAAAGATTTTTTTTTTTTAATTTCAGTAGTGGTTAGAAACATTGTTCATTTACATATATTTAAATAAGAAAAAATATGCTGTGGAAGTCACTGTGTTGATCCCAGACATTGGTGCCTGAGCCCTGGCTGTTCTGGAGAGTCCAAAAGTGCCTGTTACCTTGTGAGGCTGTGCTCATCAATACTTGTCACTGCATCTGTGCCCTGCAGCCCAGCCAAGCCCTGTGCATTTGAACCAGGTCAGATGTGAGAACTTGCTCATGTATTTGTCAGCCTGGCAGAGCACACAATGATGTATTTATAGCTGCCTTGTACCAGCTGCAGGAAGAAGGATGATACCTGATCTGGCATAAAATCTACCAAGATAAAGTTACTTAAAAAAAAAAAAAATTGAAATTTATTTATGACAACAGAATGGTTTGATACCTGTTAATGGTTTGCCTTTTTTTTTACCATGAGCTTTCGCTGTTTTCTGAGGTACTGAGCATCCACAAGCTGCAGTTACCATCTCATTGAACCACATATTGCAATTATTAATACTGCATATTAATAATTAATTGATATTAAATATTTGTACTGTACTGAAGTAAACTGGGCTATTTTCTGGAAGATAGTATTTGCCAGGGTATAATTTGTTGAGATTTTTTTTTTCCCCCCTTTTACTGAGGGAGAATTTTCCATGACAGGATGTTTTCTCCTCTCCCTTCCCCCAGTCTGCCCTCCCACACAAAATTGTGGTTTTCCATGCCATGATGTAAACACTTTTCATAAACAGGATTCACACTATTAAGATAAAATTATGCAAGAGGAATTTACTCAGGCATGATACTTCTCCTCTTTATCAGCACAACTGGTGCCATGGTGAACCTGACTATGGAATATGAGCAAGGGAAATGACAGAAATTCCATAACACTTGCTGTTGAACAGGGAGTGATGGCCTTATTGGAGTAATTGTTTGTGGAACTGCACCATCAGAGCAGATGATAGTGCACTCGTGTTTCACATGGGGAAATCTTATCAACAAAGGGTCAAGACTTGTGCCCTTTGAGGTATTTGTTAATATTTCCAAAGTTTGGTCAACATCTGGGCTTTTGGTAGACACAGAATTGTTAAAAGTTTGTTAAAGAGGAATGCAGGGTAATAAAAATGCACAGTTCAGTTCTAAGAAATGGGATGATCACCTTGGAAAAGTGTTGGAAAAGGTAATTTAGGGGAGGAAAAAAAAATTGTGAGAGGAGGTTGTTTCAATTGCAAGTGCATGTGCACACATGCTGCTCTTCCATGTATAATCACATTACAGTCCAGGATAAAGTGAATAGAAAAGCCTATGCAGATTTCTGTAAGTGATCCCTGCAACATGAGATGTGGGATGTGAAGAGCTCTGGTGAACGCCAGTCGGGTTTTCCTAGGTTAAAGAAGAAATGACATTTTCACTTCTTGATTTTATAACACGCTATCTATACGGTTTATGTCAATAAATACATTGAAAATAATCTGTCATGAGCTGACATTTGCATGCAGCTGCAGAAGTGTCAGGAATTTCAGAGCACCATCTTGTTTTGCCTCTCAACTTTCAGCTCTGACTCAGGTAATGCATTGCTTATATGTAACAATTTGGGAGCACCCAACATCCACTGGTGACAATTTTCATCAAAGAAATGCAGGGCAAGTGTGCAGATTTAAAAGGATTTTTAGAGCATATTTGTGTTGGTGGGACCATTTCAATCACGTAGTAATTGCCCAAGAAGGGTTTTGCGCAACTGCTTTCTTACAGTTTCACTGACTGCTGACCATGGGCAGGAGTCAGATTACTGAAGAGGTTCTTGCAGGGACTGTATCGCCACAAGTAGGCAATATCAGTGCTCAGGCAGCAGAATCTGATGAATAAGATAAACCCCATATAAACAAACAAGCATATCCCTTGGCTGTAGGAAAGAAGAGGATGGTGTTAAGGTCACGTTAAAGCCCTGAATTGTTTAGGAAAGCTTACATCTCCCAGCTGGGAAACATCACACAGACAGTTCAGAATACACCAAAGTTTTGGCTTAACAGAAACACAGAAAGTCAACTTAGGTAATTTTATCTGCTGTGTTCCCTTGGGCCAGGGCTTTGGAAAGGAGAGTAAGATCTGTCATTAGTCATCGTTGCCTCTTGTGAGCTATTAATTTATTATGCTCTTTTATGTCTGCATGCTCTTTTGTAAATAGTGCTTAGATTAAAGTTAAGTGTATGTATTTGTAAAAAACAGATGGATTGGACTTTCTTTTGCCTCTGAGTAGAGCTGGTACCATTTGTACTCACGTTAAACACCACTTCTCTGCTGTCTGTGAAAAGTTTGGTAAACTTAGAAGCAAGACTAATGGCTGGTGAGAGGAGCACATTGCAGAAACTCTGATTCCAGTTTTTCTCACTTTTATTAACAAAGGAACAGCCAATGTGTGCAGGATAACTTTAGTGACTTGGTAAAACTTCATATACACACCTCTGAACTTGCAAAGGGCTTTTGGGAATGCCTAAGTGCTCCTCCATCCCAGGGCTGTGTGTACATAGTCATGAAATGGTTGTGGGAGAGCTTTGTAAAAACTCCTGAAGGATCTTTCAAGGTAAAGTGTAAATTTAGCATAGTTTTTTATTAAATAATATCCCAGCTATTCCAGCTTTTGATCCTGTTACAGCAGTGCCATGTGTTGAGGTAAACAGGAGCCTTGGAAACACGGTGTGATGCTGCATGATCAGCTGCTCCAAAACCTGTGAATGAAACTGTGCCCTCGCTGGAGGGAGTGGAGCTGGGATGCACACACAGGCACCTCTCGAGCAGGAGGTGGGCTCAGCTCTTACAAATGACATTAAGCACAAGCTACGTAACTATAAAAGTCTCAGGCAAATTTGACTTGTCTTTGGATGAATCAAACACATTCTGCGGCTGATGCAGTTTGATGATGAGTATTTTCTGACTTCATTATGCCATACGCAGTTACTGTACTGGTTTTAGAGTACTGGATTCAGTAAAAGATGAATTAAGAAGAAAAAGAATTGTGAAGATATCTCACTGTGAATTCTGGTATTCAGCAGCTCCAGGCAAGCGAGGGAATGACCCAAAATTAGGATGCATGTTTAGTTTAGTGTTTTGGCAAGGTAAAGGGTAGGTTAACAAGGAAAAGATAGGATTAGATAAACTCCTAGTATAATTTCTCTTTTAATTTCTCATTAGTTTTTGCCATTGGGTATAGTTAGCTGTGGCATGCCTTTATGCTTTGTGTTAAAAGGTGGTGTTGTAATTTGTATTCAGGCTTTGGAGTGAACAGATTTCTGGCAGAGGGAGAGTTCTCTGGAGAGAATGGATCCTGAAAGAAGGGACCTCAAGAGAAACCAGACGTGCAGAAAACCTGGCCTGTTACTACAACATGACCTTTTCCATGCTGTGTCTTGGTTCCTGGCTGTAACCCTTGAGATGCAGCTTTTTTTTGAGCTTTATTTATGTCCTTTTAATGTCATTTTGTCCATCTTTTGCCTGTCAGAAGTGTACAGTGGAGGTTTTGCAGCTTAGCAGCGTCCCACTTATTCCTGTTGCAGCTCCTTAAGAAAGTACAAGAGTTGCTGAGAAAGAAATGAAGCTTTGAGAACGTGTCCCTGGAGATGAAAGGAGGGTGGCAACACAGGCAGGGGTGATTTGGCACTGCTGGAAGTTGTTGTATGGGTTACCCAAGTCAAACTATGTACTGGTGTAACAGTTTGCGTGCCCTTCTATGAAAGATGAGATAATTCTGAATTAACAAAAGTTCTTCACCCTTTCTCAGATAAAAGAAAAGCCAGTTTCAGGCCTAGTTATAACATTGCTACTAAGCATGATGGAGCTTCTTTATCCAGGGCTCTGCTTTCTTCTGAGTGGGTTTTTGGGGAAATGGGTTATCCCAGTGTTGCCAGCAAGGTTGTTCCACAGCACGGTGAAGAAAGAAGATAACAATTTCCCCACTCATACTCCCTGTGGCATGCATGCTTCCACGGTGGAATGCTTCCCAGCTCCTTCTTTGTTATTGTAGCTGGCTGAATGTTGGAAATGTGCGGGTTTTTCGTTTGCATTGTTCATGAACAGATGGCCCAATTGCCAGTGGTTGCTCTTGCTGCTGTTCTCTTCTTCTCAGGTGCCTCTTGGAGAGTGTTCCCAGCTGAGAGCCAGCCTCATGTGCTGCTGGGAGGGTAATGCTCCAAAGCTGGAGAAACCTGAGAAGGAGACACAGCCTTCCTGAAAGTAATAGATGGTTACTGTTTCAAATACAGGCAATGGAAAAAAAAAAAAAAAAAGATTCCTATCTACCACGCAGCCTGGGGAGGGAAGGCAGGGTTTTCTTGAGGGGGAGAAGGTGTGTGTCTGTGCTGTCTGAAGGGAAAAGAGGTGAAAAGAGAGATGAAAAAGAGAAAAATGGATTGGAGCTTTTTCATATCCTACTTAATCACAGTCATATGTCAGGCTGTTGGAGAGGAGGAGGGAGGGGATGGCTTGATGAAAAGCGTAGCGTGCTGGAATTCTGCGAGTGAGTTGTGTGGTGAGTCCTGTGGCTTGCTCTGCCCTGATGAATAGAGCCTTTCCAGAGCTGCCAAGCCCGAAGCAAATGTGGTCAGGGATTTATTATGAAATGTACCAAACCTTGGCATGGGGCTAATTGCATATAACAAGAAGCGTGCTGGAAACTCAGACCTGAAAGGTGACCAATGCAGAAAGTATTCTATATCTGACGCTGCTGAAAGAGGTTTTGTGCAGGGGAATGTCTGTATGTCTGTGCTTTTTGCTAATGAGCTCCCAAACACAGCTGCATGTTTTCATGTTATTGGTTTGGTTAACATAGATGTAGCTTTCTTTTTTTGGTTATTTCTTTCACAGCCAACAAAGAAGGAGTAATTGCTATATGGCTGTAATACCTGGAGTTCTCAAAGGAAGTTCATGGGTGCTGTCTACAAATTATCATTTGAAAGAATAGAGTGGAAAGGTATGAGCTTGGATACTAACAAAATACTGCATCTGAGAGTTTGAAACTTGCATATCAAAGTTACAAGGGACAGCAAAAATTAACCTGTAGGCCTTGTAGAGAATCTCTGTTCAGTATTCTCAGTGGTCGAGTAACTTATTTGTACATCAAGACTGGAGTTTCTTTAAGTCTGAAAGTTTCTTAGAGCTGCTAAATCTGTGTCCTTGTACATGTGATGCTCACTATCATATTATAAAGCACAGACCTGCAACACAGTGACATTTAATCCAGTGAAAAGCTTCTTGCCTCCTTTCAGTGCTTCTTCCTGCTCTTCATGAATATCCACAGCTGCATTTTGAAATATTGTGTTGGTCTTTAGCATCAGATGTAGTTAACCTTTTTCTGTTTGAGACAGAGACTACTACTTCTGTCTTTGAAAGCCATCAAACTGTCCAAACGGGTATCATTAAAAATCAGAGGTCCTTCAAGGAAGGGCAGGAAAAGAAAAACTGGGGAAAAAACAAACAACCAATCAAGAGAACCACAAAAAAAAACCGCCCATGGGATGGATTCAGGACTTGATTGACTTGATGTTAAGTGATCTAGAAGCTAATCAGTAGTGAAACGTGCAAGAAATAGAAACAAAGGCTACAAGATTTTATGCTAATATTCTCCTTTGTGAAATTGTAAAGTTTGTTGACAATTTTTTTTTTATTTTTTAAGGAGAACAGCTTTTGGGTTGATGTTTTGGCCAAAAAACATAAATCCATTATGCTGCTCTTCTTCATAGGACATCTGCTTCTCAACATTTTTAAGACTTCCTCATCTAATTATAGGGTCTGAAAAAAATGTACTAGCTCATTTAATTTTCTCCCCGGTGGTGCCAGATTTGCTCTACAGTGAGGTATGAGGGAGAGGCAGACATGCAAACTACAATATCCCGTGGATAGCTTCTTGAAGGCTTGTACTGCCTTCATCTCACTTTCCTGTTATGCTGATGGTCAGGAAAGGAGGGATTTACAAATGAAGCAAAAGCAATCTCAAGCAAACACAAAGTAAGCACTCTGCACATATTTGCTCTTGTTACAACCAAAGCTTTTATATGGATGGGCAGTATAAGGCGCTTGGTTCAGTGATTGTGTTAGCCCATAGTAACTTTCTGTGCAAATACTAATACAGGCCAGATAGGGTGTGCAAAATTAAATGTTATAAAACTGTCCCAGTGTAGAGCCTTCTTTTAGTACGAGACCATTATAAGACATACCGAAGTTTTTAGTACTTAAAACATGCAGTATTTTGTTACCTGAATGTTGTTAGATTTAGTCCTTTCAAAAACTTTTCTTGCTGGCTTTAGCAGCATCACAGAAATGCCATTTTCACTCAGCTCTTCTTGAACCATTTCCTAAATCTCTGAACAAAACTTGTTCTCTTTGGCACAGAATATATGCATGTTATATTTTACCTTTATTTTCCACAATAAATATCCAAGATTTTTATAAAAAGCTAGAAAAAGTTTTGATATCAAAATGTTGGTGTAAATTTGTGAAGATGTTACCAGCTAGATCTGAACACATAAAAAGTTGTATTTGAAAGATACTGAGAAAAACAAAATGAAGGAAGAGGACCACAAAGCCAGAGGGTCTCTATATTTTTCTGGAGGGCTTAATCTTCCAGAGCAGAAGCTGTTGACAGCTACTCTCATACTTCATCTGTGCAAGTCACAGTAGCTTTTGTACCTATTGCACCTTCTGTCCATTAATAGCTTGATCATCCTCCTGTTGAAGCTTAGCAGAAAATTGTGCTGGATTCCAGCAGAGCTGAAGCGTGCTGTAAGTGAGGGATGGTGATGAAGGAAGAAAAACAAATGCGATGATAAATCATCTTCATTTGCACAGGCATAATGGTTGCACATCAGACAATAAGTTCTTCTGATCTCTAAAGTGTTCCTTCTGTGCTGCCTTTCTAGCAGTTGTTCAGAACAGACATGATGGGATGCTAAGTCTTTCAGTCCCTCACCTGCTTTCCCCAGAATAACAGTGGAAATGGGATATCCAGTGGGGTATTAACTGATTCCTGGAATCAAATTTTTAACTAAGTGGTAGCCAAGTTCACCCCTCTCTTTCCCTTGCCTTAGCACAAGGCTTACACTTAAGAAGGACTCATAAAAGCTGAGGCTTTTACTCTGAGGACATTCTCTAATTCTGGAGGCTTCTGCTGGGGAAATTATTTTCCTCCTCAGTTCTTGAACCTAATAAGCACTAAAAGAAGAAGCAGATAAAAGTAATGCTGTGATCCAAGCAAAAAATAATAGAGAGCAAATGTGTGGTCATAGATGAACTATATCAGAAGAGTAGTTAATAAGTTTGTAACTTACAGGGAGCATAAAATGTGTGAGATTCTTTTTACATTTCATCCAACAACCTTCCAACAATGTCATGTGACAAATTAGTGCCTGTCAGGATAGGTGAATATAAAGACTGTAGTAAAGGTATAATAGGTGTGTGGAGTAGATGGCTCTTGTGTTTGTGCATGAGGCAAAATTAGGGCATGTTTTATGTCATAGCACGAGCTCTGTTCCCTCAATTAGGCTGGAATGCTTACAGCCCTTTCTGGGATGATACTGTTGATGCAAGTTCACAGACAATACCAAATATCTATGTGACAGTTTCCATCAAAACCAGGTAAACTGCCTGTGGCCCAAAATTTTTACCAAGGACAGGTTAGAAAGAAAGTGTAGGTGACTTAGCAGGCAGTTTTCTATGCAAGAATTCTGGAATTTTGCAAATATAGCTATTATTGCTTCATAGCTTAATAATCTTAACCATTAATTTCAGATGAAAAGTTAATAGCTTTTAAATTAAGCAACACAAGATTGTTTCTTGGCACTGTGTTAATGGACTAGATCATAAAAAATAAACCTACTGTGAAGTTAAAAGCCCTGGAAAGGTGATTTGTGTTACCAATACCTCCTAAAGCCATGTTTTAATCTCAAAGCAAATTGCCAATATCTTCTGTGTGAATATTTAATATATTCAGTCATGGACTTATATGTGGGGCCATGGTTAGAGTAAGTCCATAGGCTGGGCTTGGAGAGTGGTCAGGAATTGCTTATGTTTGTAGCACCTACCTGTAAAATGTGATGCTCATGAGAAATGTTCTGCCTGTGCAGCTGGATCCCAGGCTTCCAGTGAGTTTGACATGAGCTGCTTGGGGACAAGAGGCAGCCAGCTTTCTACGTGCTGCTGGAGAAAGTTTAATAAAAATAGCCTTGTGGATTTGATCTTATTCAAATCTGTGGATGGGGAAAAAAAGTCTTAAAAAGTAAGTGAACAAACCAAAAATCACAATGCTAAACCCCACATGATTGCTATTCTAGGACATTAAAGAAGTGCATTTGTTCTCTAAGTCTGGGTTAGAAAACCAAGTGTTTATTTTCATGAGTTTAAACTACTTTCAAGTGCATTGTCCTAATGATATAATTAATAACTACAATAATTAATAATGCATAAAATAGACAAAACCAAGCTACAAAAGGCACATGGAACATGAAGTTATCATTTGCTTCTCCCAGATGTGGAGGTGCTGTGCAGTTGTCACCTGAGGGGTCAAGGGCCACATGCAGTGGCCCTAAGACGCATAGTAAAATTCCCTTGGGCTTCAGTGAGGCACACAAACAGCGCTTAAAACATCTGAATTATGTGGCTTATTATTCAGCATGCTGTCATGTGTACTTAGAAGTTTAAAGCACATTGTTTTAAGTGGTGCTTGAAACAGGTTCCTTACTCTGTGTGGCATGTGCTGAGCAATGAGCAGAAGCCACAGCAGATCTGGTCAGCTGGCTGAAGTCTTTTTTATGTTGATTCAATCTGCACTTCTAGCTCCCCTGGCTTAATAAGCAGAGTTGTGACAGGGTACAGGAACACAGGGATTGCAGTTTTGCTGATGCACTGTCTAGAACAGCTGCCCAAGGACCTCGTTGTTGTGCTGTTTGGAATTCTTTACAACACAAAGCGAAACCATTGGCCCTGCCCTGAAGAGGTCCTAGGAATCACACTTTGCTCTCTCTGTAGGGCTGTGAGTGAGTGCAAGTAAGCAAGTGACCTCAGTCTGCCAGGCTGTACTTCCCTCTGCTTTGTGAGGAAAAGCTGGGTGAAGTTTGATGACCTATGTTGGAGTCAGTCAGATAAATACTGGCTAATTCACTACAAACATGACTCTAGCTAAGAATGGGGGTTGTTGGCTGGTTTTGCCTAGATGCCAAGCGATGCTGTAGCAAAAACTGCCGTGGCAGCAGAGTTGAATTTAGCTGCAATTAACCATTTCTGCCTTCCTTCTCCAGCTAGGATAAATAGGGCTTGAAACGTGTGGCCATGGCGATTTACAGCCAGATGTTTAACCACTGCTGCTGAGGAGAATGGCAGGTTGTTACCTTGGGGGAGCTGCAGAGGGACACACGGGGGTGGGAAGGAGGCCAGGGGTTAGAAATAACCTGCTGGTGGGGATCATTAGAGCCTTTATGTAAACATGGCAGGAATGAAAACAAGGTGGGTTGGTTTTTTTTTTTCCTTTGGAGACCTGTATGGCATCCAAGCACAACATTGCAGGCTGAGCCGCACACTCCCTTTCAGAAAGGCACCACAGTGCACGAGATTGGGTCCACAAGGCTGATTCAGTGCTGGCTTTGTGCATAGCAGCCTCTCTCTATATCTGTTGTATTTTTGCAGTGGGGCTATAAAGTGTGGCTGAAAAAAAAAAGCGTAGTGATCATCGAGGGACAAAATACCTGGTATGATAGCAGTGAACTAGAGTGACAATATTTATTTTTAATGGACATGATGGGGCCTTAGGTGTACTAGAAAGTAATAATAAGTACACTTAAGGTCTTCTGTACTTTTTGATTTCTAGAAAAAATCCTCTTTAAATAGAACCATCCTCTCTTCTTAAAAGAAGGCTGATTCATTCAAATTTCTTTTCAGAAATTTGTTTTAGGAAGAGTCATATTGACTCATCTCCATGTTGAGCAGGAGTTTGCATGCTTATATGTCTTGTATAGAAAACTACATAGCAGCATGTCATTTTAAGAAATTTGAAGTTCTCTGACTTACACAGCTCTTGCATGAAGTATAAATGTAGTGATAGACTTTTTAGTTTGAGGATGTTCATTTCATCTTCATGGACCAGCACCTTCATGAACGTGTGCCACATGTAGGAGACGTGTTGCAGCAGTGCTGTCTGGTGCCAGCACGCACTGGTTACCAGGAAACCCTGTCCAGAAAGGCAGAAACTCCTGCAATTCACTCTGTACATCACAACACTCCATTCATCTCTGTACAGGATGTCAAGTCCCAGCACAGAGCAGGGTCAGGCTGTGCACTCCTTTCGCCACTTGTTGTGTCATGTTGTTAAAGGCCATGACAACCCTGGCCAGAGATTGTCTCTGCCTCCCACTTATTCTCTTCTGGCTTGGGTGAAGTTGCTGGTGGCCCTGGCACACAGCTTTATAAGATGTTCATGTCCATGCATCTTGCACTGATCCTACCATTGTTTCAGATTGAAGTGACTGCTCATACAAGCGCTCCACTGACCTGGGAAGACTCAGTGCAAGTTAGAGGTCTACACACAAGGATCGAGTTAGAGATCAGCCCTCATTTTGCATTGTCTTCATATTTATGTGGGTTTTTTTTCCCCCTTTTTCCTTTTTTTTTTTTTTTTTTTTGTGGGAGGTGAAGGTATGTAGAAGAAAGAACAGAGCTTTCAGCAGCCTGAGAATCAGAGTCCTTTCGGAGATAGTGGGGCAGGGGAGGGATGCTGCTTTTTGATTTGCCTCACAAAGAGGGAAGCCCAAAGAGGTTTAAACACAGTGGGCTTTGGCCAGTTCCCTCACCAGCAGTTTAACCTGAGGGGCACACAGCATGGTACACCTGCTACTCACCCAGGAGACACTGAAGGGCTTCTCCCCAGCGCAGAGCTGGGAACTAAACAGCCTTCAAATCAGGGAAATGTGTTTTTAAAGGGAAGAACAAAGCTCAAAAGGGTGAGGAAGGCCTTTGGTTTGAGCATTGTGTTTTCCTAGGGTCGGGGTAGATAGGGAATGAGGACCACAGTGGTGGCCCATGCAGGAGAAGATAAAAGGGAAACCTTAATAAAGAACCTGAGGTATTCAAAGGGACCAAAGCCCCTTGTGGTTTTGCCTGTGTATGCAGCTGAATTCTCAGTGAAGCTTCTGAAGCATCTGCTCTTAACACCTGCTCTAATGTTGCAACAAGCACAATAAGCTTTAGTAGGTCTTACAGAATGTTGAACAGGTTAGTGAAAAAAGAAGAAAATCTTCTGTTTTTCCCCACCAGTGAATCTAAGCAAATTACAATGATCAATGTCAATTAGAAACAGATCTTATTCCATTTAGTGTTTAAATCCTGAATGGAGAGTATCATACAGAATTGTGATGTACTAAGCATGCACAGAAATTACTTGGGAAATGAGATGTGATGTACAGCCTGTATTTCAAAATACACGGGTTCACAAAATGCCACTGGTGACACTGCTTTACACTTGAACAACTTTATTAAGGATTAAGAAAGACTGACCAGTTGAAAAAGTTAAAACCCCCCATTTTTAGTTACTGTCTTTTCTAAGCAGTTATTAATGTATTGGTTTTGCTCATGTTTGAATTTAACAAAATTTCAGCTGCCATAACCACACTAGATCAGTAGCCAGCTTCTCAGGACTGCTGCTATTGGCATGTGCTCTTGAAAGCTTACTAAGAGAGAAGAGATCTTGATGCAATTATTACATTTAATGAACAAAATCTTTCTGGGATTTTGTGCAAACAGTAGATTGTTGAGAACTACATGAAATCTGAAATCTGCGAGAGATGTGAGAAACAGGTCGTATGGCCCAGAATCAGAGCCACTCTTACAGAATTAGTTTGCTTTTCCTCCAGAGATTAACACTTAGAAAATCTGGGCTAGATTTCAAGAAAAGTGAACTCTAACCTGTGCATTTTCCCTTCGCTTGTTTTTCTTAACCTGAAAACAGCTTTAAGAGTGTTTGCAATAAAATGCCAGGAAAAATAAAACTAAATTAAATAATCTATTTCCAAGCTTTGGGAACTACTCTCTTCAGTTTGTAATGAAAGCTAAAAATACCTCCTACACTCAACAGGCATTTGAAGGCTTGCTCAAGCTGAGCTTGTTCCCTATCAGATGTGCCCAGGTATTTCTGTTTCAGGTGCATGCCCCTGAGAGCTGCCCTTGCCCTCCCCAGTGAGTCTGTGCATGTGAAGCACTTGTGGAACCTGCTCCTGGATTAGCAAGTATTTTTGTTTGCTGTATAGGACAGGAGAGGTCCAGGCTTCAGCTCTTCTCTCCTTCCATCTCCATCCAGGAAGAAGAACTTGGTCCCAGTGCAACTGTGATTCATATTTACCACTCGAAGAGGGTTATTTTTTTTTTCTTATGTATGGAACATAAAACTTACAGCACAAAGAATGTCACACTAATAGCTACATGAGCAGAAAATAAGGAAAGCCTCAGGAAGAGTTCCTCAAGATGGTGCATTGTCAAGATTTGGGTGTATTTGGACTCTCGTTGAGCTGAAGGCTAATGCTGTGATACCTTGTAATGAGCTATGTGTGCACATTTTAGTATGGTAATTGTTGGTTTATGCTTTGAAAGGTACACAAACCATTCCAAGGCTTGAGGTCATGATAGGCTGGACCAGAAGTCAACCTTGGGTCCAGAAATCTCCAAACTTGGATGCTCAGGTGGTCAGGGGCTTTACATGTATTCCAGCACACTTCTACTGCAGCTTTGATGCAATTTTTGGTAGTTTTTTGGTAAAAGTAGCAGTACAGTAATTTAAAAGCTGTCAGTTGGCCATACATTTTTAACAGGTGTTCTTGGTTCCCCATCCTTCTGTCTCTTGACTGTTGTTGAGGCAGAGCATACAATTTGTATCTGTGTTTTGAGATGCTGAACGTGCTGAGAAAAGACATATATCTTAGCAAACTGCTGCTGCCCAAGGGCTAGGAAATACAGTAAACACACACACGCAGGTTTTCAAATGGCTCATTTTAGTTGTTCCTTGTGAAGAAATTCCTGTGGCTCTAAAGATTTACAGCTTCCTGTTAATTTGTGTTGTCTTCTCTTGTCAATGCCAAGACTGATTTTTGTTTAAAGTGTGATTTTCTTCTTTAATCAGCCTCAAGTGTTTATTTTTCTATAGTACACTGTCTTCTAGTGCATAAGAACTTGGAAATGAAATAGTGTAGAAGATCATCATCTAAGCTACAGTGAGGTTCATTTTTCTGCTTTTTATTACCCTCACTGAGAGGATTCTGATTCTGGCATCCTGGACATACTGGATGAAATTGTGTCCTTGAATTGTGAGCAACTGAAAAAAAGCTGAATTGGATTGGAAGCTAGCATGTCTTCAATTAGAAATATCTGTTTGCTTTTTCTTTTTATCTGTATTAGAATACATAATTCTTTTTAACCTTCCTTTTTAGTATGAGTCAAACTGCACTCCATGGAGAATCCTGTTTTCTTCTTGATAACAACCTGCACCAACAAAAGAAGTCTCTTTAGAGCATTAGGAGAACAGGGTTCCATGCACAACAGCAGTGTAGATACTGAGCATAGTGCTCCTGGGTACTGGTCCACAGCCCCTTTTTTGGTTTAGATTCTGCCTTGTTTCCTCCAACTGTAGGTGCTCATTTTTACTACTGAGCTGCTCCAGTAGTGGAGGCAGCTCTGCTGGTGGCATGGAGCCGAGGGCTGGGTGATGGGTAGGAGGTGGGATGGGGAAGGATGCTCCTCAGTTCCATTTTCTCACTTCAAACCTGGGAAGCACCTGAAATGTTGTCCATATGGACTGCTCACATATGTATATGGAAGTCTTTTACTGCACTTCTAGTTTAAAAGGTAGCAATTCTTCTAAATTGGAAAATGTGGCATTTTGCAAGTGAGGTGAGGTTCTGGCTGAAATTTGCCACCACCAGAGAGTGGCAACTCAAGATGTCTTATTTTCCATGTTTTGAGTTAGTGACTTGTGTTGTAGCAGATACATCACCTCAAACACTTGTTTCAGGTACTTTTCTTTCTGCCTTGGTATGTTACCTGACCTTATGGATGGATTCAAATCAGGCATGAGACATCTCATCTGGAAAGGTCTGTGACAAAGGCGTGTAGGGACAGTATTTGCAAGTGGTGTAGTTAACACAGCTGGCACTGTGCCAGCTTTCCTTAACTGGGTTTTGGGTGGGAGAGTGTAGGTACACACACAGTTTGTGGTAATTGGGAGTGGGGCTGTGGCCAGCCTCATCCCCAGTGGGCTGCAGCTGTGAGCAGCAGGTGAGCAGCATTGACAGCAATGAGCCATGGAGTGCCCAGGGGCACTGACCCATCACCAAAGGGAGCAGAGGGCACACGGGTGCAGTGCATGGACATGAGGCTATAAAAGGCTGGGCTAAAGAACAAGAAGGGCAGATGCTTGCGGCCTTCTGAAGTGACATGGTGTTACTCTGTATGAGGAGATGCCTGAAGCCTTCTGATGAGGTATGGTGTTATTCTGTATGGGTGAATGCTTAAAGCCTTCTGATACTGCATGGCAATACTCTGTGTATTATGGCCATCTCAACTGCTACATATGCTGTGACAGGAGAGAGCCGATTTTAACTTAGGACAATTAGGATATGGTTCTAGCATTTTTACCAACTGCATCCACTCCCATGTTTTGATTAAAGAAAGGAATTTATGTTAGAATTTAACCTCTAACTGACCTCTTGGTTATGTGCAAGCAAAAAACTTACTTGGAATCTTCTTTTTTAAACAATTATTTCATTGGGAAGTGTGATGCTTCTAGCTAGGAGTGCTTCGTATGAGGTGACAGTGCTAATGCAGCGTCTCAGATCCCTCTGTTCCAAACAGGAGCAAATTTTTATGTTGTAATGTTGTAATAAGCGCAAGAAGTCTTCAACATTGTGGGCTGTCTTGTTTGAGAAGAGTACTCGTTTAATGAAGGAATAATGTCATGGATAGCTGCATCAATAGGCAGATGTTACACAACTTGAAAAGATAATCTGAACATGCTTAGCACATCACAGTTAATGTTGCAGGACTTGAGACTATTATTGTCTCCCTAGAGGTAGTATTAATTAAGAGGCTAAACCCAAGAACAAGGTCAGACACTGTAGTAGACTCCTTGGACATAGGTAAAGCCTCATGGAGAACTGAACAATAAGAATGCTGAGACAGGAACATTAGTTCCTGTCTCCCCAACCTCCGCCCCAAAGCTTATCCCTGTAACCCTATAGAGGCTATGTTACTTTAACCCTTACTATTTATTGGTCAAATCTGGATCCCCCTGAACCGTATAAAAGGGGCATACTGTAGCCTATTTGGGAGAAGAAGAGCTGACCTGGGAACCCTTTGCAGATCCCCTCAATAAAACCATCGCTGCAGAACCCCAGAGCGCCTCTCCTTCTCCTCTCTCTGCTGTCTGCTGCAGCCTCAGCCCAGGAGCACACTGCCTAGCAAGCAAGAGCTGAAATCCGAAGAGCTTGCAATCACTATAAGAGCTGATCACCACCTTGCTTGCTAGAGGGTAGCCCCACGGCATTGGCCTGAGCTAAGCCTGGCAACTCGGGCACCCAGTCCCTCTGGGGACTGGGCTCCCGATATAATAAGGCCATAACCGAGGCTTTATTATTACAACATTAGTTCCACTTGGAGAACTTCTGAGAATAAAGTGATGATTTGCTAAATATGTCTTTTATTCATGTATCTTGGTAAGCATATTAAGTTAAAAGTGGCTTGTGAACAGCAAAGCATCTGAATCTTTTTTGCTTTTTTTTTTTGGTGAGCAATTGGTTGTTTTTGGACAACATACTGAGCACTTGGACTGCAGTAAAATTATATGTAAAAGGGTAGCCAGTTGCATTCTGTGTATTATTGGCAAGGTCAATTAGTGCTGTTATTTCTCATATTGCAAGTACTGTTTTGCCACTTTTCTGTTACTTCTTCCCCATGGTTTCACCTTCCTGGACTTCACTGGTATTCATTCAGTGTTATTTGCTTAAGAGGAAAAAAATTCTTGCAGCATGTCTTTCACCTACCGTTGTCTTAAAGCCCAATTTTGACCTTTGGAACCTAAATAAAATGCTTGTGCTCCCTAAAATTGCGTAATTTCCGCTACCTTCTGAAGTATTCAATAGATAAATAAATTCAAAGGCATTAGTTGAGTGCAGTTCTGCCAAATGTTGAGCATATTTTCTGAGGAATTCTGTGTCGTCAAATTTCATCTAGAACAATTAAATTGGTTAAGTCTTTGCTGAACAGCACATGCCAGAAGAATATATTTGTCATATATGTAGAAAATGTATGGATATTTAACTACTTGCATATAAGCAGAAAACCTGGCTTCTTTCTACTTCATATCTAATTTTAAAAATAAGAAAAAAGAAATCTTCACTTTTTGTTTTTCTCTCAGAAATTAAGAATGAGTAGCATTTTATTCAGGTATTTCTGGATCACTTGGTCTTTACAGAATTAAGATGCAAAAAAAATTAGTAACAACAGGAAGACTTGTCCACAGAAACAGACTTCGCAAACTTCTTGGTTCTGACTTGTGATAGCTGTAATTTTTGGACTTCCATAATATTTTGTTTTCCTATAGAAACATCTGTCCCCATATTTCATAAGTATGGCAGCTTTTGCACTGGGAACCATTTATTTTGATGCAAACACCATAACCTAAGCATTTAAAATGATGAATTTTGTTAAAACAGTATTTAGGACACAGTTGTTCATGGCAGGAGGTCCTCTTTAACATGTGAATTATAAACTGGGAGGTCTCTTTTCTGCTCGAGTTTTTCTCCCAAACATATTTAATCTGCAGGATTAGAAGGTGAAAATGAATTCTTTGTGCATAGCTGAAACTTGAGAGCACTGTCAAGGAGTGAAATTTTCCAGAGTTTTGTCAGTACTACGCATTTAATGACATGCTTTTTGTAAAACATTTTTACAGTATTGTTTCCATCTTTAGTGTTTCCTGACAAGAGATTTCAGATTTGGATGTGCATTTTTTCTTATGATTCATGCCAAAGCACAAGAACACTACTTCAAGTTTTGGACCAGGGAAGTCCTGTAGTGCAGCTAAGGTGAAAGTCAGTTCCTTTTGTGCTCATCCAATGGAGAAACACTGACAGATGAGACAAGGTGGCTTTTGTAAGGCTCAGTTTGTGTGAGCTGCAGTGACGCTGAGTGAGCAAACCCCAGCTGGATACAGAGCACACTGAGACAACCAGTGAATGAGTTTCTAGGTTGGAACCTTGTTTTATGAGATGATACAGGAAAAGGACAGCTGCCTTTTAAGTATGTAATCCTTGGGCTATCCTGGAACTAATTGAGATGTTATTGGAAGGAGTGTAACCATAAAACAGAACTTTTGCCAGAGATCTTCTGTGCCAGTTTTATGTATGCTCTGAATTTATACACACAGTGATTTTTTTCCCACTGGTTTTCCTTGGGTTGATTTCCTTCTAGCATCATGTTTGTCCTGCTGCCAGTCCTGTCCAAAGTACTGTTATTATGTGATACTTTATGTAGACTGTTGACCAAGTTCATATAGTAGAATTTGAGTATGTTTATAAAGAAACATATTGTCTTGGTTTTGTGTGAACCTTTAAGACTGCAAAGTAGTTTGTGGAAAAGAAAAAAAAAGGCAGATTATTACTGAATTCAGGAATTGAAAATAATTTTCCATCTGCTAAAACATCTAGTGTATGTATAATGGTGATATTTTCACAAAAGCAGTAATTCTCTTCAGTGAATCAGGTCACATGCTGATCCACAAGCTCCTCATCTGTAGTGGACTGTCACATACAGAAGCAAATGTGGACCATGAAGAAATGCCTATATATCTCTTGCTCAGTAAAGCTCATGCTATTATGACATGAAGAATTGAAGTGATGTAGTCACAGACCACCCAAGTTATTAACAATCAAAACCATTTTTTAAGATACCTGTACAGGCAACATTTTCTTCCAGCAGTGGGATACCAGGTCATTCCAGTTCATCTGAGTTCATTGGGTTTTCATAAATAATTTTCCCATTCTTCACGTATTTATTCGTTATAGACTCTCTTCATTACTAGCTATATCAGAGTTAGTAGTAACTTATGTCAGCATTGCTCCACCTGGAAGGGATTTGGCATTTTTCTTTGTGCAGGGCAAAGGTCCCACATTTAAGTGTGGCTTCATTGACACTGCAGCCTTTCTGTATTTTTTGGCAGTAGGTATTTGTTTCAGTGGTTAGTGATGAGGCTGTTACTCTTGTCCTACAAGATTAAATTTTGCTGGGATTTTGAGAGTATTTCCAGCACTTGATGCAGGCAGTGCTGTTGAACAAACAGAAGCACAGCATGATTTGTTTTACTGAGATACTTGCCTGGCAACCTGTTTGTCCTGTATGTGACCCAACAGGCACTGTACAAACTTTGACAAGCCCTGGGTGGTTTTGATAGAAGGGAAAGCAGTGAAGCGCCCCAGCAATTCGGCTGTGACCTTCCTACTTAATCTGGTTGAACAGTTTGTTCCTACAGCTAAATTTCTTGAACCCTGCAATACTTTATTCCTGATATTTTTCTGTCCAGTACTGGCCTTTCCGCCTTTGCCAGTTTACAGTGCCGCCTGTCTTTCTGTCTGGTTTTGAGGTCTGGTTCCCTGCTGTGTTTTTTCCTTATCAACACTGCGCCTTTCCAAGCTGTATTTCCAGTCTGTGACTATGTAAAGGAATGGAGCAAACTCTCATTTCAGTGCTTACTAATTTGCAAAGGTAATCCACTTTGCCTGAGACTTGCATGCTTTTGCTGAGCATATGATTAAATTTGACCTGGATATCTTCCCTCAGATCAGTTGCTCATTTTAGCCGTTGTTTTTTCCCTAAGTGTCTTGGGGATTTTTGTTGTTGCGGACTTTTTTTTCCTCCTCTTCCCCTGGCTTCATATCACTCATGTGCTACCAAAGCAAACTTGACATTCAAGTGGGATAATGTTATCAGTTTCATGTTGTACTGTACTGGGCACACTCTACTTCATTCTCCTCCTATCAGCACCAGCAAGTCAAGCAGTTGGGAAGTATTTGAGACGTTGCTGTACATGAAAGAGAAGAATGGAGTGCCTTTTTCTCATTTATTAATATAAGTAAAACCTTTTCACTGTTGAGGTGACATTACATTAACATTAGCTTTCTTTTGTAGAGATTAAAAATACAGCTAAAGTAAAGTGCCTAAAGTTCGTACCTTTTACCTTCAAGACCGTTGGGTTTGGGGTTTTTTTTGTTTGTTTGTTTTTTGTTTCATTTGTACAATCAAAACAAGTAAGACTGAAGAGTTTGTTGAAAAACTTGTCTGATCCTTCTGCATGTCACAGACTATCATGCCTCTTGCACTTAACCTGTATTAAGACAATAAATTATACATGATTATTGCAAATGTGTCCTTTGCCATTGTATATATGTATTCTGACAAAATTTTTTGATACTTTAGCTCTTGATATTATGAGCTGAAGAATTCAACGTTCCTGGCCTTGGTAATTCAGAACACCAAGTAATCATCCTTTCTGGAACATCTGTCCATAGCTGAGGGGGTTTTTGATGCCTTCATCAGCTGAGACAAGAATGGATTTTCTTCCAGTGGAAGCACGTGGGAAACTGAAATAAAGTCTGCTCCTAGCACTTCTCTAAGTTCAAATAGTTGAACTTTTAATTGCTTACTCTAAGTTCTTGTTGTTTTCTCTGACTTTAAGTCATGATTTAAAGGTTGAACAGAAATTTCTAAGCTGATTTTGGTGTCAGTAATGCTGTGCAGCAGCTCACTTAATACAGATGTTACTGGTAGAGCCTGGATCTATACTGGTGACGAATCTCAAATCAGACAATCTTTTGAATAGGTGCTTATTAGTTCTTTTTAGCTTATTAGTGCTTTTTTTCTGATCAGAATTTTGGGTAGCAAAGAGTGAAATGGTACAGAAATATTGATGTTCTCGATATGTAAACCCTTATTTAATCTGATAGATTTGCTATGCTCATCAAAGGATGAAACCAACTTTGTTTCCCTAGATCTATTTTACATAAATCCATGATGTCCAGCATTAATCTAATAACTGTTCATTGTTTCTGTATCAGTTGACTCCCCTGAAAATAACTCCTTTCCTTGCCTGAATCAATGTTATGCCATGTGCTGTCAGCACCTGGTTATTCCCAGTGAAACATGAACAAGTGGAACTCCATTTTCCCGTGGTAGCAATGTGTTCTCTTGATTTTCTGAGACAGTGTACAATTAAAACTATCACTGTGTGATGGGAATGGCCACTTCCATCTTCATGGAACCTGTGAGTTAGAAACTTAATGCCTTAATGTTGTTGTTAGATCATACCCATCTTGTAATGTAGATAACCACTGTGCCTCATACCCTTGAAAAAAAACTGTAGCATTACTAACCATGGTATTTTTCGTATCTTTAGCTTCACTATTTTTAGACTTACTGTAACTCATCTAAGCCTGACATAGAAATCAAGTGAATCAAGAGTGTTTGGTGTCCCTGCCCTGGATGTCTAACACTTGTCCCTGTGTTTCCTGCACAGGAATGATATCAGGCCCCTACATCCCAGCCTGTGTGTCCTCCTGGTCATCTGCATCTGGATCACTTGGGGGAAGGAAGAAGTTGTAACTGTAAGATGAAGCACCCTTCCTCCCTTCCACAGCCAATTAAACTTCTCTCCAATTTACAAATTCTTCTGCCCCGAAACACTCTAATTTTCCACTCCTGCAGCAGTCCTACAGAAGTTGGTGAAGTTAATTCTCTCATTTTATTCTGTTCACTTTTAAAATCCTCTTTCGTTTGACCTTCTAAGCAGTCCTAGCAGCTGACCCAAGCTGTCTGCCAGTACCCCATGTTGCCACAGGACCTTTTCTCTGTAAGGCTTCAGCTGTGTCTCTCTTTTGCCAGGTGCCAGAAGATCAAATTCCTGATTTGCAAGCAGCCAGTAATGCAGGGTAATTTAGAAGAGGTAGCAGTGGCTGTCAAGGAGTATCTTGGGAAACAGAAATCTTTACCAGGCTGTGTGGGAACAAAGTTCACTTGGGTACAGGTTTTGCAATTACAGAAAATGGCAACAGTCTATTTCAAGAAAAATAAGGGGTTTGCATATTGGAACACTTTTCAGTGTGTTTTCCTTTTGACAGTGTGACAGTTTGTCTGTCCCCTTTTCTTTAGTGCTAAATTTCCAGGCATAGAAATTTTGCGTTCTGATGTAGCTTAAGGAAATCTTTGAAGTGAGGTACATTAGCATATAAACTTTGGAACTCTTTGGTTGTTCTTGGGTTGGGATAATAAATGTTTGTTCAGGTGTCTCAGAAGCGAGTGTTTTCTGCCTTATCTCAATACATTAACTATTGTGCCGTATTTTCATTGAAACACCTGTAGAATTCTTCAAACCTGGGCTTATTTCTAATATCAGTTCCTCCAAATTATAAATTTTGAATGTTCTTTTGATCTTGCCTGCTTTACGTCTGAATAAAAGTGTTTCTTGCATGTATATGAATGTCTGTCTCCCTCCCTTGGGGGGATTCCTCCCTTCCTGGCAAAGAACATGGAGCTGGATCAATCATCTGTCATTTAACAGTGTTAGAGATCCCACGGACTTTATCTCTTACCAGTTCTGATAAAATGCTTGTTCTAGCTTCATGTCAAGCATCCATGTTTGGTAGCTGCTATCTAATGAGTCACATTTTTGTAGGGCTGACCATATGGGTAGTGAATCTGAAGCACTAAATATTGTAAATTTACTTGCTGTTGATGAACCATGCACTTATTTGGTATATATGAAATAGATTTTAAATGTAGATTTTTAAATTATTATTAATTGCACAGATGTAAGCCATCTGCGTAGTGATTGTGCATTAAGTGAAGGTGCAAGAACTGTTCTCCAGGACAAATGGGTATTTTATGTTAGTAGGGGGAAAAAAAAAGGTTTTGGAAACTGAGAGCACACAGTAACTGGAACATATGATAACCTTGAATTTTGTAAGCAGAAAGGGTGTTGATGGAATGATACTGCATACCAACAGAAATTTTAAATGTACATTTTCTTAGAGAATTTGCTAGGGAGAGATGATACTTCCTACATATTCTGTCTGTGATTTTACATAAGATTTACTTTTGGGCTTCAGTAAGATTAAATAGCGCTGTGAAAAATTAAGTGTAAAAATGGTCCACAATAGGAAGTCTGTCAGATGTATGCACAGGCCAGAGAGACTCATCGTTTGCTTTTTTGTTTTTTCTGCATTTAAGTGCTCATTTGCAATATTGCATTAATGTAGGGGTTTGGAGTGAATTATAAAAGGAGTCGGTAACAGCTTGTTTTGGCTGTAAAGCTGCACTCTCATTTTCTTGGCAGTAGGTAAAAGGGCTGATTAGAAGAATATATTTCCTGTATTTTCCAAATATAAACCAGATACTCAGTCATGAAAAAATCATTCACTGTTTTCCGAAGGCTTTTCTTTTTCTAATGGGAAATTGTAGTTTGGGTGGAGAACGTGTCAGTCCTTATGCATAAAACAAGCATCAAGAAAAGGTGATTGTATTTGTTTTTTCCCTCCACACCCTCCTTCACTCCCTCCCTGGATTCTGATTGTTTCTGGCTTTGAACAGATAACATCCCCTCCTGACCACATTAGTGCTTTTAGTTCTTCAAAGCAAGAATAAAATTACACTTAGTGTACGTGAATATCAAGTATCAAAAATACTTCAGTTCAAGGGGTGTTTTCGATGGTCCAAATTTCACATAGTTTTTCGAAAAGAAGATGAAATGTGGGTGGTCCATATTGTATTTGTTGATGTTTGCAGTTTTTAAGATCACCCCTTTGAATACTTAAATTGTTGTTCCTATTTTCATGTGAAGGATCAGAGGTTTTCCAGATGCAGGATCTAAGGACTTATTTCTGAGGCTGTTCTTCTCTTAACCCACCTAGACTCACTAATGTGTTTTCGTCCAGTGGTTGTGGTGGCTTTGAGTAGTCGTTGGAGAAGCTGGGAAGAACTTCAGTAAAAAGGCAAAAAATATATTCTGGTGATAGTCACATTCTGCCAGAGATGCTGTGCTGATGAGTTTTGGATGACGTGGTAGGTAAAGTATCATAGGCAGAGGCCTACATAGCCATGGAATCTTTATTTTCTAATGAGGCTCCTTAAAGCGGAAGTTTCTTGATGTTCCTTGAGATCCTGTAGCCTCTTTTCCAGACTGGTACCTTGATTATTCAGTGTAGCTGACCAGCACATCCCTGCATGGCAGAGCAGCTGCATCCCACATCACCAATGCCCAGGAGCAAAGTTAAAGAGTCAGAGGCGCTCTATAGCCACAGGCTGGATTCATCCCCATTCATACTTCTGAAATCCTCTTCAGAATGGGGGTACTACTCTCCCCTCTCTTTGGGAATGGCAAATACTTGGCACTGCAGGTGACACTGGCAGACATCTCCAAAGATTTTGCTTAAAGGGAAGGATCATTACATTTCTTTTTAGTAGGAAAAACAAGAGAAAGACCCTCAGCATTATACTCCTCCTTGGGATGAGTTTGGACTGCCATCCACCTAGAGCTAAAACTGATAATGTTTTATTTAAGAATAACTTGCCATGCACTGTAGCCCAGCAGAACCTGGGCTAGCTCTGGACACTCCAGCAGCCACAGCAGGAGTGGGGAACAGCTGGGAACTGGGCTTTGCCCACAGCTGAACCCGAAGAGCTGCAAGCTCTACAGGGCACACTGTTACAGCCACAGCAGGGACCAAGCAAAGGAGAAAGAGTTTTTTGTCTTGAGGTTCCATACTGAAAGCCTATACCTCTTGAAAGAATAACAACAAAATAACCCCCCACATCGCAGTGCACAGGGTTAAATACAGCTACAAACCAGGGGGTGGGCACAGGAAATCAACCAATAGGAAAACCTCAAGGGTGGAGCAAGGGCATTGCATCAACACTGTGTGGCCAATCAGGATAGGGAGAGGGGAGGGAAAGGTCGCATGGGCCAATGGGGCATCGGGGATTAGGGGATTTCCAAGTGGGTGTTTCAATCAGGGATTGGCCCAGGGGGTGAGTGGCAGGGAACATTCAGGAAAAAGGGGCAGAGTTGCCTTGACAGGCAGGGAAAGAGGAGTAGTGTTGCCTTGATAGGCAGAGAAGGGACTGGAACAAAGGCAGGGGAATAGATTGAGGGATAGTTTTAAGGGAGGGTACAACTTAAGGAAAAACCAACTTGGGGAAAACGTGGGGGGATAACAGAATGAACCATTTAACAATAACTTAATGGAATAAACACAAACCACAACAATCACAGCGGCATTAAATGGTACTGTCCCAGCACCAGGCGTGTGTCCCTGTAAGATTCATGCTCACGCAGCACAGACAGCTTGCTCAGCAGTCTTGTCTTCGTGCTGGGCTTTTAGCTGGCTAATCATCTTACCTTGCCTCTCATGGGTTAACTCAGCAGAGCAGCAGGGAAAAAAGTGTTCTGTCATCATCATATCAATGCTTGCTCTATGGTGGTGATGCCCACTTTTTTACAGAAAACAACATGCCAAAGATTTTGTGAGGTCTAGGGCTATGGGAGCCTGTGTACTGGTGTCTTATGGCAACAGAAATCTTCATGCTGGTGTACGCATCTCCTTGAAACCTTTTCCAACACAAGCCTGCTGTTTCCATTGAAGGATTTTATGGAGCTCTCTGTACATCATATCTTGCACAGCTTACCATATTGGCTCTTAAAAGTGGCTTTGAATACAATGCCAAGGCCCCCCAGTAGCAGCTTTACAGGCTACTGGGGAACTGGGAAGCTGCAGTTGGCTGTCCCTGTGCTAGCCGAGCTCCCTCACTGGCTTTTCCAGCTAAAATGATGAAGCATCTGTTCTGTCTAGTTTCATTAGATATGACTGCCTTCCTGAATGCAGCAGGGAGCTCTGCAAAGTGCTACAAGCTCTTGGTCCAGAAGTGCCTCCTTCAAAGGAAAAATGGGTTCAAATTTAATGCCAAGGTCTAATCCCCCTCTGTACCTACTCAGTGCCTGTGTAAAGGACTTCCATGTGGCCCCTAAAAATTAAAAGTTTCATCATCATGGTAATTTCTGTTTCCTTTCAGGAATTCTGGCATAATTTTTTTTCTTGCTTTCAGTTTTGTGGAGTTGCTAAAAAGCCCTGAATCTCAATATTTTGTGGAGAAATTTGACACTCATTGTCTATGCATCAGCTTGTATATGAGCGCTGCTGAATAGACCTCTTAAACTCATTAGTGCTCCTGGATCATTAGATCTGGGATAATGTGCTAAGCACCTTTTTGCCATTATATTAAAGACCCAGGTAGATGCTGCAGCCTGTATTAGGTGATGGCAGCACAGAGACAGGGTGCTTGAAGGCAGCAGCCTTAATTCCACTGTGCCTGCCTGCAGAGACAATTTATATCCCAAGTTTTGTCCCAGGTGATTGCAGGATGCTATTGAAGTGCAAAGTGACCTCTGGTAGCCTGAGGACAAATCCAGCTCATTTTAATGTGGACATAAGGGCAAGGGTGTCCCGCTCAAATGTTGCCACTTAGAAGAAACCTTTTAAGGGGCACATATTGACACATAATGTGTCTTGGTCTGCTTTTCTGTGTAAGTTATTTCAGTGCAAGGGGAAAACAAGAGTGTAAAACCTTGGCATGGTATTGCACAGTAATTTTAAAAGTGGTAGAAGGTTGTATAACAACAGGCACTTAAACCACACCATAACTTGGGGTTATTTAGCAGTGATGGGGACTGAATAATATGTATTTTTGTTCAGGAGGCTAAATTTTAAAATTGGGAAATAAAACTGAAGGATATACAAATGTAAATTATTTTTTCCCCTCAAGAAACATAGAGTTAAAATTCATCTCTTTAGTAAGCCAGATTTAAAGATTAGAGCACTGAAGAAACAAACACTAGATAAGCTTTTAATATATTATTCTCTGTTTTTTTTTTTAAAGGAAAAAAGACACCTTACAGATTGTATGCAAGTAAGAAACATCCGAGAGAAACTTACTAAAGGAAGAGTTTGGTGCTCTGGTTAACTTAGGTCTAAAGGTGAAAAGTCTCAGGGAGATGGGAGAAGTTGAGCAGAAACAATTCTAGATCTAAACGGGTTTCATCACTAAAGAATATTTAAAAATTAATAGTAGAATTTTGAAGACTCTGCCAAGGTAAATTCTTTTCAGTGTAATTAGAAGGAAGGAAGTGTTCACAATTGTTTGATGCTCACAGTGTTGTATTTCTATTTCATAAGGATTTTCTACTTCACATTGTTGTGGTTAATACTTGGAGGGAGGAAAACACAGAAAATAAAAGTCAGCATTGAATGGGAAGGGTTGAAATTAAGAATAGGGCTGCAATGCACGTGGATCCTTTCAAATGGAAAAAAGTAGGAAAAGCCAAGCAGGACTCAGTGGCTTGATTTAGACATAATGCTGTGTTTTGAGGAGTTTGCCTGTCCCAAACTGGTCCATAATGGTCTCTGCTTTTGGTTACTGCTTGTTGCCTAGACCAGAAGAGCATGTCATAGTGCACTTCCAGATGTGACTTCCTAGGCTCAAAACACTAAAGTGAGTCATAAAGCAGGGTGTCAGTAGCCACGTTTTTCAAGATGTTATACTTAGGTAAGAGCCCAGAGAGTAGGATGTAAAAGGCTGCTCCATGGTTGAATTGCAAAACCGTTGGCTCCAGGTTCTCATGAAGTCTGTGTATGAATATGGCTGGAGCCTGAAATCTTGCAGCTTTGTCACGTCTCCATGTTTTCCAACTTATTTTTTACACAAACACTACAGGGAACACCAGCCAACATGTGGCTTGTGTTATTTTTGAATTATTATTGTTAGGATTTTGCATGTTAACTAATGTGTTATTGGTGTGGTGTATCACAGAAATAAAATGTGGCCTTATTTTGACAGGAAAACGCATGCTACAATTTCCTTGTGATATATTGCACTGCCTTGTTGGTTTGATATTTTCCATTAATGTGAAAGAGCAGAGCGGAATAAGGGAGCAGAAGAAATGTTCATCTGCCATGCATTTTCCCTCTCTTTGAAAGGCTCTCATGTCCTCTACCAGTTAGTCACCTCCTTCCCTGTACTGCGTGATGTGCTGCCCACTCAGAGTTTAGCTGGCAGTTCACATGCAGCCTGCTCCCCTGAGAAATCCCTGCAAGCAGAGCAGCTCCACCAGTCTTCCCAGGCTGCCCTGGGAGTCTCTTGGTCGCCTGGCTTGAGAAACTGGAATGTGTTCTTCTGGAAGTAGCCAGGATATAACGATCCAGGCATTTTCAAGTAAGTGTGATCCTGCCTATTTTCAGATTCAGAAGTTTATTTGAAACAGTTTATATAGATTGCTTCAGATTGTTATGGGGGTTTTTGTCATGATTTTTGATGGCTAAACAGTCAAATTTTATGTTCGCTGCCAGGCTTGCTGAGGTTTAATGATGCAGGTAATTTACAGGCTTTACTAGAGATGGAGATTTATGGAAGGAAAAATGTATGCAATTAGATACATTACTGTATTTCTATTTAAGTTTTAGAGTAATTAACTTCAGAAGTTATTTGAACAGTTGGTAAAAGTTTTATGATGATATGGCTGTATTATGATTTTCCAGTAAGTTTCACTTTCACTGCATTGTTTTTGCTTGGCTGTTCACTTATTGGTCTGATTTTATTCAGTAGGAGCAGTAATGATTACAGACATTCATTTCCTGTGAAGAGCTTATGTTACTCTGTTAAAAACAAAACCTAAGTCCTCAAAAATAGTCTTGTAAAAATTCCTCTGACTAGGAAGTTTGAACAGCTGATCTTGATATGTCATAGAGAGCAAATGTAGTACTTAGGTGACGGGGTGCCAACATTTTACTTCTACGTCAGAGCAGTGTCTCATGCAGAATAACCCTCAAGATGTGACCAAGGCTGCTCATGTTATAGCATTAGACCAGCAGCACACGCCATTGCCTCTCTGAGGCTGAGGTTTTAGATGGTATTTGGAGTTGTATTTCAGGGGACAGGTGGAAGTAATGACGACAATTAGAATGCCTTTGATGCTGCATTTAGCAAGTGCTCTTTTACTAAAGTGGGCAGATCAAACACCAGGAAGCAGTTTCCTCACTTGTAATACGAAGCTTGGCTTTGCAGCCATTGCTCTGTCTGAAAATCTGCCTCTCTTTTGCAGGGAGCAACTAAGCTCTTGCTTTCCCTGGTGCTCTGTTTCCCCGGTTTCCCTATTGGGTTTGCTCCTCTGTGCAAGTTTAATGCAGGAAATACACATGGAACAAAGCTAGTTCTTTGTCACCTGGGGTATGTGGACACAGCCACAAGAGCCTGAAAGCCTCCTGTCCCTTCTAGGAAGCCTCACCATGGCTGTGCTCAGAGCAAGCAAAGTGACTTCCCAAATTAGGGAATTCTGGCTATGAGTTGGGGGCTATTGCATTTTAGTCCCCATGAGCGATTTGATCCAAAACCCTGATAGTTCCCACTATTAATGTAATCAGATGGCACTGAGTGGCGCAGAACTGCAGAATTTTGCTGAGCACAGTTGGCAGAGACAGCAGAAGTGTAACTTAAGTTAATGCTGGTCTTTGAGTGGTGGCATTCATTGTCTCAGCTGATGTTTAATAAAGACCATTCTAATAATCTGTCCTTTAATTTGGTGGCTATTAAACACATTAGCTTCATAAAAGCTGTGTTTTCCTTCTCTAAGACACTGAAAAGTAAGGACATATCGCTGATTCAACTGGTTGGGTGTTTCTAGTCAAGAACTACACAGAGTAAATCTATGCTATAGACCTGAGTCTCTCAGTTATGCGTCCTTTAAAACAGGGACCCATGTGGGAGGTGTCTCTTGCTTCCACCAACTCATCATTTGCTGTCTTTTGCCACATCCTCTGCTGTAAATCTAACTTAAAAGAGACATAAGAGAGAATACTGATTCTGTAAATTGAACAGAAAGATTGGTTCCCCATGCAATACTTTATTTCTTTTGTGTTTGTTGTGACTGAGAAAACAATGGCAGAGGACACAGGAAATGCACCTGAGTTGTGTACATGCGGATGAGCTGATGTTTGCAGTGACTTGGAGTTGTGAACATAAGATGGAATGTGCCATTCAAGCGTGAGTCCAGCAGTTCTGTCTTTTTTTCATGCTTTTTGTATTACAGCTATGCTTAGCATATCATGTTTTGGTTGAGGTGCAGCTTTGGAGTTCTGTAATGTGACTCATTATGTATTCAGAACAACAAGGGTCGGGTTTTGCGTTTTATTTTTTTTCTGACATAGAAAGACATCTGCCAGTTAGTCTGAAACTTTCAGGGATCCCCTGCTGTTATTTCTCAGCCATGAATACCTCGTTAAAGTTTATTCAAAGTCAGCGCTCCGTGTTGAGTTGCTGGAACACCGAATTGTTCTTTCCACTGGGACTTGCTTGATTTGAGTGAAGAGAGCACAGCTCTCTGCCGGTGTGCCCAGCATACCAGTGACTTGTGATTACAAGCATGAGGGAGTGGTGCAGGGGCTACCAGCAAGCGGCAGCTTGGCACATCACACTCTTCATGCATTTTCTGGTGGCTGCTTTTTAAAATCCTTTTTTTAAATCCTTCTGTCATCCGAGAGGATGTGCACAGGCATTTCACAAATAGTAACATGTATGAACCCACCAAAGTGATTATTAGGCAGTGCATATTCATGTGACTGCTATAAAGCATTTAATGCAGCGAGGTTGGACTAAATGACCTTTAAAACGTCCCTTCTTACACAAAATGTTCTATGATTCTATAGTGTTAGGTGCACATATTTGTAATATTTGAATAGCAGAAAATATATTCTCTGCATTTTAATACCTTATTAGATATTAAAATTCTCTGGTATTTTATATTTTATATACTATGGGTATATTTTTTCTATTTTCCATAGGCGTGTGGGTAAACACACTGGAAAGAGCAAATATAAAGAAATTCCTCTTTCATTTATGAAGATAAATCACTGTTTTCAAACTAGCGGGTGGAAGGGAAATGTCTAAAAATATTTTTTGCCAGTAAATTATATTGCACAACCACATTTGTGTGTGATCCCTTAATTTAGGTGTGTGGCAAACTCCAAGGTGAGATGACCCAGATCTGATGGCAGCCTTGTATCAGTGTAAAGCAGATGGGCAGCGGCAGCTCCCCAGGCAGCCATAGTGCTCTTGTCAGTGGAAGTCAGCCTGAGATCAGAATCTGCAACATTTACATATTCTAGATAAGAAGGTGAAACTTAATATTTTGTGTTGCTAGTTTTGAAGGAACTGTCTCAGCTGGGTTTCTATTTGTTCTGTTTTTTACTGTCTCTTTTTCTTGTGCTGTGAAGTGCAAGGAAAAACTAAGCCAAGACATTATTGTACAATAAAAGGCTATCTGGTACCTAAGAATGGGAAAGGAGACTTACTCTGCATGGTCCATCTATTGCTAGTGGGACATATAGCTGGATCTCTGCAATAAATTACTTCAGGGTACCTGAGGTACTCTCCGAGCAAGAAAAATTTCTGAACTGAGCTTGCAACAGTGGTTTTTATTGTGCAGAGCTCTCCTCTGAGTTTGCGATAGACAGTAAGTAAACTAATGTGATGAAATGTTGTCCTTTTTGGCCTTTTCAGGATCCTGGCTTATTGCAGTGGAGCACTTGCATGAACTTGTGCAACATAGGCATTTTTCAGGTGTTGCTGAATAAAAATAGCTTCAGATTGCCAAGAAGTGGCTGCTGATTTATAAGCATGGATTTCATAAATCTTTTATCTAAATTTAAGCAAAATCAAGAGAAAAGCCAACAAGGTCTTTGTTAAAACAAACAAAACCACACAAAAAAGTGTGTTAGGCTGTTTAAAAAAAAAAGTTTTTGCTTGTGGCTCTGGTGGGTATCCTCAACCTTAAGTTCATAAGTACTAGATTTTCTTTCCAAACAGAAGGTGCCTTCTGAACGTGGTCAAGGAATCGGACAAATCAATTAGCCAGAATAAATAATAATATGTTGCTTGGAGGCATAAGGCAAGTCCAACAGTACTTTAAAGTTATGTAGACTTTAAAAGTAAGATAAGCTAATACAAAAGTTCTGCAGCAGATTGAGTTAGACACCAGATTACAATTCTTTTATGGTTGCAAGCTAATAACTGAAACTCTAGGCTTCTATTTGCCGTACATGAGCACAATGAGATAGTGTTTCTTACTTTCAGGAGAGAAGTGAACATTGTTTCTTGAAAATGCCCTGTGTGGCATTTATTCCTATTGTATGGGGTTTTTTGGGTGGTGGGTGGGGGGTTAAGATAGGTCATTTGTAAGCATCTTTTTGGAATTGTTCTCATGGCATGAAAGAAAGAACGAAGCAAAAGTCTTTGCTTGAGTCTCAAATTGGAGTTCTTGCATTGCACATTTGAGCAACTTTAAACTGTCATTTAGCTTAATGGGAAGTTTGCATGGAGAGTTTTAGTTATTTTATAGAGAAACTGAAGTTTTTTATTATCATATAGGTTATTTCTACATTTAACTGCTGGCACTCCATTACTGTGGATCTTATTAATGTCGTGTTATGTGAATTCTTCAAATTTCTATAAGCTATATATTTTTTATTGCAAATGGTTAGGATTTGGTTTTGTACTGATGGACTGTATGAAATCTTCCAAATGTGGGAATATAAGTTTGTAAAATATTACTGAACAAACGATTGTAATCTCCCTGTCTTCTTTCTAAATATATCCTCCACTTTTACCAGAGGTAACAAAAACATTATGCTAAAAGAATTCCAGCTAGTTGAGACCACCTCCCATTTCTAGGTTTGTGTTTATTTTGGTCATATTGAATTTGAAGCAGAGACTCTCTCAGGGAAGGAATGCAGTCCAAGAGCCTGGGTCCAGATGTTACGCTTTCCTTCCATACCAACCTAAGCCTCTGAGGCAGAGATCCCCCTCTCTGAAAACAAGACTTGGACAAAGTGCAAACGCCTCATTTCCTGAAATCTCATTGTTTAGGCCAACAAACAGGCAGGTCAACATGCAGGTTGCAGAACTGAAACTGAACACCACCTCAGTTTCCCTGGATCAATGAAGTGTAATTTGAGGCTTGTGGTTGCCTGTCTATCTTGGAGAACCAGGACAGAGAACAAAGGCTCAACACTGTGGCCTTCAGATATTTGAGCAGTGAAATAATGTTGCTGCTGTTCTCTTCTGCTGGCTTTTGGCTCAGGGCTGTGCTGTTTAGGTAGGCTAGGCATTAATTTTTTGTAATGGTTATTATGCCAGAAAGTTCTCCCAGAGCAGAGGCAACTTATGCTGGCCCTAGGTAGGTTAGTTGAAGAAGAAAAACAAAACAACAACAAAACAAAACCCCAAACCGGGAAAGAAAAACTTATTTGAGTTCTGCAGTTGTTCACATAGACTGTTTCTTATAACAAAACTTCTTGGTTTGACTCTGTCAGTCTCTCTGTAAAATCAAGTCTGCAAAGAGGCCTTTGTGAACAATAAATGAAAAACTTGGCACAAGTCTGGCACTAGATGCAGATTAAAGAACAGTAGATCTAACTGGCTGTGATGCCTGTGGCATTTTCAGCAACTTCTATGAAAGGTTAGAGCCCATAGCTTCTGCCCTCAGTGGGAGATGGCACACACAAAAGTGGGCTGTCTTGGCTGGAATGTTTTTGCAGTGTGGTGGCTGCTTTTTGGACAGGGAGCCTTTTTTGGTCAATAGAAACTCGGGCGCACAGTATTTTGTTTAGCTGCAGTTCAGGGTGTTAATTTATAATTAGGCTTCACTGGGATGTAATCAGATCCATACTTGTAGGGAGTATGGGGGTTTTTTTGCATGTTTTTACTGAAGAGCTCATTAGAAGTTGATGGGAGTTGAGTGCATCTCAGCCCAGTCATGCACCTTTTCCTAAAGCACCTAATTCAATTGATTGGGGTGTTTAGTGACAAGAAACACTGTGTCAGCAGGACCTTAATTATTTAATCCATCTACCCACAGCATGAGTGTTATGAGTAATGCATGGAAGTAGATAAAACTCTTACATCTTCATGTTTGAGCAGTAACACTGGGAAAGGAAAAAGGTAGTTTTTATTAGTAAGTATATGCAATATTGTACAATTGCTGCTTGATATTTGCCACATAAAATATATGCCACACCATGAAAATAAAAATTTATCTGTCAGTTTGCTCAAGTGTGACTAAACTCTAATGTTAAGTGTACAATATCATATGTAATTGATATATTTTTCTGCTCTGTTGTAGATTATATCATCTTACTTAAACTGTGAGACAAGAATACTTCTTGAAAATTACTAATTCTACAGGTAAGAACTGAGTTAACTAATTTTATCAAGACCATTGCTGTTAATAAGCGCCATGATAAAGTAAACACAGAAGTGTTCACTCTTCTTGAACTACACTTTGAAAAGCTGACAAAAAATCACTTGAGATGCTCACAGTGATACAAACAGGATATTTGAGAAAGACAGATGTCTGAAGGACAGATGTCAAGTGTGAATGATGTTAGTATATTTTGAATGCTTAGTACCCAGGATGTCTGTCAAGATGGGATTTGTAAAGAATTGTCTTCTGACAGAAAAATGGGAGCCAGTTGAGAAGGTGGCTGGAGGTAATGGGCACACAGACACCAGGTGCTGGCAGCACGGCTCTAGTGTGAGCTGCTTCTCCTTGTCTGTCTCATATTGTCAGATACCCATTGGGAGACCTAAACTTCGTGTGCAGGAAATGTCCCTAGTCCCCTTGGGGTTATTGCTAAATAACAGCATGCCTGGCGAGTTAAGTTGTCATTCTTTGACTGATGTCTCCCCTCGGGTAAACAAGTAGATCTGCAGAGCAGAAAGTCATCAGCTCTTTGTTTAAACAATCTGCTAAAACTCCTGCTGGATGCTTAAGAAACAAGGATTTGAGTCTTTTCAGGAGGATTGTTGAAGGATTAAATAATTACTCAGTTCATAATGGGAAAACTCCCACTTTGCTGGGGATGGTGTTGTAAAGCCTTATAGTCAGAGCTGACGTAAAAACAAAATGTGAGCAGTTTTACCTTATCACATAAGGAGAGGAGTTGTGTGTTTTTTACTTCTAATGCAGACTGAGACAATGCAGGTAAGCAATTCACTTGACCCCAAATAAAGGATGCAGAAACACAGAAATATGATAGATGTTTACAAAACCTGTGATGTCCTTTAAGTTATGAACTGCCAATCCACTTTTCCAGGCCACTAAAAACTTTGTGAGCTATTTAATCTACAGAGCCCTTGCCATCCTTTCAGTTTCTTCCTTTTTGTATACATCTATTTCATCTTAGAGCTTATAAACACAATGCAGGAAGTTGCTGAAATTGGAGAATTAAGCATTTTTCCATACACAGATAGTGCTTCCTGACTGCACCATATACTGTTACTTTGCCTCAGTATCATAAAGAGCCTGAAATTGAGAAATTGTGTTGAAGTTCCTTTGGGTTTACATTCTTGGAACTTTTCCTAGAGCAATTTCACGACTTAATTTGCATTTGGTGTTAGAAAATTTATAAGACTCTGGTGCTTTGTTACTTATACCTAGATTTTGAAAGGAAAAAGAATGAATGTCTGTTAAGTTTAAAATAAAGTTGTAGCCATTACTTATAAAAATGGATGTGCTAACCTTGAAATGCCAGTAAGTTGCATGGAGGTATTAAAAAAATAAAAAGCTATATATTCCAAACATTATCTACAAAACAAATGAACTAAGTATATATACAAAACAAATGAACTAAGTATAATCTTTTATCTGTTAATCTTTATATGGGAACATGGTATATACAGATTCTTAAGACTGTTAAAATCCTATTAATTTTCTGTGTTCTGTCCCAAATCTTTGCTCCCATTCTTGCAGAAAATGAATAGTTTTATTATTAGCTGTTCAAGCATGTTTTAAGCTGAGTTTTGAAATATTTCCTTTAACAAAGAATGTTTTTAAAATACTGTTTTTTGAGACATTTTAAGGTTAATAGTCTATATACCATATTTAACTACATGATGCTATTCCTGCTTCTGCAGAATCCTAGCTAGTTTATCAGCTTGAGTCTGAAATGAGTACAAGGATAATAATAGAACCAATTTAATTGTGTGGATGTATACGTGGCTTTTGGTTGTACATCTGCATAAATGAAAGTGGCTTTATTGCTTCATACTAAGAACCTTTTGAAGAGTTTTGGATTACTCTGTGCATAAAATGCCTCCCAGGAGGAAGGCAATACCTTGGACAGATTATACGATGTTCCTGGTCCGTTCAATCATTTTTGGGGGAAAAAAAATTGCCTTAGTAAATTAAACACAGAAAACCCCATGAGTAGGTCCATGCTTTCTCCATGTAGTCCCTGCACTAGTCCTTGTTTTTAGAATTATACTTGTGTAATACAAAACATTTGAGCTGGCATGTGTTGCATTATACGTATCTGGCTGTAAAATGCTACAGAAGATTGCCCACTCTTTTAGCAGGAATTTTTAAACACTTGACCGATTCAAAATGAGCTTTGACATTTTAGTGACTATGTAAATTCTGAATATCCTTCCTTATGTCATGACTGAAGTAATTCCAGTGGGTTGTACTGATTGTTTCTGCCACTGCTTTACAATATAAGAAATTGTTGTAATTCAAAGGCTGTATACAAATATTTAATTTGTATACCTGCACTACCATTTATTACTGGGGAAAAAACCCAATAATAAATGGTAGAAAAAAGCAATAATAATTCTGGTGCTTCTTGCATTGCATACCTGACAAACCCATTTGAGCTTGGTTTTACTTTGAGAAAGACTTTAACTTACTGTATTCCATGAACATTTCTTCTATGGAAAGAAGAAATAATAATAATAATAAGCCATAACATCAAACCTAATAACTTAATCTGAAATAAATTTTTGTTAATGTTTCGCATGGAACCAATGTACATGAGAAAAGGGCATGGCAATATACAGAAAATTGTTGCTCTATACCCTGTGCTTGAAACCAATCAGATTATTGAGCTGACTGTTACTTGGGCCCATAGTGAGTTGTCTTAGGGAGCACAACCACTTGAGAACTCTTTCTTTTAGAGAGCATGGAGAAAGAAGACAGAGGTTGCTCTCAAGTGGTTTAGTTGTGTAAGGTGGTGTCACAGACAGGGTCATGAAAAAGGCAGCGACAGTCCAGAGGAAATAGACGGAGGGCAAGGGTGGGAGGGACAGAGAAGAGCAGTCCTTTCACTGGCCACCTACTCCCGTCTGATCTCAGCTGTCTCGTAAAACTTCACTTTGCAATTTGGTGAGGAATTCTCCAGTCTGATGAGGATGGCAGAATAAAGGGATGCGTGTCTTAGTAGTGAGAGACCCCAAGAAGCATTTCCATCCCACTAGCTCCTAAGGAAAATATGCCCCAAGCCTTCCTCCAGCTCAGATATCTTTTAAGACTTCTGTTCTTCCTCCTTCTGAATCCTTTTGGCAGATTCAATTTACATCATGCTCTGGAGATTTGATTAATTTCCTATTATTGGCCAAGTCTTGCAAACCCCTGCACTCAAGGTTGGCAAGTGTGCTGTTAAATCTTGGTATAAAGGAGTTCTGCTCCTGCACATTCAACCTATGGCATCTTTACTGTCTGGGACCATCCACCCAAACTGTGTTTGTTTGATGACTAAGTGGCACCATAATGTGAAATCTATCCTATTAGCAGAGTGAATAAATTTACTCAGTATGGAACTTTTAAGTGTCTGTTACCATATGCCTTCGGATCATAATTTAAATTAAATTTGCTTAAAATGGAAATCTAGATTCAAGCTGACATCATAACATATGACCTCCACTAGCAATGAAAATTGAAAACATGAGACAAGGACATTAATCACTGAATAGTTTATAAGCTGCCCTGAATGTTCATCTGAAATGTTAACGCTATTTTATTATATGCAATAACAGCTTAAAGTGAAAATTTATGAACACTGTGAGGTGCCTAAGATAAGGCATTCAGACTCATCTTATTGTGCCCTGGCTCAAATCTTTTGAGTCTTTAGAGAAGTGCACAGAGACACTTGTGTGCCTAACCTATGGCTTTTAGTGCAGGCATAACCTCCTCCTTTTAGTGGGACTGGAAATGTGAGCAGGATAGTGGGGATCAGGTTTGGCAGTCAGACTTGTGTGAACTCAAATTTGTTCATACATACCCATGTGCAGGAGGAGGTGTTTAATGGCCTCAGTGTGGAAGTGTCTGTGAAGTTTGGGTCATTGTTTCCTGGGGTTTGAATTCTGCTTAGCAGTTTGAATTTTGGAGTTCTGATAGTAAGTTTTGATTTGTTTTTTTTACTAGATGGCTGTAGTTGTAATGTTGAGTGTAGCTGAATAAGGAATATAATGAGTGCAGTAGAGCTTACATATGCAAAACTGACCAGGGCTGTCATCAAACAGATCTTTTCAGATGACCTGATGGAATGATTTTGGGTTTTTGTTTGTGGTATTTTTTAATTAGCAGGTACAAAATCTATTTGATGATTTGAAAAGGAAGAGATTTAAGAATGTCTTTTTAACTTGATCTCAGATTTATAATGCTTCATCTGTAATATATGCCCTTTACTTATGAACTCATCAGTGTAACTCAGAATCTTCAAAATTTGATGTCATACATAGTTGACTTGGTGGAGTCTGGAAAAACACAAGTGAAGTTGGATTATTAGTTTCCAAACTATTCACTGCTGCTCTTTTGCTGGGAGAGCTTCTTTGTTCTTTGTAGCTTGAGCCAGTGATTTAAAAATAGATTTAAATACTTTTATAGGTGAAAGTGAGCTTAATTGACAGTGAGGTGGTTGTAGCTTTTGTGTTTTGCTTTACTGGGTAGTTGTAGTAGTAAACTGAATTTATTGAAGTAAATCTATGAAATTACCTTAATTGCCTGATCTCAGTAATATTTTTAAGGAACTCCCCTATTTGTGTGTTTTTATTTTAATGTAAGGTACATAGTGCAGCTTGTATATGCATATTGTTTGGAGGCTTTGAATGGCTTGCCTGTCTGATCCATTTTAATAGATTCCAGCCTTTTTCCATGACATCATTATTATAACAGACTTCCTAGAAAATATGAACAGCTGCTGTGTATTTTTTCCTGTGTTTGATATTAAAACTGTAGCAGCTATTCTGTTCTTTACAAATGACAGCAATAGGCTTGTCTGATGTAAAACAAAATGAAAAAAAGTCCAAGTAAGGAGCTGTGATACTGTTAACAGGCCAGTAATGTAACAGGTCTCCTTGTATGAATCATTTCATAATGCAATAAGGGATTACTTATGCTGCTGTCATACTGGTCAAAGGTTGGTCCCATTTCCTTCCCCCCTCCTCCTGAACTAAACTGTGCATCATTAAAGATGATGAAAACAGTATTGTGCTCAGCTTCCTGGCCCAGATGGCAATTTGCATGAAGAATTTTACTGTATTTTTTTTTCCTAATATTCTTATGCAGACTGTGCATAGAGGTTTTAAAGTTCTTTCCAGTTCAGTCCAAGCAGACTTCTTCCTTGTTTCTCTGCACATCTTGGCATTCAGGGATGGCTTAGAGGCTATTTAACATGGAGTCTGGAGTATTACATACAACTAGGAATTCATCAATCTCATTGTTATGTGTAATTTTCTATCTTGCTCTATCTGTAAATACTGTAAACAGATGAAAGGTATCAAAGAGGGATGTGGACATCTAGATTGTTGTATTCCATGCTGTCTGAAATACCTTGGTTGGAGTTTTAGTTTCTTTTAGACAACTTGTGCAAACCAGCCATGTTGCCTGGTATGTTTCATGCCTCACTATCTGCATTTGACACAACAAAAGCAACAGGTATAAGGAAAAACTATCCTTCCCATGGCTCTGAATAGAAACACATGACACTGTGTGCCTGACTCAGAGACCAGATAAGTCTTAGGGTGTAATATGGCCATGAGACAACTCATCATCCATTAATGCTGTTATCTCAGTCTGTGTCTTTTGGAGTGCCTTCTTCCTCCATTTTCACATAAGTCACCTGTGTTTTCTGCTATGTGTGGGGAAAAAAGGGCAGCATGTTCTTCTTCATGAAGCAGGGGGATGGTCTCCGCACCAGGTGTATGGCTGTGAGCTGACTGAAAAGTGCTCCAAGAAAATCAATACTAACCTTGCAATGAGAAGTTAGATGAGGAATGGCTGCATTGCTCCTGTCTGTGGTGTTCATCAAATGGTGCCTGTTCTGTAGAGCATGTAGAGAAATATTTTCATGAACAGAATAACTAATACCTTTTGGCAATTATCAGCCCTTTTTCATCTTTTAAGGACTCCAAGAGAGACTGCTTGACCTGTTCTCCATTAATGTCCTAAAGCAGCCTTGAAAAGCACATGATACAGAAATAATATTAATGCAAATTATTATTAGCCCAGATGTGAGAACACATGAAAATTACCTTCCGTTTCATAACCACAGAAGGCTTAAACCAACACTGACTATATGTAATGTGTGATGCCTACAGAATGTCATTCCTTCGAATATTTGATGCAACATGGTACTGAGCAGCTAATGGTTGATATCTGTGGCTTCTGGGCTGCACCACAGCCTGGATGGGAAGACAGCTTCAAACCACACAAACCCTTTTGAAGGTCAGCTCACACCAGGGTGGCATGGTTAACAAAAATGCAGTTTTATTCCAATGTTAGGCAATTTCTGAAGCACATTTTTTGGTCTTCTCCTTTTTGTTTACATTGAAATGAGTGTAAAAGTCTGATTTTCAGTGGAACAAAATTTGTGTCCCATTTTCACTTATAGGTAGTTATAAAGCAAAGTGAAGAAACAGCATGTTATGTATAAAGGCATTACTCATAACTCTAAAATTTTCTAGTATGGGGAAAGCTGTAGGGACTTAGTCCTACAGATTTTAGCTTACTGTTTTTTTTCTTTTTTGAAGCATGCAGAAATTAATTTCTTCCTTCCCCTTCTCTTAACCCCCATATAGTTTTCAAAATTATAGTTCTCTGCTATTGCATTTCTGGTTAGTCTGGCCTATTTTGGGTGTGTAATCAGGCTGTGGATTGTTTTAGTAGTTCATTTCTGTAAATAAACTTCTTTAAAAAATCATTTTTCCACTTCCTACCCCCAAAAGAAAGTTCGAGAAAGTAACTGATATTTACATAAATAGGTATTAATAGGTTTTAAATATATGTTAGAGATAAATATTTGCCAGATCAGCTTATAAAAATTCTGCTTACAAAATAAATTTATTTTTAGCTGTTATTTTTATTTTAAAAATGCAAAATATCAACCATCTTGTAGAGATGAAACACTTTGTGGTGAAAAACAATTTTGCAGTCATTGATACATATGAACTACAATATATAAAATGTCAAGTAATTTTGTAATAATTACCACATCAATTCAAACTTGTGTGGCAAGGCAAAACTGTAGAGAAATTCCATTGAAATTAATGAGGTTGATCTATAATTACCCACTGAGTCAAACAGTAATATGGATCATTCATTTGTAATTTGAATGCAAACATATCTGTAATAAAAATTTCTACCATTCTTCAGACATGTAATGGAAAATGTTTTGCATTTTGCTTCATATGTGTTTGAAATAAAACTCAGACTATGTCTTAGTAATAGCATATGTCCACAAAATGTAATTCACTGAAAAATTATTTAACTGTGGCTTTTTTATTGACACCCTTCTTACAGTGAATCTGCTCACCTGAGAGAGCAGAGAGAGCAGTGAAGAGTAGCTAAACATGGCCCTTTTTATAATAAGTAACAGTGTATTTTAAATTGAGGGCAAGAACTGATTTTTCTCATTTGCAATATGAATGCTTTTCAATTAGATTTGTGCTAAACTCAGTGGCAGACTATGGAACAAAAAGTATGTCTCAATAAGCTGAACATGATCTTCAGGTGTCTGTGCATCTCCTAGCAGCAGTGCCTGCCCATGCAGCAGGTCAGACAGCTGCTTCATCCCTTCCACTAGAAGGACTCAGAACATCAAAGTACATAAGACACAAAGACCTTCCTTGAGGGCCACAGTGCTTGAAAGGCTTTACTGGTTTCTGTGTTTTTCTCTCTGCTTTTTAAGTGTGCATCCTCATGACAAACCCTTTAGGGTGTAGTTCACATGTGCAAGTGTCACTTGCCGAAACGATTGGTAATAACAGGACTTGGAATGGTTTTGGGGGTGGGGAAATTTTTGGCCTTCATCAACATCAGCTTTACACTGGCCCACATTGGCAGTGAGTATAATTTATAATAAGCTATTGCCTTTAAAAATGGTAGCCTTTTCTCTGTGAAATGACTTGATGCCTGTTAGACCAAATGCAGAAGTCTGTACTGCAAACCATCAGTACTAAAGTAATTGTAATAGTATTGCTGCCACAGCCACAATATTCAAAGACTGGTGAGGGGGGCAGGGTTTGCACAGAGAGGTAATATCTTTTATTAGATGAACCAATATAGTTGGAAAAAACAGATGCTTCAGACAGACAAATCTTCCTTCAGGAAAGGCTTTCTATGCCCAGAAGCTTGTCTGTTTTTTCCAACTGTATCAGTTGGTCTAATAAACAATACTGCTTCTCCCTGTAAACTTTGCCTATATGAAACCTGGGCATTTCTGTCAGCCCTTCTACAGAAAAGCCTGCAGCAGCATGGGCATGGTGCTTTGCTGGATTGCATATGTCATGCTTCTTCTCCTGCTTTACTGCCCTGAACTTTTCAGAGATGGGGCAGAAAGGGAGAATATTTTCAATTAGTAAGATTAATAGACCCTGACTGACAAAGCTTATCAGAGTAGTTGGTTTATTCCTTTCCTTAGCTTTAGCTTAAGTGTTTGATGGAAAGGAAATTTTGCTCTCTATGGAGTCTGTTTCTTTCTCCCCACTTCAGAGCTGTGGGTCCTGTAAGCTCCTGTTAATGCTGATCTTCCTGGTGTGGTCTGCCTGTGTATTGGAACAGTTACAGAAGGGAAGACTGTTCCCTGGCCATTGCTCTGCTTTTCTGAAGAGTCTGATTTTGTAATGTGCTTAGATTTGTAGTGATAATAGTCAACCAATAGCTGGTCATAAGTCTCTTGCTTAGATTTCAAAAGGGCTCTAGGGCTCTTCTTGCAGAGAATAGAAGACAAAAATATTCGGTGGCTTGACGGGCAGTGTGTCGAAAAGGATCTGCTGTAATATGAAAACAAAAGGAGCAGTGTTTCCAGCTAGAGCACCAAACATCTTGGAGTCCACTGTGGAAAATGTTTATAGTGTTGTATAGTTTTATTGGCACAGATTTAAGAAAAACAGCTAATTGAATGATTTTGGGGACTAGATTCAGTACCAGTGGACTATCGAATAGTGGTCAAGGAAAGCCCCTCTCTACTGTGGGGTGAGAGCAGGGAATCTGTAAGGAGTACTCAGCTTTCTTGTACAATACAGAAGGACAAATGCTGCTTTCAGACTCACTGAGGGTCCTACATGTGCTGAAAGGAATTGGGTTGCAATGCCAGGCGGCTGTGTGGGTGCCCTTGGGCTTGGGGATTATCAGGCTCAAGGTACTCCCAAGTCCTTCCACAGGGACACTGTGAAAACAGTGGAACTGTTGCCTTTCCACTCCTCCACTCACAAGATCCCTCATATAAAACCTGTTTACTTGGGCTGGTTTTTAGCTGACATTCTCTTAGTTGTGTTTTCCTCAGCATCTCCTTGGTGTGGTGGGCAGTAACATGTGCAGTCTCTTGTCTCTGCACTGAACCCTGTGTGATGACTGTACTGCCTTTTCCATCTTGGGAAGATTTATCTCTTCTCAAGCAATAAGTATTATTAAAGCACCAAAGTTCAGTAGCAAGACCATCAATTTGTTTAATTGTCTTAGGCCTGTTTGCTGTTTTTATCGTGCTGTACCAATGCCAGCTGTTGCTGGAGGCTGTAGCTGCAGGGTGAGCCTTGGGCTGCCCTGGAGTCCCAAGACAATTTGGCTTTTACACCCCTGCAGCAAGAGAACAAATAGTTCTCTCTGCACATTGCAGAATGAGGTGTGAGTGAGCAGTCGTGTCGTCTCAAAGAACTGGACCAGAGAGCGAGGCTGAAGCCAGGGCTTGAAAAATGTAGCCTGTGCCTAAGTGCTGGAGTGAAAAATAGTTGGGCTGGCATTCTTCCTGTTGTGTTCAGAGGCAGTGACTGACGAGGGCTTGGATTTGAACATGAAAAAAAGACATGCCTCTGTGTTAAATCTACACATGGACCAAAAATGAGCGAGGAAAGAAAGGTGTGAGGGAGAAGTGTGTTTGGTCAGATGCTGCCTTCCTGCTATGTGTCATGTCCCTTACTCTTCTGCCTCCATAGGAAAGGCATGTGCCTTGTTTGGTCTCAGTTGGTATGAGCTGGTCCACTTGCTCTTGCAGACCACTTAGTAACTTCAAAGCCTTTAGCCTCAACACATATCACATGTGTCCCTCCAACAGACTGATTTTTTCCGAGTCTTTCCCAAGTTTTGTGTGCTGAATTTCTCCCTTCCCACCAGCAAGTAGTAGGATTTTTCTGGCTGTGCTGCCACAGAACTGCAGTGAGTGCCAGGGTGGGCTTATCCTTTATATCAGCATTCTGGTAGGATGTGACAAATGGGCCTGGAAAGAGCCTAAACCCTAGTGTTCCGTAGCAAAGAGGAGGAAGACATCCTTCTGCTTTGAATTCAGCAATGTTTTCCTTGCTGCTTCATCCTTGCAGGCAACTGTTTCTTGATGCTCTCGGTGCATCTTGCGTGGTTCTTATGAACAGCCATGAGCTGCTGCAGCTTGGCACACATCTCTGCAGCTGAAGAGGGATCCGAAGAATTGTTTACTTGCTTGCAAACATGAGAAGCCAGCTATGATGCTTACTGCCCGTTCATGTTTGGAAGATCATTTTCCAGCCAAAAGAAAGCTAAGAAATCTAGAGACACTTTGGCATTTGGCTAGCTGAGTGGGTGGAGAGGTTGTTTTCAATCCTTGATTAAAGCACAATGTGTTAGTGCACAAGGGTGGAGAAGCAAAGCAATGTAATTATAGTATGAAGTATTGCTTAGGAGCTGAAATACTGATGTATATGGTGACATGCCAAAATATAAGGTGAAAGTCTGATATAAGCAAATGAACAGCACCTTTGGCCAAGAAAAGTCAAGGAGAGAAGCAGAAAATGTGACCTGAATCAGCCGAGACACACTAACACAGGCAGTTATGTGTAAGGTCTGTGTATGTGGGACAAATCAGTGTCATCCAAATTTCTCTCTAAAAAGTAATGAAACACTCAGCTCCCACCATGAAAGCTTAATGTGCAAGGTCTGCTGTAAATTACACTGCAGTGTATCACATACAGGAACTCTGAATGCTGGATCTGGTGCCTCCCTGACACATAATTTGAGGCATGTGTGGTAGAAATTCAAAAATATAAATTCTAATATATGTAACTTGCAGTGTAGTCTTGTTGACTTTTGCCAAATATAGGCTAATAATAATAAACAATACTTAATATTTTTGGTGATTTAACTAGCTTGGAAGCCAATCTGTTGAATCTGAATAGCTTTGTGATGATAAAATAGCAGCATCAAAAATTAAGGGACCAGTGAGATTGACATGGAATCTGCTTGATTTGTAAGTACACATGAGTTTTCATGAAACTACTTTGAAGTTGTGAAGATTGAAATAAAATCCATTGGATTTGTTCTCTTTGATAGACGAAAGGTAAATATAGCTTATATTATTTTAACTTTTTCCAATAAGAGTCTTGCAATATTTATGTCTTGCCCTTATCTTGATAAATGCTTCATTTCTAGGTTTTAGCAGTTAGCTTAATTTCTCTACTTTAGCAAAATTCCTTTCTTTTTTCTCCTTCATGTAAGTTAGTAGATAGGACTTCTAGTTGCTGTAAAATGTGAATTCTTGCACATATACGATAATCCTATTTTTTTCATGTTTGCCTTTTGCAAACTCTTCAATGATTTTTTTTTCCTCTAGAAAACTTTTAAAAATTTTTCTTCTCCTTCTTGAGTATTCTTCATTATGTATCTTCACTCAGTACTAAAGACACAGGAACCTCACTCTTTCCCACAGCCATGCACACCTTGTGGTTTGAAAAACTGACCCATTCTTTATGCATGCTTCTCTTTCTTGGCTGGGAATTAAATGCTTTAAATCGCTCTTCTCCCATGTTAATTCTGGCTAAGTTGATTGGTGTTACTCTTTTTCTCTTAGTAAATCCATTCATTCCAAATTCTTCAGCTCCCTCTGAAGAATGTTTGAGCCTCTTCTGGGCAGTTTGCTTCTCTTCCATCAGGGTGACTAAATCTTTCTCTTCTTTTTCTAGTGATAATCCAGGAGCTGCCTCCTCTCTATTCTTCTCTTGTCTCTTTTTTTCATTTTAGAAGAGATAGAAGTGCTTTTGTCCAGTTAGGCATGTGTTGTCTAATCAGTGACATTTTCTGGAGATTTGAAACCTTCTGGCTCCAGTTGTGTTAAGTATCTGACATTTTTCCTTTGGACTTCATATCTTTCCTTCACTGGAAGGGGACATAATAACCCCAAACACCTTTCTATCACAAGATGTTATGACTAAAATTATTTTCCTCTGTCTCAGCTTCTGATTGCAGAAAACTCTAAGTTTAAGAAATGCTATCTTATTTTAAAAACACATGACTCCTTGCATACTGCATTTATTCCTCAGGAAAAACAAAACCAAAACATTTCCAGACAAAATAGTTAACCTATAAATCATTACCAGTATGTTTTCATTCAGAATTTTGCTTATTTGTAGCTAATCTTTGAGCTGCTTTATTTTTAGTTTAATGATGAAAGTTTATAGTCAGAAAATAAAGTAGCAATTTATCATGGCCAACCAGAAGTTTAAAAGCCAGTCAGATGCTGGCTTTTGCATTTTCTGTTCTTATATTTTGCAGTAGGTAAAATATCAGCTGAGTGTCAGGCTTTGCTAACTGACTTAATGCTTTTAAAACCCTCATGACTGCTAAGCAAAGTGTTCATTCTTAGAATAAAGAGTAAAATGGGCAAATATTTCCTACTCTTGAAGATTTTTATTATTTTTATTCCTCCAGTGTTTTTCTGTTGAAAAATGCCATCTCTCTTCCTCCCAGCTGAATGTTTTTGTGCTGACACCGTCTTGTCCACTTGGACCAAAGTTGCAAACTGCACATCTGGCTGAGCCATGTGTGCTTGCTGCAGGAGAGATGAGACACCCAGGTTTTTGTCAGAGGTTCTGTGGAGCTGATATATGGCACAACAGATGATGCCATGAATTGCTTTTATGGACCCTCACTTTTGAGTGCCCAATTTCTTCTGACTCCTACAGCTCGAACATTTCTTAAATGCCATGTGAGATATTAATACAATATTCCTCTGAGACTGCTTTCCCACCAGGATTTTGTGACCACTATGAACATCTGTAAGTCCATCCATTAGTAATGTTCAATTGCTATTGACCAATTCCAGCCTAACTCCTCTGATGCTTGGAAGCACAAAGACTATGTTTCTGCAATACAGCTAGAAATTGTGTGAAAAATATACAGAGGGTCAAAATATTGAATTCTCTTTACATTTATTAGTTGTGGATTTTTAAGCTGCAGGAAAACTCCACAAGCATACTTTCCTATGCTGCTGGCTTCCCAGATAGCTGAACAAAATTTGCTTGCTTGTGTTAATCAGCTTTTAATCAGTTACATAACTACAGGTAGAGAGAGATGTGTGATGGCTTCATTTCTTAACCCCATGGGCCATAACTGGTTTTCTTGCCACATGTTCACCCTTGCCATAAAATCAGTTTGCAGCTATGTGAAATGGGACTCAGAATAGTTTTCCTCTTTTCTTGGCATCCTTTTCTGTTAGTAACCAGTCAGTAAAGTTTTGGGTGTGATATAGGTAGAATGCAGGGAAATTGTAAACAAAAATTTGTTTTTAATAATTTGACAGAATAATATGATTTAACAAAATAATTTGACATTTGTAATAATTTAACAGAACACATGGATTTGTCTTCATTACATTTTATCCCTTTGCAAAAAAACATGTTGGGAAGAGCGATGGAGAATGAGCCAAGACTGTGAATAATTCTGGAAATATCCATACCTGACTGAATAAATTATGATTCGTGGTCAACCAAAAAATTGTGCTACACAGTGAAAATTTTTCCATTCGTTTCCCAAGATGTTTCTTCTTTCTGCCTGTTTTTCAAATCCATCATTTAGATCAGATGTGTTTTCAATATCTCTATATAGCATATTTTGGATGATTATTTTCTTCTCAGTCCACCTGCTCTTTTCCATAGCTTTTGTTTGCTTTTTTAGGAAAAAACCACCAACCTTAAGATTAAAAGATTCCAGCCCTGCAGGATGGCTGCATTAAATTCTCTCGAAGGTGCCTTAAAACCTCAACTGTTGTGTGGTTATATGCAATAACTACTAAATTATTCTGTTTTACTAATGAGAGGAATTTTCACTGGTATGAGGTAACTCACAAACCAGTAAAACTCATATAATCAGCAAAGCAGAAGAATAAGCAAAATTGACAGAACAGTAACTCAGAGAATAGAAAAGGTTGTGGAAGTAACAAAAACATGAGCCATCAATGAGCTCTGGTGGCCAGGAGAGCCAAGAGCTTCCTGGGCTGCACTGGGCACTCCTGCCTGGGCAGGAGGGGATTCTGTACTTTAGTTCAGCACTGCTGAGCCAAGCCACATCTGGAGCTCTTGGGCCAGTGCTGGGTTCTCTCACACATGAAACATGTGGACATAGTGGAACCAGTCCGGGAAAGGCACCATGAAGATGTTTGGGGGACCAGAGCATCTGTCCTATAGGAAGGATTGAGAGCTGGGACTGTTCACCTTGGAGAAGAGGAGGCTCAGGGGGACCTCACTGATGTGTACAATATCTGAAAGGAGGGTGCAAGGAGGATGTAGTCAGGCTCTTTTCAGTGGTGTGCAGTGATGGAGGAGAGACAATGGGCTCAAGCTGAAGTACAGGAAATTCTGTTTAAACGTAAGGGAGGAGGGGAACTTTTTACTGCGAGGGTGCTCAGACTCTGGCAGAAGTTGCCTAGAGAGGGTGTGGAGTCTCCATCCCTGTAAATGCTCAAGATCCAGCCAAAGCCCTCAGAAACCTGTTCCAGATGGCCCTGCAGGACGGCGGCATTAAATTCTCTCCAAGGTGCCTTAAAACCTCAGCTGTTGTGTGGTTGTATGAAATAATTAATTACAATTTGGAGTTTTGTCTTAAAGATTGCTATCTCATTCTTATCAGAAGTGACCAAACGATTTATTGGGCTGATCTGAAAATGCTATAAGTAATTATCCTTTTCCACGATAAAAGAAATGTATTACCATTTTCAGACTTGAACCACCATGATGACAGCATGGAAACTTAGTTTAAAAAAAGTAAGAGCAATGCACAGTGTGTTAATTAATTCATTAATTCATTAATTAACACCCTGTGCATTCCTAGATAATGTGAATACTTAAGAGTAATTGAGATAGCACTAAAATTGTTTTTGTTGTTGCCAGTGTCGCTTTTGGAATGTTTCATCAGTTGCTTTCTCATGTTGTGTAGCACTTGTAATTACTTTGTGTTCATATAAGTGACAGTCATCTTTTCGTTAGAACTCATTCTTCTCATGGGAGGGTCTGAGAATGTAAAACGAAGAGCAGTAGTGTAATATAAAGCTGATTTGAAACCCATTTCAAAATGGTGGTGGTACTCAATCTCCAATTTCCATGTGATCTCTGTAAGTGGATCAATGACTAACTGTAGAACGGGTCAAACAGTCTCAGGTAAGACTGCACATCTTGAAGCTCGTTCAGATTTCCTGTCAAGGATGAACCTAGTGTGCTCCATGTTTCTCCTGCATTTGGAATCTTAGCTTTTCAGAAGAAGGAAGCTTGACAGCATACAAGGATCAAAATTTGCCATGAAGTCTTGGTGCTGTTGACATGATTTATGACAAGGTTATAGAAAAAGTTGCTGTTAGATTAGTGTAAACTCTGTGTGGTTCTATAGCTGTCATCAACAGCAGAGTCAGTGTGGATTTTTTTTTTCTGGATAACATAACCAAGGAAAACATCTGTCACAGTAGCACTAAATCTTAAATCAGAGGACTCTGACACATTAGAATATATTGCAATGATGTTTACATGACTACATTCATTGTGTGAAGAAAAGGAAAGGTGCATGAACTAAGTGTAGCTGTGGAAATAAGGACATAAGTCACAGTGATCAAATCAAAGCTTCCACAATACTTGAGGCATGCCAGACTGTAGTTACCAGCTCTGCTAGAAAATTAATTCTATTAGGACTGCAAGAAAGGAATCAATTGCATTTGTCTGAGAAACACTTAGGCAGTTAGTTTGCCTTTCCCATGCATTTGGAGTAATTCTTACTCTTTTATGTTATATTTCTCCTCCTGTCACACATATGCCTTCAATATATATTATAAAAAATTGGACTCTAATCCAAATATTTAGTCTGATTCAACAAGCCAAATTCACTGCATATCATTACCTCTGTTTTCTTTCTGCTGTGAGTACTATAGCTGTCCAGCAGCTTGCATCCAGCTGTGAGGGCAGGCATGCAGCTGTTCAGTGAAGTCCAACATCAGAAATAAAATGAGGCACCTCTGAGAGATGCATTTCTAGATAAGTGGCATAATTTACTCTCACAGTCAATGAAAACAAGCCATCAGCACCTTTGAGTCAGTGAGCTGCCCAATGTTGAAGTTCAAAAATAGCTGCACACATTAAGTAACGCAGGCTGAAATGGATATGGCTTGTTTGCTTTTTGTTGTAGGTGTTTGTTTTTTTAGCCAAAGTGATCAAGTGAAGTCATGATGGACTGCAGAGCCTAAGTAAACTCACTGTTGTTAATGTTCAGCTCATTTGTGCTCACTTGTGCTGCAATGACACTGCCACACAATGCCATAGAAAAACAGGCACTATTAGAGATGTTTTCCCTTTGTTATTCCTGTAGGTATTGTTTTACTGTGCTTGAGCACAAGCTCTGCACGTGATTTTTTTTCAGAATCGTTTTGGAAATGTTTGGATATCCTATTGTTTTAGAGCTTTTTAATACTGAAATAGAAGATTACATATTTGTGATATAGCTGTTTTTATTACAGGAATGGATCACTTAAGTATTAGCTCTTATATGTGTCAGGCTTGAAAATTCATTATAATTAACTGCTGAGTATGGTTGGTGCTTTTTTAAATTTAACTCTTCAGTCATATGTTTTGAATATTTCTGTCTCTTCCTTCACAGTTAATCTCTTCCTCCTGTACAATATGTTTCTAATCCATTTCTTAATTGTGTGGAATCCTTTTAAGCAGTTTAAATTGTGATTGTTTTCCTTCTTGTTGCCATTGAGACAGTTATCTTGCACATAGTTTATTAAGTGTGGTCTTAAAAGCAGTGATTAATTAACAATGATTGAGAGCATAGCTGAAAATATTTATACAGACTGACTGAAGACAAAAGAACTTCCAGTGTGAATATTTTCCTGTTCTAAATGAGATTAGGCTCATTATAAGAACAAAAAGGGGAGAAGGGGGAATGCTCAGTTGTATGCCTTTTGTGCTGACAACTTGCTGGAGTTTTGCAGCAAAGTGGACTCTTCACCTTGTTTGTTGTCTGAGCTTCAGGGCAACGTTTATTCCCTGGGAGAGCCAAGACTGCTGGTTTTGCCCAAAGAAGACAGAATTTTTTTAGGCTCTGTTGTTATAAAGCTACACAAGTGTACTTATAGTTCACCTCAATGCCTTGTTTCTTGAATTCTTCATTTTTAAGGGGTATGCGTACCTGGCTCTACAGAAAAATTTTATGGAAGCAGCAGAAATTTTGATGCAGCATTTGTTGATTGTGTTGCACTAAATAGAAAACTGAAACCACATTCTGCAAATTACCTGCTGTGTGATGTCTTTGTTTTTAATGGTTTTCTCTTCAAAAGTCCTCTTACAGTATTGCTTCAATTGGAAGAACAAATAGGCTATTTATTAAGTGTGCAGTCAGCAGCATTTCAGCTAATAATGAATAAGTGCTTACAATAATCTATCAACAGTAAAAGATTTTTTTGAGTCATGTATGATCTTCCTGTCTGCTCCCTGGAGTCCGAAATATTTATTGCTTGGAAACAAAGACCCTTAGAGTCAAAGGTAAGCAATGGCATGCTTAAAGAGCAAGAGCATGCCTGTAAACAGGAATATGGTGGAGAGTTAATAATGCACCTCTAGAAGGACCCACTGTGCATTCAGTCTTCCTTTCCCACCCCATCCTTTCTTCTAAGTTTGGAGGCAGTTCCCTCTGGCCACATTCATAAACAGTGAGTTCATGGATAATCAAATATTTTACACTCATTCATTAATGCACAAGGAGTGCAATGCTCTTACATATTTATTTTCACCAAATAAATAGAATTTGGTTCTGCAGTTCAAGTGTATTGTTAGTTACTGTGGGTAGATTCAATGCTCTGTGAGGTTGGACCCTTAAATAGTGCTTGGGTGTGAAAACTGTTCTTAAACACATAAAGCCCTTATGCCAGCATGGCCCATCTGTGTAGTAGAGCAGTGGTCATTGAGAGTGGCCTCTTTCATGTTGTAATTCTTCGGGTGTGAGAGACATCATGGATGGGCGTATCTAAGAAAATAACATAAATTAAAAATTAAATTGGTCTGTTTTCCATCAACTTCATGAGCATGTCATGGTTTAGGAGTAGTGTTCTCCAATTTAGTAGTCCTGCTGAAATGGTGCTGCCGGTCCCTGAGCCTCCCCCTCCCGTTGAAAGCACAAAAGGCAAAGATCATGGGTTGAGGTAAGAACAATTTACTGGAAACACCAATGAGATACGAAAACAAACAGTAACAGCAACAATATTAATAACAAAGATCTGAGACAAGGAAATTATTTCCACATAAAATAAAACAAAAATGGACCATTTTTCCCATCACGGTTTTTCCTCATGGAGGGAACACCCTTCTCCCTGGGAGTGAGAGTCCCTTACTCCTGAGCATGACCATGACTGTGAGGTGGTATCAAATAACATCCCAGCCTTAGACATGCTCCCCTCCTGGCCACTGTAAAAATTACCTCTGTCCTGGACAAAACTAGGGCAGAGCAAGAGCTAGCAATTGTTACAGTGCAGTGAAACTGCAACCAACTGAAAAAATCCAAATTTTGTTTTACTTTGAGTTGCCTACAGATAAATTCTTTAAAGCTGAAAAGAATTCACCTTGATGAGTGAAGAGTATTAGAATGGCTCATAATTCAGAGATGAATGAAATATGATAGAGTTTTATTGTGATTTTTGGCACTTGTTGTGAGTTTCAAATAGACATTGTGAAGGAGGAGAAAGAAAATTGGTTGTTTTGTGGTTTTTTACAATGTATTCCTTCTGGCATTTGAAATACTAATTTTTGTCAGGTATGTTTGATTAAAACAATTTTACAGTCACCACTGACAACACTGTGAGATTATCCGCCTTGCACACCTAAATAAAAGTGAAATCAGTGCTGCTGTTGAAAATGTGCTTGTCAAACCTGACAAGGAGTAGAAGCCATGTTAGCTGAAGAGATCAGAGTGTATAATCAAGAACAGCCTAATCACTTTGCTTATGGGGGAGAAGAAACTAAAAACCCAGAACCTCATCTGAAGTTCAGATTTCACAAAACTTGACTTAGGTTTTCATTTTCCAGAAACAGAACAATGTGTGCAGCCGTGTGCAATTTACTGTCTGTAGTCTATTTCCCCCCAAATTATTTTGCTATTAGTATTATAAAAATTTTTCATTGTCATAAAACTTTATTACTTGAAGGAGAATTCTGTGGTCTTTATAAATGAATTGACCTTTTGTGGTTTTAGTATTTCCTCTTTTGCAAGCCAGTTTTTTTCAGTGACAGTAATTCTGTTCATTCTGTGTTTATTCAGTATCTGAAGTGCTTGTTAAGGATGGTTTAAACTTTGAAAGTAACTGGTGATGTTTTAGTTATAACTAAATTCATATATTTGAGCTTGGGAGGAAAATTTAAGGAAATATTTTTTTAAGGAAGATCACACTTTCATTACAGCTTATAATACAGGTGGAATTAAAACTTTTGAACACATGCTGCGCCGAATTTCTAGAAAGCGGTTCACCTTTATAGACTTCTGTCTGTATTCTAACCAAATTTCTTACATGGATTTGTATTAGGTACATGGATGATTCCACACGTGTGTATGTGTGTATCTAAACACTTAAAAGGGCAATTGTCTGCTTTCTTTTGCTGGTTTAGATGAAGATGTGCAAAAAAACAAAGGACGTGTTCCAGAGTGCCCTTCCATGACAGCAACTCCTTTTCTTATGTTAGAATACATTCCTACAGGAATGCATGTAAAGAAATACATGTATTCCTAGAGGAATACATGGAGGAATGTGTCATCTAAATTTAGAGTGTTGAAAATTATCTCTGCTAATTAATGACTTCACACATTTGTTCTCCCACTGGAAGTCTGCCACAAATCATTCTGCCCTTCTGCCTTTTCTCCCCCACTTTCAGCATTTTTCCAGATGTTTGTTCATGTGGACAGCTTTTAAACCTGCATGAAACATTAGGAAACAGTGACATCTATGAAAAATAAAACTGAAATCATTAACAGGAGCAGTTTGCCTTCACTGCTTAGTCATTTAATCCTATAAATACTGGCATTATGGACTAGATTAGCTCAGTGAAAAAGAAATGCCACTCAATTTATTTTCACTGTAAGAACTCACCATCCTCTGCATTATTGAGAAATTAGCCCTTTGTGATAACAGATATCCTCATTTTACCAGGCAGTCAAAGATGATGTGATGCAGAGAAGTATCAAAGGGGCACAGTACCAGTAACAGTTTTTTGACTTTACAATAAATGTGACACTGATGCTTAGACTATGTGATTCAAGTTGTTTAGTGACCTTTTGTATGAGATAATTCAACAAGAAGGCATTCTGAACAAGTAATCTATAGGTGTGTCTCCTTTGTGTTAGCTGCCTTGTGCTATAGCTGTGCCTTCTGTTGCTTATGGCATTTCTGAACAGGGAAGCAGAGCAATCCAGCTGAAATTACTCTTGATTTACTTCTGATTAAACAACTAAATTAGTTTTAGGTTTTAAAAATGAGTACTGCATCTTTTGACTAACTTTGTTTTCAAAGATTGGTGTCTCAAATGAGTGTCAGTTGAGTGAGGAAATGAGAAACATTATTATACTAAACAACCACTAGGGCATTGGCCTGCAGTTGATCATTTTTCAGAGATGAGGAAGGAATTTTTGTTAAGTGTAAAGAGTTATCATGCTGTAAAGTGTGCTATAAACTGTTCCTTATGCTTGACCTCAGGCCATAAAAGGTCAGGTATGCATTGGCATCTTTTCTCACAGTTGACTAAAAAGATTTTTGATGACCTACAGACATCCTATCTCCTTTACTGAGAATCCTCCTCCTCTGACGTCAGCCTTCCAACATTTTGCAAGTTGTTATTAGTGACCCAAGCGTTGCCTTAACCCTGCTTTCCTTATTCATTTGTGAAGACAAGCATCCAATCCATCACAGCATTTGCATGCCTGTAAGAATAATTCAGTGTCTTTAAATTCTTTGGATTTCCTAAAAGCACACTGAAGCCACGTTCATCAGTGTCTGCACAGCTGACAGACTTTCCTGCTGTGCAGAGCAGGCTGTGATGAAGACTCAAGCTCAGAATGACCACAATTTCACATACATTGCATTTGAAAATGTGCTGGCCTAGATGACAGATGTTGCTGTTCTTGTGTGGTTAATACAGGTTTGTCTAAGCTTTAGCTACATTATGAAAACCCTCAGAGGCACTTATTTTCTTATTTTTCTTGGCTGGAGGAAAGGTAACACTACAGAATGTTATAGAATTTGGTCTTACAGCTTCAGTGATCTGCTCAGCTCACTCCAAGTTTCATTTATTAAAAAGAGAAGACAAGAAAAGTTTCTGAAGGGGAAAGGGGAGTGTAAGCCATCTTTTATAGGGTGTGACATAATAGTTGATTCCAATATATACATCTTCAGTTAACTTCCTTCTTTAAACTAACTAGGAAATGTAATTACAGCCTATATAGGTAAAACTTCTGTGATATTTTTATATGATGCCTTAAATTTCTAATTTTGGGTGAACTTCAGAGGTTAGGAGAAAAAACAATTCAGAGTCAGGAAGTAGAAATAGACTCAAAATAATTCAATTATCTATCTTCTAATGAATAATTCACATGCAATACTGGGATGTTGGATGCTGGCAGTATGTTTCTGTAATGCAATAGGAGCCTTCAGATGGGTATTGACCACTGAAAGACTGGAAGAAAAATATGGTCATGGTGTACCATATTAGTCTTGTACTTTACACTTCCTTGCCAGAGACACTAAATTCTGAAACAAATCTTTCTTAAACATTGAAGTCAAATGATTTAAGCTCCTTGTGACTGATACTGGAGGTGTCCTATGTGAAAATGGTCAGCAGAGAGGTAGAAAAACAATTCTACTATTAGTAGAACTTTGGACAGCTTTAGGTCTGCAAACTCCACAGGTTTTTTGAACCTGTGAGATGAACTCATAATCTACATTTGGCTTTTAGCATCGACTTTTTTCACTACTTGGCAGACATAGCCAGGGGAGAAGTCTTCATTTAATCGAGGATAAAATTCACTTATTCATTATATGGAATAAAACCACAGTGTGCATGAAGACTCAGATGGAGATTTTCATAAAGTAGTGAAATTTTATATAAGGTGTTTGAGTGTTTGTTGAGGCACAATATGTTAAGGTAGTTTTCACAAGACTTAAAAATAATCTTGCAGACCTTTAAAGCTATTTTGTGGTTTTAGAACTTTTGGCTTGATTCACTGTATCATAACTGATGTAATGAAAGAAAACAGAATAAGATGCTTTTAAAAATACACAGAATATTTGGAATATTTTTCAGTATTTAAACTGGTTTATAGTTGCAGAAGTCCGGGCTTCTGGGTACAATTTGGATTTTAGTGTCTGCTGCAATCTTTCAGTTTTATAGCATTACTGGAAATAATTTTTCCTTACTGCTGGATAGATTCCTTTCTTTCTTTCTTTCCAAATAACTTGAATCTTCACACTACCGGTTTTCTTTTTTCAAGTTACTCATTTAGCAGGTTTTTACTGGTTGTGGTATCCTCCTCTCACTCTTGTTTACATGTCCTCTTTTGCTTGTTTTTGTGTGGCATGGTAGTATGGGGTATGGTAAAGTGATGCTGTATATTTATTTACAGAAGTACAGGAATGTGCATGTTTGGTTAAAATTATGGGCTTCTCCTGAAAAAATTTAAAAATCTAAGATAATTCCCCCTTTTAAAAATGGAGATGTCCAAGAATAAGTTTTTGACATTATACTACACATAAAGCTATGATAAATACTTCAATTTCTTGCTCAGTTTTACGAAACCACTCTGGTTTCTGTTTTTAGCAGGGATTTATTTGTGGCAGCTTTAAGGTTTGATGGAATGATATTATGAAACTGTCATGTACATGATTGAGGATGAGAGCTATGTGTAGGAGCTTTATGACTGAGAAACTCGTAATGAGCAAATTAGTTACACTTTGCATCTGGCACTTCACCAAGGCTTAGCAATTACCCATGTCATCCAAATGTATTTTCATTTAAATACAAAAGGTTTCTGTGACATCAGTGACAGGCTTCTAAGCCACGGTGTTATAAACAGTGTCCATTTAAACAAAGTCAGCTTCAGTAGTGTTACTGTGTTTCAGCGTTACTAAAGATCATCTTCGTTTTTCAAGCTGCGCAGCAAAGCTAAATAAATCTTATGAAAGGAGAGCCTTAATGATGTGCACAAGGTACTAAAAGCACTTCCAAGAGCTGTTGTTGATGAAAGTAGTGGAAGTAAAGCAGTAAGACAGCATATCTTTCAATATACATGCAGGAGATGAAACGTCTGTTTTGTTCCAAGGCTACTATTAAAACTTCTTCAACTTGGCAGAAAAGGATGAATAAGCACTGGCCAGAATCTCACTGGTAACCTCCAAGGTGTGCAGGGATGCTGGCCATGGGATTATGCCAGGCTGTGCATTGTCTAATCACACAAGCTTGATGGTTCTGTAAGCCTTGGAACAGACTGGGATTTAGGTATAGATATGGTCCTGACCAGGAGAATTTCACGGTCATAAACTGCCTTAAAAAGACACTGATTTTAAGATAAACCCCTGTAGCTCTTAGTGTTAATGCAGTTATGCTGTGGTTTACATTTTACTTGGGCAAACCTCCCAGCTGTGCCGTCCAATGTATTGATGAAAGGCAGGGCATTGAAATGCATTTGTGGTGCCTGCCCACAGTGTACACTGAGGGCATGCAGCAAATATGTAGTTATTTGTGCTAATTTTGCCATCTTCGTTTCCATTGCACTCAGTTTTCTGTTTCAGGGTGCCCATCTCTTAATTTCTCAGTGAGTTTACAGAGATGTAATTCTGTTTTATGTCTTTGAAAATTTTATTTATTGCAGGGCAGGATTGTGGGTTCCTGCCACCAGTGATGTCTCATGCTTACTGTTATACTGTGCATAATTTTTAAATATGAATTGGGATAACTAATACCTAACCACTGATAAAAATTTCAAGACATAGCTTTAGTATTTATTCTTCATCCTTCTGTGAGTACCTATACAATCTTAATGGTCTTGTGTGAATTCTTCGATAGACTCACACTTTATTGAATTTGAAGAACTTGTTTTACAGAAAACATTTTTTCAGAAGTTTCTGACATCTACATTTCCTGGGAATGAAATTCTATAATCACAGCTGGATGTGCACTGTAAAGGGAGCTGAAACAAAAGTGCTTCTTCCTCCTTCTCTCCCCCCTGCCATTTTTCCACCTGTTCGTACAAAGCTGTATTTTTATGTTTTTTTTTTTAATATGGGCCTCGTAATTACCCTTCAGGGCCTGCAGGAAAGGCCTGCAGCATCTGTAAAGCTGGCAGCAGGATGGTATTTCCAGGCAGAAGGGGTGGGGAGCCCATTCATGGCTTTGTCTGAGCAGCTGAGAACTTCATCTGAGCCGTGCTGCGGTGTCCATTGATGCTGACCTGTGCCATGGGCAAGGAGAGCACTGAGCAAGTGTTGGGGCCAGTATTTATAGACAGCTCTGGAGCAGTCCTGGAGAGAGACAGAGAGGCAGTGCGAGAAAAATCTTGGCTGAAATGAGGGCAATTTTATGTCAGGTTTCTGTTATTTAAGCAACGTTAGATAAAACCCCTGTGCCTCCGTCTCCTCTCTGAATCCTAGCAGTCCTGCTTTACATTATGACCAGGTGGAAGCTGGAGATTTGAAACAGGACATTTGAGGGTAAGTAATTGATTTAAGTGTCACTTTTACCTCCATCGTCCCAACCAGCTCACTGTCCTGCATCAAGAGCTTGGTGTTGGGACTGCAGTGTGATGCTGCCTTTGTGTAAAGATGTTCTGCATGTGGGGAGTTTGTATACGGTTACAGAGGAGTGTTGTGCAGTTTCTTCATTTAGCAACATGCTTGGAAAGGTCAGTCAGCATCAGAAAAGAAATACACACACTCCCACTACTGAGGATAGCATGGGTCATTTAAAATATAGTCTCATAGTAATATCTAGGTTGTGGCTTAAAGCATCTGTTTCCTGGTGGATTGCTGGTTGTAGTTGTATGGCAGGACTGCTGCCCTATGTGCACTCTTTTAGCAGCAGAAAACAAGAAAAAAGTTTGACTCAATCTTCTGTCTTTCGTATTAGCAATCAGAGTCAATACTCAGTCTTTTTCTGAGGAGCAGGACAGTAGTTAATGGATGTTCTTACATACTTCAGTTTAAAAAATGAATAATTTTTAGAAATTGGGGAGTTGAGTGGGTTATTAGGAGAGAAAAATTCCCCTTCCTTCATGAATTGGTCGAGGTGACATAGAACATGCACCCCTGCAGGATATTCCCTGATAACAGAGGGGAAAAGATTGTTTACAGCAAACTGTTATAACCAAAGTGAAAGAGAGATTCGTCCTCTCCTTCCTACCTTCACACAGGCAGCTCCCTGCTTTTGAAAAATGAACCTTTCTCCATTACTCACAGTATCTTTTTCAACATACAGCCTCAGCACATACAGGCTGCTGAGTTCATTAGTCTTCTTTGTTTGCATATTCTAGGGTGTAATTTTAAAAGCTAGGTTACCTAAAAAGGGGATAATTCTTCTAAAACTCTGTCCTGGCAGCAGCATGTGAAATCTGTACAATTCAACATTGATGTTTACTATGGTTAGTTCAGAGAAGATTAATGTGTTGCTTAAAGAACACAGCGTTTCCCTGAATGAAATTTATCAGTTGACAGCCCTGGAATTACTTCTTTAAGTTAAGAAAATATAGACTTTGGCACTGGTTGAAGATTTTTGGGGGGTGAGTGGGAGGGTGGCTTGCAACTTCAGAGGGTGTTAGACATGTAGTGAATACGTGTTGAAAACAAAAGTCTGTTGAAATAACTTTAAGCTTGAGGCTCAGACTAACAAATAAAAGGAAATGCAAGACAGAGCTCACATTAGATCCTTAGCTGCACTTGTTAACACCAGTGTTTTGCACGCATGGGGTGCACAACATAAGCACCTATCCACTCATTTAAGATTTAGCAAGTAAATGACAAGAACAGTGGTGTTTTCCAGTGCAGTCTATACAAGAACTTGTAGAAAACCATGTCTGTATTTAAAGATCATGATGATGATTATTTCCTATGTGTATCACTTAGTTCACGTTTTGGTTAGACACTAGAAACATTGGAAAAAAATGCATTGGGAAATGCAACAGGGGAGACAGCAATGTACATTAAATGGACAATTAACGCTAATAAAACTAACTGCTGGGAAATCCTATCATTACAGAGCTATTCCGGTACATGGACATTGAAAAAATAAAAAAAGATAAAGAATCAATTGCCTTATAACTAGTGAATTTCATAGGGGACAGCACTGTCGCATCTCTTCCAGGTTTATATGTAACTGATAAATGCAAGATGAAACCTCCTATTTTGTTCCTCTTCCTTACCCAGATTTATCTGTGCTTCTGTTTGAAGGTTGTATGGAGGTTCTTTGTCTAGTACCTTGGCCAACTAATAGGAATAAGAGAAAGGAAAGTTAGTGAAAAGTGTCTTAGCATAGTGTATTTGGACACAGCAGATTTATAAGGCATCAGTCCACATCGTCACAGTTTCAGTGTTGTGACTGCACATCCCTAGATGACCACAGCCTGGATGGGTTTTACTATTATTGTATTCTACTGCTACTTTTGCTACTACAGGCATAGAATTGATGCCCCCTTGCTGAACCTGCATGGTCCTTACAGAGCATAATCTGCCCTCCAGTAGCTGAGGTACTCTGTATGCACATCATTACCCTGGGTAAATGTGTCTTACCTGTTGGCAACAGGTAAAAGATGGTCTCTCATTTAAAACCAGGGACCATAAACTGCAAGTGTGAGCAGTGTAATTAGTAAATAAAATAATAATAGTACATCATTTATTAAAATACTTTGTATTTTGCAAATCCAAGGGACATTCAAGGAAAGATGTGGAGAAAGTGTCAGGACTATAGATATTGGTGCTCCAGGGAAGGGAATAGCCTCTGAGCTGAATTTGACCTTTTCATGAGGATCTTGATATAATCATGTGTGAGCTCTGTAGGTATTTTTTGTTCTTTGCAATGGAGTTTTCTTGACCCTTCCTAAGCCCCACAGAGAGATGCTTTAATGGCACGTTAACCTACTGATCAGTGAACTCTGTGCTAATGGGTCACGCTGGAGGCAGAGATTTTCTCTCTGATTGCTGGGATTATCCATGGAAAGTCCAATTACCTGCTGGGGCTGGGGTGAGAAAAGTCACACGCTGCCTCTTTACCATTGTATCTGCAGGAGTTGGAACAGCATTGGGTGTTGCAGGGGTAATGTTGGGGCTTTCTGACTGTCGTGGGCATGCCTGGGAGGGCTGTCAGTGCTTACCTGCTAGGATGGGAGGAACTCCCAGGGTAAGTGACGCTGTCTGCCAGAGATTTTAAAAGATGGCTAGGAAGGCTTCACGGGAAAGGACAATAGGGTGAACACTTTTTATTATGCCCCATCCCCCATTAGTAATTGGAGCAGGAGCACAGACATAAAAATACATTTGCGGCTATGGCTGTGTTCTTTTGCAACCATGTTGTGTGTTTGGGGTTGGATGTGGCTCATCTTTGGTTTTTTGAATGTCAAATGCCAGCCTGCACCTTTTTAAGTCTTTCTGGATCTTGAAGCTCATTGTACAATTTCAGCTTTAGGAAATGCATTTCCAGGGATGGTATAAAGCAGGATGCTTTCTTTCATGCCGTGCTGCCTTGCTATTTATTTTGCTCTCACCTTCTATTTCAGGAGTCCCCATCAGAACTTGGTAACCAGGTTGACACAAAAGCTCTGCTTTGATAGGGGAAATGAGATTATGGCATAGTCCAAAAAGGTGTGTGAAAAAAGTAACTCTTTTTCTCAAAAAAAAAAAAAAAAGGACATGCACATGTACATGTAAAGGTAACTTCATAGAAATAGGTGCATGCCTTGGTTGAAGGTAGTCCTTTGGATCCTTTCACTGCACAAATGACTTAGGTAGTCCTTGGGGGGTTTGGTGATTTATCAGGCTAGGGAGAGGTCTGAGCATGATTTCTGACGTTATTCCTAATGATCGTGTGCCAGTATAGGATCTTAGCTTGTAACACATCAGTTTTGAAGAAAATGTGGTTTGGAAAGTTGTCTTGGATCCGGGAATGCTGTTATAGTCTGGACCAGAGTCACAAACACCATTACATTAACAAGCCAATACCTGATGCAGTGAGCAATATGTGGGTTGTGAAGGGTTCGAGTCCAGTCTCATGAGTTTGTCTGACTCAGGTCAGGGATGTGGGGCTTCATTTCCCATGCTGTACCTGAGCACTTCAAGCCTCTCCACCTCTGGCTATTTCTCTTTGTAAGTATGCTGAGATGCTTATTGAACTGGGGACTCAGAGCTGGATCTCCCATATTGGAAGTGACACTTCTAATGTCTGGGCTATAGACTCATTCTGTGATTTGTGATCTGTCTTAAGAAATACTAATTTCCATGAGGAAATTCTACAGTTGAGAGCAAGGTATTGGGCATTCTTTTTTTCCCTCCAGGATTTTTTGAGGAAATCCTTTTGAAATATCTTGGTTTCAAGAGACCGAAGAATAAAACCTATCTTTCGGGTTGGGGGGGATGTATGTTTGTTTGTTTTTTGTTTGTTTTTTAATATTCCTTTCCATTTAGGCATCATCTGGGGCAAAGTCTTTCTTAGTAATAAACATGGAAGTATAGTTTCCATCTTGAAGCTGTTTTGTCCTTTTTTAAATATCTGTGCTCCCATGCAGAAATGGGAAAATCAGCATAAATTTACTTTTTTTGCTAATGTTGCCTCAGTTGTGATACTTTTCAGTGTCAGAAGAGTGGCACCTTTCATTTTTTCACTACCATATCTTGCTGATGATGACTTTGGGAGCCCTTCATGTTTTGTAATAAACTTAAGAGCAAATTAACGAAAGCAAAAATGTGCTTATGCAGCCAAGGAAACAATTTATATTTTGGGATTCAGTGCTCTTTCCCTCTTTAAGAGAGCTCCTCTTTGGCTCCTATGTCTCACACAAGTGATTTTGCATTCTCTATTCCTTACCACCTTAAAGTTTATGAATAGCCATGTTATTTTCCTAACCAGAGAAACCTTCCCAGTCGGAACTTTTGAACCCTGCCTGCAGGTGCCCTGCACAGCAATGTTATTGGCACACTGCCGTGAATTTTTAAAAACTGAGCTGGCATCAGAATTTACTCCTTGCATGGGTCATGAATATTGGATTTTTCAGTTTGATTTGTGTTTGCAAATCACTTCCAAGTGCTGCTTAGTATTAGAATTTCACCTATCACTGAGAAGAACTTGGTTAAGGTGGTTACATCAACAACGTTATGTATGGATACCATGAGAGTATTTAACATCCAAGGGGAACACTGCTTAGCCTGAAGGCAGGTGCACATTCAATATCAGGTACATTTACAGAACGCCGTATTTGTGGGCACTAACTCCCTTGATCACTGACCTTTATCTTTTTCCCTGCACAGAGGAAGTCCACTCTTATTTGAGCAAGACTTAGCTGCTTAACCAGTGCTCATTTAGGCAAACCAAGAATGCAGAGAATTATGCGTGGTTGCTCGTTAACACTGGTTTAGAAACAGAATTTGCAGTGTGAACAGTCCTTTCAAGTTTATCCTAGTCTTTGACATGATATGAAAGTACTTAGAGCATAAGAAAACTCAAGTTTTCATGTCATTTAAAAATTCTTTTTTTTGTGTGTGCTGCTGCTGCTTCTATTTTTTTGAAGTTTTTAATATTTGTGTGAAAAAAAGAGATAGTGCCGCTGCCAACACTTCTTTGTGATTCATAGTTAAAACTACTGAATTCTACCTAGTTAAAACTACTGGTATTCCCAGACACATCTTGAAATATGATCTACGTTGCCATTCTCATACTTTAGGAGTTGCAAATGCACAGAACCTCCTTGACTATTACTGAAAGAAGGATTTCAGAAAAGAGCTGGAGCTTTTAGTGTGTTTTTTAGTTAAGATGCTATCTTTCATGTTGGAAAATAGAGGCAAACTTTAACATGGATGCAAAATAAAGACAGTGGCCATGAAGAAGAAGGACCAGGCAACTACTGTGTTCCAAAGTGCAAATTGAAGGTCTTCAGCCAGTTGTTCCTGTGTGAAACTGGCACTCAAGAATGCATTTCTTGCAGCAGAGAACATGATACTCTGATTTTTCTTTATCCTTGTGGCTTACATTGTTACTTGGCCCACAGGCTGTATGTTTGAAATCTCTCACTTAAAGTCAAAATACCCTTTACTTAAACTTTGCACTATGTGCCAGGGCACTGAAGTGGGACCATGGTTTCTGTAAAAATTGAAATAAGCCAGTGAATCGTAGCTATTTACTGTATTTCATCCCACCTCAGAAAGCATAAGTATAAAGTGTGATTTTTAATTAACAAGCACATTGTCCTAGTGCTTTGACTTGGAAAATTGGATATCAGTATCTAGAGAGTTTAGCAGACCATTCATTTCTCCCTTCAAACAATAAATAGTATGCTTCAGTTTCCCAGAAATGTTTTTCTGCTTACTTTTAGCAGCATAGGTATATATGAAGTATTAATGATGAAAGTAAAATAAATGAAGAGTGATAATTGAATGAAACTATGCTATTTGCAAAGCAAAACAAAACCCCGCCAACCCTTTCCAACACTGCATCTCCTTCATTTCATCACTACAATGGCTCATGATGACATCCCCTAAGAGTTTTGCCTACTAACCTTGAAATGTATCTTTGTGTTTATTGTCAGGGCCTTGCTGGCAAATTGAGCTTGACAATGAGATGGTGAAGGCAGGGGGAAGCAGGGTGACCTGGGACACACAGTTCTGCTAAAACCTTTCAAGGTCTGTAGAGTGCCTTTTCCTTTCCAACGAATCAAATTACCAACTGGGCAGCTCCTTCACTTAGCTAATCATTAATGTGGGACCCGTGAATTATGGAGCTTGTAACCCTTTCTCTTGCTAATTAATTTTTTGTGTGTGCTAAAATACTCTTTCTCCTGGTGCTGGAAGAGCCTTTAGCTGGGGCAAGCACATTGAACCTGCTCTGGGTTGTCCCCGACCTGGGTTGCCCAGCTTGCACCCGGAGCGCCGCTGTCGCCTGGGCTCAGAGGAAACCAATTCTTCTGGCGCCTGCTCGTGGCCAGCAGTCCTGGTAGTGGTCTGTGGTGGGTGCACTTGGTGGGCAGCTCATATCAAGAAGCCTTTCAGCTGCCCCAGGGTCCTGGTGCCTGCAGAGGTGAGTGTGCGAGGTGAGATTCTAAGCTGTGCCCTTCCCTTGGGCTGATCCTCACTTAGAATTACTCCTTCCTCCTTGTGCTGAAAAGTGCAGGTTTTATAAGTCTGATGCATGTGTAGTGTTGTAGTTCCGGTTGCTTTAGTAGACCTGTGACCTTCAGCTATCTAGTGCCAGTTAGATATTAGAAATTTCAGCTGAAGTTGGTCTCTATTCCTTCTTCACACTCCTTGTCTCCTCCACACATTGTGCCTAAGGTCACCATGGGTTTGAGAGGAGTTTTTACATCATGTTTTCTGAGCATAGCAGGATGAATTTGAAAGGGTTATCCTTGCATATATGGTATAAGGATTTTGCTTTATTTTAAACCAGTTAGAAGAAAAGATGTTTCTTATTTCCTTGTAGTAGCACAGGCATTAAATGGCAGGTGCTGAGTCCATTTCTGAGTCCATTTCTGAGGGCAGCTGTGCATCTTTCACAAGGCAAAGAGTTTTTCTGCAGCCCTTTTCAGCATTTTGAGGGAAGGAAATCTCATACCTGCTTGATGGGACTGGAAAAGGATTCTGTTTCAAATACCGACACTTCCCCAGTTTTCAACAAGTCCAGCTAGGATGGTGTGCAAAAGGGGATTTGTTTGTAAAGTTCATATATGGTCAGAAATTACTCTGTATGAATGCTGTCAGCTTTCTTCAGAGATCCAAAATCTGTCTTCCAAACACTTCTGCTTTCCATAGTGTGAAAATAAATGGTGATGAGTTTTTACTTTTATCTGTTCTATAGTGGTATGAGAAAATGTGCTGGATTTTACTCTGGTTTGTTCATTGTCAACAAAAGTGTTAATTGCTTTCAAATGTGAGCCAGAAGCGTGCAGCATGGCTTCAGGTGTGGTTTGTAAATCAGGCTGTTGGAAGAAAAAAATTTTGTTGTTTTGTTTGGTTTAAAATTGTAGATTAAGAAAATGTACTTTGTAAGACAAATAGTGATTTTTAATTGCATCCCTTCAGTCAAACCTCTTCTCATCCTATACTTGCACTACCACGTCTTATTTCTCTCATGGAGTTTTTTTAATCTTTCTGGCAGTTGTCAACATCCTTACTTTTTCTACCCTCAGAGCCCTTTAGAATAAGGTAATACCTGACACTTAAGTAGCAATTTGCATCCTGAGAAGATTTTGAAAGTCTCCATTAATGTGTCTTTCCTGAGGCAAACGGCAACATCTGTGTTTTTAAAATGAAAGCTGAGAGTGTGCTAAGTAACTTATTCTAAGCATGCAAGGAATTGGTACCATTTAATCTCAGAGTAAGTGACTTGAGCATGTAATTAACTTTCAGCATGGAGGATATGAATGATTGTAAATTAATTATAAAAAAGAAACATGAACTGTAGTGTCGTTACTCCACCTGCACTAAGTACTTTATGAAACATGCTGGGGAGGAGAGACTGACTCTTGGTCCTGAGGCTGGGCTACACATCTAGGAGATGTCTCAAGAATGTAACATTGAAATAAGCAGTATTTGCCTGGGCCATCTGCCTAAGTCTCTTACTTGAATGAAGTAAAAATTGCTATCTCTTTTCAGTGCAGTTTTTCCATTAAATGCAGGGCATGATGTAAATGACAGAGAGGTGTGCTTATAGCAGAGAATCCACTGAAGTCAGCTGTAAAACTAACAGCAAGGCAGCAAATCAAGGGATGAGTGATCGTGATGCAGTTCAGTGTGAAGAAGCCACTGAAACACTTGGTTGATTTCCATGAGCTGTAATTTAATGGTTCAAAATGATGCAAGACATATCATGTCTTTGTGTTTTTTAACAGACTTTTTCTTATCCAAGCTAGTTAGAAAGATGAATGGTTAAAAAAAAAAAAGCTCGGTTTTCTTTTAAAATTAGGAATGAATTGAGAATGCAGTTGAAGTCAGGCTTGACAGCAAACCGTGATGTGGACATAATTTTGGGAACTTCCTCTAAATAATCCTGATGATGATGGGTGTGCATGATGCAGTCCATTAATAGCAAAAAAGGGGAGATTTTAGCATTAGGTAAAATTGTTAAACCATGTTTGTTATTCATCTATAATGTATTGTTAATGTGTATGCCCAGCTAGAGAATACTGTATGCATGGTCATGGTATATTGAAAAAAACAAACAACATCTGAACATGAAAGCTGTTTTATGCTTTCTTCTAAGCTGAAGCATAGCCACAGACAAAAAATAAAAATGCTGGAAATCTTCCACAAAGGAAAGGAAAAAAAAAATTGTAATAAGACTAATCAAGTTAGTTAATCTAAATAATAATGAATGTCAACATCAGTGAAAGTTCATGCTTATTAAAAATAAATAAATGCACTCAAGTACATGCTATGTGAAAATATTATGTGGTGTATTTACTCACAGATATATTTCTCTTTGCCAAGGGGAGATTCTACTCCATAGGAAAGGAGATATTATAGGAATCATGTTATTTGGTGGATTTTGGTGGCATTGGTCATGGATAGGAGGAGGATATTATTCCATATTAGTATGACTGGTAAAATTTGAGGCCCTGAGCTTTAAAATACTGAGTTGCACAGGTCCTCAAAAGATTTATGAGAAATACTTACATTTCAGTTGTTGACAGTATCATGCTTGCCTTATTTATTGGCCCTGTCATCTCCATGCTTTTGGAAAAATCACCTCTAATTGTTCTGAACAATTGCAGCAACACCTGCTGGCAAGCCCAGACCTGATATACTGGAAGCTTTCCCGTTGTTGACGTCAGCCAACAAACCATTTGTGTCTTTAGCAGATGTTTTTAATTTCTTTTTCACATGGGATTTACTTAGATCTATTCTCTTCCTCCAGTAAAGGCCAGCCACCTCTTTCAGACTGTTTACCATCACAAACTATATTGACTGGGTTACTGGCACAAAACTTATTTTATTTAGCCTCAATGTTGATGTATTTTGTGTTTTATGAATTCACTTCTCCCCTCTTCTTCTGTTTTTCAGAAGTTTCACATTTCATATTTTGAGCCTTCTAATTTAATCAAAAAAAGTCCTCTGCACTGTCTGCCTTTAGACTGTAGGACAATCTGATGGTGTTGGCTGTTTTCTGGTCTTACTCTATTAACATCTTGAGACAGTGACTTTGGGTTCCACTTGCTTTTAATACCTAGAGTGCTTTGTTCTTGACTTGTTTACAGTCTGTATAATTTTGCAAATTTCTGATTGCTTCCTCACTGTTCCTTTCAGGATTGTTGGTTTTTTTTAATTATTTTTATACTATATGCTACAAAGGCTTTGATTCTCATTGAAAAGCAAAACAAAACCAAAAAAAGATTAACAAAAAATGAAATATACCCAGGTGAATGGCGCTACAATGGAAAACAGTAACACCACCCCACCCTTCCCCCAAATAAATATTGCTCATAATATGTACTTTAAATCTTTCTGTTCTTGGGGTGATGTGACATCTAAGTAGGAACAAATAATATCAGTTTCTTTTGACAAGATAGATCTGGATAAGTTAAAAAATTCACTTTATATGGGACTTTATAAGTTGAACTTTCTGGTTCACTGTTCTTTGGTAGGGTAGCTACACTGGTGTGTTGATAACAAATTGGTATTTCATCAGGTACAACATGGTATGTGATTTCAACAGGTACAACAATATTCATTTAAAGTGTTTCTAAAGCTGGACTGTGATATACAGCAGCAATGTGTTCCCTATCTATTTCCCTCCTTTGCCAAAAAATTACTCCCTCCTTCTAAAAGAAGTGCTAACAAGAAGACTTCAGGTGTCACAGAATCCCCGAGGGGCCAAGCAAGCCATAATGCTTTATAAAGTGCAGCAGGTAAAATGGTGTGCATTTTCTTTGTCTTTCTGCAGCAAAGGAAGAGCACTAAAAGCAGTGCACTGTCCTTCAGTCACAGGTTTTGCTGGACACTTTTATAAAATGCAGATCTACAGAGTTGTTGATGTAGGCTCTTAATTCCCTGTCACTGAACCTCCTGCTGTCAGCAGGGTTGACAAAGTCTCTCTGCATTTTTTCAAGGTATTAACCTTACATACCCAATACCAGAAATGCTTCTGGCCTCTTCTACCTAGGCTAGTTATTACCATTTTGTGCCATATTGCAGATATTCTTTCTCTTAATGAAAAACCTCTTAAAGGTGTTTATTTTTCATCTCAGAGAGCTTTGTTTGTGAGTTAGATGAGTTTTGTACGTGATCTTTTTTTTTTTTTTTTTGCATAGGATGTTTGTCTTTTGTCTTGGAATAAGCAGAGAGGTGGATAAGTAAATGAAGGTATTTCAGTGGCCCAAACTATACTACTAAACTTAGATGTATATGCTCTACCAGCTTTCATACTGCATAACAGGCTTCCTCCTATTCTGCTGATTATCTTTCATTGTCCTAAGCTGACAGTTCCTGTGACTTTGGAAGCTTTGTGTGGCTGTTTGTTTCTTGACTCAAATTGAAAGTAAATTCCATCTTGCCACTTTTGTTATGCTCAGGTCTCATCCTAATCAAGAGTTAAAATTCCCTGCACACACTGCTCTATACTGATATATTCCTTAATATGGTATAGTTTCAGTATCGACACTATCAGTTTGTATTAGCTACAATTAAAGCTGTAAATTATACACTTCTCCCTCATCACTTGTTCCTCAGTGGTAAGTCACCAAGATGTTTGCATTAATACAATTAACAGTTTACAGCCATTCTTTCTTTTGGAATAATCATCTCCAGGCTCCAATTTGTGCCGTACATGGCCATCTATGTGGGTTTTTGTACCCATTCCAACCACCTGGGTTCTATTACTCCCATTTGGTTCCCATTGCACTGACTTCCTGTCTGTATTATGGAATTTATTTTAATTTTTGAACATTTAACATAAATGGTCTTGTATGGTCTATATGTGAAAAAAAAAATAAAATTACCACCCCATGGCCTAAAAGTATAATTTAATTTCTGCACATTCTTACTTCTTGTAATATCAGTCTATAGGAGGACAGTATCAAAGTGTAAGAATGCCTCTTGACAGAGTTTCTCCACAGAGCAAAGAATGTTTTTAAAATACCAGTTTTTAAAATCCCCATAGCTATTTTTACAGAGTCATAGAAAAATGCTGAAAGAGATCTCCCAGGGTCATCTGGCTGTATCCCAAGGCAGGATCCTCACATACTTAAGCCACTCTAGAGAGACAGTTTTCTGGCCTTTTGTTAAGTGGCTGTGTCAACTTTACTGGAGTCTCTAGACCACATGGTATGAAACAAGAATTTTTTGTTGTGTAGATACCTGATGCTGAGGCTGAATTTGCTATTCTCTTTCTCACTGGGGATTTATGGGATGCTTTTTTCATTTCCTTAAGCTTTTATTTTCATTTTCAAAGCATACATATATGTTTATATATATCTATATATGGATATAAAAGATACTAGAGGATCTTTCATAGCTTAAGTGTTTGCATCATGCTGCCCTTCAGAGATTCATGGCAGGTAGACCATTAAAGGCACAGCTTTTTACTTGTAAGCAAGGATGGTGCTATGCAAAAACATGTAAAGTGCCTTAGCCCTTTCTACATGAATTCATAAAGACAGAGGAGGATTTGGACAAGGGAGTAAGTGTGTTTTCATTTCTAATGAATTAGAATTTTTTATTGCGTTCTAGTCCTGCAGGTGAACAAAATCTACCTGCTGTGGCAAAGCAGGAGGTAAATGGCATCAGTGGCCAAGCTCCTTATTTCTCCTTTACTTTAACCCCCAGGCTAATGCCTTCTGCCCCAGCCTCACTGGTATTTTCTTTCCCTGATGCCAGAACCTACACATCATATGCATTAAATAATCTGGGCACAGGCCATCCAGTCCAAATTGGGGATTTTGTACTGCTGTCGTGGATGTCTTTTCCAGGTTCTTGGTCATGGACACAGGAAAATCCACTCAGGAATGGGCAGTTTGAGCACCCCAGCAGAAATAGGGCCAAACCCCTACTCCATGCCAGCTGCCCTGCCATTCCAAACAGCAATACCAAAAGGTTCTGTACCTATCTCAGAAGATCATGGAGGGGATACACAGTGACTAACTCCAGTACTTTTTTTTTGGGTAAGAAAGCAGCTGAGAGCTAGAAAGGGGTTCATTTCCAGTCACGCTGTCTAAAGGCAGGTCCTTAAGCTGTTGCCACATATTTCTTTCTATTATGTGCCTGTTGGGGTCAAGAAAGCAGAGAAAAAATATAGGTCTGTCCTTCCTTAAACTGAAAAGGCTTATATGTAGAAAGCTATGCCATAAATTCTAGAATTCTGTGAATTTTTAACTTGGTTGGAAGGTGAAAAGACAAAGGCACAGCTGAAAATGCTAGCTGATTAGTCTTGTGTATAAAATCCATTTAAGGGGCAATAGCAAACTTCTGTATAAAAATTAATTAGAACATAGCACAGTCAGTTGAGATCAAAGAGCGTACATTTATTGTGAAATATATGGTTGCTGGAGACAATTCATTTTTAATTTATTAGATTCCATAAATTGTTTTTCTGATAGGTTAGGAACAGAGATCTATCAAGCTTATTCACATAATGCTGGCTCTGGCAACTGGCTAAGTGAATTATTGTCTTGAAGTATATGCTTACCCTTTAATGGTAGTAGACACAGCAATGAAACTACACGGAAGTAGTGCTAGTGTGTTTTTAGGATTACAAAAGCACTTCTAGCATAGTAGAACAAATTGATACCAGGAAAATAAAACCCCACACTTTTCCTGTAAGAGTGACAGAGACTGTAAGCGTTGCTTTCATCTTACTGGTGTGATGTCTGGCATTTTTTTCTGAGATGCATATTTGAAAAGGTGGAACCTGAGGTGGCTACATCCAAGCTGCTTTCAGGTTCTTGTATTTGTGGATATGAATTTGTGGCTACACCAAAGGTGTTTTCAGGTTCCTGTATTTGTGGTAGACAGAACCACTCTATCCCATTCAGAGCATGCCCACCCATTCACCCACCTGGTTTAACTTTGCCTTCAGATTGCTCACATGGGTGCAATCTGTTTGGCCTCATCCTGCTGCTCCAGTAGCTGCCCCTGGTAAGAGAGATCCATAAGGCCTTGGTTATGTCTTATGTCTTGCTTGTAGTGTTGTTTCATCAGCTACTGGAAAAATATGCAAAATTCAGGCTTTTTGCTCTCCTTTTTTCTTATTTTTTTCTGCTTTCATCCACAATATGATACATGCTGTGCTGAAATCAAGGATGTTGTAAAAATTACAGTGTATATAGAATTAAAATGTCAGTGTCTGGCTGATCAGCTTACAGGCACAGAGACAGTAGGAGTATGGGAATGAGAAAAGGAAGGTGAGCAGTATTCTCATGTTTGCAAACCCTTGACTTAACTGCGCATTTTGCCTGCTGTTCTTTCAGTGTAACTATTGAGTTTGACCTGTGCTCATTTTACCTCAGTGCAGGTTTGGATTCCTAAAAAAGAATTATTCTCTGCGGCTGTGGAAACTAACCTTATTTTTATATATTACATAAAAAAGCAACCTTCATGGGTTTTTTCCCCTTTTTCTGCATTATGTTGTAATTAATTTTCAAGTACAACTCTTTATGAATTTCAGAGGTGGTCTGATAAAGCAGAACAAGATATTTTAGATTCAGAAGAATCCTAAAACATCTGCTCTGTAAAGAGACCTGATGGCAGAAGGATGGATAGTGCTTATATATTCTCAGAACTGCATTTGAGTATCCAGTACAGGACATATGCCAAACTCTTCAGGAAAGCAACAGGATATGTTTGTTTTAATATTGTTTTGGTATCTTGGGTCTTTTTTATGTTGTTAAAATACCTGCTGGCAATTTAAATATAATATGCTCGCTCCCCTCTCTTTAATTTACAGAAGGAGTGAGATTCTCAAAAAGAAATTGTCTTTTGGGTATGTCTAGGTGTGCACATCTAAATCCTGTGGAAGGCTGAACAGCATCAGACCATTATTTTCTGAAAAAATAAGCTATTGCAAATCAGCAGGCATGAAGCCAAGTTATAATAGAATAATTTATTATAATTTGATGTAGATGGTGGATAGAATGGATAGATTGTAATTGAAGCTAAGTGAATAATTCCAGTAAATAATTTATTCAATGAATTTATCTTGTTTTGCTGCTCAGAGATTGTTTTTACTCCCCCCTCTCCCTTCCCTCCTTACATTTTATAGCCCCTGGGGTTTTTTTGTCTAACCAGAGGGGCGAGGGCTCTCTTTGTTTCAGTGTGTGCTGGTCTGTGCTGGCCACTGTGGCAGTGCTGCCATTTCACACCTCTGCATCCCCAGGTGTGCACGGCTGCAACCCCATGCTTGGGGGAAATCTGGTGGGGCTCTGGGGGGGGAACATGCCCATCACAGCAACAGAGATGTGGGCAATCCTTCAGGGCAGGAACTAGTTATGAGATGGGCTTTGAGCTTCACAGATGGGTAGAACCTCCTCAGCAAAGACCTACTCAAGACAGATAACAATGGGCTTTCTAGAGCATGACAATCCAGTTTCACTTGGCCTGTCGACATCTTCAGGTTTTGTGTGTGTGTGAAGTGGGGGGGAGTTTTGGTTTGGTTTTCCAGGGCTTCCAAAAGAGAGCAGAAATGTTTGTGCCCTAAAAATTCCTTCCAAGAAAACGTCTCCAGACCAAGGAATTTGTTTATTGAGCAGGAGCTGTGCTCCCAAAGCCTTGTGCGGTTTTGTTTCTATTACTGCCTGTGCTAGCATCCTGCTGGTTGGCCAACATGCTGCACCCTCATCCTGCCTTGTTCTGCCCTTTCTTCTAGGTTTTTTTCCTAGCTTTTAAAACAGTGTTTCTGGGATTTTGAGCTTTTAATCAAGCTTTGTGTCTCCTCAGCACCCCCCCACTTCTTTGTTAGGAGTTTGGACAAAGATTATCAGATGTGTGCACATTCAATAGAATTATTTTTTCCTGAATTCCCTCAAGGATCCAAACTAAGTCCTCCACCTTTCATTTAACATTATATGCAGATTTTTGTAACATTTCATCTCCTTGCTTTGAGTAGTAAAAGAGTTTCATGTCACAAGGACTAATGTTCCTAATTGATATTTGAAGTAGCACTGACTAAAACAAATTGAGCTATGGACTTCTCGCAACTATTCTTATTCCAGACAGGTTGCAAACTTAAGTAGGCATCACTTCATCAGGACTATGATGACCACAGATTGCTTAGTGCTCAAGTAAATGAAGCATAGACTGAAACAAAATTCAGCAAAGAGTGTGAACTTGTGATGTTTGATTTCAGAGCTCTGAGCCACCAGCCTGGGATATAGAAATTAAATCTTTAATGTAGCAGAACCTATGTATAGTGGTGAACATGTCCTACTGTGGTTTATGGGTTTACCACGTTCATCCTCACAGTTACTAGGTCTAAAGATTTTATTATTATCATTCTTTCTATATGTTATCTCTTTGCCCATCTTGTTTATGTTTATCATGTTTTAACGCAAAAACCCCCTAGACCACAGAATCTGCTCTTCCATGACCTGTCTCACTTTCTCCCATAGCTCTAAGGCACCACCAGTGCCTGTGGAAAAGGGCTTTAATCCTACACTGCATCCTCAGCGTGGGTTTGGAGTGATTTCGCGCAAGATCATTCACCTCCTCTGTGCTCCTGTGGGTCAGACAGCTTGTCATTGAGCAAAACATCAAGTAGCAGGTTTGATTTCTTTGATTTCTTGGAGGCTTGCATTTTTATTTTGAAAAAGGTAGAATTGTTTGATTTTGTATAGATAATCCATATATTCTTCAAAGTGACACTATTCTTCTTAACCAATTTCAAAACATTTGACATTAATATTAATTTTTAAAGCAAATTATTTTAATGATAGAATGTATGAACAATAGTTTAATCTGTTCAGCAGTCTGGTGTATTTTTAATAGATTTCTATATTAATATTGGAGCAAAGACAGTAATTTTTGGTGCTTTTACAGCTGTGAAAACATGCCTATTGCAAAAAGAGACTAAACTGTACCAAAGGGCGCACTGTGCCAGCAATATTTAATACTTCATTGTAGGTCTGCTGTTTTAAACATCTGTCCCTCATTTAGTGTATTTTTAATGCAGAATTTTTAGTGTGGGCAAAAATGTAACTTTTTATAGTAAAATACTTTCTCTGCTACTGAGAAAAAAGCAACTTAGGATTCTATGGCAGAAAGTATTTTTAATGATTTATAGGATTTGGGTCATTGGCCTTCAACTTCCATAAAACAGTAAGTCATTTTTATTGAAACGAACACATTTCTAAGAACACGAATGTGGTTGATAAAGGAAGTTTCCGTGAAATAAATATGGAAGCTGGAAAGGGAAAATTACTCTGTAGCACCCTGTACTCTGCTGCACGTTATGCGTAAAGAGGAAATAATTCAGGTACTCAGGCTGAGGCAGGTGAGTGCAACTGACTCCTGCAGGAAAAAGGAATAAATAGGAAATGAGCTGTGTGTGAAAGGTACTGAGGTTATGGCTACCTGATGAGATTGCCAGTGTTCTGCAGGCATCGTAGAATGTTCAGGTTGGAAGGGACCTTGGGAAGTCATCTGATCCAAATCCTATCTTCAAATGGTGTGAGATGAGAATTTTGCAAAAATGCACTGGTGCTTTGCTATGAATGAACAGTCCATCAGCTTGAGAAAGGACCTGCCACTGCTGAGGCTGCACCTCAAATCCTGTGTCTGGTTTTGGGCCCCTCATGACAAGAAGGACATTGAGGTGCTGGAGTGAGTCCAGAGAAGGGCAGCAGAGCTGGGGAAGGGTCTGGGGCACAAGTCTGATGTGGAGCAGATGAGGGAGCTGGGGTGTTTGGCTTGGAGAAGAGGAGGCTCAGTGGAGACCTCATTGCTGTCTACAGCTACCTGAAAGGAGGCTGTAGCCAGGTGGGGGTCAGGCTCTTCTCCCAGGTAACAAGTGATAGGACAAGAGGACACGGCTTCCAGCTGTGCCAGGAAAGGTGTAGATTGGATAGACATGAAGAAAAATGTCTTCAGTGAAAGGGTGGTCAAGCACTGGAATAGGCTGCCTGGGGAAGTGGTGGAATATACATCCCTGAAGTGTTCAACAATGTGTAGATATGTTGTTTAGGGACATAGTTCAGTGGTGGCCTTGGCAGTGCTGGATTAATGGCTGGACTCAATGATCTTAGAAGCCTTTTCCAAACTTAATGACTGGCTACAGAAGAGAACAATATGTGTGTAGTGTAATTCTTCCACACTAGTGCAATTTCCACTATAATATTCTGGAAGAAGACTTAAGTGAGTGAATCTTCACAATTTTTTATGTATGTAAAAATAAGAATATCCTCGTTCTTACAGAATATCCTTGTACATTAAACAAGTCCACACAAAAGCAGAAGAAAACACAGCGGCTATCATGTACTAAATTAAATTTCCAAATACATGGCAAGTGCCCATGCTCATCCCATTTAAATATTTATCAGAAATGCATCTTAGATTAATTACTCCCTTTCACAGGTATGAGACCCCTCCCCAACTTATTTTTGAAAAGGACTTACATTTTCATCTCTAACAGCACAAAAAAGGTCTATGGTTTGTTTGTTTGTTTTTTCTGCAGTAATGATGCTTGGACACCAATCAGCTTGTTTAGATGACATTTTCCTAGATCAGCCTGTTGGAATTAGGGGATGTTTTATTCTGCAAGGTGGGAAAACAAACACTCGATTGCTATTTTGATTTGTAAAAGGAATAGTTCAGGAAGGGAACTCTGCATTAGGACTCAAGAATTTAATGGTGGGACTCAATGACACCTTAGTTACTAGGAAAAGTGTTATGGGTCTTGTGTGGGAAGAGAATTTTAAATTATATCCACAGATAAATTTAATATAGCTTCCATTTTTTCCTATATCTTATTATAATTAATTGATGAAGATTTACACTCTCTTTGTTATGTGAAGGGATTGTTTAGCTCATAATATTTAGTTCATATTATTTAGCTCATATTAACGTCGCCTCAGCTATACCTCCCTTGACCTACTTCATTCAGGTATATTGCTACCTGAAAATGGTTAAGAAACAGTCTAAACTGGGAACTTCCAGAAAACAGAAAAATGCTCTTTCTAATCAGGAATTGCCTCTTGATTGTGTGTAGTCTAGTTGCACTGGCAGGATTTTTTCAACAAAATATAACAAGACAGAAAAAAAAAGTCTGATTCTATATACAGACACTAAATATGTCAAATTCTTACTCTTTTTTCTTATTTTTTTAAGGAAATATGTCTTCCATTTGTACAAGTACATGAGGTTAATGTGAACTATAGAAATTTAACATCTTTTATGTTTGGGTTTGTCTTTTAAGCAGATCTGTTCTTACAGTTTTCAGTGATGTGGTATGTGGATTAGAATTGTGTCTTTTTTTAGTGATGTTCCTGACTTCAAAACATGCAAGTTAAAAATTAAAAAACACCTGATGCAGCTCCTAATGGCACTAGAAAAGGAAGCCAGGACATGACCCTCCTAATTTTCCATAAAAGAAGGAAGTCCACAGGTGCAATGTATTTTAGAAGACCCATTGTCAGCTAGATCACCAGTCACTGGAAATGATTGGAAAAGAAGTATCATTAACATAATTTGTAAAGAACAGAGATTAACTAAGAACATAAACAATCTATTAATTTGTAGTAGAACAAGCATACTTTCGTGGCTGTAGAAGCAGCAAGCATACTCAGGTGATAACACTTAAAAATTTGTCAAAGGCAAAAAAACCCCTATTTTTTTAAATTTTTGATTTATGTACACTCACTACAGTCTGATTTTAAAAAATATGTAAAGAAAAGTATACCTGTGTGTTTTTGAGGATGGTCATTATGGGCAATTTCTTATAGGAATTCTTCAGGAACAAATCCTGAGTCTGGAATCATCAGGATGTGGTCAAGAGCAAAATCCCAGTTCATAGAGGCATGGGCAGGTTTAGGGGACTGCTGAGGTAGGAACTGTCAGACAGTTCCTGTTATTGGCAATCTGGTCCCCTCTGCCAGGCCTCTGTCCTTGTAGGAATGCCAGGATTAGGCCTGCAGCTGTACAGGCTTAGTCACTAATTAAGAGAACCTGATTTTACCGGAGTTACAGCCAGGGTTAAAGCTCTGAGTGAAGCCATTTGAGACATTCAGAGGTACTGACTCCATTCTGGATGCCATTAGGATCACCAAACTTGTCAATGGTAAGACTTGAATGCCCTTTCTCAAGGATATTTAAAATAAATAAAACCTCTCTGAATTATCTTCTCGTGTAAAATTGAAAAACAAAAAATATTTTACCAGCCCTTGCCACTGTAAGCATGGATGACTGTGGCTCACAGAACTTTTTAAAACATTTTAGGAGCAAAATAACCCTAAAGTATCTAAGTACTAAAGGCTTCATTTGTACTGGGCTCAGCAATCCATTTTTATTTGACTGTATTGTGAGATAACGTCTGTAAGGCAGCTCCAATGTAATAAAAAGTGCTGATTTCATAGGAGATTGCAAATGACCAGCTCTGTGTCACATTTAGCTGCTCTTAGGAGATAAAAATGGAAGCACAGAAAACTAAGAGCCCAGTATAACTGAACAGCTTTCTGAACTGTCGCATTTTATATATATAATGTTAGTTTTCTAAGATGAGGGCCAAAATAAATGTTTGGAGTTCGCTCTCAGTTCTGTGGTGCAGCGGAGATTGACATGTGTTCAGGGTTGCATCACGGACACTGGAAAAACCCCGCTCACCACTGGGAGGAATGTGCTTGGAACCAAGCCAAACGCACAGCGTGGAGGCATTCACCTAATTAGTGTTTTAACAGCTGCCTAAGGTTTGTTTCAATGGGAAGAAAATTATTGAGCACAATTTTGTGTAATTAGTAGAGCATAAAACACGTGGTGTGTCTAATTAAATGTTTAAAACTATTGACATTACGTAGCTACTGTTGAGGTAAATGAAGTGGAAAATCGTTATGATTTTTTCGGTTGGTAAATTACTCCACAATATGCTCAAAGGCCCATTTGATAAGATGAACTCAATCCTAATGCAGAATGATGAGCACCAGGGCCTTTTCACACCCCACAGGTATGTGGAGGTCTCACCAATTTAACTGGAGGAACTGGCTGGCGTTTCAGGGCTTTCAAGTCCTGCCAGCATGTGCTCCACTCTTCAGAGCACGCTGCGTTGAATGCAAGTATGTCCCGCTGCTCTGGTTCACAGCTCCTTTATCCAAAGGGTGACAAACTGTGCATTGTAGAGCTGAAGTCCTTGCTTTCTGATCCCAAAACAATAAAGCCATTGAGTAACGATCCAGCAGGCACTTTAGAAAAGAAGAGGAGCTTGGCATTGCAAGCAAATTTGCTTATTAAACTTGTTGTATTTCACAGTTTACATTGTGGAAGTATTTGGACTTTGTTTTGCCGTCCTCAAGATAAATATGGGAGTGCAATTATATATCATGCAACATCAGTAGTGTGATTAATTTAAATCCAGTTGCACTACAGGTGCTTCACTCTACTCTTGTAGCACCCCCTTCTCATATTTATTTGCAGGAGTATTGAACAATGTTGACAGTAAAACCCAAACTTCTGAGATTCATTTTTTCCCCATTTGAGTTAATATGGTTTTTGCCTAACTGATATTTAGTGACATGGTTTGTCATGTAAACCACCTTTTTTTTTCTATTTCAAATGCAATAGAGAAGAAATAGCACAACAACATGAGTGGGTTTTAATTGCAGATGTGACACTCAAATCCAGCAAAGACAACAGAAAAACACAGAATTTACACTGGGATAACTGAGGATTCATCCATCCTCTTTGTATTGAGTTGCTTAGCTCTACAGGCTAAGTTTATCATTCTATATAATACTTAAGCTGTCAATATAACTATAAAATGAGCATATGCATAGTGGAAAGGTAAACATTCCCTAAAAGAAATTCTATTTTGCAGGAAAAAAAATTAAAAGGGAGCAGTTGCCTTTTCTTGCTTCTATAGCTTTGCATCTCATTGTTCATTTGTTTTTATGGCCTCCAGGAAACCATGAAGTAAGGTTAAGCTGTGATTACAAGTTTGCATAAGATGTGTTAGCACTGCCTGCCCTGAAAGGCAGCAAATCACTCTTCTGAGGAGGGGAAGCTGAAGGTGTCATTCCTCAGTGTGTTTGCTCCAAGAACTGGAAAAAATCCTGAGGCCCCCACACATGGGGTACTTACTGATTCCTCTTTATGACACAGCTTCAAGTCCATAGGCTGAGGGCAGCTACAGTTTTGAACCTTCTAGAAGGAGGAGGAAGTTCTGCTAAAAGTGATGTGGGATTCATACCAGGGAAGGACAAATGGCAGTAGCTTTTCCATCTCCAGGGCCACCACCAGCCAGCTGTGCAAGGGCTGAGGCAGACTGGACACAGCACTGCCTTTGGTAATGGCTCACATTGCATAGATCCAAAGCCAAAAGTTTCATTTCTGGGATACTCTGGTAGACTCTGGACTCCCCAGGAAAATAGATTACAATTAGCTCCTGCTGCTGAGCCTTTCTACTTGCATTCTTTTACTCCTGGAGGTATCCTACCCAAGAGCTTGAAAGAGAGGATTCTTATGTGGGTAGGGAGAGAAGGAGTCAAGCTCCTATGAGCAATACCCACTTCCTAGAAAATTAAAACTTTTGTCTGTTATCTATCAGAAACTGGATTTCTCATTGTTCTGGACCCATTTTCTTAAAACCTCTCTGGTATGGCACGAGAAGTGATCTACATTTTCCTGACATACCTCAAAACACAGTAAGAAGTCTGTCTTTTGTTTTGAGGAACCTTTTAAATCTTAAATGGCTTTTTCTGCTATGTAAATTTAGTGACATAAATTTTAAAAGTGCCCTGGGAACTTCATGAAGAGCAGGAGTGGTCATACTTCACAAAACCATGGGAAAGAGGGATCTGGAGAAGCCTGTTGTGTTTTTTCAGTGTGGGGCTTTTGGAGGTCTGTAGCAGCAACAGGGCTGTATGAGTCTGTGGGACATCAGCTGTGAGCTGAAAGAGTTAATTTTCAAGTTCATCATGAGCTGTGTTTACTGATCCTTTCTTATTCCTTTGTGATAATTGGCACCTCAGATTCTCTGCTAATTAATTGGGCTGCAAGGGGCAGGTGGCGCCATTCTATTTTGATAATCCCTGTCAGCAATGTCTGCATAATCTCTTTGTTTAATTAAAATGAATTTGTAATAGGGGTGCATGAACTTGCAACAGTTTGGGGTTTTTTTTTCCCTTCTCTTCCTTTCTCTCTCTCTCCCTCCCTCTTTCTCCCCCTCTCTGCCTCCCTCCCTCCTGGCTGTGCTTTGCTTCACTTCAGCGGGCGTTCACTGCTGGGGGCAGTTCTGCACTTGTGGAACCACCACAGTCCGTGTGCTGTTGTCACTCTGAGGCTCTTTGGAAATGTCTTACCTCATTAACACTCCCCGAGACAGAAGCCATTTATCTTGAAATGTCTTTTTTTTTTTTTTGGTCCCCTTTAAAACAAAGAACATATCTGTAAAGACATTTCAAAACTTTTTCCAACTTTAAGCTAAAAAGAATTCAGAAGGTGCATGGAGGCTTAAAATAATTTTAGTTAAAGCCAAAATATTTAACCATTGAAACACATTACTGTAATGCTTTATCAATTCATTAATTGTTTATCTCCATGGCCCTGACAAAAATTTCAAGCAAGCAAACAAAATCCAGGGCCAAAAGCATTGTTTATCTTAAGTCAGTTCAGGCAATATGAGCAAGGGTCAGCTCTGTAACACTCTCTGACTAAGGACAGCTTTCAGAATGAAGAGCTGGAAGTTTCAATTTCTGCTACAATATAGACAGTTTCAATGTATGTTTTATTATGATTATTTGGAATTTTTCATGCCAATTGCAAATACAGAAGTGGATTGCAAGCCTCGTCCTTGGGGAGGCTGCATGGCTTTGAAGGTCCCGTCCTTCTCTAAGTGCCTCCCTGGTGTTTTGTCTAGCTTCTCTTCACATTCCAGAGCACAGGACAGAAAGTCACAGGAGCCGGAACAAAACACAGGATTTGTTTTACAAACATTTTAAAGGGATACAAAGGTGAAGGAGAGATGATGAAGGCTTCTTGTGCCCTGGAGGACATTTCACATCAAGTGCTCATCTTGTCCAGTGGCCTGACAGCTCACTTCTGCTGGCTGCTGTTCAAGGGGAAAATTATATACTTCCCTTTTAATTTTTTTTCTTTTTTTCTCTCTCTAGGCAAGCTAGAGCCTAGCAGAAATCAGAATCCCAATTTTGGCCAAAATTTAACTACTGATACGTTGCCAAAGGAGTCTGTCAAACTTTTGTAGTTATATCAATGCACACAATTCCCTAGAATCTAAAAGGGAAAAAAATATGTTTTATAGTAGTTCAATTATATTATTATTCCTTCTGTGTTCAGATGAGGTCGCTCAGGAACTGCTAGTGGCACTCGTGGCTCCTTTATATTTATTTGAAAAGGGTGGCACAAAAGATCACTTCTTCAGTGGCATCAGCATTTCCACAGATCCCCCGGACTCTCCTGTTGCAGATATTTTTTCCCTGCTATATTGATGTGGTTACGTGCATTGTGTGCTGAAGCCACATATCCAGCTCATTTTCCTGTGGTGTGTTTGCTAGTGCCACAGATAGGTGTGAGTATCCCTGTTGTACATCCAGAGAACTTGGAAACTGTGAGCAATGTAGGATGTGTTTCATCCTTTCCTACCCTTTCCAAGTGTCCCTGAGGTCTTTCCTTTGTTCCTGCTGGTGGTTCAGTGTGAAAAGTTAATGTCATACAACACTCAAGTCATCTGTTTGGGATCCTCACACCCAAGAAGTCAGCTCACATGCAGAAGATGAGGACCTGATATTACAGTGAAGAATGTGTTAGAAAGTTCCATTTGAAAGATTTTTTTAAATAGATCTCAGTGAACTAGCATTTTCAATGGGAAAATTGAAGGACGAGATGGCAAACTTGTCAGCATTCCCCTGCAGTGCTCTGAACGGATGCCCAGAGCTGCCAGCATTTGTAAGCTCATCATCAGCCTCACAGTCCTTGCTCTTTGTCAAATATTCCTACTGTCCACCCTCAAATGGTCACAGGAAAGTGTTTTAATGCAGCAAAGCAAAATAAAGTTTCTAATTCTCATCGAATTAGGGAGAAGTTTGAAAACTCAGACTGGCAGGGGGGAAAAAAAAGAAATCAAGAAATTCTTCTGTTCAAATCATCTGTGTTTTTAAGAGATTATCTAAAGCTATGGCATTTATTATTAAAACAGACTGAAAACAAAATGAACACAGTCATAAGCTGTCTTGCTGCTATTTGCCCCTTTGCCATATGGGTGCTCTGCAATGCCTATGTGGCAAGGGAGAGGAAATTGCAGTTCTCTTTCCTGGCATTGGATGAGCATCATACTAGGAAGGACTTCTGCAACACAGTGAAAAGCAATCCCCAAACTTTTCAGAAACTGGAAATGCATCCAAGGGTTTGCCTGCATCACGGACATTCTTAGAATTTTCTCTTACAAATTGTATCTTTAAGGTACAAGACTGAAGATGTTTAAAGCAGAAAAATATTTCCATGTACAGCAGCAGAAAAAAAAAGCTGAAATCCCAAAAAGCTCAGGAGGTCCAAAGGAATCTTTCCTCTAACTTGTCATTGAACATAACAACTAGGGATCAGCTCAGCAGCACCTAGCCCTTACAGATGGTGTCTATTGCAAGTATGACTCCAGTACCTTTCCTTTTCTTGGTAATTAAGATGCTGTTGTGTAAAGGGGTGAGTTCAAAGTTGTGTCTAGGCTCCCCACTCTTCTGGCTTATTAGCACATTTCCTGGAATAGTGATAGCTGCAAGGTTTTGCTGAGCTCTGTTTGTTTGTGAGTCCAAATGAAAACAATGGGAGAGTTAGAACAACTTCTGAGACATGTGAAGAGCTTTCTTATTTGGGGAGTTAATTGGATTTCTGTCTGCCTGGCTTTAGGTGAAGGATTCTCAGGTGATTCCATGGTTTCTGTACAAATGTCTCCTGATTGTGACTATTATGGATATGGGGTGTTAATTAAAAGACTCACAATGCAAGCTGTGGTACTGGGTTTTAGAGATGTCTGTAATATACACAAAGGTTCCAGACCTAGTTACTGCTAGATTGCCACAGGAAAGTATGGACATATTTGCTCCATATTATGTTACTCTATAATCTAGTAGTAGAAACTCCTAAAATGCAGCATTTAATCTGTGAAAATCCATCTCTGAATGTGAATCATCTTATATAGGAATTTCTGTCCAAGTTTTAGTATGGCAAGACCTGAGTGTCTCCTTCTCCCTCTGCTGAGCATCAGCAATAGCAGAATAGCAATTCAATTGTAAAGACTGTTTTGGAATCCTTGAAAGGATTGCATGCATGCTAGAATAAAACTGAATAAAAATCACTCATGCCAGAGAGGATGAAATGCCTTCTGAGAAGGTGGAATTCCACATCTGAAACATGATTCTGTTCTTGCTCAGATGCCTTGAAATGCTAAGTCCATTTCTTTGTTTTGTAGGTGTTTGCTGCAGAGAGTCCAGCTTTGCTGATGTGAAAGCAAGCAGCTAATGCTGTCAAATGGTCCCATTTAATTAAACTACTTGTGTCTCATATGTAGATGGTGAATAACAATTTTTAAATTGAGGCTCATAATGTACAAAGGGATGCTGTGAATCATCCAAGACTTTTTTAGGAAGCAATTTGTCCTCCCCCCATCTAGAACGTGGCTATGAAAGAAATTCTGTTTTTTCCTGCCTCATAAATTTAGCAGTTCAGAGGGAAAAATGTATCAGCTGGATATCATATAGGAGATCAGTAGCTGAACAAGTAAGTGGTAGGGTAAAAAAGACTGAGCAGTAGGAAAAAATCATACAGTTGTATAGGGAATGAAGAAGCTGCATTAAAAATTCTACAAATCACTTTAGAACAATAAAAACTGATAACTTCTCCATTTACTGACAAAGTTATTTGTCACAGGTACTGGCCCAACAGATGGACATTAGGTAGCCAGTAAATGTGGCAAATCACATTGTACATTATTAATTTAGATGATTCTTTTTCAAATCCACAGCCAAAAAATTATTTGGATCTGGCAAATACAGTGAGACTGTAGATACTGTACTGTTGATAAGAAATAATGTTCTTAAGTGTTACCAGAATGAATCCATTTGGGCAACTGTTGCAGAGACTTCTACTGTAGAAACTCCACTCTTTCTTGCAAGATTTCTTTGACCATTTGAATGTTAACATTCCTTTATACGTGATGTCCAGTGCCAACCTCTGTGACTTATATTTTCAGTCAAGACCAGTATTTCATGTTGATTTTTGCTTGGAGCTGATTCTTGATAGGACTTAGATGTGAAAGCTCATGACTTTTTGAACATCTGTGAGGATAATGAGTTGAATCTCTAATACTGCTAGCTACTGACTTTTATTTATTTGTCATCTCTTTTAAGGTTTAAGACCTTGTTTAAGGTCTGACTGTCCTAAAGTCTTAGTGGAGATTTAAACTGTTTAAGGTATTATTAGGCGGCTTCCTTAAATTTGTCATTACCTGCTTCAGTAATGTTTTTGGAGAAAAAATACCAAAAAAAAACCTCCTTAGAGTTGTCAAGGCCTTTATGTGTCCATTTATCAAGAATTACAATCAAGACTACCAAGTTAATGAATCAAGATGCTCAATTATGCAACACAGGAGCTTTTGAACAAGAACTACACATTTTGGAGTTGTTTGGCTCATGGAGTAATGGGTATCTGAAACTGCCAAGGTTTTGAATCCAGATTCTCAGAGTATATCATTTTTGTCCTAGGAGTTGTTTAGTATACTTTTTTTTTCCTGCTAGAGGCAGGCTGTCAGCACCAAAATGTAACCTAGAAATTAAATATCCTTTGTTGCAGTAAAATTTTTAAACATTATGGTGACTATGCTTTAATACTTGGACTCCTATTTTTAAATACTGCTTTTTAAAAGGTAAACAATTGCCTCTAAGGAAACATAGAAATAACATCTTTATTTGGTAACAGTTCTGAGAAACAGCACTTATTCATTGTGCCTGACTTTAACAAGTTGAATATTTATTTATTCATTCATTTAGTTAATTATTTAAAAGCAGGATTAGTTACTTATGGGAGCCTATTGTATGCATTAGTGAGCTTACTGTATATATTAGTGTTATTGTAGGTTTATCCTCTGTGCGATATTTGGTTAGGATTTGAGGTCACAAACACTCTGGCCACTGAGAGTGACCACATTTGGCCAGTGGATGGCTCATCTTTCACTGTGGGAATCCACTTTCCTAGCCATCTCTTTTTGTTCTTTTGAGATAGCTCTCTGCTTGCCCCTAGCTTTGAGACAATATTTGCATTCTGTGCAAATAGATTTATTGCATCCATGCATAAAGCACCATCTTAGTCTATTATTTTAATAATTGTCACATATCAGCCCTGAAGCAAAATGCTATCATTGGTTTCACAGCTTTTTAGTTACTGGAGAAGAAGTTGAGATATTCAAATGCTACGTGTCATTTTGTCAGTTTTCAGCCTCATGTTATAAACTTCTCCAAACACAGAGGTGTGAAGGAAGCAGGTAGCACCACCTTCTCTACAATAGCCTGTGTCCTAGCAGGGTTTTAGAGGGCTTTTCAACCCTACACCAATGATAAATACCTCACTCAGATTCTCCTTTACAAAGGTGAGTATGGCTGGGTAGCTCTGGAAAACAAGAATGAAAAGATGGGACTAAGCTGTTCATGTCATGTTACTGCAGCCACTGAAGAGGCTCATGGTAACTGCTCCATCTAACTGGGGAAAACCCCTTGCAGAGGTTTTAAAGAGACCATGATCAGCTGTAAGGTGATATGTTAAAAGGACTACCAAAACCACCCCTAGAAACTTGAAGCACTGAAGAGGCAATCACTGGAGACAGAAAATGCAGACAGCACAGCCACGGTATTGATTTGTTTTTCCCGGAATGACAAACTCATTCTTCACTTAAAATTAGTGATCAGCAGGGGCTGAGTCACTCAGTTCATTATCTAGACCCCAATTTTCTCTCTCCTAAAAGTCTGTGTGCTGGTGGGTAGACCAGATGTGCTGGTGAACTGTGGTCCCTTCCCTGCACATTCTCTTCTGGTGGGCTCTCAGAGAGGTGTACATCCATCCTCTTGCTGAAGACAGAATTTCTCCCCATCATGGCAGAGAGGAGTCAGTTGCAAAAATAACATTACTTTTGGGTGCTTCTGCATGAAGGTGAGGCCTGTTGTGGCCAAAAAAATCCATTAGCATCTCTAGTTCAGGTTGGTTGGTGGCTGAAGCAGCTTTCTGGATCTGTGCAGAAGCACCTCCTAACTGATCAACACAGGAATAAAAAAGAAAAGCTGGCATTGAAAAAAGCTGTCTTTCATCATGATCAATCTGACAAACATGGCAGACATTCCCCATGACAAGATTACACAAGAAATAAGAAAATTTTTTACTTACATGCTGTAAGTAAAAAAAATGTTTTTACTTACATTTTTTACTTATGTGTGAGTAGATGTCAGTAAAGCTGGTCAGACCATAGCAAATGCTTGTGGAGATCTGGTGTATGATCACCAATCAATACATAAACTGAGTCAAGATCAGAAGGATCTGTTAACTTTAGCAGGCTGCCCATCTAATGTTAAATATAAGAAAGAAAATTAGTTATAAATTTTTTATTATTGGCATCCTAGCTTGTATTTGCTGAAAATTGTTACTTTGCCTGATAGACATCATAGATGACAACACTGAGGTCCCCTGCAGTGAGGAACTGCAGCTCCATAGATTGATAAAGTAGAATACAGACAGACGCTTGCTGCTGGAACAGATGTGCTGGTCTTAATCCATTACTCCTTATCTGCTGATGATTACTGCCTGAAGAGAGGTGGGAAGACTGCTGAGTGCTCCTCATCTGCTTTGGTGTAAGCTCAGATATCTTGCTTTTAGCTGCTGTTGAAGGCTGTTTAAACTAAGCCCAGCTGACTTGTCTGTGAATAGATAGAGGAGGTCTCAGGCAGTTCACTCTAGTTTTGTAACGAGTTTTGTAGGGAGTGATAACATTTCAGAAGAGAGAAATGGATGTGATCACTTTCTGTGTGACTTGAAAAGTAGCAAAATGCATCTTGAAAAAGTTTCCTACCAGGTCAAGCTCAAGAAGATAGGAAGGGACGTAGTTGTTAATGTTTGTACATGGAAAACCACCATTGACTTAAACCTCATACGCCTTCCCCATTCATAAGTCTTTTTAAAAGTAATTTTAATCAACCCTTAGCATTCCTAAAACCTGGAGCTGGTTGAAAATATAAAGCATTTTCAATGTGCTTGCCTTTTTGCTAGCAGCATTTACCAAGAACGCAGATCTGTATAGCAGCTTCCTCTGTTATTTGTGCTGTAGCTCCATAGAAGTCGAGAAGCAGCATCTTGGCAACTCAGAAAATAGTGAAGTTAAACAAAACCAATGATTTAAATGTATTCCCTAGATTTCAAACAGAGTGTTTCTTTAACACAGATCTGATTTTTGAGCTGGGAGCAGGGCATGCATTTCAAGAGATGCTAGAAATATCTGCTTATTGGAGGCTGTGTGATACTGTGGCCAGTGTTTGCGAGAAAAAAATGTAAGCACTTTAAAGATAAAATATTATGTGATGCCTTAAAAAGCCCAGGGTGTTTAACTTGTAATGTTGCATGTTTAAGTTAGTGGAGGTAAGAAAACATTGCTAATTGGCATGATAAATCAGTGGAACTGACCATCTTTACATAAAGTTCATGTTTCCTTCAGTTTTACTATTTGATTCCACCCAATGATTTAAAAAACAATAAACACATGGACATTTTACGAACAGGATTGGACTGTTTCTTAAATAGTCCTTGAACACACTGTTTGAGCTGCAAAAGTAGCTCAGAATTGCTTCTGCAGGTTTCTTTCTTGCTTTAAGGTTGGGGCATTATGTTCTTGTATTGTGTAGCCTGCCTGCATGAGTTGCTGCAAAGTTCATTATACTGCTAAGGCTGTCAGTGGTATTTATGGATATTCATGTGCAGTGAACCCTTGAACCTGAGCAAGTCATCTGAGCGTTGCTTGTAGTTAGAGTTGTGTTTATGCTTAACATTGGTAGCAGTATTTAATTGCTCCCTAGGAAAAATAATTGCAATTTGAACTCAGTTGAGTAGTAGACAAGGGATTGCAAAAATGCCAGGCCCACAGGAAGGATTGCCCTTCTTATACAAGTATTAATTGTTGGACTTCTGTTTTCAACTCCCCTTTCCAGAGTTTGGAAATGAATGTGGAGCAAGTATATTGTTCAAACTGTGCCATGTCCCACTCTCATTAAAATTAGTAATGGCAAAAACTGCGTTATGGAATTAATCCTAATTCAGAAATATTTTCCAGGCATTTTTCATGTCAGCTGCAAATGGGAGAAAGGCTGATGATGCCATTTTGCAATAGAGAAGAGCGGAGCTCTCGCCTTAGACTCATCTGAAGAATTTCTCATTCAAAGTACTGCAATGTTATCCCTGCTAAAGCTGCAGTTCTCATAACCCAATATCAGATGGGAAAATCCCACGTAATGCCTGGAATGCCAGCAGGACTGTTATGGTCCTGAGGCGGGTGGAGCTGTACACGTCCGCAGAGCTGCATTTCAGCGCTCTCCTGCCACTGTGAAGGGAGTTTATATTTCTGTAACTCTAGTGGGGATTCCTTTGGCTTGACACAATCCTGGGAATGTCTTTCAAACCATGTACATACACAGAACAGATGGCTTTCATGGGAAGCAGGAACTACTGTTCAACATGTAAGAATTTTTTTTTTCCATTTCTTGGTAGCTTTCTAACTTGAAATAATCCCTCCACAGATATTGTGTAATGGGAACAGTATCTTGATTCTCTCCTCCATCCCTCCCTTATTTTCATTTTCCTGTCAAGCTCAAGGAAAAACATTTTTCACATATTCTAAGGGTAGGGGTGGGATTTTTTTTGAGTTTTAAATTCAGTTACTACTGAATTTTAGCATTTGTAATGAAAGCTGAATTATTGAAGCTAAGCCTTAGTGGGGAATTTAACAATACAGTGTACTGTTCCTGTCCTCTCAGGCATCAGTGCCATCTGACCAAAACTCAGGAATGTACTTATTGACAGATATGTAGTGGCATATGGAAAATAATCTTCAGAATTTTATGCATTTTGCTTGCAATTTGATTAAATATGAACATTTTGTGGTACCATATAGCAACATTAGTGAGTGATACATTATGAGAGAATATAATATGAAGTGACCACATAAGATAATTAAAGAACTTGTTGAATTTAATTTTCATGCTCTTGCACTTAGGAGCTTGTCACCGTAAATGGACAGTTAATAAATTGCCCCCTGCCAACATTGAATCACTAAATGGCTCTACTTTCTTATAACCATGAGTTTGTTTTTCATATCTTGTGGCCTTCTAGAACATGAGCCTTTTTTGGGTACAGAATAGCAATAAACAGACCTACTTTTGCTTTTGCTGTGAGTGGGTACACTCCTCTTCACTCATCGGTTTGGCAGAGTTTCTCATAGATTTCGTTAATATTTCTCTAACATGCTAAATTAAGTAAAAACAAGCAACCAGATAATAGAAAAGAGATAATTTCTAAAATTTGGTGTGCAGGTATCTTTTTTAGTAAAAGTATTTGACCTTGAAAACATTTCCCAGTTACTACCAAGACAAAGAACAGAAGCTGTAGGTTAATATTCAGCTGCCTGTACAATAATGAATTACAACCTAACATTAGACAGAAAAAATAAGTGTAGTCTATTGTAATTCTTTAATTGAAAATGTATCACCATGGAATTGTTACTTGGATACCACTTGAATTCTTATGGAAATGTGCTTCCTTTCATTAGCAGGTCGATTTATTTGATGATATTAGAGAATTGCAGGTTAATTTTCATCTACTATCCTTGTGTCATATTGATACTGTCCAGCTACATGTTTTAAATAAGCACGTGACTTGTAGTGTCTAGTTTTTATTTTCTATCTGAATATTTGCAAGTGCTGGGATTAACATATAATCTACAGCCAGGGAACTAAATTAGCACAATTTAAGGAGGTGCATCCAGAGAATATATCAAAAATAGATCAGCCAAAATGAATGAAAACCATGGTGAAACTGAACCTAGATATGAGGAACTTATTCTGTTAGACCTGAGCGAATATAATAGAAATTGAGAGCATAAAACTTGTAACATCTGTCTGAATCACTTCTCTTAAAGATAGTGGGAAATAGTTGAAGATAAGCAGCTGCTGTCATGTAAGATTTGGGAGTCTCCCATTAATTTCTAGCTTTCATCAGAGTATGAGAATTCCCACAGCTTGGTGATGGTTTAAGGTCATTGAGAGACAGTGATGACACCAGAGTTGCTTCAACACATGAGGTGACCATGTGGGTGTTGCTAAATCATCCCAGCCAAACAAAAATTATCAACACTATGCTTGAGCCTCTGTCGTGGCTGGATGCATGGGCTGAGGTGGCTGGAGTTGCATTGGAGGCAGGAAAAAAGAATTTGCAATGTGTTTGGGTGTTTGTTCTATGGATGGAGCTGGAGCCTGCAGCCCAGGGCCATGCCCGGATGGGGCCCTGTAGCAGAGAAGGTGGTGGCAAGACTTGCAGACTTTCAGTGCATGGGGATTTGCAACCAATTTTATCATAAAGAAGGTGCTGTGATTATGTAGAAAGTACTAATCAGTGAAGTCTCAGACATCATAAATTTCCTCAAGGGTCAATACACAGGTTGTGCTGTTAATATTTGCTCCCTTCTGCACTGAGATATAGGGACAATTTTCAGTTAAAAAACTCTGAACTGCTGTAGCAACTGAGACTGCAAACAGCAGTGTGCTCCTAAGGGAGTAGGTTTTTGCATGACAAATTCTGTATAACCCTCAAAAACTGTACTTAATGCTTATTCAGAGTACTAGCAGGGCAATCATAAAAAGTAACACATTTATGACTTAGATAAGATGAACTGTGCTTTGATCCTGAAAAGTTTTAGCATAATGCTCTGATGCTCAGCTTCATTCTTCCTGAGAGTATGAGATATCCAGCATTCCCCCCTCAGCCCTTGCTCTTTCTCCTGTGACCCTCAGCAAGGGAGCACCCGCCCCTGCTGCTTTGGGTGTGGAACGTGCCCACCAGGGGCCTGGTTTGTGATTACCAGCTAATTTTACATAGGCCACCCTAGAAGCTGTTGGAGAAATAAATCACTGCAGAGCTGTCCTGGATTTGAGCCACTGAAAGGCCTATAAAAATATTTGTTACCCAGATACCTGAGCTGGGCAGCCTTTTCTACAGAACTTAAACTGTCTTACACTTTTTGCTTTGCATGTTTTGGGTGGTTTTAGTCAGGCAGGCTGAAAAAGTACTTTTTGGCAGCTGAAGCAGGAAATGTGCATTTGCCATTTAAGTGCATGTAAATAGGGAAAAATCCTATTAAACTGCTATTATGAGACAGCATGCAGTGAAATTAAAACTGACCATTTTGATATAAGTAGTTGATGCTACAGAAGTTTCTCTAAAGCCTAAAAATTGTTCTCATCTCCTCCTAGAGCTATTTAGGATGTCCCAGCTTTTCTTGATCCCAGTGCCTCACTCACATGTGCTTAGCACCCAAGGCTTCTCTGGGGAGGTTCCTCTCCTTGGAAATGCCTTCAGAACACCCACAGCACAGCTTGTATGATCTGATAGAAAGCATGTCTATAAAACAGTCAGGTCTCTTTTTGTCTGTTTTTCTTTTTCACACTGTCCATTCTCCCTGGGGAGGTTTGTCTCCTGTTCTTGGGAATGGCACTGATGTCTGAGCAGCCAGCCTGGTCATGGAGCCTCTCCCTGAGAACACAACTCCTTTGCAATGAGTACTTCCCAGGCTAGCAGAGAGGAACTTTGGATATTTAAGCAGAATGATTTACAGGTAGAGGAGCTTGCTTAGCACATGGTTTGTTTTACATGCAAAAGAAAAAAGAAATCAGGGATTACACTTCTAATGTGGGTTCTCAGCTGCAGAGAGAAACAGCAAAGAGCTGCTGCATCTCTGGATTTGTTCCAGCCCCTTGGTTGGGGCTGAGCTTCTGAGCTTTGGTCCCCTGCACCCTCCTCTGTGAGGAGGGGTTTGGGTGACTCTTTTTATTTTTTTTTTTTTTTTCTCCACAGAGATTGTTTAAGCAGCCAATCCTTGCTCCAGCCACCCGGCGAAGGAAATCCTGTATGAACTGGAAAGTGTTGGAAAGGATTTAATGAGATTATCATGAGCTGTTACTTCACAAAAAAAATCTTAAGCCTTCAAGCAGCTGTGCTCTATAACTGAGGACAGGTGAAGGAATAGGAAGGGCTAAAGAAGCTGTCTGCTTATTTAAAGAGGCAAAGCCAAAGGGTTTTTTTAATGTCTTAATATACATTTTGGCTAACCCCCCCCCCCCCCCCCCAAAAAAAAAGCAAGGAAACAATATGCTCCTCCAAAAGGAGGGATATTGTAGAAGTCTAGTGTCATCACATTTAGATTTATTTTTGATAATATTGCAGAAGTGATACTGAAATTGCTATTTGAAAATTCTTTTGGTCAGTGGACTATGCAAGCTCCTAGTTGCCTTCAAGCTCATCACACCAGTCAGAAGTGCCTCAGTCATGTTGTATCCACGTCACATTAGGAACTTCTCTGAGGTTTGAGTTGCCTTGTGTTGTAACACACAGAATTTAGTAGCAATGGAGTGAAATTTGATTGGCTTTGGGTATCTTTTCTTTGTTTTGGTTTTTTTTGGGTGATTTTTTCTTATCATGCACTTGCAATAAATCTGTAAATAATGCTAAGAATTATGTTGCTGCCAAGTCCTGCTTGCTGGGCTCTTGATGACATTGAAGTCACAAAATGCATTTACTTTCCAAGTGTTTGGTTGGCTTCTGTGGTCTTTGTGTACCTGTAATGATAGGAAAGTTCTAAACAGTGGCTGTATACAGTGGAGGTAACCTCCCTGGAGAGCTGGGTACCTAAGATGAGTGTGCCACTGTGGTTCCTCAGGGTGACCTGCTTTGCAGATAAACTTACAGAGCTATGTAGTTGTAAACATAGGAACAAATTCTTCTCAGAAAGAAAAGTTATTTCAACTGGAAATTGGTAATGAGTAAAGAGGTATGGGGGGAGGGGGAAATACCTTCAACAAGCATTAGAGTAGGATTTATTTTGGCAGATGCCTATCTTGAATGTACAGGATACTTTCCAAATCCATCAGACATGCTTTTGGGCTGGGAGTGGGGTTAATAAATCTATGTCATTGTCCATTTATTGCTTGGGAGAATAGCTTGGAGGCTGAGATTCAAGCTGTGCTGAAAGGAACTTCTGAAATATGAAATTATGTACTGATAAGATACTGTACCAAGAGACTCTAGTGTAACTTAATTGCTGAGAACACTTCATGGTATAAAAGTATTATTATTATTTTTATGCACTCATTAGTATAATTTTTCTCAGTTACAAAAGCCCTGAAAAAATAGTGTGAAATGATTAAAATAATTTTTTGAGGGTAATTACAGCTCTCTTCATGTACTCCTCCCTTCTGTACCCAATCATCTGTCCTCTTGCAGCTCATTCTTTGGCATATTGAGGGAAAGGACAAATGGAGATTTGTGAGACATGCTGCTCCTGCCACCAGGAAGGCAGTAATAAGCTACTTCTCAAAGTGGTTTTGGGTATGTTAGCCTTTGCATGAAACAGTGACTTCAGGGAAAGTAAAAGTAATTATTTAAATTAGCTTAAATCAGAAAGAATTGCGCTAAACTGCAAAAGATTTGCTAAACTTGATGCAAGCATGCAGGTTAAAGTATTTTTGGCAAGTGCACATTGTCAAATACAAAATCCTGGTATATCCCAGAATGTTGAAATAAATCTGAGTACAAGAAGTATCCTTCTTTTCATCTTGAACAAGTCAAAGTAATCTTTCTGCAGTGAAAAAAGTAAATAAGACATTTGACTCCAAACAAGAGATAGAGCTGATTTCTGAAAGTGACTGTCAGTGAGTGTCACATCCCTCCAAGAACACTGCATTTGCATCAGGACACCTCAGCTGATAAAAAGGTGTAGCATGAATAGGTGGGTGATAAAATATGAGATGAACCATCTCCATGGCTCCTCCATGAGGAACAAGCAACTTAAAATTTGGAGGATGGTTAGAGAGGACTTCAATAAGAGGAGACAGAAAACAGAAAATAAAATAATACATATAAAAAGAAGAAGCAAATTGAATTTTTCCATTTAACCTTTTACATAATAAAAGACAAGAGACATCCCAATGAAATTAAAAAGCAATGCATTTAAAAATTAATAAAAAACAAATACCTTTTATTGGAGACAGGAATATGGACAAACTGAGCTATTGCTCTGATCTGATGTGTCAGCACAGAGATTGCTAAATTATGTGACCTTTTGAGGAAGCCTTTAGCTTCTGTAGCCAGGTACAGTTCTGTTTTGCCACAGTCTGAGACATCTGGCCAGAAGCCAGCCCTGGCTCAGCAACTGGGTGCTGCAGATGCTGTGGCAGCGGTAGTTGTGGTAGATACATTGCTGTGAGGGGCTGTGTGGCTCCCACCTTGTGAGGACAACTTCCAGTTGAAGAACCATGTGCAGGTTCTCATTGCAAGATCAGGCAGCACATGACAAAACCCCTATAAAAATTGGTTTCTGGTTTATTGGGTCAAACGTGCAAGCTCCATTAACTTTACTTTTATGATTGGTTCCTTACCCAAATAAAGTCAGCCTGGCAAGGAACTTTAGTAAAGCTAAAGGTACAGTCGTCCCTCACACATTTAGATTTTGATCCCGCTTGTCAGAGTAATGGGCTTTTATTCATATCATAGAATAACTCATAGGTAATGACATTTGAAACCAACAAATCAACATCTATGTGTGTGTGTTTGTGTGTATGCTTATAGTGGTAGAATAAAAGTAATTTCTTTTCATCAAAATATTATAAGTTTTAAAGGCTAGTTTTTAACCAAGGGGGAAAAAAGCCATGGACTCAATCATATTAGTCTGGGTAGGCCTTCTTACTGGGATGATTGTTTTTTAAACTTTGTGATCTGAATGCTGTGTAGCCAAAATCTTTCAAAGGAACCCTTCATTTAAGACTGAACAAAGCCTTATAGACTGAACACTTGGACCTGAACTTCAGCCCTTAGTTAGCATGTGTGGGGATATCCTGATCCCCACACATGATGAGAGGGATGGTTGCTGCTGGTATTTTAAAAAGGAACATAATGCACAGCCACAGAAGGTCCTCACTAGGATACGAACCTCGCAAAGGCAGTGAGTGTCTGTGCTACTGCTGTGAAAGGCTTCAATGAAATCCCAGTGAAACTGGTAGTGGATTTCTCCATGCTATCATCTTGGGTATCGTGCCTGAAAACCACATCCTTCTCAATACAGTTTTCCTGTGGTTTAGTCCAAAGCTCTTTTCATCTCTCCTGGCAGCGTGCTACTCCTTTTTCTCAAGGGTCAGTCACTTTTGGTATATAACTAAGTGGCCCTACATTGGAAGGAAAAAGCCTCAACCATCTCTGGAAAAGCAGCAGAACCTCCCCATGATAAGATGCATTATACTGTGAACTGATCTCCCAAACTGCAGCAACAAACCTTCCATCATTAAAAGCATCTAAAAGTGAAAAGAGAAAACACACTGAACTCTTCAGGGCATCCTGTCCAAGGCTTTGGTTGATGAGTATTTGCATTTTTTAGTTACTTACTTCGAGTCACATGAGAAGAATGCCTTAGCTTACTGTTTTTGCTGGAGTAGTCAGCTGTAGAAGAAAGTAAGTTTACAAAGCCTAAATAAGTTTTGGAGTTGAAAAGCATGATCTAGGAAAGCAAATCATACTTTGTTTTGAGAGTAGTAATTTCATGTAGTCTACATATATGGGGAATATAAGGTGTTTGAGAGCTAGGTATGGTGGCTTATTTGGGCAGTTTGTCTGTTTCCATGGAAGTCTGCAGACTGTAGAGTCAGTTTTACCTGTAAGGATGATGCTGCATGAGAATTTAGACTTTACAAATTAAGAAAGGCCCCACTAGTAAATACATTTTGGAGAAGCACATGAATCACCTGCCTGTGCTCCTATTTCTTCCCAACTCTCACAATTTCAAATGAACATGCAGAAAAAAGCAGGTGATTTATAAAACCAGTTGTAGTTCTTGTGAATTCATTACAACTGATGAAATGTTTTAGTCATCAGTGATGTTTATAGTATATTCTTTATAAAAACACATGTTAATTTGTGGTAATAAGTATTTGCGTGTGGTGAACAATAGATGCACGAGTTCTTAAGGAAGTGATTTGACTGAAGGTATGCTTTGAAAATACCGTGGTTTTGCGAATAATTTTAAGAACCCACTTTGGTTTTGTAGATATGGGGCAACTAAGAGACAGAAGAGTTTTGGTTGTTTGGCTTTTATTTAATGGGCCTGGCAAGCCTTTTGTTCACTTCCCCTCCTCCCGACAGTCTGCACACAGTCCACCCCAATTTGTTAAAGACGAATTGTTGCCCGTGGTAACTGCAGAGAATTTGTTGAAAAGAACACTTTTAGAAGACAATGGGCCCCAAATATACTGTGGCACAGCTTTAAACTTTATTAAGTCTGTCTTGGACTACCCTCTCCTCTCCCGAGTTAAGGGAAGAAAAGTTTGGCAGCCTCCACGCTGTGAGCGTGATTGATGCCCAGAACATCTGAGGGACTTTTGTGTCCACATGCTCTCTGTGAGTGCATAATGTGTGAATACTCAAATAAGGTCAGCCCTTATCAGATATAATCTCGGCCTGAAAGTAGATCAACAGTGACAGTCATACCCCATAAGTGAGAACACAAATCATCCTTGCGTGCTTCGGACAAGTTATGGGATTTTCTCCCTTGCTCCTGTTTTACCCTTTCCAAATGGGGTGAGTGGAAGTCAGAGGGGAGGGGAAACTTTGGCAGATCTCTGGGGAAAAAAAAAGAGAGACAAAACCCAGAGGAATACGTGCCTGGAATACTGAATGGGACCCTCAGCTGGGCCACAAGGGCAAGGGGGCTGTGCAAGGCAGTGGCTGTCCCTGCACAGGGGCTGGGGTGTGCAGCTCCTCTCAGGCTGCTGGGGGAGCATCCCCACTGGTAGAGTGGGGCAAGAGGCAGGAAAATTGGGTAAAAGAGGTTCAATTCACATCTCCAGTACCTTTTAAGAGTCTTTTCAGAGATTTCTAAGCATGTCACAGCTTCTGTTGTCTGAATGTCCCTGGGATTGAATGCTTCAATTTTTCAAAGTGGAGTGAAAACATCTTTTTCATTCTTTTTGAGTTTGTGCTCCATGGAGAGGGATGCTGTGTTTCACCACAGAGTGAAAAAAGATGGTAGAAAATAATGCCTTAAAGAATTCATTTCTGACAGCTTTCTTGGAGAAAGCAGATGTAAGTGGGTTTCATCTGAAGGAAGAGCCTCCCATTTGTGAATATTGCACTGGCTTGCTTTTTATCTAGGAAAACAAAGAGAGCAGCAATGAAATGTTGTTAATTTAGACTTTTTGATTTATGCTTCTGCTTAGAAAAGGATTTTAATGGGGAAAGAGCTTTTACAGAACACAAAATATATAGGGAAATAGCATAATTAGCAGGAAGAAATAAAAGATGCCGTTACATCATTGACAACATTAACAACTATGGAAACAATGATGTCATCCTCTAAGATGGGAAATTTTTTTCCCACACTTATGATGACTTGAAAAATTTCTTTTCATTTTTAGAAATATAATGTCCCTCTCAGTACAATAATTTGCAATACTTTTGCTTTCTTATGCACTCTTTATATGGAAGTGTACAATACTGGTGTATTCCCTGGGATTGAGGGGAAGATCCATGAACACTGACAGCCTGCCTACAGAGCTTGTAATTACACCACATTATTGCTTGCTTCATTGATTTATTTTGCTTTGTGCTTTAACAGTAACAGGAGTGTCCAGCTCCTCGTTGAAAAGGCACAATAAGAAAGATCCCTTAGTTGCAGCTTACACGTTGAACTCTGAACAGAAACGTGAGCAAGGAGACTTCTTTCTTCCCTTCCCTGTGCTGTCACCTCTTTGCTCTGCTGCATGGGACAGTGCTTTTCACAGTAAGGTGTGAAACTCTGGAATACTAGACAGGAGATGAAACCTCTTCTGTCATCAAGCTCATGACAATGGTACCCTGAGCTACCATATTATGTTTCTCCACTACCTTGTTTCTCTTCAAAAAGTGATCAAGGTGTGTCTTAAAGTACATTATGCTTTCTTTTTGGCCACTGTCCCAAAGAAGAGTATCACCTGACATCCATGTACCCAGTATGGATGTGCAAAGAACCACCCAATTTACAGAGATAGATCATTGAGTCTAAAAGACTCCTCCTGCCACCCACACCCTAACAAACACCTGTTGGGCACTGATTTTAAACACTTCCTCCAGTCTGCACAAGAAATTCCTTTCTTTGATGCATTGATTCTGCTGACATCCTAAAAGCATTTTGGTTGGATTCCCCATACTTTCAATGGCAGTTTTTCAGATTCAGGCATTTGCTGCTCTGAATTCTTCTAACCCCTTTAAGGTCACACAGCTGAGGCCTGTGGTGCCCATCCCAAGTGTCCAAAGCAGTGATAATCTTCCATCTTGCAGTCAAAAAGGTCATAGGAGTGACATCCTGTGTTTGACATGGGAGGAATGGTCTGCTCTGTAATGTTCAATGTGTGATAAGTGGCAACTTGGGATTTTTTATTTTTTTAACAAGAATTTTAAATGCTGTCAGCAGATGACAAAGCATTATTTTAACACGTTTTTGTATGGCACTTTGGGAAGGAAATGCTTAGCATGCTTTTTGAAGACCATGTGTAGATTAAATAGGAATTTAAAAACTAAGGTAATTTTTACCATGAAAACTAATCTGCATGGAGTGAATCTGTAATTGGGACTGCTTTTAGAAAATAAATCGCTTAGACACTACTGTGTTACTTTCTTGCCATATATTGCAATGAAAATGTGAGAAAGACTGAAAATTGACAGAATGACTTAATTCACACAAACAATGCATTCCATTCATGTGTATAGAAATGAATGTGTTGCAGTTGCATTGTTAGTTGGTATAATAATCAAACAGGTAATAAGAGTTTTAAACAAAAAGATGAGAGAAAAAAAATTCCACTAATCGCTAGCAAGATGAGAGCAATGCTCATCGTATTTATGATATCTATTGATAGATTTATTTATATTTATGATACCTATTGATATATTTAAATGTAGTTATATTTATGATACATATATTTATTTATATTTATATTATTATATATTTATTATGATATTATGGTTTATGAATGCTGTGGCCAAATTACTCTCAGTCACATAAAAGTGAATTTTATTCTATTTATTACTAATTGTTATTTACTAATTGTTATTACTAATTGTTATTTGCTAATAGTTATTACTAATTGTTGTTTGAGAGCTGCTAGGTGGCCAAAGATTTCCATTTTGCTAAGCATCATCAAAGATGTTGCTCTTTTCCAGAAAATTTCAGGGGGATTTTTTGAAGCAAAATACCATTTGAAGCATGGTAATAGAATTTACCCACTGAGATGCCAGGCTTCTATAAGCTACAGCAGTCCAGTATCAGTGCCAACTGACCAAACATTGTTGCAAGTGACCTGACTACTCAAACCCCTACTTTTCCCATTCTTATAGACAAAATTTTTAGTGCTGTCATTAATTTTTACTATATATTGATACAGAGTTTAATTGTAAATACTTAGCTTACCTGTGCTCAGGTTTTTTTTTTTCCTTAGTGGTAGCTGGGGACCTCTTTTTATTATGGTACATCAGTTTTTAAAATTTCCCATCAAAATGCTGTATTTTAAGGCGTTTTAAGGATCTCACCTGTGTTTTGCTCAAGAACATAGACCACATACTTCTGCTGCTCGACAGCATAACACTTGCTCAAAACACTTGTTCCTGTCATAAGGGGCAGATGTGTAGATGGCTCAAAAGCTGTGTGGATGTGGTTTAGTGGTGAACATGGTGGTGCTAGGTTAACTGTTGGACTTGATTATCTTAGAGGTCTCTTCAGACTTAAATTGATTCTGTGACTTTGCATCCGGCTGATGTAGAGGTCTATCAACCCTGGCCATAGATGAGCTGGCTTTGTTTGAGTGCGCCCGGCGGAGGAGCGAAACAACTGCTGTGCATGTGTGACTATGAGGGTGAGGTTAAATCCCTGTGCGCGGCTGATTCCCTAACACGCTTACAGGGAAATCCTGCACTTCGCAAGTACCCAAGGGGCTCATTTAGTCCTTGAATGATGACACCAGCTCAGAAGGTGTCCGCAGCAGCTGTCCGGTGACAAGCCGTAGGGAGGGTGCCCGTTCTGAAGCCACGCCGGGCAGGAGCGGAGGTCCCGGTTCCTCCTGGCTCCCGGCGGCTCCTGGCTGCCATCGGCGGCTCCCGGCGAGCGCTCTCTGCGCGGGGCCGGGTCGCGGTCCGGAGCGTTCCGCGGCTGCGGCGTCTCCCCGGCCAGAGGAAGCGTTTGATGTGCGGAAGCCCGGAGGCGTTTGGCGGGACGGCTCCGGCTTCCTTGCGAGGCTGGGGCTGTGCCGGGCCCGGGCGAGCCCAGGGGTGCCTCTCCCGGCAGCGGCCGCCCCGGCTGTCCCCTTGTGCCGCCCGGCGGGTGGGGCTGCCCCGCTGCGCCCCGGGCCGCCGCCGGCCCTGCCCCGCCGGAGGAGCCGCCGGGGGCGGGGGCGCGGCCGGGAGGCGGCGGGGCTGGGGCGGAGCGGGGCCGAGAGCGGCTCTCGCTGGGAGCTGGCGCTGGCTGCACGCCCGAGGTGAGCGGGGAGGGACGCACGGAGCGACGGGGAGCGGGCGGCGGGAAGGTGCCGCGGATGGGCGAGGGGCGAGAATTTTAGCTGCGGGCTGCCGTGCTGGCCCTGCGGGGCGCGGCGGTGCGGGCGATGCTCCGGAGGCGCACGGCGTGCGGGGACAGCCGGCGCGGTGGGGCGGCCGGAGCTGCTGCTCTCGCTGCTGCTCCCGCTGCTGCTCCCTTCCTGATAGCGCAACTTGGGGCGACTTGCACCGCTCAAATGAAAAAGTTTTAAAGAAGATGTGTTGCATTAAATCTGCCCTTAGAAATGTCCAGCGTTTCAGGCTTATGGTTTTTGTAACTTTTGTCTGGTTACCCCTTTTAACAGCGAGGGCTTTTTTTTTATTAGTATTATTTTTAAATTTTTTTTTTAGGAAACGTTGTGCTGGTTTTGTAGGAATACTGAGTTTGTTCACGTTTAAGTCTTAGCAGGAAAGCATCACGCTAAGTGTAAAGGTAAAATGCCGTATTTACCCGCCAAGATGCAAAAATTTGACATGGCTAATAAGAAAAGGAGGCACTAATTAGCAGTAAACAGAGATTGCAGTAAGGCAGAATTGTGATTGACAGCAGAATCATAGCAGCTTTATTCATTATAGAGATGAAAATAAGGAGCGTATTAGAGAATTTGAAACGTACCTACAACCTTGCATTTGAAAACAACTTCTGGGCGCAGTAAATGAACTGGTGTGCTTTTGGGACGGTTTTTTGGGAGTTTATAAATGTGTTTACAGTAGTGCTTCATTCATGTACTGATGTTCTTTGGAAGAACTATGAAATTACTGTGACTGAAGACTCATTTTTCTGTTAAGCTTGGTGTCTCTTGAAAAGGGGTAAATAATTTAATGAAACAGTCCTGGATGTTTTGGCTTAGATGTTTGCATTATGAAGCAGTTAGCTAATAAGCTGATAATCACATCTGAAAGGAGAAAAAAATATGCATATCAAGGAAGTTTTTTTCTTTTTCCCCATAAATCGGTTCTGTTAACTAACCAGGTAAACTCTATGACTTCACCTATAGCCCTTCAGCATCAACCATGAGTTTTCCTGATGCTTGAGAAGGTTTTACTCTGTCTTCCTTAGTGAGATACCGTAAAACTAAGGAGCAGAACAAACAGCAGTGCCCCTCGTGCAGTCCATTTGTCCTGGAAGCTTTCATGTGGTGGGAAGTGGGTGCAGTGTCCATGGGAACAGCTGGGCTTGGGGTGAGCGTGGTAGATGGCAGAGCAGGATCTGAGCAGCAGCTGCTCTGCAGGAGCCCTGAGCAAGTGTAACAGTGTGTGCAGTTCAGATTCAAGCTTGCAGTCCTCGGTCAGTCATTTTCTCCTTGAATCACAAAACTGCTGTACTGGTGTTTTTTAGCTAGTGTTTGACTTCGTTTTCAGCCATCACTGCAGAAGCTGTGTATGAGGCTTAGGAGTGAGAATGCCACACAGTTGGGCATGGGAAGAACAAATTTTATGGACTTGGGGTGGTATTGAAAAATGAGTTTGAAACCCTTAACTGGTACTGTTCTCCCTAAGTGATACTTGTGTGACATGGAGGCTCTGGACAAACTGCAGTCACACCTGACTGACCAGTCCTGGATATCTTTGCAGGGGCCCTCGCTATTCTGGCAGCACCCTCTGCTGCCGAAGTGGAGAGTGCAGCTGGGGCTGCATCAACTTCCCTGAAACCAGGAGTCAGAAATGCACCTGAGCCTTATTAGCTTCTCTGTTCACTTTTAAAATTTCGATGGCTGGATGCTTTGACCCTTTTCTTTGTGCATGATCCCTTGAAATCAAGGGGAGTCCTAGATTATCCTCAGATTTATTCACACCAAAATAATGTGCTCTTAAAGATACTGAGAATCTTGGTGCAGTGACCCTCAAGGAAATAGTATGTATTCTGATTTAGGACCATCTGCAAGGGGATTAGGCAGATCTGTGGAAGAAATGAAGGTAGGCTGCTGAAAGATGTGCACAGAAAACTTAGGTTGCCCAGAAGAAACCAAGATTTTTCCCTCTCTGCAGAATTTCAGGCACAAATATGAGCATGCAAAAATTATGTCAGAAGAAAAAATCCTCAGATACAGTGTCTTATCAGCAGTGTAATTACAAGTGTCAGTAGGAGATTCCCAGTAATTTGAAACCTAGCTGCATCTGAGTTCACTGTTTGCATTTGAAATACATTCCCAACTTCCTGGCAGTAGGGAGTCAAAACTCTTCTTGGTTTTTGAGCAGTTGTACAAAATTCTTTAGGAAATGCAACTAGCATCTTGTTCAGCACAGGGTTTTTTCTCTCCTAAGGACTGTGTATTTCTTGTTTGCCAGCACATCTCAGAGAGAGAGATGCGAGGCCTGTGCTGGGGAATCTTTGCCAGGGAGTGCCCGGTGGTTTCCCAAAGGTGCTTTCAGCAGCTCCAGCCCAAAATCTTTCAGCAAATAAAGACAGACAAAGTGGTAGCAATTGAAGCTGAGTGCTTGAGGGTAATTTTAGGAGCTAAATATGCAGGGAAAAAAAAACCTGGTAAGCTATACATTGTATAATTGTATTTATTACTTTTAATTAGAACAAGAAAAAAAAATCTCAATGATACTTTGCTACCTTCTAACCTTTGGGTTATGGGTCAGTTTCAAGACCAGAAATTGTTGTGAAAAGAGAGTTGAAGATGAAATTGAGAGCCCTTCTAAGTAATTCAGGCCATGCCTCATGCTGAGAACAAGATTTTCTAACGGTTTATTAATTCTGGCATTAATTTGCTTAGTAACTACATCTATTCTTTATCCTCTCAAAGCTTCTGTTTCCTTGTAGGATGATCCCAGTGAGGACATGAATTGCTCACCTGTGGAGTTTGCCTTTGCCTGTACATATACCTGGGGAGATCCTGATGGTTCCACATGGTTACTAAAATCAGATACAGTTACATCATTAATGTAGTGACTGATTTGCACTAGATGCCAAAGGTTTATTTAATCCCCCTGATACACATACATACTTTTACCAACATTTGGCTTCCCTTCAGTGATGATGAGACCACAGATTTCCAGGAAATCATTTCCAGTATCTCCTTATTTTCACCTCTAGAAGAATTAATCTTAAGAGTTAAGTCAAAGACAACCCTGATTGTCTTTGTGCTATTGAAACCCAATTCTATTTGTCTGGTCTTGAGTATCTCAGGTTACTTTTGCTGAACTTTGCTGTGCATTTTTCAGTCTCTCTGTATTATGTTCCTCAAAATACAGAGCTCAGACCTGAGTATTTCTTCATTTCTGCAATCAATTTTGTGTGTGCATTGTTACAGTGACTGAATATTGTATTATACTGTCTTAATAGCACCCCAGCTTCTCCCAAACATTTCTCCCATTTCCTAAGAACATTTTTGAATGCTAGCCTCATCTTCCAGTTCACATGTGATCTTACTTGTCTTATGTCTACAAGGCCTATGTTTTATCTGGGAGGGAATTGAAATGTTTTTGACACGGTTTGTTTGTGACCAGTGTTGGCTGCTGCTCCTGTCTGTCTGTTGGAGTATTTCTGGCTGAATTTAATCTTCTCTAAACTTGAGATCAAAGTGTAAGGAAGAAAAGCAGAGCAGTTCACTCAGACTGAACTGTGGCTCTTATGTTCAGGCTTTTGGGCTGAGCACTATTTTCTGCTTCTATCCTGCATTGCAAACTTACTGAGGGTAATTTTTCAGGCTGGAATTCCGACTTAAGAAGATTCTTTCTGAAGAAAATGCTAAAAAATTAGGTCAGAAAAGGTGATATTTCTTTGAAAACTGAATCATAAATAATGTAGGCCAAAAGCTAATTTAACTGAATGGTTAGAAAAAATGCTTACTTGAGCTCAAGGATGCAACTTAGAGGGATGTACTGTCAAGGAAACTGGTAACAAAAGCTCTTTTTACCAAACCTGCCTCTTTGTTTTAAAAACTCTCTTTTATTCTTTTATCCTATAATCTGAGCAAAGGTAATCCCCCCCCCAAAAAAAAAAAAAAAAAAAGGAAAGAAGAAAAGAACTGTTTTGTAAGAGGTTGAGCTTTGGGGCAAAATCGTAGCTTTGGCCTAAATCCTTTGCATCTGTCACTGCATAGCTGTATCACTCCTATACATGGAATGAAGTGCAAGCCATAACTGACTGTAAAAATGGAGCTTTAAAATCCTGAGATTTTCCTGCCCATCTTACCCCTATGGGACGAAGGCAGGATATAGATTTGGCAGATTTTTCCATCTTCCTATACTGCCACTGGTGGCATCCCAAGTGGTTCTGCAAATGAACATCTTCAGAATAGTCAGAAAGTTGACTGTGTTGCAGCCTTGTCCTAAAGTGATGTGGGGAAATCATAGACGAGTCTTTCTGAATGAAAGAGTGTAGCACTTGTGAAAAATAGAGGGGAGAAAGCATGAGAAAACTGAGCAGGACTCAGCTGTGTCTTTGAGGAGAAGCTTCTGCCTCTTGGTGTACGCCAGCCTCACACTGTGGAGTGACATTACAGCCTTTATGATTAATGGATCCAAAGACACAGAGACTCTGAGCAGAGGTAATTGTCAGTTATTTTTACAGTCTGGTAAATACATAAACTTGATGCAATGAAATTTTTGGTATAATTATTTGTTAGACAGTTCACTCACTGCTTAAGGGATTTAGCAGGGAATTCTGTACTTTGGTGTAATGCAAAATAATTTCATGTTCACCTGCTGGTCTGGTTGTTGTCTGGAGAAATGCCAGGTGTCCACATCCACCTCTGGCATTTGTTGCTCCTTGATGCATTTTTAACACTTGGAGGCTTAGAGGTTAAAATTGTGGGAATTGGGAGATAGGACCTGACATAGTTTGGCTTGTTAAAAGTTGAAGGATGATCTGGAAGCATGAGGATAGGTAACCTTTGGGCCATGTTACTTCAGAGATAGCTGTGTGGTGTAGTTGTACAGCATGCATTGAAAGTAATAATTTTTCAACTGTAAACTGATCCTAGTTACCATACAGGAAAATCCACTTAAAGTTTGAGCCCAGCTGTTAAATGCATAACTGTGTCTGTGTTCAGGAGGTTCAGACTGCAGCTGTTATATGGCATCCCTGGATATTATTCTCTCACTATTAATCAGCAGCAGAAGTATCTTATGGTGAGCATTACAGATGCTCGAAATCTCACCCCTTCAGCATCATACCTGGAGGGAAGATAGCAAATACTTGGGTCTTTCCTCCTTTCATTCCTTCCTTCCTTGTTTTTCTAGGAGATGTGGTTCAACTCAGGCCATAAGAAATGCACTTGGTACCACTTGTTCTGAATTGGAGTTTATGACCCATCCTCACCTGGACAGAGATACTGGAGTTGAAGGCCTGACATGTTTTGCAGTGTGGCAAACACTTCCCTTGTGTGATTTTTGAATGCCTGTTGTTCCAGATTGATCACTAGAAAGCAGAATACTTAAGAGGACTGAAACTGGGTGTGCCATATGTTAGCCCAAATAGCCATGAAGTGTTTAAAAGACCTGTGTGATTTTAGAATCAGATGGCCTTTTTGAGACTCACAGGACTACTCTTTTCCTTGAGTAGTTTGCAGAAATGGAGACTTAATTCCTTTTAAAAATAAACAGGGCTAATGTGTTGGTTTAGTTATCCAGACTAAGGACAGTCTTGTCTTTTTACTAACCTGTATTTGCAGCTCTTCTATTTTTTAGCATTTGACCCTGGAAACTGACTCTACTGGACATATTTTCTAATGCTACTGATGTTTATGATGTTTATCAATGGAGTTACTGTACTATTGCAGTGGTACTGGTCATCTCCCAGCAGATTTTGGGCTGTTGCTTCAGACATAATGTATTCTTGTATGAAGTCAAAACGTGCACACTAAGCAAATGCATTGTTCTTCCTGTGCTGAAATGTGGCTTTGCATTGGCTTGGCAGCAAAAGGTAATTGAGCCATAGCATATAAACATTCCATGAAAAGGAAATAGGATATTCATTGCTCCTCTTTTGAAAGAGAGTTTGGGAAATGCTGCTTGCTGGGCTTCTTCAAATAAACTCCTGATCTCCTTTGGGACAGCTCTGCTGTCCTGGCTCATCCGGTGGCCCTGTAATGCACTCAGGAGGTGTTTAAGGAGCACAAGGGTGATGGGAAGTGTTAGATTTGTCTCTGTTCCTGCTTTGCTGAAGTTAATGACCTTCTGATTTCTGTTTTAAAAACACTCAGTGAGCTGCACAGAGAAGTGCAGCCCCTTTATTACTAATCCACAGTATAAATATTAGCCTTTTGTACTAATTTCGCTTTGCTAAGAAGATCACATCTGTGAGTATTAGGTCATAGTTCTGTATTCAAAAGGATATTTGTATCAGGCAGGATTTTGAAGTAATAGAGTGCCAAATGATCACAAAGATTAACTTCTAAAAAAATTTTTCTGGGTTTCTCACTTCCCCAAAGGAGAGAAAAGAGCATATTGGATGGGAATGCTACCCTTTCCAAGACAGTTGTTTGCCAATGGATGAAATTTAGGAATGGCTAGGAAGGTAAAACCTGGTCATGTTCTGTAAAAGAGCTTATTATAGTGATAACAGATCTACTGAGATGGGCAAGACCGGGACCATGGGGAGCCAGAGATGTCAGGTGTCTTTGCAGATTTTATGCAAGACATTAAATATTGTCAAAATTGAGTTATTTAGTGTTTCTGTGGCTTCACTTAATTGTAAACGTTACCTTAATTTGTTCTTTCTGTTCTGTTTTGCCACAATCCTTTTTTTCCCTCCACTTCTCTTTTGAGGAAGCCAATACAAGTGTGACGTTTTGGGGAGCAAATAGCCTGATGATGTGTCAGGATGTAGGAATTTGCTTAAGTGTCTGACAGCATTCCCTTGAGTGTTTGTTTGTCCCAGCAGTATTTGGTGTCCAGTACACAGTTTTGTTACCCAAAGTGCTCCGTGGGATTTGAGCTTTTTTCTCAGCCTTTGAAATACTGAACTTTTGGTGGATAAGGAATAAAATGTAGGAATTCATTTGAGCCTGTTGTTTAGAAATGTTTGATCCACAGGTGTCAGAGGCAGTGTCTGTGGTCCCTGGAATAAGTGGTGTGAATAAAAGCTGAGCAGTCTGCATGAAACATAAGCACCTCAGGAGCTCCATGAATGCCAGCACTATAACCTAACCTAAGCCGATTGGGTGAAAAATGTGGTTTCCTGTCTTTGCTTGAAAAAAATGTTTTTCAGGCTTACTGACATGCACACTGCAAATTTAATTTTCATAAATATTTCGTCTCTTTCTTATGCTCCATTTAATCTATCAAAGCCACACAGTGCAGGAGACATCTGGGATTGTACTTAAGCAGCTGGGTTTCATTCGCAGGAGGATTCCAGCAAGTTTCTTTTTCTTCCCAAACACAGAATATCTTGGTGGCTGTGCAGAGTACTGGGAAAATCAGTGTGAGTGACATAGCTTCAGAAACAGATGGGCTTAGTTTCTTCTTTTACCTGGGTTAGGTACAATCTAAGGCTCTGCCTGGGAGGCTTTGTTTTGTATCTGGTCAGCCTAAGCAATAAAAGAACTTTTTTTTTTTCTAACTGTGGCACCTTGTATATAGAGTGAACCTTTACAACAGTCAGCTATGTTTTCCTTTAGTAGTAAAAAGTGTAGAAATTCTAGTCTGAAATGTCTGAAACCGACAACCTAATTCTATATTGACATATGCTGTGATCAAGCAACATATATATTAAATAAATAAATTATTAATTGAATACCTCTTCTAAAATCTGAATGCATATTAATTAGGCCAATGTGACATTATACTAACCTTTTTTCTATTGTGACTAAGTAACAAGTGAAAAGTCAGTCTTTTGTTTAAATTGTTAAATGTATTCTGTTTGATTAAAGGCCAGCAAGTAGATTTTGTTGAATGAATGATGGCTGCCTGTGGGCAGTCACCAGCTGAAAATACAGCTACAGATGAAGAAATAACATTTTCACCTTCTGAATCTGTCATTACCAACTTCAGTTTTGCAAATAAATTTAGACTTTGGGAGCATTCTTTCAGATTAGTTTTCAAAGAGCTGGAACATCTCATAAACTTTATTATTTTTTAAATGTAGTTTTCTGTATGTTCTCTTAGCAGTTCAACTGTTAGTAGCTACCTGAAGATGTATTTTATTCATTAGTTTTGTTGCCTTATAAATTGGAAAATAAGTAAATATATACCAGGGGTCATCAGTAAAAAGAGGGAAGGTAAAACAGTGTCTGAAGTTATTATGGCCTTTGTAAAATTTTGTATCTGATTCTGTCTGGATCAATTGTTATTAACACATCTTCCCTTTAAAAAGAAGGGAAGGTAAAAAATTCCAGCTGTAGCTGTAAAGAAGAAAATTCGAGGTTTTTGCTGCAAATAGGCATAGCCCAGCTGCAGTAGGCATTTTAGCTGGACAGTGAGGATTAAACTGTCTAGGGAGCGTCTTGTTCATGTGGGAAAATTTGGGCATGGAATTGCTGCTGTGTATGAAATAGAGATGCTGGTGTGTGTAATGGTTTCTCCTTGGTAGTGGCTGCATTACATGTACAGAAATTCACATTTTTCTTAGATTGCAGTTCCCATGCAAACCCAGATACTGATGTGTAGTGATATTCTTGGCATTTTTCCTGGTCAGTTCTCTTTAAAACAGGGTTCTCCAAAATGTTTGTGATTGATCCAGTATCTTTAGTAGCAGCCAGTGATAGCTGACACTCTCATTGTGGGTGGTTGTTAACAGTACTCTGCAGTGCTTTGGTTTCTGAAGGGTTTTAATGCTTGTCTTAGGCTGACTGTTCTCTGTGGCAGAGGGAGATGCTGTGCTTTCTACAACCTGAGAAAGATTCAGTCTGGAATATCTGCTGTCATTGTACTTTGTTAATTTTGTTTTTGTATTAAGCACTCTATTATAACTTAGACATAAATCCCTTAGAAATATTTCTTTTTGGGGACAAAAAAAAAAGTCCTAGACCTTTTCTACATCTGTGGTCACGCTCTTCAGTCATGCACATGTTTTGCGTAATAATAAAATAGTAAAATCAAAGAAAAGCAGACTAAAAATTGTGTGAAAATCTAACCTTTTCAAGCAAGCTTCTTTCCCTTGGAATATGTTTGTGCAGTCAGCTAGCATCCTGCCACCAAAGAGCTCTAAAATAAACCTGATGTTACAGCCTTCCTTTTGTACCAAATATCTTAAAGTTATTTTAGGTAACAAAGAGAACTAAAGCCTAGCTGATATAAAAATAAGGGAAAATCTGTCTTTAAAACATAATAGTTTTAATAGATAAAAAAGCTCTTGTTTTTCTGCCACTTCTCTACGTGATTTGTTGGCAGAGTCCTCTGTGTGTTTAAGAGGGCAAGGAGGGAATTCAGTCTGTAGCTTTTCAGCCTTGGGTGACAGACAGACTGACAGACAGACTGATAACGATTCTGCCACCTGTGTGCTTTCATGTCCTGGCTCTAAGACGACACTGTTGGTTCTGGGAAGCACCTTCCTGCTCTCAGTGGGCAGTTCTTAGATGGGTGTTACCCTGGAGACAGGCTGCAGCCCTGCCATGGACATGCTGGGAAGTGAAGGACAAATAGGAAAGATGAGAATTGCTGAAAAAATTCTCATTTTGGTGCACTGCTCCTGCTTCTCTCCAAGCAAGTTGTTTGTACTTGTGGGAGAACACCTTCCACACTTGGATTGAAGAGCTGGAGGAGTGCTGTGGTCCTGTGGTTAGGTTTACATTTACACTGGGTTAGGTTTAACACTTATGTCTGCACCAGAGGGATTTTTCAGAGCTAAGTAAATGTAGTGCTGTAAATCTTTGTTACATTTTTATATAAATCTAAAAAATGTGTAGAAATGTGTGCTTCTGAAACTGTTGGCTAGAATGCCAAGATTTTTCTTACTGTGTGACAGCATTAATGCTTTTTATATTTTCAGGGCTTATTGGCTGCTATTTCATCTATTTATACAATAAATAGACAATATTAGGGGAAAATTCAGTTATGAGTAGTGTGAAAAAGAGCTATTAAACTCATCACTGTAAGCATTTGGTATAACCCTACCATTCCTCCTGCTCCAGTTTCTCTTGACCGTTTAATATTTTAGTGGTAGTAACCAACCCTTTACCGAAGGAAAGAGTACAGCTCAATTTTCTCAAAAAAACTGTGTTTAGCTCACTAATGACCTTTCAAAGATACTAAGCTTTGTAGAATAATCCCACCTAGATGCTCATTTGATTTATGGATCCAGATCCACAGAATTCTGCAGTTGAACCAAGTTTGGCTCGTTCCAGTGGGAGTTATTCACAAGGATACTCTTGTGAATCTGGCCTGTTCTTTTGTTTTACCTTCTCTCCTGTAAAAATGGAAATAATAATGCAGTCTGACTCCACAGAGCTTTTCAAGAGAGACATTTATTGGGAGTAGCTGTCTCTGCTGGTGACAAAGGCCACAGAAATATTTGCAGTTACAAGGAACAGTATAAACAGTAACAGACTGCTGCTGTTTCACATGCTGTACCAAATGGCTTTCAAAATCTGAGTGTCAGCCCACTTAGGCCGTGAGGTACTGCCACATTACATTCCCTTTGCTTTTCTTAGGGCAGCTTAATCTAAAGGAATGGAGAGTAAATTTCCCTTGCAGAATGGCAGAGAGTTTGTGACCATGTGCCTGACTCTCAGACAGGATCTTCACTTGTGAAGGCATCCGTGTTTTGGCCTCCTTGCAAGAAACGTAGGAGGAGGGATGTGGCAGGGAAAGGGTGTCCTCAGCACTCCAAAACTGTATCTGTTAATCAGGGCTGCTTCCTGATCTGGAACAAGTAATTCAACCAATCCTTAGTGCACTCAAGGTAATACATTTTGAGGAGATAAAAGTGGCATTTAGAAAGAAAATTTATAGATCTTAAATGATGTCAGCTTTTGAGTTTCACATACCAAGTCACTCTACACCAGCCCAAAACAGATGCAAATACCCTTATTAGTGCTGCAATCAAATTGTGTTTATGTTGTACATGCAGCCTTTGACTTCTGTGCATATGCATTGCTGTGCAGTCTTCAGTTGCATGATAACACATTAGCTTTTCCATTGGACCCCTGCTTTCTTCAGTATAAAGGATGAGCAATCCTCACCTAATGAGTCATTATTTTATTTTATGTGACCATCACCTTATTTACCACATGCTATTCAAACCCTGCTGAGGCCATGATTATTAATTTCCTCGTGTTTTGTTTTTTTTTTTCCTGAGACACCCACCATTATAGTGTCATTACTGTAACATTACTGTAATTGTTACTGTAAACTGCAAGTTTAGTTGCACAAATCATCCTGGTTAGACAATGGGATATCTGTCCCCCCGTTTAGCAGGTGGGGCATTGAGGCAGAGGATGGTTCAGGCTAGGAGAAGACAGCCAGGCTGCAGTTTCACATTTGGGTAAAACCAGCCTAATTTTGCAGTGTACAACTGCAAAACAACTCCTTGCTGTTGCTCCTTTTACAACTCCTTGCTGTTGATTCCTCTCTCTCCTTGTCCCTGAGATTTAGGCACCTGCACAGTGGAGCAGATCACTGATGTGACTGCAAAATAAAGCCACCAGAACAGAAGGAAACTGAATTTTTGGTTGGACTGTCTCTTTCAAAGGAAGTGTGTCCTGACATGGTTAAATCCCCTTGTGACATCATTGTTTTGCTACATGCTTGGTTTTGAGGCACTCTGTGCTCCATCCTTTGGCATGCACTTACTTGAGGAGTGAAGCACCTTTTTGGCATCAGTGATACCTGTGAGTGCTGACTGTGCTGGGTGATCAGAACTGAGATTTTCAGGTTGAGCACGCAGAGAAGTGGACCAAAGATTTGGGGACTGCTTGAGAAAAGAATGGCTTAGATGTTTGTTCTGGCTTCACCCCCAGGTACTGCTGGGGGAAACAGGTCACAGCCAAGCATCAAGTGACATTGCTTGCAGATCATTCTCTTTTTTCTTTTTTAGAAGTTTTTTTTTTCTACTTGGGGTTATTTACCTGATCTACTTTTTAAGTGTCTGCCAATATTTAAAAAAGGGTTCTACACACAGTGATAAATATCCTTTCTTAAACTTGCAGAAGTAACACTAGTTCAGCCATCTCCTTACTAGGCAGGTGGGTAGGTGAGTTGATGATTTTTTTTTAGTGTGCTTCTAACATATTGTGGTTTTATGGGTTATTGTTTAGACTTTGGAAAAAGTCAAGTGGAAAACAGAAGTCCTCTTATGTAGCACACCCCCCCATTGTGCCGAAGCATGATGCAGCACAATGACCATGCATATCCATGTTACCAAACTTTTCCCTTGAGTGAACAAAGTGGCACAAAGAATAGGTTGCAAATCTCCGTGTGTCCAGCACTTGGAAGGGACAGGATGTTTGGCTAGGGCCTTGCTGAAAGGTTTTTCCACAGAGGAGTTATGAGATTCAACAAATCAAAGTGCAGCTCTAAGCTGTAGAGAAACATCCAGCACCTCTTGTTTTCACCTGACTCAATTTTCCCCTGCATATTCCCCTCCTTACGTGAGTTTATAAAGTTCCCAGATTTCTCAGTTCACTTCTGCTGCTACCAGTTTTGTGTCCAATGTTTTTTCTCAGCTTTTCAGTCCAGCTTGGTCTATCTCTCAACCCCTTCAGTTTCCTCCTCAGTTCCCAAATACTGGGATGAACAATTCCATCCACTGTGCTGTTGCACAGCTTGCCATAGCCTCTCACAGGCAGGAAGCAAGGCTGCTGGAAAAGTCCTGCTGAGCTGGCATATTCCTTTGGAGGTGACATTGTCAGGAAATTCAACTCCTCAGATCCCTGGGCTCTGAATTAGTACAGCCAGGGGCGGTTACTGATTTATTATTGGGCCATTCTAGGTCAGATCTTTGAAGGAGCTGCAACAAATGTGCTCCTTCTTCAAACTTGTCTGCTCATGAGTAAAGATTTTCTTTAAGAAAAGCTTCATGGAATGTATTGTAATGCTACAAATTAGATTTAAAGATTAGACCTTTAAGATCATGTAGTTCCAGCTGCCTCCTCTGCCATGGGCAGGGGCACCTTTCACTTGACGAGGTGGCTCAAACCCCATCCAACCGAGCCTTGAACACTTCCAGGCATGGGGCATCCACAGCTGCTCTGGCAACCTGTTTCCAGTGAATCACCACCCATGTTCCTTCCCAATACTTTTGAAAGTCTCTAGGTTGGTGTGCCAATGATAAAAGTAAAGTTTTTAGGAGAAAAAAAAAATCAATCTATAAACACTTGGAACAATTTTTTCTTTGAACTCACATTTATCAGTATTTTAGGAGTAATGGAAATCTCATGGCAATGTGTGCATCCAAGATTGGAATTTCAGTTTAAATCAAAGGTTTTTTTATCATTTTTTGGAAATATTTCCAATAATGCCCAGTATAGAACTGGAATGGCTTATGCTTTGTAGCCTTTGACATGTGATTCATCGCCCAGGTTACATTGGTAGCACCCTCCACACCATTCGTTTCAACAGGAGGGAGGAACTCAGTCTCACTCAGGATCAGGTTGTTCTTTGGATGTTTTTTTGTGTTCCTGTAATGCTTAATGCCGCCTGGCAGAGATTTTTTACTTTGATACATGTTGTCAAAGTGAAAAGGGATGTGTCTGCTGCTGTTAACAGGCAGCTGTTGGGGATGTTAACTCGGCTGTTCAGGGAGGGTGTTTGCTCTTCTCTGCCACTTTCATCTCTGGATTCTAAGAAAGGAATTTTTTACTTAGGCAAAACATAGCTTTTCCCTGTTGGCAGCTGGGGAGAATAAGGATTAAGTTCTCTAAACAAAGCTCAGTGCCCTTGTCAGGTCTCTCTTTTCAGAAGGTCTCCAAAGCCGTAGTAATCAAAAGGCAGGTTTCAGGCAGAGCATTCCTTCGAAACACCTGCTGGATGGAGCTGAACACAGTATCCTTGGAGTGTACTATGCCCTAACAGTGTGTCTTCTGTGGAAATTTCCCCTGAAATTCACTGGACACAGACCATAAGGAAATAGAGGACACTTCTGGAACACTGCAAGCACTTGGTGTCTGTTTCCCTAACCCTCTTGAGAAGATGCATGAAGGAGCTCTTTGCAATGGCATTTTTCCTCCCTGTTTTTAAACGTTCTTTTGCCTGTTATGGATCCAGGCTCTAAGGAAAATGTTATTCCTGTTAATGAAGAACTGGTATTGTAAAAGCCTGGCAGCTGGAGTCCAGCTGAGCTGACTAGTGGCTCTTCATCTCCACTCTTGTGCGTGGCCCTCGTTGGTTTGACTATATATCATCTTCTTTCACACTACACTGCAAATGCTACTTTTCACTTTCCCCTATAAATTAACAACTCAGTTGCATATACATGGTAATCCTCTGCTAAATATGAAGTTCTCCAGCTGTGCACAAAGAACATAAAGCTCTGGAAAGCAAAATTTTACTGCTGTGACAACCAAAATCCCAAGTGGCAGAAGCTGCTGTTCACAAGAGATCTCATAGATTGAATAGGGGAGACATGGTAAATTGTGTTATTTGTTCCAGCTTCAGTTTGACTCATTTGAAAAATCAAGGCAGTTTATAAAGTAGCTTTATATTTCAAAATATTGATTAACCTTTTGGAAAAGAAAAGAAAAAAAGGATTGTGTAGATGAAACTTAACATCTTCCTAGGGAAATAACATTAAACAATTAAAGGTCTGGAGACAAATGTGATATGGATTTTCTTATTCGAAAGAGATGTTTTCTTGCCTGCATTAAAAATAATCTCAGAGGAGATTAGGAAACATGGGTAGAGTCAGAGAGTGATTTTTAATGCTTCCTTGTTCTTCTGAGATTAAGCTATTATGATCAAAGAAACACAGTGCAATGTTCAAAGTGTAATAAAAATATGTTTTAATTTAACTTAAGGCCTGCTGCAATTTCTGAGTCTCCTGAGTGAAGAAAAAACAAAATACTATGGTCTCCTTATTTCCAAAGATTCAGTGTCTCTTCAAAACAATTTTTCCCTGAGATCCTTAGTAATTCTTTAGCTATTGTTTTCCTTTTTTTCCCTAAACCTCTGGAGAGAACAGTCTGGGATAGCGGACTTGGAACTAGATGACCTTTAAGATCCTTATGGTCCCTTACAATTCAAACCATTTTATGATTCTAGGATTTGAGACTGTCATCAAGACTGATGCTACGACTAATCTAACCTCTATTAATATTCTGATGTGAATAAGATAACAGGAACAGTATTGCTGGAATCTTGGAATTTCATTGATGGAATTAGGTTGATAAGAACTATGTAGAGAATAGGTCTTTTGGCTTGGTGAGCAATGAACAGTTATATGGATTCTTTGTAATAACATAATATATGTTTTATGAATGTTACATTGAAACATTTTGGGTTTAGGTTACTTCCTTTATTGTTCATTAGGCCAAGTTATAATTTCAATGTTATGAAATTAAAAAGTGGAATTACATTAAATGAATTTTTAAGTACTAAAAATTAAGAGATACAGATTCAGCTTTTGAATGAGTTCAATTTGCATTTTATCAAGAGTGACAGTATGTGTGCAAAGAACTTTGAATTGCCTAGGCTGTCCCTCCACCTGATAGCGCCGTACCTAAACCATTTCTGACACCTGTTTGTCTAATAATTTTTTAAACCTTTGGGAAGAAATGTTTATTCTTGCACTTCTGTAAACAATCTGCTTCCATTCATTGTTAGGGTTTCAAAGAAAATTTGATCTGGATGTCTGAGATCTCGGTGTTCAAATTTCAGCCTTTGTTTCTCACCTTGTGCAAGTGCACAAGGAGCAGGGCTACATTTCATCTGTCTTTGCAGAGACTTTTTACTCATTTCAGAGCTGTTACCATGTGGTCCTTGTCTCTAGACTGAACAAATCTCGTAATTGTACTCTGTCCTCATAATTAATTGTTTTCAAATTGGTGAAGATACTTTTTGTGACTTTCTGGATTTGTTTTTCACAAGTTTTTCTCCTCTGGGAGCAATGCTGCCCAAAGCACAACACTGCTCTTGAAGTGAATTTCCTGCCCTGAGCAGGAGGCTTGTTTATCCTTTCTTACACAGAAGAGTCTGTTGATATCTCCTGATATTGTAACTGCTTTCTCATAAATTATTACACTGATGACTCACATTAAGTCAGTGACCTCCTGTCTAGTGCTGCAGATTATTGACTAGCCGGTTGTTCTCCATGTTGCATTTCTGTGCCAAATGATGACAGTTCATTATTCGGACTTGTCCTTACTGAATTTGTGGTGTGTCAGGAATGTCTCTTATGGATTTGTCATCAGTGGACATTGTTCCTGTTGTTAATAATTGCTGCTATTTTTACAGAAGGTTTGGGAGCAGGTCGGAATTACAGAATATAATAGTATTGGTGGCATAACATGGAAATACATCCTCAGTGCCACCAGGGAGGGAGCTGGAGTTGGCAGGAGGGTGTGGGGATGGGGAGAAACTGTCCTGCTGCTTCTTCTGATGGGGAATCAGGAAAAAATTGTATGGGAGGCTGGGACCACTGCTGCTCTTGCTCTGGTTGGTCTCTCTGCCCCCATTGCCATGTGAGTAGTTCCAGCAAGTCTGGATTTCTGTGGCTCACATGTAGGCATGCAAGAGGACCAGTGGCAGCTGTTTCCCCCATCAGTGGCCGGCTTCAGTCCTGAAGAAGTTCCCTGCAGACCTTTATTGCTGAAAGAGCAATTCCCCTGGGGGGTAACATGAGTTTTTTTGAAAAAGGCAGGTTGTGCTTGGCCAGAGAAGGAAGAGCATTGGTTGGCAAGGAGACTTGGTGCTTCATCCAAACCTCAACTTTCATTTAAGCTGCTCAAAATCTGGAACAAGCATTAACTGCTGCAGTGATGCCCCTCTTTCTTCACAGTGGCTGTGAAGTGATGGATTATTTGCTATCTTACTCACAGCTACTTCAATTTATGGAGGAGGGAGCTTGACCTGTAAAACCCCCGAGGGACACCTTTACATCGAGATGTCCATCCTAGATATTTGATAACATTATTTTTCATTTATCTGTGAATAAAATCTCTGCCCACCCCTCAGCTGTGGGCAGAGAACAGCTCCACTTGGAGAGGCTAATGTTGAATCCCCACAGCAGCAGCAGCTGCTCTTTGCTGTGCATTCCTGGAGTCAGGTGCTGCTGCCACATCCCTGTTGTGCTCAGGGAGGCACTTCCCCCCTGGCACTGGGGGAGCCTGGCTATCTCTCTCACAGGATGTGGAGGGAGATCAGTGCCGTGGCTGCTTCGTGTCATCCACAATTCCACATGTCAGTATTCTCGCTAACCTTTTCAAATAGTACCAAGAATAAATGATTGACATCCGAAACAGCACATTTGTTCTTAGCAGCAAAGACTAGACCCAGAGTAACTTATTCTAAAGGTTCTCTTCCACCAGACAGCGATCTATATTGAAGCTTATTAAAGTCACGTGTTCAATTTTTTCATAATTGCCCCCATTCAAACTATGGCAGGCTGCCAGTAAAGCACTAAGTGGAAGTTTCTGTCAGTCCACCTGTCTTTCTGTAGCTAACGAAGTGTGCCGGTTTTTGTCTTGTAGACGTTACACAATTCACTGTCAGAGGAACTTGTTATATATAGACTTAAAATAAATTAGTGTGAGACAAGGCCAAAGCCATTCAACTCTACTTCTTTGTACAGCAAGTCATGTATTTATTATACGGAGTGACACATTAATACTTTGTTTGGGTGGAGAGCTTATTCTTAAACAAGAACAGGCAATTCTGGTTCTTGGCCATATCCATCTGTTAAATGTCCTAATTAAAAAGGATGACATCCTGTGTAGCATGGGTTTCATCAAGGGCACCCACCAGTCTGGATTATGGCTCTGCTGCTTTCATTTACGGGTTAGCTGGAAGCTCTTCAGGGGAAGAGCAAGGGTTGCCATGTTTTCAGGCCCTTGTCCTCTGCTAAAGCTCAATTTTCATCAGAGGTCTCCTTTTGCTACTCTTCTAACCATAGGAGAACAACAGCAATTGCCTCCAATCAGCTTTCTTGGAGAAGTGGGAAATTAATTTTACAATCTTCCAGGAAATAAAGTCTTCTAGGAAATAAAAGGGGTTTTAAGTTTACCACTCCTGATCTCTACAAGCAACAGGTATGCAGCTTATCAAACCTGTAATTAATTTACAGTTGGAAGAGCCTCCAGGATAGAAACTTGACTGCAGGAGAAGCAACACTAACAAAGCAAAGGGAAAAAAAATCTCCGGTTTTCTATCAGAGCAATTACTCTTGAAAATTTTCTTTGCCTGTGAGGAGATTGGCAAAGACAGCTGTTGCTTCATCCTGGAAATCAGCCCAAAAAAGGTCTGCGTAAAAAGATCTTGCAGTGATTTCATTATAAGCAGTAAGTTTAGCAGCAGCTTTCTGGATTTTCCTTTATTCTGCTGTAAGATTCAGGTGTGCTGGCATGTATTCATAGAAGGAAATGAGCAAGCCAGCAACTTGGCTTGCTGGCCATTAGCATTAGCTTCTGGATGAGCTTACACAATTGTTCAGTTGAGTGATCTCAGAGTAAGACTGACACCTTCATTTTTGGTGATATCCAGCCTGTCAGCACATGTTTTTCTTGTCCAGCCGGTTTGTGAGCAGCAATGTACAGTGCCTGGTCAAGCCTGAGAGGGAATAAAACATAACCTCCCTTGGATAAACTTTAGGCTTCCCCTGACTGCTGTTACAGAGACCCTCTTTTGTCAGCTGCTGTCCTGGAGGACTTTTTCAGATTCATTTTCCCTGTTCACCTTCCTCAGAAAGGTTATGTTAACACAAGCTTCTCCCTGCAGAGTCTGGCCTCTTTTAGGCATTTTGATTAAGAATCTTCAGCAAATCTCAAATTTTTGAAGAATTCGTATACAAGGATGCAATTCACCTTCCTTTTATGTATTGCTAGCTCTGTTTTTGTTCCTGGAAACTTGGGAAAGAGAAGAGAGGAAAAGAAGGCACTTGAGGAGCTTGCCAATGGTTAAATTTTTGCAGTGGGTTAATTCTTGCTAAGACGGGGTGTATGGCTCATGTCAGGTGACTGGGCATATGACTTGTACTCTGCCTGATGGGTTTTCTGGTTCTAGATGTTTTTGCAGGCTGGATTAACTTGTGTGACCTGTTTTTTCAGGGTGAACATAAATGTGATTCAGACAATATTAGACCTAATCAGGATTAGCTCCTTTGTTATTTTGCCTGCGAGGATGACTGAGGTGACAGTTTGCTGTTCGATAGGTAGGAGAAAACACTGCAGGGCAAATTTACACACAATTAAACCCAGCTGCTTTCCCAGCAATGCAGAAATTTGTCTTTTATTCCAGTCTGCAGTGTGCACATTCCGGCAGCATGCAGAAGAGAATGAGATGTAATCTCCCATCTTTGCCCTTGCGAAGACATTTGTGCTCCTGTGGAATATCTGGGTCTCAATAGATACACATTAATTGCGTTGGATGGTTGGAAAAAACATCATAATATCTTGATGATCTTTTAAATAATTTGAAGACTCTTCTAAAATGAAACACTAACATTTCTTCAGTCTATTCAGGACCTGGAGAATGGTCTTCTCTACGAAATAGTGTGAAAGGGCCTTAGCAATGTATCTCAATTTAACCAAACAAGCATTATTTGTCTAGGGTTTTTCACACAGCTCTACTATTGGGTTCTTTCATCACAGTAATGCTTCTTAAGATTGCAGTGTTGTTTTATACCTTCTGAAGGAAATGCCAGAGCTTAGAGTTTTGTTTTCAGCACTTCCCACAATACTTCTCACGGTTTTCTATACAGTGAATGTGTCTGCTTGCAAATGTGTCCATCAGCATCTATTCAATGTATGAGTAACAGTACTGGGCTTGAAGGCTGCACTTCTGTCAGCACTTAGAAGACTGAGATGAGAACTGGAGTCTCACTTTAAAAGATACAGTGGAGAAATGCACAGCAGTTCAAAGTGGTTAGACTCAGAAGTTTCTCACCCCAAATTGTCATTGAGTCAAACATTTTTAAAATAATGAAATAATAGATAATATATACTGTACAAAATCCCAGTAAAGGGCAGCATTCAGTCCTCATAGAAAAGTAATCCCAGTGTATTGCAGGAAACAAAAGGCAGTGTTTTGACTGAGAGGATTTCACCTCTTTCTTCTGTTAATGAATTAAGGCGAGCTTCTGGAAGACAGAAGGGTGATAATGGAGAAAGGATTCAAATAGCTGTTTTGCCTCTGATCTGTAGAAGTAAGCATGGAAGTAAATCCTACTGCCAAACACTTGAAACTAACACCCAACCTAAAAAAATGGAATCTGTTCTTTGCTGCATCTTCACTGCTGTTCTCCACACAGTTGGCAACAAGATGGTTGAAGTACAGACACATATCCAGTGTGAGCAATTTTCATTTATAATGCCAATACAGTGGCCATTTTACTTGCAAACACCAGTTTTCAGGTTATAACTTTCCATTTAAAGTTGCATAAATGAAGGGTAATATCTGAGCTAGTGAATAAAGAGGGGTTTTCTTTTAGGTGGTTTTTGGCAAAGTTTAACTCTAATTCTAGTGAGATTTTCTTCAGCCTTCTCGAATTATTCTGTGGGGAGCAACATTCATGCAGTCTTATCCTAGCAGGATAGACTAATTCAAAGTACAGATCTCTGTGGAGAATTAAGATCATTGCATGAGTTGGTCCCATTTTCAGGGGTAAATATTTATGAAGAATAATATATTGCACCATTCAAAGTAAACCTGTAGATCCCCTTTGCAGCATTACTCACTGCAGTCAGTAGCAATTAAGATTTGCCCCATAGATTTTACACGTTCTCTACCTAAATATTTGTTCTTTACTAACAGCAAAATACCCTACACAATGTTGCTCATGACTGACATTTTTAACACTAACTGTTGAAAGACAGGGGAAAAAAAAAAGCTGGGCATCTGATACATTCTGATCTTGAAAAGATATTTAATACCCTGAAAATGTTACTGAAAAATGTATTTCTGTTGGTTTAAGTAATGACCCTGCCAGGTGGGCTGGGAGCAGAGGAGAACAGGGAAGGAGTGACGAGTGCTTGTTAACAGTAGTGTGCTATGTGAAGCATGCTGAAGTTACCCTTAGAAGTCCAAACTGGGGATGAGGCTTGCTGCCAGAACTGGAGAGCTTTTCTTAAGGCTGCCCTGTAGCTTAGTAGAGACTTACACATCAGGACTGCCATGTAATCAGTGCTGAATTTGTCTGATATTGGATGCTGTAGCTTACAGTTGTTTTACTAGCAAATTCAGACTGTATTTGCTTGATGCTATGCTGTACAGAGAGCCATGCAGGGTTTGAAAGGCATCTTTAAACCTTCTCCTTCAGTACTAAGCTCAAGCAGCCCTGTGCTAATAGAAGTGAAGCTGTGGTGGAAGTGAAAATGAGCTGCCCTAAGAAGTTTGCGTGGTGTGTGACACAGTGCATGCTGCAACACACCAGTGGGAGAAGAGACACGATCCTTAGCCAGCCTTATTTCTACATCCCACCTGTATTTTATGTTAGTTATTTCCTTCTCTCCTCCTCAGTGTTTCTTAAAAAATAAATGGAAATGAGCACAACCAGCCTTCACACAGCGGAATGTTTTGAAAGGCCTTGAGTGAGATTTGCTACTGAAGGAGAGCTACTAGACAATTCCCTTCCTCTCAAAATGCCACTTTTCTGGGATTCCGTGGGAAATATGTGCTGTGTCCTATGTGGTACTTTTTATCCTGCAGGGCTGGCCCCAGCTGTGGCTGTAATGCTTCTTTCACCTCTGGGATTTAATCATCAGTGTGAAATAGCAGCCTCCTTACATATTTAAAAAAAAAAAAAAAAGAGTGTGGTTTGCATTAAGCCTTATTAAAACCCAGCATTACTTCTAAGTGAATCATTGATATCTTTGTGAGACCAAAGCTCTGAGATAAATTTGTGGAATGGGTATTTTCCCAAATTTCTGCTGCCTACTGTGACAAAGTCTTGAATACCAAGAGGATGGTAGAATGCTGACTTGTTTTAGCTAGGACCCTGCAGATCACTTTATTTTCACATCTAAATAGGGCTTTTGTGAGTTTTTATCCTAATTGTAGATATTTGACTGTCTCAGTATGTCATGTGACTGCCTTTAAATTTTCTAAGTGCTGACACTCCAGCGTTTCCACTTTTGGGAGAAAATGCACTTTACTTGGCTTCGTATTGCATTTCTTTTTTGTCTAATGTGTGACCATAGCATCCTGTTAAAATATATAGATAGAATAGGAAATTCCCAATATATTTTTTCATCATCAGTCTAAATTTTTCTCCTAGAAATCTGGGAAGAGATATGATGGATAGAGTTGAAAAGTTAGGACAATTAAAAAGCATATGAAAATAAAGACTAGCAGAAAAATGTTTGGGTTTGGGCCCAAATCACAAATCTGAGTTACACTTGACTGATAGTTTCAACTAAATAAGTGTAGGATTTTTGAAATTGTGTGGGTACAAGTTATTCTCAGTAAAATGTAAATACTTTTCTTTCAAAATAACATTTCCATGTAAACACTGATCTAGCTCTAAGCAACAAAACCCAAAATACAATGATTTCAAGAAGAAGTAAATAATCTAGAAAATAAACTAAATCATGTGATCTGAACAATGTGCATTCAAAATTACATTTACAGGTTGGCTGGAACTGGAGGAAGGTTCAATAACTTACTTAAGCTTATTTACAGTCTTTATTTTTAGTAATCTCCAAATGTGAAAATTCCTTACACAATCATTTTGAAGGTTTGGCACCCCTGTTTTATTGAAAAAAAAAAACCAAACCTCAAATAAATAAAGAAACAAAACCCCCTCAAAGTGCATAATGACCCACAAAGAGACCATCGAGGGAGAATTATTACAGAGGTGAGAGTGAAAAAGAGGGAGGCAGAGAAAGTACCCAGCCTCCATGTGAAACCAGGTTACCCACATTTAAACTGGGAGATTTTCAAGGTTGCTTTGTGCTTCCATTCGAACTTCTCTGTAGGATTGTCCTCTCTCACTTGAATGGCAGCATTATTGGTGGCACCGGGTTCTTCGGGGATAATGCACTTGCTGTGCTGCTTTTTGAAGCTATTTTCAAGTTAAACAAAGCATCTCCTCTGCCAGAAATGCAGATCACTCAGTGGCTTTCCTCAGACAGAAACTGCCAGGCGTCTCCTTCCACGAGCGCCCTGCAGGAGCGGGAAGCGCTTGCCTTATAAACAAACATGGCCCGGGGAGGCTGGCCTGCTGGCTTGCAAAAATAACCTACACCGAGGCAGGGTAAATAGTTTACATCTCCTTCAGCTTCTGCGTTGTGTCACAGAGCTGCTGGTTGAAAGGAGAAAATCCACTGCAGCCTGAAACACGCATCTTTGGAATGGGAGGATGGAGAAGTTGTGCTTTAGATGGCTTTTTGTGGAGAATAAAAGCTCTTAACCAGCGTCCTGCGGACCACAGCTTGTAAAAGAGCATCCCGGTGTCTGGCTTTGGCAAGAGGCATCAAAACAGTACCCAGAGTGAAGTGTTTCAGACATTGTGTCCTATTTTGCCCTGCAAGGCACATGCAGGAAAAGACTTGCTTCTAATTCATATCTTTAATAAACACAAAGTGCAAAAAACAAAATGTATGCAAACCATGGGATTACAGTGTGTCACCTCTCCTTTAGTGCCTGTTTGTAAGCTGTCTGCCAATAGGCAAAGAAGAGTGAAAGATGCTTTAGAAATGTTATTCCAAATGTATTTTGGAAGGATGGGTCCAGAAAATGATTCTGTATCATTGTATCTGTGTCATGTGGGAGGAAGCTTCGTGACTAGGTTTTGATGGCTTAAATGGGAGGAGAGGACACCTGCCCAAATTCCACCAGCTGCCAGTTTTTCTTTCTTTACGGCCTAAATCGGATTATTTAGGTTTCAATTTCCATAATTTGTTTTTCTTTAACAATAATCTCTACACCTTAGGGAGCTCCCAGCACATGTGATTTGGGACTAGAAGATGAAGAGGTCCCTCAACCAATGGGCTACAAAATGAGGAGTGGGGAAACACCTGCACATCCCTGCTGGCAGAGGAATTTTGACAGGAGTGTTTCTTTTGGCAAGAACTGCTCCCTGGCTGGTGTTCCTGTGGAAGTGGAGTCCTTTGCTGATACCCTGATTGCTGCAGGGTGGGTTGAGAAGTTCAAAAGCAGGGCTAATAGCTTGAGCACATTGTCCTCCATCTCTTTTCCTTGTTGAGAGAAAGCTGGGTGTCAGCCTGTTAAAAGCTTACGGCTGGCTTTATTGAGGAAAGTTTGGATCCCACCTGTCAGACAGCCCTGTGATGTCATCTGGAGGAGTTTTGCAATCCTCTGCTGGGGGGAAGTGGGAAGGAGTACTGAGCTGACTTTCTCCTGGAAAAGGGTGGAAGGGACAGGAAGGAGACGCTGGTGGGGTGATCTGTGTCTGCTGTAGGGCAAATTAAGCAACAAATACCGACATGAAGGAGAACTATGAAATTCTTCAGGGATAGGGAGAAGATATTTCTAAAGCAAATTTTCTAGTGCCTCTGTTCTTTAACAGATTCTTCCCCGTTCCTCCCACATCTCTAAGATGTGTGATTTTTGCTTATTTTTCAATGGACTGCCTTTATTTTTTTTTCCTTGTTCACATATTTTAGTTTGAAAGCTCTCTAAAAGAAGTGTACAAGAAACTCCAGAAATAATCTGTTTTACTGCACTTTTTTGACCTTCTGTAAGTAATACAACATACAGGTTGAGTAACATGATTATGCTGGTTTCTTGTAAGCATGTTTGAAAAGCATGGGTTTTTTCACCTTTAATTTGGCAGTATTTTGAACTATTCTAATATAATGATCTATATAAAGTACATCTGTTCCTTGCTAGAAGGGTGCTGAGCCTCATTTTGCATAATTGTTACAGGCAGAAGCTGAATTTACCTTTGGCAGAAGCAAATACTCCTGAGAGTGCTAAGAAAGAGAAACTTTGCAGGAAAAGGAAAAAGTGGTCTTAAAACACTTGATTAATATTATTGCTGAATCTGAAGCCATTTTATACTAGTGAAGGGAACCAGAAATATGATGCTAGAATACTGTTATTCGTAATCATCTCTTTCTGAATGGGTGTGAAGTTTTCAAGTTTAGGTTAAGGGTTTAGACTTCTTCCCAAGGTTCCCTAGTATTTCATGGGTTACAGAACAATGAATGTGAATCCAAAAGGACCCTGTAAATCGATTGCAGTGCATGCTGGTCTTTATTTCACCTTGATTTTTAACATCATAACTCAATTTATTTTCAGTGGGAGCTAAGATACAGGGAAGAAGCAGGGGAATTACTTCACTACATAAATTTTTTAATTGACTTTCTCTAACTGACAGAGATAGGAAGAGGATTTCTCTGTAGGTGATAGCTTTCTTTGAAATGCTAAACCCACTGCAGGTGATGGCAAAACTAAAAATGCTTGCAGTAAAGTGTGGGATTTCATTCTATAACTTTAGTGTTTTTGAAGGGTTGAAAATTTTAGATTGTTCCCTGTCCTAAAGCTGAACAAACAGAAATCAGTGATTCCTTCCTGAAGTACAGCGAGCTTTGGATTTGAATCTGCTCAATTTGATAACTCACATGGATGGTGCTGATGAGAATAAAACTGAAGAAGCAGGGTTGTTTCTATCCTGAGTGTATCACCTACTGAAACTGCAGCCAGCGGGATGTAGAATAAATGATGAAGTTCCAATTCTGTTGGTTTTGAATTTAACTCTTCCTCTTTTACTCCTTTCTTTAAATGTAGCTTCTTAGGTTTGTTGACTTATTACAATGATTTTCATATAAGAAATTCTATTGCTGAGCAAGAAAAATATGTAGTACAAGATTTATTTTTCTCTCAGGGTCTATTTTAGATTTTCTGAACATAAATGTATTAACCTTATTCTTTCAAGTAGCTATTAAAAGGTTTGTTCTTGCTTGTTTTAGGTGGCTAACATTTTTAGCCTACCAACACTTCTTCCATCTCTAGGCTTGATGTGAGCTTCATGTTTTTCTCACGTATGGAGTCAAGGTTTTAAACTCCAGTTCTAAGCTAACTTCCAAGACAAAGATAACAGAGAGTACCCATGACATTTCCTCCCCAGTACTACTCCTTCTGACTTCTCTTGGTACAGCCCAGCTGCTGGAATGTGTGCCTTGTGGCTCTGCTCCTGAAGAGGCTCCTGCAGCCGTGTCTCACTGTCAATTTGGCAAGCATTAGTCATAGTTGCAGCTGAATTTCTGATTGGTTTTTCTGGGTTTGTGCCATGTGTGTTCCACATCCATATCAGTGGACAAAGTAGGTGTTTCCAATGTGGGGGCCTGCAGTGTTCTAAGGAAACGTTTTTTGGGTAAGGTTAGTTAACTGTAGTATATTTTATAGAAGACAATTACTAAATCTGACATATTTTCTGGTGTCATGCATGTTTAAGTGTTTAAATTGATTTTTTGCTGAATGTATTACTAAATCTTTGAAATGTCTTTCCTTGAGCATGGTGGTACCTTAGGGAGACAAACGTGAAATCTGTGTTGGAGTGAATCAACTGCCCTTTTTGGCAGGGTTTTTCTACTGTCTGGATGTACAGGTAAATCTGGTTCTTTAACTCACAAGAGTTAAAGATGTGAAAGATGTTTTAGAAATGAAAGGAGAAAATCCACTGCAGCCTGAAAATGGAGTTCAGTCTTCACAGAGATTGAACTTCTGTCCACCAGCTTCAGTCCAAGGGGAAGCAACTTTGAAAAGGAAAGCAGTGTAGAAATACGAAATATTACATGTAGAAAAGTGTGGATGTCTATAATAACCACATTCATCTTTAAAAATGCTTTTTACCCTTTTCCTCCCTTATCTGACTGTAACTCTGTGATAATGGTTGTTTTATCTGGTATGGTCCCCACCTGGGAAAAGACTTCAGCAAATCATTCCTCTATTGAAATATTGGGTAGGGAATTGATTTAGCAGTGGTGCATTAAAAGAACAGCAATAAGAAATACAAGCTGAGAGGGAGTAATCTCAGATAACTTTATTTTTTTGGGTAAATAATAATCCCTGTGCTTATTTACAGAATATCGAAATACTTTTCCTTATTTCTTAGTTAAGGTTGATCAAACCAATAGTCAGGATGTAGCATGGAAACAAACTCTTATTTGTGAGACTTGACCACCAACACATTCTTCAAGAATTCTGGTATTTATGGAAGAAAGCTTACTTTTTATATTCTTTTACCCTATATTTGGCATCTATTTCCTTTCATATTCTGATGGAAAATGTTGCACAATTCATGCATTTAGGTATGTTACCAGTATTTGTAGGGAGCTGCAGTGCTTTACACTAATGAAGAAGTTTAATTTTACATCCTTACCTAGCTGTAAAATACACTATTTTATACAAATGAAAAGTTGAAAGCTGGGGAAAATATTTTTCTTTCTCTCTGAAACTACACAGCCTCTCAACTTGAAACACATATTTGCTGTAGGCCCCTTGTTCTTGTGCCTTGGAGTACTTTTAGATGTTGACTGAAGCTGAAAGAAATGAAACTTAGCTGGATTACAATTTTCATCTCTTTTAAATAGATTAAAAGAAGAAAAGGGAAAGAAAAAATTAATTTCAGTATTTTAAATTCATATTGGTGAGCATAACCACCTTCTTTTAAGTGAAGATTTTACAAGACCCACACTGTTGTATTTTGTTGGCATTAGTTGACACTTGTTTTTGATTTTTGCTGATGTCAGGGTTTCTAATTCAATTTTAATGAGTTAATTGAAAAAAGAAATAAATACATTAAAAAAGGAGAAAAATTAAGTCTTTAAAACACTTTGGAGGAATTAGGTTGAGGAAAAATGAGAAAGAAGAGTGATTTGAAGAACAAAATAATAAAATATGGGAAACATTGTTTTATTGTCATCATTTATGATTATCAGCCTTATTTTATAATCAAATATGTGTGGGCAAAATGTTACACCACGGCCTTTTGTTCATTGTGCACATGAGAAAAATGGTTATGAGGACCACAGCTCTCATACTTACATTGCTTATATTGACGTTATCTTATTGAATTGTATTGAAATGTTTTCAATTTTCAAATTATTTCATTTCCACAATGATTTGTTCAGTGGAACTAAGTCTGTGTTTCCTCCGGTTATTATTTATTGATATATATTGCATTTAGATAGAATATGTGTCTTCTATGCATAATATATAAACAATATATTTGCTTGTTTATATTCCTTTTGAAATATCCCAACCTGATGGAATTAAACTGGTAGAAAGACCATGGATGCATGGCTTGCCTTCCCCCAGTGCTTTTGCCTGCATTTTCTTTTCCTGGTGTACATGTTTCTGGTGATCTCTCATGGGTGTTTGTACTTTGAACAGCAGGCAAAAGAATCACTGGAAAATACAGCACTGTTTGGTCTGCTGTTTTCCTTTGAACTAGCAACTTGCAGTACAACTGGTTTTATCATTTCAGGATTGTTATTAGAGTGTGTAGGATAGGCAGAAATCCTCTGGCTGCCTTTCTGTTCTGTACTGTGTTATCCTCTGCTATATTTCAAGTCTCAGGCCATTCAGGATAATCTGGATGGAGCTGGGAAAAAAGGAATGTCTGCAGATGGCATTCTTCTGTCTGTCTTGTAATAAAAATTCTCATCTGCAAAACAGAAATGGTTTTAAAAGAACCATAGTCACTCACATCAGTGACTTGCAGTGACTTGTAGATGGGCAAGGTGCATCATGGAGCATCTGGGACAAGGTGCCATGGGTGCTCATCACTTTGGGAAGAAGACTCACTTTTGGTTTCAGCATGTCATAGCCTCACTCTTTGGTTTTGTTACTTCACAGGGTGCTTGAATGCAGATCAGCTCTTTTTTGGCTCCACAGTGAAGCTGGCTGATGGCACATTCACATTTTTTAATTATTGTAGTGGCGAAGGCTGCACATGTTAACAGAGTCTGTGTGATGTTGCTGAAGGCAAAAGGATTTTTCTAGGAAGGGTAAAAGGCCATTTAAGGAGTGTGAAGAATGCAGGTTCTGAAAAACACCTGCTTTAGGAATACTGTCCTCTTAATTCACGTGGGCTTGCCTGATTGCTGGGAGGAGTCACTCTTAGAAATCTGTCAAATCCTTTTGGGAGAGTGATCTCTTTTTTTATTGGAACAGATTCTCTCTCGCTTAATCCATGTCATAGTCTTTAGGACATTACTACCATATGATGAAACTGAATATTTTTATTGAATCCATTGTGTAGTGCCAGTGGACCTGAGGAGGAGAAACGATACTGGAGAGAACATAAAAGGAGTTTCTTTTCTCTTTAGATGGGTGTAGGAGAGTTCAATATTACCAGAAAAACTGCTTTGAACAATGCTGATAAAGAAGAGGTTTAATGAGGCTGGGGCTGTTTGTGGAAAATTAGTCCGTATTAGGGTATTATTCCTTCAGGGAGCGTTTATAATGCCGGCAGGAATGCGGGAAGAGGGGGCAGATCAGATTCCGGCACAACCTTGCAAGCTTTCAGCTGCTGATGCATGGTGCACCTGTGTGTTCCCCTGTCTGACCTCAGAGCTGGCTTGAAAATCTCTGGCATCTGGAAGTGTGGGGAAAGATCAGGTTTTTAATTTTTGTGTGGGGAGGGGAAAAAAAAAATCCAGCTTTTTTTTTTTTTTAAGCTTAGAATGCTTTGTATTTTATATCTTTTTAAAGGATACTGGAAACTATTTAGTGGGTATCCTTTTTAGTGGTTTGAGGTTGGGTTTTTTCTTTTAATTTTTTTAAGCTAGTATCTTAAAGATCTCATAGTGATATGTCCAAAGAGATGAATAATACTCAGTTAAAAAATCTGGTTGGTTGGCAAGACTCGAGAAATTAATTTCATACTTTTGCTTATCTCAGGAAGAATGTTCTCCTTAGCAAGTGCGGATTTGAACATGACAGCTTAGGCATTTATCTCATTTGTGGAGGTCTGGAATAGCATCTCATTTTCAAATTGGAGCGATGTGGAGATAAAATGTAAATACTGCCATATGAAAATTGTAACCTTGTACACCATCACTGGGGGCTGCCGTAGGAACTTGTAAATTGTAAGTGCATGTAATTTACATTGCTTGGATTTAACTGTTTTGTAATTACACTTTGATTTGTATCTTTTTTATCAGACATGGTGGGGTGGTTAAGCAGTGCTGCTTATGAACTATCATGTGAGTTATTTCTTGGTATAAAGTTGTGCTTATTAAATGCACGGATTTTCTCTTTTGGAGTTTAAAAGTTGTTCGATTTGGCATCTGTAGCTTATTTCTTGCAGTCTACTTAATTGAATAGCTTCTCTGTTTATCTTAAAATGCAGATAAATGGCTTTCAGCGCAGTGTTTATAGCTTAATAGTTCCTGAAATGAGAGTCAACATTATCTCCTAGACTCTACTAGCCATAACTAATGATCCCTCTGCTTACACTGTTGGGCAAGCCAGGAGACACTGAACTCTGCAGAGAGCAAGGGCCCTGTGCAGTGGGAGGATAGTTTGTATGTGATGGCGCCTGCTAGACAAGGCTTTCATGGCTCAGTAGTGTTAATTGGGAACCAAAACTTGTCCTTGGCCACCTCTAACCTCCAACCTCCTGTTACTGAACTCTTCTAGGAATATGGATACAAACCTGAAGGGGAGTTGACAGCACACCGTATTCTCCCTTGCCTCATCATTTAAGGTGGATAATAATCAGATTGCTCTTATGTTTGCTTCAGTTTTTCCCATCAGAGCACATTTTGCAACACAAAGTCTTTGCAGAAATTTGGTGTATTTTAATGTTCCAAATATCACTGGCAGGCAGCCTAACAAAGGCATTGTGTTGAGGCCTGGAAGAGGATGAGAAAATAATTAGGCAGCTGGCAATTACTATATTTTGTTCTAGGCCTTTTTATACGACATTTAAATTTGTTAATGAAAGAAAGATGATTTTTTTTTGCATTTTCCTGACCTTTGGTTTAGTTGTGAATGAAGAGTTGTAAGCTTTCCTTTTTAATAGAGTTAAATGCATGCTCTGGGTAGAGAGAAGGGAAAGAAAGAAAGAGAAGTCAAGTGGATTTACCACCCATCAGTAATGCTTTATTTTTATTACCTTGGGAACAAAGGTTCCTTGCTTATGCATCAAACTAAAATAATATTGGGAGGAATTATGGCTTATGGTGTTAGGGGTTATTCTTCTACATTCTGTCAGCTTGTCAATATGACCTTTTCCTGAATTTTTTAACTTGCAAGAGGAGTATTTATTGGAAATTGCAGATGTAGGTGTTGTGAGGTGGATATCACCCTTGAACTATTTCAGCCAGCTCACCGTTCTGGTTTCAAACAGAAACCAGAACCATCTAGCAGGAAGAAGAAAACCAGGCAATCTAGCAGGAAGCTTTTGGTGGTTTGAGGTGAAGTTCAGCTAGTGATATACAAAACAGTCTGTATCCCTAATTTCTGTCTCCACAGCCATCTAGTCCACTGTTTTGACAGCTAATTCAATATAAACATCTAGGTGTGTGACTGGTTGTATATGAAAGCTGTTCCTGCTTATATCAGTCTTGTTTATGTTCCAGCTTCCATGCTTTTCATTGTTTTTCTGAGTTTTCACGTTATCTTAGAATTTGAGCTTTGTGCTGGCAGAACAGCAGGCTGGTACAGAGCACAGTCTGGGTAACACCACATACACTGCAAAGGCCACAGTGTACCAAGAAGGCAAATTCAAAAGATTTGAAGTCTCAAATTCAAAAGTTGTAAGTAGTTACAACTACTTACAACTCTTACTTAAAACTCTGAAGATGATTTTGGTGGACATTGCCATGAATGAGGTCCAGGAGACACGAGGCAGAATGAGCAGGATGCCCTCAGAGAGTTAAAGAGAGGGATGTGATTGCTGCCAGGAGCACTGAGCAGTTTCTAGCAGGACCACAATTCAACATTGTGTTGGCAGGAATTTAGACATCATCTGTCTTTTTCACTTGGTACATGTGGTCTTGATAGAGTTACAGGTAGTTCTCTAAACTATTGTTTAGAGATATCAGGGATGAATCAGGAACAGACCAGAGTATGGAGGAGGAAAAATTTAGCCATTGCCTTTGCTAGTATCAGATAGCTTCAAAAAAGCATGTGTAAGGCTCCAAAAAAGGAATTAAGTATTTGAAAAAAAACAACCACATGCAAATTTTTTGAAAGAGGAAATTGGAGGCAGCTTTTTTATTTTGATTTTATGTTGTATAAAGTCTTGTTTCTTAGTTTTTACTCTGTGATCTATCAAATATCTACTTGTTTCAATCAGAATCTTGACGAGTTAGCTCTTCTATAAGAAACCAGTTCAAAGTTCATATAGGTCCAGATTACTTATGATCATTTTCTCATAGGAATAAAGCTCCTATTTTTTTGGAAATAATCCCATTGGTAAACAGCAGCTGCAATAAACCTTCCACCAAGAAATCTGATACGTAGTTCTGAGTGTGCAGATATCTCTTTTTTCATCACCAGTTTCCAAACGTGGAATTAGATTAGGGAATGATGGAGCAGAAACTGAAGTATCATTTTGTAGAGAAGAACATTTCAGTACAAATGCTGGGAGTGTGTTGTGGCTGCAATGTCTGATGTTTACAGCTCAATATCAGAAAGAAACATCAGTAACAGCATCTGTTGGTCACCTCTGACAGTTACATGCTACCATGGAAATGATGTCATGTGGCGGAGGTGTGGTATATTACGGCCATATTATCTGGAATAAATCCTGATTACCAGATTAAGTTAACTAAATTATTTCAAGTATCCAAAATAATAATCTGTGTGGTTTTGTTTTTAAATAATACTGCTTTGTTTTATATAAATATGTGTGGATCACAATTATGGGGAATTTTAACAGTGGTTAGTCAACTTGTGCAGCAAATATTAGGATCATAAAATGCTCTCAATGGCTGTGTACTCTACCTTGAAATGAAATTCTTGCTATTGTTCCATGATGGGACCAAGTTTTGATGCTGTTTGATGCAGTTTATCAAATTTCCTGTCTTTTTTGGTTTGTTTGGTTTTAGTTTTAGGTTTGCTTTTTTCTGGTGGTTTTTTTTTTTTTGGTTGTTGTTGTCATTTGCTTTTTTGTTTGTTTGTTTGTTTGGGTGTGATTTTGGGGTTTTTTTTTGGCTGTTGTTTCTTGGTGTTTGTTTTGGTTTTGTGGGGGTTTTCTGGGTTTTTTTTGTGATGTGCTATGATAAAACCTATGTATCCTGGTAGCAACTTCACAACCTCTTTTCTGCCTCCTTCTCTGAAAAAATAAAATCCCAAATTGCTGGTTACATGCCATTTCTTTTTATAGTCTGTTCTCAATTGGCATTTTTTGTACCACAAGAAGCCTAAAACCCCATGGAAACCTTCTTGTGATTGCTCTCATCGGCAAATACGTGTTGGATTGGGTAAATGAGGGCCAGGCCACTGTGGTGTATCCTGTATCACAAGTAGCCCCACTTTAAAGGGAGGTGAGGAGCAGAAGGCTCCAGCTTCAGCGTGCATTTATATACTGACCTTGGAAGGCGTTGCTAACCATCTGGAAAGCGTTAGAAACTCTGTATTGCTCGGGATCTTTGTTTTATTTGTAACTCCAGGATTTTCTTTGCCTTGTGCCTTTTTACTGTCACATCCTATGTAGCCTGAGTACCCCTCTGCGCCGGGCTGGAATAATATTGTTTGCCAGCTTACAATCAAAGGGAGCGCAGAGGGAAACAGCTGAGCTGTATTAAGCAGAGGCAGCCTGGGCTGCATTTCTTTGCTGCTGAATAACACGCCACAGGTGCAGGATTAGCCCGGCCTACGGTGCTGTGTTTGCTTAGCAGAGCCACCCTCAGCCTCCTCACATGACTCTCATCCTGGGGGAATCTGGCAGTGATGTAGCGAACGCGCCCAAACTCCGCGTAAGTAGAAGGCTTCAGCTTTTCAGCTCACAAAGCACTTGTGCTTCCCCCCGCCTCGTCTTTCCCTTTTTCTTCTTTTTTCTTTCTTTTATATTCTTTTTAATTTTTATTTTTTTTTAAGCCTAGCTTGAGCAGAACACTTAAGAGACTGAGGAGAAAAAAAAGTAAAACAGTGAAGTTCGGTGGGTTCTTCAGAAAGGTCAGAGAGGGGCTGAAGAAGGAGCAGTGTTGCTGGTGTGCTGGCAAGATGTTGGGCAGCAGGGCGCCAGCTGCTCGTGGTGCACGGGGTCTTGTGTTTGCAGCTTTGGCTTCTGCAGGGACACATTCACATACACACACACACTCTGGAGATTTCCTATTCATTCGCTTGGACCGGGGTTCAGGGTTTGTACAGTGTCAGGAGGCCGATGCAAGCCTTTAGTTGGTTTAGATTGAAGGAAGAAAGGTGATAGATTTACAGAGAAAATATTGCAGATAAAACAAAAGGTTTCCTGTTACTCTTTTTGGTGAGGATTGAGGAAAAAGAAATTTTTAGAACTAGTACTTGGAAATCAGCCTGATCTTGAATTTAAAAGGATGTTTCACTTTTTCTTCTTTATATTAATCTTTGGATTTGAAGTTAATTTAAAAATAAATGTTTTGGCAGTAATAGGCTTATTCTGGTGCCAGGTTTGCATTGTGGGCCTGAATTTCAGAGCTGGGACTGGTTTTAGCCTTAGTGATTGTCACCCTTCTGTCTAACTCTGGTGATATATAGTGCTTGTGTATGTCAGTAATGCTTTTTAAAATGCTGCATCTGTTCTATACATTTTAAATGCTAGTTAATTGGAAAAATAGTAAAATAATAAAAACAAATGTACTTTTTCTCCTACTCATTCATATGTTCATATTTTTGTCCTACTGTTCATATCTGGCTGGACACTGGAAAAAAAATGTTTTGCATTTGATGAGAATTGTGGAGAAATCTGTAGAGAATGGAAGAAAGACGGTCACGCATCTCTTGAAAACTTTTGGTCAAGGAGAAGAGCACATGGGATGTGAGCTTGCCAAGGGTGTTTGCAGTGCACGTTTCTTAGGTTTTGAGGTTGTGTATGAAGCTGTGAAGGCACATGTGTATGACATTGGGAAAAAAGCAAAGGAGGCAAACTCAGTGGGGCTGAGGGCTGGTTCCTCCTCTTGCAGAGGCCTAAGTGGGTGGGTGAGCATGGAAGCCTGTTGGTGGGCACTGGTTGATGGGCTGGTGGCAGTGTCACTGGCACAGGTGGCACACACCCCCTTCCTGCCCAGGGAGGGAAATGCTTTTAGGCTGCTCAAACACTTCTGGAAAACCATAGCGCTTACGTCTGCGGTCAGAATTCATCACTGTTGTTCCATGCATGCAATTAATTTTGGTTTGCAGCAGAGATGCTGTCCTCCCCCTCTAAATGGATTTGTTTGTTTTCTGTCAAGGGGAGTAAGTCAATGACACTTTTCTGTTGCATTCAGCTGTGTTTGCAGAAGATAAGGTTTGTGCCTCAGCCCTCGTTCATGAACACAAAGTTCTTCTTCATCGCTTATGGTTTCCACACGTGCAGTTCAAATGCCTGCACAGCGTGTGTGGTGAGGCCAACTGTAGCAGCAGTCAGTTCGATGCAGTCCCTGCCTTGGCAGCTTAACAGGGCAGCAATTTATACTGTCACTTGTTCAGTTGCTTAAAACTCTGCTGGGCCAGGTGACCTGTCAGGGTGGCATTTGCCTCCAGGCAGAAAAATTCCTGTAGGTCCTTGAGCACTTCATTCACTTCAACAGTTAGTTGCTGAGAGTGTCGTAAACATGTGGGATTTTGGGAAGCAGATGGTATTAATCCATGAAAAATTATCAAAATGCTAGTTTTTGGGTTTTTTTTCTGACACCAAATAATCTGTCCTTCTGGAAGATAGGCAGGCACTTGAGGAAAAGTTGGAAGGGGAATTGGTAGGAAGCATCATCATCCCCCATGATTTGGGAAGCATGGTAAATTAATCAATAAACTGAGTTTAAAGCAAGTTATAAATGTATGGCTACAGAATTTGGGAAAAAAAAAAAAAAAAAAAACCAAAACCATTAAAAATATAGCGTAAAAAATAGACCATAACAGCTGTATGACAGTTCTGGTTTTGTGAATATCTACATTATTTAATTTATTCTTACAAGAAGAGTAAAAGGGAATGACACCAGTGTAGCAGAAATTAGAAAGGAGTTGGTAATTTATGAAGTAAATTTATGAAGTAAATGCTCTTTGGGCTGAGCTGGGGTTATGTCACATTTACTCCTGAACAGACCAACCCAGTCAGTCAGAAGGGCACCAGCACCTCTGAATAGCGTTGGCACTAGTTTCTGCAAGCATGGCATATGCACATGCTAATTATATTTTAATATCCAGGTGCAGTCTTTGATCTTGAGGTGAGAATGGCTAGCTGGTATTTTTATCTTCCAGACACTATTTTTGTCTCAACTGCACAGTGCTCCTGTGTTTCTTCTCTTTTGGAAAGGCAACAGGAGTGACAGTGATTTATTAAACATATCTAAGAGATCCATGAGGTCAAAGCTGTCTCTTGCTGTTTCATTTAAATTCCATTTTCTGAATCCCTCCATCTCAGTATCATCTGAAATGATAATAAGTAAAAATCTGCAGCTTGCCCAGTGCAATCTTTGCTCTTTCCTAAAGATCAGATAGCAAAGCATGGATTAGTTGCAATGGTATCACATTGCATTGCTTCCCATCTGTGTATTCTTTCCCCTGTTGCTGCTGTTCAGGAGAGTTTTCAAGATCACTTGTATTGACATTTACATAATCTCCTGGTGATCACATTTGGTGTTTGCTGCTTGGAACTGCAAGAATATGTGGTGATTTGCAGCTTAGAAGCAGAAATGACTACCTCAGGATGTTAACAATAATCTTCCTATATTTTTAAAATATTTTTTTTTAAATGTAGAGTGTGGCACAGACTCTGCTGTTTGTTTATATCCAAATTGCCTTTTTTAACGTATTTGTGCCCTAATTTCTAGCCACTGTTTTGAGCATAATTTAACTTCAGTGCATCTATGTTGACTACTCTTGATCACTTTTTTGTCATTCGTTTTGAGGGAGATGGCCACCAGAATGAGGTGGCTCCATCATTCTTTTTCACAGAATATTCCCATTGGAAGGGATCCTCAAGGATCGTCAAGGCCAGCTCTTGAATGAATGGCCCATATAGGACCAAGCCCACCACCTTGCTGTTATTAGCACTGTGCTCTATCCAAGTGAGCTGATCTCAGGCATTAAAGTCAGGCTGAATGGCCAGTAGGTCCCTGGTTCCTCTCTCCTGCCCTGTTTAAAAACTGGAATGACATTTGCTTTCTTCCAGTTCTCATGTATCTCTGTGAATTGCCACAGCCTTTCAAAACTCATTCTGGCGTGTGCCAGCTCTCTCACCACTCATGGATGCATCCTGCTAGGGCCTGTGGACTTGTGGATATCAAATTTGTTTAGGTGTTCTCTAATCCAGTCCTCCTTGACAAAGGGAACATCTTCCTCAAAGCATTCCTTCTGGGTCAGATTCCTGGGAGATGGTCTTGGCACTGAAGACAGATGCAAAGGTGACCTTCAGTATCTCTGTTTTCTCTGTGTGCAGAAGAATCAGTGATTCTCACCTTGGACTTTGGATCTCACCTTAGTATTTATGAAGTATTTGCATTTAGTTGTTCCAGATTGATAGCTCCAACACATTTACCTTTGCTGTGTAAAATACAGCTCTTGAAAAGGGATTAAAATAAAGAAATTGTGTTGGTATCTTAATGAGAATTGTATGAACTACCTGCTCATTCATCTTTGCAAATATTAAAGACTAACTTATATTTTAAAAGCTTTTTTTTTGTCATAGAGCATTTGCACATTGAACCAAAGGATTGTAGAAGATAGAATTAAACAAGATGTTTGACACAGCTGGGGAATATTTATTAATGGATAGCGATAGACTTTACTGAGTCTAAGCTGACAGGATAAAACACTTTGCATGCACTTTCCCTTGGAAATTTTGAAGTTGTCTTTCTGTTCTATTTATTTTTTAATTTTGTGTTGGTACACGCTATAAAAATGTGCCAACCAATTCCCATTGTCTTCCAAATGAAAAATATGTCAAAGATGAACTGTGGGCACCAGAAATGAGAGGAAAACAGACAACAAATTACACGTGCATTTGTCATGGGCTGTGTTAGCAAAGAAGCCTTTGTGTTTGTAAGTTCTGAGTAGTATGGGATGGGTATTAGTTTGAAGGGTCTTTTCTCAGTGGCTTTGTCACAGCTTGTTACATTACATGCTAAACTTTTTAGCTAATAATTCTGAAAAATAAAGACATCATTTAAAGTGGTGCTGGATGCTTGTAGCTATATTGGAAGTCAGCGGCAATTCTATGAATACGGAGAGGAACAGTTTTTAAGAAAACTGTCTTGACAGGTTGTTTAAAAGCACATTTTATTTTAAACCTTATTTGGATTATGAATAGAAACAAAACAAGTTTTGAAATATAGAGATGAAAAGGAGCAACTTGTAGGTTGTCTGTATTTTGTTGTACAGGAAAGCCAGCATAGGTGGGAAATTGTGCAAATCATACATAAGCCCTACAATGTTACATTTTTTGTTGTATGTTAGTTTATTACAGTGGATGTATATCAAGGTACAGCTATTTTGAAGCATGGATTGAGACCAATCTCAGTTTGGGCTCGCTAGTGCAATATAGCCACATACTGAAAAGTGAAGTGTGCTGTTTTGGTTTTTTTTTCTGCTGTATTAATACCAGATTTTGTTTACTGTAGTTTTGGATCAAAAATATGAAGGTCTCAGCATCTGATATTTCCTTGAGTTTTATGGTAGCCTTGAATATCCAGCAAAGGGAAACTGTCATGATCCAGTTTTCCTTCTCTGTTATGTACTTATCACCAATAAAAAAGTGTTTTACTGTTACCTCTTGACTATTTTACACAGTAGATCAGGCTGAGTTAAGAGGTGTAATTTATTTCAAGTCTTTTAACTGTGCTGTGTTTTCATTGCTGACTATTTGCCAAAAAATATCCCATGGAAATTCTTTTATCTGGGAGCAGTGAAGTACAGTGGGTTAGCAGTAGCTTATTTCCCTTTCTCCTAAAACAATCATGTTGATGGTATAACCCTGGCCTGGTGGGAAGTCATCAGGCTGTGGTTTATGATATGGCATAGGAAACTCCAGCAGGATGTTGCAAGATAGTTTTTTATTTTAATAAAAGCCTGTTTTGAGGAAAAGCCCACTATGTAGATTAGTGCAGAACACTGATGAAATCACCCTGTGGTTTAAAATTTCTATCTTAACTATTTTGTCAAGTTGACTGATTTTCTTCTCAGGTTTGCATTGTTTTGGTTTGTTTTCAATTACAGTTCTGACACTTTTGTATGAATATTGTTAATTTCCCTTTTAAAGAAGCAGTTGAAATATGTTGAAACAAGTTGTTCCATGATGTGCGGAGCTTCTTTGGTGTGTGCCTTCCCTGAAGCTGTAAGCCTTGCTTGCAGTCAGGGGGTGGCCAGATGTTGGTATTAGACTGGGAAAACATGAATGGATGGTATTGAGCCCTTTTTTTTTTTTTTTTTTTTTTTTTGTCCTTAGCATCTCTTTGGGGAAGGAGCAAGCCTGACTTTTACTCCTTACAAACCCCTGCAAGGTCGTGACAGATTTGCTTTTTTCACTGCATAGACAGCACATAAATCTCACAGCTGTGGCACAGAAATCAATCTGTTAAGATAACTATTGCTAATTCTTCATCCTTCAGGAACAGGCTGGCTTAAAATTCAAATCACAGAATACAGAGAAACAGAATAAAGAGCTTTTCACCTCCTGCATTACCAGACTTGTTGAATCGGAGCAGTGCCCAAAAGTCATTACCATCCAATGGCTATGGGCCAGTGTGAAATGAGTCACTGGGCTTTATCCAGATTCTAGTGGAGAAATTTCTGTCCAAATCACATAACTATGGCTACAATTGGCAGGGGCTGAAGTACTTACTGGCAGCCATGGCAGAGAGTTTGAGGACTGAATGTACACTGAGAGACTGGCACTCCAGATCAGATTTTTTTGCTGCACCTACGTGAGCCAATGTTAAGCTTAAATAGGTGATCTTCCTTTTGTGTGTGAGGTACCACTGCCTGCAGACCTGTCAAACCAACAAACAACAACATTGTTTAAAACCAAGTTAGAATTCATCCTTATAGTTACTTCATTGTCATTTGGAGTGGGGATTTGTGATGCTTCTCACACTTGTAAAAAATTACAGCAGAACTCCCTGAAATGCCATGAAAGGGTTTGCCATATGACAGAGTATTTTGCTGTAAATCTTAGTGCTGATAGATGGAAGATTATATCCAAGAAGGTTTATTTGTTGACTCTGGAAGTTAGTAGAGGTTTAAATTAGACATTAACATTATCCTGTATGACCATGAGAATGACTTTCTTTTTACAGCACTTTATTTTCATTGTTTTCCTTCTCCTGGATTCAGGATCTTTGTAGATGTTCCTTTCTGGGAAAGACCAGAAAGCATGGAGGGAGAAACACACTAACACATGGTAATAACAGAGAAATAGCATACTGCACACAGTCCCCATTCTCAGGTAGAGATTCGTAACAGAGGCCATCACATCACAGTTTTCAGTGGTCCTAGGCAGGAAAATATTTCTCAGGAGTAGCACTCCCAAGAGACATCAAAGCCCTGGCAGCTGACTTCCAGTCCTTGTGGTGGATGGTGCTTTGTACCTGCTGTATTTTAGTGGAAAAAGAGAGTTAAGCTGAGAAACTCAGCTGAACATGATGAATCTGTACCAGTCTCATGATGAGCTTCAGGTGCTCAACTGCTTTGCTGAATTCTCTGATGCAGTCAGTGAGTTTCTCAGCAGATGAAAATAACCTTAGTTTTGATACCACTGTTTTTTGCATTTCTCCCAAAGGATGGGAAGGTGACTGTGATCAGACTGCAACAGAATTGGCTACAGCAAAGAGGCAGCCAAGCGTAAATAGCCTGAAATCTCTTGCTTTCAGGGCTCTAGGAGAGCTTTCAAAACCCAAAGGGCTTCTAAACCCTAGACAGAGCCAGGCCTGCATGACCAACATGTGCTTGTTACAGAACAGCAGCAAATGCAAGAGGAACAAGCTGTTCACCATCCCAAACTGTGCTTTTCACACCTGAAATCAGGAGGAACTTGTTGCCAAGCTAAAAAGTTCTCCCCACTTCTCTTGTGAGTTCCTTCCTGCACATTTCCTTTAGGGGATGGATTGCTGGAAAGCCTTTCTGAGCTGAAGTCAAGCAGACATAGAAGTCAAGAGACCTTGTTGAAACTCAGCTCTGAGTGGGAGGAGAAGAGGTTTTGCATATTCCATGGTCATCTGCTGGGTGAGACACCTGAATTTCAGAGGCAAAAGATCTGCCCATCATTTTAGCTAGCAGCCAGGAAATGAAGGCGTGAAAGGAGCAAGAGAATAGAGTGAGAAGAGTTTTACATTTTAGAAAACAGAAAAGAGCTTGCTTGAAAGTGTCTTATTCCTGCCTATTTTAGTTTTATTGGATCTAATATATTTGACATGAACTGCTATGATTTTGCAGTAGTTTTGACTCTGGGGATTAGGTGGAAACAAAATATTAGGCTGCATTGCTAATTTCAACTCTTGGAAGGTGTAAATTTGAATGCCAGCCTATCTGTCCCTAAATTTTCCCAAAACCAAACTTCATCTCTAAATAGCCACATGCTTTCCTGGTACTTCAGACTTTTTATTCCAATTCAGCAGCTTCTGCCTGTCTTATTATATCTGGGAGTGCAACCAGGTCTAGGGGTGGAAGCTGTTGTTTATGGCAAGTTTTGGAGAAGCTGTTCATAATCACATCACTGGTGAGTTATGGCCACAGATTATGTTCAGGTATGACTTCTTTTATGGTTGTTGAAAAGTGAATGATCTATGGTTGTATATATTATGAGGATGGCATTTAGCTGCCTAAATTTAATGCATTCAGATACCATCAAATGTGTAATTGAACCATTCCCCCTTTTTTTGTGCTGGGTGTAAGAAGCTTTTGTCTTTACACTCCTTGTTGCAGAAAGATCCCTGCTAAAACTGGTAGCTTGTAGAAAGAGCTGTGGAAATGATGCTCAGAGTAAACTATTACACTGGTGAGCTAAAAGTTCACTTGGTTTCCTCATGAGCTTGAAGTCTGAAAATCCTTGACAGGAATATTAATAGTTGAACATTCCCCATCTAATGCTAACAAAGTAATACTGACAAAAATGGCTGTTTGAAAGAGAATTTAGGTAATCCCTAATCCTGTGACCCAGGGAGCAAATCTCTGTTGATATTAATTTGTTATGCACAGGCTGCCTAATCATATTAGGAGAAACAAACAGTGCATTGTTTTTCCTTTAATGTCAGCATCTACTTCCTCTTGAGGTACAGCTGTGAGTACACAACAACACAGACACTCAACGCATCTTGAGTGAACTCATGCATTTAGTTCTGATTTTGCCAAATCTTAGTGGAAACAGTATGGGACTGACAGCCAGTTGTGTCATGAATCCAGTTTATGTCTTAATGCTGGGCACAAGGGTTATGAGCCCGTGGTTTGTATATGTTTTGTAACTGGTTGTCTGGTTTGACTTTAGAAAGAGGTGAGCTAATCAAGAGGCAAGTTGGTTTCGGTGGCATACAGAGGTACTGAGCAAAGGCCAAGCTGTATGAGTTTTGTGTTTCATAGGAGTATTAGTCTGGCATGGTGAATGATTCTTTTTCATGTGTATCACCCTAATATTATTGATATACCTCTTGTGCAAGGAATGTGCAAGGAGTGGAAGGGCTATGGTGTTAAAAGGCTAGCACTTCTCTAAATGCAGTGTTCTTATGTGCAAAGCCCCACTTCTCCCAGAGCTAACAGGTTAGAGCTTTTTCTGACTCTGCTGGGGATAAGCTGCATTGTCTCATGTTACACTGCAGAAAACGAAAGCCTGTCTGCCAATTGTGATACCAGAGCTGGCGCAGGAGAGCAGGGATATGCAGCTGGAGGCATGATGTGCCCTGGCTGGTCCCATGCTCCCAGGAGCACAGACTGGGCTTTTTCAGTCCTCCTAAGGGCAAGGACTGATAGAACAGCCCCATGCTTCCCCCAGCCTTACCCTGCTTCAGAGTCCTTCAGCCTCACTCTTACCTGAGTTGTTGCTTGCAATCCAAGCCCTGAAATAACTGTTTGTCCCCATCCCCTCTGCCTGTTTGCCCACCCTATCTCTCCATAGGGAGCTAAAAAAGATACAATTTTTTTTATCAGCTCCACAGTAAATCATTCCTAATGATGGAGATTTGGAAAAATCTTAGAGTAAAGAGCAATCAAAATAATTATAATACCAATTCTTTATAAAGACTTAACACTAAATCAAGAACTTCAAGCCTGCTCTTCATCTACTGTGTTGGAGACTGCTGCTTGTAAGTGACCCTTTGGTAACATTTCTTACAGGGAACCAAAGGGAGACTGAGGAACTGCCAGTTGAAACTTTTCATGCTAATCTCATTTTTGTCTTTGAGGCTTAAAATTTTTACAAGGACTGAAAGCTAATATTTATGAGTAGAGCTGGGGGAAGGAGGTTGCTTAAACATCTCCTAGCCTATCACCAGCATCTCCAGCTGTACTTCACCAGCTCCATGGAGATTCAGTACTCTGATATTTTTAGAAATAATCACCTCCATATATTTCAGCATTGTTCATCCGAAACCACATTCTTCTCTTTTACTTTGTTTATAGACTTTTCTTTTACAGAAGTGAGCTCTTTGCCTTGTTTTCCAAGCAGGGCTTTTGCAATTCAGTGACAGAACGTGCTGTTGAATTTGAAAGAACATCAGTTTCTGTTAAGACTTTGTTAAATTGTATGCTTATGTTCTGTTCTGCCTGGAGTATCATAAATCCCACTGATTTTTATGGGGTTCAGTAAATGTAGATCTGTGCTGAGTGCTGTGGAGATAAAGAAAACTCAGAGGTGTAAGCAAGGATTTGACCTGTGTAATGCAATAGAAGAAAAGCTGTACTGTGCAATATATAATAATAAAAGCACAGTATATCTCTTGGCAGTGGCAGAGCTCTAACATCAGTACCTTTGATCTAATACCACTGAGGTCCAATAAGCCTCAACCATGGTGACCATGTCAAACTACAGAAAAACACTCTGTAAATAATGAGTGAACCCTCATCTCAAATAACTTTCTTAAGTTTTGATAGGTAGAAGTAGTTTAAAGCCTTCATTTCTGGTCTTGCAATACATCCTAGAACTGTTTCTTTTTCTTCCTCTCTTACAGCCAGTTTTCTAGACAACATGGCCTTGCGAAGTTCTGGCAAGCTGAGCTTGGAGACCAGAAAAGACGGTGAGAGCACGGCCCCTGCTCCTCCCCAGAAGAAGCTGTCCTGCCAGTGCCACCACCACTGCCCTGAGGACTCGGTCAACAACACCTGCAGGTTTGTGGGATAGATATCTGCTGATGTTACATGCATGGCAAAACAAACTCGTGGCAGCTCAGCAATCCCAAGTTGGGTGTTGCAGTTTTTGTTTAAGCAGTGATATGTAAATGAGTTGGTTTTCACTGTCTGTCTAAAAATCAGAACTAATTTTTACCTAGATATCAGCTGCATGGTTGTTGGTTTTTGTTTTGTTTTGCTTTGTTTTGTTAGGGCATACACATATTTATAATTTTAGATAATACTTGTTTTAATGAAATGCATATGGAATATTCTGAAGGTTGAACTTTGTTTTTAAAGGAGCGTGCAGTTAATGAGAGGAGACCTAATCGAGATATATTGAAATGTCAATAAATGCTTATAAATTTATAATCACTCTCAATAGAATACTATTTATAAGAACCCTGGTCTTTGTGTCTACAGCAGCTGTATCTGTAGGTCCTTAAGGCTTTGGGCTTGTTTTTTTTTTTTTTTCCATGCTAAAAGGAAAACTATATTGAGGTGAAGTGTTGAGTATTTTTGTCTACTAGCTGTAGTCTTCTGTTTAATTTTGGGCTAAGAGTAGTACAGGTTTGTCGTCTGGGTTGGATTCTGCTTCGTCAGGACCTTTTGGCTCCCCGGGGGAGAGGCAGGTCCAGATGTGCACAGTATCCTTGAAGCCTCAGCACTAGGCTGTGTTGTCCTGGCACCGGCTGAAGCAAGCAGAGGTGACTGAGGGGACCTGTGGGGGGACCAGGCTGCTGTTCCCCTACCCAAAAGCAGCTCTTGCTGGACACACACAATTGCTGTTGACTGAAGGTTGAGTGAGGGTTGAATGAACCTCTGTCTTGGCTTGAGGTGCAGGTACAGTTTGCTTTAGCTGCAGCAAAGTTGGGCTGAGCTCTTCATGTTCCATATGAGAGATTTAAACTTCTCTGCTTGGCTAGAAGCAGGTGTGATACTGGAGATACCAGTTCTCAGTCTGGTGGAGCTGTGGGAGTCAGAGGCATAGAAGCAGGGCACAGTTTTGAGCCCAGCTGGAGACGTGCTGTTTGAGGTGAGATTGTCTGACTGTGAGATTGTGTCAGCTCTTCAAGGCAGTGTATTTAAAAGAGAAATGGGGAAAGCTTAAGGTTGCTGAAGGCACTGATTGCTTTGTTGGATTTTTGAGTTGTGGGTTTGCAGCCTGACTTTATTCTTCTCAGCCTGCAGTTTCCTACTAAAATGTATCAAAGTTTTGGTGACAGCTGTAAATACCATTCCCCCTTTCTAACCTCTTCCTACAAGCCCATGTTCCAGCCAGGAGTTAGACCTAACTGCTCTCACATGACAGTCAGTTTAAAAAGCTATAAAACCTCACTCTGATAGCAATTTGCTGATCCCCTGCAGCGTCAATCAGCTGTTTCCTCTTCCTGCCCAGCAAGAGCCACAGCTTTCCTATGTGCTGTCTCACACATGCAGCAACAGGGAATTTGCAGATGACTTTTAAATCCTTGAATTAGGAAGCACAAAGGGATCAATGTTAAGGAACTGACTGAACAAGGTTTATCCCCCAGCTGGGTAGGCCTGCTTTTGCATGTCGCTTTGTAGGTATCATTGGCATTAAGTATTTTTTATGGAACTACGAGTGAATGTCCTGTTAGAATGGATTTGTGCATTTTCCCTCAGTGCAGTATTTTAAAGAAACTCTCTTCAGAGTCTCCTTTACAGTGTCAAATGTCAAACTTTTTTATAGGTGTTAATGCCCAAGGATAGGCGGTTAAGTGGTAATAAAACACAAAATTGTAACCCCTTTTGTCTTCATAATCCTTGAAGACTTCAGGCTTGAATGTTCTGCTTTATTCCCAGACTGATTTTTTCCAATTTAGACATCAAAATAATAATTGAAGCTGGAATTTATCCATCAAGTATTAATCACTTTTCTGCCCAGTCAGGAGTTTCCTGGAGCAGTTAGGAGACTTGCTTTAGATCAGCTCCTCTGTCCTGCCCTGTGCTGTCACCTGAGCAGTACCCACCTTGCCACTTGGCCAGTGAGCAACAGCATAAGTGAAAAATTGCTGAGGAGTTTGGAGTAATATAAAACAAATTAAATTAATATAAATGCACTGCCTTCATGGCTTGTCAGCAGTAATCATGTTCATGATAGTGATCATTGCTGTGGCTCCCACTGCCTTGGTGTGAGAGCTGCAGTGAGGTGTGAGGGACTCAACACCCCTTCTTTTCCCTGCATCTGTTTTAACTGTTGGTGTAATAATTAATTTTTTAAATTCTCTACTACATTGCTGGAATTATGGATTACAGAGGAAATAAGATCCTGAGCCTTCTGTTGGGAAAGAGGGGTTATTAGATGTCTGGTTAGCTGGTTATTAGGTATATGCTTTGTTGGCTGGATAGAGACAAAATTTCAAAAGATTTGAGCACAACCTACCAGGTTAGCAGGGATTATAAATTTCCCCTGAGTTTTGGAATCATCCTATTAGTCAGGCAGTAATTTTCATATTTTATCCTGTGTGAATGACTGTTGGCACAATTTTAAAGCACTCAGGGAATCACTATAAAGGAAGTTTCCCCATTTGGAAGTTCAAGAAGTATCAATTGCAGTATTTGTCTGAAGAATAAATTAAATGCTTCAGATTAAAAGTTATTGCATTAATTATCTGCTTGCCATAGATGTAGCCACTAAAAGCATTTTATTTTTTTAAGAAAAATTTTAAGATCAAACCTCTTTTCAGCTCTTATCAATCTGTTAAGCTTTAGGCTGTGCTTGGACCTTCAGAGTCTGGATCTGCCAGCCCAACAGGAATGAGCCAGTGTGTTCTGGAGCACCCAAGGGCCTGGCAAAGCTCTGACACCCAGGAAATTCACTGAGTACATCCACAGCCAGGGCTTGGGCTCTGGAGAGCATCAGCCACTGTCCTTACCAGGATTTTTACTAAAGCAGTGAAGCATTTTATGAACCCAGGAGCAAGAACCTCTGAAAGTTCAATGCAAAAGCATTTCCAGCTGTGTTTAAATTAAAACTCTCAGAATAGAATAGCTATTCTTACTGCAATCACCATTAAAATTTTCTCCTAAAAAACAGTCTGTCATCTCACATGAAGATTTTTATCTGCTACCACAGGTATTCAGCTTTAAAGTACATATCTGTCCCATAGTACCAGGGGTCTGAATGTTTATATAAAAATGAGGACATCTGGTGGCCGTTTGAAATCCTCTCCATAATTGTATTTGTAGAAATTTAAAAGCCAGTATTCTTTAACCACATCTATATCAAATCCTCCAACAGCCTGCTGTGTTCCTATACAGAATTTCCCTTTCTTTATACTTCTGCAGTTTAAGTCCAACAATACTTTGGAGAGCTAAGGATAACACTGCAGCCTAAAAGGCAGAATGCTTTTCTCTCTAAGCAGAAAAGCCATAGCTCTAGTTAGAGTGTACTTTAAAAAATGGGGCAGTCCCTGAGCACAGTGACGTTTTGGAAGACCCATTGCAGGGTGAGCTCATTGAGGGAGGGTTAATTCCAAAGTGTGGCAGAAGGGGACCAAGGTAGGAGCTGAGGCTGATACCCTCACTCACCAGGACCCCATTTCCTCATGGATATGTGAACACAACAGGCAGAAACAGCTCCTTCAGTAGCCCTTCCTGTGGCTGGAGACAGGCACTTCTGTACCACTGCTCAGGGGTCCTGGGTAGGGGGAAAGAGGGGTCACAAGTGGGGCCACTCTGGGCAGTTGAAAAATACAAGTGCACTCAAGGCCCTGACAGATGAAACCTTTGGAGAAGGCTCACAATCCTCTGCTTGCCAAGGGTGTGCTAAACTGCTGCGTGTTGAAACTTTATTCTTCTTTCAGAACATCTGTGCAATTCATAAAAGGCTTTCAGTAAAGAAGGTCAAAGCTGCTTTGAACACAACCAGGACCTTGTTTTACTGTTCCTTTTCAAGTTTTCTGTGTTCAGAGTGAATGCACGGACAGTTATGTCTGATCATAATTAATTGCATATTTTAAAACGCAGTGTTACAATTAATTGGCTTTGACTGTAATGGGATTGCAGTAAAGGCAGAGGCTAATTAGGTGCCTTGTCGCACTCTATTTTCATGCACAAATAAATGCTGACAGTTTTAAAGATTGGGCTGATTAAAGTTTAAGTTCCTGTGTGTTGCCTACTAGATTGTATTTCTGCCCAACTGTGTCTTTGGTTACCTAAAGCAATAAAATAATTAAGTTGCTTTTTCAGTGTTACCAAAGGTGATAAGTCACTTGAGTGATGTTATCTTCATTGTCCTGTTCTCCAGATGATAAGCTTGAATTTTCTTTGTAATTTGGTAGGTGGAAAAAAAAAGACTTTGACAGTGGCCAAAGCACCAAGTTCAGATAACTTTTGTTTTAATCAATTTTAATTTTTAGGGAAAAGTTCAACGTTTTCTGATAAAGGAGCTATAGTGAGATCTTAAATGTTAGCCTTTCAATTTTTTAATGTTTATGTTCATTTTGAAATTTCCTCCTTTATACAGGAAATTTTTTAATCATTTTAAAAAGAGTGCAGAGACTTGTCATCTTGCTTTGGATGGAAGTAAAAAATGCTCTTGCTCTTTCTGGTATCAAAATGAGGAATATAAAGAGGAGGAATGGAAAAAAGTAATAATTCTTGTATGGACTCATTTGAAATCAAATTAAAGATAAGGCATCTGTTAATCAAATTGTGAAAGTTACCTGTCTCTTTGTGATAGGCATTGAGTGAGGGAAAGATGTTGCTTTTCAAAGTTATGTATTGCCATCCCTGGCTGTGTCACACACTCACAGAGCCAGGTGGGAAATCTCCAGCAGGCAGGTTTTGGTAGCTGAGGAATCACATCTTCTGTAAGAAATGGCTGCTGGCCAGTGGGGACATCTGTGTGAGCAGATGCAAAGCTGTTGGCCTTGGTTCCTCTCTTGTGACATTTAGGAAAGGTCTGAGTTAAGATCCCTGCTTTCTTTGTGGTAATCTGTAATTGGAGCAGGATCTTCTATATCACTGTCTGTCAGTGTTTCCCTATTAACTCCCTTTATTCTCCTGGCATTTGACTTGTCTGTCAGAATTCACTCTTGGCAAATATGTAACACAGCAAAGCTCTATTAGTGATCACATCCAAAGTGAATTTAATCACTCCCCTGCACCATACTCTAATGATGGTGCTTCAGTGGAGGAGGTTACTGAATGTGTACCCAGATGTAACCAGTTGTATCCACACTGAATTCCTTCTTTACACACCATTTGCAGATTCAAATTACACAAAATTAGAATTCACATTGCAGATTTTAAGAAAGTAGCAGTTCTACACAACGGGATTTTTCTTCTAGGAAGTGGAGAATAAGTTTTACATACTGCTTTGCAAGCGTCAGTGATGTACAGATGCTTCTTTCTCTGTAGTCACCAAAATAAGCATAACATTTGAGACTGTGCACACATCTCTAACTTGTTTCTTACTGGCTATATTAGTAAGTTTCATTTCTACCCTAGTCAGGTGTGAGGTGGGGAAATCAATAAAACAGCAGGAGTGTGCCCTGCCCTTTTTCTTGCAGTGTGTGGTCCATTTGACATCCTGTGAACCAGGAGAACAGGTTGGGGTGGCGGGGGGAAGCAGGTAGGAGATCCTTTTTTTTTCCAGAAGAGTCCCTTTTCCCTCTCACCCAAGCACCTCAGAAATTCTCAGAAAGATTATGAGTTCTTACATTGCATGAAAGCTTTTTGTTGTTTGGTTTTATTTTTTTTTTCCTCTTAGAGGTAGAAACAAGTGGTAGCAGTATTAATTCTGCTCAGCAGTGCTGTTTTTTTCTCTTGCTTTTCCTTCATTATTCTAGCCTCTGTAAAGAGGCTAGAATAGATTTAGAGGCTAGAATAGATTTAGACTTATTGTTGGAGCTTTAACACTTCTTTGTTTTGCTCTAGCTAATCTAAATTTTTCTTTTTAAATTTGGAGTAAAACTTGTAGAGGGACTAAAGTGTATGAGAAACCTGACTTTAATTTTCATAAGTGAGCTAAGAATCAGAGTCCCATAGGACAAGTCAGAAAAATAGAATTAAAGCAGCTGACTATCTCTTTCTTTTTGTCCCTTTTGCAAACAATTTGACTTTCCTTCCCCTGCTTTTCTTCGATGAACTAAGAGTTTTGAGTTTTTTGCTGTTAGCTGTGGAGTCCATTTTTGTGTTTCACTTGATAGCAATTTATTGTTTTGTTGCTCTGTCCCCTGGGTTAAACTTACTCATTATTTTGAATCAAAGGCACCATGCAAACAAGTAAAATCTAATCTAATATAATATCCTTCTCTAATGGATTCCTTACAGTCTCTCTTGGCAATCCTATTGTTCCTATCTTTTCAGCTCAAGCAATGACATAAAGGTGGCTGTTGCCCAGAAGGGTTGCTGTCTCCTTTGCCTCACTCCTATGTACAATGCAAAGAAGGGTAGAAGGCATTGCTGGCTTCCCTGAGAAAGTAATTTGTAATGTGCAATTGGTTACTTTTCAGATCCAGAAGTCATGATATATTATTATTTGAAGTAATAAGCTTACCATGGCTAGACCCTGCCCCACTAATATAAAAATATGCCACAGAAAATGTTTGACGTGATCCTGTGCAGCATCTCTCGGTTGTGTAGCTAATACTTACAAATTTGTGTTTGTCTCTTAAATGTGTAACTGTGACTCTTGTTTCCTACATCTTCATTGCCTTTGCTGCTGGTGCTCTTTAGACTTTTGTTTCATTCAAGTAAGGAGCAAATCATCTGAAATTTTGCTGTATTTAAGTTTTCTAATCTTTTTTTCTTTTTATTTCCTTGTTTTAACTGAGTTTGTTTCTTCTCTTCTGAAAAATACTCGTTGCACATAATAGCCAGTGCTATTTTCCTGAGCAAATAACAGAATAATTTATTTTTCTGTGACTTAAATGTCTTATATTAAAGAGTTTTTTCTTTATTTTTGGATCTTCTTCCTGCAAGTCTGTCAGTTTTTGTTTCTTACACATTACATATCCCCATCAGAGTGCTGAGAACTTAAGGTACAGCAGTCTCAATAGAATGCAGCCACCCTTTCCATGCCCTCCACTCCCTCTTTCCATAGCATTCCGGCATTTGACCTTCATCAAGGAAGGACATTTATCACCAGCCCCATCTAGCCATCTGTTAGTATATTTGCCCTCCCTGGTGCACGGTCCTGTAAACAGAAGCATTATGGGTCACTTCAGGCTTATAACCCAAGTAAACATCTATGAAGGGTGTTGATGATAACTCAAGGACTCATACACAGGAGTGTTGCAGTTCATAATATGGTTAAAACAGGAATCACAAATCACTCTTGGTAATATTTTACGTTTAGCATCTCAGAAGTGTTTCTTTCTTCAGGTCTGTACTGTGGTGCAAGTGTCGGTGCCTTGTTCCCGCACTCAGGGGCAGAGGTTGTGCAGCACTGAAGCTTGCACTGTATAGCTTTCCAAAGTCTTAACACACTAATGACCACAGGCAGAGAGCTGGGGGCTTCTTAGTGGGGTTTAGGCTGTGAAATGTTGCAAAGGTAAGTACACAGCTCTGAGGCAGAGCCTCCTTTGTGTGTGCAGGAGCTGCTCCACAGCAGCCCCAGTGTGTCCATTTCTGAATGGCAGATTTGCCTGGCAAGGAGCAAAGTTTAAGACAATATTCAACAGGTCATTTTCCACTTTTCACATTTCAGTGCCTTGTCCTGATTCATTCTTTCCAATCCACAGCACTGATGGCTACTGCTTCACCATAATAGAAGAGGATGAGTCCGGTGGACATTTAGTCACCAAGGGATGTCTTGGATTAGAGGGCTCAGACTTCCAGTGTCGGGTGAGGAAGCATTTTCTGCCACAGTGTCACTTGAATTTTTGATAGTTTTCAATTAAAGTGCAGTCAACAGACATTACTGTGTCCATGTTTTCCACTTCCGTTCCTTTGGCAGATTGCTGATCTGCATTGCTTGCTGAGGGGAGTGCATTTGTATCTGCAAAAGATGATACTACAGATCCTCCTAATAATAACTCATGTTTTTGGTTTTGGCACTGCTGCTGCTAGTAACATTCCCACTGAGAGGAAGTTTGGTTTTAGAGAATTGCAGTCGTAACTCCTCAAATCTCTATGCTGGATCTCTCTCTCTGTGTTTTCCCTAGCTAAAGTTAGTTAGGATATTATTTGATGGACTGCAGCAACATCTACAGCAGCAATGTCCTACATGCAGTTGCACATTGGTTTGGGATTTTTGGTGCCAGGTATTCCCTTCAAGTACAGCGATCACCCGATGGAAAACAAGTATCACTGCCAGAATGGAAGGGGTGTGGAAAATGGAGCAAGGTGTTTCTAAGGTGGTTGCCTTTCCTCACATTAACCTTAAATGGTTTTAGATGAGTACAGGAATGGTTTCATCATTATGCTAATGGAAGGTATTTTATCCAGCTTCCCACGAGACCAGAAGCTGTAGCTAAATTAGTCCACACAGCAATTCCTGTATTATCCTGGCTAACCTGTTTTGGATACCCGTATTAACTCACTTTTGGTCCAGCTGATGGATGTATGTGACTTTCACACTTCTGACTTGCACCATTAGAGAAAGTCAGTCCCTTCTGCAGCATTAAGGCACCAACAGGAGCAAGTTTGGAGTGAATTAATGTCTTAATTACCTGGATGAAATATTGCTGGATATGCTGGTTGGCAGAAATCCTTGCTCCACACATCCTAGGAATCTGTAGCAGATTGCAGTCCAGCTAGCAACACATCTTTCAAGTGGCAGAATGACCATGTGTATTTACAACACGGGTAATAACTTGCTTTCCATCTAAATTGCTTGTTGCAGGACACTCCTATTCCACACCAAAGAAGATCTATTGAATGTTGCACAGGCCAAGATTACTGTAACAGGCACCTTCATCCTACACTGCCACCACTGAAGAATCGAGGTAAGGGAACAAAATCTGGTCCTAAGCTGATCTTTTCCTGCTGTTGGTCCTTGTGCCTTAGGGAAAAATAGAGCGCAGACTGAAGCGCCCCTATCCAAAAGCATGTGATTAGAGAGATAAATGGCATTAAACAGTATTTCTCCATTCCTGTAGGTTGTGTGTGGAGTGGTGCTGATGCTTGCTGTAGTTTCTGCTGGACACATGCAGTGAACACGAGATGCATTAGAATTGCATGATGCTGTCCTAGCACGGACCTGCTGAGCTGTCAGACGTCATCTCAAAGACCTAGGCTGGTCGTGGCAGAGGATGACTCTTGCTGTGTATTTCTTTAGCCTGATAATAAAATGGAATCCTCTCTCCAGTCCCTGTAACATGCATTGCTCTCATTCATAACTCCACACACAAATTGGTCAGTTAAAGTTGACAGAAGTCTGTAAGTTTTTCTTATTGGCAAGACCTGATCATCCAGCACTGAGACAATAATGACTCAGTAAAGTGTATTTTTTATGTGAACAATGTAGCTGAAAAAGTAATGTAGAGTAAGAACTCACACAAGTTTTTAAAAAAAAATATTCGAGAACAAATGGGCGTGTATTAACTTAGTAGATGCTGAGGCAAGGTTTTAGCATTTTTGTTTGTTTAAACATCACTTTCTGAAAGCTGGTAGAACTATTTTTGTCTTGGTGTTCAGAATAAATTTTATAGAAGTGTATTCCTAAGTAAGTGTAAATTCATCCATAATAAACTCTTGGCATTAGCAGGAATTGTGGTAGTCAGCATCGAGTCAGTTCAGGCTTGCAAAAGAATTTATAATCGTGGTGTTCTGTGTTGAAGATCCAGATCGGTGCACAGATGCACTCTTAATTTCACCAACAGCAGATACTTACACGAATGCATGCTCAGAGAAAGCCTTCACTCATGTTCCCTTCAGGCCTGTGAAATTCTGCACAGATGGGCTGCAGAGTCAGGCCTTTGGAGAGTAGTATGTAAATACTTCACTGTTTACTAGCAAGGCATTAAGGCAGCGAAACCTCATAAAATTCTGACATCCAGCAGAAGAGTTATGTACTACTTTGTTGGTTTATTTAATTTTAAAAAGTTCTTTGGATTGAGAGAAGAGCTCCAAAAAGCAGTCAATATTTGTTCACACTTACTTAGTCTTTCATTAAATATCAGTTTGGAAAACACTGCCATGATTTTTTCTTGCTACTGGCTGAGTTTATTCTACATTAGGACTACTCAAAAATACTGAATCAGAGCCTAACTCTAGACATCTGTCTATTAAGATTTTAGTTATTTGCCAATGCTATCTTCTACTTACAAAGAAAGCAATGGACCAAGCTTTTGGTAGTGGCAGAAGGTGTTTGGATTGATGTTGGGTTTGTCCTGTATGTATATAGGGTAAATAAAGTATCACTGGAGAACCATGGTGGCAGAGAGAATATTTTTTAAAAGAAAAATTTCAGTGAGCTGGAGCAGGGTTCTAGCTGTTCTGTGTTGCAAAGTTGACTATTTTAGCATGGCAGACGAAAGGTGATGTAGTCACTCAACACACTCAAAATATTTTTATTTTTTTAAAATAAGCTCTCACACTACCAGCATCCTGACAGTGTTTTGTAGAAATGCATTTCAGGAACTGCTTGAATAAATTTGGCTGAACAGGGCTGAAGTCACCACCTTTATTAAAGCCTTAGGTTAATATGTCATTCTCAGTGATGCCAGGCCTCTTTTAATTTGTCATTGCTGTATCTTAGTGTGAAACCTCAGAATAAAAAGCCATAGTTGAACCACAGCTCCTCACTGCAAATAGGTAAAAATACTGTGTACAAATACAAGCTACTGCCAGTGCCCAGCACTGTGGCTGTGATCATTGTTTCTACTGGAAGCATTTAGATTAGGCTGTGATTGTCTGAGTAACGTTAAAATTGCTTATCAAATTTAGCATAAACTGTAAGTACAGAGAAAGAGAGGTGAACTTAAAAACAAGCTTCTTGGAATAACCTTCTGGCATTCAGGGTTCCATCAAAGATACACATGCTCCACAGCATCTAAAAAACAACCAGAAATTTGGCTTCTGATGAACTCATATCTGAGGTGATGCCTCATGGGAAGCAAAGTCTAGTGGGAGCATGCAGCTCCAGGTCAGAGGCTGTTGAACTCAAAACTGACCTATGCACCAAGGTAACAGCTACAAAGGCAAGTGGCTTGTGCTCTCTAAGTGCTTTTCCAGGCCTGGCATGTGCTGCAAGGCACGATTTATGCCACACCCTATCCTTCTCCTCTTCCCCCTGGAAAGAAAGGAGGACCACATACATGAAAGTGAGAGCTAGAAAAATTAACACTGGTCAAAGGAAGACTTGTTAAGTAAGATGGAAGAAACAACAACTAAGCCTAAGTTTTGAGCGCATCTTGGTACAGAACTAGCAGGATAAAATATCCCAGAGAAACCATTAAACCCTTGTGCCAGCTGTACATCTGTCTTATTAAGGAAATGAAAGTCATAATTGGGTCTGATATAACACCTCTGCTTTAAACAATAAAAGATATTCCTGGAAATCCCAGCGAAAGCACAGGCTGAGACCAGTCAAAAGGAGAAATATGTCTTTGCTGATTTAGAGCCTATATAAGCAGAAGTGGTGGTGCCACCGTGTCTGGCTCCCTGCCTGTATAGCCAGTGATGAATGGGCAGAGGAATGATTGGAGGAATGATGGGGTTTGATGTGTGCACACAGTCTCCACGCCTCAGATTTCACTGCCGTTTTTACTTGGATAGCTGTAACATTCTGAGCTGGAGGGACCTGGGGTGGGAGGAGAGCCTCCTCTCCCTTTGATATGCTGACTTCTGAACCTTCTGGGTGGCATTTCCAATGCACTCCTCAGCATGGTCCCGCTGATGACAGTGAGTGAAACGAGTGGTGGAGGAGGGGGAAATTGCAGGAGAAAAGCAGAGAGGCAGCTTGGTCTCACCGAGCTCTGTGCTGTCACCAGCCTGCACCACTGTTTCCCTACAACATGGAGCTGTTAATGTGCTGTTTGCTGGGCTGCACTGTTATCAGCCAGCCAGGGTATGTGAAGAAGCTTCCCAAACCTGCTGTGTGTTTGTTTTGCACTTCCCACAAGATGTTCCCGGTAATCGCTCACTGCTGCCTCTGTGGAAGCTGCTGCACATTCTCATAACCCTGCTGCTTGGCACCTGGCAGTTCCAAGTGACACAGCAGTGAAAAACACACCACTGGACTTCTTAAAGGACAGAGTACCTCCATCACCTAAACTGGCACTGACCAGGACCCACCACAGTGTTCACCACAGAGCCCACAAGCAAGTCCCTAGGCAGACTCACAGCTGAGCTGCCCCATCCCTCCTCCTGGTCAAATAGTGCAGGCAAAGGGAGGCTTGTCTTGCTGTTCTGTGAAGAATGGCTTGGGCTGGAGGAGCAGGAGAAGAAATGCAGCCTGGCTCAGTGCAGCAGAACAAACAGACATTGCTGGTGTGAGGATGGGGACTTGCATTTAGTCTTGTGTTGTCCACACACACACCAGCAGGTTTATGAAGTCCTCAAGTTAGACAGCAAATGAAATCCTGCCAAACTGCTTTAAAAATGCAGGAAGTGTTTGAAAGGTGGGACAATAGCTCACTTACCATCAGTATTGCCTCTCAAATAGCCAAATAAATAGAAAGGAACTTACTGTCTCCCCCTGTGAAAGCCAGTTGCGCGCCTGTGCTGTGCACAGTGAACCACTGCTGAAGCTGTGCCACTGCTGGCATGCAGACACCACCCACCACAAGAGAGTCAGCTGTAAATCTGGTCAAAGTCTTGTTTCCTGCTCCCAGCAGGGAGATCAGGACACATTCTTTTGTGTCTTTTCATGCTTTCCTGACACTTGCTTCACATAATTGCATTTGGGTACCCAAAGGATTTTGCAGTGTTGGACCTCAAATTCATCTGAGAGCTACACTGCACTTCCAAATGCCTTCTGGCCTCTGGGCAAACCAACCTGCATTTACTTACTTTTCTAAATGGCAAAAGCCCATTGGAAACATTGAGCATAAGATTTGGATCACTTAAACCCTAAAAATGGTGGGAATTTGATTCAAGATTTCAGCATGTTTGTCATCCCTCTCCAAATGTACATACTCGTACCCGCCCAGACAGCGTGAACAACTTCACGGGCAATACTGTGTCTGCAAAAATGCACAGATTTCCATGGCTTTAACATCTAGCAGACACAAGTCTAAGATCTGAATTGTTCCCTCTCCATCTGACATCAGCTTTCATTACTGCTAAGCACAGAAGCTCAGCTTCCATCCTGTCATACTCTGTGAAGTGGGAGAACCCTTGCTGTGGGTGGTTATCCGGGTTTCTCCCAGGTATGGAATGCCGCCTTATGGTCTCTGTGCCCTGCTTTTTCATCTGATGGGCTGTGACATCTGAAACTGTGACAACCCACACATTTTAGAGGGAGGTGGTGCTGACACAGGCTGCTCACACAGCACAAACCAGAGCCCTCAGCCCTGCCAAGCTGCCATTGCCTTCACGAGAGCTCTGGATTCCCCGGTGGGCTCTCAGTTACGACCCACAGCCCACTTGGAGTGGCAGGCCAGGGATAAATCTGCTGTGGCAGGCAGAAGGATGGGCTCGAGAGTTTTTCCTGATAGACATCGTGTCAGTGTCCTCTTTCAAAGGCATCAGCCATGTCCTGAATGTTTACATTGTCAGTGCTCCCAGAGCAGGCAATGGCAGGTTAAAACATGACCAGTGTGATCAGGAGGTGTGTTGGTAGGTAATCTCTGTTTGTAGTGGAAAGGGGAAAAAAAAGAAATTGTTTGGGGGCAAGAAAAAAAAAAGAAGGAGAAACTGGATCTTGAAAATGAAAGAGTCTGAGAGTAAACTAAGAGTCCCTTAGGAATCTCCTGGTCTCATTACCCTTGTAAATCTGAAACGTAATAACGTCGTTCCAGGACCAGTCAATAAGGATAGATTTCTTACTTATTGCATTCTCTGATGTGTCAGGCATTGGAGTGAAGGATGCAAGACAGTAAGGCTGGAAGAGCTTCAGAAAACATGGCCCTCATTTGCATTATCCCATTTGTTATTGGAAAGGTGGCTTGTGTATGTACAGGCTGAAATACTATAATTTTGAGAATTTGAGTGGCAGGGGAGGTTAAAAAAGAATAGAGCTGGATGTCTTTGTTTTTCAGCAGAGAAGCATGCATGAAGGTCAGACTCGCTTGCCTGAGCTGAGAATTCAAATTTGGAGATTAATGTTACACTTTAAAGGAGAATATGAATCTGCTATACAAAGGTTGACTGAAGCATTTTAATAGTTTTTATGCAACAACATTTTCTACAGGTTACTTGACACATTTTATTATCAAAGTGTTTTGCAGAAAAGCCACTGGAAGGATACTTTTGCCCAGCAGCATAGGAAGGACTTGGTAGCACACAGGGCTGCTCTAGAGCAGATGGAGAAGAAAATTCTTGCTCAAATGTTTAAAACAGGATCTAAGAGACAAATTGTTCTGTAATGATGGAAATCATACATTTTCAAGGCCTCTCATGGCCTGCCTTGTTGGAGGTTGAATGGTCTACTGTGTCTTCCCTTCTAGAATAAATGCAGTTTGGTGGGTGGTTTGGTTTGGTTTTCATAGTTACTCATTAGGATGCTGCTTAATCTGAGTGTTTAAAAAAGGCAGTGGTTTTTGCATTTCCTGGCTAATCACTCAGGTTAAGACCCAGAGCTACAGGTCTTGATTGATTTTCCATTCAGAGACAAACAGGGAATTGCAAATCAAGGCAATGTTTTGCCAGAGTGAGGACTGAGAAAACAAATAGATTTTTTTGACACTGGAAGTGTCAATTCTGTCCTGGCCAGTGAGGGTCAAAGAGGAAGCCCACAAAATGCCTGGGGAATGCAGGGGTATCCTGTGCAGGAATTACGAGGAAGGAGTGGAACTGATCCTGTGCTCGATGCGCTTCTCACATTGACTTCATAACCATCTCCCTTTCTAAATTTTCCACCTTTCTCATTTTTTAACCCCAGACTTTGCTGAGGGAAATATTCACCACAAGGCCCTGCTGATCTCAGTGGCTGTTTGCAGCATCCTTCTGGTGCTTATCATCATATTCTGCTACTTCAGGTAAATAAGGAATATTTTGGCAGCTTGTTAACGTTCCTTCCAACATTTATCTTTTTATAGATTTAGGAAGTTGAAAAAAAATAGAAGTGGACCTTAAAGAAAAGAAATGAGAAACTGTAATTTTATCAAGAGAAAAAAAAGTGTATTTTATTGATGCTATTCACAGGTATACCTGTGTGATGGATTTCATACAGAATCTTTCACTCAACATCATTAAAAGCCATTCAGGTAGAAGCACAGATTATTCTTTACTGAGAAGGCCAAAGGACAAATTTTATAGCGAAATTTTTGTAAGGGAAGTATATCTAAGACTTCTGAATTTGTTTATGCGATGAAGAGCTGATCATAAAAAAAGAAGATAATACAAGAATGTCAGTAAATATGTCAGTGTTATCACAATCTACATACATGACATTTTAACAATTTGACACATTTTTTACATATTCCTAGATTACATTACCTTACCTCCTCTGGCTCCTAGAAATGCACTGCAGACAATAAAATAAAGTTACTTGGTCAGTGTTTTAGACATATTTAAGTTTCTGAAAGGAAAACATTTGGTTGCTTTGCAGATTTACCCCAGACTGCATGGCTTGTGAGTGTTATACTTAGAATTTTGATGATGTAAACAGTTGCTAAAAATAAAATAAAACAATTTGGCCAGCGAGTCCAGTGTATTTCTCAGGGAAGCAGAGAAATCTGTTAGTCTATAAATGAAGGAAATGTGAAGGGCATGTGCATTATTCATTGCACATGTGCTCATTGTATTCAAAACTCATTTTGTTTTCGTGTAAAACCTCAGATACAAGCGCCAAGAGACGAGGCCCCACTACAGCATCGGGCTGGAGCAGGATGAGACCTACATTCCCCCCGGAGAGTCCCTGAAGGATTTGATCGAGCAGTCCCAGAGCTCAGGGAGCGGATCCGGGCTCCCTCTCCTGGTAAGGAAGCAATGCTATTTTAGTGCACATTTCAAAGGTTAAAATGTGTAGAGGGAGAAGAGGCAAAAAAATAGATTTACATGTCCTCAGTTTTGTTTTAGTTTTTTTTTTTGTTTTGTTGTTGGTTTGTTTTTTTTTGTTGTCATTTGTTTGTTTGTTTGTTTGTTTGTTTGTTTGTTTGTTTGGTCTGGTTTGGTTTTTTTTTTTCCCCTCTACCAGAAATGACAAGGAGTTAGACTGGAGAACAGCTGCTTTAGAAGCAGGGGACTTATGTCATGTGAACTAAGCCAAAAAAGGTTAGAGTTATTTTTCTGCCTCATTTAATTTCTTATTTTAGATACCATAGGGGAAATACAGGCTCAGACAGCTCATGGAAGTAGATCACGTTTGGTTTTTTTACACTCCAGTGTACAGGACAGCACCTGGCCCACTGATCTTGTTTTCTTCCTTTGTATGTGCAACACACAATAGGATTTCAAACACTGCCCCGTCACCTTTTTCTAAAGGGAACTGTAACTTGTCAGACTTGGAACCTTTTTATTTGTAGGCTTCACTTTGCATTCAGAAATCAAGGGGGATTTTTTTCCTCGTAGTATGGCAATCTCAGAAGTTAATGGGATGGAGTTTGTTATTGTTTCTGAACAGACTCCAGGATTGCTAAACCTGCTGAAAAGGCAGAACGATCTGTGGTAATATAGTTCTGTTCACCAGGGGGTTTTGTTTCTGAGGAACATCACTGGTAGAAAAGAATTGGTAAAAAAGCTAGGTTACTTATTTAAAATAAGTGCCTCTGGGAAATTGGAAGATTTCATTTTCATTTTTCAGAGGGGATATGTCCCTCCTGTCTTCAAAACCTATTAGTTTGTATCGATGCTACTACTGCAGGTGTTGTCCAGTTTCCAAGTACCATGTACTGTCTGGCTGGTTTTTGCCCATACCACAAAAGTTACATTTTTTAAACGCCCTAAAGAAGACATTAAATGGGAAGTTCTATATTTCCCTAAAAACAAAGTAACAGGTTCTGTCCTATCACATGCCAATGTCCTTCTAGCATCCTGTAGTGGTTTTGGTTCACTAATTTGAGATTTTCTGGCCAATGGAAAGGGAGAGATCTTGTGTGCAGTTTAGGACCATTCCTAACGAGTTTCCAGTTGATTTAATTGTGAGGGATTCTTCCTTTTTTTGCTTTGGGGTTTGGTTGTTTTGTTTTTTGGTGGAGTTGTTGTTTTTTTTTTTGCACCTGCCACATCAGTAGTGGTTTTGGGTGGAAGAGAAGAAAATGGGTCTTGCACTTGGCAGTAGATGTTTGCTGTATTTCCCAGACAGCTACAACCACTGTGAGCTCACCAGGAATGCACAGTGTGATACCTCATGCCTGAAACAAGGGTATAGAAGGTGCCTGGCAGTAATGCTCTGCTCTTTGTTGTGCAAGAGCTTATTTTTAACCTTGTTTCTTCTGCAAAGACTGAAACATCCAGGGTTATAATTTCAGGAAAGTAAGACGCAAATTTAATGCAAAATGTCACCTTATGCTAACCAGTAATGTTTTTCTTCTGTGTAGAGCATTTATTCTAATGGGTACAAATATTATACCCAAAACAAGTATTAGCCTAGAATTTGTCAGTATGACATTCAGCAAGTATTCTTTTGCCTGACCTGTCTGTACCTCTGACAGAAGAGTTTGCTGCAAGTCAAATGCTGCAAAAAGGTCTGTCTGAAGAGATTGCTGAACTACAATTTGGTCTCTACCTTCTCACACATTTTTTTCATCATTTCCCTTCCAATGAACTTTGCTTTTCAAGGGACTGCACCTGAGCCATAGGTGTGAATTCTCTGTTCAAAATATTAAATTTACAAAAGGTTGGTCTGTCTAAATTTTCATCTGCAGTAGCTGAACATGTTTAGCTGAATGCCAGGAAAGTAGAAATAGCTGGTAATTGGATTGTTTCCACTCAGGGAGACGAAAGAAAAGGTCATGTAACCTTACCTGACTGCTTACAGAGCTAAAGCAGCAAAATATACAGATTTAAAAAGAAATAAGAAACCCCCAGCCCCACTCAGTGTAAATAACTTACATGAGCACATCATTCAGCATGCTTATGAAATCAGTTCAGCCAACAATTTTGATTAACCTATTTGTTGTAGAAATCATAATTGGTTTATGATTTGAGAAGGAGCTGAATTCCTTAAAAAGAAAAATTGTTCATAGGAAATAATTTGACCAGTTCTAGCAAGACAAAACCAGGTTAAGGCCTTACACATAGTATTCTGCCACCTGAAAACCCATAACAGAAATGTGTTTTTCATTTTCTTAATGTAATTTAATAAGGAACTTTTCATCATTAAGTATTGTAATTGCATGTACTTTATGATGCCATTACATATATTTACACAAATTAAGTTATTTGATGTAACTACATTATTGTTCAGGATGCATTTTTAAAATGGGCAGAATAGAAAGCAACAATGCTAAAATGACATTACAAAATGTTACAGCAAAATTCCAATGTAATATAACTATTGTTCAATCACTATATGAGAGTATAAAAGATAAATCAATTTTAAAAATTAAGGCTAATCTCTGTTGTTGGCTTTCATTGATGTTAATCAAAAATAATGGCACTGAAGCTACCATCTTGAACATCTAATAGTACAGTGCAGGGCTGGAAAAATGGAATTCTGTTTAAATGACAGAAGAAGAAAACTGGGATATTTGAAATAGCTTTGCACAAATACCACTATTGTATGTTTTGCTTTTTAAAATTGTTCAATATGAAAACCAGTGGTTCACTTAAAAAAATGAGTGATGATAGACCTGACGTAATAGGTTTTGAGTTTGTCTTTGGATGCACGTTCATGCTGCAGTCACGGCACATTCATGGCAGTCCTCTCTGGCATTCCCAAACTGCTGGTTTCCACGGACCTCCCAAGCACAACAAAGGAAGCAAATGATTAAAAAAAAAAATCAAGTTTCGCTCATTTCTGTCTGCCAAGATTGCAGAAATATTTTTGATTTCATGAAATGAGCATGATTTCATAGGGATTCAGAGCTGTTAGATTAACTTGCTGCAATAAACTACTGGAGGTTTGTATCTGGATGGTGGCAAAACAGAGCAAGAGGCCACAAATTGGAACTTGTCCAGATTTTGCCAATTGCTTGGGCCAGATGAAAATCTCATTGCATTGGTGGCAGTATTCTTTCAAAATCTTACCAAATCCTACCAGACAAAAACTCATTAGCTGTGGGTTGAACTGACAATGCTGTAGCACAAGAGGGTGACATTTTAAATCTCCTGTTATATTAAGTTGAGGCAGAGTCAGCCCCGTGAATTGTGTTGCAGCATCCACTGGCATTTTTATTTGTGAACTTTTAGAAAGATATGATCTGCAGACATGCTCGAATCTGATGAGATTATAAGTCTCCATTTGTCCAAGATTGTTTGTGGCTGTACAAGTTTGTTAAATGTAGAGGCTGTCTGTCGTCCTTGTGAAGAGTATCTCTGCCATGCTGCTGTGGACATTGATCTTGCAATACCCATAGCTCACAGTACAGCCACTGACAAAGCTGGCACAGGCACTGGAAAGCTGTTCTTTAAAAGATTTTTGGGGGGAAATTGCTTTTTATGAATACGTAAAATACGATTATTTAAATCAATGTAGGCACATGCGTTTTAACTCTGTAAGTAGTGATTGAGGTTCCTAACCAAATATATATTTTGAAATAATTAGGCATGGCAATTTAAAGGAAGGTGATAGGAAGTATCATCCTAAAAAAAAAAATGTGTTACCTACTCCTTTGGAATTTGGACTGCATTGAGGTGACCAGGAGTGTTTTCTGTCCAAACTTTTCCAAAAATGACAAAAAAAATTCCACCAAGCGCTACATCCTGCAGAAAGATTTTAAAAAAATTCAAGGTGCAGGGACAAACATTTCCTTTACACTGACTGATGTAGACCACAGTATATTTGAGTATGCCTGGAAAGGCTTCTTTTTAGTGGTGGGAATATCCTCAGCAGCAGTGTGTCCTGGAGAAAATAGGAGCATTTGCAATTGTGGAGGGTTGCTGAAATCCATGTCACAATGGCTGCATATTCCACTCTCTTCTGGTCTGGCTGTGTGGGAAGAAGACACGGGAGGAGGGAGGTGAATGTGGAGATTTCCACTGAGCAAGGTGTAAAATCTGCCTTGGCATTTCACAGGTTCAAAGGACCATTGCAAAACAGATTCAAATGGTGAAGCAGATTGGAAAAGGTCGCTATGGAGAAGTCTGGATGGGAAAGTGGCGTGGCGAAAAGGTAGCAGTGAAAGTGTTCTTTACTACAGAGGAGGCCAGCTGGTTCAGAGAAACAGAAATCTACCAGACTGTCCTGATGAGGCATGAAAATATTCTTGGTGAGTGAAGTGAATTATTTGATAGTGAACAGGTTTTTAAGATTAGCAATTTTGTATTTGCTGTTATCTGATGTCCTTTCCAATGTGCTTTGTTTCCCTCTGTGCTCTGCAATTAGCCACCCAGTGCTTTTCAAAGGAAAGTTGTTTAAAGGATTACTGAAACATAAATAAAAGTTTAAAAAATAATGGGGTTTAGGGGTTGTTATTCCAAACACAACATGTCTGTTTCAGCCACTGCTATATCTATATCTGGGCTTCTGAAAATACATTAAAGGCTAGAGGTGAGGCACAGCTGCATGGAAGTAAGATGAAAAGAATTAAATATGTTATTAAAACAAACCTGCTGAAATGGATGACATTCCTGATTTCTGAGCAATCAAAAAAAAAAAACAACCCATGAGAAGTATTAACTTGAAAATAACCTCTTTGTTTTCTTTTTGAAGGATTCATTGCTGCAGATATTAAAGGTACAGGATCTTGGACCCAGCTGTATCTTATCACTGACTACCATGAGAACGGCTCACTTTATGATTACCTAAAATCTACCACCTTGGACACAAAAGCCATGCTGAAGCTGGCTTACTCCTCTGTCAGTGGCTTGTGCCACCTGCACACTGAGATCTTCAGTACTCAGGGCAAGCCTGCTATTGCCCACCGTGACCTAAAGAGTAAGAATATCCTGGTGAAAAAGAATGGCACCTGCTGTATAGCAGATTTGGGCTTGGCTGTTAAATTTATCAGGTGAGTGGAAGTGAGGGGGGCTGAGGGCAAGTTAATAAATCAAGTGCAAAAGTTTCCTTACTTCTTGACTGAGTGTGCACGAGTGAGCGAGCACCTGCAGTGTGTGTGCACACCTGGGCTCTGCTCATCTGTGTGTGAGGTCACCTGTGTGGGGGAGAATGTCATCTCAGCACCTCATGCAGGTGTATAAATAGTTGCTTTTTGATTATTTGAGCACATTAGCTGCGTTTGTATAAAGGTTCTCTTTTCATCACTCTGTCCTCCATGGCTGCCCCAGTATTGCTGGCACACAGTGAAAGGACACAGCAGTGACAGGTTGAAGTCACATCACTGAGCTTGTCACTGAAGCATTCAGCTTGTCTGATCCCATGAAAATTCACTCTCAACTTAGAGAGAAAAATACTAATAATTTGCACTAGTTACTAACTAGGATTTATTGGAAAGGACCCCATTTGGGCTGCCTTTTGTTTCATTTCCTACAAATCAAATTGCCCGAGTACAGATTTGATTTTTGAAATGGCTTTTAAATTTGATTTTAAAAAATGGTTGTGTGTTTAAACAACTTAGAAAGAGCAGACAAGTAGAACTTACTCACTCCTGGGATTCATAAGGAGCCACTGCTCTCTGACAGCTCTGCTCAAAAGCAGCTCGAGCTCTCAGCGGTGGTCCTGGTGGTGGAGGCGCGTGCTCCGAAGTTTCTGATTTTTCTGTACACAGAAATGTGTCCAGAATACATAGACTGAAGGTTTCCGTTTTGCAGGTCAGCTTTGAAACCGTGCACTCCCTGGAGTATTAAAAAAATTCAGGAATCCTGTACAAATCTTGAACTGAAATTATTCAGAGTGAAAGGAAAGGCAGTTTTTATGTTCTCTTCTTACCCTTCACTTACCTGCCGGGTTCCTTGGTGAGGCATTTCCTTTATGAGCCTGACCTTTCTTCAGGAGACAAGAAAGGAATATTTTTACTTTGAGGAACAGAGGCCTAGAAAACAACAACTTGAAAATAAACAATAAAAAGTTTTGGGGAAGAAATTCACCCTTTGCAGGTGTACTTTGCCTGGCAAATACAGAGCAGCACGCTGCTTAGCTGTGAATGAAGAAGAGTGAGGAATTACCAAGTGCTGTTACAAAAGAAGGTGAAATATGGATTTTTCACACTCCAGATGGAATTTATGTTATGTACTTGGCTTGTTTTCATACTGAATCCTTCTTCAGACAGCATTTCTCATGCAACAACAAGGAACAGAAAATAGTTGGAAGGGGTGTGCTCTGCTGAAGCTAATGATTCTAGTAAAATTCTTTGTGTTTCCATTTCATTTGAAATAATACAAGATAATGCAGGTCACTGGATTTGTGTTACCTTCTTGCAGGTGTACAGTAGTACCACTAGCATATGTATTTTTTAATGACTGTGTAGATGACTGGTTGTACCACAGACTCAGCTTTCCTTCATATCAGAAGGTGAAAAAAATATTGGTGTACATGAAGAAAACTATAGAAATCCAGTTATTCTGTGAGGATCTGTTGTATCCACCATATTTAAAATACATACATTTTGAAGGTGAATAAGGGAAAACAGACCTTTTTAAGCAAACCAGAATATATAACATATATTAAACTTTTAAATATATTGAAACTGATGTAGCTGAATCTGAGTTAATAAGAAAAACAAGAATCCATTCACATAATTAATGGGAATTTTTTCCCCGTATGTTGTCTCTTCTGGTCAATGTGTGAGGTGTGACACATTTGCTTAGATATTTTTATGCATTTATCTCTCTGTGTCTGCATATCTTGATGTGTAAAGGTTGGAAGAGATCAAATATAGTGCATGCAAAAAAGAATAGATTCATCTGCCTTGCAGATCTGATTTGCTACAGCTGAGATACTGCCCCAGCTACTTAGTATCCCCCATTAATTGCTGAGACCAAAGCATTAGGTGATAGAGCATGATAAGAAAACAGCGTTTAATGAAGATTTGATTGTTATCACTAACATTAGAGCTCGGGCTAATGCTAATGAAATCTCACAAATGTTACAGCATCCCTGTTGAGTCTTATCTCCATTGTGGTTCTGCATTTGAATGCTTAACATAGCCTCAGGCGGGTCAGCCTTTTAAGGAGGGTTGCCTTCACACTAAGAGGCTTTTCTTGCAAGAATTGTTCCGTTAAGATTATGCATTACTTTTGACCTTGTTTGAGAGTGGATGTGATGTGGATTTACTACTTCTTCCCTCTAAATTGGTTTGTTTTCAACCCACTTTACTGCATGCTTGATGCCTTTTTTTCTCCTTCTTTTTCTTTTAGTGACACAAATGAGGTAGACATCCCTCCAAATACCCGTGTAGGAACAAAACGTTATATGCCTCCCGAGGTGCTGGATGAAAGCTTGAATAGAAATCACTTTCAGTCCTACATCATGGCTGATATGTACAGTTTTGGACTCATCCTTTGGGAGATAGCAAGGAGATGTGTTTCAGGAGGTAAAGAGCTGGGAGATCACTTTTAATTGTGTCAGTGAACCTCAAGCCTTCCATTGCACCTTTTTCTCTGGGTAATTGTTTTTACAGTAATAAACAGATGTGGGTAAACCATACAGGTAACTCTCTTAATATCTGTTCTCCTGTTGAAACTTATTTTAAAGCATCAGTCAGTGCTATTTCAACAGCAGAGATTTAGACTGTGTTTTAGTGGCTTGTTTGAAGGCAGCAGATGCCTGCACTGAGGAAGTGTGGAACTCATTTGGGAACCTTTTCTAAAGGCATCATGTTTCTGCTGGACTGGGGTGTTCAGCTAATTTAGCAGAAAGAAAATAGTGTTTTCTTAGTTTAGTTAAGAGTTAAATGAAAGGAGGAGGACAATTTGGGGTTTGCTGTTTGAAATAAATAAATAATCTTTGAAATAAAGTCTTTGAAATAAATAATCTGTTTACTAGACAAGTAGCAAAACACCAGAGGGAAGTGGCACTTCTTACATCACTGTCATACCAGTGATGTGCTTCATTTCCCTCTTTTCTGCATGTAGAGCTCAGTGTCATGCAGAAGTGATGGGTGTTGTTACCTCTCTTTTGCCACTGGGAAAGTTAAATGCACAGAAATGACTTGGTAGCAGTTCTGTGCCAGTTTGGTGGTAAGAGTACAGCATGTCTCTTGGGTATCTGCTACCTTCAGCATTCCTTATGGATCTTTAAATCCTGCAGTATCATGCTGAATGCTCACCCTAGAAAAGCTGAATATTGCCAATGAGCAGCAGGATCCCTGTGTTTAAAAGTTGGTGATGTGCATTGCAATGTTGTGAGGTGAAATCTGTAATATTTTTGTCATTGTTGCTGTGCACAAAGAATGGTACCTTGCCATGTTCTGAAAAGGCACAGAAATGCCCTTTAGTATTTTCCAGGCCCACTGATAAGGAGGAGACCTAACTCAAGGTTAATTCTCTCTCAGATTACTCTGATACAGACCCTATGCTAATAGCTCTTTCTGTGAGAACTTACTGGAGATTGCTGGATTGGACAGCAATGGTAGAAACTGTCTCACTTGGCAAGTTACTGCACTTTTGGATTAAGATACCTGGCCAGTCTTTACACAGCAGTGGTTGCATTGGAACTTGACTGTGGAATAAACTTCTAGTCCTTTTTAGGGGCAGTACACCCAGCTGTTCCACAGTATCGACAATCTGTTATAAAATGAGAGGGGAAAGGGGGAGTGGAAGCTTTTTTTTCTGCAAGTGACAGGCAACTAATTGCTTCTTTCAGGAATAGTTGAGGAATACCAGCTTCCATACCACGACCTGGTGCCCAGCGACCCCTCGTACGAGGACATGCGGGAGATCGTGTGCATCAAGAGACTGCGCCCCTCGTTCCCCAACAGATGGAGCAGTGATGAGGTACCTATCATCCCTCTTAGCATGCAGTCTGTGCTTTTAATCAGAGCTAGGGAGTGAGACTGACCCAGTTCTGCATCATTTTGAGGGAGGAGGATATTTACCACTGGTGCTGCCATTTAGGAATAGCAGCATGTAGATAGTCTGTGGGGAGATGAAAGATTTAGGTGGCATGAGGTTTGTGAGTGTGAGGAGAAAAAATAACCTCCCTAGGATGCCTGAGGTCTTGTGCCACAGCCAGTGTGAGAAGATCTAACCAAATCTCACCTGCCTCATCCTCTCCCTAGCCAAATCCCTCGAGCCTTCAGACTGGGGCTGGAAACACTGGGGGAAGGAGTAGCAGTTCCCAAAAGGGCTTTTGTGTGATGGCACTCAAGTGTTTGGTCTGCTACCACATGTGTCAGGGATTGAGAAGGTTTATTGCAATAGCTGTGCTTGATTAATTGGTTATCATCCTTGATAATCCCACCCCAGGCATTCCAGCAATAAAAGGACAATTTGTTACCACATAGTCCTCGGGTATTACCAAAAATGCATTTATAAAAATCTACGTTAATGTACATGAAACGTGTTTGGCTGGTCTGGACAGTGCTCGTGGTGTTTATCTGTAATGGCCTTAGAAAAGACCTTTTCCCTTCAGTTTTTCAGCATTGCCAGCAAGTGCAGTCTCCTGTTGCACTGACCCTGGTGGGACTTTCTCTCCCCGTTCTCTCCGCAGTGCCTGCGGCAGATGGGGAAGCTGATGATGGAGTGCTGGGCTCACAGCCCGGCCTCCCGCCTCACGGCCCTGCGCGTCAAGAAAACACTTGCCAAAATGTCAGAGTCCCAGGACATTAAACTCTGACTCTGCCAGAGGCCCCTGGAAATGGACTTTCTTGTGCAGGCAGAAGTCCTGAAGATGTATCAGAAGTCTTTGCTAAGTACCTTGAACGGAGGAGTCACGCTGAAGAGCAGCCGTGAGTTTTTGAGGAGACTATCCATTGAAAAATCATCTGAATTTTGACATGCAAGATGGAAGAGGCTTGTCTGCCCTTGTTTACATGGGGAAATACAGTTTTAGTAACTGGTTTAAGATTATGCATGTTGCTTTCCATGAAAGCCACTTATTATTTTATTATTATTATTATTGTTATTATTATTATTTTGATTGTTTAAAAAGATACTGCTTTAAATTTTATGAAAATAAAACTTTTGGGTTAGAAGTAAAAAAGATGTATATTGTTACATTAAAAAAAAATTGGAGGAAACTGCTGAAAATGAAAGCAAATCAACTTTTTCACTTCCAAAAAGACTATTGCACTCCAGCCTTAAGAAAAACAAAAAGGTGAGTGGATCTGTGTAGCTCAGAGGAGCTGTAATGGAGCCTGCCTTAAAAGGCACCTATTTGTGGAGATAACTTTCCAAACCCTGGGTGTGCAAGTGATTCTCAGAGTACAGAGATAGAGCCCAATTTCATCCCTGCCATCCCAGCTGGTGTGGGTGGCCTGGTTGCTGTGGGTGGCCTGTCCCAGGGAAGGTCATGCTTCATTTGAGGTACTTGAGAGCTGTATGTATATGGTTTGGTGTGACTTGTTCAAAAAGATCTTCATGTTTGCAGGAAACCTGATGGGAATAGTACCACAGTGATAACAAGTGCCCTTTTTCTTGGCTTTTTTTCCCCTTCCTTTTCCTCCACTGCAAAATAAAATGTTTTGTGTGCAAGTGGAAATGAAGTACACATTTGAATCTGCTGGGTAATTTGAAACTTCTAGGACCCACAAACAACCACTGTTCAAGAGGAAATTCCTTGTGAGAAGGAATTATTATCTTCTGTTTCATTTGTGTAAAAGTGAGGGGTCATCTACAAAGCACAGCTGAGAAAAAAAATCTGTGTTCCCTTTTTTAAGGGAAAGTGAAAAACCTCAAAAGTGCCCATTTCTAGGGTGGCAATCATATTTTTTTGAGTGTGAGGAGACTGTTGCCTTGAGGCTGTACTAGGAAGTGACAGGAAGGGTGGGACACATTAGGTGGGTGGTGAGAGCTGGGAACCGTGGGCAGCAGTGGGTACCTGCCTCCAGCACTCCTGGTGTAGTGAGAGACACCACAAACTGAACTATTGCCTCAAGCTTTATCTGCATTATTATTTTGGGTGTCCTTCCAGCAGCCTCCACACCTCTGGCAGCTGCTGCACAGTAGTGCCAGGCTCTATGTAGCAATGTGGTTCCCAGCAAGAGGAGCTGTCAGGGGAGAAGGGCAGTGGGAAATGTATTTTCTGTCTTCCTCCTTCCTGGGTCTGCAGTAGTTGTAGCAATGTTAATGCTACAGAAGGGGAAGTGAGAGGTGAAATATACCCTGGGAGGTGTTTTCTTTGGAAAGGTTCTGTTCTTCATCAGATTAACAAAGCTGAGCAGCAGGGGAGTTACTGGTTTACCCTTTTTTACCCTTCATTTGTTTTTTAAAAATTTCCTGCCTGCCTATGTTGTTTTACTAGATGGTGTTCAGCTTAATTTTTAAATAAGTCCTTACAAATGCTGCTTTGATTATGCTAAGCCTATTTCAGAACTGAAATAATTGCCATGCAGGATTTAGCCTCAGCACTTCTGTAGTGTTTCTTTTTTTTTTCCCTTTTTGGACAAAACTGATTTATTTGTGGTAGGTAGGTGTATAATTGGGGTTTAGCTTAACAGCCCCCTGAAGGTATTTGTAGCTGGAAAAATTACCATTTTGTACTTTCAAGCTAACAGAGAAAAATGCACAGTTCAAGAGAACCAGCAAGACCTCCATGATGATAGGTGTTAAAAAGCTTAATCAGAAGTTTTTTGTTCATTAGAGTGCTTTTCCTGCAGTGCAGTTTCCCTGCCTGTACCCAAATTTACCAAGCAATACAAAAAGAAAATCTCTGAGAGTTAATAATTCGCCAAATCCTGAGCCCAGGAGGGGCAAGGATGGTTTCCCCATCTTTAAAAAATGTTTGTGAGGCTAAGAGTGAAGTTTGCTCCTCTCCTTGGCCACCTTGGCCTTGAGATTTGTGGGCCAAAATAGGGACAGCCCAGCCTCTCTTCACCTTTTTGTCTTAGTGAATGGAGCCATGGGTTTCCAGTCTCATTTCTTCCCATAGAAGCCAGCACACCCTGTGGAACCGAGATTTCTCAGCTCCAAACCGCACGGGGGACCTGCAGGTGCCAGCTCGCACAGCAAGGATGCTTCTTTCCTCCCTGTTTAGGTCTGTTTCACCTCTACCCTCCTAAAATATTTTTTTTTTAAATAAATTAGCAGGGCTCTCTCCCCAGGAGTGTTTTGGAGGGTGCTTTGCCAGCTGGCAGCACGAGGCATGCAGTGAATGCCCCTGGCACCCGCCATCAGCATGTTGCAAGAGAAAGGGCCAGTCGTTGGTTTCCTGAGCAAATCTTACCTTTTTTTTGGTCCAGAAGAAAAAGGTCTAAGATACTGGTTGATAGCTCACATAAAGTGTGTATGTTAAATGTTCATGTGTTTTTATATATATATAAAAATATATATATATATTCAGTTGCAAGTCTGGAATAGCTCCAGTATGTGGATTAAGAGTAAACTATTATGGATGAAAAAGCACTAAATAAAACATAATATTTATTTATGAAAATGCATAAATGACAAATCACTGCAACGGTGCTGTATAGGAAAATAGATAAATATATATATATATATATGAGGAGACACACACTGAGAAAGCAAACAGTCTGCGGTTGTGTAACTAGTGCCTGCCGATTTTCTCCCAAGACCAGATTCTGCCCTCAAATCTAACAACTGTAATCTGTTGTGAAGGGCTATTCCTAAGGCCAAAATCAGCCTAAGGCAAGTGTGGAGGTCTTTTGTTCCAGCACTGTGACATTGGAGTCAGAATGCCTGCGTGGGTGACTTCCTGCAACACTCAGTGTGTCATTATTAAGGTTCAGCACCTGCAGTGACTGCAGGTTAGTATGTTTATTTTGCCAGTGTGGCCTTTTAATGTCACTTCCATATTTTGGTAGTTTCAAAGGGCATGTTGATGAGGGCTTGGAAGTCACTGATAAAGATAATTGTGGCTTCAGTGCCCAAGGGTCTAGAAATCCACTTTTCAAATGTAAATCATTCAAGGAAGTGTAGTTTAGTTTCTTCCTGGCATAGGTGAGATGGCATATGTAAGTGGGAGAAGAAAAAAAAAGAGAGATGCCATCTAGCAACTGCTATCCTTTCTCTAGCACAAAGTTATTTCTATTAAAGAAAAGGTTGTCAATGTAGAGACTAAGAAACTAATTTGTGTTCTTTTTTGAGAACCAGTGCCTTATTAAACCTGTAAATACTGTAATTAGAAAACCTGGGGAACAAACTTTGTTATGTTGTATTTGTTCAAATTGTATATGGTTGTTTTAACATTCCCCCCCTCCCCCAATAAAATTGTTTCCATCTCCCCATGCCAGAGATTGCTATTTCCTTTTCATGAGCTTGAAAGGCACCATCTTTTTGTTTCATTTCCCTGGCTAGATTATTTTGACTATGCCTTATTTTATTTATTTTATTTTTATAAGATTTTTTCATCTGAACAAACAAGTAAACAGCAATATGTTGCATATGTTTCCACTGGCATAAAAAAGCATCACTCCTTTCACAAGTCAGTGAAGAGAAAAATAGTAATTAAAATAGTGTTATCACTAGTAGAGCAGTTGCTCATGTTTTGTGGCTGATTATGTAAATCTATCAGAACTCGGCATTAGCATAATATCTTTTTAGACATCCCCCCCTTCATTCTGCCACATCTTTATGAGTATTTTTGACTTCTATTTTTAATAGTACAAGAGGAACAGGAGTCATCTCTGCACAGACTGAAGCAATAATTCCTAGCCCCATGTATCAGGTGAAAAAGTTTCAGCCTAAAATCCACAGCATCAGCTGAAAGTGGCATTGCTTAATGCTGAGACATGGGGCGTGTACCTCTGCATCCAGTGAGGCATTTCTGGGAATTTGTACCTAAAGCTGGAGCACTATTCTCATTCTGCAGTGCAGATCCACCTCTAGTGTTTCCTAATGTTTAATTGCCTTGCTGGTTATTTCCAGAGAAGTGTGTAAATAATGGCAATTTTCCCTTGAGCTGCACAGCCCCTGCAGCCCTCCTGCTTTGCCCCAGACTGTCTGCTCAGTGGCATTGCAGTTATTCTCCAGCAGCATTTCTACAGCCCCCTTGCCCTGGCCACATTGAAGTGACAAAGCCCTGTGCTTGCTGCACATTGCCCCTGGCATGCCACTGAATCCCACAGTTCTTATGTACAGAAACATTTCTTCTGATGAGATTTTCTTTTTTTAAGAAAGAAACAAAATAAAAGAGTCCACTTCCAAGCTTCCAGGAACTAAACAATTGAACAAAAGGTGTATTTTTTTTTCCAGTTGCTTATAAATATAATTTATTACCTGTTTAAAAATTCTTTCTTACACTTTGTACATGTCAGGCTGACAGAATAAATGCAGGCATTTACAAACAGAGGGAAGGAGAAAAAAGGGAGGGGGGTAAGAGGCACACTCAGAACTAGTAAACCACACCTCCACTGTACAGCAATACAAATAATGCAATGGCTAGCACTTCTCCTGTAGTAAGTCAGTCTTTAGAAAAGGAATTGCATAGAAGATACAGCAATAGGGAAATCAAAACCAAAAGAGTTCTCCAGATCTGAATAGCAAAGAAAACATATCCCACAAACCCTGGTAGAGCTGTGACATGGGAAGAGAAGGGAGAAATGTGATACACCTGGGTCACACAGATGTTTCTTTTCCTATGGGCCCTCCTTTATTTTGGAAAGGTACTGAAGGTACCCTCTTTCATTTTTTTTTTTCTTTCTTTTTTTTTTCTCTACAACAATAACAGAACATGTGTTAGCAAAAAGAGTCTACCACACAGATATGTGACAACAGTGATGCCACAACTTCTCTGTCTCAGCAGTGTCACACACCATGGGTAATTGGCTCTCGGCTCGGGTGTTTTTGCAAGGTACCTTGAAAAATCTGCAGGGAGAAGAGTGTTTTGCCTCTTCTTCCTAATTTTGTTTACTTTCCAGACTGATTTTGCTTTTTGTTTGTATTGTGCTAGCTCCCAAATTTACTGGCAAGCGGTAGCCAGAGCCAGCTGGCAGCAGCCAAAGAAGCTCTGGGGCCCGTGCAAGCTTTTCTCATTCAGGGCTCTTGTCCCAGCACTGCTGTGGGACAACCCTCCCAATGACATCCCACTTCCTCACAGGCATCCCAAAGCTACTCCCCTGCCATGACATGGGATACTTTGGGAGCAGAGGGCAGGCCCAGGATGCAGCACACATAGCAATTAATCTCTTTGTCAGCAGTTGAGGAGACTGAGCCACTAATAAATACATTTAACCAGCACCACAGAAAACATGAAATACCTATTTGGGATAGAGGTTTGTGGGAACTCTGGATTATCATTGCTTTTTTTTGTACAGACAGTTTATCAAAGGACTTCCAGATAAGGGATTTTCAGATTTCAGGGAGCAGGGATCAAGTTTAAAGGACAAATAATTAAATAAACTAAATGCTCCTATTCAAGCAAGGAGCCTGACCTACCAAGCTTGTGGCTTTAGTTTAAGTCCAATTCCAGTTACTTGCCAGTTTTTACTCTGTTGGCTTTTGACATACTGCCTATTTGACCTTGCAGTGATGATACAGCACTGAATTTTGACCTTTACCTTCCCATTCAAAAGTTGGTAAAATAAGAGGATGTCCATACCTAACATGAGAGCTAAAAGCTAACAGCAGGTAGTGTCCTTTGTTTTCTCCTCGTTGCCTCTATGCACACACACACTTAATTTGCCTTTCTGTCCAACTTCAAAGGATGTCTGAGATATGTGCTTCAGCATTTAAAAATCTGCAGTGCAGCTCATTTATGGACTCAAGGTTTCACACACAAGCTAGGAATGGATTGCAGTGGTGACCCCAAAGTCAGTAACTCATTGGAGTCCTTGTGGGAGAAGGGCCAAAGGTTTGGTTTTCATTCACAAACCACTCGTGTCTTTACCCCACATGATACTGGCCAAGCCAGCCTGCAAACACTGAGTTACTTCATGGCCAGGTGAGAGCCAAAGTAATACCTGAAAAGACTTCTGAACACTCAGTAAAATTGCTTACAAAGTGCCCTGAAAACAAGATTAAAAAAACCAAGCCAACCTCAACAAAATTATTGTGTTTAAATTTAACCTCAGAGCTGTGGGAACTACTTGGTAGAGCATACAAAGGTCTAAGGGCCCACCCACCCCTCCCTTCCCAATGCCCCCTGCCCCCAAAAGAAGAAGAAAAGGAGAACCAAAAAGAAACTATTGTAGGTAGCAATACAAGACATTAGGACACTGTCCACAATGACAGGCTTACAGCATGTAAATACATTTATTCTATATGTAAGCAACTGAAATAGCAGGAAACCCAGGGAATGGACATGTTTGGCTCTGTGGGTATTGCAGACTCCAACATGTCTCATGAGTGTCTGCATTTCTGCCAGCGAGACAGAAAAAAGTCTTGGTCTCCCAATAAAGCAAATCTTGACTGGAGACACCTTCACTACTGCAAAATTTTCAAGATCCACTGAAACAGCACTTAGGTTCTTGTGCTGTTTAGCAAGACGCAGTGGAGCAGTTGTGATCATAAATTTTGAAAAGAAAAAAAAAACCAACCAAACCCCAAACTTACCCTATACACTGACAGTCACCTTTACAAGAACACAACACAAGAAGAACTGAAGAAAAAATAAAAGGTGAAAAGGATTGCCTCCAATAAATGTTTCTTACTCGGAAATTAAAGGTTTTCCTTGAAGTCAGTAGATATTTTATATATATTTATATAATATATATACTATTTATAGCACTAGGAATCAACATGTAATGAAGAGATGGTGTAACAAGCAGCAGAACTGCTGCAGTACAGAGCCAAAGGTGAACAACTAAAAGGAAGAGTATTTTAAAAAATAGTAATAATGGGAGGATAAGAAGCCTGCAGCCTTTTTCTTTGTTTGCTTTTTTCTCTTAAAGCAGATGTGCTCACCTGACATAAAATCTTAAAACAACTTTTAAGAGTCAGCTCTGCCTGCCAAACTCCTTTGTCAGAGCCATCCTATAGGAAGCTTCTTCCCGTGCGACGTTGCTGTGGCGGCAGCGACGTGGTGGAGCTGGGGCTCAGCCCCACGAGATGGCACTGTGTCCATGCAATCCAGGCAGAGGAACTGCTGCTGGGTTTCCTCCCACCAAAAACAATATCCTGAACCCATCTGGCTGCCGTGCTTCCCACCTGCTCTCCTTGAGGCAGCAGGATGGGGATGCTGCTGTGAACGGCACCAGCCAGAGCCCTCTCCCACAGCGCACAGTGCCCTGCCACTGCCACTCCCCCAGAAAAAAAGAAAAAAACTGAGCAAAATTAATGCAGGGAAGTGTGAGGTGAGGTGGGAGCTGCTGTCAGCAGCAGTGGCAAAGAATGGGTGCAGAGCTGCTGGGATGAGCTGTGGCTCTGTGGAGGAACCTTCCCCTGGCTCTCCCTGCCCTGTCAGGGCTGAGGCAGCCCAAGGGGCTGTGCTGGGAGCCTGCCAAACCTATGGAGCTGCTGCTGGAGAATCCACCCAGCCCGTGATTGCAGCAGGGCATAGCAGGTGGTTTCTGAGCAGTTGAGGGAAGAACAGCAGCTTCACCACCCAGTGGCAGTCATGCTGCTGCCCAAGTCATGTTCAGAGATGAAGGGTTACATTCTTGACCTCCAGCCACTCTTAATCAGAGTGTGCATCTTTCCTTGTAATAAATCCTCTCTACTGTGATGCTGTGAAAGGAAAATGCCCCAAAACACTGAGGAAGTTGCTCATCTGCAAGTTGTTTCTCTTGCAGAAGGCATCAGAGCGCAGGTCAGGGGGCTGACCAAAGGAGCATCAGCTCACAGCACTACAGATAAATAGAGACTTTGTGGCCCTGATCCAGGTGAGAAGGCTGCACATGCTGCCCACCTAGAAAAACTGAGAGCTGGGGAGCAACAAGTGAGCCTGGGGATCAACCAACACAGATTGAGCTGAAAAGGCCAAAGGGTTTAAGGACAGTTCAGCTCCTGCACCTGCCTTGGAAGAGAAGTCAAGGAAGGACACATGGGAAAGGTGAAGAAGCACAAACTGAACACAACTGTTACACCTAAAGATGGCATGGGAAGGAGAAAAGCGGAGACCTACCTTTAAGAGCCATTTTAGCCCTCTGAGGTAAGTTAAAGGTGTGGAGAAAGGGCAGAGCTGAAAGCCTCAATCCAACTCTTCAGAAGCTGAAAGCAAAGTTTCTATTAGCATTGCAGGGGGCTGCACCAGATGCCCAAGGTGAAAAAGAAGATGGTTGCTCATGGGGAGGATGCCCATGGCATCTCCACATTAAGAGAAGGTTGGGCTTACATGAGCAAAATGCACACAGATGTTGAAAGTTACAATGCATGTCCTCTGGTCTCCAGTTTTGACTGAAATGCTGGTTTGCAAACTGCCTGGCTACCTCTTACAAGGAAGGGAACTTTTTGTGCTGGCTGTCTGGTGGTCAATCAAAACCTAACTCACTGGTCAGGGAACTATAAGCAAAAAGCGACAAGGCTGTGGAAATGTCAAATGGAAAAAAAGGTCAGATGAAATTTTCTTCTCATTTTGACCGATGACATTTTCAGTTACCTTCAAAGGTGCAATCTGGAAAGCCCTGGGGAAAACAAAACTAAAAGCACAAAAGAGAACAAGCTAACTTCAGCCTCGGAAAGCATATGGAATGGTAATGCCTATGTGGGCAGGGACATGCATGTGTGCACAACAGCAACAACCAGGGCCTGGCTGGAAACCTGGAGTGGACAGGTTGGGGCAGAAAAGCCTTTCTGTGCTACACATAAACGACAGCCCAGTCAGGTGGTAAAACTACTGCAACCCTATATGCTGTCAGGTACCAAAGCCACAATTTTCAGTGAACAGAACAAAATACGTTTGCAGTGACAACCACTTTTTGTTTGCTCCTTTTGCAAAGCTTCCACCTGACCTGCTTTGTGAGGGCTGTAGAGGGACAAGTGTTCCCTGGCCAGCCACTGAGGACTGCACTGCCCTGGCCTGGTAGTGGTGCTGGCAGGAGCAGCAAAGGCAGCAAACTGCAGCACACAGGATTTCAACTTCACCACTCCACTGCCCTGCACTGGCCCACGGAACACAGGCTTCCCTGGCTGCAGCAGTGCCTGGGAATATCCACGGAGATCTGCCAAGCGCATCTCCCACAGAAGTGACCCAGCAGAGGGCTGGACTGGCAGCAGCCCTGGTACAGCAAGCATTGCTGGAGGTGGTGCGTTTCAGTGAGATCTGCAGCTCTGTGGGGAACTGCTGGCTCTTAGAATGCTACAAAACAAAGCAAAAATTATGGAGGCCCAGCTTGGGTGCATAAATCAGGTGGAGGATGTCAGTGCCTCCACATGCTTGCACCATCTCTGGTTCACAGCCACCTAAGGAATGCTTCTTGGAGCAACCTGGAGCAACCTGTCATGCCAGGGTCAGACACTTGGTGGGTGAAGATCAGCAGAGTGTCACCAGTTCATGCTGCCCTGGCACTGGGCACGGAGCACAGCAATGCTAACATGAGCTGAGCAGCCTCTATGGGCTGGCAGAGGGACTCTGGAGGAGGAGGAGTATGATGACAAAGGGAAGGACAGACAGCATAGAGAGGAATACGTCTTAAAAAGACCTTCAGGGAGGGGACAACAGGTTCCATAAAACCAGAAATTATTCATTCTGCTGCTGACAATATTAGAAATAAAGTAATAATGGCAATATTAATAGTCATTATAATCCTTGCACTAGGTACTAATCAGTAAATAACTATCATAGCAAATTCTCTTTTTCATTTTTTTCTGGGTTTCTCCCCTTCCCCCCTCCAACCACTCTGAATTGCATATCTCGCCCCTCATATAGCAAAGGGGTGGAAAGGGCGTGAATTGAAAATTAACTCAGATCCTTCATTCCCCACTGTCTTAGAGCTATTCTCCACACAGCACACAGGCTCAGTGGGACTGTCCTGGGGAAGAAAGGGAACATTTTGTGTGTTCCTGCTTATCAGCCAGAGTACCTGCTTTCCAGATGCACACCCTGATTTTCTTGGTTTGTTTCTTTTTTTTTACAAGTAGGTCTAGGAAACAGAACAATGACAGGAGGATCATTGTGAGACAACCAATGTGCAGAATTGTAGCCAAAATCTGAATTCACCAGAAACCAATAAGCTGAAACAGCCACAACCAACTGTCCATAGCCTTGTCTACAATGGCTTTAAACAAAAAATATAAAGAGCCATGGACAGTTTCCGTACCCCTGTCCAGAATTTGATGTAAACAACATCCATAGAAATTGGGATTGTTAAGAAAGTTTATCCATATATCTGGATAGCAATAAAAAGCGTTTCCTAGGAAACTGTAAAAACCTGTACCAAGCAGTGTACAGCCAAGCCGAGAGGAACATTAGGTTGATTTATATTTTCAAGGTACAACTTTGCATGATCTCTTTCTGATCTTGTGATAATGTACAAGGAGAGCACGTGTGAAGGTCAGGGCTGGTTTTTTTTGTTTGTTTGTTTGTTTGCTTGCTTTCTTCTCTGAAACGTCTCTTGTGTAACTCATTGGTCTGGGTTTTCATTTCAATTCTCCTTTGCAATAACAGGGCATTACCGCTCCCTGTGTCTGTCCTTCCTGGTCATGCCAAGGCTGCATCAGTAATTTCCTTCTGCTGCCAAAGAAACAACCGTTTCGTGTCTTCCCATTTCTTCCAGAACTGCTGCCAGCATGCTCAGGTTGCCATCAGGGAAATTCTGGGCTTCCCAGAGATCCAGGATCACCCCGGTGGGACTTGATTTCGTAGCAAAATAATTTAAGTACCTGCAATGAGCCAAAAGGAAACTTGCTCGTTTTGAGCTGCATGGAAACTACCTGAATTCATATGATTTCAACCCACCCCTGTTGTTGGTGCTGTCAAGGTGCTCATCCCCTGTGCAATCAGCATGAGCAGTGTGTCCTTGTGCTTTCAGTGGGACTTGCACCAGGATGTTTTTGCACATATCCCCCCCTCCCTAGGAGCTCCCCTGCCTGACCATACATGGGCAGCCCTGCTCACCTGTCCAGTTTGAGCTTGTGGGCCAGCATGCGCCAGTCGTGGCCCCTGGTCTGGGGAGCGTCCAGGCTGCTGCACAGCTTCTGCCTTATCGGGTGGGGGATGCTGAAAGCACTGGGCCCCACGATGGTGGTGATGGTGCCCGCTGAGTCCATGGGAGGATAATCAATGCCAGTAGGTTCCTGAGATTGGAAAGACAGAAAAAAAGCCTGAACAACCCACTGGTTTTGTTAAAAGACAAATGGTAGAAAAATGAGTGAAAAGACAATGGTAGAACTACATCCTCTGAGACACAGGGCTTTTACTTGCAGCCCTCTGCTAATCTAGTAAACAGTAACATAAACATGTTAGTCCACTGAAAAACAGAAATATTTATAATCAGCTTTGGGTAGAAAGAAGGCTTTTTTGCTCCTCTTTTTTTAGGATAAATATTGTTATAGCTGGACAAAATTGCCAGCTTAATTAATTGCTTACTGGAAATAATGAAGGATCAGCCACTTGGACACATTTCACAGCAAATTGCTGCTACTACTAGAGCACAACTGGGCTTTCCTGACACGGCTGACAAGATCCCCTTCCCACCATCTTCCCAAGCCCCAGTGTCTCACCAAGCCAGCACCAGGCTTGTAGAGCCACAGCTCTCAAGTTCAGCTCCTGGTGAATTCATCCTGGAGCTGTTCCATACACCTTGGCGTGGCTGCTGGTGAACCAGAAGGGCTTGCTAAAGATTCCAGTGGATAGCATCAGCTGGCACTGCACGTTGGGGGCCAGCTGATCTTTTTCTTTCTCACAAGGAACAGTTTATTACAGGTGAAGGGAGCAGGACAAAAAACTCTTCAGCTCCCTTGTGCAAGGGGTTTTGTTCAGACACAAGTCAGGGGATGCATACAAACAGCTAACCAATAGGGCATCCTCGAGGGAGGAAGAGGCAGATTACATCAAGCGTCTGAGGCAAATTGAGGTTTGGAGGGTGGAGAGGATGGGTCACATGGGCCAATGGGGCATCGAGGAATAGGGGAATTTCAAAGGGGTGTTGCAGACAGGGATTGGCCCGAGGTTTAAGTGGCAGAGAAAGTTCGGGAATCAAGGGCTGGGTTGTCTTGACAGGCAGGGAAAGAGCTGGAACAAGGGGTGGGGAATAGCATGAGGGACAGCTTTGAGGGAGGGTAGAACCCAGTGGTAAACCAACTTGGGGAAAACATGGGGGTACAACAGAACGAACCACTTAACAAGGAATCAATAAAATAAATTCCAACTGCAACACAGGCTCGCACTACTGACATCCCTCTGGCAGTACCCAAGCTCTCTGAAGCCGCCAATGCTCTGCAGACCACAAACAGTCAGTACCACCCCAGACACAAGCTGAGCCCTTATCTGCTTGTGACTGACTCTGGAAATAGATGGAGAGCATGTGTTCAGAGCAGGGGCTGGGGTGGGGGGGGGCAGGCACTGCACCCTCTCCCCAAGACACCTGCTGTGCTCCAAGGCAGTGTGGCAGCTAGCGTTTCAAGGGAAAAGTCATTCCCAAAGCCAGCTTGTCCCCTGCAGGTGTGGTGTTGATGCTCTTTGATGTGGTCCTCCCGGCTGGAGGGGTCCCCATGGCACCACTGCTAACACCTCAGAGAATACAGCAGTTGGCTCCTCTGGGCAAGGATTTTGTCTTCTCCTTGGCCTGGATGGATTTAGTGCCCAAAGGCTTGGTAGCTGGTGAGACAATGATAGCTGGTAAATTTGGATGGTTTTGTTTGTTTAGGAACAGCAAGGTCCTGCAGGGACCATGATGGAAAAAACAGCAAAAGTGTCTGGTTCTGCCCTAATGCTGCTCAGTCTATTTCACAATTTGGTATTCTTTTCTAGTAGAAATGAGGGAGCTGCTTCTCCTCCTCCTCTGCTAGATCACAGCCCCAGGCAGCCAGAAACACTCATACTAAAGACTTGTCATTAAATATCAATTTGTTTTCTCCTCTGTGAACTGTCTTGTTGCTTTGTGTCAAACTGGCTGTTGGGAAGGAACCTGTAATACCTGAAACAGTCTTAAAGCCAGGCAGCTCCTGGCTGAAGCTGTAATCACAAACCTCCCAAGGATTTTGCTGGAGATGCTCACAGTCCTGTGCAATCTCTGGTTTACCCCCCAAAAGTGTATTCAGAGATGGAAAGGGAAGAGCCAGTGTCCATGAGCAATACACAGAATGAAACCTTCTGGCTCCACTCTTTTATGTACACCAATTAATTCTCTTCCACTGTATAAATACAAATTTTTTTGGCTTTTTTTTTTTTGTTTGTTTGTTTTAGGTTTTTTGGGTTGTTTTTTTAAAAGGCATGGCATTTTAGGCAATTAGAGAAATTTCTAACTAAGGAAGATTTACACAACCCTGTAATGTCCTCAATTAACACGTTGAATGTGGCATCTGTACTTGGGTGCCAAGGCTGTGGATCACAGACTGCCTGTCCCAACCCCAGTACCCAAAACCTGGCAGCAGGTACTGCCCAGGAGCCAGGAAATTGATGTGCCTGATGCTGGTGCTGTGTGCAGGCTCACCCACACTGGGAGGTTGGAAGTGGCAGCAGGGTGGTGGCACTGGCATTGCAGACTGATAACCTTTTCTTTATCTTCTGGGCCAAAGGACACACGTGCTGCCCTGGCTCTCTAGGTGGCCTGCAGCCTGAGGGGCTTCAGGATTGCTGCAGAAGGGGCCCAGGTATCTGTAGCATTGTCCTGCGGCTCTTCTGTGTGAGTATCAATGGTACAAGATAAAAACAGAGCTTCAAAAATGAATCAGGGGAGACCTTTATCACAATTTTCCTCCTGCTTTGCAAATGTGCATGTTTTGGTACTCACTGCATTTGTGTTTTGGAAGTCCCAGTGGTAGACACTGTATAAAGTCAGTATAAGACAGTTTAATCCGCAGAAGTTTTACATCCTTTGCAGTGGACAAAAAGAAAGCCCATCAAGGGAGGATTCAGGAAACTGTGTTACTAAATTTTTATCACAGGGTGACACTGGCAGAGAGACAGATGCAGCAATAAGGAAAGATGCCAGCACAGTCCTGCAATGCCTAACTGCTGGCTGGATACCACTAGCCTAACCTCAGAAGCAAATGTAAGGAACGAGAGCTATGGTTTCCGATGCCTGGTCTGATGTCTTTATCACGCTTCCAGAAGCATACATTGCTTTCCAAGTTGCAGTGATTACCCTTTCAGGTGATTACCCTTTCATCAAATCTTTGAGTTATAGGATTTTTCCCTAGTTGACCTTATATCCCAGCTCTTAGCAGCCCAAGGTCCTCCTGTTCCTTGCAGGAGTTTGGGAATATCACAAGGTGTCAACAAGGGGCAATTTTGCAGGAGGCAGCCTTGATCACAGTGGTATTGCTCACTCCCTCTATTCATCTTTGATGGATAGGATCACAGCACAAGACAAGAATATTATCCTGTTCTGAATCTATTACCAGGCCCTATTACACACAACCAGCTGAAGATGATTATAGTGTATACTTGCATTTCATTAAAGTTACTTTCAGCTCTTTCTCTTCTCTGTGAGGTTAAATTAGTGATTACCTCAATGCAGCACTAATTGTTTATGATGCTTGTTTTACCATCTGTCCTTAATGCAGTGTAGTCCCCAGATGAATCTGTAACTTTACACCCACTAACCAAGCAGATGTTATGGGTAATGGTGCTCGCTGTCAGAGCCCTACAGCACAAGCAACTTTCATCTCTGCTCTCGCAGCCCTTCCCCAAGCCAGCCAGCAGTTATTGCCACCTGAGAGTCTGCTCCTCATAGCTGCCAAGGGTACCAGAGATAAAACCCACCAGCACATTCACTGAAGTCAATGCCACTTCACACCTGAATTTGTTGCTCCATCTCAGCCCCAAGCTTGACTGCCCCACGGAGCTAAAATTCTCCAGGTGCTACACAGCATTAGCAAACTTATGATAGTATTTCTTCTGGAAAATGCCAGCCATTGTCACCGTGCAGTAGTTGGAGCCCAGCTAGCCCCACAGAAGGCACGCCAAGAGCCTAGCTGGACAGCTGCGTGGCCACTGCGCCCCAGCTCCTGACAGGAGGCAGGCGGGGGAACAGCTGTCTAAGGAGCTCTCCCCATGGCAGGGTGAGGAAGGCAGCACCTTGTAAGGCGGGCGGACAGCAGCAGGAGATGAATGCAGCGCAGACAAAGGCGAAGGAGGCAGCACAACTCCGCAGCAGGAATGAGGAATAGGTTTATTGAAGAGGGTAGGATAGGCGCCAAGAAAGGGTCTGCGAAGATCCGCCCCGAGGGACAGAGGTTATAAAGTGATCCAGAGGGGAGGAGCAACCCACTCCGTGGCCAGTAACTTAACAGAACATAATGATTGATACAGAACAGTAACAAATGGGGGGCGTGTTGGGGAGGGACAGCAGTCTCTGCTCCAATCACCCTCTGCCCAGCGTAGAAGATTCTGGGGAAGAGGCGCGGGCAGAAGGTGACGGACAGGGAGGTTGCTATAGAAACACAGGAGGGGTTAACAAAGAAACCATAGCAACTAAGGAGGGGACTAAGGATTGACATAAGAACAGATACCAAAGAGCGGGAGTTCCCAAAGCAACAGCGGGGGGCATTGAAAGTTAGCTGAACCGGGGGAAGGTGGGCATGGAGCCTGAGGCAGAACCATTGTAACTGAAACAGGGGGAAACAGAACATACCAACTTGAACATGGCAAATACAACTTGAATAACAAACTCAACTGTAAACTAAAAAGCGGCCATACCGCAACAAGCCATCAAAAGAAAAATTGCCAAAGACAAAAGTCAGGATTTGTAGTAGTAGCAAAATAGAAGGAGAAAAGTTACTGCAACCAGACCATCTGATATTTCCTACTGCACAGCTGCTATTACGTGGGATCAGAGAGGAGTGGCTCACGGAACACACAGCACTGACATTTTCCTATTCTCTTTTCTCTCTCTCCAGGGAACTATCAGACATACTGGGTCTCATGGACTGCCAAGTAAACAGGACCATAAGAGCTTCAAGAGATGTTTTAGGGAGTGGTAGGCAAAGAGCTCCTCCAGAGAGACACAGAAAGGCAGCACAAGCAGAGACACCTCCCACATTTGAAGGAGGGATGCTTCCTTCCAGATGAGAGAAACTAAGGAAAAATGCAACAGGAGAGACAAAGCAATGACTTGATCTATTCCTTATGTCCATACCAGCAGTCAGGAGCAAAATGGGAAGCACAAAAGAGGTCCCAATGAGAAAGGTTTTACCTTCTTAGCCATCCCATATCCCTGGAGTTGGATAGAAAACTACACAAGCGTCATTTACCTCTGAGACAGAGCAGTTAAGCTGGAAGATCTGTCCTTCTCCTTCGACCTGCCGCACACACAGTTTGCACACCAGCTCCTGGGTGTTCAGACTGAACCTTTCCAGTGTGAAGGTGCAGTGCAGGTTCCTCTGACATCCACTCCAGATGTGGTAAAAGGGAATTTCCTGCAGGAGGAAAGCAAAAAAGTATAGTCAGGGAGGGATGTGGGACCAGGGCATGGATGCTATGTCACCAGGGACTGCAGGCTCCGTGCTAACATGACTGCAAATGGCCCAGGGGAAAAAAATGTCCATGGAACTACAGCCTGACTCCTGGTGTTTTTTAAACACATCTGTGTGTGACAGTATTTCCTTAAGGCTCACTGCTAGCATCCAATGTGAATGTTATGTTATGCTCACCTGGTATTTAGCCAGCAGCTTGCTCTTCCAGAGAGAATGGGCAATGTCATGAATGGACAGACGGAGGTTGTGGGTACTTCCCTTGAAATGCAAAGTTTTAGGCTCTTCCAAAAGCTGCCCACCCATCTGCTGCTCAAGCTGGAGGACCTCCTGTAGTATTGGGATAAAAAGAAGAAAGTGGTCAGGTTTCATCAAGACAGCACACTGGTTTTCTGAGTCCTCAAGGTTGTGTGCTGTAGATGCTGTAACCTGTGTAAAACAGATTAAAAAAATACACAGGCATCACACAGAATTGTGTGTCCCTGTGAACTAGAACTGCATTAGTTGATCTGATTGTAACCCTTTCACCTCCTTCATCCAGCAGCAGCCCAGCAGGGAGACACAGTGTTGTCTCACATGTCTGGTAAGCAGAAGGTCAATTCTATACTATTCAATGGAATGTGAAGACTTTGCATGCAGTCACTGTTTGCGTACAGAAATAGCTCAATCTCTGTTGCTCATCAAACTGGACATCTAATGGTACTACTACTGTCTGGTTTTTGGAAACTCTTATTTGTGTAGGTCCTGCTGACATGGGACCTGTGCATACCACTGGTCAGCTCATGGTCTCCTACCCCGTGGCAGAGCAGTACAGGAGATAACAGATATCAGCCCTGACACTGGCCAGCAGGATGGCATGGAAACAAACCCAAGAGACAGAGATGGAGCATTTTCTTCATACAAATACACAGGTTCAGGGCTACTGAGATATTGATCATGCAATTAAAAGCTAGCAAGCCAAGAATCTGGTCCTTTTATGAAGCTAAATATAAGCTTGTAATTAATAAGACCACAGTGGAATGTTGTCTACAAACAGCCTAATTGTGGACCACATGGAAGAAGCAAGTATAAAGGCACTTCCACGAGCCCCATTAGAAACCAACAGAACCAATCTCAGTCACATTTAATTAAAGGAGTCAACCAGCCAACCAGTCTCATGTGGCTAAAGACAATCACACACGGTGGAGATGCTCAAGGAATACAGAAGCACACAAAGATGGGATTCTACCCCAGCTCAAATAAAGGAGCCCCCAGTTTAGCTAAGATGCTTCTGACCACATTAAGGGAGGTAGTAAGCATATAAGAAAAGCATCTGGCAGATCTTGAAGCTAAAACAATGTTCTTTTATTGGCCATTAGAGGAAAAGAAACAAAATCAGGAAACCTTTCAAATTAAGGGTATGCCAATGAATCAGTTCCAGCTTCTTTCCAGTGCCACCTAATTACTTCACCAAGATGTCTAAAGAGCAATCAATAGTAATTATCTGATTACTATAGATCTTCATTATGTTCCAATTACCTCCCTGGAAAGTCCAGAAGATGACTTGTGGAATGGTGTGAGCTAATTGCAGATGCCACCTCTCAGGCATGCGGGGCAAGTGTGCCAACAAACTGCTCCTGCACCAGCTCTGGGGGCTGCACTGCTGTGGGGGAAAACTGCAGTGGGATGCTGCACCTTCCCACCCACCAGATCTGTGTTTCTAGTTTCAACAACCCACTTCTGGTAGCCAGCCTGGGCCACCGCAGCCCTTCCACAGGCTTTAACTGGAGGATGCCAAGCAGCCTGTGCTTCTCCCATGCCGTTTAGCTAATTAATTCAGAATTAATTTGGAGCCATGACTTGCACAGCCCTTCAGACATGCTGGCTGGTTCCTGCCATACGGCCTTTTTTAGAGCAGTCCTTATCCCGCCGGCTGGCACCTCTGTGTCCTCCTGAGCCAAAACTGAGCTGCATAATGCTTGCCCCATGCTGAAGTGGCTGTGGTCACCCTGCCAACTGTCTCTCACCACCCTGCAAGGCAGGAGTTATTTCCTAGGAGAGTGAGCTCTGTAAAGCATCACTCCATCACCCATGGCACCAGAACAGCCACAGCTTGGGCCTCTTCATTAAAGGGGCACAAGCAAACAATGGTGTTCAGTCCAAGCTGTGCCTTTCTTCAATAAAAGGAAAAAAAAAATTGCATTAAATAACAGAGAGAAGATCACAGGCCTATTGTGCCCATTTTTGGGGAGTTTTTTTGAAGACACCTGCTGTGCATCACAAGACAGGTGGGGGAATGTCACCCTGCTACAGCCTGAAGTCCTTCACATGCCCCCAGTGTGGGAGGCAGCTGTTTCCATGTATCTGGCTGCTCAGCCCCCTACCACACTGCCACACACAGGTCACATACCTTAATCTCAAAGGCACACATCAATAAAGAGAGCAAAGCAGATGGATTTCTTTATAGTTACTGTGTTATTACTTTTTCCTTTTTCTTTCTTTTCCTTTTTTTTAACCTTGGGCATCCTCTTCTAAGTGCAAAAATTAACCTTAAAAAGAAAGGCCAGTGCTCAAGGTCACAACTTCCTTCATCCTTGCCTAAAAGGCATTTTTGTGAACATCCCATCCATGTGGCTCAGGACCCTGTGGGGCAGAGGATGCTGCATGTGTGATCAGTACTGAGCTCATGCTGCTCCACAGCAGCCAGGAGCTTCACTAAGCCGCTCCCATAATAACCAAGCCCTTATTGATGGCAAATCATTACACTTCCCTACTGTACTGCGGGTGCCAGCAGCTCAGCTGTGAGGGCTTACTCTGCATGATGAGAGGGAAAAGTCTGCTGGATAAACACTGCACTGAGCTTTATCCTGCAACTACTTGTCTTCCTTTGGTAGCTGTTAAAATACATTCAGCATATGGCACACTCATTCCTGGTTGTAAATAATAACAGAATGCATTTGGTTGTCTATTAAAAAATACACACAATCCCCTACAAAGGCTCTTCCAAAGCTCAGGCAATGCAATATGGGAATATTGCTCTTCCCTACCCTTGCTGTGCTTTGCCTAGAGCAGCCAGCCTCAAGACATGGAGATGTTGCAGCTGGTGCTTCACCTGCTGCTTACAACTTTTCTTTCCTCTCTGAAATACTTCTAACATCAGGATCTGCTGGCCCAGCCCTGTCTGCAGGCCTTGTCCCCACACCCAGAGTGGTAACTGCCCTGTGAACGCCTTCCCTTTGGCAACACAGTAGTGCCAAGGATGTCCTCACAGCACAGCAGGGGCTGCTGCAGTACCAGCTGCTGTGAAAGCACATGCCAAATACCCCAGCCTTTTTTTCTTCTATTCTAAATAGTCGTAGACTGAGTGTACACAACACCGTCATACAGATTGAGTCTACACAACACCGTCGCACACGGATGTTTAGTACACACTGGTTTGTATGCACCAGTTCATACATGCCTGCTTATACACATTGGTCCAGAACCAGCCCTTTCATCTACACCTATTTTACTCATCTACAGCTGGTCTACTAGCCTTCTTTTTCCTCCATCTTCTCCTTCCTTACGCTTCCAAAGAAGGGCAATTCATGCATTGTTGCTGTGCAGAAGTCTGAGCCCAGCTGGCTCCACAGGAAGCACGCCAGCAGCCTGTGTGTGACAACTGCGTGGCCGCACAGCACTGTCTCCAGGCAGGAGGCAGGTGGGGCATACAGTTGCCTAAGGCACTCTACCTCACGGCGTGGCAGGGAATGCAGCACCTTGAGAGGCAAGGCAGACAGCGGCAGCAAGGAAGCGCAGGCACAAAGAAAGGCAACGGAGGCAGACAGTTCTCCGCAGCAGGAGACACATTTATTGAGGAAAGGAGGAAGGCTGCACGGAACTGCCCAGCGGGACCGGGTGAACAGAACTTATAAATGATCTCAGAAGGGCGGAGCAACCCACCCCCTGGCCAGTCACAGAACACAACAGGATGACTGATACACTGAGACAACAAATGGGGGAGTTGTTGGGGAGGGGAAACCACTCCTGATCCAATCACTCCCTGCCCAGTGTAGAAGGTTCTAGGGAGAGGTCGTGGGCAGAGAGTGACGGACAGGGAAGTTACCAGGGAAACCAAGGAGGGGACAAGGGAGAAACCATAGATACAAGGGAGGGGACAAATGATTGACTTCAAGGGTTGGGGCAGTCTCCTAGCACAGGGCAGTGGCGGGAAAAGGGAGCTCGGGCAGAACCATCATAACAGAAACATAGGGGGAAATGGAATGAACCAACTGTAAATAACATGAACATTATAATATAACCTGAACATTAAACTTATATAAAACAAAACTGTGAACAGAAAAGCGGTCGCACCGCAACAATGCATTCATAAGAGTCTGTGGCCAGCAAGTAGATGTGCTTGTCCTCCTGCAAACCATCAGCTGGCTGGGTCTTGAACCCCACAGGTGCCCCCCAAGTCTTGGGGTGCACATGCCAAAGAGAAAGAAAATGAAAATGCATGAACTGGATGTAAAAATGCAGTAGGTACAGAGTGGGATGGTGGCCTCCTGACTTGGCTCACCTTTCCTCACTAATCTGCAGTCTCACTTTGGGGTCTAACTGCAGCAGTATCCCCAGGACTGACCTGTTGCCCTCCCAAATTTTGGCTGCAGCTTCTCAGGTGAAGGATGGTTCCCCTGTGTGCCTTTCCTGATCCCTTCTGCTGTTGCACTGAATTGGATTAACTTTACCACACAACTCTCCCGACAGTCTATTAGAAACAGACCAACAGCTCCTGAGTAATTCCTAATTAGATTCCTCAGCTCTGACTGCATTAGCTGGCTGGCCAAGGCCCCTCCAACTCAGTTATTATTACCTCAGGCCTTGTCAAACCCATGGAAAATTGTATTATGCAGCACAGGCATAAAACCATCAGGACCTTTGAAGCTTGATTGCTATGAAAGACCCTTTCCATTTTATTTTATTTTATTTTTTTTAATAGGAAAAACAAAAGGGAAATCAGACCAGGGAAAATAATTGTTTCTAAAAGGCTGGTAACACCAATGCAGTGACAGAGACCAAGCTCCCAGAGGACAAAACCATGCTGAAGTCCCCATGTGCCTGCTTCAGCCCTTACACTTGTTGCCCTTCTTACATGTGCAAGAGCACCCCCTCAGCAAAGCCTAGGCAGGCAATATCCAATAGTATCAGGGAGGACAACCAAGTGTGCTGCTCTCAGTGATGGAAGTCACTGTTCTGAAAAACACAAACATCTCCCAGCCAGTGTTTTTGCGTTTAAATCCCAATAATTCCCAGCTAGATCTGGGGAACCAAAAGCATGTACAGCAGCAGGATAACTCTGCTTAGTCAAGCTTTGAAACCACTTTGCCACAAAGTAGTGAAGTAGCACTACCTACAGCTAAAGGAAAAACCCCACCTTTTATTAAACTCAGTTGTGCAGTTGGAGCTACATATTTCATGAGGGCATCTATTATAGATACCTTCTGTATAAATACAGGTATTTATAAAGAGAAATAGTGAGTATGGTTACCTGTCAGCTCATCTGCATGTAGTGAGTGTGTGTTTGTGTGAATGCCAGAATTATGCAGGGAGAGTAAGCTTATCCAGTTAGGGATAGCAGCAGCTTTGCTTTATTCCACTTGTGAATTCCCAACACAAAAAGCTGCACGCAAAGGGGTGTAATAAAGCAGTATGAAAGCAGGCAGTGATTAACGGGTCAGAAGCTTCTTTTATCATTATCAAGTATTTACAAAGAAGCATTTATATGTTTTCCCATCTCTGGGGAGCTGGCACTTAGCATTAAAAATACATGAATAACGAATGAAGCCCTGTGTACCTTATGGCCTTTTAATAATGCAAAAACCTTAGGATTCAGGATATGATACAGGTAAACAAAGGAAAAAAGACTGGTGGGTGGAAAATAGTGTAAGATCCTTATGCAAAGGACAGTTCATAGCATCTGAGGGTTAAACTGTAAAACAGCAGCTTGCTGTCAAGCTCTTCTTCTAATCAGAAAAATAACACAGGGAGCATGGATACATGGAGCAGAGGGTCCAGTCTCTGCTATGACTGCAGTCCTGTGGCAACTGGGGGTGAAGAGGGAGAGCAAGCAAGAGATCAAGAACCACCTTAAGAGCATCCTGCGTATCATCGAGGCAGTAGACCCGGATGCTGTATTCCAAGGATGAGCAGGACAGCGGTCCAAAGATGGCCAGTTTGAGACGTTTGGCTGCTGCCTTGGTGATTGACTGTCCCACCAAGGCATAGGTGCTGAGGGTTTCTGTCAGGATGTGGCAGGCCTCTGGGTCCAGCTGGATATAGCATGGCGTGGTGAAGTTTTCCTCTCCGACCACCACCACATCCTAAGAGAGAAAGAGGCCAAGTTACAGTATGTGACCCCTCAGAGCTGCTCTCCTTTTAGGCAGCAATGCCCTTTCAAGCCTGGATGATGCAAAAAGTCTTTGCTGTTTGCCCCTTAGATTAATCCAGGTCTAAATGTCCTGCTTCCAGCTTTTCTCCTGCGTAGACATAGGGACCGGATTTCTCTGGGGTGCTGGTGATGATGTTGGAGGTTGAATACTGCCCCTGTCTTCACTCCTGCCTTTAAAGCCCTGGGCAGAGTTAAGCAAATAATGACAATATCACCAAGACTTTATTGAAAGAGATATTGCAGAACTAATCATTTGGTGACCATGATTCAGCATCAGTAGTCTCAGGCATGCTGAATAAATAACTGTCCTTCACCTCCTAAGCACGACAATAAGGAGTTATAAAAACTCAGGGAAGGAAGTAACCTCTGTGACAGCCAAATACCACATCTATATGAAATATCACCTGCTGCTTCCTCAGAATAATCCTCTGTGACAAGACTGCAGGATGGGGAAAAAAACCACTGCCTGAATGCAGATGGCCTCCCCACCCTGGGCATACAGGAAAACAGCTTCCCTGCTAATTTCTCCATTCAACACTGTGTGTAATATCCTGCACGCAACACAAGGTGCTTTGAATGGCTTTGAGAGGGAGCAGAAGTGAAAGGTCAGCAGCAGGTGACAGCCACCTCTTGCAAAGCCACTATGTGCCACACGATGCTCAGCACACCTTGTCCACTTCATCCCTGCTACCTGCAGCTCTGCAGAGCCATGTACACACCTGGCAGCTGAGAAAAGTGGGCTCAACTGGCATTAGGCATTAAGCTTGGCTCCTTTGGTCTCAGAAGAGGCAAATGTGCCACGTTTGCAGCGGTGGCACAGCCTTTTTGGAGGGCAAGGTGCTGCTCCATGGCGTGGCTCCGGCAGGAGGCGCTGCCCCGAGTGATGCAGGGTGTGCATGAATGTGTGTGCACACGTGTGTGTGAGGCTCAGCTTGGAGGAGCTGCTCCAGAGCTGACACGAGGAAGAAGATTGCTGTGTGATGGCCAGGGGCCCCATGGATGCTGCACACACACCAGGGTGTGTGCAGGGCTGGCAGAGCAACCTGTGCCTAGGGCAGGAGGAGGATGGGGGGATAAGGAAGAGGTGCCAGTAACACACAGCCACAAATAAGGGACACACGTGTGGTGCCACGAGTTGGGCTGTGGGGTGCAGATTAGCTGGCGAGACAGAGCTGTGCTTTCTGCGTGCTCCTTCCCAGCAGGAGGAAGAGCCAGTGCCACAGGCAGGAGGCCAAACACGAGAGGCTTTTGAAGACAATGCTGGACATGGCACTTCGGCTGCTGTCAGCCCAACTGCCTCCAGAAGCCCCCCTGACCTTATTAAACTTACCAGTAGGAGAAACTGCCCTTGCCAAATTAATTATGAGACGAAACTGGTGGCAGCAGGGACCTAGGAGCACAGAGCTGGAAAGGAGGGCTCTGTCAAGATGGCCCAGCCCTGCTGAAAGCATCACTTTATGCTCCAGTTATAGTGGGAAGGTCCTTTTGCCACAGTGCCTTGGGACATCCTCCTGCTATACTACTGGCAAGGAACCACCTCAGGCTCCCACCATGGAAACCTGCTGGTACTAGGAGGTGCCAAACTGCCCCAAGGCAGATCTCTGAATGGGCACACAGCAGCTTAGACATCTTGTAGGGAAGAGCACTCCTGCCTGCCTGTAGCAGTCATGGAAGCCCCAAAATACAAGCATCCTTGTTCAGAAAGGCAAGTAAAGGACGAGCAGAGAGCCCTGCATGCAGCCAGCACACAGGCTGGAATTCTGGAACCTCACCTCCCACGGTTCCTGGGCAGCCTGGTGCTTCAGCTGGATCTGCCAGTCCTCTGTGTTTGGCTCTGCACAGTGGTGCATGGTTAGAATGACGGGCCGAGTTAGCAGGGCTCCTGGTGGGCCACAGCTCACCACTGGTGTCAGCAGCGTTTGGCTGTCTTCTACAGGTGGCCTGGAAAGGGGACAGAAAGATGGATACATTAAGTGTGTTGAAAAAGACAAAAAGTTTCATTTGGTTGTGTAAAACTAATCCGTCTTTTAAAATAAAAAGACTGTGCAAGCAAAATAGGTGGGTTTTGTTTTTTTCTTCATTTTTCCCAAATCTGTATTTATTTCCTTTTTTTGCTTGTTTTTGTGCCAGATATCATTCATGTGCCAAATGCAGGTTTAGGTGTCAGCAAATTATAGGCCCTATTTGCTGATTACACTCCACTCTGAAGGATCCTTGCAGATGGTATGCAGAGGCTTCATTTCACCCACTGCAAAAATGTGGTCACTGCAGCATTTGGCAGTTCTTCAGTGACACACAAAAATGAATGGTGGCTCTTGTAGGCACCACTTGTGAGAATTATTGACCGTCAGCACAGTGAAAACTGACAAAGAGAGGAAGACACTGAACTAATAAGCATGTAAGCATGACTGAAAGTGGTGCACAGCACGTCTGAGATGTGCAGTTTGAGTTCTGAGGCATCACCAAACCACTGATACTCCATTTTACTTAAAAGGCATTCAGGAATGGCTTTTGCAAATGGAACTACTGGAATGGCCATTGCAAATAAGCCTGCAGGGAGCAAGTGTCACTGCTAGTGAGGGAGAAAGGATGAAGGGATGGTAAGGAATAGTGCAAGAGTAATACACACTTGCAAAGCCCAAGATTTCTAGTGATTACCCCGAGCTGTTCAGCTAAAACCACAGGTATTATCCAGTGTGCCTGCTGCCAGTCACTAGGAATTGGTGTTATGGGAAATCATATGAATATTTAGGATACACAACATACACTCTTGCTTGAAAATGATAATGTGTGTGTGTGCATGTGTGTGAGTGTAAACCATCCCAGACCAACTGCTGAGGAGCTCAAAACAAGAGGAAGCATGAGTGACTTTAACTATCCCAACATCTGGTGTATGACAAATACAGCTGAATGTGCCTCATCAACTGCCTCCCTAAATAATAGAGGACAAATTCATGATCCAGAAACCAGCAAGTGGGATTTTAAAAGTGTTCAATGTGATCTGTGCTAAAAATCCTGATCTGCCCACGGGACCACATGAGCTCTGCTCTGGCTGAGGATTCAGTCCCAGGCTGCATCTACAAATACATCTACATCAGTCTTAGAGAAATTAGATGAGACAACATTGCTGGTTTTTTCTGCAAGTCTCTGTCTTTACCAAGAGAAAAAAATAAGCAGCTGTAATCAGAGAATCCTAGAATATCCTAAGTTGGAAAGGACCCACAAGGATCATTGAGTCCAACTTCAGCCCTGCACAGGATTATCCCCAAGAGTGACACCATGTGCCTGGGAGCATTGTCCAAACACTTCTTGAATTCTGCCAGGCTGGTGCTGTGACCACTTCCCTGGGGAGCCTGTGCCAGTGCCCAAACACCCTCTGGGTGAAGAACCTTTTCCTGATATCCAACCTAAACCTCCCCTGACACAACCTCAGTCCATCCCCTCAGGTCCTGTCACTGGTGACCACAGAGCAGAGATCAGTGCCTGCCCTCCTCTTCCCCTCGTGAGGAAGTTGTAACTGCAGTGAGTTCTCCCCTCAGCCTCCTCTTCTCCAGGCTGAACAGATGCAGTGACCTCAGCCAATTCTCACATGGCTTCCCTTCAAGACCCTTGACCATCTTCATTGCCCTCCTTTGGACGCTCCCTAATAGTTTAGATGCTCTCTAATGGTCTCTCATATTGTGGTAGCTGGATCTGCTCACAATATTCAAGGTCAGGCCACACCAGAGCAGAGAAGAGCAGAGCAGTTAATCTTAGATAACATTTTCAAGGAGGCCAAATCAGGACAGAAGCTGTTTTGATATCAAATTTATCACACCTATTCTGCTTATTGCAAATATATGTCCATAGGACTAATTTAATTTTGTCCACCTTAATTCTCCCTGCCTATCCCGTTAATCTCACAGAATGAACAACAAACTTCTGAGAAATCCTTTTTCAAAATGGAATGAAGGCATTTTTGAAAATTACCCCTGGTTGTCTCAAATGTTGTGGAGGTTTTTGTAGCATTTGAGGAAAAAAAGGGTCTGGCATTGGAAAATTTAAATCTATGCAAATCAGTAAATCCAGATGATACGCATCTGTGGAAATTAACTGATGAGTTTACTAAATGACATAACAATTGTTTCTGAAAATCCATGGACTGGAAACAAACAGCTGTGATATAGATGTCTTTCAAAAAAGATGCAAAGTATAACAATCTGGACAGCTATCATGTATTGTGCCAGCTATTTTAGCCTAGCAAACAATACACAAAATAAATGAAACACAAGAGGAGTACCTCGTCCAGTTCCTCTTGCATACTGCAGAGAATCATCAGGTTCACATTAAGAAGATGAGGTATCATGTTTTTTGCAAGGCCAGACTGAATAAATCATTGGACAGTTTTTCACTAAAACATGCCTTCTTTTTCTGACACATTTACATTGTTACTTTGTTCATAAGAAGCAACAAGAAGCTTAAAAACCACTCAGAGTGCGTCACTGGTTTTTAATGGCCATCAGCCTTGGGAATTGGTGGATATTTGAACACTCTTCTATAGCCTAATTCAAGAAATGTCAAGAAACATAGTGTCTTATGAGAAAAATCTCTTAAAATTATAACAGTTGTATGGAAAACAGATATGACCAGCTATGGACTTAATCATCTCATTAATCTAACTTCATCAAAAAGTACTGACGCATGAAAAAGAAAAGAAAATACAAGATATCATATTTTTTGATTGAATTACAAAACAAGAAATCAAAATGCAGAGTGAATATACAATGATTACCTTTAAAAAAATTAATACAATGCCTTTTAGGTGAAAAATGAGTTAAAATTGACAAGCACTGATGCCTGCAGACAAAAAACCCCAAAAGGTCATTAAAATAATATGGTACTCATAAATCATACAGTCTGAAGTTTTCTCCAAGTAAAGTTAAGTTTAGTCACTGTTTCGTGCCAAAATTTTTTACTGTCAGATTTTAGGACTCTGATGAAGAGCACGATTCTGTGCTGCAACATTTTATAGCTGATTAGAACAAGTACAAAATGATTATGCAGAGCAACAAGCCAGGATGTGTTGCAGACTGTAGAGTGAGGAACTGAGATAGGAGGTGGATGCAAGCATACAAAGGACATGTTAAAAATATCAAGGCTTAATATTCTTTCCCCATGTTCATAAAGAGCATCTTTGTCACCAGACTTAGAAGATTTGTTGCCAAGTGGATGAGATATGCATGGTCCTGACCTGGATATTTACAATAGAGAACAGTCTGATTAGTGAAGAGCAGAAAAATGGGCCAGTTGTGGGGGGGCTTGACTTTACAGTCCCAATTTCCCAACCAGGCACACATCAGAGACTGGCACCACAAAATTACTGAACACCTGCTGGTCCTAGTGACTCTCCAACATCCACCTCACACAGATAAACCTTTAAAAACTGAGATACAATGAGCTGCAGAGAAGTTCTCCAGTGGTGAAGTGGGTCACTGTCACTGCTGAGGTGAAATCCCAGCTCTGTTAAAGTCTATGCTAAACCTCTCTCTGACTACTGTGGGGTCAGGATTTCTACTCACAATGTGGAAAACACAATGATTTCATTTTTCATTTAATAAGGAATCACTGTGAGTAACAGTGAAAGCCAGAAGACAATGGCAAAATTCTAGAGAGGACAAAAATATGAGTAGCAAATAAAATCTTATTAATTGTTCAGTAGCTCAGGCTGCAGCAAAACAACTTCCAAAGAGTTACTTAGTAACAAAAAAACCAATAAAAATTAACAACATTTCAGGTGAGCTTGCTGCAACACAGCAGGCATCAACATGTAACATGACAGAGTGACAAGAAGCAAATCTGATTCCTGGTGTGGTATGGGACAAAGAGAACATCAGAGCACATCATGGTGGTATTCCCTTTCCTCTCCATCACTCCCATGACTGCAGGTAGGAGCAGTGTGTTCAGGGACCACCATGAGATCTCAGAAATAAACTAGAAACCCAGAGGAATGAGGCTAAACAATGCAATGGCACAGACAGAAGAGACATGCCCTATGACAAGTAACAGGGAAAAGGAACAAAAATCTCCCAACAAATCTTTTCTTGCTTCTCACTGTTTTCAATTTCCATTTTAAAACAAAAGGATTATGCCTTACTACAGCTAATGAGAACAGAAACAGATGCAGTAGACAAGATACATTATACAAGAGGGATATTAATCGTTCTTCTTCAAAGCATAAACCAACAGTAATTCATGGAATTAGTAAACAACAAATTTCCCTGAAGACAAGTTATTGTGTAGTCACTCATTACAGGCAATTTTATTCCTTCTCCTGAAATAGGTGATGCAGCACCAGCAAAGCCAGGATCCCAGCCTAGAGGAGCAGTTGTTGTGACCAGCACTGAGAGTTATGTGTTATAGATTGTGGGTGATCTAGCACAAACAGAGACACAGGGGAGCATACAGAGCAAGAGAGTTAAATCTATGAGCAGAGATGATCAAAACTGTGGGCGATCTTTTAGGCTGCTATCTGAAAAAAAAAAACCAAAACAAAAAACAAACCCAACCCCCTACAAAAACCCCATCAACATGGGCTTCATTTTAGGCTTGCAGCAGTCTTGGGATAACTTATTAGAAGAGACTGGCCACTCAGCTGTATAACTCCAAAAACATGGGCATGTTTTTGTTTTATGAAGATCTGAGACTAAAATTCAACTCACTGCTTTGAGTTTCTATTAAAAGGCACTAACAGTAACTGAAGGGTCTTCAGATATTTTTAGATGTTTTCCCATCCCTCAGAGATTATCAAAAACAGTCAATTTATATTTAAAAGCAAACAAACTTTTATTCACCATATCTGGTCCCTTCACAATCAAATTTGTGTTTTTAATAGGATTACTCATTCAAAACTGTCTCTCTGTAATAAGCCAGACCATATTCATTAAGGTAGCTGTCAGACAGCAGATGTGAGCACAACTAGATAAATCTCTGCTCCTCAGTGGGACTACACTGTGCTCCCTGCCATTGTGCTCCAGGCAATCACAGCAGCTGAGGAAGCACAGGACAGAGCAGGGAGAGAGGAATGGCTATCACATAGCAACAGGTTGCAACCCTTCTGCACAGCTTAGTCAAAAGTTAGAGGGAAGATATTTTATTTCTCCTTTCATTGCTGGGGCTTTATTTTTTAATATATGTTCTTTCTTAAGTTTCAAACTTAATATTCTTGACAGACCCTGGTTCTTCTGACAGTCTATCATGCTCTGGTCTTTTTCATGTTGAATTTTTCAATTATAGTGACTGACACTTCAAGAAATTGTCTTCTGGAGTTGCAAAGTAATTTTGTTTATGCAACTGAGATAAGGAAGGTGGAGAAATGAAATGTGGAAGACTTCAATTTCTTTTATTTCACATCACTAAGCTTAAGATTTACTGGTGAAAAAGCAACATTACTCCTTGGATCAAAATCATTGATCAGATGCTTGACTTTATATTAAACTCTGTGCATACATTATGAAGCCACTGATACAAATCCTGGCAAGGCTCACCTGACCCTTTTCTCTTTCAAGGTAGCTAATTTGAAATTTGCACATTTATGTGTGTCTTCCATCAAGACCTTTAGGAGTGTTGCTTGCTCTGTTCTTCAGGGTTGTCAAATTTTGTGGGCACAGTGACATCCACTCTCATTTGGAACACCTCCTGTGTGATGGATTAGGCAGGAGTGTCCTTCACAGAGCTGTAGCTGTTTTGTGCAGTTCCTGCCTCTGATTAGAGCATGCAAGAGTAGCTCCACCTAAAGCTGTGCGAGCTCAGCAGGGGCTCACACAGGAACACAGGAACTGCCACACAAGATAAAATCAGTGGTCCATCAAGACCCAGACCCCATCTAGCACTGACCACTGCCAGATGTTTCTGAAGGAAACACAGCTCTGCTAATTTAGCTCACAGCGAGATTCCCGAGGCAGTCAAGCAAATCCTGGAGGCTGGAGGTTTATACTTATGCTATTTAATCCTTAGGATTAAATTACAGATTAATTAAATAAATTACTTAATCTGTAAGACCCAGCCTCTCATAGATGCTCATGGGAAGAGGCTCTTGCCAGGTACTGGCCAACAACATAGTGTGCTGATTTTACAGATGAAACCTGTACTACTCAAGAAGGGACTCTTTGCAAATCTCAAAGTCGGTAACACTTCCTCAGACTAAGGGAGAGAGCATCTACTCACCACTGAAAAACACACCGCTTCGAGACAGAAACCTATCTGATAGCTGCAAAATATTCTCATTGGGTTGTCATTCTTTCAGCTCCACGTCTATACATAACATATACAGATATATGTATACATGCTTGCATGTGTATGTATATGTGTGCAAACATACACCCATATGTAGTTTTCCGCACCGTAGCTGCTTCACAAAGGATGTGGATCTTTTCATGAGATCAGCCAGGGATGAGAGCCTGGGATCTGCCTGCCATCCATCCTGCCCCAAATGACAGAAAAATGAGGGTGAGCAGGAGCAGGGATCACACTCTTCTGGAGCATCAGTCCAGTAGAAGAGAAACCCCACTGTGCCACGAGTATGCTGACACACTTGGAGGAAACCACTGCCTCCAATGGTGCTTACTGCAAGCTATCAGAACCCCAATTCACTGCCAAAGGATAATGCTTTTAGGGTGACCTCCCTGCTCTCACATGCTTTGATGGGTATGAAATGGAGTAAACAGACTGTCTCAGAAAGCTCTTCTAACTAATCTGCAAGGCAGCACAAAGAGTGATATTACTGGATTGTGAAGTCTCTCAAATTTCTCTACTACAGCTTTCAGAGACTAACTGGGGAAACTTATTATGAACTCAAAGGAAGGAAAAGAAAAAGGGAATTTGCAGGTGTCTGAGAGATAACATATTTTTTGTTTCTGACTATTCATAAGTAGTTTCACAGTTCTACAAACTGTGAGCTAGATCTTAAGTTGTTGGAGATATGTGAGCTAGGGTGGGGACCCTCTCTGTTGCTGGTCTGGTTTTGCTAGGGTAGCACTGTGGAGACCACATTCTCACCTCAGTGCTAGTTGTAATATCAAGGACAAGGCTCTGCCTTCATTTCTGATAACAACATGCATTTTATAATTTACTGTGTCCCCTTCCAAACAACATCAACACATAACAGGACTTTTCAACCCATACACATTTGCACGGTGCTCATGAAAATAAAGATAGGGTCTCACAGGGTTTGTTGAACACACTGCAGTTACTGCCTGGCCACGAAAGCAAATGTCTGCAGCTCGTCCTTACTGGGGACTATCACTCTCTGCTAGAGTGCTGCAAGAGTGCAGCAGCTGATTTAAAAAATAATTATGCTACACAGCAACTTGTGGTACCCATATGACTCCAATTACATGAAGCAGCATCTGTGGCCCATGCAGCCAGAAAAAGAAGCTTTGACCGAGCTGTCGCTCTGGTACTGAAGTGAAGTGCCTGGTAACCAGTCCTGCAGCAGGAGAACATTACAGCTGGGTGCCGCCCACCCCCTTCTGCTCCTGGCACCTGGGGAAAGGGGGCAGAATATTCAGTTCTGAGTGATCTAGACAACAGCCAATGAGCTCCATCTTAAATGTCCCAGAAGAAGCTGCTTTCCAAGAGCATGAGGAGCCTGGTGTGTTTTCTGAAAAACTGCCACAAATCAAATAAGCAGCTGGACTCTGTGCATTCAGAAAGTGACTGCCACCACAATAAAATGAGCCCTGATGCCCCAAGGCAGACTGCTCTCCTCTGCTCTCCCAGGGAAAGAAATCAATTCTAAAATCTTCATTGTAAACGAGGATTCACACCATTCTGTTTACTTCTGCAGGTGTCCCTTGGCATACCTGCTCAGGTTGGCAGGCAGCACATCTCCAGCCATGCTTTTCCCAACACAGGTTAACCTATCCTTCTATCCTCTGTGTGACTTGCTGAGTTACAGCTTTCACAAAGCATGCAGAGGCAGCTTTATGATCCTTGAAGAAAATAAATTAGACAAGTACGTGACATTAGTTGTCCACAGCTGCATGAATAAAGTAACAGGGATTCCCTCCATAACTGACTGGAAAGAAAATAATTGCACATACAGCACTTCCTAGGAATTAAATAATTTTTAAAAGAATTAGGTATTTTGGAAACGGAGGTTTAGAAGCAAGCTGAATAACAGGGGATGCCATCTGATTGTTTTTCCTTCCTCAGAAAAGAGTCTTTGTTCAATACTGTTTGTAAACCTCTCTCACAGCCAAAAGTAATAGGAATATAATCAATACTAGCTATGAACAGAGACATTTTTTCTGTAGCTGCAATTAGCTATTTTCAAAGAGCAGCTGATGAATAATGTATGCAAAAGGGTGGGTGGAAGGATTACTTAATTTTTCTTTAAGCAGATTATTTTAGTTTGGGTGAAAGACTACCAAGCTAAAGAATAGTGTTCAATATCACACAGTGTATAAACAGCTGTGGCTTAGCACATAATAAAAGCTATTAAGAGGCTGAGCCAAAAAACATATCCAGCAATGAGGAGGAGAAAGAGGCAAAGTACCGTGTAATGACTGCCTCAGCTTCACATTTGGACTCGTGCACAGAGGCAGAATGCCATTCTGCAGCCCAAGATCTCACCTTTCTCTACATGAGGGTCTTCTAACTGGCTCCAAATGGTACCTTGGCTTTTTGGTAAACAATTTTTTTTTTAATTTCAAGGCTGCAGATCACATGCCAGTAGATGTTAAGATCTAGAATATGAATTGGGCACACATTCAGGTAACAGGAGACAACTGTGGTCATCCCGGCATCAACTCTGGGTGCCTTTGGCATGTGGTATCTGGGGCTAAGCAGCAAGGAGGTGGAGGACACCAAAAGCTCTGGCTCCATCCTCTGCATGGACTAGCCAAGCCCATGAAGGATAAAATAAAAAATTCACCTTCACTCTAACAGGAGAGGATATTTTTCACGTCAGGTGCTCAGGCACCTGTCCCTCCACTGAGCTGATTTATCACCTTTCCTCTCTGTTCCTTTCTCCTTTGCAGCACAGGTCTTTATCAAGAGGTTACTTCACCCCTTCTCTGCTGCACAAACTCATGCTGGCATATTTTCCTTGCTCCTCTACAATTCAGCATCCCCCTGGCCTGAGGACTGCAACACCTGATCAGGAAAGTAAATGTCTGAGCTGGTTTTGTGGCAAAGTTTATCCTTGGCTTTGCTTGTGTTTACCTCCAAGTCAGCAAATAGCTTCAATGCAGTAGGCTTGGCATAAATATTATTACCACAGGTCTTCAGTTACTATGTGTTACTCTATTAATGCACAAGGAAACAAAGGCATTTTTTACCTCATGTTCTCCTTCCTGTGAACTGTCAGATACATTTCATAGACTCTCCCTTGTGGAACAGCTCCTGCTGGGATCAGCAAACTTACTCCTGCAGAACAGAAGAGACACAAAAGATAAGATGGAGAAAAAAAAGGTGAGCAGGTCTGTGGAGAGGAGTGACAGGAGAGGCAGAAGATGAAGCCTGCAATGCCAGATTTTCAGCCACCCTCACCATCAGACTGCAAATGACCTCAGCAAAATGTGAGAAAAAGCATTTACTGTAACCCTGGTGTCTTCACTGTCCAGCTGCCTGTTCCGTTTCCTCTGCACTGAAGAACAGAAATGGAGAAGATGATTTTCTTCCCTTTAGTTTTATTTAAAGAGTAGACAGATGGTTACGCTGTTGCTTACCTTGTAAAATGATGGAAAAACAAACAACTCTGACTAAAATTCCCAACAGCTGTAATGGGACATCTCTCCCTAGGCAATTCTTACTTAATTAAGATCAGGAAAGAAAAGCAGTGGAGCACTGTCCCAGGAAGCAACAAGAACTAGTTGTTTCCTGAAAGATGGCTTCTGTGTCTGGCATTCTGTCTTTTAATGCACTCAGTTCCTAGGGAGGAACTGAGTCTGCCAGGGAGACAAAACTGAGCTTCCTGGTTTTTGAAAGTGCCTAGTCCTGTAGGGTGGCTCAAAACTGGGAAATGCAACCTTGAAAAAAACATGGGCAAATATGCCCAGTGTCATTTTCACTGATGATTTGCTGCACACTTCATTAAAAAAAACTGTTCTTACATTACTGCCATTTAAGAGGTATCTTGAACACAACAAACATGGCCCATGAACTGCCTATTTCACTCTGCTGGACACATCTCAGCCAGCTCTCTTTGTAGATGTGGATTAGCTGGAAATCAGTGGCAAGGATTTGCATACACAGTTGTTACCACATAGCTGAAAACAAACCTAGAGGAAGATTATTTACATATATGTGTTTACACCAGAGACACTTTATAGACACCTTGCATGGCTCTACCTCTTTCCTTCAGCATTCCCAGTTTGGTTACACTGGATACCTCCTGTGTGTTGGTGTGCAGGGCCTCAGTCCCAAACTTAGCTTTGGGGAGAGGGGTGGCTAGGAAAGAAATTTCCACAGATGCCTTCTGGCACTTGTGCTTTACAGCCTGTTACAGCCTAACCTGTGCATGCTTGCAGCTGTAACAGGGCAGGTGTACTGAAACTGAAGGGCTCTGATCATATCTTGAGGAGGACATACATCTAGAAGCAGCACAGAGGCATACAAGGTAGCAGCAGACAGATTATTTCATTTTACAGAATCATTACTTTAATCATTTTGAATGGATTTCAGCACCAAATTTTTTTCTTTACAAATTGATATTAATATACGTGAATTAACAGTGACTAATAGACTTTGCTGATAATGTGCACCACTGTGGCATATGAAAACTGAGTATCAATATCTATCTTCAGCTGTTACTTAGAAAAATATGAAGTCCAAGATTGTATTGCACAAATTTTCAACATTGCTCATCAGTCAGCACCAGATTTATTGAAGTTGTTCAGCTTTCCCTTGAATTTAATAGATATTTTTGCCTCCCATTAGACAGGAGCTCAGAGAGCAGGGCTATAGGTTCAAGCACTTTTGGCTGCTTCATGGGCAGTGTGGGACTGCATCCTGGAGCTGAATCACCCAACCACCATCCTGGGTCACCTAGGCATTTTGCTTCCTCCATAACACCAACAAAAAAGAAATGATCCAGCAGAGCTACAGGGGACAAGAGTAGGCACCATCTCCTTGGAGAGGGCATTTGCTGTAAAATGGCCAAGCTGTGAGCTGCAGTCCCCCATGTACTGTAATCCTACCTGAATCCAGAGTTCCAATGAAACTGGGCAGGTGTGTTCCTGACCACTTTATACCCTGCACATTCCTCACATCAAATGCTTTATGTATTTGATTCATACTCACTTTAGATATTAATGGTGCTCTGCAGTATCATGCTAAACCCATGGAAACATCTAGGTGCTGAACTTCTCTAGAAAGAACATCCACACTTCATGTAGGAACCAAGCAGCAGCAGCATGGCCCTGCTAAAAAGTCTCTCTGAAAGACCTGAGCTCTCCCAAGGCTGCCCAAGAGCTCCTTGGATGCTCTGAAATTGCCTGCTGCTGTCAGGGTGGCCTGAAGGGACCTGGAACCTGACTTGGTGCTGTATGAGAAAGATTGAGCAGCATGTTGCATTACATCAATAGCCCTTCAATGCTCAGTCCTTCTCTTTCCTGGTTGTAAAGCAAGTCAACAATAAATACAGGTAAAAAGCCTCCCAAAAATAGTGTTCTGTTGTCCTACTTCAATTGCACATAGTCTGCAATGAATTGAAAGTGGAGCAACCAATTTGTTTTTAAATTAATTTGTTCTCTTTTAGTACAATGACAAAATAGAGGCTTACTGTATTGAAGTCCCTTTTCTAGAGCTGCATGAAAGGAAAAGGTGATGCTGAATTGCACTTGACACAAGGGAGCTCTGAAACCTTGCACGCCTCAGAAAGTGGCTAAGAGCTCTGCAATATTCAGTTTAGAATCAGACAATCATTTAGGTTGGAAAAGACCTCGAAGATCATTGAATCCAATCATTAACACATGAGAGTGTTCACCACTAGATCACATTCCCATGCATTACTTAGGAGAAGAGATCAATGCCCACCTTATTGCAGCCTCCTTTCAGGCAGTTGTAGAAAGGGATAAGGTCCCCTCTCAGCCTCTGTTTTTTCAGGCTACACAAACCCAGCTCCCTCAGCTGCTGCTCCTAAGATGGGTGCTCTTATAGTGAGGAGCCCAAGTCTTCCTCAAGCCTGTAGTGTTTAAAAGGTGGCCAGGACACTGGGTAGAAAATATTCAAGCTACTTTTGTAGATCCAGATGGAGGGGGGAAAAAACCCATTTATTTGTTTTGATCAAAGAAAATGCAGAGTCCCATGTATAGACTTTCTTTCCCCATATAAAGACAAGCTAACACCACTTAATCCCACAAAACAATCGCACCTTTAGGCCAGCATGGCTAGCACTTACCTGAGTTGGGAATTACTAGGTGGCCTCCTAAGGAGTTGAAGGTCCCAAAGGCAGTGCATGATGGGTCAGTTTGCCGGGCAAGGCTCTGGTTCTTCATGTTCAGGGTCTCATTCTCCAGCAGAGACTGCGTGATCTGTGGGGACAGCTTGGAGGAGAAGTCAGAGAGGTCATCCTGGGGAGTGACTGCACCAGAGGTGTTATAGACTTTGATCTTCAAGTTGGGGAGAGGGTCCAGGATTGGAGAGTTGGTCATTGGGATTTTATCAGAGACATCATGCAAGGCGTACACAGGGCCCCTGTACATGGCTGCAGCAGAAGTGAGGTCTGGTGGCACTGCCAGGAGGTCTGCAGTGGAGATGAGAAGGAAGAACCATGTTATTTCTCTGTTCTGATGACTTTATTCCAAGCAACAATTTGAGTTTGCATTTGCATTTTAGCTTTCATTCCAAACATTCAGATATACGAAGTCCCTGGATCTTTGTCTTCATTTCCATGAATTCTCCAGCAAACTCCCAGGGCTCCTATTGCCTCAGCTGCTTTGGAATACAATTGCTGTACAAAATTACAGCATGCTTCTGCTCTGAAGAGTTTTCACTGGGAGCATTTTCCAGGCTGCACTCAGATTCCAGATATGACATGCTTAGCTTCAGGGCAAGATGTTTTCATCGCTCAGTAGATCAAGTTTTAACTAAAAATCCCCTGCCCTAAATGCTATGTGACAATCATTAGCCAATTTTTCTAACTGGCCTAATGACAGCATTCCTGAAATAAAAGCCTATGAAGTCATCATTCCATGACTCCCTGCAGTGAGGAATTAGTACCTGCATCACATTTTTCTAAGATTTGCTTTAAAAGTTTCTTCAGCAAAGAAAACACTTCTGCTAATCTTACACATAAAAACTCTCTTGTCATCTTAACTTTTACAGTGTAAATATTCTTCTGGTGTAGGTATAGGGGAAAAAAGAGGAATTCTTCGGTCTAAATAAGTGTCTTGATAAAGGCAGCACTACCTTTAGAGGTTTTTTCCTGGCCAATGAAGTGAGGAAAAAAAATCAAGCTGTTATGCACCAGTGATAAAAATATTCATTATTAAATTATGTTCTACCACAATTTCTACATTTTCTATTAAATGCACAGTACTGTGTATACCAGTGGAGACAGGGCACAGGAAGAAAAGCTATTAGTGATATAAAGGGGAGGGAGATGTGATAGAATTATTGTAGCATCACTCCTGTGATGCATCCTGCCTCCATTGTTTCTGTCAGAGCTTTGCCTTTGATTTCAACTTGAGCTAGACCTGTATTTCCACAAAAGTATCTGAATTTTAATCTCACATTCATGCTCTCTCTTCAGAAGTTAAATTCACCTGCTTTACACTCTTGAACACTGCTGACAAAAGCCACTACAGATTTTGAGTATAGACAATCAGAAACAAATGAACATGATCTTCCTCCTCTTTATCAAGTGTCAACAGGCATCCAGTGATACCATTCATGCAGCCCAAGAGACCATAACCTGATAGCATCTCCCTGAATTGGTCAAAATGGAGTGAAATGCCAACTAACCTTGCCTTGCAGCCTTGATGTTGACAGGCTGAAATCCCCCATTTAGTGCTGAGGAGTCAATGATATCTGACTCGAAGTCCCGGTGGTTCTTGCGGTACACAAACAGGGCCACGACCACAGAAATGGCCAGGCACACGATCACGGCGATGACAATCCCCACGTAGAGAGCAACATCATCTGAGTCAGGAGCAGCTGCAGGGAGAGAGGCCAGGAACCTTCAAGAAATGTCCTCCTTACAGGGACTTTCAAGAAAACATGTTCTTATTATTCTCGTTTCCTGCAGATATTTACTGCCTTTTTTATAGGCTAATTTAAAATCCGTTTCCAACACCATATAGCAGGTCTATGCCCTTTTGATAGAAAACAATCCTTGATTTCTCTCCAACTTGTGTTCTAACTCCACTTGTTCATCTATCTAATCCTCAGGCTGTGAACTACTAAGCAAAACATGTTATAGTCTTATGAATTAAATTCACCCTAGGAAATTAGATTGCGTCTTAGTGACATAATGTCATAATATTGGTATTTAGAAGTTCATATGATACCAAAATCATGTGGGTTTTAAAACTTCAGAAGTCTTATTTTTACTCTAAAATAACTAAAAGAACCCAAAAATTCAAATTTCTGTGGAATATCAGGATATATCTTTGGTTGGTTTGTTTTTGGTTTTGTTTTTTTTTTTGAAATCTAACCTGTCATTACTCCCTTCCATCCATTTGCGTTCAAAAATACAAGCTAGTAAATTAGTAAAGCAGAGAATCAAGCATTGAATTCTCACAGTGGCATTAACACATACATATTAAGATAAAAGCTGAAGTAAGCACAAGAAATAATGTGGTAATTTACCAAAAGGAACCAAAATTTATTAGAGCTGTCTTGTGAGGAAATGGCTATGATATTTTTACTAGCTGCTTGTACCCTATCTTCAGCACCAATTCCAAGCTAATCTCTAGCATCATTATCTACCAGACATTTTTTTCCAAAAGGTCTGAGTATGTGTTCAAAAATTGATGTATTTCTATATAGCGAAAAATCCCATTTTTAGAAATGGCCTAATGAAAAAAGGAAGTGCAAAAACAAATCAGACTCTTTTAGTACCCCATTTTTGTTGGTTTGAAACATCTGAAATCACTTTTATTTTATCTCTTTTAGCCATTTAAGCCAAGCTGCCCTCCAGCTGCAGAGGTGAGAGCTGGCAGATGCAGAAAGGGACTGATCAATCTCTGACAGCTTCAGGCTACCAGACCTTCAATTTACCAAACTTGAAACATCCCATTTTTAACCCAGCAGTTCAGGAAGCAGAACTCCTGAGTTCCGGCTCAAAGAGAAGTTACCCTTCCACTACACTCCGTCCAGTTGCTAAGGGAATTTTAATGAGAAGATGGTTCATTCTCTCCAGCTTCTGTGTCTGAGGCAGCATCTTCTCCCACTTCCCTTGTGCACAAAGGCCCTTAGAATCCTGTGTCTGCTGCAAAGCACCGTGCCTGCTGTCAAGCAAGCAGAATGTCACCCTGCTGAATAGGTCCCTTTTTTTGCCTAGTCACACTGAGCTTGCCTAACAGTAAAGCCTAACCCAAGGAACAGCATCAAATTAGCATCCAGGAACATAAAATCAAACATTAAACTTACAAGAAAATCCATATTCATTCTGGGCTCTCTGTTCAGTTGAAATAGGATAAATGAAACCTTAAAAAGAAAGAAATTAAACAAAAATGGGAACAAAATCAAATGAGGAGAACAAAAAAATGAAGCATGAAAAATAGTTTAATCAAAAAAAAAGGAAAAGAAGGAAAAGAAACTGATGGCACTTTAAAATTCTGATACAGCACAGAATTATGATTTTGCATCCCTTGTCTCCTCCAGAGCCTTACTAAGAATTAATAAGCAGGCAGATTGAATTTCCAAGCCAAAATCGGTCTCGAGTCACTAACTTTGGAGTGCTTAAAGTCTTTCTTTTATTGAGCATAAACTGTAATGGATCTAATTTATTTCAGACATCTAGGGTCATTAGCATATGGAAAGTCTTTTTATCCTTATCCCTGCCATATGCTTTAATTCCCAGGACATGTTCGGTGAGGCTCTAAACAGTTTTTATATTTAATTATAATAGCTTGCTGTTGATCTAATAGAGCTAAAGGAGACCTGTTGTCACTGGTCAGAGGTTAAATACCGATTCGTGGAGCAGTCTATGCACAAAGCCCTCTCTCTGTATTTCCTTGGAATTATTTTATCCTGTCCTTAATACATGTTCAATAGGAATTCCTTAGGGAGTAAAGAATTTGTCAGCAAACAGCAAACTGAGTGGTTTCTCTTTGAAATCATTACAAAATCAATAAGGCCCCTGGGGTCAGAACATTATTTATTTGAAATCTTTGCAAGCACCATATATTGACAAAATCATAACACAATTTACAGCTTTATTTCAGGATGGATAAAGAAGAGATATCACTTCCTTTGTCTTTTCCTTCTGCACTCCTCACAGCACAGCACACTGGAGCCACTTAGTTCAGACATGTGAACCCAATAAGCATCTCCCATGTGGGAAATGCATGAAGTGCTCCAAGTCCCATCCTGCTGGGAAGGTAAATGACAAATCCAAACTAAGCAGGGGAGTCACTGTCTGGGATGGGATTAGAGTCAGTGTAGGAAAGAAGGTACCTCTCCTCCATCACCTTCCCTTAAGTCCTCCTGGAGGGAATTTCACCCCCTCCCCTTTGATCTCACTGCAAGGAGCTCACACAGCTGGGGACTCCCTGCAGGTGAGACAAAACTGGAAAATGCACTCCTGGTGTGTGCCTAGTGCACAGGACCACGTTACAGGCAGAGTAGTAACCCCAGCTCCCAGAACCACTGAGCTTGGGTGCTCTGTTGTGAGCATCTGTTGTGCCTGACACACATCTTGCTGCCTTGCTGTATTTTTTCTTAATGAAGACACAGTGTATCCCAAACATGGGCATAGACATACCTCCTTCCAAAATTTCCAGGCATTAACTACTGCATAAATTCTACCTTACCTGAAATACCAGAGCAAAACCAGCTGATTTTTGATGATGATGTTTTCTTCTGGGACATCATGGCACAAACTATACTGCCTGTAATCTCTGTTTAAAGCTTTACTTCACATCAAGGATTCCAGCCATACTGGTGTTTTTAAAAATATTATGTTCTTACATTCATTTCCCTGGCTCTGAGGCAAGTTCACCTATGTGTACTCTCAACATGCATATTCAATCTTTTGTTAATAACTGCCTTCTCTTTCTACTGGTGTACTTGAGGTACTGGCCATGAAAAGTCTGGTGAGTAACTTCTGAGGGCTTGAGTGAGTGCTCAGCAAGCCTGGGCATGAATTTACAGTACCCTTGTTACTCCCAATTACTCCCCAGACGAGTGCTGAGGCTCATAATTTGGTAAAGGTAAATTTCAGCTATAGCCTTATGCCCAATATTTCCTTTGCCAAGACATCTCTGGAGAGACCAAGAGGCAGGAAGAAGGAACTTAAAGGCCCAGGGAGAAAGTGGAGTTTAGGCTGGATGCGTTTCTGAATGATTTTTTGCCTTGTATTTAAATCAAGGAGGGCTGAGAATGTCTCCTTGCACTTCATGTGCCCCAGCAGGTTCTCAGGGGAGATGGAATGGAGCAGCCCACATCCCCTGGCTCTGCATCACCCATGGAACTTGAGCTCACCTGTGCAGAGCTGAAGAGGCTATTCCTCTCTCCTCACATTGCATCTGAGGTGGTCAGTTTTGTGTCCAAAGCTGTGCATCACTCCTGTCACATCTGAAGGGATCCAGCATCTGCCACTCAACAGGCACAAAGGATGGCACTACCTGGATTGGCTGTCATGTTACTCAGAGCAGTCTTTCCTCACAGGAAAATGAAAATCCAGGTTCAAGCTTTTACAGCAAAGTAAACAAGCACAACCCTCAAAACTTCTAAAAGAAATTTGCCTCATTGCAACCTCTCCACAGACCCTGCTAGTCACCAACACATATTTGTGGCTTACAAATAAGGTTCCAGATTCCCTTTCTGCTAACAACAGACAGCACCCCTGCAGCTATGTAACAGTGATGCCAATTTCCTCCACAGAAATGTTTTGTGCACCCGTTTAAAGACACATCTATTGAAACAGGAGGAAGAGGCAAGGATAGTACAGGCTGCTTCTGCCATTTGGGCAGGATGTTTTATGACAAAATTAGCTTTAAGCACACCTCCAAAAAACACTCCAAAAGGGAGTAGGCACTGCAAGGGCAAGGAGAAGTCCTGCAGCCCTGCACTGCTGATGGGCAGGAGGCAGGCTTAGTGCCACAATCCCAGCACAAGAGATTGGGGTTTTCTATATGAAGCTGGTTGTCACACTGGTCCCTCTGACTATGCCTTCAAACAATGAAAAAAGGACATTTTCATCAGATAATGACACAAGTCTGGTGGGATGAGTAACTGAAATAATGAAGAATGTCTTCCCTCCCCTCTTCAAAGTAATTGCAGTGAAGAGAGATCTTTTCCATGTTTTTTTTTCTTCCTCCTTGTATTAACAGCACTGCTTGGCAAATACCTAAGGGACTTCTAGCAGGGTGATGAACATTTTTAATGAGTGTGAATTTAGAAAGGTGCTGGAGGGTTTGACTCTAGGAAGGCTGCTGACTCATACTTACAACCGCTAGTTTTGCATTGAGCTACTTTGAGAAAAATAATTTAAGCTTCTTCTGAAAATATGTATGGGAAATACATATTTTCAAGAGTGCTTCTGCTATTTTGTTGTGTAACTTACTGTTGAATGAGTAAAATAGCAATAATCATACTTTATGCTTGCACAGTGCCTGCTGTTTGAGGCTCTCAAAGGCTTACCAAAATGGGTATTTGTTTCCCTCATTGTACAAGTACCTCACCCTATGTGAAACCTGAAAAGTCAGTGGGAGGCTCAGGTTAACACACAGAAACTGAACCACAGTAATTGCATGGTAAAGGCATTCAGTAAAAAGCTTTTAGTTAAGTTAATGTTTCTCCTTGTATTCTACTTTATAGTTCAATTTACGTTTGTAAATATATTTTTTTGTGCTGAAGGAAGTGTTTCTATCAGGTGTCAAAGCTGGGTTTTTTTTTAACTAAATTAATTACACTGGCACAAATCCTTTGTACAAATGCAGATGTACCATTAAAAAGGTGCTTTAAGAGGACGTGCTAGAAAGTATGAGAAAAGCAATTTAATCACCTTTATAATGATGCAACACACTGGGAAAAGCAAAGAAGGGCATATGTCAGATTGTACTTGAAAAATTAACCAAACCAACATTGACATATAGAAAAGACTACAGCAGGCTTTTTATCAATTTGCTTTAACTCAATTTAAGCATCAGTCACACTTGGCACTGATTTGGGAAATTGTGACCATTTAACTGAATAGATTGTGAAGCTCATTTAATTAGTTTGGTGCAGTTTGTGAAGGCAGATGATCCCCAAACATTGGAAGTCTAGCCTGAGCATTCTGGTCCCACATGCCTTGTTCTGACCTTCTGGAATCACGTTTGTGCTGGAGGCCCCTGGAGACAGAGAGGCTGCTCTGTGTCACTGAGCAGCCCTCAGCATATCTGCATGTGACTGTCACCAAAGAGTCACCAAAATGACTGTTCTAAGCTCTTTTTCTTCCTCTGGGAAAGAATCAATTCCTCAGCATATTCATGGGCATTTATATACACATGGTGCTGTGCCTGGGAGCTCAGGATCATGACCATGAGCATTCTGAAATCCTGTGTTTGATTTTGCCTAGAAAGCCATGGGAATATACTGCCTTGATCTGTGAACTGGAATATTTTAAAGAGAATTTTCATCCCTGTGTTATAAAACTCTAGGTCATGGCTTCATGCAGAGAAAACTTTGTAACTGGCTCCTCTTTTTGGTTTATAATTGGTTTTGCTAGCTTTCTAGTAATGCTGAATTTGTATTAATGAATATCAATTTTAGAGTGAACTGATCAGATTATGAAAATATTTTACTTTGCTGCTTGCAGAAAGTAAAATATTTAAATAAGAGAGAAAGAAAAATACACAGCTTTCTATTTGTATTTTTCCTGCCTATTTTCTCTCTTTCTAACAACTATATAGGTAAAACAGGTGAAGTAGATGAAGATGATATTTCTAGCCACTTATTTACTAGGGCTTATACAGTTTGGGTCACATTTATGAAAATATTTACAATTACCCTACAAAGAAATAGTTTTATAGCATTAGCTGCTGAGGTCACAGTTAATGATACATAGTTTGAGATTTCATTGAGATCAGCGAGAACTGGAGACCTGCACTTTCATTTAATAAGGTGAAGGTTGCATAAAGCACACCATAACTGTTAGTTTCTTCAATGCATTATACTTTAATCTGGCATCACTTGCTTCTAATCTATAAACTCTCTTTACTCACTCTGTAGCAGTTTCAAAAAGAGCTGAGCTCAAGTAATTCCATGGTTTCTCTGAAAGCCTGGCCACATGATGTGCCTCAAGAACATCTTGTGGCAATGAATTCAACAGGTTGAGCATAACAAATTGTAGCAGCCCTTTTCCCCCTTTTGGCTCCAAAATCAGTGCCCTCAAATCACCTCTCAGAAAACAAGATGCCATGCATTCAACTGCTGCCTTCCTTTCTCAGGAAACAGATAAACAGAGACTGATTCTTACATGCAGATGCTTAACATTTGAAGGAAGTAGTTCTTGGATGATTTGAAGTAGATGTCTGGTGTATAAAACGTGACATGAAACAACTGAAACAACTCAGTGAACCTTTTTCTTTCATTGTGATACATACACATCAGATGAATTCCAGTATCTGATAACTCAAAGCCAGTATGCTGGTAACTATTTTTCATACCAGACCCAAAAAATATGCACCAAATTGCTTCTGTTCTTAATTCCCAAGATGAGGTCTTCTTTCAGCATTAAGTCATATTACCCTCCTCACTGGGCCAGCTCCAGTAGCTCAGAATTTAATTTAAAATCTTTTGAGTTTTCCTGGAATTTTCTATAATGAGTCTCAGTCTCAGAAATTATACTGGAAAGTTTGAATAAAATTGCTTTAAGAACCCTAGTAACTTTTTCTCTTGTTGTTAATTTCTAGTTCAGTGGATCTCAACGAGTAAAAAAATCCTCAATGCCCCCCAAGTATATATTGCTGTTTCCAAATTCCAAGTTCTAGAAATTCAGCCAGTCTCCCTTTTCCTGTAAAATGCCATTCTTAATTCCATGTCAGCCCAATTTCAGGTTTCTTTGCACTCATGGGAAGAGACATACATCAATTCTATATTCTGAATTCCATTATACAGAGAGGGTTTTGAGACAAAGAAGAAAAAAAGTTATATGTCCCTGCAGTGTTTGCAGTGCTGTGGCTGTGACCTTGCATTACCAGTCCTGTTTCCATCTGCCTTACCCCACTCACCATCATTCCTACAGCTATTACCAGTTTGCTTGAGTTTCTTCAGTACTTTTAAAGGAAATTCTACATGATCAGTACAGTGTGGAAAGGCTCAAAGCTTTCAGAAAAGGCTTTCAAGGGCTTTCAAAATATTAATCCAGATACATTGCAATGCTTTTGGCCTCCATCTAAGCCCATCTAGGTTTCCATCTATGATGGCCAGTCACATATTCCCAGCTTACAAGAAAGAATTTAGGAGATTTAATTTGACATTCAGGAGTTTTAAATTGCTTTGTGCAAGTTCCACTGTCCAGAGGCTGCACATTTCCAGTATTTTCTTTTCTGCAAGGGGCAGAGTTAATGGTACAAGAGTAATCTCAGAGTAAACCCCATATTCTGCCTGTTTAGTGTCCAAGCTTCATGTTCAATTAACATGTTGCTAATGAGATTGGAAAAGTATTAACAATAAAATCTGGACTCTACTTGCTGTTAATTGTTTCTCTCCCTTGCTATTTCCCAGGAAATGTATCACAAAACCAAGACGATGTGATATGTTATACCTTACTTGTGGTGGTTAAAAATTAGAAAAAATTAGAAAAAAATTAGAAAAATTTTTCTAATTGATTTGAAAGCAGGCATTCAGGAAGAATGACAGGGCAGAGCAGCTTGATGAGGAAAATTAGAAAAAAACCACAAAAAGCAAACCAACAACAGAGTCCCTGGCACAGCAAAAATCTTTCAGACAGAAAGATTTCCCGTAGACAAAAAGATTTTCCCTCCCTACATTTTCTATTCTAAATAAAGACCTTCATGTCTGTAGTAATGATGCTGAAGGTCAGATATGATATCAGGCATCCCAGAGATAATGCACAGCAATTTATTTTCCTTCTGAAGGACTAATTATTGGCATATTGAGGGTGGGCTAATAAACAGGGAGCTTGAGGTTTTGTGACTGATTATTTACTTGGGTATTATCTCAGATCTTTCCTGAGTGGGTGAGTTCAATGGGGACACTCTCTTGTTCTCTCCTTGAACAGGAGTTCATGATCTTCTATAATTAAGTCTGCAATTATGTTTTCATTTTAAATTAGATCCTGACATTTTTTTTAACATTGATAGAAAGGTCTTGCCTGAATTTAAACATGCATGACGTCTATATGGGAATAAAGGAAGATGGAAGAGAAGGATAACTTGTGGCTAAAATCTGATGTGGATTAGAATATCCAAGTTTGACATTACACAGTCTTCTGCAGTTGAGGACTTTGACCTTTTAGTTAAATCTTATGTCAGTCTTTAGTAGGACCTCAGCACTGGGTTTGTTATGCATGTTTGACAGCAAAAGCAAACACATGCCTAGCACTGCAATTCACTTGATGTGTATTTGTGAATTCCACTCCTGGACTGACTGAATGCTAGAGAGACTTCCCGGGGTTCACTTTGCTGTAGTGGGACAAGAGTGCTGAAATGAGGACAAGGGACACCACTGGAGAGAGGATACATGGCAAACAGCTAGATGAAGGAAGGGACAACTGGGAGAGGATCTAGGAGAGGGGATCAAAACTGTTAAGAATGCTGGGAAAAAGAGTCATGGAAAGCATGCATTATCCACATGGAACAGGTATAGAAATCTTTAGCAGATTTGTATGCTCACAAACAAGGAAACTTGTACTTCCCAGCCTATAACCTCAGAAAGTCCAGAGACTCCAGAATCAGCTGATCAGCTCAATGTTTGTTTCCTAAATTCTAGAAACCTCCTTCCCCAACATGAGTTTTCATCTAAGCATGCTGCCAATAATTTTGTTAGTCCAGATTTAGAAACAGAGAGCACTGAGTTTTACTTCTGATTGTTTAATTTACTCCTTGATGAGCCTTCAGGTGCTCATTTAACTTTGCCCTGCCTGACACCCTGACAGAAAAGCAAAAATCATGAAATATATCTGCCTTTGTATATGACAAGCCTAATATAAATGTACATTATTGTCTCTGTATGGGGCGATTTTCTTCTACAATTAAATTGATGTATCAGTTAGACTTCATAAGATTTGAATTCTTCTTTCATCTATCTGAGAAACTTTCTGAGCTTTTAATGTGTAGAGGAACAGGGAAGAATAAAAGAAAACCTAAGAGGATAAAGAAGAATGAAAAGTAGAGATGGACAAGGTTGTCTTTTTTCTCCTCTCTGCATAGCTATAATATTTTTTTAATTAGTGCAGATTTTTGAAAACAGCCTAGAGATCTTGCAGCACTTGCTTTCTTTAAAAATAATGTGGAGGTGGCTCTTTCTGAACTGATTGGGGTTAAGACACAGGGATTTCAGTGCCCTGGGTCCTGCCTGTGGCTCTGCATTTCTACTTTCTCCCAACACTTTTATCTGCTTCAAGCAGTTGGTTTTCTAGGCAAGAGCTCTCAGTTGCACAGGGCCCATCAGAGCACGGATGCTTCTCAGCTGGGGATTTTTCATGTCACTACAATAAAATAGAGATGAGTCATAACTCTGAGATGTGTGCATAAACTCCCTTGGCTGCCACACCATTACATAGTACCCGGGTAGAAAACGGAATAACACATCCCTTTACTCATATCAAAAAACAATATTATGGAAAACTTCTAGGAATAGATGAGATGCCTACTTCAAATGAATGAACTCCCCCTGCTAGGCCAAAACAGACCAGGTGGCTGTGTCATTATGATGACAGCCCGAATATATTGGAAGTTCTCCCCTGACCCACATGCTCTTAATAAAAGGTTTTATTTCATTCCTCTGCACACACAGGCTTCTGTTGCAGTCTCTCTCTCGAGACTTCTGCTTACCTTCTGGAGCTTGGAAAATATTCCCTGCTCTTTGCACACTGATCTGCTCTGGTGGACCTGTGGTCCTCATCAAGCTGCTCTGCCCTGTAATTCTTCCCTGAATGCCTGCTTTCAAATCAAGCCAAAAGGGGAAACGAATTCTGATTCCATCAGAGTTTCTGACATGTTGCATTTACCAAGCAGGACATGTGCAGAATATGGATGTTTTAGAAAGAAAGACATGCTAGTATCAGGGTAGTACCTTGCTTTCCACTCAGGACCTGTATAAACAGAGACAAGACTGAAAAAGGGAAGCATTTTGCCATTTCATGCCCAAGCAGGATAAACTGCATCTTTTTCATTTGCTTAGGCGCTATCACTGCAAGAGGGAACTTTGTGAACTTCACACTGCTTTTCAGAGGAGGATTTCAGAGCACTCAGCAAATACAGATTTGCTGTCACCACGTCACATCAATTCACTCTTGACTAGAAGGCAGCTTTTTCTAAGAAGGAATGGCATTACTAGTCTGGTAATAACATCTTCACCATGGTATGGTGTCTTTTCCTCCAGTGGGGCATCTGCTATTTGCATTTCCAAGTAGTTAAGCTGCATGCAGGGAGAAGACCAGAGTGACCTGAGACCTAGTCCAGAGTATTGTAGCAACAGGTGAAGATATTTTGAATCTTTTCTTCCTTTTTTTTTTTAATTACAGTAGCACATCTCAGTCTTTTCATGCTCAAGAAACAGAGGGAAATTCCATACTGAATCTAATGACCCTTGGCAGTGATTCCCAGGTGGAAATTTCCTTTTGTTCCTATTCAATGATAGATTTTATTCCATATTGTGAGACTGTATAAAGGAAGCAATTCTATCTCACAGAGCAACAGTACTATTTGTGTAACTATATAACCCATAGTCCTCAAGCAACAACATGTGTTTCTCTATTACCTTGCTTGTTGCTGTAAGAGAGTTAGCTTTGTGTTTTGAAAAAAAAAAAATTAAAGCACAACTTAGCCAGGCTTTTATGAAAAGCCACAGTGGTTGACTAAAGCCAAAAGTGAGCAGAAAAAGTGGCACTGGTTTTCTCCCACTGACTGAGCTAGTGCCAACCCTGCACGTCCCAGGCATGACTTCAGAAAAGCCTAAAAGACCAGCAGGCACCAACCTCATGCCTATGGACCTGCTGTACCTATTCATTCAGGACAGGGACAATGGAGATCTGAACACTGTCACTTCAGATCCTCAACAGAAAGGATATATGTGACCTGCTGTGAGCATGATAGCTGCATGTCACAACTCAGGTAAAAAGCCTTCAACATAACCATGAAGCACAGCTAACTCTCCTCACAGTTTGTGCCCCTCTTCTTGACTATCAGCAGAATTTTACACATAATGCAAAGCAAAAGCAGCAGTTTTGTACCACACAAGTGATCTCGCACTCGTTCCAGACTGAGTCCAGCAAAACACTTCTCCTGGTACATAGCTTTAAAAATGTTTGTAACCTAGTGAAGGGAACTACTTGTACTGAAGTTTGAGGCAGCAGGAGAGTGCTTTGCTTTCTCATTCTCTGCACAAAACACCCACCAAAGTCATTAGGTGATACAAGTGAAGGGCTAATTGCAGTGCTTCAGTCTACAGCAATCCCCTGTGAGATGCAGTGCGTGCCTCTAAAAGTGTTGTTCCTTGCACTGAAGTATTTACCACAGTACTCATACATCAAGTGGGAAATAATGCAACTATGGAGGCAATAATGCAACTAGCGTGGGTGGTAACCAGCCAATTCTTCTTACACCTACAGCAGATTTTGTTCCAGAAGATCTTATTAATGCTATTATGGGAATTATGAAATTGTTATAATGGGAACTGCTAGACAATATTGTGTACTTGAAAACTTAAAATAGCAATGACTGCCCTAAATTTTCACTACATATGCTTTACCTGTTCAATTCAGCCTGCTGGCTCTCTGTGGGCTCTCTAGTTTAATGGCTGTTCATCCCTTCATGTTAACAGAAAAACACAAACTACTGGATACCGGAGAGTATGTGTGTACCAGCAAGATGATTAGTCTGAATAAATGCAACAGCAGAGCTGCATGAGAAATGCCACAGTCAGTGGTAAGCACAAACTACAGCTTTGGGTGTAAAATATGTAATTACAAGGGATGGAGAAAGCTCCACTGTTTTTATCCCCACGGAAATCAATAGTGGTGCAGACTTGTGCTCTTTGCTGGAGCAGGGGCAGTCTGATGAAAGAGCTTATTGATTTATCCAGCTGATGCTACTGAAGTGAATAATAGACTGGAAGAGAAAGGGCTTGTAAATGAGACTCATTCAATCCAGCATTTTCCAGGATATCTTTAACACACAGCTATATAGAGATATATATTTACAAGTGAGTTTTTGTCATTGCAACAGGCTAGAGACTCCTGGCAGAGTGTCTGCCTACTAATTCTTTGACCTCAACTACACCCATGGTGTCAACCTTCAGGCTCTCACTAAAGACTGGCAGCAAGGAGGCAGCACCAGGGCACCCAGAAATAGGATTTGACTATGGTGCAGGTCAGCAGCTGGCCAACAGATCTCCCAGCAGGCTGTGGCCACAGAGAAAAGGTGGCTGAAGCTTCCTCCATGCCACATGTGCCATGCCAGACACAGTGACATGAAGCCACTGGAAAACTCTCTTGTGAATCCACAGGTGCCCAGGCTAAGAGAATTGTCAGTTCCAGGCCAAACCCCCAAAGCCTCAAATAATGTGGAAAGAGGCATGTTGTTTGAAGAATTAAAGGAATGCTGTGCATCTTCCTGGCTCAGCAGGCAGATTTTCCAAGAATCTAAATCTACACAAGCAAAAATGTAAGTGTTCAGATTGATTTTGCATAAACTGAGAAAGATAAATAAATAAAAAGAGAGGGAAAGAGAGAGAGAGAGAGCAGCAGGCACACTGCCACAAAGTACAGCAAATCAATCTTCTCAGCAGTGATGGATCAGGGAGCAGGACTGGAAGTTTTGCAGGTATATGAAACCCTGAGAGTATAAAGACACCATTAAAACACTGCCATTAAATTCCAGCACTGAAGGATTATCACAGCCCCTGGAGCTAAGCAGGTCATTATGTGACTGCATATTTTTCATTACCTTTTTTATATACATATATATGAAGCAGAATAGGATTCACAACAGTTTCATCCTCTCTCCTGCTGAAGACCTCTGCTTTATACTCAGCATCCACTTTCACAAATAAAATGCAATATACCATCAACAGATAAATGAGATCCCTACAGGGCTTTTATTCTGCTGTACTATTATATCTACTTTTCCACAAGATTTCTGCTTAAATGGCTCTCTTTATGCACATACACAAAGATGACATACACCTGTCTAAATATAATCTCATAGTGAAGAGCTCTTCTGTGTGGGGAAATGCATCTTTTCCTCCTAATTTGCCGTAATGACTTATTAACACTGCTGGAACTAGGGGTGCATTAGCTCCCCTACAATAAAAGCCACCAAGGTGTTGTATAGTAACATGTAGCTGGATTTTTTTCCTTATCCTTAGAAATGAAAAGGAGAGGAGTTCTGAATGTTACCTTTCCAATTTCACCATAAAAACAAGTGTTTTGAGGTATTACAGCTTTATAGACCACTGACATTGACTAACAGCTTTTAACATGATGGAAATGCTTGTGTGAGCCACATGGAGGGAGATATTTGTAAATCTGGGAAACCTCAAAGTAAATGGTCATGTTGTGCCCTAGGGTAGCCCAGAGATCACTACCAACATAGGAGCTATCCTATATAGCCCTTATTCAAAGAGCAGACCAACTTAGTAGCTGGTAGTGTCATTTTCTGTCATGATGAATATTTCAGTTAAAAGTAACCTGCCTCAGAGAATAAGAATTCTTTACTCCTTTTTTTTATGATAGAACTCAAAGCATTTTATGATCTGCACACAGAGGTACTGGATGGGTACAGCCACAACTCTTTGGACAACAGAGAGCTGGGGCTTGACAGAGAAGTACTGCAGAGAGATGGGATGAAGGAATAGGAAAGAGCTGTATGTGAGGATTCTGGCTCACTAATGAAACGTGAAAGGGAGTTTTGATGCTCCAGCAGAGCAGAGAACACCGTATTTTTGAGAAGGGACAAAATGTAGAGCTGAATAATTGTTCATCAGTGTATGTCCGAATTACACTTAAAAACCTACTTTTCTTTCCTTCTCTCTCTGTTTGTCAGAAAGGCAGGACCTCTGCTTGAATAGGCACAGGTGGAATAGACTTCAGTGCTAAAGCTGATCTTCATGAGGCTGTAGCATGCTGGCAATCAGATAGGAAGTTTGCATCAGCACTGCGTTGATGCACTGTACCTCTTTCTACCACAGGTCACCCAAAATTGAAAAAGGAGCGTAACTATTATAAATAGAAACACGTGCACTCACCATTCCTGACAGTAAGAAGCCAGAAGCCGATCTGCTTGGCCAAGTTCACTTTTTGGAAATGCTGGCTTTGCTCTAAATGCTCTGTTTTTCCATTTGCAGTGCTGTAAGAGCCACTGCCAAGCTCCTCTGGACAGATGCTGAGCCCATATAGAGAGGAGGGCTGTGGGGAGGGCAGGCAGTAGAAGGCTCTGGTATGACTCTTTCTAATCTTCACTGTTCCATATTCTAGGCAAGAGGAGTGGGGCGTCCAGGCTGGTTGAGAACTGGTCCCTAACTCATTTCTCCTACAAATGGTTCTGTGAGTTTAGGTCATTGATGCTGATCTGCAGTTATTTCATGGTTTGCCACATACATCCCAGATCCTGGAGAGAGCACTTACCCTGCATGCAGAGCCCATCCGTGCAGTTCTTGGACTGCAGCACCAGCCCCTCACAGTCCTTGCCCCCATTCTTGGGAGCTGGGGCCGTGCACTCTCTGCGGCGCCAGTGGGTGCACTCCGTGCCACACGTGGACCACTTGCTCCAGGATGTCCACTTGCCATCCACTGGGACAAGGAGAGGACACAATTGGTTAGGGGGACACAACAGTGAAACCAAGATAGAGCAATGCATGTGCCAGCACACACCAGTCTGCCAGTCTGCAACTCCCAGCCCCTCCTGGCAAAGCAGAAGGATCATCAGCCTGCTCTTCTACTTCTGGCCTGTAAATGCACATTCACCCCCACATCGCCTTTCTCTCTGCCCTGGTCTCATGTCTGGTCTTTCCTCCCCTTTATATAAACTTCTAACCAGTTTATCTGTGCTCAAAGTGTACAAGCAACAAGTCAGGAATCTGTGATTTAATTTTGTGGCAGGGGGGTGGCATTTTTAACACAGAGGTTAGACTTTTCCAGAAATTCTTTTTTAATAGGAAGATATTTATTGTTAAATATTCTCTATTAAAAGAAATCTCTAGAGGCACCAATTTATACATGAGCAGAACCAGGAATGTGTTTAGCACCTTTCAAAATCCTGCAAATTATTTTCAAAAGCACTAAAATGAACAGCTGAAGAATAATATATAAAATTGTTCCAGTGAGAGAGCTGGATTACCAAACTTCACAAGCTGAAGATGGCCTTACTGCCATCGATTAGAGTGGGTCAGTAGTAGGAGAGTGCTGGACAGTAGGACAGATGGCAGAATTTTACCACAAGAAGTCAGCAACTACATTTCATGTCCTGAAACAATTTTGTATTTTTCAGAAGTTACATTTAAATAACTTCCAAAAGTATGGATGCACATCTCTTTCCAATAAAAATGCCTTTGTATTTGACGATTGTATATGTCAGGTAAACATCTGCCTCAAATTTAATATCCACATCCCAGATGCTTTACTTGCTGAGACAGCTGGACTGAACAGACATTGCAAATATATTTACATCACAGTTGCTTTCTATATTCAAATCCCAATTATTTTCCAGAGGTTTCAACCTTTATCTCCTACATTTTGAAGCTCTGAATGCTCCCCAAATCTCCTGAATTGTAAGAGCTGAGACCACAGTGCAAGCAGTGTGCAAAAGAAGGGCTGGAACCTGTGCTGCTTGATATGATGTGCTCACTATTTTATCTGGTTATGCACTACATTTGAATATTAATTCTCTGAAATGTTGGATTTATTAATAATGAAAAGGAAGCTGTTGCAAGTGTTCTGAAATGACTGATGACAAAGTATTTATGTGTGCTGTTCATACTGAACCTGGACACAGAGTGGTGCAAGCTATTTTCTGGACGCTCTGGCCCTCACAGAAGGCGCCACCGTTGAGCGGGGCAGGGTTGGTGCAGGTCCTTGTGCGCTTCTGGAAGCCTCTCCCGCAGCGGCTGTTACACACAGACCACTCTGTCCAGGTGGACCAGCCTCCATTCACTGCAAAGCAGGAGAAAAAGAGCATGGTCACACAAACAGCCCGGCCTGGGCAGCCCCAGGGAGCTTCTGGCTCTGTGTCATGCAGCCTCGAACAGCAGCCACAAGACATGGCACGAGAAACAGCACTGAACAGGCACAAACCCATGTCTCCAGCACACCAAGTGCATGCCAGAAATCACTGTACAAGTTGAAGAAACGCTGATGCTGAATGAAAAACATCATTTGATGACTATTAGGGTTGGCAGGTGACCTGCCTTATCCTGAAAACCAACCTGATCCAGCCTAAGCACCTGGCAGAGTGTGTATGACCAAAATCCCTGCAGGATCAGAGAGCTCTAGCAGCCAGAAGCCCGTGCTCTGAAAGCTGCACTGTTTTCCAGAGGGAGATAACCTGTGCTCCCACTCATGCTCAGATGCACCCATCACCTATGCATGCTGAGAGACCCCCCCATGCTTTGATTAGATATGAAGAATTTTCTTTTCCTTTCTTTCAAGAACGTGACTTCAGGATGTCAGGACTTCACTCACCCCTCTGTGGACATAGCTGGCGCATACATAAATGTCCCAGCACCTCCCTAAGCTGTTCAGAATGAGCTAACTCTAAATGCTTTTCTTTCTGTTGGAATTTGGGAAGATATTTATCTCTTGGAAGTTATTTATACTGACTCTCCCTTTCATCCACCACAGTTTCTGGGATAGATGGAGGAATGAAGAAGGAGTTGTGCTCTTCTACATAATATTGTGATTGTCAGGTATGAGTAATAACATATTAACTGCTCGGATTCCCTAAACCCAAATGTTTGTGATATGGCACAACCCTTAAGCAGCTCTGGCAGCAAAACCCATAAAAACGCCTGCTCCCTACACATGTCTCTTGAATACACTTTTGAAAAACATTCTTTATATGTGTGAGGAAGGGTTATAGTATGCCTACATCTTTATGTTTCTGCATTCATCTCAGTTACAAAACATGGTACTCTTGCATGGTCCATCCCTCAATACCAAAAGCACTGCTAATCAACTCAATTCAGTCAGTTTTCTATAAAAACTGAAGTAAAAAGCCCTCATTGTAACTTCAGAGAAGCAACTGCTTACAATTAAATCTAACTGCTACCCTGAATATGAAATGAATATTAGGGATAATCATAGGGATTTTTTCCTACTTGTCTATCCTATAATTAAGCTGATTGTAAAAAACACCAGTTCAGTCAGCTGGCACATAATCAGAGCAGGTTTTGTTCTGGTGGATGCCCCCACCTGGAATGCATTTGGGGAAGTAACTCTGCAGGGGCAAAGGCTTGGACTGGTGAGACAGAGCTGCAGCACAACACAGGCTGGAAGAGACTCTGGGAGGGAATCCCATCATTTCCCAGCCAAAGCATGGCCTGCCTCAGTCACATCAGGACTGTGGATGCTATCCCATGCTTTATATTCCCCTGATGTTTAGTTTTAAACTAGGCTGTGTGCCTACGAACTGCAGTCCCAGAATGGTGTCAGGGTATGTTTTGGAAGTAGGCACCAAAAATTAAGCTTATTTAAAGAGCTATAAGAAGATGGTAGATTCTGATTAGCTCTGACACTCTTACCAGTCACTGGAAGCACAAACTCTCTACCAGTTTCACTCTTATTTCAGAAAAGGGTCACTAAGAACATGAACTGTGTTGCTAACCAGCCATGTCTTGGACACTCCTGCTGGAGGATGTGCCCTGGTGGCTCCTTGCTGTTTGCAGCCAGTGTGTGTTACAGCAAGGGGAACAGCCACCTTCTCTCCAGTGAGGCTGTTTGTGCAGGGGGCTCTTCCTCCTTTAACACCATTGCCTGTCACCAATAATACAAGTCCCCAGACTCCTGAGGGATTTCAGCAGTTCTCCCCAACTGCAGTCCCCAGACTCCTGAGGGATTTCAGCAGTTCTCCCCAACTGCAGTCCCCAGACTCCTGAGGGATTTCAGCAGTGCCCCCTGACTGCAGTCCCCAGACTCCTGAGGGATTTCAGCAGTGCCCCCTGACTGCAGCCCCCAGACTCCTGAGGGATTTCAGCAGTGCCCCCTGACTGCAGTCCCCATGTGCGGCTACAAGTCACCAGGCAGCACAGGCAGCCCAGCCTGGGCACTGACTGCAGCCACAGCTGCACAAGGGCATTGTGCACCACCCTCCTGCCCCACCTCCTGCTCTGTGTGTCCATCCATCTGCAACAGTACAAGGCATCACCTACCATAGACTATCACAGTGGCTGTGGTGCTTTTCCTTTTGGCCACGATGTTTTTTGCAACACAGGTGTAGTTGGCAGTGTCAGAAAGCCGGGCTTGCTTGATGATCAGGTTATGATCAATGGTGATGTAAAAGTTTCTGTCTTCCACAGGATCAATCACCTCTTCGTTCTTCAGCCACTCCACCTTGGGGTTTCAAAGGGCCAGAGGGGAGGCAGTGAGTCAGCAACAAGTCACACCAATATGGACAGACACAGTATCTGTGATTGCATTGCTCATCCCAGAAAACACTACGAGCCGAGGCATATGACAAAGGACTCACCTGATGAACATCACCAACTGAAAGAAAACACCAGGGCAGAAAAACAGGAGAACACTCTTCATGCCTACCCTTTCCTTCCAGTCCCCTTTCATCCCACTCACCCACCCACTCAACAGCTGTCTTGCCTCGCCTTGAAAACATCAATGCATTTTCAAAGGCTGCCAGGTACTGTACAGGGAATAGCTGGTCTGTGCTTTCAGAGTCAGAAGCAAGGCAAAAAGAAAGGGTGATATCTTAGGAGCATATCTGCAAACAGGAAATTCTCCTACAACACCAGAAACCCTAAATCAGCACAGATCTCACCCATTGTTTTCCATACCTTGCCTAATCAGGCAGTTATTAATACAGTAACCTTGTAGGTACCTGACCTGGGTCTAAAACCATGAGACTCTGTACTGGAGTGGGTAGCACTAACAAATCATAAACCTCAATATTTTTAAGTACATTTGCACTCACATGCATATTGTCTGGCTTCAATGAGAATGAAACAAAATAGTCAATTACCAAGGAAATAGGAAATCACAAGGACATCAGTGCTTATTTTTCCTCTTTATTTGTGTAAGCTATATTTTACTTTAATAAAGCATGATTTCCTTGGTTGCACAGAAAAATATTTTTAATATGAGGTTTTTAATCTAGACAATATTCTCTTTATTGCCTTCCTTAGAAAACACCCTGTTATATCCCAGCTGACTGCTGTGAGCCACTCTAATATAATTTGGCTTCAAATCTAGTAGCTTGTTTTCATTGGAACTGAGTGTGCTGAAGGACAGGACTGGGGCCCTGGATGGATCAAAGCTGGGCCTTCACGTCACTGGATCCCTTCAGCCTGTGCCCAGGATTTAATTAAAGGAAGAAAAACACAACCACAATCAACCCACTGGACTCATGAGGTGCTAGCTGCCAAGTCCTTCTCTCACAAGCCCCACTTTTCTAAAGACATTTGAGGAACTACCCAAGCATTGACATACCCCGAAAGCCACCTGAGACAGCTATACAGACTGCTCCAAACCATGGTGAGAAAAAACAACAATTTCTCCTGGTGTTCAACACAGAGGGCTCAATTCAACCCCAGACAAAGCCAGTCAATGCTGCAAGAGCAGTGCTGGCAGATGTGGGCTTGGATTATAGGTGCCCACCACCCACTCCCCACTTTTAGCCCTGCCTTAAGCAGCTCCAGCTCCCCTACTCCAGTTTGGGTGGAGGCACTTCAGGTATGAGCTGCTTCCAAAGATTTACACCTGTAGTGAATGTAGAGCCACTGCTGCAAGGAAGGCTTGATTTAAACCCCTCTTTCACAGCACATCACTGTGGGATGTGGCAGCCTCACAGCTGTCGATACTGCGGAGCTGGAAGACAGTGGTTCAACAAGGGCTCTGGAAATGGATACGTGTGTCTGCAAGGAACAGGGGAGGAAGAAAAAGACATAAAACTTTGGAGGCTGTATTTCTGTCACTATCACAATCATGTTTCACTGTGGAGGATACAAGCTCTTAGTCAATAATCTGTTTTTCCTTGACAGAATGACTAAACTTGTTTTTTCTGCCTTTCTTGAATCCTAATAGGTTTCAGGCATAATCAAGACAGACAGATTCCTGTTCAGTCAATGGCAATATTTAGCTCCTTCCTCACCTGGAGGCTGAGTCTGCATGAATTCTAGACTGCAAAACAAGCCAGAAGCTTATCTCCATCAGTGGTATGCTGCCATTTAACTGCTGCCTCACACAAAACCCAGGTATTTCTTTGATTTTAATGCAACTGTTTATTTCTGGGATGGTTATGCCAGGGCTGTAAAAGAGGCTACACACACTGCCAGAGCGGTGTACATCCCACTTTCAAATCTGTGTGTACTCTTCCTCTGCTTTGCATACTGAGGACACCAGGACACCAGCTAAGGACAGGGCTACAGTATACATGGTCTAAGTTTAAAATATTTCTGGTATGCCCATCCAAGAATATACTCTAGCAGCCTTTGGTACCCTCAAGGCTCCATGCCCAAGCACATGGTTCTTTTTTCCACTACTCTGCAACATTTTCTCTCTCTGCAAAAACACACATACATATTCAATCTGGGTCTCAAATGAGTAGACAAAATTAAAGCTGTAAGCATTGAATTCCCTATCATCCCTGCAAAACCACCAAAGATAATATGAAAAGAGAAGTTGCCAATATAAAAAAAAATCCCAAAACAAAGCAGCTCTGTATAATTCAGTATATTGCCTCTGGCTCTACACCAAATCTCTTAGGAAAAAGATCCTTTTTCACCTAATGTCTCACAGAATTTACTAACAGTAAAAGTTTGAAGAACAACTTTTTTTTCTGCCAGTACATCAGTACTGCATGTGCAAATCTAAATGCCATCTCTTTTACAAGGTATCTCCTAAATATATCTAATTCAGTCTTCTGGCATCCAGGTTTTTATGGTGTCTTTAAATGTTGCAAACTCTAATGTCAAATCTGAAGGAAGGAACTGATGGATGATTTGACAAGCAGTGGGAGTCTCCTTTCACACATATTTTAGCCATCAGTAGAGCAACACAAAAAAAAAAAAAAGAACACCCCTCTAGCGGTTGTATTTTCTCCCTCAGTCCTTGTAGAAATTGGGACTAATTAAACAAACTACAATATGTGAAACTGTTGTTGGTACTTATTTTCAATTACTGTTGGACCTATTTTTTATGGTGCAGGTGACCGCAGTGCTCAGCACCTCCAAGCCTCAGGTTATTGTTTTTTTTGAGGTAACCAGAGTAGGTGGGAGTAGGGTTGTTCTGTCACGTAAGTAAGAAGAGACCAGGTGTCAAATACAGAAGAGAAGCAAGCAGAATGAGACAGTTTGATTTATGAGTGACAAGTATGCAAACTGTTATCACAGAAGTTAAAAGCAATGATCTCTTTTGATGCCACGTCATTCCCCAAGGTGCAGCCCCCTTACTGAAATAGGCTGTTAATCCAGTCAGTGCAGAAACTTATCCTGAATTTAATTCTGCAGCCTGAATAACAGTTACTGGCAGCTAAGGCACTGGACACTTGTGTGCCAGAGACCTGTACACCTGCAGGCAAGTGGACAGAGGACCAGCAGGATATAAATGGGCTCTTCAAAGTGCACAAAAGCCTGACTTCAAGGTCATACCAAATCACACCTTCATGCCTCCATTTTTCATCTCTCTTGAGATGTTCTAGATTAGATGTTTACTTCTGCCTAAATATTAAGGATGTATATTTACTGGCTATAATCAGAACAATTCTTGAACATGCACCTAGCTCTATGTATTCAATTAAATCAGGCACATCCCTCCAGCTGTTATTGATAATTGTACTGATGGTCATGCATATATGTAGAAAAAGCATGGGATCAGTTTTTTCCTTATCATAACAGCAATCATTTAATTGGCAAAAATTATGCCATGAAGGATGGGGTAAATGTATCCTCTGGGGGATGACAGCTATGGAAAATTACAATTACAACAACATACACGTGTTTTTTCTCATATACTAAACCCCTGGAACAAAGTAGACACAAAATCCTTTTTCTTCTTGCTAGTTTTCTACACAATAAGGTATTTTTGCTATATGTTTGCAAACTGACTAGCAAGAGAAGGCTGCTCAGTTGAGGTGTGAGAGTGGTGAATGAAAACCTGACCAACAGAATCCACAGAGGCTGAGAAGTGGGAGCACACTGGAGCCAGCTACCTTTTGGCCAGAGCTCCTTAGCACTCTGGATGCAACTTGCAGTTCCATGAGGCGCAGGGATCCTGCCAGCTGCACTGGTGCTGCACATCCAGGGCTGCTAATGGGCTAGCAAGTAAGCCTGCAGGAGACTGAATTGTCCCTGTGGCCAGCGGGGGAAGGCACGATCCAAGGTGTCCCTAATTTGGAACAACATACCTTGTAGTGTCTTTTCTGTCATCCTGTTCCCTGGTGAGAGACAGATGTGTTGTCTCTAATCATTCACTGATTGGTATCGGGAGATACATTAACATAATTGGCACATTTGTTCTAATTAACAGAAGGAACCTGCCACATGCCACCCAACATGAAAAGCAAGACCATCAGCAAGAGCAGAAAACTGCAATAACACCTCAGCTCTACCTGGGATCTGCGGCCAGACCTGCGCTGCCACAGGGTGTTTACAGCAGCAGCACACACAGAGACCAAGACTTGCAAAGCCAGGCCAGGCTTCTGTGCAGACGAAATGAACATAGGGAACATAAATCACACAAGCGATTACACACGCAGGAAAACCTATTACAGAAGCTAATTGCTGATACAAATTTAGCCATACCAAGTTACCAGCATTCCTAGGCACTTAAATCTCTTGGCACACTTGCATATGCGTGACTGTTTTAGAAACTGGTAGAGCAGAAACACATCTGCTCTGAAAGAAACCCAAGGATGGAAAAGGAATATGATCTCATCTAGATGCTGCCCTCTTGATCATAAGAGATGTTGCCTACACATCTGGCAAGCTCAAGAGCTAAGTCAGCAGGGTCTGAGTTCTGGATCCCCGTTGCTCTTTGCCTTCTCTGCACCAACCTGCCCTAGGGTAACCTTCAGAGCAAGGAGCACCTGCTGAAAACAGCAAGTCTTTTACCCTCCAGACACAGGCAAAGCCCGCCAGTGCCATCTTCCACAAGAAACAAGATGCAAACATCTGGGAGCAGCGAGAGACTTGCCTTGATGAAAGGCAATTTGTAATTTTGGAAGGCGAGAACATTGCATCCGTGCCTTCCCCATGCCTGGTTGAAACAGCAGGATTGCTTTCCATCTGGTTCCCCATGCACTCTGGATTGTGGCTGGTGTTCTCTGCAGCTGTGTCAGCTGGTCCCAGTGGCACGGCTCGCCTTGCAGCAGTCCCTGCTGAGCTGGCATCACATTCAACAGCCACAGGGAAATCTCAGCTCCCTGGCTTCACCTGGATTGTAACACGCACACACACGCACACGCACACACACACACACTCTCCAGTAATAAGGTATTTTGAAACAAACTAACTGACTAACTACCAATTTGGACACAGTACAAGATGTCTATGTGAGACTGAGAAAACTCTAGCAGTTTTCATATGAGCCAGCAACAATTTTAGGTACTGTGAGACTTGAGTGCCTCTTTGAAGAACGTTATTTGATTTTGGATCTGGTTTCATCCCAGCAACTGTCCGCTGAAGAGGATGCTGTCCTTTATGTACTATTTGCTGGAAAGATATTTCATGCACATTTAAGATTGAAAATAAAAGGAAAAATAAGTGATCTCCAAAGCAACTGAAATTACAGCTCTGAGAGACTGCAAAACACTGAGAATGAGACAGCAAATGCAAACCACCGTGGTGTTTTGTTCAGTTGTTCTTATTGTGTTTCTGCTGCAAATAAGGAGAATTGTTGTTCCTGCTGTGGAAACACTTCCGTAATTACACATACATCCAGCTTTCTGCTTGCAGGGTGTGTGTACAGATGCTGGATGTCTCCAGCCCCATTACAGCTTTGCTTTATGCACAACTGGGAAGTTAAGCCTCAGAATAAACTTCTGAGATGGAATGGTAGCAGCAGATGGAGAACTTTATTCCACAGAGTCTCAAATTAAAAAACAGATCATGGCATTATGAAAACCACAGCACCTGCTAAGTGGCCATCAGAAGCTGCTGGGTTTCTTTTCCCACCTGAAAGAGGAGCTTGAACTGGAGGCCCATAGCTCACATGTTGACTGGCACTTTTGGCACCATGAGGGCATATGGACAGATAGGTTGTGTTAGCTAAACCAGAATCCCAGAGCTGTCTGCCACAGAAAGCCAGCTGTAGAGAAGAGGATAAGCTAGCAGGGTTCATGTCAGAGCTCTTGTAGAAAATCTCCCATTGTAATATTTCATGGAGGAACTAGAAGTCTGACTGTTCTCCAATTCCACAGATCATCCCTGCCTGAACTGAATCATACAGCAACTGGATTCACTTTGGAGCATGATCTGCCCTCACTTTCACCGGCATCAGTGGAACTGGACTAGAAAGGAAAAGTGCAGGGGTAGGTCCCATGGAAAAGTCAGGTCTCCAAAAGAGCAGTTCTGCAAGAAGACCTATGCTCCTTAGCATGGGTTTCTGCACTGTGGAAATGAACTGGTAGAAATGTAAAAACAAGGCTATATAATAATCTAGTAGTCAGGGTACTTCCCAGGAAAGCCCAAACTCAAATTCAAACCTGTCATTCAAGCAGGAGGTTGTAACCTATGTCTCACACTTTGCAAGAGTGACTTGACCACCCACCAGTAGGTTGAGGGGTAAAATGTATGTTAAGAGAGACAGAAATGTAGGGGACCAGGTGCTGACAATTGCAGGGTGCTTTATCCTGTACTTTTGGAGGACAGGCCTGCATGGCCAGACCTTACCTAAAGGCTCTCCAAAGCAAAGGATGAACAGCCCTCATTCATTTTGGGCTGTGCTCCTTCTTTACACAAACCTGCCTCCCCCTCTCTTCTTCTCCCTGACACCCAAAGGCAGTTCTGCTGTATGTCACAAGGCACTGCAAAGGACAGTGCTACTTTTCAGCAATTAGCATTTGTGGCCACAAACTCTTCTACTTGTCTCTCCTGCAGCTCATTTTCCTGCTGTGAATATAGAACACTGTTTCAGTAACACACACCTGCATGGAAATGCACACACATGAACTCCCAATTAAGGGATAACTGCTGCAAAACATAAGAGGCTCTCAGGAAACAACACAAACAGCAGTCATATTAATAATCAATTAGATGGAACTGCCTATTTGTAGAAGTCCCTAGCTTCCACCAGCCTTTGCCTGGGCAAGAGCAGCTGAATAAAGTTTGTGTCACAGTCATCTTGACTCAGCAAGACAGTCTCTTCTGCCTCTTGATTCAGTGATCCTTTCCCCCTTGCTCTAGTTCCTAATTAAAGCCATGAATGTGGATAAATATCACATACAGTTTTAAACCCAACTGGGTCACCAAACTGTACACAACACCCTGTTCTGCAATTAAATTACTCTGTGAAACACCTCAATTAAAATTAAAGAAGCAATTACCCCCTGTTAAAGGCTCCACAAATCATACATTTCAATGCAAAAGTTCATCTGGCAGCTTACGGCATATTAACCAATCTTACATCTCATTTGTGTTTTGATCTATAACCTACCCAAATGAGCTAATCTGATGTGACTCAGTGTCTCTAACTATATTTTATCATGTGCAATACGATACCATTGTCTTTTAAAGAACAAGTTAAATAAGCTAAGGGGTTAATTGCTAACAACTCAGCCATTACTGTTGGAGTGTCACAGAATGGGATCCTTCCTGCCTTCTCAGGTTAGCTTTAGAAAATCACACACAGAGAGCTGAGTGGAACTGAAATGGATGTTTGTGTTCATGCTGGGGAGCTGCTACTGTCTGATTTCCACTGAGCACGAGGCTGGCAGGTCAGACTGCTGATCTCACCACCTCACCCTACTTCTCCCCACTGGGGGAAAGCAGAAGGCAGAGAAGCACAGAGCTAGGGCAGGGTGCTGTTTGTTGCTATGTCCACTCATTTTTTTCTCTTTTTGTCACAGGAGGAATATGTGAGCTTGCCCCTTCCCCCTCAGCTATGTGCAGAAACCTCAGTGTAGCAGCACCTGTGCTGGTCCTTCTGCTGCTTGTCTGGGCCATGCACTGAACAGCCCAAACATTTACCTGGGTGGCTCAGAACCTGTAGGTTTGTTCAGCTTGATATTGGCTATAAACCTGGGAGTGGGGAGGGATGCCAGGGTGCAGCTGACACCCATGCTGGTTGGGGCTGGTGGGCAGGGGTGTATGAAAGCACAGGAGCTGATATTTCTGTTATCTCTGTTTATATCTCTGTTTTTCCAGGGACCACGGAAATCCTTGGTTCCTTACATTGTCCGAAGTGAACAAGGAGATGTACTTTGATTTGACCTCAGACCCTGAGGCTGGTGTGTTTTAACACATCTGTTTGTATTTGGATTTTGACTTTTTCTTTTTTTTTTTTCACAGTGCCCATGACCTGAGCCTGCTTTAATGCTTGTCATGTACTAGTGGATCTGAGGGACGGATAAGTGTTGCTTTAAAAGCTTTGCCTGCCCATCTCTGTCTTTGTCCTTCTTGCCCTCTGGAGAAGCTGTATGTTGCTATGTGGTTCAGCTTTTCAGTACTCCTAAGATCTGCTCTAGCATTGATCCATAAGAGCTTGACACAGTTAATTGCAATTAAATATGCTGGGAATGATAAGCCTGAATTCCCCAGATACTGAAAAGAGGACAGAATTCATCCCTGAGCATGCTTGTTCTCACCACTTTGAAATACCAGGAAAAAAAGAAAAACAAACTAAACACCCAACAGAGAATGAAGGGGGAGAATGGAATCAAAGAGAAAAAGCAAGCGAAAGACATTGGGACTCTGGACTCCAGCACTGCACACATTACACTGAAGGTGCATTTTGTACAGTCTCACAGTGTAAGCTTCTCTTCATCTGTTTTGGTGTTAAATACAGTGGCTCCTTCAGAAACCAGTAAGTAAGAAGAAAATCCTAAACAAAACACAGTTTCCAGAGTGTGAAGAATCTAAAGCACATGCTCACCAAAGCATTTGGAAATGCTGCTCACAGCTGCAGCATACGCGTTACCCTACTCTGCTTGGAATCAAAGCAGTGTTTCAACAAGATAGAAAACAGCCTCAGTCTGCTGCCTGCCTTCTCCCAAGCCCTTCTAATAGTTACCTGTACCATCACATCAGAAACTTCTCCAAATAAATGAAGTCTTAAACTAAGAACTCATTCATCTTTAAATTAAAATAATCATGTAATCCTTCAACCCACCAAGTTATCTTTCATCTCTCTTTTTTTTCTTAAATTTATCTTACTAGCTTTAGCAAGTGGCTGTAATAAAGTGTCACATTAAGGTATTCATATTCATTAGTGTTCAGGTCTTTGTTCTTTTAATAGTGTTGGAAAGAATCTACAAAGAGGCTGTATTAGGCGGCTGTCCAATCTGGGTGTTTGATCTCTTTCTGACTTCAAAAGTCAGAAGAGGAAAAAAACCCACATTGAATGTCAGATAGGGAGTATAAGATTTCTGAGCCTGCCAAGTGTTAATTGGTGTCTGCCCTGACCATGGTACAAATAAGATTCAGAGTCACTCAATGCACCGTCATGAAGGGCTATTGACAGAGCGAGCAGGATACTGGAAGGCAGGAAAAAGCACAACTGCTATGGCAGCAGCTCACAGAGGATTTTTTCAGAGATCACTTTCCACAGATCATGTTAAATTATGCAGTTTGGGTCTCAGCCACGCGACTGGGTATAACAGACCTTTCTGAGGGAACAATCGGCCTTGGCTGCTGAAATTCCAGAGCTGCCTGTAACACTGCACAAAAACGAACCTACCCGCCAGCATTAATCTCTGCTTCTAGCAAAGGTAATGAAGTTCCCCAGTACTACTCTGCCCTGCCTGAACAACACATCCCAGTGCAAAAACTCCCGTCATGGTACAACAAGATGTTGATTTGATGCAAAGAAACATCAGAAAGGAAAATAAAAACCTGCTGCTAAGTTCCTGATGAAACCCAACTGATTAATATTACAGTTGTCAGCAAGCTGGCTCGGCAGACCTAAACACTCTTTACAGTTTGGGAGATCTTAATGGGGAAAGAAAACAGCCTACAGAACAAGAAAGTGGGAATAATCTTCTGTGCTAGTTATTCTTTCTGATGTTTGTGGACACATTTCTACAATTCTGATTAAATCTAAACTTGGGTTAGATGGGGAGGTAACACTTTAAGCTTCATCTCCTGAGAAATCAGCCATGAGCGCTGAGTGACAACCACTTTGCTACTTAGCCATGACAGTCTGACTTATCCTAATGCAAATTGGCAACAGTTTCTTCTGTGCCTGGTAGAGGAAGACCGAAGAGAATTCAGATAGGGGAATTACCGTCATTAGCAATCAATTTTTCTCATAACAGCCACAGGGGATTTAGGATTTCAGAGGCCTCCCTGTGACTCAGAGACCCCCTTTCCATGAGCTGGGAGCCTCAAGCTGGAGGCATCACTGCACTTGGGGAAGCTGCTGCTCACTGCTGCTGTCAGGCACAGATTCTGCTGAAGGGCAGGCTGGCTCCTGCAGGGGGAGAACAGGCTACCCAATCTGGGTTTGCTTAAAAGCCAGTAGAAAGAACAGCTAAGGCCCTGAAGATGGCTTATTAGGCATATACATCCTCTACTTTCCCCAACCTCGTGCTGCTTTACCTGGGAGCCTGTATTGTACCACATCCTCTCATACCAAGTTGGCAGGGTGGTGCATACACATATGAGTGGAATATAGTCTGGCAAACTAAAAATTAAAACATGTTTGAAAGGTGCCCCTCAGAATAAGTGATTTTTTTTTTGTTTAAAAGCAAAACAAAAGATAGCAGGCTGGTATTAATATGTTCCCCCTGCTACGTGTCCTCTGGATGCCAGATACAGTTGTGATTTTTCAAAGACAAGAAAAAACTGAAAGCAAACCACCTGCAGCTCAACCCAGCAAGGCACCACAACCCAAAGCCATTAATCAGGTCCCAGTCAATCTTGCCTATGAGCAGCAGTCAGTCAGCTTTCCATTAGCACCCAGTCATCACACCCTGCTGTAAGTCACTGCACCATCAGCCACCCATCAGGCCTTACTTAGGATGTCCCAGTGCCAGACACTGCTGCTGTTGCTCACCTCAGCCACTGGGATGCCTTCAGGGGGACGGCACTGGAGCAGGACCTCTTGCTCCAGGGACACTTCTTTCCCTAAGGGCTCCTGCTCAAAAGTTTTCCGGAGATCTGAGAAGGGAGAAGAAAATAAAATAATTAACATTATTATCAGCAGCCAGTCATTTATATTGTATTTGATTACCATACCGGATAAATGCAAGAGACAAAGAAGACAGCAGTTCTGCTCCCTGTAAAATAAAGCATTAAAAAATGTCTGGGTCATGTTTTCACTTCATTCCAACATTAAGCAAAGATTTCATAGTGGGTTTAATACTTATATTGTGGTACAGCATGTGAACCCAGTGAGCAACCAAGGCTTCCTGTGGAAGGTTATGTCCAGACACAGAACAAAAAGTGAAACAAGTCCCTTCTTCAGATAATTTTTGTTTGATAAACTATACCAGTGAAGTACTAAAGAAAGTTATGGAAAACTAAATAAATCTGTAAAACTACAGCATATAAACTGAGTTGCCTTAAACTCATAGCTGAAAGTGCTCATGCTGTGATTTAATGTACTTTTAGCTCATAAGCATTAACTTTATAGCTTTAGCCAATTTGTCTACACCTTATCATTATCCCTGTAGCACTAAGTTATTATTATTATTAATAATAATGTAGTAATAATAATGATAATAATAAAAAGTCACTTCAAGGAGTTGAACCATGTTTAGATCCCTCCACAGCACCACAGAAACATGGAAGACTGACAGGACATTGAATGTACCTCCAAAGACCAGACCAGTTCATTGTACTGGATAGATGCAAAGTCTGGCTTTTTTGTACTCTTCTGTAACATCTATCTTTGCACTGATGGTAAAATGGACTTGAGAAGTTCCCTCCTTATCACTATCCCTGTGTTTCTGCCATAGACTGCCACCCTCTCCTCTGTGCCAGGGAGGATATGGCTTTGGAGAGCTGAGCATTCAGCCCCACTAGCTACTGGGGATATTTCTCCCTGCTGCCAGTTCCTTCTGCAAGTGGATGTGAAGCCATGCTCAAAGTCACATCAAAGAGCTGGCCTGACTTCAAAAACTTTACAACTCAGTTATTTTTGTTTTACTTCTTGTTCTAAAGTCAAACTATTTCCGTACATCAGCTCACAGTGAGGTTGCACAAATATTTGTGTCATATTGGCAACAAGACAAAGTCATATGGGAACAATTTAAAAGCCAGATATTTCATATTTTGAAGCTGTAACCTATGACTGGGCTGGAAAACAGATTACTGAATTGAACTGGTTTACAAATAAAACATGCAAAGAGTTATTTTTTTCCTAGATTACCTCCAAGATGTGATTAAGAGCTGACCCACAAGGAACTGCATCAGTGCTACCAAAAGGCAAGACCTGGGGCTGGCAAATGCAGAGATGGAAAAGGAGATGGGGTGGCTGTCACCAAAACCAGCTCTGATACCCTGAAGCTTTAAATAGCATGAGACCTCTATCTCTTATCCTATATTGGGAAAACATGATTGTTCAGCTACCTGCAATTCAGTATCAGTTCAATGGTACCGTGAAAAAGCTCTGTCATAGCTGGAGATGCTCATTTTAACTTGATATAGCAGCAAAATTCTGACATCCAAGCATTTCCCTAGTGAAGCTGAGGCATCTCAGTCCTTCCTCTGTACCACAGGCATGAGGGAAACAGCCCCACACCTGTTTTCCCACCAGAAGCATTCTTGCTCCTTCTGGCACACAGGACAGGGATGCTGAGAGCCCCTCTGATGGGACAAGATTTATGGCCACAGTTTAAGGCACCAAAGATAAGCTTTGGTACACCCTACTGCAGCAATGTAATTAATTGCTGCCTCCAGCTCTGTGCTTGGTTGGGATTACCTCCTGTCAAAAGGAAGCTCATGCCAAAGTCCCAGCTACACCTCACTACAAACCCCACAATTCCAACTTTAGCTCTCGCTGAAGGGGGCTCTACCCTACAACACTGGATAACTTGGGGCAAAGAAGAGGAGCAAAAATCTGGACATGAATGTTTCTCAGGATGACATGCCAAGTTTCACCAGGCTGTGCCTGTCAGCATCCCTGTCACACTAGAGTTATTCCAAGCCACTGAGGCTCGTTCATGGGACAGCAACCACAGTAAGTCTCTGATGTCTCTACAGAGTTCCCAGTGCGTTGCCAGCAGCACCAGCTTCATCCCACCCTCTCTGACAGGCCACCCAGTGGACATTTGGGTTCTATGGCTCCATTTGAGTAAATCTGAAACTCTCCAGCTGCCCATGGGTGGGAGTCTTTCCAAGGACAAAATTCTGAGTTTTGGCTTGCTGCAGTTCTGCACATTAAACATGGAAATGAGCAGTTCTTTCAGGAGCTGGTAGGTTTCTTGGGAACTTACCTTCTTCTTTGGGCCCAGGCTCCTCATCCATCCTGTGGGCTTGATAGGTATCCTGGGCACACATAATGTCAGGATAATGCAGTTTGCTTCAAATTAGCAAACAGGTGGGGCTATATTGCTAGCAGTACCCATAAGATCATATTATTGCTAGTTCCACAGATATCTTCAGAAGAAAAGGATTACCTCTACATCAGGTACACCTTAGCGCATTTAGCAGGTACACACACATGCACAATGCAATTATTGTGCTCTAATATCATGGTTGAGAGAAAATGAGAAAGTTACTGTAACAGTAATAGAAGCATATAAGCACAGTATTAAATAGCATATTAATAATAGCTTTCAGGTATTCAGGCTGAAGACAGTAGAGGGAGATTAGACAATAATCTGAATATTTTTCTTGACATCTTGATTTACTGTCCTACCTGAAATATTTAACAGAGCTCTAGTTCTACATTGCCTCACATGCACAACAATCACCTCTCCCACAAAGCACTTGCCTTTAGAAAAATCCCCAAGTTTTAGTGCATGCAAAAGTAAATAGCATTAATCTAGAAATGTGTAATAACAGTAAAAAAATCCCCCCTTAGTATCTTGTCACCAACAGCTGGAATTGCTGGGTATGAACAGCCCCTCTTCCATAGGAACAGTTGCAGTGGTGCTGCTGCAGATGAGATGAACTCTCTGGGTCCCCTGCTCTCCTGGCTGCCCCACCCACAGGGCCTTGCTGTAGGAGGATGCTCTAATGGCACTGTTGGGTTCAAGCATTTCAGTGATCCACAAACTAAAAATACACTAAGTGAAGCCTTTGATATAATAGGCAGTAATGTTCTCAAAGGAGCCATTAGACATTATTGAGTAAATTATACTAATTTGGCTGGGGTGAAGGTACATAATTGTGTATTTACAAGACTGGGAGCTCTTATATCCTGTTGGCTCCCTCCCACGTGTTCACAGCTTTATCCCACCACCTCCCGCAGCAGCCATGTCACCTACAAATGGCTCCAGATGGCAACAGTGCAGGGCCCTTATGGTTAGTTGACCTAACCAAGCATAAGGTTGGCTGGTTGTGACAAACATGAGATGGGTTTCTAACTGATGATGAAGCAAAGGGCCTGGAAAAACATCATCCTCATCTGCTGTAACTATCATGAAACATCCTGCTTGGACAGCACTGGGTTTGGAAATGACTGCTTTTTCTCTATGGCCCTTGCTATGATTTCTGTGGGTAACAATGACATCCTTCTAATTCTCCAGTCTTCAGCTTCCTTTGCCATTTAACAATTATAGTCATCACAGAAACCTCACACTGTCAGCTGGGAGTGGGTGAGCTTGATAATGTACTGAGGGACTTTGGATCTTTCCCAAGCAGAGTATTTTCAATAACACTTTTCAATTTCTCAAAGTGTCATATAAATTACAATTGCTTGTGAGTGGGGACAGAAGGGATTCATTTTCCCAGAGAATGGTAAGAGACTAATAAAATACATCCCAAAGAAGCTTTAATAATCTTCAAAAAATATACCTGGAAAACCAAATCAATAAAACATTTGATCCATTCTGGATCAGGACCTCTCTGTTATGAAAGTCTCAGATGGGCAGCAGCCCTGTTACTGAGATGCTGAGAGAGCACATTCCCTACCCTTACCTTCTGTCAGGGGGACAAGAGAGAAAGGCAGCTGTACTTTCTTTCCATTTTTAGTTTGGTAATGTAGAATAATCCTATATTGCTGGTGTTAGCAATACCCTTTCTCCCCTTCTGCAGGTAATATTCCCCATAGTGGAACGAGCTGGAGTGGACAGTGGTGCTGAAGGGCCCATCCTTTCTTTTACCAGCTCTCTGACTGCCAGGCTCAGGTAACAGCCTGCACCTCCACCAGGTGCTTTACCCCACCTCTACCTTCCTTTCAAGGCTGTGTTCATACAAGAAACCAAAGGCAGCAATTACAATTCTGGTCTGCCACCTTCAGCCAGACTATTTTCCTTACTAAAGCACAGTCCTAGTGAATTCAGAGGGGGCTCTTGTGGCATATATTGCAGCACATTTACAGCATACTTATGGTGAGACTTCCCTCCAAGACTCCTGAAATACTCTGCACAGCCCTCTCTGATATCAAAGGACATAAGGCTGCAAAAGAGCTGCATGGAAATAAGGGAATTTTCATAAGCATAAAACTGAAATAAAGTAATGGGAAATCAGACTCTCAGTGTACACCATGTTGTTAACTTTACTTCTGAATTGTTATGCTTTTTGGACAAAGGGGCATTAGATCTAATTTTTGATGTACTGCTAAATTACTTCATTATATGTTTAACACATTTTTATCTTACAAAACACTCAGAAGTTGGATTTTTGCCTGCAAAAGGTAATAGATTATACAGGAAGTCATTTCCCCCTTCCTTTTCTACCTGTCAGCTTCTAAGAAAGAGCGAAGAACAACCCTATTATTTTTTTTAATCAAATATATTTTATCTCTTTGTTGTTCTGGGTTTTTTACTGTGATGTGTGGGTGGGTAAAACTATAAGGATATCTTTTATCTTTTCTGAGAAATGTGATAAGAGGCAGACCAGGCGCTTCAATGTGGTGCTAATGCAAGGGTGACTAATGAATGAGCATGAAAAACGGACACTTGTCAGCCAGGAATTAGATGCAAACCAGACAAACAGAACAAGGCAGCATTACTGTCAGGGAAAGATGGATTTCTGCCCTTGGTAGACCTTTTAGACTCTGTTCTTCTAGTAACTCCAATGTCAACTTTCCTCCTGTTTACTGAACAGGATCAGAGCAAACATTCTAAAATATAAGCAAGATTTAAGAGCTCAAAAAGAAAAAAAGACACTTATTTTTTTTCTATGTAACTGTCATATTAAATATGGCTATTGAGAGAAATATGTTCAGTGTGTGTTTTCAGAGAAACAAGGGTTTAAGAATGTGAAAAGACCTCCAAAAAAAGTATGCATTTCTGTACAGAAGATAGCTTGCTTTATATAGGTAAGTATATACAGCCATCCACATAAAACCAAACACATCAAAAGCAAAAAATACAATAAAAACACTAGAGAAAAAGTGAATATGGCTTGGTAAAATTTTCACTGTTATTAGAGGACCAATATGTGGTATGTAACCAAGATTTCAAGATTTCAACCACTTCTTCCCCTGAGAGTGTTTTCAAGAGGCAAGGTTCAATTCTGTTTTAATTTTACCTGGCCTAATAAGAACATCCAAACAGAAAAATAATTGTGGGGAAAGACTGGTAAAATGTCACTGATGCTCTACAAAATGAAAGAGAATCCACATGCTTGTGAAAACTCTTCTCAGTGCATTTATTCCCAAACTTGGATGACTGATTCTTAATTCCAGAAACATGACTAATATTCTAAAATGGGTTTCTTCCTCTTCCATCACTTTCCACAATGCGGATAGAGTTGAGAGACTCCTTTTTGCTTACAAAAAAATCTAATAAATACTGAATTTCAAATCTAAATGTAAGAAACCCTGCCCTGTCAGGCATAGTTTGGCCTTGCTTTAATGTTCACAGCTGAGTCTGTCACCTTTGCAAAGGGATCAATCGCACTGGTGGGTAAGTAATGGAAAGGTTAGGTACAAAAACCTCTTCTTCTTTTTCCATTTTGTTCTAGTGTGATTCCAGCTCTGTTATTAATTAGATAAACCAGATTTCCAGTGAGACAATCACAGGAGTGTCATCAGGGGATCCCCCTGCAACCTCGATCAATGGCTTTTCTAAGTGTGGTGTCTTGCCCTGCAGAGTCCCCTGCGGTACCAGCTGCACGCTGGGCGCTGATCAAAGCCTCCTGCCCTCCTCCAGAGCACTGCAGCTCACAGAATGGGATTGCAGCTGGACAGGGCTGGGCTCTCAGCTGGCCCACACTTCAGCAGCTGGAGTTGAAGACTGAGGAAATAAGTAAATACCTCAAAACTCTGTCTTAATCCTTAATACACAACTCTGTGCTACTCTGTCCTTTTTTGGAGGGGCTGTTTCACTTCTGGCCAGACCTAAAGACAAATGTTGCAGTACCAAGAGGCTGACATAGCCACCTTTTCAGTCTGGAGAGGAACATCACAGATGGTGGAACCTTCCAAAGATGCCTGACAGCTCGTGGCTTGGGCTGAGCTTGTCTGTAGCCCTCTGGTGGCCCACATAGCCAGGAAGCAGCATGAGCTTCCAGGGCCAAACAGTTGAGGGGGACTGCAGCAGTTTCTTGGAAATGCACACCTTGTTTTGGGATGCAGGCTGCTCTATACACCGACCTGGGCTACAGAATGAGGAGAGGAACACCTTTTGCCTGTCACGCTACCATCTGCAAGACATTCTGCATGAGCCCAGGACCTTCTGTCCTCTTTTGTTTCCTTTGTATTTTCAGCCTGAGCAAATGGGAGGTGCAGACTGGCCAGCCCTCATTCTGTCAATGGTATCTTCAGCCAGCTGGGAATAACACCATACCCCAATGATTCTAGAGACTCACTGCTTACAGATCTGCAAGAAAACCATTTCTTTCCCCTCCCCTCTTTACCTCCAAGCTAATCCAGCCAGGTGCTCATAAGACTAAACCATCTTTTGCAACCCAGCTTCCCTGTGGGCTGTGCTTATAATGAAGAATGACCCACTCAACACATTTGGTATTGAAACAACTGTAAAAAATACAAGTAAACAAACTTTGTCAAGAATCCACTGAGCAGATGGGTTCCCAGGTGTACATTGATCACACTATTCTCCTCCTCTTCTATTTTTACTTGATAGCTCAATATTTTGTTGTAAGCTTAACCTAAAAACCAACTTATAAATGTAATTCTAGTCATTTGATGATTGAAGATGGACTCCTAAGTTCTTGTTTTTCAAATAAATCTAAATGTAATGTTCAAATGACTTAACCTCAACAGGTGACTTTTTACACAACAGATGTGCTAAAGGTACTAAAGACAGGCATTAGAAACACCAGGTGTACATTACAATTCACATGTAGAATTGAATTTACAAGACACTGAAACACTTAAACTGAAAACTCTTTATAAGTGGGGTTTTGTTCCTGCTCTTCTGATGCACTAACATAACTCACACAGCTGTCTGGTGACTACTAAAATACAAGCAAAAGTGTATTAACTTCCTGGCTGGATCTATCAGCACTAAGGCCCTAATCAGACTGTACTGAAAGATGATAATTTATTAGGCATGACAGTGCAGGCAGGATATTCTCAAAGCTCCTACAGAGGGATTAAATTAATGTTAATTCAGTAAAGGAGTTTCCTTTTGTTTTTTAAGCAATACAAGCATCAGGTCCACCCTAATTTATGGAGTCTTGGCTTTTCCATACAGTGCAATGTAATTTCTATTTATTACTGTTGCAACTGCATTCTTAAATTAGGGAGTGGTCATGCCTGTTAACTGGGGAAGTGGTACAGAAGAGTGCCTGTGCTTTTCAGGAGCACAAGCAGAGAGGCAGGTAAGACTGAATATGCTAAATGCACAGTTAACCTCTCTGCTGCCCTTTCTGTAATCTGCTGCTCTTCAGTAATCTCAGCTCGAGACCACATGCCTCAGTCATCCCTTTATTAACTCCAAGCAGCGGATATTGATTAGTAGCAACTTAAATGGCACACAAGGAAGGAAGGAATTAAGGTCCTATCTCTGCTAACGCTCACACACACACTTGCCAAAGTACACAAACCACATTTTAATGTTCTTTCTTAATACTGGATATCCTGGATGTACCTTCCTATTAACATTTTCAGTTGCTGACCTTCCTAGCTCCCTTCTGCTTATCTCAACATCCACCCAACTTTGTTCCTGTTGTAAAGGGCTCTAATGCCTTAGTGGCTGCAGAACGTGTCCTCACAGCTCTGCTTGGATCAGGTAGGAGAAGGGAGGGAAGAAAGGCACTGCAGCCATGTGCCACAGAGCATGGCCCCCAGCACAACAAGGTGAGATAAACAAGTATCACTAAAGAATATGTGACTGGTTTTCATATCTGCTCCTTTGCATAACTGCAAACCCCTTGTAAGCAGAGATAAACCATCAGATGAACCAATCTAATTTTCTCTACTGCATTTATCTTATCAGTATACAGTATCTGACATGCATATATTAACTGCATGCCTTTGAAAAAATGTCTGGGAGAATAAAGGCTTTCAGATAAGTACGTGGGAAACTAGTACAGAATGTAAAAAAAAGATTAACAAGCACAGTTCCTTACTACATCAGGGCTTTTAAAAATCTTTTTTCTTGTTTTTTTTTTTTTTTTTAATTCTGATTTTGAGATAGTGGATAAAGGAGAAGAATAAACTATTCATATCCATTACACCAAAAAAGATAATAGAAGAAACAGAAAAATATAGAAAAAAGGTAATAGAAATTACAGAAAAAGCTTCTATTTTCTCATAGATGTTTAACAAATCCAAAACCTGGGAGCAGATTAAGGGCTTAAATTTTTACTATATTTTCTCAAGGAGAGCATGGGTTAACATCATGAAGTCAGTGAAGCTACAGCAACACCAAAGTGGTGCAAATGAAAAGTGAGTTTGCTCTATGCACAGGGGTTTAAAGCAATTTGTCTTAGCCACTCCTTTATTATCTGATCTAAAAATTAGGTCAAATCCTGCAGCTATTGTTTAGTCTTTATCAGATGTATGTTTCAGTGGGTTTAACTCTATTTTTGGTTACACAGGCTCAGATCTCATTCATTGTTTTAACAGGAATTTTGCCCCATTCAGTTTTATCTGCTCAGTGGCAACAGCTCTGTTACAGAAAATTCACATTAAAACTTTATATTTGATTGCATTTTTCACAGCCAAAGGCAAAGCTGTCCAAAATCCCTCCTTTCTCCCATCCTCCATAACAGGAAAATTTTTTAATTGAGAAGAAAAACTGCATCAAAACATATTAGTGACTTCTAAGGCTCCTCATAGGATTTGCCTAGAATAAATCAGAAATGTGCGAATAAATAGGAAATGTGTTTTAGCACTTTCCTAGGCAAATACCTTAGAAAATTTACTGTATCTTTCTAGCTCCACCAGGATACATACATTAGGTGTCACTACTTTTTTGGTTTCTGATATATCTAAAATGGCAAAGTGAAAATTAATCCCGACAAATCTGCTGGTTTAAGAGGATGAAATGCTCAGCTCTGCTCTCATGGGCACACCGACGCCCCAAGACACTGAATTCCATGAAACAGGAAAAACATGCCTTTGCAGAAACAGCCTACACAGAAGGGAGTCATTTCCCAGCACAGGCATAATGATCCAGGAGTGACATTTGCTGTTAAATGGCCTGAACACTTAAGGAAGCTGGAATGTTGTCTTTAAACTCAGGCTCTTTTCCTGTCTGTATTGCCAGCATGGGCAACCTTTGAACACCAGCAGCATCTTTAGTCCATATTTATAGATCATTCCTTTCCTGAATAACTGAAGCTCTTGGTCAAAGCAATGCTGCAATTGATTTTCACAGAGAACTTTCATTGACCAGGTTGTTATGTACTTTCTGACACATGCCTGACCCTGTATTAAACAAACACAAGCTGCTTTTCCAGGATGCACATTTTTCACACTTTCAAATTACTTTTCAGTTAATTCTATTACACGCTCAGTGAACAGTGATGCTGGGTGCTATTTTTCTGTTTGTTTGTTTTAATGGAGTGCAGCTTCAGCCCTTGAGAGGACAGAATAATTCCAGAATCAGACGTAAGGGCATAAGGGAGAAAAAACAGAAAGTGGATAAGGAGAAAAGGAGAAGTAAATGAACAGGGAGAGGGAGAAACGGGAAGAGAGAGGGGAGAGGGAGATGATGGGGGAGAGGGAAAGAGAGAGAGAGAGAAAGAGGAGAGAAGCTTTTCCTTATGTGTTAGATATGGCTAGTTATGCTACAATTGCCCCTGTCAAGATAAAATCACCAGGTTCAGGTATTAAGATAAATAATTCCACTTAAGCAGTTTACATGCTCCATTGGCCCCTCACCTTTCCCAAAGGTGTCAGTGCTCACTCTTGTGCCAATTAAAAGGGAAGACTGCACTGGTGACAAATAAGCAGCTATAGCTACAGATTGATGTGGAGAGATGGACTCTTCTGTCCCTCTTAAGATTGGACATCCTTGATTTCCTGGATTAATAAATACTGCATAGAACCTCCATTGTATCCCAGCCTCATGGCACACTGTGTAGCCATCAGAATGCTTAACCAGCTGCATTGCAAGTTTGTTATGACACAATTTTTTTTTTATTGCCTGTGCAGATTCAGTCCTAAGAAGTCAAAGTTGCGAATACAGATGAGCGTTGGTGTAACTGAGGTTAAAGTAGTGGTCTTGCAAACCAAATGACATCAAAAAGTAAGGCATATTCCCCACATCACCTTTCCGAGTTCCCAGAAAGTAGGTTGGAGTTACCTGACAAATTTATAGAAATCTGTGCATGGAGAATTTTGCAGAGAATGTGCTTTTGTTGCTGGTTTAAAATCCACTGATTGAAGGACTCATACTTCAATCCTTAATCCCAGGGACTCTAAGTGACTTGCCTATGTCACAGCTGTCCAAGAATCCCAAATTTGGGCACAAGAGGTTAAAAAAACTTCAGTAAAATACAAAGCCACATTTGAGTTACAGGTGTCTAAAATTCCCTGGTATTTATTTAATTAGACTTTTCTGGGAGGAAAAAAAAAAACCACTGAGACTCTGGAAAAATCACTGAACTGATTGTTCTCCTCTTTCCAAAATATAGTAAGTAAAATAAGCAAACTCTGCATTATGAGCACCTTCAATAGAAATGTGGACACCTGGGAATGTCAGTTGATATAAAATAACTTGCATTGACAAATAATGATTATGTGTTATATAGGAATTAGGTGCTCAGGTATGCCAGGACACAAAAATTACTTAAATATCAAGTAAAATACACTTAAGTATATATAAAATACTTCCAAACTGTGTTAATTTAATGGTCATCTGTCAGGGGCTACCTGGCAGGACATGAGAATCTACTGAATGAGTTAACTGCAAAGTCATAATCTAAAAAACCTGTTCAAACATCGCTAAGCCTCTCTGAAGTGCTGACTGCTTGGAAGAAAAAAAGAATTGAAACCACTCTCTTTTGTTTCATTACAAAAAAGGAAAATCCTCAAAGTTTTGAAAAGCTTCCTGCCATGAGAAAGCAATACGCACACGTGTATTGGCATTTCTGCTTTTGCAGGAAGACTGTCTTGTACAATAGTCTTAATTCCCCTTAGCCCTGGGGAAATTCTTCTCTGAGGGTAGGCCTATACTTAAAAGTACAGGTCCCTATTTCCTATTTTACTTGGAATAAAAGCTTTCAAAAATGGGTATTTCAATAGCACCTCTGAGATTTGTATCTAGATGTTTATACAGAAGGTACCTCCTCTTTGAGGATTTAACCAAGTAGTAGTTTCTCAAGAAGAGAAGGAGAATCAAGCCCTTAATGGAGAGTTATAATGACAGAGAGTCCTTTCTCTAATATGTCTGTGAAAAGGTTTATTTGGCTGGAAGAATTCTCTTATCCTATTATAAGTTGCTAGGCACAGTGCAGGGAATATAAGTATGCTGCAAATCCAGCTTCCAATGACCTTTTCTCACAAAATGTGTTTTTCCTGAGTGAAAGCAGTGGAAGAAAAGCAATTATAGATGATATATTTTGTTCCTATTATACAGAACAGTATTTCATCATGTGAAAGAGAAATGGGAGTCCCCAGTGTGACTACTCTATTACAAAGAAAAGCACCTCTTTGAAAATTAATGAACATTAAATATTTGTACAGTCAAATGAAGATCTGTTTTCAGGGAATTGGTTGCCCTGTGTTCTTGGGGTCTAATCTGGGAATGGTTCCAAATAAATACTGAGGCTAGTAGCCATGAATGACAATGATGAAATTCTAGGGTTCAGATGACCACTTTCAAACTCATATTACCAACCTGACCACATGATACGCTAAACACACACTTTTTTCTTTGCTAAGGAACAGCAGCTCTATTATCTGACTGCAGTGATACATATTTTCAGCTTTACAGAAAAGAGTCTGGGTGTTCTGGTGGGCACCAAGCTGACATTAAGTGAGAAATGTAGCAAATGTTAGCAAATACGGCTAATGATGTCCTGGGCTGTGCTAGAGAAAAAGCATTGACAACAGGTGAGAAAGCTGATCCTGTCCCTTGATTCAGCCCTTGTGAGGTCACATCTGGAGTGCTGGGACCAGTTCTGGGCTCCCCAGTACAAGAGATACATGAACATACTGGACCAGTCCAGCAAAGGGCCACAAAGATGACAGCAGCAACTCTCCTACAAGAAAAAGCCAAGAGAGCTGGGACTGTTCATCCTGGAGAGGAGAAGGCTCAGAGGGATCCTATTCACCAGATGGGAGAGTGCAACAAAGGCACAGTCAGGCTCTTTTCAGTGGAGCCCAGTGATGGGACCAGAGGCAATGGAAAGAAGATGAAACACAGAAAGCTCACTCTGAACATCAGGCAACACTTTCTGATTGTAAGGGTGACAGAGCAGTGGCACAGGGTGTCTAGAGAGATGGTGGGGTCTCCTTTGTTGGAGATACTCAAAAGGCATTTGGAGATGGTCATGGGTAATTGGCTCTATGTGTCCCTGCTTGAGCCAATGGTTGGATCAGATGACCTCCAAAGATGCCTCCCAGAATCAACCACTCTATGGTTCTGTGAAAAGAACAGCTATCACCTCTTTCCATAGCTCGCTTTGTTAAGGTTCCTACTCATTAGCTTCAGGCGCTTTTATGGGCACATAAAACTGCTGTACTCAATAAATACTGGTTTTGATGCCACACATAGGAGAACGAGGTTTAGCTCTTAAGACGAGAACAAACCAAAACTCTTGTGAATATTTCTGAAGGCCTCAGTTTCAGTATGCATCAACAACTGCACAAAATACAGAATGGTTGGAAACGAAACATCTCCCTGGAATGGCAGAGACTGCACTTCTCCTCAGGTAAGCACCACCACCCCCGCTGCCCAGCCGAGCACTCACAGGCAATGCGGACGTAGGCTTTGCGGCTCTTGGTGGTGCCTGCAGAGCTCCAGGCTACGCACTGGCACCAGTAATCCTCCGGCCCGAAGAGCTCCTCCACCTGCTGCCGCGAGATCTCGATGCTCACCTCCCGCACAATCAGACCTGTCAGGGGGCAAGGAACACCGGTCAGTGCTGGCCTTACTGATGGACAGAAAATGAGCGTCGTTGCAGAAATCTGCTTGCAAAGCTGCTGGGAGACCTTACATTTCTCTACAAATATCTACTCAGCAACACAGACTGTCATAAGGATGTGAAGGGAAAGAAACTCCCACTTTATCTGCATAATGAGAGATGTGGGTGAGTGAAAAACTAATTGCTGGAGATTTTGACTTTCATCACATACAGCATGTATTTTAGACAAATTGGAGGAACAGCGCCTCAACTAATATAAATTGTACCACATCTCTAGGACAATTTACATCAAGGGACATTCCAGACCAGTTTTATTTTGATATATCATAAAACCACATAATCATTCAATTTATATGACTTCCTTAGCCTTTTTGTACTTCATATCTTTTTGCTAGACAGACACAGCACAGGGAGAAGTCCTGTTCACTGTGATACTGAGCTGCCAGGGAAATAGATTTTAGGATGGCAGAAAATGTCCCAATACTTCATGATGATGAGCACACGTGCTGCAGTGTGCTTATTGCAAGCTTATTGCCTTATACTTAAGGCAAGTAGTGCCTTAGTAGGACACTACCACTGTCATATATGCTACAGATGTTGGGATATTTTTAAAGGGATTTTATAAAAGAGTGAAACACAATTCAGTGCCTGGCAGTCTCTCTGGCCCTGCCCTCCATAACCCATCTCAGCACAACCCTCCCCCCAACCCACAGCTGCACCCACGAGGACAGTGACCCACTTGCCATCCTCCCAAGCAGATTGAGATTTGCCCACATTTCCCACACAGTGCTCTCTCTGGGGAAGCCTTTTTGCTTCTTCTAAGTGCAAGGAAATTCTGCGGCGTCTCAGACACCACTGTGAGCATCACTGCAAAATGTGTGGATCCTTTAATGACAACCACTGTGTTTCACACTGACACAACCCCCTTCTTTGCTTCAAAATGCACTCCCTGGTCTAAAGGCTCTTAAATACTGGGTGGGAGAAAGTGTTTACACCTTTTCTCAGCATATTTGCTCTTTGCTGATGATGCCAAAGTATTGACAAATTTCTAATGCATACCTGCCTGTAGAGAACACCAGTGCCATTTCAAAGATGCACTCTTGCAAACAGCCTTGAATATATAAATTCACGTACAAATATTTTGTGTAGTGAGATTGATTTTCTTTTTCTTTCCAGAATTGCCAGGAAACTGAACTGAATTATCCTTGGATCAGAGCATGCACAGGCTGTCCCCGTCACCAAACACCAAAGGGCAGGTCCTTCTGCTGAGCACAGTCTCGAGCCTGTGGAGGCAAGCTACCCTCAGCCTCCTGCCACAGGGCTTACAAGGGGATATTCATAAGGTGAATGTTCCCAGTTGTACAGCATGGCATGTTCCTCAAGCACTGGAAAGCAGGTCAGCCCTTTGATTTGCCTCCAGCCTCACAGAGGCTCCATTCAGGGAGCCAGTGATTAATTACTGTTTGCACACAGTTGTGCGCTGCCACTGTGGCTGCATGCTGCCTGCGTCCCAAGCTTGGGCAACAACCTGGCAGCAGAAAGGAATTAAGGCATGTAACACCACAGACTCCTCTGGTGGGAATGCTTTCTAATGAGATGTATTTTCCTGCTAGAGACTATCACAGCCCAGCTCCCTTTTTATTTCATTATCCTTGACATCTTTAGCCATTGAATAATCAGCTTCTTTGGGGGAAACACTTAATAGCTCTTCTCTTTGAAATGAAATACTCAAAATATGGTAACAGCACTCCAAAGAATGGAAATCAAAGCAGTGCATGGGAATTTGATATGCAGTGAATACTGTGTTATAAACTTATTTTGCTTTGATGAGCTAATTTGGCTTCAAGAGGGGTCTGAGGGATAGCTTTTGTCCTGGTGAGAAGAGCATGAAGAGGGTGGGGAGGAGCATGTACCTTACATCCATAAAAATTGTTATATTTTCCCAGTGCAACTGCTGCTAGCCTAAAGATTCAGCTCATTCCCCCAGTTTTTACTGTACTAGCCCAGGGAGCTTTTGAAGGTTACAATATTATGTTTTTATAATAATGCTGATTATGACAGAGCTTGATGGAGCAGTGAACTTTGTTACCCAAGGGCTAAAACAAGCATGCTCATAATGACCATACTGGTTAATAATGATTATGAAATAGCTTTAACATTCAGGACACAAATGCTGTTTTCTGATTGTCTGTGGAAGATACAAAACTATACTACAAATAGCTGCTCCTTATGAATGCACCAGCAGAATTTTTCATCTCAGACCCCATGAGATGCTTTCTAATTCAAAATAATAACCTACTCCTGGTAAAGCCTTTTGGGATGGCTGAGAAGTACTGACATGTTTCAGATTATTCAGAGTAATTTGGTCTTTGAGTAGCATCAACAGTTGTGCTATGACGAAAGAGATGCACACCTTCTTTCTACAGCAAATAAATTTTACCTCTTTCTGCTTACAAGCAAAAAACATCATTGTGTCTTGATCTCTAAGGTAAACGATGGTTCCTAGAGTTCAAATGTACAAAACCAGTTGGTGGTAGTGATTATCTGCAATATAAGGACCCATGGCCAGAACTCAGGGACTTGATTCCACCACTGTTTCCCAGCACAACCCACTGGTGCCTTATTGCACAAACAGCAATGCTGATTTAGGAGAAAACCCTCACCAGCTGAATCACACCCACCATCAGACCCTGGGGCAAGCACAAGGGGTCATGTTTCCCTTGTTGTATCAACTCACAATCTTATTCCTTCTGCTAGCACCCTCCAACATCACCCCAAACAGAAAGTCCCTTTCTAGGCTATATTGCAAACACTGCAATTTGCTGAGATATCTCAGATAGCAGCTGCCTTGTTACCAGCTGACACACGGCTGTACATCAGATTTCACAGAGGAGTTGGCATACTCTGTCTGCTTTCATTCAGGAGTGTATTGCTTATCCATCTCCCATGGGCACCAAGTGCAGGAAAACCCTTGCATGATGACTTCAAACTGAGATCTTCATCTTATCTCTGTTGGACCTGCTTCTGCTTCTACACTAAACAACATTAGCTAGAGGAATGGAAAAAGAAAAAAAAGGAAAAAGGAGAAAAAAAGCTGAAAAACCTATGTCTCAATATTTCCAGACAATGTGGCACGCTGCACCTCTGATAAACAGGGAACTGTTTCTCAAATTGCTTGATTATAAGTGAGTGCACAATCTCTGAGAGCAAAATTAGAAGTTGCTTTATAAAACCAGTCCCTGTGCTTTGCCCAAATACACTTAGGACAAGACAGACTAAGAGATAAGCAATAATTTATGCATCATATACCTCCCTGATACTGGCCTTGTCACTGTGCTAAGTAAAAAATGTCACCTTCTCACAGAAGGGTAAATCCTTTACCTTATCTTCTTCTTTAGAAATATATTGAATTTTTCAGTCCAGTTCTTTATACAGCTAAGCTATATAGCAGATGAAGATACACAACATAAATGTGGGGGTTTTTTTTAACACTTGAGTAAGCTGCACATTTCCAGAATTACATAATAATCTCTTAGATGGTGGAATAACCCACAAGAAGTCAGGATCTTCCTATTTCAAGCAATGTCATAACAAACAGAGTTGAAGGGAAATAACAGCAATGTTGGCAGCTAGAATGTTTGACAGGTTCCTTTTATAAATCCACAAAGACTTGACCAAAGGGATATCCCTGGCATGCTCAGCATATAAAGCTGAGAGAAGAATAAGGAAAATGTTCAGAGCGATGGTATTTGTCCTGCAAAGACACCTGTGATGGACCCATGCTTTCCTGGGAACACCTGCCTGCCTACCAAGTGTTGAATAAATTCTGTGTTTTGCTTTGCTTGCACAGTTTCTGGTTTACCTATTAAACAGCCTTTATCCCAGCCCATGAGTTTCCTCATTTCTACCTGCTGGATTCTCAGCCCCATCCCACCATGGGAGTGAGTGAATGGCTGTGTGTGGCTCAGTCACCAGCTGACAACCAGTCTAAGATATTCTTTTGTTCTAGTAGTTTTCTGCCCAGTTCAGGGTGGAGGATAGCAATGAAGAAGGGTCGTGACATTTGTCATAACTGGTCTGCAATTATGTCCCAGTCCAGTGAATTAAGAAGTTGTCTATACGTCACAATTTTTGCCAACTTACTAGCACAGCTTTTTCAATAAAATAAATGTATTTCTGGGACTAATACAACTTGTTCTCTGAAAAGGAGTAGGAAAGAACCAGAACTTATTTCTGTATTTGCAGGCTATGATGGATTAATGGGCAGAGAAAGGCAGAGGGTGGAAGGAATCTTTCTCAGTCTGCCTACTGCTAAAAAGCACAGGGAGAGGCACTAGCTCATGGTGTATATCAAAATCGAAGCTAATACCCCTCATGGAGCAAAAGGAAGTGTGAAGAGGGAATCGTGCCTTATATGCATGGTCTTTTATTATAACTGTATCCTAGAAACACAATAAAGGAAAGACACACTTCATACATATGGTCCTCAAGTGCTTAACTAGTTGGCTATACAAACTGTGAGGTAGATTATCTGGTCTTCAGAGGCACAAATGTTATCTTTTTTAATGTATGCAAATGCAATGCAATTGTAGATATTATGGCAGATTATTGATAACTGCAGTTATAACTCATGGCTTCCATATTGCATCCACTGAAGTAATTGGCAAATTTCTCAATGATTCTAAAAGAAACAGATTTGCTGATCAGATGCATGTTTTTCTAGGGAAACAAAAATGTCTCAAGGCTCTATGACCATATAAGACTGCACAAGACAATAAATGATCACCAACCCCACCAGAAAACAGAAATTTGTGATCAATTAATCGAATGTAATTATTCAGCTTGGAGTCAGTGTAGGTCACAGAGTTAATATCTACACCTCACTGGGCATCATTCTGCCAAGAAACTGTTTTGATATATTTGGCTGCCATAACTGTTCAGCATTTGATATTAATACCCAAGACCTGTGAAAATACTCCTCAGGACTTTGATAGAGCGATTTTGGTGAAAGTGCTACATTGGTATGTGTTTGAACCCTCTGGCAGAACAGTAAACAGGAACTATTTAGTTGCAAGACTAAATTGCACTTACAAGAACTCTAAGAAACTGCATGGATACTTTGTTTATTTTCTCTGTAAGCAGTTCAAACAGTTTCTGTGCTTTTGTGCTTTCATTTGCCCAAAAGGTATTTCATTAATTAGTAATCACATATGCCAAAGAACACATTTCTCAAGGAGATGGAACTTCATGACCTACTGGTCTGGAAAAAGACACTGCAGTAACACCTGCATATAGATAGCAGGTATATCACAGCCACTGCCAATAAGTATGGAAATACAGCCCATTTTCACAAAGGTAACTTGCAACCCTTTATACATTCAATTTTGGAAAGTCAGTTCTCAGACCATCCTCACAAACCTGATTATTTTGTGCTGCTGGTTCTCTCTCTGCTTAGACAGGTCCAGGTTCCCCCAAGTAGGTGAGACCCCAAATGTCCCTTCCCACTGCTTGGAGGGAATGCAGAGGGCAGGGACAGTTTCTGATTGATGTAAAGAGGCTTTGTGGAGCCAGCAGCAAAACAGCTCTGGGGTAGGGGCATTCCTCTGCACACTCATGAAGCACCCTTGCTGATATAGAATCAAATTATGTTCCTCATGTTCCTCATCTGATTTAAGAGTTCTAACAAAGCCTCACCAAAAAAACACTTAAAAGAGTAGCATAGTTTTGCCTCATGAAAGTGGCCAAGACCATAAGTCAAAGTGGTATGACCGTAAACAGATTTAATAAAAGAGAAAGAGATTGGTTTCTTTTCATGTAATCTTTTGGCCTTTTACCTTTAGTGGTAAAATATAAGTGACCAAAGTCAAGAATTATGATCTTTTTCTTATGGATAGCCCGGAATGACCCATCCAATTTATTTAATTGTTCATCACAGGTGCTGTCAACAACCTGTGTCTGTTTGCTTTACCTGGTGAAGTAAATTTTTGACGAAGGTAAAAAAAAATAAAACCAGTGCTATGCAGGAATTTAAATTTATTTACCCTCTTGCAGAGATGGATCCCTCACAGTCAGAGAGTTATTCCACTAGAATATATCAGAGTACTTAAGCTATAGAATTTGATGTTTAAAAATGAATAAATAGGCTATGCACAAGAAGAACAGCTTCAAATATTAAAGTTCTTGCTGAGAAAAATGTATTCTGTGCACCATAATGGGACTGAGATGATTGCAGAATGGCACACTTTGCCTATAGCTTATTTTCTATATAGAGTACCTGTAATCTTAACAAAAGACAGATAGACAGATAGATATCCAGAGATAGTTTAAAAGAGTAAACAGCTTTTACACCCAGTAATCCTTCACACTGCGACTGCCTACACCTGGCTTTGTCTCAATACACTGCTTTTACACAAATTGAGGCTGGCTGGCAATATGAAATAACTGTGTGAAGATCACAAACAATTTTCCACAAATATTAGCTTAAATATTTAAATTAAAATCTTCCAGCTATTTTTGGTCTCTTCATAACTTTCTCTTTAGGAAATAGATACATTCCGAACTCAAATTAACACAGGTGAAGGCAACAGTGTAATAAAGTCAAGATTGCTCTAAAATCAATGTCAGGTTTGCACTGGCTTGCATCCCCTACCTACGTTATCTAATTACCACCTAATGGTATTGAGTTAAACTAAAATCCAAGCTCCCCTGTTTTTTAACTGACTGACTTACACAAAAATTACAAAGGGCTGTCTTCAGAGGGATTTGACTTTGAATTTGAATTAAAGAACATGTATTCTGTTTAGGTTTTGTTTTCTTTCAGTGAAAACAAGGTGGTTTTGTTCTTTTCCCATTAACAACTGAAGGACCAAGTTGTGTAAGATGCAGAGGAGATTTCAAAACAGAGTTCTTGGATGCTGGTGGAAAACAAACCACATGCCCTGGTCCCTGCCAACATGGTGGGTTTGTCCCCTTGGTAAGGTAAAATAGCCCCTCTGCTATCTCCTCCCCTGGTTAATCTCAGCAGTTGATTGCTTTACATCACCCTTAAACTACAGCTGTTTAATACCTTGGAACAGCATTGGATTGCTTGTTCTCAGCCTACAAACCATTCAGAGATAAAAGAAAAACACCTCCCCCTTTGTTTCTTAATGAAGGCTATTTTCTGGTTGACAGCAGTTTTTGCAAATATGTACAAATTGATTCAAAATTCATTGCTCTCTTCCACATACAACAATATGTGCCTAAAGTTGCCACATTTTTTTCCTTTTTCCTGGAACAAAAGCATTAAGTTCCAGTGTAGCAGGACTCCAAAGAAAACCTTCCTATAAACATATATTTACATTTAACAATGGGCATCATAATTTCTGAACTCACAGAGGCTGAAGTCTAAGAGCAGAAACAATTGTGAATTGAAGCATCTTGACCCAAAAGTTATCCTGACACTAAGAAACCTCAGGTGGTAATCCCCAAACAATTCCTTGCCTGGCTGGTGCTGCTTACAGGGAGTGGAAAGAACACAGGTTGTCCACAGAAAAAAGCAGGAGTATGAGCTCTGAGCAGCTCCAGCTCTTGGGTCATAGCCCAATCTTCCCTTCTTTTGATTGAGGAACATGCAGCTGAGAAAAGATGTTGGTTTAGTTTTTTTCAAGGGCCAGGAAAAAAAACATGCCAATGGTTCATGTTTTACTTAAAGCAGGAGTTGAGACTTCACAAAGAAGATCTGTGCACTTTTCATTTTTGGTTCAGAGGATTTACATGCTCTTTTTAATGATCTGGGCCTTCAGCAGTGGGTAATGCTTCCCAGTCCCCAGCTTAGTGCTCATGCAAAATTGAAGCACTTTCGAGGCAGTTTAGAGCCTACAGATGAATCTCAATGTGCAGGCACAAAGAAATAATGGTCTAGCACTTCACAAGATGAAGCAGAGGAAATTATGAAAAAACAACAACAACAAAAAAAAAGAAATCTATTGAACTTCAAACATCTGGGAAGCCAAATGAGAACATCTGAATTTTGAACAGCATATTTACATTCCCTTGCATAGTGAAGGGGGGGCAGGAAAAGGAACAATCAATGGGTTTGTGTGTAAATTTATATATCAAAATAGACATCAAGTTGTTTATTTTACTGACTTACCAACTTACATGTGTTACAGATATAAAATATGTATCTGCACACGTATGTATGTACCACATCCACCCTGCATGGTTTTGAGAAGCAGAGACAACATGAAAATGCCTTATTTCTGTGAACTTGATGCAATGACACAGTTCAGTGGCTGATGCAGCTATTGTGGGAACAAGGACAGGCTCAATGTGACACAAGGGGTCACTCGGGAGCCTCCTCAGCAGTTGTTTTCCTATTTTTTTATTCTGCAATGTATAGGAACAGCAGGTTAGGGAAGAAGTTTAAGACCCCCATCATTTTTTGCCATTGTTCTGCATGCTGGGGATGGCATTTCACAGCTGACCTGGGTATCTTGAAAAAAAAAAAAAGAAAACTAAAAAGAAAAGAAGAAAAAGGCTAGCAGCTGCTTTCAAAGCAGCTTTGTCCACTGTGCTGTCAAGTGAAGTCACTCTCCAGACAGAGATGAAGCTCTGGGAATTTACTGTCTGCTCCCCCACCCAGCATGTTTTCAGAGTTGTGCCAGGGCAGCAGTCAAAACACCAGCTCCTGAACACCAGGAGGTTTTTCTTAGTCTGTAGTGAACAAAGGAATGATGGCAGGAAGGCATGCAAAAAGGCAGCCTGGTGGTCACAGAAGTCCTTTGGTGTGTACAGCTGGGTACAGCACAGTTCATGATACTCGCCAGCTACAGCGGGCACCAGGGATGTAAGCAAGTTCCTCAGCAGATCTGTGTGACTTTGACATGAAAATAAGATCTTTTAAATTATGTAAGCAAATGCTTCAAAATATCCCTGTAGGTCTAAATGCCTCCTTTTACTCTTTTTTTCCTAGGTACCCCACCACTCTGAATTCCAATATTGGTTTCCACCTTCGTTGAAAACCAGAAGCACTCAACCTAATTCCCCAAAGCAAACCTGATCTACTTCCAGGCACTGCTGTTCCTCAAGGCTGGCCGTCCTTACTCCTCCCCAGAGGAGGGCACAGCAACCAACCTAGGTGCAGCATCGGCACTCATCACAAAAACATAATTATACAAGTCACTGGGAACCCAAAAACTGCATTCAACCAACCAAGATCCACTCTGAATCAAAACCTGGGAGCAAAAAATAGAAGAGGCTTCAAGGGCCTAAAGATTTGTATTCAGGGAATAGAAGACACAGAAGTGTCTGACAAAAGACTCACTTTCTACTCTTACAATCAAAGTAGGAAGGGGATGAGAAGTTATGAGGAATTGTGAAAGGCATTCCAACAAAACCTGAGAAAGAACTGTAAGTAACCTTGCAGGTGAATGGCAGCTCTGCTGGTCCTTACCACATCATACTGCTCATTTATGTACAAATTGGGAATGCAAGGGAATGACAAAATGAATACAGGCAGTGAACCTGTAAAGGCGGCACAAAATTAGATCCTGTGTGGGTCAGAGCTGCGTGTGACAGGCACCTCTCCTTCCCTTCATAACATTAGCGATGATTTGGCACCCTACCTGCAGAGCAAAAAAAGCCTTGCTAAATCTGATCTATGTGCAAAGCTTTGCTCCATACAAATGCTCTTCTTTCAAAAAAAAAAAAAAAAAAAAAGCGCCCCATTATTGAAAAAGTTTTAAAAGAAAGGATTTCTCCAATGTAGTTTTAAAGAATAGGAATTCTTCAGCTGATGATTTCTCTGCCTAACGAGCTGAGAGGAAAACATAGAAGATACCACTCAGGTTACTGAGACACAAGCTTAGATAGACACCAAGGTAGTCTGCAAAACACTTAAATGTTTAGCACAGTCATTAAGACCCCAATGTCTCTGAAGAGTGTTAGACTACAGCCAGATCATCTGGCTGCATCAGACTAGAACTTGTTTGCATAGAAGTAAAAGTCAGGTATAATTTCCCTGAGTATTTCCAGGTATTTTTGTGAAGGAACTACAGCTTTACTAGTCCTACTCATTCTTATATTTAATTAACTGAAAAAACTACACTTACAGGATGCAAGTGTTCCTGTTCCATCTGCTACTGAGTGCAGCACTTTAGCTTGGCAGCACTCAAGACCTTGGCTCTGCTCTTCTTTTCCACCATGCTCTTTTCTGCCACTACTGTATCCAAGAAACAGCTGTTTTCCATTTAGGCCCGTGGGTGCAGGATGGAGACTGGGCTTTGGGACTCACTTCCAAATCAAGAACACATTTATGAGCCTTTCAGGTATCAGACCACCCTCGCCACAGGGGCTCCAGATCCCACACAAAGCGTTCAAAAAGAGCTGGAGGACAGGGATGGAAATAGGAAGCGCTGCTGTGCAAAGTTGTGGCTAGTCTGAAGCTGTGGTGGGTGGACTGATGTCAGAAGATGTCTCTTGGGGAATTAATGCGATTATGAGTGTGTAACAGAGGGTTTAATGAAGGAAAAACTTGGAAGAGAGAAGATGTAGGATGGAAATATTCAGGGGGGTGTCCTCAAATGCTTTAAATGAATGTAAGAGGCATCCATATTCCTCTTGTAATTATTTTAAATAACTTTATTTCCTGTCTCAGATTTGTTTTTCTAGAAGCCCACAGGAAACCTCCAGGACAAATATATCCTAAAGCTTTTATCTTTTGGTCCCAAAGCACTTTGCAGAGGTAAATCACAGAGACACTGAGTGATCTGCACAGATACATGGTGATTATACAGAAAATCTGGGATGGGCAAATGACCCTTCCCATGGGCCCATCATTACTCAGAGGAGGAGCATGAGAGGGATTAATTTGCAGGGGGAGTAGCTCCCCCTGGGCCCCCTGTTAGCATGCCTGAGTACCCTGAAGGACAGAGCAAGGCTGGGAGAACCTGCCCCAGTCATCTTAGCAACAGGAGGGCAGAGGGTTTGTGATGTCCACTGCTGCTGCCTGCAAAGGGGGCTGGGCACACACTCCCACAGGGAAAAAGCTGCTGGAAAGGACAGCAGTAGCAGAAGGACAGACAGGTCCCAATGGCTACGAACAGAAATAAAAGATGTCTTGGTCTAAGAGCTGGAGCAGCCTTCCACAAAGTCTTAGAGGGACAAAGCCTCCACATATAATAGTTTGATTAAATAAGAAATTGTTGGTATGTTAATGCACATACTGTAAGTGAATCCTATACTCAGTTGAGTTTAACTCAAAAATCCTCAAGTCTTTTGCAGGCCTCTAAACAAAAAGATAATCTCCCTGGGCTTAGGGGGAGTCTTGTTATTGCCTATGAGATTTGCTGCCAGAAGCAGATATCTGGTCCAGTGGTCTTATTCTGTTTACAAAAGTTTATTTCCCTTCTTCAGGTATGTCCTGACTTTAGCAATTTCTTCACTCACTTCAACACATTAAATGTGTATCCTAGAAAGTGGTGGCTCTCTGCCTCTCTGTGTGTTTCTTCTGAAGCTTCCAAAATAGCTATTTTTTCTACAAAAATATACTAATTGCTCAAGATAAAAGTGCAAACTTTGTCTGCTTGAACACACTGTCTGCAACAGCTTTGTTGTTGGGTATTCCCTTGATCTGGGTGAGAGGAAAACACGTTCCCAGCAGCTGATTTTGAAGATGCAACCTTGAAGAAGAGAAAACTTCTCTCACAGCACTGATGGGCACAGGGCTCCTCTACCCCAGGAGAGCTGCCTGTCAGGCCACAGGGAGTGACAGGCAGAAAGAAGATGGCCCAAGTGACAGCAAAAAATGTCTGCAGCTTAAATTTCAAGTGAAAAACCCCCATGGGTTCCTTGATATGTTTTATGGAAGTAAGGACCCTGTATTTCCCCAGAGAGTTCCAGATCTTTGGAGAAACTGAGTTATGTGCTTCTTTCTGCACCACCTGCAGCCTTTCAAACCATACATACATAAGCATGTTTCACTTGCAGCAACTTTCCTGAGAGGGAACAGATTTCAAATTATGAAAGAAAACAGATTGTAGCATCAGCTCTAACCCACATCTCAAAACTATTAACAGGAGTATTTGGGAAGAGATATTCTGACACATTTTTAAATTTCCTTGAAATGAACTGGATTAGGGCAGAGTATTGAAGGAGCAGAGCTAAAAATTGGCAATATGTTGCCGAGAAATAATTATTTCGTATATGGGTGCTTGATGTCTGTAATGGATTTGATCCAATGATAAACGGAAAATAAAATGACTTCTGACAATGGTGGAATGAAAGCAATCCTTATTTATGATGTGTGCCTACCCTTACTAACATAACCCCAAGGTATTCTACACCAGAGAATCAAAATATTGCAGGCTAAGTCTAACTGCAGCATTCAGCATCACTTGCTATATATTTAGTGAAGTGAATAGGGACACTGGCCACATTTGCTCAGAAAAATAGCTTTTTCCTTATCCTTTGGATTCTTCAGAAATAGTACAGCAAACAGGAGGCTACAGCATGTCAAGATGCAAAAAGAGATTAAGCAAAAAAGACGTGCATGCAGAGAAAGAAAATAGCTGTAAGGAAAGAAAGATCTAGAGGTAAAAGAAATGAGTAAAATATTATCCTTTCACATCTCTCCCTGAGCTCTGCTTACTTGGGGACTGGGGGCACTGGAATTTTGTATTTGGGCTGCCAAATTAAGTTCTTCAACACTGTTATTCAAAGACAGGCAATACTAAGAAATAGTGGCTTTTCCTTTTTATAAAAAATACTAAGATAAATGAATGCAACTTCTCAAAATCAGAGGTTCTATGATGACCTTTGCAGTGTAATCAGAAGTCCCAGACTAAACAATGACTTTTGCCATTAGCACAAAGTAGCCTCCTAATACATGGTGTGACAAACACCAAAATAAATGGCTTTCATGAGATGTACACACAGAGAGGAAGATGAAGCAACAGAGCATCCTGCGCTGGAAGTGATTTTCCTGCCTCTCTACATGGTGCCAGAAGAGCACAGTGACTGTGAAGGCTTCCCCACTGCTCTCTTGGCTGCAGGATCTTGTAAGAGCTGTCTTAAAGGCAAAAGGGCAGATGTCAATCCTTGATCTTTCTGTCGAGAGGGTGATCTATTAAAGGCTTGGCTAGCTGGGTATCTACTCCCTCAACAGGCTGCCAAACCCATGGCTGAAGTTAACAAACTCCTATTTGCCAGATCAATGCTGACCCTACGTCAAAAACTTGGTCTCCTTTCATTGGATCTGCAAGTCATCCAAAAATACTTTACTAATTGGGAAAGGTAATGGTGGGAGGTAAGCATTGGAATTTCAGTGGAGGCTATGTAAAGAAACTGAAGAAGAAGTCAGCTTTCTCTCTGAAAAGAAGTGCATATTTGTCCACTCCAAGTGCAGTTTGATACACTCTCTTAATCAGACAAAAGGAAGGGGTCATCAGCAAAGTCTCCAAGACCTCCTCTCCCTCTGCATCCCAGGAAAAGAAGACAGACAGTGTAGGCAAACAATAATACTGGGTGAATTGCCCAATATGTCTATTTAGTTAGCATTAAAAGCATCACAAATGTTTTCTCCTTGCTTGAAGGAGAGAGAAGAACATGTCCCTGGCATTGCAGAGGGCAAGAGAGGGTTTATAGACCATTTCACCTAAGAGTCACAGAGAAAATGTTCCAATGCATATCCAAACTAGAAAGATAAAAAAAAAAGCCCCAGATTTTTTTCTGCTTTTTCTCTTGTACATTGCTGGGATGTGTGGCTTGATAGAGCAGCATTTCATCCCTCTGGAAAAATGAAAGAGGTGCAAGACACTGATTTTCTACACATTCATAATTCCCCCACCACTGCAGAACTGGTCTGTGTGTCTCGGAAAATATTTCTCCATAAAAGCACACATGCAAAATAAAAATCACAGAATCACAGAATAGTGTGGGTTCAAAGGGAGCTTTAAGGTCATCTACTCAAATGCCCTACAATGAGCAGGGACATCTTCAACTAAATCAGGTTGCTCAGAGCCCCATCCAGCCCAGAATGCTTCCAGGGATGAGGCATCCATCACCTCTCTGAACAACCTGGTTCACTGTTTTTCCATCCTCAGTGCAAGAAAATATTTTCCATAGTCATTTTCAGAGGTACAGTAATTTGTAAAATGTGCACAAACTGCTCTAACAATTATTGATGCTATTGAACTTCCTGCCCTGTAACAATAGAATTTTCCTGCCCCCAAAAGCATAAGTTCTACAGGGCTCCTTTTATTTTTGTTGCTGTTATCTTTTATGACAGTCAGCCATAAAATCAAATGTGTTGCCTCAAAAGAACTCTCATCTCTGTTTTTTAAAACCAGTGTTCTTTTTTTTTCCCTGCATTAATGAGAAAGTATTCCAGAGACATAAAGGCATAAAGTCAATGCCCTGCCCTGTATTTCATATACATAGGAAATGAAAGAGTCAGATACGTACACTAGACATTTCCAAAGCACCATTTGACTTCTTTATGAAAACGTTCAGCTTTTTCCATAAAGAAGAAAAATTCCAGTGATTCTGAGGATTTAAAAACAGAATGTAATGATCTTCTGTGTAAAGCCTCAGGTTTCTCAGACTCAATCAGTATAAAATATTTTGCAAGGCTCTCTCTTCAGGCTAATTTAATTAAATAAAGTGGTACTAGAACACCCTGCCACTATCATGGTTCTCATCCTGTCCAACCAGAAGGCAACAACTCCCACAGAGTTCCCAGGCATGTTCTTTACAGCAATGCTTTACCCACTGTTCAAAAAAATCCCACACTACAAAGTATATGTAACTATTACTCTCATTTTGTACCTTCTCTCCTCCACAAAGAAAAAAAAACACAGAGAAAAATTATATGAATATTTTTTTCCTCTCTTAAAAATTAATACATATAACATTTCTATCTAGCAGGTCTCTTCAAGGAGAGCTTGGCTGCACTCTAATTTCATCTCATGTGCCATTGCTATTGCTGTGCTGTTTTCTCTGGTCTTCCCAATGACACAAACAAATTTGCCTTACGAGAAGAGTTAATCATCTCTACATAGATTTCATTCCTGGGCACAGGTTCAAAGTCCATGAACACATAATCTTTTGCAAATCAAAACCTATTTCTCTCTTTCATGCATCATTTACAATCCCAAGGTGATGTACTGCTAGCATCACACCTGTATTTTAGTTCACTTTCTTCCTGATTACTCATCCTTTAGAAAAGAAAGCACAAGTGACCTTTACTCTTTTCCTCTCATATTTTATTGTCTATTTGCCTTGTTTTTCTTTGCTTTGCTTGCCTACCTAAAGAATTGAAAGCCTGGTTCAAACCCAGCAGCAGAATATTTTCTTCCTTAGGAGGAGTAAAATACCAGGAAAGAAGGAAGCACACAGTTTTCAGTTGCTGGGATTACACGACTGACCCTGCAGAAGCACTGTGAAAGTGAGATGCCTTAGAGCCCCAGGTCACCCATGGGAAGTCTAGACCTAATCTGGTTTGTGGGCAGTTTCTCCTCCCTCTCTAACCACAAGTCAGGAGGCAGCATCTAGGTTTGGACCTAGAGGGATCCTTACATCACCCTCTGGGCAGCTCAGTCATTACTTCTGTGTCCTAGGTTACAACTGCACTAGATAGTCAAAAATAGCAAAAGAAACCAAAATAGTCTCAAAAGTGATAGAGCCCAAGGGCTTTGCCAGCCTGACTGGTGCAAGCTGCCGAGCTGATATCTCCTTCTTCGGGTCCTGGAATGAATCCTCACCGTCTCTTGCAATTTTTTCTGCAGCATAATGTGCAGTGAATATTGCTTCCATTGCTTTAAAGAAAATACTATTTTACCACAACCTTAGTCAAATTCTTTACCCATTTCTATACCACTTATGTACTACGAGCCCTAGATTCCAAATCTGCCTACAGGAAGGTGCACAAACACTGCAGCTGTGACGTGCATTAACCAATATTCTGGCAACAACCAGGCTGACTGACTAATTTGGATTTTGATGACAGTTTCATTTAAAAAAGCTATTAGTGTGACTAAGTTTGTGGCTCTTATGCTAATAATCTGACATGCATAGCTTCTGACACCCTCTTCCCTCCACTGAACTCCAGTAGATGATATTAATCTTTAATTGATAATAGCTCCCATTTGCATATAATTGCTGTTGTTTATTATGCAAAATATTTGTCCTCTGAAATATTTTGATGCTTCTCTTTTAAAGATTTGCCTTTTACACTTGTAGAATTCAATTTCCTTTATAGCATTGCCAAGTTTTCCCACAATGTGATTTTTGAGAAAAAAGAATGAATATTTCACCTGTAGTGAAAAACATTCATGTTTCTAAATGGTGATGTTCATGAAAACTGAAAAAATTAACTCAGTCATAGCTGTCCTTCTGTTTGCCCATCTTCATTCCCTTGGGCTCCCATGGAATAAAAAACCCTGAACATGTATTAAGCAACATGATTTCCTTTTTTTTTCAAGTGCTTCTCCTGCAGTCAACTTGTGGAAAAGCCAATTTTTACAAACGAATACACAGGCCCCAAGTCTAATACAGATTTTTTTTTTACAGCCTTTTTTCCTACACCAACCTTCTCTTTTTCAAGCAAGAGTACCAAGAAAAGCTTATGCTTTTGATCTCTGTGCAAATAAATGAGCTGAAACAAATAAAACCTGGTTCACAAGAGACTTCCAAGACATCTGGTGGAGTTATTTTTCTAAGTAATTAGACCAAGTGGTGGTGCAATTCCCAAATGGAAAGTGTACCTTCTCGCTTGGTATCCAGTTATTTCTCAGGGCCATCAAAACAGCAGTAAGTCCTGCTTCTCTCCTTGCCTGTGTCTCAGACTCTATTGATTACCAGTCTTCCCAAACACTGCTTTATTACTCAAGTTTTTAACCCTCCCCCCCAACCCTTTTTTTTTTTTTGTGCTATGAGGACCCTGTTTTACTTCCATGAATGCCAGTGGGATTTCTGGTATTGACTAAGGAAGGATGCTAAGATCCTGCAGTTCTCCTTCTTACAGGCTCTACAGAGCAGGCAGAACTGTGCAATGAATAACAGCAAGGTGCTTGCTCTGGATCAATAGTGCTCTAAAGTGTGCCCAGGTGTGCTTTCTCCTTCTTTCTTGCTGAAAACTGATTAAATTTCTCCTTTTTTTTCTTATAACTCCCCAAGAAAACATCATTCTAGTAACAACCCAATTGCTCCTTGACACTTTGGGGAGAACGTGGTTCTCAGTCTGTGACAACATCACAGGGCAACCACTGTGAATTTGTGACACTGGAGAAGTGAACTGGGAGTAGACCTGTCTGAAGAAAGGAATTTCATTTTGTTTGTGCATGGTTCTCCTGGTTTTCTGGTTTCAGATTTGGTCAGGGTGCTCTACACTCCTGTTCCACTAGCTGACTTGGATGCAGGCACCACCCCTGTGCTATGACAGGAACATTTTGTAACGCCAGATATGCAATTCCCAGCTGTAACAGGAGTAAAGGAAAGCAGCTGCCATATAAAACAGCTGCTAGACTACAACAGTGGGCTTGGTATTAACGGTGTTCATTCTCATCCCTTCACAACATAACACAAACTCACCAGAGGTTTCATCTACTCTCTCGTCCACCACGTGGTCCTTCTGATGAACCCACTCGCTGTTGCACTTAAAATAGATTTGTGTGGCTGGGCTTGCTTTGCAGTACAGATTCACAGGCTTGTTCTTCACAATGTAAGCCTCTTCAGGTTCAATGAGGAAGTGGGGCAATGGCTCTGGAGGATCAGATGGAAAAGTTTCTGGAAGCTCATGAAAAAAGTCATCATCTGTAAAGAAAAAAAAGAATCAAAATTCAGCTGGCAAACACTTGCAAAAACTTCATGAAAAGTAAAAAAGGTGCATATTTTTTGAATAAAATGTTATCTTAGGAGCATTCCTAACTGAGGCTTAGATGCATTGCTGTTTCCAGACTGGAAGAAACTGTTCTTTACATCCTGAGCATTCTTTCCTCTCTGTGATGTGACAGGGTTGTGCACATTCACAGTCTGGGATCAGTCCTTTGTTACCATCATTGGCAATACCAGCAATAAAGCTTTGTGTTAGTGCTTGGTAGAGTTGCCTGCAAAACCATAAAGAGAAATAATAGAAACTTTCAGAGGCTTCAAGGCCACATTTTCAATAGTGACTTATCACACTGCATAATCAGGTGGATGCAATAGCTACTGCCAGCTGGGGCTGGTCTAAATAGGAAACAGTACCTTTTGTTTCAGATGAGCAATTTGAAATCTGCTGAGGGCAAAAGTCTAAATGCAAGTCCAGTCTGCACCTCTTTGTTCATACTCTGACCCTTCTGCTAAGACTGCTAATGAAGGTGACAATCTGTGCTTTATTTCCTCTGTCAGTAGAACCTTGGTCTGTGCAGTCCAGCTCTGGAGAGGATGTGGGAGCTGGGGCATGGGGCAGGGAACCTCTGAAATGGTGACATTTTGGGCAAACTTGGACACATGCTATTGACATAAGGACCCTCAGCACCTCTCTGGTGCCGCTAGTAAAGAATTAAGTCAATGAAAGTAGTCTGGAGAAGAAGGAAAAGAATCTGTTGCACGGGAGGCAAGACTGAAAACACCAAACATGCATACTTCCCTTTCTCCCTCCCTCTTCACAAATCCCCTTTTACAACCCCTCTGCCCCTTTGTGCAGAGGAACTCTTCCACATCAGAAAGCACCAAATTCAGCAGAGAATAACCTTCTCCCCATCTTCCTCCCCTCCTGCCATCAGAGCACATCAGGAACATCCAAAAGGCTGTTGCAAAGTGGTGGGGGGCACCAACTCCTGACAGACCCACCAGCAGCGAGCTGGCAGCTCTGAAGGCCTCACTCAATCTCTCCTTTCTGCCTCTGGCACAGTTATCATTATACCTCACGATGGATGCTGATGCTGATCAATACAACTCCATGGAACATCCAGCTGAAAATCCTGGCTGGCTGTCTCCTCCCTGACACTCTTCATGAAGATGAAACGTCAGACGGCTCCCTCCCCAAACCTGAGACCTCCCTGTGCAGGCCCTGTCCAGAATTACAAGGGGCATGACTCTCCTTCCAGTTACCGCTTTTCAGAAAGACAAGAAGGAACAGGGATGAAGGAGAGAGGGAAAGAAGGTAATATGGTACCCATCCATGCAGCTGTATGAAGGTAAATTGCATGTCTTTATCAGTGATGGGAATACCTTACAGAGCAAACCATTTTGTGAACCTCCTAAACTGTTTATGAAGAGAACATATGCTCACCATTTTTTTTTATTTCCCACTGCCCTTCATATTAATTTAAAAATACTCCTGTCCTTCTTGGTGTCTCATTTTATAAGGAATATTAGGCCTGACTCACTACTGCATCACTCCCTGAGAGTTAATAGAAGTGAACTAGTTCAAAGATAAAAAAAGGGCCAATAGATAAGGCCTGACATTCTTCTAGCAAAGGGAAAATCTGTGACACACTATAACACTTCCATTTCCATCTCCAATTAATCATTTCCAGATACTCAAATTAAATTTAATTTTTTATCACTTTCCCATGCTTCCTTTATTTCTGTAGTTTCCTTTTCACTCTGACCACACCAGCCTCCTTCCTCTGCAATCCTATTTCCTCTCCTCATTAGGGATTTCTTCCGTACTCCATTTTACTCCCTGTTTTTTTCCAAAAAGAAAGACAAGTTACAGTAAGTTAATGGGAATCCTTATTTGGTTTCATGACAATGAAACATGTCTGAACTGAATCAAGAGGCTTTTTGGCATTCCTCATCCTTTTCCCATGCACACCTCCCCTCTTCCCCTCTCCCACATGCTGCTCCATAGACATCCACGACACAGAAACATTAGAGATGAATCATTTCCCCTGAATTGCCACAGGACGTATCTTTTTCTTCTGGTCATTTAATTGCAAATCAGCAAGCAGACAGATGGAAACTAACAAAGCACACATATGTTTTATAATTAAACAAGTATTGCTTCGCTAATTTCTGGTGACTGGAAGAACAAATGTATTTATTTTCACCACTAAATTTCTGCACGTTATCAAAGGCAATAATTACAATGCCTGACCAATTAACTGCACCTTATCAAAGATAACTAGAAAGTCTAAAATGAGGGATCAGCAAGCTGCAAAAAAGAAAAAAAAAAGAGGTTTTCAAAATTATTTTTTAATCAGCCTGGAAAATGTGTGTGGGTTTTGGCTTTTCCTCCTGAAGGTAACTATTTATTAAGTTTAGGTATTATTTGTATGTATTCAAAGTACTGCCCAGTACATTATGATCCAGTCTCACATTTTGATTGTGGTGATAGCTGCTTGTCTCCACCAACCTGGCATCCCAGAGCCAGATACAGCAAGCCTGCTTTCTTACTGCCTTCTTGCTTTGATTCCTCCTTACTCTTCTTGAACGACAATAAAGCTCAGCTTTATTTTTCCACACTCTCTCATTTCTATCAAGAGGCATCTGAACCACTCTTAAATGTTAGGGATATAGATGGAAACCATTCACAAACTGTCACACAAATAGTGCTCAAAGGCTGCCTCGTCCCTGGAAACTGGCATTTAAAACCATCACTTTCAGAAAGAATTTAAGATAGTAGCTAAGACTTTTTTTTCTTTTTAAACTTGAGAATGCTCATTCAATCCCTGCCCTCATACTGCTGCTGTTAATAGCAACAATGGTGTTTTTTTTATAGAGCTGTTTCTCAAGAGGAACATATAGAATATCACCATGACTGCGTTTGGCAGAGAAAGCAGCAATCCCACTGTAAAGCTAGTCCACCTCCATTAGCACTGAAGGACCCTTGCTCCTGCTTTTCACTGCTGAAAGGCAACAGGTGGCCTAATCCACCTGTGTGAATCACAGTGGGAAGTCACTTGGTGTTTCCTGCATCCCCCAAAGAGATGGGGTCTGGTGCTGCAGGGAGGCAAAGCACCTCTCCCCTCTCACCCAGGCACACCAGCTGAAGTGGCAGGATGGTGCTTTACAGGTCGAGAGGGTGTGCAGCTCCAGTTCCCCTCCAGTGCCAGGCTGTGACACTTGCTTCTCAGGATGAGAATCTTTTGATCCCCTCACCATGGCTTGCACATCACACCAGGCGCAGCTGTGTCACAGCTTAGGACAGTCAGCCAACCGAGCTGCTGATCTGGGACAGGGCTTTGAACCATCAACCTTAACACATACCTTGGAGCCAAGTCTTGCATTTCATTTTTTGAATTATAGCCATATGCTGTCGTGCTTTCACTGTAATGCTTGCAGCAACATGCAAGCATAATTATAATGTTAGTGTAATTATATAGCAAAATATTCCTAAAAAATCTGACAGAAAATGCCAATATATGACATTTGACTGTGTTGGGATTTTTTGCAGTTCTCTAGAAAACAAGACTTGGTAGCACCAGAGCAATCTAATGAATCCGTGTTTTCATGAGGACACAGTTTCTAACAACTGAAAAAAATTAACACTTCCATCAGTTTCTGCTGACCAGCTCCACTTAAACACAGATCATTCCTGTGAGTCAAACTGACTTAGATTTTTCAGGGATCATTTTGTTATCACCATGAGGCCTGTTGAGCCAATGTCTATAATTTGGATAGGGATTGTCTGTCATGGTGTGCTCCATTGCTGCATGAGGGGATAAATCTTGCCTGAGACTTTGATCTGCATCTTCCTGATGGTTATCGCCAGTTATTTGAAATGCTCATCTCCCAACAGTGCAGCAAAGCAGCAAACTTTGTAACTCTCTTATTAAACTCTCCTAAGCAGCTAGACATTTTTTTTCTTTTGTCTGGAGGAAAAAAGCTAATTAAACCATTTGGGAGTGATCTGGAAGTGCAGATACAAACAAACACTAAAAATTCACATACTTGATTTCCAATCATTATGCCAATGTCATGTGCAGCAAGTTCCCCTCACAACTTTGATCAAACACAAACACAAGACACACATTGTTCTCCCCTGTTGTAACAAATCCCCTTCTGCGCTCAGTAACTTTGAGCTGCAAGTTTACTTCTGCAGTATGTCACATTCATCTTTATTTTCACATAATAAAGTGTACAGCCCATCTGTTGTTATTGACTGATTTATATTAGCAAGACAAAAGACCTGATTAATGGTACTGCTAAACTGGTTCCAGTCGTGCAATTCATTCATATTAAGAAAATAAATTTTTAAAAGCCACTTTAATCTATAAACTTAACTTGGAATTTTTATTTTAATTGCTGGCCCAAATTCGGATAGACTTTTATTTGCCCTCTGTAGTATCTGACAGCTATGTTTTTTAAAAGCAAAGTCAAAGGCAAATCTATAGGAATAGGGGAATTGCCACTGAAATCAGCATTGATACAAACTGGCATGGGCTGTCACATGTAGAAATTTTAGCTTAATTTTAGTTCAGTTTTCTTTTAAGGTAAAACAAATCTTTGCCTAAGTCAGGAACCTTTTGATGTTAGGAAAGGTCTTTACTCTTTTCATGCATTTGCCTGTAAAACTGTACATATTATAGCTCTTCATGCATAACACGTGAAAAGAGAGATTTAATGGCATATTTCCCCTTTTATGGATTAGTATCCCTGCTCTAATCTCTGGCAGGAAAATATTGTGCTCCATACACCAATCTATTCATCTCTAGATCACTAGTTTTATTACTATATACGAAGCTTTAATTCTCATCAGCCCAGCATATAACTCAGTATATATCTGAACTGCGAGACTTGAACTATTATTGCTTAGATGATAATATATTGGACCATTATCTCTTCATGCGAGACCTGAAGCAAATTCTTCTCAAATGGAATTTGCTTCAGAATGATTCAAGAGCAATTTAAAATGAATGGCTGCAAAGTTAATTCTATTTGCATTTGGATGCCCATCACTCGGCAAGACCATTCCCCAAGCGTTGCAAGAAAGGCAGCTGGAGTTTACTGTATGGATGGGATTTCTGTTCAGGTTTTAATGTTATGATTAAAAAGCTTTCTAGAGCAACAAGTACTGTTTACTGTGAAATTAACAGCAGGTGCTAGCTCAGCCAGACAGCTTATCAGGATGGAGGCAAGGGTTTGGATTACAGTGCACACTCTTTCAGGAAAGGAAAATTGCTCAGCTGGAAGTCCTTTAGTCACAGGGTTTCCTATCCTCCTAGGAAGGGCATGCAGTGCCACCAAATGGGAAGCAAAAAATGCTGTATGCCAGAGCCAGCCTTCACCTTAGAGACCCATAACACTACAGAGCTATGAATCCAATATTAGTCCAAGTTGAATAAAAATTGGGAGAAAACAGGACTTATTTCTAAGAATCACTAATGAACACTTTCCATACCAAAAGGCCCTCTCAACCCTGCCTCGGCCTTGGAGACCACACAGGGACAGAGAACTGGCACAGCAAAGTGCAGCCTGTGCCCTGATAGAGAAAGCACATTTTCCTGCCTTGACCTGGGGAGAAGGAAAATGTCTTTCTCGGCACTTACCCTCTGTCAGCCCTACCTCTGGCTGATTGCAAGGTGAGCATGCAATAAGGCAATCACTCCTCATTCTTCAGCACCACAGAAGGGGAAGGTATCCTCAAAAAGCCCAGAAAGTCTGCAATTTTGCAACAGCAAAATATTTGGCCAACCTTGGAGGCTGGCATCTGCTTGGTTGTAGCTAAATTCTCTGGCAGGCCTTTATGTGCCTGAAAATGAGGCTTGGTTTTGTGGCAGCCCACAAACCAGATTCTTGCTAACTTTGCTGGACCCTCCTGGGAGCAAGGTCAAGGGAATTTCTGACTCAGATTTACTGAGCACCCACAAAATTAAATACTCTTTTCATCAGGGATGGCAGAGTGCAGGCACAGTCTGGGAAAAGTGACAAAGAAATCGATAGGGCATGCAATGTTCATCTTTTTTGGGTGACTTCAGTCCAGAAACAGAATAAATAAAGAACACATAGAGGAATGAGCTTTCCCTGCATCTGCAGCAGCTCAGTGAAGACTCTCCTAGCACATCTCAGCTTAACAGCACATCCCCAGGAGATCAAACCCAAGCTTCGCTTGTACTTAACAAAGAACATATGCACTGAGCAGCTACATATCCGTCAGAAGGCTGCTGGGCAAAAGTCTCCCTCTCAAACACAGAAACATCAAAGAAAAGGCAAACACATCCTTTCCTGCCCTTCTGTACTCCTAGAAAAAAAAAGGAACTTTCACAGCAGCACAGGAATCAATACTTGATCCACGGTCAGCCAAAGGCACAACCTGAAGCCCTTTAAAAAACCCAGACAATGGGCATCTCAGACACCAGAAATTCTGGATTATTGGCTGAACTAAAGTGTCCAGGAAGGAGGTTTCTGATATTTGGACTCAGTCCTACTATACAGACCATCCTAAATAAAGAAGCCATACCTAGAACAGTAATTGTGCTTGTTATGCCACCATACTCTTGCTACTCTTTCTCAGGAAGCTGTGAGGAGCTGAAGGGGAGAAGGAGACACCATGCTTTCCCTTTTAACAGCACTGCAAAATCTGCCATTACACTGGGGGACTGTTAGGGGTGGGAGTTGCAGCTCAAGAGCAGGGAGGTTTCACAGTCAAAGAAAGAAGCCAACTGAGTGGCTGCTGGTGCTCCCACCAGGCAGCCCTATGTGGAGTGGAGCCCTCTCCTCTTGTGCACTCCTCTCTGTGATCATATTTTATGTGAATGCTGCATGCCCAAATAGAGAGCCGAGGGCAGAGGAAGATGAAAGGAAAAATGGTTATCACTCAGCCATAGACTATGTGGACACTGTGCAACCATGTTGCCTACAGCAACCAGTGTGTTCTCCGTCTCCCCTGCTCTGATAGTGCCATCTCCTCCTCTCAGCCCAGTGCTTGGAGTACATCCGGCCTGGCTCACTCTGGTAAACTGCACTGCTGTTAATCAACAGCTAATTCCAGTGGAGTCAAATACAATTTGCATCAGAGTAAGGAAAAGGAGAATCACATTTACATGAGGAAACACTGTACCACCTTTATAAAGAGTTTTGCAAGTTACATCTTACCAGTGGGGAAAAGGCACCTTCCCCCAGTTTGTTTAATTCATAATTATGATTAAAGTTTCTGCTTCTCTTAAAACTTTAACATCAACCAGATGAGAAGAACATTGAAAACAGAACTGTCAATGCTCTGTAACAGAGGGAAGTTTTTTATACATCCCACTGCTAATTCAAGACAATACCTGCAGGTATATATGTAGACATGACATTTAAGGTTCTTTATCCAGAACATTACCATTGCCCTGAGACAAACTGTCAGACTACCAGCTGCTGCCTAAACGTGCAAGAGATGGTGGAGGTACTCATTAGCATTGGACTCAGCCTAGGAAAATGCCAAAAGATGGTATGGTTTCATGCAAGGCAATTGAAAATACTTTCTGTTCTCATATGAAGAGCACCAAGCTGTTCTTTGAGCAACAAGGTTTATGAGACTTGTTGTCAGTGTAGGAAACTTAATGCAGTAATCTGCAAGCTCTACTTTCTATGAGTCTGCCTAACCATGTAAAGAGATGAAAAAGGTTGGAGGCAAATCATCAGGGGCTGAGGCTGGCTTATGAGCACTGAGAGCATGAAATGTAAAGTGAAGAGGCAAAGGCTCTGTTTCTTTGCTGCCCTGCCCTGAGTACCAGCAGTCACATCTGCCTTTGCAAAATATTAATTACTTCTGATGGAAACTCGTTGTGCTTTTACAGAGCTACTGGATAAGGTTGGCTCAGTTACTGTGCCACGGCTCTCAACAGTACAGCACCTGAAAATAAAATGCTTGTCAAACAGCAGATATCAGTGACATTTCAAGGTGATTACCTTGTGGAAGTTTCTGCCCTCTTTCCACTTCCAGGGTTGTCAAGCATTGGAACAGGCTGCTCAGGGAAGGGGTTAAGTCACCACCCCTAGAGATATTTAGAAGATGTATAGATGTGGCACCTAGTGACATGGCCTAGTGGTGGATTTGGCAGTGCCGGGTTAACAGCTGGACTGTCTGATCTTAGAGGTCTTTCTGACTTCAACTATTCTACGGATGTCTGATTTGTTTAAAACTAATAAAATATTCATGCTTGAAAAAAAAAAGTGGGTTACAGACTATCTCCAAAACTTTAGCTCCTTGCTCTGTCACGTAACAAACTCACAGAGAAACATGCAAGTGTTACTTTGCCAAGCACTCACATGGTATTGTAACTGTGAGTTACAGGCATTTAATCGGAAAATTAACACAGCTCCTGTTGAATATGGTTGTGCTACAAGAGTTCAAGCCTATTAGTGCTAGTTGTGTTTCCTCTGATACAGACACAGGATACAAACAGCAGAGAAACTTCAGTGTCAGCCCACGAGGTTTTCTTAAGCATTTTTCATTTTGGATTCTAGATTGTGATGGGTCTGTGCGATGGCATGAGGTCCCCTCCTAACCACCTGAAAAGCAAAGTCTAATTTGAGACACTTCTGCCCTAGCTGCCATTAGTGGTCATAATGGTTGACACAAGGTCAAAAATTATGAAACCTCTGAGGAGCATCATTTCCTCTTCAGTGTTAGGCTTCACTTCCCTTTGACACATTAGTCCTGAAGCAGCTCCAGGCTCTTGACCCCTTCTTTAACCCTGATAACTAATTAAAGATGGACAAGGCTTAGGCTAAAATACTTTTTGTTAAACCTATTCATTCTCAAGTCCCCTTCAGGCATTCTTTGTCACACAGGACAGAGCCTGCCATATTTACATGAACATGAAAGAAGGTGCCTGTTACAATAACACCAAAAAAAAAAAAAATCTCCTTTTACAAGACCTGACAACCTTTGTGGTTAGACGGTAGAATGCATTTTACGGCACATAAAATATATTCTCAACACATACTGGAAACAAGTTTCCTGGGTATAGTCCAAAGCACACAATTCAGGAAAAATCCAAGGATAATTAACTCTACACACATTTTTAGAATTAAAAGTTTGGACTCAGGTTCTTTATCTGACTGCTACGTCAACAGTCTGAACATGGTGCCCCAAACATGATAAATGATAAATTTTTCATTTTCCCAAGTGAAAAATTGATCCCACCTTTTCTCATGCTCTTAAGGCTCTATCATGTACTGGAAACAAAGACAGAGCTCAGGCCAGAGTCATCAGCTTCAGGCAAATGCATTTTAGGGCCAGTGGTAAATCACATTACACAGAACAAGTTTGTTTAATAGGGGAAAGCATACTGCTACCTTGAGTGAGGATCTGCAACAGACTGTGGCACTTTACAAATACTTTCTCTGCTTTTTATGTTGTTTCATATTAATAATTAAGCTTGCTTCTTGCATCGGTGTGTTGGGGTTAAAATGTCAACCTTTTGTTTCTAGCAAGAATGGTTATTTTTACCCTTACTTTTCCAATTATTAAAATTGCAGCAGAGCTTTGCTCCCTGTTTTGTAAGTTTCAATGAAAGCATTTTTGTCTCATCAAAAACTGATGATCCAACATCTCCTGATTAATAAAACTGAGATCTAATGGGATGTCATGGATCCTAATTTCATGAGCTATCTGAAGTGTACAGTTAATCTAGATAGCGGTGTCACTGCATCTCAGAAAAACATGGGACACTGAAATATACCTAAAACAATAGCTCAGTTGCATGGCTACCTGGTTAAGGCATTGAACTGAGACCCAGGGGATTGATATTCTTCTGTAACCCCGGGAAAATCTAACCTGCCAGGTTCAGGGTCCCATTTGCAATACAGATGTAGGACCTCAATAGGTAGCACTCTTTGTTCACTACCTTCAAACTGAGCAAACAGCTCTGTACTCAGATGCTTCCTTCAAAACTTCTCCCAAATGCATGCCAGTATTATTTGCTAAACAGCCAGCAGTTACAGAAAGGATCCCAAACAAATCTGTGTTTATAAAATGACTAGGGAACAAAATCTGTCTATGCTGGAGCTGATGTGAAGTTTGCCACTGGTCTCCCTTTGCATCAGTGGAGCAGCCTGGCCTTGAGAGCTCTGAAGGGCTCTCTCCATGGGCTAGGGGAATACTGCTGTCCCCAGACAAACATTAATCCTCATGAATATCTACATAGTCACTACTTCTTTTCATGGTTCCTAATGAAATTATTATTTGCCTGGTGCTGGTTACCTAATTTCATCCACAGCAAATTTTTCAAGAACCATAAATTATTTTGTATGAGGCTGATTTATCCCAGCAGAAATCCAAATTGAATTAGAAATCCATTAGCTGAATTCTAAGCAGGAGCTTCTGGGGGGAAGGGGAAAGGAAGGGGGGGGAACTTGGGAATCTGAACACCAGATGTGGAAAAGGGGAAAAATCCTTAAAAGAAGTAGAAAGAAAATAGAAAACATAAATATCTTCTTATTGAATTAAACACCTAGGTATTTATAGAGTCAGATGGAAAAGCACAGATTATTGCCTAGGATGAGAAATATGACTCAAACATTTATTTATTTATTTTGACTAGCAATTGGTTTGGTAAGTAGATGAGATTTTGTAAGCAGATGAAAAAACTCTGTTCCACTTGAATATTACAGTTTCCATCATGAAAATATCAACAGATTGTGTGTGCTATATATACTAATAAAGCTAATAACGAGCTGTTCAACCAAATCTTAACACAAAATAATCAAAGGCATTCCTCCCTCTGAGGGAAAATGAAAGCAAAAAATGTTTATTTGCTTTGGAAATATACAGGATGATTTCATCAGCTATCGACCTTCATTCAGAGCCTGTTTATTTGAGGAGACACATGAACAGTGTATCTCACTGAGCACATGTTTATTTCCAGGTGAACATATCCTCTCCTCTTGCCACTCTACCCTTACCGTCAGCAGACACAGCAAAGGAAGGATGATGGGAGGTGAATGCTGGAAGGTCATTGGTACTGACACCCACCCTATCCTCTCCTAAAGCTGGAAACTGTGATGGACAAGGCCCAGGGAGGGAAACAGCACTACAGTCCCTCTCATACGACTTACAGGAGCACTCTGCATCCACACAGTTCTTTCAGATATTGGTTACAGACAGGAAATCTTCCCTTGCAGTGACTAATTTCATTCACACCCCTTAAGTCCTGCTGATTTCACAAACTCTCTAACAACTATAAGCAATAAAAACCTTACCATTCAAAGTGAATCCTGAGACAGCAGTGTCCTGGCTTTGGTTTGCCTCCAACTCAACCTGTAGCTTAAGTGTCTGAAAACCATCACCCTTTCCAACATCAGAAGCACCCAGGACAGCTCAAACAGAAGTTGTTGACCTGCAAAGTGCTTGGTCATCCTTCCCAGCCAGCACCCTAGCCTTTGCCTCCAAATCTTTTCAAGCTCACTCCATGGACACAAACAAGAAAAATGAGGGGAAAAAAAAAAGAAAAGGAAGTCTTCTGAATATTCAGTAATCAAAGTTATGACTGGAAATTATAGCTAAAGTAGAGAAATCTCCAGAAAGTGCTGAGAATAAATCCAGCACTGAAATTCTCTGGAAAGACAGAGTGAATGTTCAGAGACCAGCAGCTGAAGTTTAACCCCTGAATCTCTGGATCACACACTGACTTGCATCTCTCCCATATCTGTTTAGTTCCTTGTCTGCTACACCTATTTTTAATGTAAGACTCCTACAGGAACTGTTATCTTCTGATAACATGATGTCAACAGAAAATGCCACTGGAATTGGGGCTTCAGATCCTGCAAAACAAAACCCTTGCTACCAAGTTACATTGCTTTTCTTAAAAGTGCTGTGAATTGGTTTGGATGAAATCAGAAGCACTCTGCAACTCACACCACAGGTCAGATAATAACATTATTGTGTTTCAGCAGCGGAAAGGACACAGCAAAAACAGAGGGAAAGGGCAGCTTGGAGTGCCTCTGGCTCAATAGCCTCTAGCAGCAGGGATAAGAAACACAGAGACATCCACCTCTGTCTTGCAGATGCCACAGGAGACAGCACTGCACAGAATGCAGGACAAGAGCATTTAGCCAAGCTGGCCCTTAGATGTGCATTGGCTGAATTGGGACACATCAGAATTTATAGCTGTTGGTGTCTCCCTCGTGTCTAACAAAAGCAGCATCATTCAGAAATTGTGCAGATTATTCCAAGGAATTGCATTTATCTGTATCCTCAGTCTAGTCCAAAGACTGTAAATCTCTGAGGGCTCAACTCCCTCAGCACAGGTAAGTGTGCTGGCTGTGCTAGAGCCTTGGTCCTAACAGAAGCAAATAGATTCCTTTGGTTTTGATTTTTAAAATACAGATCTGCGCTCAAAAAGACAGAGCAGCAGTGTTAATGAATGAATCTAAAACATAAAGAAGCACTGGAGAGGAATAACAGAAATGCAATTCAGTTGGAGGCTTTGCCGGGCATGTTTTGTGTTGCTGTATCATATTTATTTATTCAGCACTCCTCAGCAAGTCAGCTCAAAGCTAGGGAGCAATGAATCAGTACTCTAATCTCCCTCCCCATCATCCCCAGCCTTTGTGAGGAAACTGATATCCAGCCCCAGCTGAATCTGTCGAGTTCTAATCATAAACACCATCACTACAGAAACACAGACCTAAGCTATCTGACTGACTTGAGTACACGACATATGTATTTCAATTCCACTTTAGTTTTCTCATTTCTCTCTTCATCCCTTTTTCTTAAGTTTTCTGTCATGTTTTTTTTTTAATCTTCTTTCTTGCCTCTAGGCTCTTTTTTTTTTCTTCTTTTTTTAAAAATCCACATCTCTCTCATTCCTTTTTTTTTCAAGTAAAGCAAATGTGACGGGTTAGGAATCTCCTTATGTTGTTACAAATGGATAAAGAGTAACAGCCAATAAGTGTAGATTGAATGACTGGAGACAGAGGCCTCACAAAAGCAAACACCAAAACTAAATAGCTGTACCTACCTTTAAACTCTCAGAATAATTAACAACAGATCTAATTTATCCACATTCAAGCAAAATCCTCTCATGTGTGCAATAGTAAGAACATTCTACCATAAAGGAAGCAGTGATCCTGCTTTATTTTGGTGTCTAACCAGAGACAACAGTTTAAAGTGGTTCTCCAGTTAGTTTAAACAGCTTTTTCTGCTCTTCATTTGGCAAAATTGGCTTGAATAGCACGAGTTCATTTTGTACTTAGGTAGCCTCATCCAGCAGGTTACTAATTTGGGACTAGGAAACTGCAGTAGTATTACATCAAGCATATCTAAATATATAGCAGAAGGTTACATTCTGTGATTGCACTAGGCTTGGGGCAGAAGGGATAGAAAACATATAAAATTAATTGTTAGCCATAATAAGTGGAGATTTTCACCAAAAAGGTAATTTGCAGTGGTTCCATTTTGTTCTCCAAGCCACATTTCCTTTTAAGTGGCAAAATTACAGCACATAAGCAAATTAATATCTAAAATAAAACAGCAGCTGTGCATTTGGGTAGCAATTGTATGGAAGGAACCTCAGAAGCTCGTTAGTAATACTTAAAGCGAGGGGTGTGTTTTGGTTGGCTTCCCACTGTACTCAGTGCTGATGCCAAAACACATTATAGTACAGCTGAAAACACATATTGCATGAGCAAGACTGTCAGCATTTTGCTCACTTACACACTCAGTTACACACACACACACACACACACACACAGCTGAAAACAGGTATTGTCTGAGCAAGACTGTCAGCACTCTGCCTTAGGAACCCGGGTTGTAGCTTTCTGTTAATGAAAGAAATCTCTATAAGCTGAGTTGGTTCTTTCCCAAGCCTACTTCTGCTGTAACTACCCCTGGGAAACATGTAGTAAACTGTCACTCTCCTGACACTAAACAGAGCACAGCACTTCCCACCACTGTAAATTAATCTGAATTTGCCTCCCCCCTTCAAAAAATGCCCAACTGTTACATTAATCTCTGCCAATATGCTGAACTTAGAGAGCTCTGCACAATTTACTCACAGCAGAGCCTGGTTTCTAAGTGACTCATTCTCTTCCAAGATCCTCCTTCTCCTACAGGACAGCTTATGCTCTGTCCAGGTGAGATTGGAAGTCAACTAGGAAAAGACTGTTTTACACAAAAGCCAGGGAGTAAATGGGCCAAGGTACTGGGGACACACTCTAATGCTTCAGAGACAACAAATTCCCAGCCTGTTTTTCCATGATCCCACACACACCAGCTTCTTTCAAGTTCTGAGGATCTCCAGCACAGCACCTCTCAAACCTACGACCTGCAGGCTCAGAAAGCAGACACCCTGTGCCATCCCCAACACCTCTGTACTTGCTACAACCATCATCGCTGCCTGGCCCTGGGGACTGCAGCACCTCCTGGCTCCATATTGCCACAGCCTGCTACTCCCAGGAGGAAAACTGCCAGAGCACCAAGAATTGTTTAATGTATGCAAAGGTGATCTTGGGTGCAGAAGGAGAAGGGACTAAGTAGCAGCAAGAGCAGAGAACAAGTTGCTGTACATGACAGTTCATTTCTGGATAGCTGAGGAGATTAATGCCTTCACCTGCTGCTCATGCATTACTGTCCCCAGCCATACAGAGATGAAATGCTGTCATGTACAGCAACTTGCTCTTCACTGCTCAAGCGGAGAGAGCTCAGCAGTGACTGCTCTCCTGAACCCCAAGCCACGGCAAAGAATGCTTAATTAAGGGAAGCATAAATATGAAGCATGCATTGTATTTAAATAATGTACTGTAAATGCCTCATCCCCGAACAACTGGAGGAAAAGTGTGAAAAGTGATGAATGCCATCAACTATCTTAGCACAGATCACAGGGGTCAGCTATGAAATAAGTCTTCTCTTTGTTAAATGAGTACCATCAAGAATATTGTTCAAATCTTTCTTCCTATTTGTCCCACTTCCCTGGTTATATTACTGCTCTTATCATTTGCCATTCGTAGTATCTCCTACAAACCTGAAATGTTTCATCAGGTACTTAAAAAAAAAATTATTTGTAGCATGAAGTAAATACTAGAGAAATTGCTAGTCACATTGCTTCAACCCCAAAATGAACGCATCTGAGGAATTCTGCAAGTGTACAGTAAACCTGCTCACCTAGAAGAAAACATATCTACTTCCCTGTCAGCAGTGGTCTCATGCATCTTGAAAACAATTTTTCTTTTTCTTTTTTTTTGTTTTACAGCATGGAGACCCTGTCAGACTGGGAACTGATTGAATCAGGAGCCAAGCCTACCTTTCAGAAATCTCAGCGTAGTCTTCACTCTTCTAAATTAGCCCTAGTCATCATGTAGACAAACTTTTCTGGGTTGTCACATTGAGTTGAGATTTTTCTCATAGCCTAGGGAATTTAGCATCAATTATTCCTTGAAAGCAGTTAGTCTAGTATTACTAGACTGCTCTGAAAGAACAAACCTTATGTCTGAAGCAATCAAACTCCTGGGCTCTCTGCCGAGGCCACAAATGGAGACCAATCTAGATGCTGAGACTCATGCAATAGAATAGAGTTCATTAGAAAGCCAGCACAGGCACAAATTAAGGATAAAACTCACAGGTATCATTCAATTTCATAATAAGTAATGTCAGACAAGAAATAAACTAGAAATTAAGCCATACTGCTGTCTGTGCCTCTTCCAAACAGGTCTTTTCCAGGTGGTTGTTTTCACCTACATTCTTCAAGTCAGAATACACCTCAGACTGTAACTCTGAACTTAATAAATACCTGGCAACTAAGTTCATAACACTATCTGAACATCTAGATCCCAGGGCATATACACTGACTTACTCTGCCAATAAACTACTGCAGGATACACAAAATTTTGATTTGCACACCAACATCATTACAATTCCCAGTTCAGAAGGGCTTCCACCTGTTCCTGCAGCCAGAACAACTCACATTACAGCTGACAGCTTAGACAGTTTGGGGAGGGTCTAAATATATACGGGCAGTATAGAGATATTCACACATATATAGATAAAGAGGTGATTTTCTCTAGAAAAAAATAAATCTTGCACTAAAATGGTCATTCTTGTGTTTGTATTTATAAGTCTTGCAGCTGCTTCCACTAATATCATGTGAAAACTATTACCTTCATCAAGCTTAGCATTGATCCCATTATTTGGTCTAATTTGCTCAAATTGCTTCTAGCCTTATTGTCTCATCAGCTATATTCACTCATTTCTCTGTTACAGGACTCCCTTATCTTATTTCTGGGACAACTCAGGTTTCAACTGCTCAGATATATGTAACAGTAAGTCTTCTACACTCTGTAAATACTCCTGTTTAGGTACACTAGCAATCTTACTGAGGCAGTGCAGAAGGCAAAGCATTTTAATTCAGGAACACCCATATGCATCTTGTTATGTTATGGACCTAGTAAATAAAATCCTTGTCATCTCTTGTGGTTTTTGCCATTTCTGTGAACAGAATTAGCAGCATCTTCTGTTTCATCTAGAGGGAATGCAGGTACAGCCTGCAGGTACAGCCACATCTTGACATGTCTGAAGGCACAAGCCAGGAGATTTTATGCTTTTTAGGCCACTCCATTCATATACTCCATTGCATAAAAACTCTAAGTACCACAACAGGGTAAATGTAAACTGAAGAAGCCATCAGATGGCTAACAGCTCTTCTGCCAAATCCATCTGCCTGAACTTGATCCTTGTTGGGAATAACACATCATTGTAATTATTTATTGTATAGAATTCCTCCCCATATTCAATTTTCTGACCATGATTCTCCACAGAAGAAGTGACCCAATTGAATTTAAAAAAAAGAAAAGGAGAGAGAGGGAATTTGAAAGCTGGATAAAATTAGCATGCAATAAGCCATTTCTTCCTGTCAATTTTCTCATCTCCTTTTATTAACAGATTTGTTTTTGAAGTAATTATACACGTGCAATCCATTTGCGGCATCTTTTTACTTGCCTCCTGACATAACCATTATTAGGGCTGTCACAACTGATAGGCTGACAGCTAGAGAGAGGCAGTTCTGCAGTGTCCTGGTACTGCCAGTCAATACCAGCTGAATAATAACAACACAGCCAGCAAGCTCCTATTATTTTTCTTTCCAGTGGTTGTGTTGAGAACGGTTCCTGCAGAATTTTGACAGAAGCCGGGAACAGTGAGGATGGTCTTCATGTGCTCCCAGAATCACGTGCTAGCCATAGACGCTGCTATTTCAGACACCCTCACAGGCAGGTGCCCACTGTGAGGGGTGCTGAGCCCATTAAAGCCTGACCAGTACTTGGTGTGCTTCAGAAATGATTCAGGCAAATTCTCACATATGTATGGTGCTGCTGGTCCTGTCGCTCCAGAGCAAGATGAGCATGCCCTGAGGTTTACAAAACTAAATGCAGCCCAGCTGCCAGGATGGATTTCCCCCCGGTGAAGAGGAAAAATTGGTGAAGCTGTCTATTAATATGAAGAACTTGTGAGAGAGGACCAGGAGTGCCAGCACTATTTCTTCCATCATACATCACTATGGAACATTTGATTATCATTGCTGTAAAGCACACTGTGTGCTGACTGTACCAATTTTGTCAGGGAATTTGCAGGCACGCTGTATTACAGCTACCAACAGCTGTGTCCCACGCTGCAGTGACAACTCAATTCTCTGTGCAAGACAAGCCAGTCATGTGGGAGGCAAGACTTTGCACTGCATTGGCTTTCCCTGTGCTCTCAACAGCCTAGGCAACACGAGGCATGCTCCTGCCAGGTGTGGAAAGGAAGATTTACATTTCACATGGGAAATAAGTCCAGCCCAATGCAACAACACAAACCCAGTGGCAAAGTCCTGAGGGGAAGGGAGCTGTGTGACAGATGTGTACACGGGGCTTAAAAGGTCAATCCCAGCTGTTCTAGAGACAATTGAATAAGCACAGGCAAGCCATTCAGTTCGTATGATCATAGCAATCATCTTTATTCTTTCCACCCTTATTTTACCCTTTAATATTTTCACGTCCTGAAGGGACAAAGATGACTTTTCACTGTATTCATGCTGCATCTAGAAGAGATCCACCCTAAACTTAAAGCCATGGCTACACATCTACAAGTCTTCCCAAAACCACTTTTAGACACAGACGCAACAAAGTATTTAGAATTCTGGCAGGAAGACACTTGACCTTTCACTGATTATGACTTTGATCAAAGAACCATTTCTCTCTGAGACAATGCAAATAAACTGATTAATATATGGGTTTAATTTTAAATGAACCCTTCAAGAAATTTGGCCTGTGGATGTCAGACCATTATTATGTCTCGTAATTGAATAAAATGGATGCACTATGCTTCCCTTTGAGTTTAATCTGGGTCTACAACACAATTTGAATTCTATTTTTCAGGAAGTGAGCCACTTTATGGCTTGGATAACAAAAGTGATGAAGAAGTGACAGGTTTCCCTTCAGTACATTTTGTGCCAGTCCACCTGGGATCCTGGATATTTAGCTTCCATTGCAATCTGCAGTAGTGGATTTTCCGAAGTATTCCTACCAGTGGTACCCAAGATAAATACAAGCTGTGGTGTGTCTAGATATTAGCCAGAAATAGCCAGAGACTCACTGAAATAGCACACAGAAGCTGGGCACATGGGAAGGGAGGACACCTTTTAGCATTTTTCCAATGATTCTTTTCTAACTTTGAGCTTTTTTTTTTCCTCAGCATGAGCTCACAATTGTACCATAGAGAATTTAATGTAGAATTGCCATATTACCAGATAGCCATAATTGCTCTGAAAGAGACAAAACTAATAATTTACTCACTGTTATGGGGTGATTTTGAGAGTATTCATCCCCCTTTATTTACAACAGAACAAGACTACAGCTAGTTTCTGATAAAGACAAATTCACTTTTTGGAAAAAAAAAGAAGGCAATGGTCATGTAGAGGAAGGGCACCACAGCACAGCTCTGTCACTCTCTCTTGATACCAAGGGAGGATGTCAGAAGTCTGGAAAAAAGAAGAGCAGGCATATTCCACTGTGAGGTGGGAGGCCCTGGCAGAAAAAGGGGAAACCATAGAGAGAGGGAGCATAGGTGCACATTCTGTGTGTTTCCAGGGGAAGTCTAGAGGCATGAGAATGCAACATAATCTCACAGCCACAGAAGAGAAAAATCTAGAACTGCCCTTCAAGATCAGTCTTATTTAATCTAGGACCAGGAAGGTTAAATGTTTCACTTGTAATGATAGAGTTGTTAACCAAAGGTAGTGAGTATTAAGCTTGTTTGGATAGTGAGCACTTCCCTACCTTGACAAGCATGGATGACTGAACTGAAATCTACATACTCTGCATTTATAAACCTTGATTAGGGATAATTGTACTGGTTTTCAATCCAAATGAGCGACAGCTACACGTGCCATTGCTGTTGTGCAATTTTAAAACAGCCTTTTCCTCCTGCAAGTGGTACTTCATGAAAAATAATACAAGTACTATTCCAAAATATTTTTACACAATATGAAGCACCCTTACTGACTTCCTCTGGTGTTCTGAAAGGGTTTGTCTCCTACTTCTCCAGCAGAAAAAGGCCAACATCCCAACTCTTGGCTCCTGAAACCAATGCCTTGTACAAACAGATGAGCTATTCCAGTGTGTCAGAATAATCTGTCCTTCAGTCTGCTGAGACTGAGTGATTTGGGCCAACATGCTAAATGTACGTGCACATGAGAATATTCTGTACTTAGGCACCCAGGCACACAATTAATCTTCCCAGGAGAAGGCAACCTTCATGTCCTTTACCTGTGCAACATTATGCAGACCTAGTACAACCGGTTGGGATTTTCAGTAAAACAGTCATTTCAGCAATAATAAATAATAGTGGGTTTTCAAAGCCTTTTGTTGAAGGAGTCTGGGCTCAAGAATACACAAACACCAGTTTTCTCTTGGCTCCAGGTGTCTCTGTGCTCTGGACTAAAAAGACTGCTAGCAATAGAGGTCAACCATGGGGTTGTGTGGAAGCATGAAATCCTGGAAAGTCAAAACACCACTTTTTGTCCTACACCTGCAGCATGAGCACCATTTTAGTTCTGCCATTGCAATGCAGCCTGGATAAACAAGAAGAGCCATTCTCTGCCTGGTTATCCATGAAGTCACGGCAGACCAGGACTAAAGCTCTTTCTGATGGGCAATGTGTATCTCTACAGCATAGTCTTTGTGTAACAGCACACAATGAAATTGAATATATAATATCATCATAAATCATTTTGGAAAGAGAACTGCAGAATGAAGCAGGTAGAAGAAAAAATTTTCCTAACCGTTTTCTTTGCTGGACAAATTGGTAGTCTATCAAGAATAAAATCAAAACTTCAATAAACTATTCATGCTTGAAATTTCTCTATCAAACAATACCTCTGAAAGTATATAATATGAGCACTAAGCTACTTTTCTCATCAAAGAAACAAGTACATGAAAGAATGAGTCTTTGAAACTAAGAAAAAGTGACTACCTGCTGTGCCTCCATACAAAAATACTTGAGTTTTTCTCCTGCCACTCAAAAAGTATTTTTGCTTATTATATAAATTTTATTCTAAGAGTTAGACTTTATCAAAATGTTAAGAGATGAAACACTAGGTTTTCAAAGCAACACATTAAATAGACATTACCCTCACAATCCCTTACAGCCTACAGCACTGGACAACATCTAGGAGCGACTTGTTTCTAAGATCTTGCTATTCTCTCCTGTTTTACTCAGTCTCTCTGTCTCTCTTGCTGTTATTTAGATGCAATGAGGTATTGCTTTGGAATCAGGATGAATAAAGGGCCCTTGGCAGAACCTTGTCTGAGCCATATTAAAAATGCTCCTTCATTCCTCAGTCTGCCAATAGCTGAGTTCCTCACCTGTCCCAAATCAATACTACAATATAGATTGTACAAACTTAGCTATTGACTGTGTGAGACTTCTATTTTACAGTGAAAAATTGAGCAGAGCTTAAGAACAACCACATTTAAAACAAGAGGAGTTAAAAACAAACAGATGACAAACCAAGCCTCTCAGGCTACAAACATTCCCTACATACTTTAATAAAATCTGTTGAATCTCTTACATGTCAGAGCCTACATGTGACTGAGTCATAAGTCAAAAGATAATTTCATATCAAGAATAAACAGGAGTAAACACAGGCTAGAGGTGTTCACTAATTCTCAAGTCTAGTCTAGTTATTTTTACATGTGTTTATGAAACATGAGTTAGATGTAAGTCAGCCTTTTTCTACTTAGAAAATTGCTTTGGCTGAGATTTTTTTAGATTAAAAATAGGGTGTGTTTGAGATAGGCAACAGTTTCCCACAAGAGCCTCTGTCATCACTTGTACCCCCAAAAACATCCCTCCCTCCATCCTCTCATGGTTGGACCCCAGGGACTCCAGTCAGAGTCACACATCTGCAAGATTTTGCTCTGAAACTTGCAGAACACTATTGATTTCATATAGGAAAACAGCCTCAGTTAATGCTCTATCATTTCCCTGTTATGCTATTCCAAGACTAAGGAAAGGGACAAGTCTTCAGCTGTTTCAAAGGACACTTCAGTCACAATCAGAGGAGCAAAACTTTTCAATACCAGCTGAAGATTTTGTCCCTGGAGGAGTATGGGTAAAACACATGCAATCTTGCCACAGTAATAAGACAAGAAATCACATATTTTCAGGATGAGAACAATATTTGTGAAGGAACTATGACAAAAAATCATTTCCACCTTTGTTCTGTAGCAAAACGTCTGTTTAGTCCCACATGTTAAGATACGAAATGCATAAAATAAATGCTGTAGAAAACATGCCTACCTTTGCACACACAGACACAAACATTTGTACTTTTGCTGCCAGCTTGCTTAGACACCTTTTTAATTGATCTATTTTCTGCCAACCTCTGCTTGCTGTCTATTGAGCAGTAGTATGCTACCTGCTACAGCTATTTCCTAAATCCTGGAGCAGTCCAACGAAACAATCACATTAAAATTTTGCCAATCCTGCCTGTTGTTTGGTGCTAATTTCTTTGTGCTTACTAAGAGAAATTGCTATTGACTGCTTTCATTAGGAAACTATTGACCCTTATCCACTGGCACATCCTGGAGAAGAAATTCACTAAATGTGCCCATATTTCATTCTCTGAACATCAAGGTAGGAAAGCCATGCTGAAGGATACGGTTTATTTAATTCAAAATTAAAATTTTATAGGCTACATTACCTAAAGTAAATTGCTTAATACATTCAGTTGAACAGCTTTCTAAGTGTTTGGCTTCCATGTTTTCAAAGCCTAAATTAAGCTAAACAATAGAAGACTGTAGACTTCAAGGAGACAAACTGTGCTATACCTACGCTTAAGAGGCAGAATTTAGATTCAGCAAAGCAGTGATATTCAATGCATTCCTTTAAGGCAGCACAAGACCACAGTCTTTTGAGTTTAATTTTGCTTTAGTAATAGCATTAACAATATATATTTTACATACTTATGAACTCTAGACCAAAGAAAAGTGTAATGACATTTGCCAGCAATAATATAGAAAACCACCAGAATACGGAGATCCAGTGCACTCTAAAGATTTTGGAAGCTGGAGCCAACTTCAGTTCATTTGCTGTTGCTTCCAAAACAAATAGATCTAGCCATTGCAGAGCCATTTGGCCACAGTGAGGCAGTCCAGCCAGATTTCTCTGGGCACAACATTATCCTCCTTGTGCACAGAGCAACTTGGAACACGTGCTGTGTGGAAAACATGTAAAAAAAAAAAGCCCTGTCCAGGCCCTTTATTTTATGGGACAAAGACTGTGACTGGAAGACCACTCCAATCCCTGAAGGGCACCAATGCAAAGTAACAGTTCTGGACTTTATATGATATTTCAGGCTTAAGTTTTGGCAAATACAGAGTACTACTTCAGGACATAGCAACATTGCCATAGAAACCACCAGGTTCATTTGCATCCCTGCCACCAATAACCTCTGCAAAACCCCTTCAAGCCAAGAGAGCCCTTTAAGCCAATAATGAAGGAATACAACATCACACTCACTAATAAATGCCAATAGTACATGACATCTGCTAAACCTTTACAATCAAACCCAAATGTAACTTCTGGAACTGTGTCAAAGATTTATTTGTCATAATTTTGACCATTTACCTGCTTTCTGGTCACTGATCTGTCTCCCTGAACACAAGGAAGGGCAGAAGCCAAGAATGCCCATTCTAAGATGCTGCTCTGATAGGTTAATTTATCCCTCTTTTAAACAAATGTAGAAGTGAAGAGTAGGAGAACACTATGTGTGGAGTAGAAAGCCATGCCATAAAACCTGAGAGGCATAGGAGAATTTATCACTCCTTTTATGAACTTCTTTGGAATCTGTCTCCTACAACATCCATCCCCTTAAGAATTCTAATATTACCAAACATGCCAAGGGTTGCAAATAATCAAGTCGGGTTTTTTTATTAGTTCACTTGGGATTGTGAAGTACTTTTGTCAAAGTTATAGCAATCTGTAGCACAAACCAGTCCATTTTCCCACTGCACTGATATAGGCATAGGTATAGAAAAATAGGTACAGCTATTTTATGTGCCAGAAATTATGTGCAGCAGAAATTTTGATTTGATCGCCAAAGGCTCATATCAGAAAATCAGTGAAATGACCATAAGCCTGATTATATAGTTTATCCACAAATGAATCTCATTGAGATTTGTTTCAGTGCTTCAAACTTTTATACACACTTCTGCGTAGTTTTATTAATGATATAATTATAGTTTATTAGTACTTTTCTGATAGCGTTCAAATACTACAATTAAAAGAAAGCCCAAACATGCTGTACAAACACCTATTAAATTTCCCTGCACGGCAAGCATAGGGTCTAGAAAAATACAAAGGAAATGAGAGAATAACAGAACAAGAAAAAAAACAAAAAAACTGTGATTGCTGCCTCTTCTTCTTTCAAAACTGTTGTGCCATTTCCTTTGGCATGAAATCTTTGAAAGTTTAAGTACAGCACTTCTTACAATAAAATAAACCACTGTCTTTCACTATGGCATAATTATTCTTGACTCTTTCTTGCTGCTACCATTATTTAAGGGCACAAAGCCTTCTGGGACAGTGAAAATGAGTGTTACTGATCTCTGTACCAATTCACCAGCATTACAATCTTTATTAATCACACCTCTCTTCCCAACATTCATTACATAAAGGCCTGTAGCTCTGCCTCCTCACTCCTGGAGTCAATAATGACACAGCGCTGCAGGTTTGGACCTGCCCCCAAATGTCCCCAGCTAGAGCCTGCTGTGCCACACCACAGATCACGTGGAGGTGTGAATCCCTAAGGTCCACATAGCTTGGGCATTGCAGAAGTAAGCAATAAGCAGACTAACTTACTAATTGCTTTCCCAAAACTCAAAGAGAAAAAACCATGTGAAGCTCAAATTCCCAAATGGCCAGGCAGCAGCAAAGTGCTGACTGAGCTAGAGGGGCTGTGGGGCTTGATCAGGCTTTCCAAAAGGAGAGAGATGAATACAGGGCACGACCATTTATTAAGCTAGCTCCATCCCTTTATTAATCTGCCTCCTTCTCTTTGCAACCTTTCCTTGAAAAATGCTCATAATGCATTTTTACACTCACTGGACTGTGCTGGCAGGAGAGCACTGAGGATTAAGCAATTAATGGTTATGTGTTTCTTTGAGACCCTTCTAGGAAAGCTACTAGTGGCAATCAGAAGAATGATTACTGGCGTGTTACTCGCAATACTGATTTGTAAAAGCCCATATAGATTTAAACAGCCTGAGCAGAAGAGGTCCAGCTCTTGTGTAACTTCTGATAAGGGATTGGCAAGCTCCTGGAAACTGATTGAGAAAACCTTCACAGTGTACTCCACATGTACTGCTTTGTAAGATAAGACACCAAGGAAAAGGATTTATTTTCACTTTCTCAGGCATGTTTTAAAAAAAGCCTCACACTGTAAAGGGGGTAATCTGTACCTACACATTTACATATTTCCAAGGCTTGTCAAAAAGTTACGTTAGCTTACACCAAAGTTTCTGCATTTTTTGCAAAACACACCATCACTCTGGACATAATGATACTACAAGGGCAAACAAGACAAAACAGCAGCAGATGTTGTTTCTGTGCCCTTCTGCAAGAATTCCTGCCAGCTTGCTTTTCCTCCTCAAAATCTGCAGAAAAAGTTGGGGCTATGATGTCACCTTGCCTGAACAGCTCTGGGCTTTTTATGCTGTCTGGTGTTATTATCAGCAATACAATAAGCACAGCTACATCTTCATCTAATGCTATTCACTGCATGTACTTAGTGTCTGCCTGTATTATGCCATTGTAAGTGGTGGTGGAAGAAAAGAGTAAACAAGAGGAATAACAAACAGGATTTTCTTGGAATAATGTTTCTCAGCCTCAGACTGATAATGGGCTGCAGCCAAATATATTCCTGTCATCACTCGTACACAAAGCTGCCTAGCTTTGTCACATTTGTTTTACTAATTGAACAATCAATTATTAACATAGATTAGTTTCACAGTCATAAACAGCACCACATACAGACACCTGCTTAATATGAGACAGTCTCTGGTCCAATTTCTATTTCCTCAAGCAATAGCCCCTGGTTTCCATTAATGCTCCTCTCTTGTACTATTGCAGCTCCTTGGACTTTGTCACCAAAAAAACCATGCACTTTGACTTCAAACCCAGGGTCTCTCAGTGGGGGCACACTGCAAACCACAGGGAGCCTGCCTGACAGATGAGAATGGCACAGCCCTGAGCTTCACCTATGATCACCATCAATTTGATTTTACACTCATTAATTATGCTGCAGCCACCAGCAAATCTTCCTGAATTTCCCTCCTGCACTGGCAGCCCCTCTGTCTGTCCTGGGGGAGGATGAGCCCTTGCTCCTGGGGAGCAGAGAGCCCGCTGGCCCTGAGCTCCAACCGCTCAAACAGGGCTGAAGGTCAAGCCTGGGGCAGTATGTGTGCCAAAGTATAAAACCTCACTCACCTCAAAGCTAAGCCCACAGGCTGTGTACATGTAGGCAGGCATCAGCCCACATGGATAATGATTTTCAAAGCAAGATCCTTCTGTTATCAGGATATGCTTTCTGACAGACAAACCCCACTTTTTAGTAGCCTTGCTGCAGTTTTGGTCCCAGCTGGATGTGTGTGAACAGGCAGGTAGAGAGGCAGGCATCCCTCCCAACATGCCCCAGGCACTTTCAGAGGTGCCTCGATGGAGGGAAATTCACTGGTGGGAAATGAAGGAAGGAGAGCTGGGTTGGGAATAAGGTAAATCCAGAGCCAAGTTCTCCCGCAGAACTGCTGAAGGCCATAAACTTGAAGAACACAAACCCTATGCTGGGTTTGATGTGTTTGAGGCAGCCCAGCTTGGCAGTCTACACTGAATTCAGCTCTCCTACGTGAACCCCATTTCCAAACCTCTGAGCAACTCTCATAAAAATAGGGCTCAGATGCACAAAGTGTTCAAAGACACTGAATGTGCAGGAAAAACCTTAGGAAGTGGGGCCCAGTCCAGCAGTTTAATCGATCAAAGTGCAGAATATCAGCCCAATGAAACAGCATTTTATCTCACTTAGACTGGGTTTTAAGAGACTGAAAGTAGTTAATCGCTGCTTTAAGCATTCAAGCACTTATGGCAAGTGAGCTCTCCAAAAACTGAAATACCTCCTCTAAGTAGCCTCCTCTATTTCCTTACTTGGGTGAACATGCCTGGCTTCTCATCAGTGCAATCCAAATAAGTAACAGATGGTTAAATGCAGGATCAGCAAAATTTGCAACAAGTTACAAATTTATTTTGCCTTACACTTACACTTCTACAAATTCGTACAGGAATTTTTCCTCTCACAGTAACCTCTAATATGCGTTTTTTTTTTCTCTGACACTTGTATGTATGATCCACTGAAGCTCAGAATGAGAAAAATAAAATAAATCATTTTTTATAGATGTTCATAAAATATTGATTGCCAAAACAGGTAAGATAGATTATTATAGAAAAGTATACTACTTTTATTTGAAAGGTAAGATCAGTTGTCTATAGTGGGGGGAAAATGAATTTTAACTAATTTTACGACAAAAGCAGCTAAAGCCAATTACTCACTTTCTGTTTCACTTTTCCAAAGCCTGATTCCTATAGAGGAATTCAAGCATTCACCATGCTTAAGCAGCTTTTGATAACATGGTTAGCAACATTCCTGCTTTTTTCTAGCCATATAGATTTTGGACATGATTAAGTGTTCCGGAGTCTCAAATGATTAAGGAGACAAAAAGACAGACAGTGACAAGTAGGAAAAAAAGATAAGAAATGGATTAATCTCCAAGAAACTGAAAACTCTGGAGACCCTGGGCCTTCAAGTTCATTTAAACATTAACGAACTTTACATTTCAAATCATATCTAGGAGGTCAAGTGATAGGATTACATGGCTAAATCTATAAGCATTGATTTTGTCTCAGTCACAGATGCACACTGTGCAGCGTTGGAAAATCTGCTAAGATAAGGTTATGACACACAGCAAATACAGCATGCAGCCTTGGTTTAGATAAAACTTTGTGTCTTTAAAAAATTACACCCACTCTCCCCAGAAAAATCCCCCCTAGTTCCACTTTGTCTAAAAAATTAAATTATTCTAGAAGCAGGTAGAGACCCTGCCAAACATTGGTGTTTCATTTAGAGGTTGCTAAACAACCTATGTGAGTCAGTGTTGTCAGAAAACACATATTTCAATTGTTTGTAAAAATCACCATGTTATCTCCATGCTTTAAAATCATCATATTGTTTTGTACGAAACAGAAGATTTGTGCTGCCTATTTCAAGACGCTCCTATTATGCTCCAAGCTCAAGCAATCCTATGAGTCATCAGTGCACCATTAGTTTCAAAGTAGCATGTTTATGTAATTTAGGTTTTTGGCTACTATGGAAAACAATATATAGTTTCTCAAACAATGGATTAATGAACTCAAAGCAGCTCAACAGATACAACTTCATTTCATTCTCCATAACTATTTCCCAAAAAAAGCCCTGAAGAGCCCTTGGTGACAATAATGAACACGGCAAGTAGATGATGTTGCATCATTCCTACTCAATTCCTTCCTTCCAGTCTCTGTGAGCTCCTTCAGCACAACCAAGAACTGCCATAGGGACTGCAGTAAGGGAGTAGAGCAGGGAAGATGCTTCCCTGAAGATTTACAGTTACAAACTTGGAACTCATTCTGAAAATCTCCAAAAGTGTCTGGCAGACAACTCTAATTTAAACAAGTCCTGTTTTGATTTGAGGTGCAAAGTCAATGGCAGTGAGATGTAATTCCTACCATGTCCACTCAGAACTGCTGGTCCATAAACTTTTGCCCTGCAACTCTACTAGAAAGGTGCACAGTTAGGTATTTTTGATGCATAACCTCCCTCTATCAGAAAAGTATTACCAGAACAGAGTTCTCCCTGGCCCATTTTGTTTGGCTCTCTAGTGCTTGTCTCCAACACAGGGAGTACCTGTAAGGCCCATGTAGTATGAACCTTTGCTATGTTACACCACCATGGTTTACCCAGCCCTGCTGAGAAAAGGTGGATGCTATTTAATCACCAGGCGATCTTCTAGCTGCTGGTACAAAGCAAATTCAAGAAAACTGGAATGCAAATTTTAAAAATGCTGGGATGCATTAGGAAGATCTTAGGATCAAATGTTTTGGCTGTGAGTCTCCAACAGTACGTATTTTGTGTTGCCTGTGCAGGGGGGTGCTAAATCAGAGGACATTGGACAGTAGAGAGAACGTGGCCTGGTCTTTTTCTGGAAAACCTGCTGCTAAAATCACAACCAGTTTGCATATTGCTGTTGTGGCACTTCCCCAGACCTTCCTCCCCCTTCTCTTCCACCACGGTGGCTGGGACCTGGACATCTGTCTCTCCCAGCTCTTCACTCCTGCCCCACCTGTGTGCTCCTTGGCTTCTGACCTTGGAACAAAGTGGTATTGAGGGGACAGACTCTTAACAGTGCAAAGCCATGGAGAAGCAACCTTCACATCCAGATCCTATGACCCATCTAGAACCCAAATTTACTGACTTGCAAACAGGCATTCAAACTCAAGAGACCAAACCCACACTGGACTAGGAAAAACTAGATTTTTATTCAGCCCTTTAGAGCCCACACCAGATCCATCGTGTCAGGTCTGTAACATAAACCAAACAAAATCTTTAGGTCTCACTTGTAGAAAACACAGAACCAAACCAAGTGAAACATACTTATTTATAACCTCAGAAATGGATCATCTCTGCAAAGGAAGCAGGTGCCTGTTAACATGTAGGGATATTTTCGGGGATGTGTGGGAAGACAGGACTTAGGGTTTCATTTTTCAACCTAAATTTAAAGGGAAGGGTTATTTTCAGTGTCTTTACATACTCTGAAATGAAATTTTAAGCACCAAATCCAAGCTCTTACAGAATGCCACGAGGTCTAACAGATATATGCTGCACGTGATGTGATTATATGTGATCTTTGACAGTCTACAGTTATTTTAGTTAAATCTGAGCTCCCTGTAATATTGGACTAAGCATGATGATGCCAAAATATCCAATGTCTGAGACAGACGAGTTGATTCAAGTAATTAATCAATGAAAATTACACAGATTTCCAAATTTTACTTGGAAAGATCTCTCGTAACTTTTTCTGAGCTTCTGATACACTGATATACATATCCAAGAGGAAATGGACAGAAAGCAAGATGGAATTTTAAGATATGCACTGATTCTGCACACGGACAATAACCCACATTTGGGTTAAGAATGAATAAAAACACTTTGCATACTTAAACCTGGACACCTTCCTAGAAGTTACAGCCCTGGCTGCAGTGATCCAAAACAGACACAAGTGAACGAAAGCTGCATTAAAGCATAAGAAGTGAACACCCAGGAGAAAAGCTAGATGATCAAAGGAGTTAGAGTATTTCCAAAAGTCACTGCATCAGCAAACCAGAGTAGTCAGAACATCTGAGCTCACTGTCTCAGA